>NC_138945.1:33205000-34492500 GCF_965226115.1 Aulonocara stuartgranti | reverse complement strand
GACCGCAGTCTGGATTTGTTTCCTCATGGATTGCCTGCATGGCACTGTGCCACGCCAATCAAATAAGTTTGCCCAAAGACCTTCAGCTTTGTGCAGAAGTGTGTGTTCATGTGTGTTTGTGCTTGTGCAGATTTGCTGTTTGTCCACAGGACACATTCAAGTTTATCCTTACGTAAGCAAGAAGCGGGTAATCAGTGCTACAGCCTGGGCTCTACATCATTGTGAAAGTGTTAAGAAAAACTGATGCTCTGTGCAACAAAATACTTGATGACGATTTGATTTTTTTTAAGCAGAGTTACCCAACTGCCATACCAGATTAAAATTAGGTTTAAGAGCAAGTACGTCAGGGATTCAGTTACAGAGAAAATTGACTTCATAAAGTTTCTTTTTGTTATTGCAGGATCATCTGTCATGATCACACAACATGTGCATGCTACACTAACAGCCAAGAAGTATTTTGCACTTTGAACTGCATGAACGAATTGAATAAATAATCAACATGCCTATGCTTTCATGTTTGTCTTAATTATTATTATTAGTAAATATTCAATAGCTGGTAACTATTATCCTTCTAATGAAACCAAAATCAGATGCTGTTTCTTTTATCTTTGCAGTTGGCTCTTAAAATAATTGCACTCTCTTTAGCCTTTCTGTCTGCAACTCGTATCCACAACGCAAATCTGCAGATTTAAACTTTACAAACAGCCCAGCTTAGTTTTTTTTTTTTTTTTTTTTCCTTTTTTGCCTGTTTGGCTCTTTTGCCATCAAAATTATTGTCTAAAGGCGAAGAAAGATGCCCAATGGATTTACTTTACCAAATGGACCATCCCAGCCTTGCCGTAATGGTCTATTTGATTCACCTTTTATTGTTTATTTTATTTTATTTTCACTTGCTAAATACGGGACAGACTTGACTGGGGAAAAGAAAGGGGAGAAAGAAAGAGGGGAAGAAAAACAGCGGGGAAGAGGGACGAGGATAAAGGGCAAAAAACAAAAAACAACAAAATAAGCAGACAAAAGCTTAGTTTTTGCTTCCAGCAGCAGCAGCAGCAGCATGGTAGTCTTAAAATTAACCGACATTTATGAGAAAAGGTTTATGCTCGCAAGCAACAATCAGTGCCGATTTTAACTGGAACTGAAATAATGGAATATAAATAAGGGAAGGGGTTCCTCAAAACAGGCTGTAAACACCAATATAAGGTTTTGGTGAATGAAAAATTTTATATATTCCTAAACGTATTAAAAATATATCAGCTACTACTTTCAATTCTGTTTGTGTTAATGGAGTTTTAACACCGTGGTCAAAACTTCACAGCATACAGTGCTTAACAAATTTATTAGACAGAAAATTTGAAGAAAAATACAAATATTTTAGAAATATGTTAAAAATTAAAATGTTATTCATTAAGAAAAATTATGTTATCTGAATTCAAATTTTATACCCAAATTTAAGCCGGCAGACTGGACTCTGAGAAGTCAGAAATTAGTAAACAATTAACCACTAGAACTGAATTTCTGCTGTTCAGGATTGCAGGTGAATTAATGTTACTTGGCATCTTTTTTTGGCGTGGACCCTGAAAGCAGAGTGAAGAGGGAGTTTGTGTGTTTGAATTGTTTCTTCACAAAAAGGTGAATAAGCAAATCTAAAGTGTGTGAAGGTGTGATACTAGGCACACACACACAGGACCTCTGCAGAGGAGGACAGAGTTAATGGTGGCTCAAATGGAGTCAGTGGTTTGTGGACTGGATCGTAGAGATTGGAAACGATCTTACTTAAGTGAGAGGTGAGTTTAGACCTGGGAGATGTCTGAGTTTGCAGGCAAGTTTCCAGAGGTGGGTGAGGAGAATTGATGGAGAGTGAGCTTGAAGGCAGAGCTGGTGAGCCCTTTTTCTTTACACGTTTCCGAGTTTCCAAGCTGATTCTGGATGGAATGTGTCACAAGTTCAGAGATTAAGGAGATTAAGGTCCCAGAGAGACAGATGATTCACTAATGCATGAGCCTGGTAACTGAAAGGAGCAGAATATCCCAGCACAAAACAGACTTGAACTCTTCCCACAGGTGGATCAAACACCTAATGCTAACCTCACCTCTCCACCTGCAAAATAATGGAGAGGTAAACACAAGCACAGACCCTCACTCTTCTTTAACATTAAAAATATCGTTTTGATTAAAGAGCTAATGCGTACTGATGGATTACCCAATGATGATTTTGAAAAATGATTTTGGTAATTACCAATACCATTAATTTAAGGCAGCTGTGGCATTTACCTCACACTGGGCGGTGGTCTAATAAATTTTTTTAAAAGCTGTATGTGAGCAGATGCTGTTTTTTTTTTTTTTTTTTTTTTTTTTTTTTTTTTTGGGACTAATTGTTCTACATTCGTGAGGATTTCTACGTGACATCTATTCTTTATTAAGTCAGCCATGTGTTGTGGTTTATTGCCTGAGATGGATTTGTTCAGTCTACTCGGTACTGTGGTGCATGCTCTCAGCCTGTTTACTGCTGCAGACGTGAAGAGTAACCAGCTCAACTACATGTGACTCTCAGGGTCAGGATGCATACAGCACAGAACCAACAGGCACCCCACCTACCATCTCCTGCATAACAATGATGACATCGACATGAAAGAGCAGTGTTTATGATCACAATGAGGGTTTGATTTGCATCTTGTAACTATGCTGATGAAATGAAGTCTTGTAAAATAAATAAATGTCATTAAATAACACAGCTGACTGACCAGTTGCTTCAGTACCAGTACTATTTGTTAGACAATATTTTCTGCATATTAAGGTGCAAATTTTGTCAGTTATTCACACTGAAGCTTGCTGAATACAGCATGGGTCTGTGTGGCTGGATACTAAAGTACATTAGCGCTATGGCTACATCAGCATGCCCACGACAAACACAGATGTTTAGCAGCTATAATGTTTAGTATCTTCACCATTTTAAATTTGCATGATAGCAGTCCAATGATTTTTAATCAGCACTGAGAAGTATAAGGGTTTCTATCAGTATATATCAAGCCAGTTGTCTACCAGGTCACCCACCAGAACAAAGCATACCTGTCAACAATCTGGCTTATTCTGGGTTTCTGCCACATTTGCAGACCCTAACCCAATGGCCTTTAGTTTTGTTATTTCACCTGGGAAACTGCTGAAATTTGCGTAAGCCTGTAATTTTCTTTTGAATAATTGGAATATATGAATTAGTAAATTTTGTGTGTTCATCTAATGTTACCCAAGATTCCAGAATGTCTGTGAAACACAGTTTGGACACACAGTCGACATACTAAATATAGTTTCTACTTATCCATCGATTAAAAGAGTATGTGGTGCTGATCTCTGTGCAGGCACACCAGTTAGTTGCTGAATGACTTTGCTGCTGTCTCAGCTGTTGTTTGATGATTCAGCTCTACTTACTGCAAAGAGACATTAGAGCAAGAATTTAAAAAAAAAAGAAAAAAAAAAGAAGGAATTAATAGCCAGTTGAACCATATAATAGTTTTTGACTTTGTTATAGTTGCAAAAGTATGCATAGACTTGTGCTTTCAGATTTAATAAGTTGCAATTGAAACATTGTAAAAAGACAAAAATCTTCCCAAGCATACTCAGAGAGTTACAGCCATTTTTGATGAAATTTTTGATCCAACAATGCTAGTGTTAGCGGCGCTAACGGCTGCAGACAGGAAGATACTGCCAGCACTGGAAACGTGTTCGTCATCTCCGAGCATGAAGTAAGGAGAGCCTTCAAGAGAGTGAACACCAGGAAAGCAGCAGGACCAGACGGCATCCCAGGTCGCATCCTCAGAGACTGCGCATACCAGCTAGCTCCTGTGTTCACTGAGATATTCAACATCTCTTTATCTCAGTCGGTGATCCCCACATGCTTCAAAGAGTCCATCATTGTTCCCGTCCCGAAGAAACCCCACCCTGCTTCTCTCAATGACTATCGCCCTGTAGCCCTCACCTCAGTAGTGATGAAGTGCTTTGAACGCCTGGTCAGAGACTTCATCATTTCTTCACTACCAGACACACTGGACCCATTACAGTTTGCTTACCGTCCAAATCGTTCCACAGACGATGCCATCTCTCATCTCCTCCACACATCACTCACTCACTTGGACACTAGAAGGGGGAATTATGTTAAAATGCTCTTCATAGACTACAGCTCTGCATTTAACACCATAATTCCCTCCACACTCACCACCAAGCTGGAGCATCTGGGACTCAGCTCATCTATGTGTCAGTGGATCTCCAACTTCCTAACTGGCAGACCACAGGCAGTAAGGATGGGCGGACATGTCTCAGCCTCCACCACTCTCAGCACTGGAGCCCCCCAGGGGTGTGTTCTGAGCCCCCTGCTGTACTCTTTGTACACATATGACTGTGTGGCCACTACCAGCTCCACCACCATCATCAAGTTTGCTGACGACACCGTCGTGGTGGGCCTGATCTCTGATAACAACGAGACGGCCTACCTGAAGGAGATTAGGAATCTGGAGAACTGGTGCCAGAGGAACAACCTCCTTCTAAACGTCAGTAAGACAAAGGAGCTGATAGTGGACTTCAGCACTAAGCAGGAGAGGAACTACCAGACCCCCGTCATCAACGAGTGCCCAGTGGAGAGAGTGGAAAGCTTCAAATACCTCGGAGTTCACATCACGCAGGACCTGTCATGGTCCTGTCACATCAACACCGTGGTGAAAAAGGCCCGACAGCGTCTCTACCACCTCAGACGCTTGAGAGACTTCCAACTGCCCTCCAAGGTGCTCAGGAACTTTTACTCGTGCACCATAGAGAGCATCCTGGCGGGAAACATCTTAACCTGGTTCGGGAACAGCACCATGCAGGACAGACGAGCTCTACAGAGGGTTGTGCGGTCAGCTGAGCGCACCATCCGCTCCGAGCTCCCTGACCTGCACTCAATCTACAGCAGGCGGTGCCGGACCAAGGCCAGGAAGATCGTGAAGGACCTCAGCCATCCCAACAACAGACTGTTCTCTCTGTTGAGGTCAGGAAAGCGATTCCGCTCCCTGAAGACCAACACAGAGAGACTGAGGAGGAGCTTCTTCCCGCAGGCGATACGGTCTCTCAATCACACCACCACACAGTACTGACCCACACATATGGTTCTTACACACACACTGGACTTTCTGGACTTTGTTTTTGCACAACACTGGTCACTATATTCTTCATTTCCGGTTAATACTTGTACAGCTGCTGTTATTGTGTATATATTTATTTATATTTAGATTTCTTCATACATTCTTATATAGTTCTATATTGTGTATTGTGTATTTTGTTGTACAGTTATTTTATTTTCAACTTTAATTTATATATTTATCTTTATCTTATTCTTCCCAGTTAAATTTACCCTTCATTCTAATTTGTGTTGTACAGTTATTTCATTTTTAACCTTAATTTATATTTTATTCCTTCCTAGTTAAATTTACCCTTTTTAATTTTTCATATTTATTTCCTATCTTATTCATAGCCTTTTCCTTTTTTGTTTTCTTTAGGTCACGAGCAGTTGTCCAAGCATTTCACTACATATCGTACTGTGTATGACTGTGTACGTGACAAATAAAATTTGAATTTGAAATTTGAATTTGAATTTGAAAATCATCTGAAATGGATCGTTTAATGAAAATTGTTGCAACTTATTTGTTAATTTAGTTTGCCAAAACCTGTTTTGTTGGACATTGGTTGAGCCTTTCAAAGTGTCATAGCAGCATGATTTGATCCAGAAAAAGTCTACTTAACGCAATGTTTGACTTAATTCTAGAGTTTTAACCACACAAAGAAAGCACAGATGTATGTAGCACTGTTTGTACAGAGGTAACAGCAGCGGCTGTCATGCGGTGCTGTTCTCACACACTGATAGGCCCGGATCCTGTTTCATTTCAGTCTGGAAATACATTTATATGAGAGGAAAGAACATGAATCAGGTTCCCTATTGTAGTAACATGGTTGCAGTGTAACATGAAACATATACAGTATCAGTTATGTACCTGGGAAACTAATCTGGTTTTCTGTTGTGAGTCATGACTATAAGATTACTGAACAAAAACAACAATCGGGACAGAAAATCAACAAACTTCGGAGTGCTATGCATTAAAAATTAATTTCAGGCTGCTGAGACAGTGTTGACACTACATATAAATGTTTTCTGTGGAAATATTGACCTCTTTTCCTTGGACAAGTTTTTTTTTTTTTTCCTCCTAGTCCTGATGATCTCTTGGTGGGCCTGGTCTCTGGTGGTTTGTCCATTGTCCAGCACACACCCTGTTTCACTCTATGCGTTTCCACTCCAGTGGAGATGTGTTTCTGCTTCAGTGTTCCAGCAGGCTCACTACCTGACTAACAAGCTCACGAGGCCACCCAAAAGCCCCTTCTCTGCTTTCCCCATCTCGTGTAAAATGTTAATTTACAGGCTGTTATGCCCTACCCGTTTCCACCCTCCACAGCTTTATTTTTCTAGCTGGTATGTGAGACATGTGTACCTCAGAGCCTTCCTCACCCCATGTGGTTGCAGCTTCAGAGGATGCATTTCTCAGCAAAAAGGAGGCAAACAAATCATGACAAGCAAGAAACAATAGTGTTATAAAACCATTAATGAGCATAAAATCACAAATAATTTCCTCAAATTCTGTCATGTTTTTGTCTCTAGAACTAAAGCCTTAAAATAAATCTTTCTTCTTGACATGGGAAAACAGAGTCTCATGTTGCTTGTAGGACACAGGCCAGTTCATTACTGCAGGTGTTGTTTATGTGCCTGGGCAGAGCCCAGCTTAAGAGACTGTCTGTCTGTAAAATCAGCTTCTCCAGATGTACTTGGAGTTTGTCTGCAAAGACCCTTTCACCCCTTCATCTGTTCTGCAGCCCCCAAAGGTGTGATCCCAGGATGTAATCTGTTCCTGGATCTAGATGTGCATTGTACATCTCTCATGCACAACATCTGTGAAAACAGCAGCTTATATTTGCTTTTACTGAACTAACTAAATCCCACCACAAAACATGCTCGTTTTAATTTTAGTTGTTGTGCATAGTTGATGTATTCATTCAGCATTGATTCATCCAGTCTTCTTTTGATTGGTCAGTTAGTTACTTGAGCTGTTGGGAAGATGATGCATTTTTCTGCGCCACAAGTTTTTGTAGGCTGCTGTTGTGTGTGATGCTGCTACTCTGTTTAATCCTGTGCTATGATAATAACAGAAGTAATGTGTAGTGGTAGTGGGTGCTCCTTATTTGTCCTCCGCTCCAGTGGAGGTGTGTTTCTCCTTCAGTCTTCCAGCACTTTGATGTTTTAATGCGTTTCTTTCTTCTGTTAAACCCATCATTTCAACCAATCGGCATTGCAGCCCGACTGATGTATCAACAGGCTGATGTTATTAGCAGATATTTAAAAATCCATCGATGTCAGTATTTATGATGGCCAATAAATGTAAATTTAAAAAAAAAATAGATGTCACGAGTGTTAATATTGCATAGGTTGTCGAGCAGAGGACACTCAACAGATTCCCTGTTGGCAACATGCTTCTTTGAAATCCCGAACATAACAACTAGGTGAGCTGGACAGAGAGTAAACAAGTACAAAAACTACACTTAACAAATGTTTCATGTGTCAGAAAGAATAGCTTCATAGCATGGGTTTCCAAGGGTCACCACCTCCTGTAGGTGTGCAGTCTTGGTGGCTCGTATAGTGCAACATACAATGACCCCACTCATCCCCCAAAAAAGCTATTGAAGAGACAACAGTAAAACAAAACAGTACCACTCAGGAAACTAACTGTTAGTAAACTGTAAAGAAAGTTTTTTGTTTTAAGTGAAAAAGAAGTAACAACATGGAAAACAAAGCTAATGGCATTTCAGTACAATTAGGAAAGGGTGAAAATAGGATAACTGTTCATGGAACCTGGCTTAGATGTTTAAAGGTTGCCTTTTTTCGTCTGTACATAGTGCTGTCTGTTTCAGACTTGCTGTTAAATCTCAAACAGCTGAATCAAAATAAATATTTGTCATTTCTCACATCTACAGTGTGCTTGTTTTGATTTGCAGGAAATGCCTTCAAACTATGAAGGCCTGTATCCATGTCATTAGTGCCATTCACTCCAGTGAGGAATTTGACCCGGAGGTATGCTCATCAGGGCAAGTGTTGACTGGTGTTGCTCGACTTTTCCTCAGTTATCGGGAAAACTAAAGAACATTGTTTCAAGGAGACATGCTGTGGGGAACTGCCATAAACATGAATGTTTGTCACCTCATGTCTTCATCCATCCATTTTTTGTTGGTATGGGTAATATCTGCTGCTACTTTATTTCCCAAGGGCTTGCCAGAGCAGATGTGTCTTTACATTTGATTTGTCACAGATTTTATGCCGGGGGCCTTTCCTTATGAAATCCATTTATCTGGGCTTGTGACACCCTGAGTCTTGGTTTTTATCTCCTCATAGAATAATGTATTCTTGTATACGTAGGATGTATTAACCCCTGCATCTTTGTAATTAGCTTAAACGAATGGGCAAATCAGTCTTTGGGAGTGTGATGCATAGTTACATCTGTGGGGAGGTGCACATCACATTAGAGCATTACAGGAGTTTTTATAAGGGATTGAAGTTACAACATACCTACAGCACAGATTTAAGCTCACAGCTTACAGCTTAAACTTTAAAGCTTAAAGTTAAATTATATTTTTAAAGGGGTGATTCTTCGGTTTTATTCAGAAGCGCTTCCAAAGAAAACCTAAAGTGCCTTTGTGATATTTTGGTTTGCTGTGAAGTAGTGTGTCGCTTTATAAGAAATCCCTGTGCTGTAACTCTCCAGTTACAATATTTCTGAGGTCATCAGTATTGTGTGAAGCATCGCTCAACAAAGATTTGCCCTGCACCTAGCAGTCAGTATATCAAAGGGACCCTTTCTCTCCTCTAACTTATGCCACTGTAATGATTAATTTTCCTCACTGAGGACTGGCTCCAGTGCTATTAAGGCTCTCTTTGGATTTGGGATGACGGAAGCAGTTGAGTCAGAGGAAAAACAGCACAGGAAGTTTTCGTGTCTCTCTTCAAGCCTTCAGTGCTTAGTGATTAGTTGCTGTGGATAACCACTTTAAGTAAAGCAAGAGAAAGATCGCATCCTGCGGCTTACATCTGATAAGTGACATTATGAAGTATTTAGCCTGAAAGCAAACAAACAGTATGAATGTTATCCCTTGGAGCAGTGTGGTGTAAAGGCAGGCATAATTATATGTACGGTTTCCAAGTGTTGAGATTATAATGACTTTATTATAGTGTACAGGCTTTTTAAAAAATAGCTTCTAACACTCCAGTCTGCCTGGTTGTCCCTTTTTAACATAATAACTCCTAAATATACTGCCAGGGGAGGCTAACAAACCCCCAACCTCCATTCAGTATTGCATGTCTTTCCTGCTTTTCCGATATTGTAGGATTTCAAGACAAGAGCTGATATCAACTGTGTTCCCTGAGCCGTATTACACACAGGCCAAAAACATGTCTGTTAGATGCATTCAGTCCACTTAAATCCCTCTGTGACCTCCACTGGGCTGTAATCCCACTTAACAAGCCCATCTTCACACAAACCCAGGTTTTACGTAAGCTTGGTTTATCCCCTGTAAAGGACAGCTCTTGAAATAATATCCCAACATTGGATCTCTTACTCCATGATAGACAGTCTTCATGAAGTCAGTGGTCCCTTGCTGTACTAGCAGGAGGTATTTCCATTATGAATGCTGCATCTGTGAGCATTTGACAATCTGCAGTACAGCTACGGGTCAGCGTGGTCATAGGTGTGCTCATCACTCATGGCTTTTCTGATGAGGGAATGATTGAGATGTTTAGGAACATCTCAATCGTTTCTTATGTTTCCTGTATTCACTCCAACTTTCCATTTCTCATTTCCTACTTTCTGGCCCAGTGATTCCCCAGGCCTTGTTTTCTGCCAGAGGAGGTGGAAGTCTTTAATCTTCTGCCTGTTTGAGATGCCCCCTCTACCAGAGCAAAGGCCAGTAATTGTAGCAGTGCAGTAATTGAGCTATCTGTTGGTCTGTCTCAGCCTATTAGGGTAATGTGATCCCACCGCAGGACAGCACGGCAGCTGGCTCCACTTCCCCTGATTACAGCAGCTGGAAGTGGGCCAGACTAGGAGGCAGAGGCGAAAAAGGTCTGATGTAGACCGAGGAGGTGATGTCTTAAAATGTCTGTGTGATTATCGCGTCATTAATCATTTCCCATTAACTAATAGCTCTGCTGGGAAAAAGAAATAGTGCTTCAGAAAAGTCTACAGAATGGGTGGGAATTTGACACATTTGACATGTTGTCTTCTTATTATAATTGTTCTGGCGTCTCACAGCAAACATGCGCCCTTGCACACATCCAGGAAAAAATCATCATTTTCAGTGCTCTTGTTTTTCACCAGCTAGATGGCCCACTTCTGTGAATATCTGTATTGCTTTGCAGGTAACAGACAGCGGGTCAGCTTGACACTTTATGCATTTCCCTTCTTCCTCTGTGCCCTGGCATTTGCTACAGGGTGCTGTGTGTAAAATGTAAACAGTAGAAGTGTGCTCGTCTGGGTTTGAAGGACCTGGGCCCCACTGATCTGCTTACACGAAAGTTTGCACCTCTGGCCTCAGGCGAGGAAACATTTGGTGTTTGTGTCATGTTTCAGTGACCCCCTGTGTGCCCCAACATGCCAGGAGAAAGCCACGCAGACAGCTGTTTCACTTCTTCAGCTATCATGCCGGAAGATCAGTGTGTGGAAAATCCCAGTAAAAAGGTGATAACCAAGACTTTCCGGCAGCAGCCTTTCTGTCAGTACATCTGAACGAACCTAGCTTTTTGTACACTACCAACAACTACTGGTTAAAATACACAACTTCAGGGATGATTATTACATGTTTACTGTCTGGTACAAAATCAGTTTTGGTCCCTTTATAACAGCCTTTTGGATTTGTGCTGACACAGGCTTGTGTAGGCGGTAGCTGTCTGCTAGGCCCCACTAAACCGGGCCTCTGTTTGCACTGCAAGTGCATTTTAATCTAACAACATGATAAATGCTCTAATTTTGGTGAGTGAAATTCTCTCTTTTTTAATAATAGGCTTTTTAATAGGCTTTATAGACTTTTTAATAGGCTTTTAGGCTAACACCAATACCGGGTGTCTGTGTCTGTGCATTACAGTTTATGGATGCAAAATCAAAAAACAACAGCTAAAATCCTAAAGTTCAGGCTTCAAAATGCAGTCCCTGGAAAATCACATGGTGATGCCAATGTTAGTGCTTCTATCTTTTATGTACAGTTTATGATTATTGCTTATGTATTTAATGTGTAAGTTTTTAATTTACCGCTTGGTTTAAAGGCATTGCTTTGCAAACAACCACATTGTATCGGTTAATTTAACTGACAGTTGTTTTTTTTTTTAAAATAACACCAAATCACAATAGCAGTCGCCTCAAGTTGTGCTGTATTATAAAGTAAAGACGATACAGTAAGATGAAGATAAAGCCTAAAATGTAAGTCGTCTGTTAATTGATGGCCACTTGTTTTCAAGGCCTTTGAGTAAGTTACTTTGTTTTCTTTGCCTTCAGACTCATCATGTTTGTGACAGCAGTGAACTGACTCACAGCTGGGCACCAGCCAGGCTTGATAATTGCTATAACTCCAGAGATTTACACAAATAAAGTAAGCGTGCAGTCCATCGGCTTAATTCTGGAGTAGTGCCATTGTCTGCTGCTGGCAAATGCACCAGAGCTGTTACAGTAATGGCCTGTCATATAGTTTGCATAAGCTCTTTATATACTTCATGGATGTCTGAGTCAAAAAAATCACGAAGGTGTGTCTGCACTTTAGAATAATGAATTTGAGCTCTGGAGTGTACCCTTTTTGTCTCCATCCTCTTAACAATTTACAAGTCCCAACCAAAGAAAATCTTGTTCCACATGCTGGTGCTCATGTTCACACCGTAGTATCATCCCTGTGGAATGGGAATATTTGAGGTTTTTCACTCCAGAAAACAAGGAACATGTTCAAAGTTTTTTTCTGCTTATGTAAAATGTTTCTGGTTTTGAATTGCCCCATCTGTTGAAACTTTCAGCTAATCTTTTTTCACTGCTCAGAGCTTTCAACACTCGGTTACGGTTGCTGATGTGTGTAGAAATCACGTTGAATGATTGCGTTTTTGTAGCTTCATGGAGCAATGCATGGGAACCATATGTGTGCCTCATAAACACAAAACAATTTCCAATAAGATGGCAGATGACTGATCATCCCACCGCACAGCTTTTCTCTGATTTTAAACTGCATTGTGGTGAAGCTTCAAGTGCTTATATTTCTGGATCAGCATCAGTGAAGATAAAGTTGTTAACTCATTGTTGCCCAAGACATCTACTGTCAGCACTCCTTAAACTTAGTAAGTCAAATAGTTGTAGTAGCTATTGATGTAAAGACAGAATTATTGGTGTATTTTATTTTTTTGTCTTTATGTCTCTCGAGAGGCTTTTATATTCTTTTCTATGACAATGGTGGCTCATCATGAAGGCATTCATTTATTACAGACTTTCACTTTCCCTCATTAGAAGGCAGCCGAAGAGATTTATGAAGAGGACCAGAACGTAGCATGCTAGCAATAAGACAAGAAACTTTACAACGGCTGGGGAATTTAAAGAAAACCACGTACAGTGTATATGATTTTTGTTGTTGTTTGGTATATTCTTATGTTGTTTGTGTTTACTTCCTAAGGTTTAACCTTTGCTTACATGAGAATCATGTGATGCTGTTGATATTAAATTCATTTGCTTTTGAAGTTGGGGATTGGTCTGACTCTTGAGCATATTTTTTTTCCTTTTTAAGTCCAATATATACAAAATTAGCTCTCTAATAGTGACATTTGTGTGAACTATTTGCCTGGCTGATTATTGCGAGGCTAAAAAAAAATAGACTAGCTGACTAGTCTTAAAGTAAGAAAATAGTCAAAACTGACCACAGACTAGTGGATGAGGTTAACCACTGCCTGTGCAAATATTGTGTATGTATTTAGGAGCCATTTGAAATGATTAATCACATGTTTTAATAACCAAACAATGTTAGATTAGTTTTACTGAGTGTTGCTAACATTGCCAGCGCTAGTACCAAATTCCTCCTTTCGTTGACGGTTAACACAGACTGTACAATGCTGCTGTGATGTCACTCAGATTCTGAACTCTGCAAAATTTGTGTTTTGCTTGCTGGTTTTTTTTTTCTTTCCAAAGTGAACATATTTCAGTGTTACTTTGTAATGCAACATTATAACACGCTAATAAATTCAGCAATCAAATTACAAATGCAATTATTTCATTATTTCCATTACAAAGATTCTTTAGTTGGATGGTGGGAGGAGAGAAATAAAAAAAGATCGTCAAGTGTGCCTCTTATTCCTACATGTGCACTACAGTCAGCTGATCTCAGTTGGTGTGTAGGTAGAAGGAAAACAGCGGAGGGGTCTACAACTTCTGAAGAGCAGAGATATAAATTATTTGTATCTTTATTGCACAAAACACAAAAACTGCACACAAAACAAACGTGCTTTACTTCACACACAACATCGACTCTTTGCAAGCATCAGCACCAGAGATGGGCAGTAACACGTTACAGTAACGTGTTCCTTGTAATCAGATTACTTTTTTCAAGTAAGGATTAAAGTAAGGTAAAGTAAGGGATTACTATTGCAAAAAAGGTAATTCGATTACTGTTACTTTCCCGTAAGCACGCTGCGTTACTGCGTTACTAAAACCATGTTTTGTTTTGTTTTTTTGCGAGATTGTCTCATGACAATGACGTAAGCGTGTGCGACGTTCTTGGCAACAGCTGTATGCAGATCAACAATGGATAATATATCGAGTGCGGCAGAGAGTGTGAGCGTGCAGCGTTTAAAGCGTGGAAGTACTGACCTTACTTTGAGTTTGATTCCGTAAAAAGTGACAAAAACATTAGCGTCCGCTGCTCACTGCGTGGGAAGAAAACTTCTTTTTACAGCGAAAAAAAACCCCTAAACGTCCAAGCAAGCACCGAGTGCGCTACCACGCAATGTGAAATTCACAGAGAAACTTGCGGATTCTTCCACTGACCGCTGCGGCACACCTGCACCAGGGCAAACCTCCGCCTGCTATACAGGTGAAAATAGAGCAACAGGACCGCTGAGTCTTTGATTTTATTTATTTTCTGCTGTGTTTCACTTGCATTTATTTGAAAGAGTGAGTGTAAACACACACACACAAAAAAATTATGTGCTGGAATGTGCAGAAAATAGGTTTAAATGTTGAACAAATTTCTTCCAGTCAGAGAATGTTGCATATAATTTTTGCTTGATGCATAAAGTTAAAAGATTAAAAGTAATAAAACAAGTTTTAAAAAGAGACTTTTCCATTTGATTACGTTTTATATGATGGATTATGCAGAAAAAGTAGTATTGGGCTGAAAGATCTATTACCTATTCAGGTTGTAAATCATGTTTTTAAAAAGTAACTAAGTAATTACTTTTGAAAATAAGTAATCAGTAAGGTAACGGGATTACTTTTTTGGGGAAGTAATCATTAATTAGTTACTGATTACTTTTTTCAAGTAACTTGACCAACACTGATCAGCACAGAATGTAAAGCTAGTGAAGAACCCAGAGCAGCGTGTATGTCGTCCCAAGCATAGCAGCCAGAGCCTGAGCATCAGCAGGTAACAAAATCAATGTTAGGAGAATTGTAGCCTTCATATCATCGCCTTGACACTTTAGTTTTTCTGTCAGCAGTGTGTTAATAATTACACACTACAAGAAAGAGCTTGTGTGCTAGGATAGAGTTAGGATAGAGATTTGTGCCAGTGTGTGGGACTGTAGCTTCAGGTTTATCTTGCTAACTGGTAATTATGTCACAGTGGATTTCATGAGGTGTTAAGGAGCAGGGCAAAAGGCATGCTACAAGTAACATAATGAACTAGTTTTTAAAAAGTAACAGTGCCACATTTGGACCAGAGGAGTACGTTTTCAGCTAAAGTTAACACACAGACACCTGCTAATTAGTGCTAAGTAACAGACTAATAACGTACTAGAATTTCACCCACGGGTGACTGACTAGTAAAACAGCCACACCCATAACTTTAAGCTTTAACCAGATTATGAAAGATGAGTCGTGAAGAATTAACCTCTCACACAGTTGTTACGAAGAGGGAAACTATTCATAGAGACAAAACATTGTGTGTGTTCAGGCTGTGTGTGCTTTTGGCGTTAGCCTCAAGTGGACATCAGGAGTACTGCAGTTTTTTTAATGATAGACTGGTTTGCTTCGTTTCTCACTTCCATCAATTGCTAATTGGTTAACATCTGTGCCAAATGTAGTTGTGGACTTTTCTGTCTAAGTAGTTTTATTATGCTCAAAGGGGGTCATTTGATTGTTGGGGTTTTCTCTCTATTATTGATGGGTCTTTACTTTACAAAAATAAAGCACCTTGGCGTGACTGTTGTGATTTGGTGCTATACCAGCAAAAATAGTTTAAGTTGGTTGCATGCCAATGAGGTTGTAATACAGTCAGATGTCTAGTAGACCTATAAAGTTTGTCTCTTTAAATATAAATGGCATACTAAATCCAATTAAAAGATCAAAAATGTTATCGCAATTAAAAAGGAATAAGGTTCAGATAGCATATATACAGGAATCTCATCTCACTGATAGTGAACATACAAAATTAAACAGAATGGGATACTCCAAGATATATTTTTCCTCACATAGCTCTGGGAGACGTACAGGGGTAGCAATTTTGATTTCCAATAAAGTAATTTTGATTTTATTTCTGAGCATAAAGATAAGGAGGGAAGATACATTATGGTTAAGGGTAAAATAGATGGAGTCTTAGTGAGTCTGCTAAGTGTATATATGCCTCCAGGTAGTGACTGGGCATTTTATAAACAGGTGCTTGAGCTATTTACAACTCAAAGTTAAGGAATTCCAATATGCAGGGGCGATTTTAACATAAGCCTGCATCCTAAAATGGATAGTTCCAATGGGAGGACAAAGACCTTTACTTACTAATAAGTAAAAGGTATTAACCTTTTTACTAATACTAAAAGTATAAGTAAAAGTATTAGTAAAAAGGTTAATAATTACATGAAAGAGCTAGGGCTGTGCGATATGACCAAAATCTCATATCCCGATATAAAACATCTATCGTCCGATAACGATATAAATCACAAAAATTTAACATTTTCTGTAAATTCTGTGAATCTCGGGCAGCTGAGGTGTTTCCAGCTGGGCGTCGTGTATCTGGAGTCGAGTGTTTTACCGATGCATGAAACTACACATTTTTAGACATAAGTTGTAACGGCTGCCGTTTTCTTTGTGAGTATTTATTACACGACGTGCTGCAGGGAAAAGCCTGTTCTAACGTTTGAATCTAAGGTTTATTTTTTAGCACCTGGCGGCTCCTTTTTTGCTTCTCATCGGTAAAAACTGCATCCTCTTTCACGTGATTCGTGATTCAAGTCTCAACAGGATCTTGAGCTTTATTGTGAAAGGTTTATGTGGAAAATAAACAAGCGGACACGCGATGGTGTTACCGTTGTTGTTGCTAAAGGCAATGCATAAAAACAGGCACTTGTCCATGTGGTTATATTAAATATAAGAGAGAGAGAGAACTTTAGGAAATTAATATAGCCAATACAGTGACCATCAAAATGATGAAAAAATATTGCCGTAAACAGTTTATTTTGCGACACCATGAAACAAACGGTAGCGCAAAATGAAACGATAGACGTTTTTATATCATCATCCGATATATATCGTTATATCGAAAAGCCCTACTTGGGATAGTGGATATATGGAGGGAACATAACCTTACTGTACGGGACTGTACCCACTATTCCTCCGTGCACAATGTTTACTCCTGAATTGACCTTTTCCTGAAGTTTAAAAGCGATAGATGCAGATTAGTTGAATATGACTTTGGTACTTGTACCATTTCAGATCATGAGCCTGTGTACTTGACACTTAACATAGCTATTGAAACAAAATCTACTATTTGGAGGATAAATGCAAACATTCTGAATAAGTTAAAGACACATTGAAATTAGAAATTCAATCTTACTTAGAATACAACGATAATGGTGAGGTTTCACCAGTAATATTATGGGATGCCTTAATAAAAGCAGTAGTTCGTGGTAAGATCATAGCCATCTCCTCTGTGTTAAAGAAGCGCAGAAAGCAAAAGCTACATGAGCTAGAAAGTAAACTTAGAAAACTAGTGAAAGAAAACTCAGTTTCACTATGTAATTCAGCCAGGATAAAAAATAAAAGAAGTACAGAAGTAGATAGATGCAATAAACACAGAAGAGGTTCAAAAGAACCTTCTATTTACAAAACAACGGTATTATGACACAGGAGGCATTAAAACATTAAAACTTCTGTCGTACAGGTTAAGAAAACAACAGGCAGAAAGTACAATTCACAAAATTAAACATCCAGTAAGAAATAGGATAGAAACTAACCCTGAAAAAAATCAAAGAATGCTTTACTTTACATTACTATCAAACCTGTATTCCCAACCCAAAGAATGTAGCAGTAAGGAAGCCATTGAAATATTTTTAGCAAAATTGGAGCTGTGCCAAGTTACAAACGACCAAAATATGAGATTCATATCATACATAACTAAAGAAGAAGTTGAACAGGCCATTAAAAGACTAAAAAAATGGTAAGGTCCCTGGGTCAGATGGATTTAATTGACAATGGTACAAAATTATGAAAGAACAACTAGTCTCAACATTGGTAAAAACATTCAACTGGGTGTTTGGAAAAAAAAACTAGACCACCTTCATGGAATGAGGCTATAATTTCTATAATTCCTAAAGAGAATAAAGACAAATTAGAATGTGGGAATTACATAATACCAGTAAGTGTACTTAATATTGGTTAAAAACTTTTTACCATCCATAAAGACCAAACTGGTTTTATTAGACAAAGACAAACTCAGGACAATATTAGGAAAACTTTATTGATTATGAAATATGTAAAAGAAAAAGTAATCTGGAAACACTTATGATAAGTTTGGATGCATAAAAAGCCAGATTTGGCTTCCATTCCGGTATAATTGACACAGTCGCTGCACTATACACTAGACCAACTGCTTGGATTAAAATCAGTGGAGACTTGACAAAATCTATCAGACTAGAACGAGGAACCCGTCACGGATGTGGGACCTCTGCACTTCTGTTTTCTCTATTTGTTGAACCTTTAAGTCAATACATAAGACAAAGCGTAGAAATAAAATAAAATCTTGGGTGGTTTTATGTACGATTCTCTCCTAAAATGTTGGGATGGAGTTATTCAAACAAGTGGGCTGGAGAAAGCAGCTAGGAAACTGAGATGGATTGCTTATGACTCTGATTTTCTGTCCAATATTCACGATAATAGGTTTAGGATGTGGGTCTCAAAAGGTTTAACTACAAATTACTCTTTGGCCCATGAGGGGACATTTTTGAGTTTCAAGACATTAAAACAAAAATATAGATTGGGTCAAGATAATTTTTATAGGTATCTACAAGTCAGGCATTACTTTGATCAAAACATTAAAATTATAATGGAAAACAGTGAATTGGGTTTTGTGGAATCTTTTTCCACACTATTAAAATCCCATTATCTGAGTCGCATGATATCCAAACTATATAAGTCAATCCAGCATGCCAAAGTGATCAACTCAGAATACAGTAAGAGAAGCTGGGAGACGGAAGGCAGTGTACTTATTCATAGTGAAAACTGGGCAAAAATGTGTCAACTGCAGTGGACCACAACAATCTCCAATACATGGTGAGAGTTTGGATGGAGAAACCTAATGAGATACTTTATTACACCAATTCAAAAAAGGCACCAGGGAAGCGGTGATTCGTGTTGGAGGCTTTGTGGAACCTCTGGGGCCAATCATTATCATATTCACCCCTGCGAAAACCTCAGCAGGGGTGAATAACACCTTGGGACTTGCACCAGAAAATAAAAAAGTCAGTAATTCTCGGAGGTTTTAGGTTCAGGGGATTTGCGCAGGTTTGGTAAATCTAGTGTTAACAAAGCATTTTCACTCGGAGAACTGCCACTCACTGGATAATTTTTCCTTTTTAGACCATTATTTGTAAACCTCAGAAATGGTGGGAAAATCACAGGAGATCAGCAGTTTCTGAAGTACTCAGACCAGCCCATCTGGCACCAGCAACCAGACCACATTCAAAGTCACTTACATCACCTTTTTTCCCCATTCTGATGCTCACTTTGAACTTTCAGCAGGTCGTCTTGACTTTGTTTTCCAAGTAACTTCCAAGGAACTGGCTCATTAGAAACAAAGGGGTCAATGAGTGTATCTGTTCACTTGGTTATTTAAGCAAAATGCTTGCACCAGCTGCTTTTATGCGCTTTACCTCTTGTTACTTTAATTTCTGATTCTTTTATCATCTGCCTGTTTTAGTTCTTTCTGCCTTCTTTACTTCTAAGTGATTTTATGTTGAAATTGCTGATGTGACACTGGGTCTGTCAGAAATGTATTTCCTCCGAGCAGAAGAGTGTGATCATGCTGCACTCGTCGAGCGGTGATTTGTGCAGCTCTGCTGCCAGCAGGACAGAGCCTGTGGGTCTACGATGGGGCTGACAGACACAGATTTATCAATTAAAAAATAAACTATTTTTTAAAAAATCCGTTTATTCTGCTGGAATAATTATGTATCTTCTAAATCACCCTTGCTGTTGTGTGCTCATGTAAATCATTCAGACAGTGATCTTTAGTTAGGTTTTTATCTCTCACATCATGCTCAAATACTCCTACTCTGTTAGCATAATTAATCTTAGGCCTGCACCTTATGTAATGACATTGGCATTTTGGTTTAGAGGGATCTCAGTGAGCTCCCAGGTGAGTGTGTGACCACCATACAACAATGCCAGTCTTCTTAAGAACGGTGACTCAGTTTCTCCAAATGTGATGAAAAGCTGCGTTCATAATCCTCTGAAAGGAGTTCTTCAAGTACAGAGTAATGAACGAGCCCACCTGTGGGCAAGTCGTGACGAATGGCACTTTACCTGCTCACATGTGGTAATGTCTATCTAATGACAGAAAATAAGCCAATGGGGGAGGGGTAAAACACTGTTTAGTACTGTAAGGCAGCAGAAAGAGAAAGAGAGAAAAAAAAAAAACAGGTTAAAATATGTAACAGCCCTCTGCAGCGTTAAAAGGCAACAGCACCGCAAGTGGTTTCCGCTTTTTAGTAATGCCAACAGTGAGTGCTGTGTTCACAGCATGCTAAGGTTTCTCTTAAGTTCTAGCAGACTGAATGATTTGGTGCGCCTACAACACACATGGTCGCCGCTGGATGCATTAATCTTGAAACGCTTATATTACATGACCAAAAGTATGTGGACACTTGAGCCTTCATCTCACGGATGTTGGATGGGGTTGAGCTCAATGCCCTGTGCAGGCCAAATTCTTCCACATTACGCTGAAAAGAGGATTTTGTTATGGGCCTGGTTTTGTATAGATGGGCTTATTAAGGAAGGTAAAAAATGTTTTTGTTTACAGGTACAGGTGCACGTTAGTGTGATGAAAACAATAGGAAGTTACTGCAGCACACCTTGTTGATTAGGCATAGATAGATAAAGTACAGTACTGTGCAAAAACCCTCATTTCTTAATGTTTTGCTTCCACGTAGCCAGACTTTCTTGTATATTTTTTAAAGTTGAACTGAGCAGTAGTAATTAGTTGAAAAATGTCAAAGACAATATAATTTAACAGGCAAAAAATGTTGGGGTTTTTTTTTTTTTTGTTTGTTTTTTTTTGCACCAACAAGGTGATTCCCAAAGATCTGTAGCTTCATCAGAAATGGTCACTGTGGATGGATGGCTTCTTGACAGCCATCCATCTACTGAAGAAAAGGGAGAAGAGGCTGCGGTATGCCAAATTATGCAAGATCTGGACTGAAAATCATGTGGCAAAAGGTTTGATAGAGTGATGAGTTGTGGTTTGGGGCTGCATTTCCACCAGTAGTTTTGGAGATCCAAATCAAAATGTATGAAATTATGAATTCAAAGAAATGCACCCAGTATTCCATGTTGGATCAAAATCTATCTGGAAAGTGTCTGATTGTCAACAACTTCAGTTTTCAGCATCTATCTCACCACGTGAGACTGTCAGTCATTGATTGGTCTCCCTAGAGCACGGACATCAACATTACTGTAGCAGTGTAGGATTATATTGACAGAGAACAGAACACAAGGCAGCCAACGTCCAAAGAAGAGCTTTGAATGACCTTTAAGAAGCCTGGAGAACTATTTGTGAAGACTACTACTCGGTACTAAGAGAATAGGCTGTGTTAAAGTGGTCATACTAAATATTGACTCTTTAGAATTATAAAGACTCTGTTTTTGCCTAATATACCAAACTTCCATATACAGTTGCAGAGGTTTGAAGAAATTGTTACACCTTTTTCCCATTTCAGTAGCAAAATATAAGGAATCAATTCAAGACTTGTAATTGTTAAAATACTTGAAATATAGTTGATTGGCTTTAAAAAGTAAATTCAGTAAGTCACGTGTTATATTCTGCAGGAATGCACAGCCGAGTTTCCTTTAGGGTGGGCTATAACATGTGTTAGCTTCCAACAGTTACGGCTGCCTCTGCAAGCTGTTTTACAACCCACCTCCCCTCAAGTGCTCTAGTTCCAACATTTCATGTTATTCAAGCTATTTCTGACTTATTCAGTGCCATCGCTGTTCTCACTGATGCCTGCTCTGTTGTGAGGCGATTCTTTTGCTGCTTTTGGGGAGGCGTGAGAACAGAGCCACATCAACAAAACTAAATTACTGCAGTTTTGTTTTGACTGATGTGGTACAGGCAGAATTTCTGGTTAAATACAGCAGTACACCTTGAAACTTGGGCCTTCTTATCAGTAACAACAGAAGTCAAAATGAAGCGGGTATGAAACAGTTGCCTCCCTGCCAATGAGGTGCATTATTAAAACACCTAGAGAATCATTACTTTAGGTTATGATCGTTTTCTTTATTTTCTCCCAACAGATGAAGTGAACATCCTGCAGGAGCTTTCTTTTCATATCACAAACAGCAGTAATGCCTCCATGACTGTGGGTGAGAGCAAGTGTCTGGTCCTGCAGGTGGGACAGTACTCCACCTTGGCCCTCCCTCTGAGACAGATCTTCATCGATGGGTAAAATGTCTTCTTCGTCTCTCACTTTTTCCTGCTCTGTCTTGCTCTTGTTGAAGGTAAAGTTAGGGAAAAAAATTCATAATGGTCTTTTTTTCCAGTCCTCCTGTGAGTTTTCTGTTTATTTTTATTGTGTGACATTATAATTAGCAACATGTTTCTATCCACTGGTGTTTATAGTACAGTTTGTGCCCACACATGCAACTTATTAAAGAGGACTTAGCTGTATTATTTATCCTTTGAGTACCAATTATATGGCTAAGTGATGTGTTTGTGTTTAGGTTTGAAGATAAGTTCAGTTTGCTGGTACAGTTGCGAAGTCCTCAGAGGGAAGAACGAAGTGTCTTCACTATGCTCAGCGCCGACAATCATGTCATGCTGCAGCTGCGGATCAGTGCTCATGCCATCATCTTCATAGGAACGCAGCAGAGACACTATGAGTGAGTCCACTTCTTGATTTTTTTTTTTCTCCACCCAGATTATTTGGAAAGTGAGTAGGGCTGTACAATATCGGCAATATAAAATCAAATAATTTTCATTAGTGGTTTCTAAATGGCACCATCTGGAATAAATGCACCCATTCATAATGGGCATAGAAATTCAAAATAAAAGAAGAAAAAAAACAACCCAAAAGTGTCTTTTAATTCTTATGGAATGAGTGTCAACAATCATTTGTTGAATTTTATTACTACAAAATTGGTTTCTGCAGTGCAATCACTGAAGAAGAAGCCTTTCTGTGCTTGCAGCGGAGGGTCTGCCATTATGGCTCACGTCCTCAGAATTACATCTGAGGTGCTTTGGCACTGCGAGGAGAATAGTGCACAGACCACTACTGAAAGGTGCAGGTTCATTGCAGACCTATAATCAATAGCCTTTCTCTGGCCTCCTCTCTAATCAAGGACTGATAGGGCTGCAGTGACTCACCTGCCCTGGATTGCAGTTTGTCGGTGGGAAAGGGGCAGACTGGCAAATAGGAAGGGAACTGAGATTGCTGGCACTAAAAGATACCAGCACAACAAGCCACTTTTCTCTCTATCTGATCAAGTCCGGCCCTGTCTCTGATTAGATAAATAAATTGGCTCACCTTTTCAGTCCATTCTTTTTGGCAGCCAAATCTCCCTTTTCTGTTTTTTCTCTCTTCCACGTGCATTGCTCTGTACACACATGCCATGCGTTTCACTCACTAAATAAACTGTTATATAAGTAAAGTTCATGTCAATCCAAAAACTCTGTAGTTGGCGTGATACAGTCATACAGTCTCCTGTTTTGGATGAGTCATGGCGAAAGAACCATGCAGGTTTTCCTTTAGTATCACACACCAAGAGAAAAAAATCAAACTGTAGTCTGATATGTTCAAGCTAATTTGCTGTACTTGACATTGCACGTCCTGTGACGTGACTGTTTTGCACATCGCATCTTCGATGGTGCAATGATTTATTGTGCAGCCCTAAAACTGAGTATAAATTATTTTTGTGTCAAGTCCTGTGAAACCTCTTTGGCAGATAAAAGGAATTATTCAGAAGTGATTAAGTAAAATTGCTAAAAGTCCGCCAGCAAGATACCGTCAAGTGAGTGCATGGTTTCTGTACCCATCACTGACAAACTCCAGATGTTGAGGTATTAGAGAACAGCTCATGCCCGTTCCTGCTTCGTAGCAGAATTGTATGCAAATTTGTTGGTTAGACAAAGGAGAACTCTGTGGAGGTATATTTGTTTGCAGCCTGTGTTTCTATTTGAAGATAACTGCTTTTGGCTGTCTCTTTGGAGAAATGATTTATTAGGTAACTCTTGGCAGGTTTCTCCTCTAAAAGAACCACAAAGCTTGAAGCAATACATCAGTGTAAGACAGCATACAGAAATGGGCCAAAAGATAGACATACACAGATACTGTAGTTATCTTGTACTGTTTGCACATGAATGATTTTATTTCAGCTTTTTTAACAGAAAGCTGCATGTCTATCAGGTTTCTACTATTAGAGTTTGGCTAGATCCAGAGATCAAATTGACCTGTTTGATTCTGTGAATGTTTGAGGTCTTTGGTTAAATCACAGAGTGGACATACAAGTGGTTGGATCTGACTTTCATGAAGTACTAGCTGGAACTAGACTAAGTATACAAGGAGCTGACCTTAAAGAGGAGATCAGCCAAATTTAATTTGGGTATTGTAATTGATTTTTTATGTGCTGTCACAGGACTTACACACATGCCCACACTGAAAGACATGATTAAACCTTCTCAGAGAACAAGAGCTCATTCTGTTTGTTTGTTTGTTTGGCTGAGCCTGATGAAAGAATGCAGAATGTGTGGAGTCCTTGAGATTTATTTATTTATTTATTTTGAGTCCTTGAGATTTAGACGGCACCCAGATGTCAACACAAAGTTATCTTACTATGATTACAGTGCCCAAAGCATTTTTTGAACTCAACTGCTTTGTCACATTCGTACAAGAACTTTAAGACACAAAGCCAATGATCTGCATGTCTCTGTCTGTCAGGTTCCCGGTTAGTGGTTTGTCTGATGGAAAGTGGCACCATGTGGCCATCAGTGTAGCTGCCAAGCGGCTCGCACTCTATGTGGACTGCTCTCTGCTGGAGAGTGTGGACTGGGTTTACTACGGCATGGGGATCAGCACCGACGGTCTGCTCATGGTTGGAGGAATTATTGAGAGCTTTGAAACTCCGTTTGAAGTAAGTGGCTCTGCAACCTTTTGACTGATGAAAAAAAGAAGGGGCTCCAGCCCTGACACCTCTGTTTATTGTACATAGACCCTGACAATATCCGGTATGATTGGTCCTGTTTAGATTTAAAGCATTTTATTTATTTGTTTTATTATTTGTTTCTTGTTGCACTTCATATGAATAACAACTTTGCTATGCAACGAACAGATTAAAGCAACTATTTCCAAATAGATGGCCATGTGTGATGTAGGTTGATTTTCTTTTACTTTGAAAAGTCATGCATTCCTGTTCATCCTTCTACAAGTAAACAGCAAAGAAAGGAGCACACATTCCACCCATGTATCTTTTCATCACAGACCCAAAGATGCTTGGAAACAGAGAAACTTTCTATAGACATGCTTGTATATTGACTAAAGCATGTACTGTTCATGTTTTGTTTTTGCATTTATTTTATTGTGTTTCATGCATCCAAAACAGACTAAAATGGATGGATTCAGCATGTGGATGTATGCAATTGATCCAGAAACATGTGGACTTGTTCTGGTGATTAATCAGTGGTATTAGTCATTGACGGGAAGCTCGCTTGATAGATATCCAAACCAAATCTTCAGGAGATCTGTTCATCGTCACACTGTTGTTTTTATGGTGTTAGCTTCTATGATTGTTTTCACTTTAGCTTTTGTTTTGCTAAAACGTTCTTCAGCCTTTTCTGCTTTCTTTGTTTTCTGCATCTTCCTCTGTGCTCTCTGATTTTGACCTCTTTCAACCAGTTAACCATTTCGAAGGTTATTTTTTTCAAGTGGGCTTCTGTGTTTTTAATGTTTTTCGTGTTTTTTTTTTTTTTTTTAATTGTCTTGATTTAGTTAACCTGTGTCTTATTATCCTTCTGCCTGGTGTTCATTTAGGATGTGTGCCTCTGTTCAGTCTTTGATCTTTGGTTTGCTGATGTCTCTTTTTTTTTTTTTTAATTGTTTTCTTGATACCTTTTTTGCGTTTTGTTTCTTTTCCCCACTAATCTGTGCTTCCTTATTTTCATTCACCTGCTGGGCTTCTCCTAAGAATTGTGTTATCAAATGTGACATTGATGGTTCTTTAAACTTTTATGTGAGCATCTCAAGAGCATTTTGATGGCCCGTAATGCATTGTGGATATTAGTTGCTATAACAAGCTTTGTGGATATAGCTTGAGGATTAGAGCAGGCAGTGACTGCATCACAGTGGGGGTGAGGACGAGCGTTATAGAGGTAGCATCTGGATTTGTTTTTAGCAACAATTAAAATGGATTTTCCATCCATCTATCCCACGACGACAGATCCCTGAGGTGCTGACAGTCTTATCTCTGGACAATCTTTTGTGTTCGACACAGTGAAACCATATATTAATGAACTCTGCACTTATATGCAACTATTACTGCCATCCAGTGCAGCATGAGTAGAGCTTCTCAGAATAATTTTGTTTGTTCTGGATTAGGTTCTCATAAAAAAAATGATTTTAAAGGGAGGCAAAATGTGTGGCATGTTGAAACAGGAATTTCTGGGTGCTTTGCTTTGTGCTGTAAATAAACAAAATGATCTGTTATTTGCTAAGTGCAAAAGTGTGTGCTCTTAAAATGGATTTGATTACTTGTACATGATTGCTTTAGTTATGCACACGCTGCATACTTTAGGCTACATTGTAAAGATCCAGGAGTGACAGCTGCATTTGGTTTTTGAAGAAAAGTCTGTTGTATATTTCAATCACCAATTACATTAATAGAAATATTTGTCCTTCATGAAAATGTACTGCAGATGCATCTGTTTAACAGACATATGTTGTTTGATCCCCTGTCTATTTCAAGGTCATCATGGGATTTTTCTAACGGAGGTACTTGAGATTTGGTTCTTCTTCAGAGGACATGAAACATCTCTAAAACTATCTCTTTATATACAGTAACACAGGTCTGTGTTAAATAAAACATAACATTTCTCAGATGGATTTTCCTTAAAGTCCTTACAGACTGTGTGTCTCTTACTTTTCTTCTGTAAGCAGCTGAGATCAAATAGCTTGTTAAAATGCATTTTACTTTTTCCAAAATGGACCTGGACTTCATTGCTTTCATTTGGATAAACAACGAGAAATTTGCATAAGAAATGTAATTTCTACATGTATTGTAAACATTCATGTATGGTTTCACTTACTTTAGGTTCAGTAAGTCTCAAAGTCATGGGCATCTATCTCCTAAACAACGGAACTTATGCCATGCTGCACTCACACAAACACAGAGGCATGCTCTCACCTACCATCACACTCTTATTAACATAGCCTGAGGACAGAGGTTTGCTCATGATTTGTTTTTCTTGCTTGGCCTGACGGAGATTCACTGGAAAAGGACCCTGGGAACTGCAGTGAAATGCATGACCTGCAGTAAAGAGTGTGTGTGTGTGTGTGTGTGTGTGTGTGTGTGTGTGTGTGTGTGTTCACCTGACGGCTTTTGTCTGTTCATTTGGGTTTCATTATCTTCACATTCTGTATTGGGGTCCTTAACATTACTTGTTACTTTTTGTTAAAAAAAAACTCTAACTCTTGTTAAAATGCTGTGATACTTCCACTCCTGAGATGTAGAACTTCTCACTTTCATCGGACTAAAGTTTATCACAAAGCAGGTTGTTGCTACATGTTCAGGTGTAGTTATTGAAGTGCTGCTGAATATTTCTGCAATACAAGATTGTATAATTAAAACTGCAGATGTAAAGTTTCTTTTGACAACATTTTAAAGGAATACATAAATATGGTGGAGTATGTTCTAATGTCTGGCCGTTTGGCAGTAGAAGCTTCTGTATGCTTTGCTGGATAGCATCAGGGGTGACTGTTGATTGTTAGTGTGCCTCAGGCTCTCTGCAGATGTCTTACCTCACCAGTATCACTAATGCTCAGTAGATGGGTGTTGGTGATCTTCTGGGCAGTTTCAGTGCCTTCTGGTATTTAGTCATGGACATCCCATTCCAGTTTGTAATGCTTCCAGTTAGGATCCTTAATAATGTTCCTCTGTAGAAGTGAGCTAGAACTTGGCATGGTAATTTTAGGCTTCTCAGATTTCCTTAAAAGCTTTCTTCATCACATGTAACATAGATGAGGAAAAGTTTTTTGAAAATGAATATTAAAATATTTTGATTTTGTTGTTTCAAATATTGCAACTTAATATCACCACATTTCGGTTATAGGTAAATTAAGTTAAACTTCTAGTATGTCAGGCTATCCAAACTGATATTTCACAGGGATAACAAGCAGGACATGAAGAGACATTTACTTTTTTGACGTTGTGTTTTCAGACTGCATGTTTGGTTGCGCTTTACTTTCTCTGTGCAGGGTCATCTTCGACAGCTGGCCTTCCTGATGGGAGATCCAGATGCTGCCCAGCAGCACTGTAGCCACCACCCACCCCTCTGCAGTGTCACTGCTCCTAAGCCTCCCCGCTTACCACGCACCAACAACCCGCTGCAGGTGAGGAACGCTGATTTAAAGAAACGGCAAAAGAAATTAAATCAGGAACATTTTCTTTTGACTTGTATACACAGCAGCCCTCAAACATGTCACTGAGGTATTTAAGGTGAAGCCATCCATGTCTTTTGAAGCCCACAACACAAACGCTCAGGCTCCTGCAGTTAATTCACTGACAGCACGCACTGCTATATAATTTAATATAAGCAATATGAAAGATCACCAGAGGATTTAAAATAAAAACTGCACTGACTCCTGTGGTTTTGATCCAGTCTGGTGAATTTAACAACTCGTGAGTGTTTGGTTGTTCATCAGTGCAGGCTTGAACAGTCTTTGATTGTGGTTTTTTTATTTAGAAATTGTTGCCTCTGTTTCCACACAGAATATACTGTTGTCCTCCAATGACCTGGAGAACCTGCTGGGGGATGCAAAGGACAAGTCTTTTTTGAGCTTTGACCGAACTGTAAGTAGGATATTGGGTGTCTTAATTGTTAATTGTTAACCAGAAATTCACTTTTAATTCGCATGTTAGAAACAGTGAAAAAGTGCAGTTACCTGGTTTCACAGCTGTCGCCCAGTGCTGTAGTGACAGACTATGGGCAGCTTATAACCAGTGTATATATACACCGACCACTGGTCTGGTTTACGTAGGTTCTTTTTTTGCCATTAGTGTCTGTGTCTGTGAAACCAACAGTCCGTCAGTCTGCAACAGTCTGTCATTAATTAGCCATGCTGTGCTGAGCCTCAGGCGTCAGAGGCCTCATCCAGCAGTCCCACCTCTGTCTTTGGCTGACTGGTCCACTTCACATGGTTGTGTGCGCTGCATATGTGTGTTTAAGTGCTTGATCTGTGAGACACTGTGTGTGTCTGCTCACTGGCCTTTGTTGTGGCCTGCAAGAGGCCACATTCCTTCACTGAGGCTAAAAGTCTGCTTTGATAAATTGTAGCAATGGCTCATTTCTTTTGATCTTTACCAAATGCAGTTTGGGATTGGATTAGTGGTTTTATTTTGAATAATTAAAATGAAGTAATAATCAGCACAGCTGATTCCCATACTATGTGTAATCAGCAGCTCATCTGGATTCAAATGAGAGTATTGTTTTCTGAGCATCAGGACCGGACTGAAACTGTCAACTTTTGTGCAGAACAACATTACACGTGCCGAGGTGGGTGGAGCCAGGGAGCCCCATCCATCTTCTATGTGCAGAGGTGAAGAAGCTTGACAGAATAGTGAGGGGGTTAGGGGTCACTGATAAGAGGCAGACTAGTAATTTGAAGTGTGAAAAGTGATTTCCCCCTGTTGTTAAAGTAGTCACCTGATTATTTCCAGTAAATTAGCTTTTGGATGATCTGATGGATTTTTGGTATTCTGTAAACTTTCTCTGCTGTTTATATAAATAATATCTAAACACTATCTCTCATATTGTTCTGTTTCCTTACTGCTTACTGCTCAAACTATAGGTTGTATGTGAAATATTGATATGGGCACCAAGAAATCCCTCACCAGTTTGTGGATTCGCATTTTATGAAGCTTTGAGTTTTGAAGCTTTGAGGGGTTTTCACTGAGGCAGTCCTGGTGTTTTTAAACCACATCTGACAAGCAAAGTTTGGATCTAATGAAATAACTGAGAAAACCAGACTTTCCCCAGCTAACTACTTGTGACTGACAAGTTAGCCAATGAACATAGCCATAATGTTTTATTCAACGTATTTCAGAAACTGGGAAGAGTCACCAGGAAAATGCTTAATGATGTCATGGATCAAGGTAGCCAAAGGCTGGCTTTCTCATAACTAGAGGAGTCGCCTCCTGCTGGCAGCAGCACAAAAATACAGATTTAAGACCTTTTTTTTTTTTTCTTTTTTTTTTTTTTACTCATGTTTGCTTCACTTTTCCAACTTGGAAGCTAGGTCTATATTTCATACTCTCTGTATGCTGTTGCCTTAGTTTTCTGAGCCAGAAGTGACCATATTTGGATGAAATAATGAGAAATCATGTAGCAGTGAACATTGTACCACTTGTTTAGTAACCTGCATTTACAAAATGTATGGACAGAGATGGATAGCTGCTAATTCGTGCTAAGTAAAGAGTTAAGACGTGTTAAGTGCACAGCAGTCCAAACCTTTCTGTCAAATCATTGCATTAAAAAATACTCCAAAAGGCGAAGCCTAGCTCACAGATAGTTTGCTAGTTAGCACTCATCTATTACTTAAATCAGCCTAGGAAGTGTAAAATTAGCCTGGTCTAGTACCAGGCTGTAGAGTTGTTTATTTCTGCTGTAAAGTTGGGCATTACAACATGTAAATATTGGAGATAAACTTACTTTTAGAATCAGCCTCAAGTGGCCATTTGAGGAACTTCATTTTCCTCATCTTTGGTGACAATTTTGAGGACAGGCCAGGTAGACTGAATGTTGAATCACTGTTGGTGATGAGTGCGAGCACACATGTAATGATCAGTTCACGGCCAGACACAGACATCATATGTTTTTGGCCATGCAGTGATTAAAAGGTAATTAGACGTGAAAATGTACTGTTAACATTAATTGCAATATTGATTGCTTATCAAATAAAACCGCCTTACTCTCTGTACCAGCCGATTCATTTGTTTCTACTTGAGATCGCTCAGTGTTTAAAATCATGTCAGTGATGATGAATGTTTAATCTCATCAGCACATCCCACATCAGCCTTAGGATGCCAAAATGTGCATACAAATACTATTGTTCACGCACATGAACCAAACACTTCTTGAAATGCTGTACTGGCGCTCGTGTTTCTGGAATCACCATATGAGGAAAACAAAGAGGGCTACATATGTTTCGAAACAAAGGAAAAACAAAGCTGGTTTGAATTTACATTTTTGTGTATACAAAACATACCTTAAATAATCAGTGAGGGTCTGTTTGTCTTTAAAAAATGCAGCAGTGTATAGCCAGAGAAGCTACTGCAACCTTGAATGTTTAAGAAAAAAAAAAACAAACGGGCCATGCCGTGCCACGCTAGCCCCGCCAGGCAGAAGCTTCTACATCAGGATGGCATTGGGATTCTTTTTTGATGATGTACATGACCAAGACCTCTCCTGCTGTTTTGTGTTGTCGGGACTTTTTGGGTTTTTTCCAGGAACAAGCTGCCCCAGATCAGTCTTAATAGTCACTGAAATCTTCTTCATATGGCTGCATCACATTTTCTCACGTAATTATCTCTCTGTCTGTTCATCTGTTTCTATTTTCTGTCTTTTACTGCGTCTGATTCCGTCTTTCCGTTTTCCATGTCTCTGTCCTCTTCTATCTGTTTAAGTCTTTGCATCCTTGAGTTTTTTGTTTTTTTGTTTTTGTTTTGTTTTTGCTGATGAAATTTTTGCATGGCATTGTTGTGCAACTAAATAGCTGTACTTAGCTACAAGTGAAAGTGAGTGATGATCACGGCTTATCATGTAGGTAACAATAAATCAGAGAATAAAGGATATAATTGTTTTTTCTGCTGTCTGTCTCTCATTATAGCCATGCAAACCATGCTTGCGGTGGTAAAGCTGCCTCTGGCTCTCTTCTGGTCCCTCTTCCCTTCTTTAAAAAAAATACATTTCTAAAGAAAGTAAATATAGCAACACATTAACAAGACCTATTTCTCTTTTGTTGAGGTCTGCTGCAGTCGTCTTTGAAACCTAACATTTCTGACTGCTGGGCCTCTTTGTTGGGGTTTCCTGATTTGATGAATGTCCCTTCTGGGCCCCCCTTGACAGGTACTCTCTTTAGAGACATGGCTTTCAACCAGTCAATGTACAGCACCTCAAATGTGCACAAAGATTTTAAATGGCACTGGAGGTCATGGGCCTTAGCTAAACATGTAATCACAAAGTCAGCGCTAACCTGAGTGTAATCTGACCGCTTTGAATTTATAATTAACTTGTCCCGTATTAGTCAGAGTTACTTTGTTTTGCAAATTCTCTTTGTCATTTACAGCTTCTCAAATTGTGAACACATGTTGTTTTTCACCTATTTTACATAATCACTCAGGTCAGAGTTTTCCTTGTACAAGACATTTAATGTTAAGTCATCGATATGTACTGTGGCATGTTTTTAAGGGCTGTTTTATATTGTTGGGCAGACTTTTATTGGGATAAAGAAGTAGTCATCAAAATGGGTTCAAGCTGTGCTATTAGTGCATGTACAGATAATAAAATGAGAAAGTTGTGAATCTTTTTCCCTTTCTTTATTTTCTCCCACTTCATCTTTGGGCCAATGGAAACTTGCAGCATATGTAACTAACTTCTCAAACTGTTCCTGCTGCTGTGTCACCTGACTCGTGAGTCAGCTAGCTCATGAACATGGATAAATATTTCAGTCCAGAAGAACCCAAATGTTGCTGTATTGATGTTAGGATTACACAGAAGTCCCTGAAAATGTTTCAGCATGTGGGGGTTCCCTGCCCGCAAAAAGTTAGAGAACCACACGGTTAAACAACTGATCAATTGTTGGAGTAATCAACATATTAGCTTCCCAACGTTATAGTCTACTAGAAGGCATGTGTTCAGATTTCTTTCCATGTGCAAAATGCATATTTTTCAGAAAGAGGGGGGAAAGAAGGAGGTAGTGCTGGAGAGCATGACGAAGCTTGCATTTGATTGTTTCTCTATGTTGAAGGTTACCAGGCAACTGAAACCAGTTTGTTGAAGGGGTTTTGTAGTTACAGCACTGCTTACACACGATTCCTAACAGTGTCAGAGACAGGCAGGGAAACACACACGCGCCTATGGAGTTAATGTTCCCTGTTCCATGTCTTGTCCCTTCCAAGTGTTTCCGTTAGGGTCTCTAGAGAAGTCCCCTTTCATAAATCTTGTCAAACAATGGCTTTTAACTGTCCCACTGAGACAAAAGCAAAGAGGTTTGGGAAAAATGATCCATCATTCTGACACTTTTCCATGACTTGCTTAAACTGGCGAGAATGGCTTGCTTTACGTGAGGTGTCATTTTTGATGTCATGACGTAGCCTTAGCATTGAGGAGTGTGCCTGTTAATGAATTACCCATTTTAGGTTGATAAATGAAAATATATTTTTGATGGAACAGATGTGTTAACATGGATTTGCTGTCTTATTTACATATGTAGCAACTTAACTCCCTTTTCCCCTCATTTAACACCTGACCTTTGGCTGAAGACAAATGCTAAGACCAGGTCATCCAGCTGGTCTGAAGAGACTGTAAGATGGTCAGGTTAGCCTGGATTCAACCCTATAAGGACATGAGATACTTCTTCAGTGATTAAGGAGGTTATTGCTATTGTAGTGTGTGTTTGTGCACTTGTATGGACAGAAAGTTTGGAAATTATCATTGATCTCTTCCATCCTAGAGGCCTCTTTAGTGGCTGGTGGGGTGTAAAGCTGCTGCCAGTCAGGCTTCAGTCAGAAGGGAAAATACAATACAGTATAACTAAACTGAATTTATATTTTTGGAATTTGAAAGCGATTCTGTTGCTGATTCTGTCATGCAGTTGCATTAACTTTTTTCACCTCTCTGGAAGTGTTTCCTTGCAGAAAACACCTGAGAACCACTGGTTCTCATGCTTATCGCATTATTGTGAAAGTCAACATCTTCTCATGCAAGAATACTTCACGTTCCTTTATCATCTTCACCCTAATAGATGCACTTAAAATGGTTCTAGATATTAGTTGTGTCACATGTCAACTGTGACCTCGCCACAGCCGGTCACCATTTGCACTGGTGGCTGGGGTGCCCTCAACCTATTGCAATCTCCTGCTGAGTGATACATGTTGCCACTTGGGAGTAAAACAAGCTGAAATAGAAAGGAAATCTTGACAGATGTTACAGTAATACCTGCACTCATAGGCTTGTATCTTCAACCTGCCCACGCTGGCTGCGCATCAGGTTGCAAAAATCCCGAGAAACATGACAAAGTAAGCTGCGCTACAAAGGGTGGAATCAGTTTTGGCATATGCCACCAATCACAATCATGAAAACAGCAAAAATAAAACATGTTTTAAGTTACCAGTTAGCATTAGCAAGGTTGCATAGAAAACTGAATATGCAAACCAGCAGATGCATCCCGCATGAGGCAGATACCTGTTAATAAGTGCTAAGTAACATGTTAAAAAAATACTAGAAATCTACTCAGCAAAACTTCTTTTTCACAGGCTGTTAGCACAATTAACCACAAAACTAGCTGTGATGTTTGTCAGATAATTACATTAATGAGGATATAATTGGCCCTTAGAGCAGGAGGATGGTTAGGAGCTCCAGTTTATTCATTAAAAATAGCAGATGCAAAACTGGCAGTCTGCTAGTCTGCTGTTGCTTTTGGCATGTATGTGTCATGTAAAGTAGCCAAGCTCCTAATAATGCATTAATTTAAATCTTCTTTTGAAATGATAGGTAGGCATTTTAACCAAGGAGTTTATGGAATTCACATTTAAGCCAGTTACAAGCAGCCATCTGAGACACTCTGAGAAACTCCTCGGAGGTTTCAACCAATACTGTTCACATGGTAGCTTCCCTCTTTTTTTCACCCTTGTGTTAAGTTATCGCTTCATTAGGATTTACTTGGAGCCATATCTTCAAAAGGTCAATAAAATCTGTTTCACAAAACACTTTGAGATCTTTCCAAGCTCTCCAAGACTGAGGTCTCTTCAACCAAACTGTTGATACACTGCAGTTCAAATATGTTGGAACAGATAAAAAGTTAACATAATATTCATATTAGATTCATATTAAAACAATCATCTGGTGGGATCGATTTTGGCGCTAAAGGCATGCTTTTCTGTTGTTTTCTGTTGATACATCAAAGGCTCAGTGAAGGGCATGCAACATTTGCTATTTTCAAATATTGCCTAATTAGAGAGCGAGGATGAGGGAGCATGCTTTGTGTATCTGATTGATATTTCTTTGTTTTTATGTCAGCTCGATGGCCCTGCATGCTGTCAAGCTTTTCTGTTATGCACGTCAGCATACATCCAGCAATAATTTTTCATCTGCGTAGCGTGGTTTATAACTGTTTCCAATATAAAATAATTACAGACAAGTCAAACCGTGAAGAACAAAAGGAAGCAGAGATGCTTGGATGAAAGTGAGGGAGGAGATGGAAACAGAGGATTGAAGAAATGTTTCCGTAGCCACTTCTTTCCCTGTGTCGCTAAGCAGCGCAGAACCGTTTTCTCCACACGAGAAGCCCCGACATGCTCGTACTGATAATTTTCCACTCCGCATCTGTAATTTAGAACAGGGCATCTAGGCTGTGATGATAAATGGTTACATGCTAGGTGATGAAAACTTGTTATACGAGTGCTACATCAGCGCATTAGCTTTCATGAGGGCAGAAATACCTGTGATTCAAGTCCCAGCTGTTAAAGTTCAATAAAAATTGCGTTTTCAGTGCAGACACAAGAGACCTCTGGAAGCCATTATGTGGTGAGGAAGAAGATGTGCCGGGAAGTAGTTTAAAATTAAAAAGAGATCACTGATTTACCCCCTAGCCTGCACATCTGCCGCGCAGTTCAAAAGCATCCACAGAGGTTCTGTTCACCCTGAATCAACCTCCCCCTGCTCTTGTTTATTTATATCGCTGTTTGTCCTAGACCACCTCGCCTTTTGGTCCTAATAGACATGAAGTAATGCTTCCGGTGACACTGAGGTGCCCTGCTGTTTTTGACTTTAATGCAGACGGGGTCTCCTCTCTGCATCGACACAATAAATGTAAATCAAGCCAACCTCAGAGAATCCACAATGAATATTTCCCCTCACAAGTTCTCTCAGCTGTGGTTATTTCACTGAATCTGGGAACTGTGGCTTCCCCTCCCCTAATTCCACCACAGGTTTTTTTTTTTTTTTTTTTTTTTTTATTGTGCATGCCTATAACCATGTGCAAAAGCAGTGGGGATTCCCTCACATCTTCCTTATCCCTGTTTTCCTTCATCGCGCTCTGCTCGGTTGGAACGAGCAGTCACTGCATTCATTCAAGCAGATTTTTAGTTGCCCATGATGTTGCGGTTTGAGTTTAGTGCCAATAGCTTGCTGCGATCAGAAGTTCACTCACAACCTCAGTCTTGGTTAGTTAAGAGCTGGCAATTTGGATGTTGTGGATTTAATAAGTTTAGAACAGCCGTCGCCTGCTCTGAAATTTTGTGGGTGAGAGAATAGAACATATTTATTATTCACAAGAGTTCAACATTCAAATTGGACCTATATTGCAGTTGTTACGGTCACTAGTAGTTACCCAGGCCACCCTGAGGGTTAATTGGCTGTGCTAGTCTCTTCATGAGCCAGATTAGATGTATTATTTATATAACCTGTATGGTTGGGTGGTGAGTGTGTACCCAGTAGGTGTGTGGGTGTGTCTCCTGGGAGCTGGATCAGCCTTCTGTGCAGAGGTCTGCCTTTGTGTACAATTGGAGCTGAGCTCAAGTGGAGACAGACCCGCAGTGTCCTGCAGTCATGCTCTACCATGTTGGCTGGTACTTGCTCCTGGGATGCCTATTGCTGGATTTATTGGGGTTGCATGTACAAGGTCAAAGACGACGGGATGGAAAGGTACTCCCTACTACGGCTCATACATGTACTGATTTTAACCTTTTCTTTGGAGTTTTCTGTTCTGATGCAAAGACTCTGGACAGGAGTGAAGTGCACTCAGTGTGGAGGTGCTTTTAATTTGGCTGAGGATGCTTTTGGTTCTAATTAATTCAAGGTTGCAACTGATGTGATTTTCAACTTATAAATACCCTAAAGATGCTCATAAAAGCAACCTTCTAAAACCTTAACTCTTTAATTATTTGTCTTATGCTTAAACACGCTTGAATTTTTTTTTTAGTAACACTAAACAGTATAGTGAGATTCTCATTCTCACATTTATCCAGGCTTGTGAACAGCACGTGGAATACACTTTCCGGTGACCCTTCAGCCTCTTCTCCTGGTCTCAAATCAGGGATCTTTCATATGTAACGGAAACAATTTGCATTAATGATGAGAACATTTAGTAGAAAAGATAGACCCCTTGGTCACTTTCTTGGATTCAGAACATTGCATTAGACAGATGTACCCCTGCATGGTTTATGGTTTGCCTGGCTAACTCTCTGTGGAGGGTTCAAACTACTTAAAAACAAAGGAAAATTTGAACATCAATGCACCATTTTTTGTGAAAACTATGATTCATGGGAACATTAGTGACAGTCATTGCCCATTTAGAAATGTTCTGTTGGTTATTTTATTATTTTATTATCTGTTTTTATATTGTTGTGGATGTGAGAGTTATTCACAAGGGCTAGTGTCTGTGTTGGCCTCCATGAGAGAGCATTTCTGGTCATCTGGCAAATCCAGCTACCAGTACTTAGTAGGCTGGAGAGCAGTTTTATTGTGCAAGAAAAGTTTAGGTATTTCTCCTCTTCTCCATAATTCTTTATGATCTTATTGTACATTCCCAGACCACCACTGTTGAACTGGTGGATGCTTTGATCACAACTAAATGTACCATTTCTAACATGGGTGGTCCCGCTGGTTCTAAAATCCCTGAACGTGACACCGTTAATGCCACGCACTTGACCTGCTGAGCTGCAGTGAAGTCACACTCTGACTTGTATGCACATGACACACACACACACACACACACACACACACACACACACACACACACACACACACACACACACACACACACACTGTAGTGCCTGCCTCGCCTTATGTCTTGTCTGCATACCTGTGTCTTAGCGAGATTTATGGACCTTGCCATTTGATTAGCCTTTGTAGGAGCAAGTCTTCATTGTCTGTGTGTGCGTGCACATGTGTGTTGATAATAGCACTCTAGCCTGCAGCATCTTTGTCAGGCTGTGAGGCCCCCATAGATTTCTTATTACTGTCAGCTCCATATGCCTCCTGAGACTTGAGCTTTGTGTAGATAGCCATTAATTATGCCCTGTGAACACCTGCCATAACTTTTATTTACTGTGTGTAAGAGTGACACATAAGTTAAATTGAGATTTTTATTTTATTTTTTTTAAGTGGATGAAATTTTAGTGGATGAAAAATTCTCCTGCTTTGTTTTAATGGAACTGATGTCATTCTGGAAGTCATTCCAATAGCATTACCATGCAATGGTATTTTAACTAAGATGATAGTAAGACAATATGATGGATTAGGTTAGATTCAAGTCCCTGCAAGTCTGGCCAGTAGTTGCCTTCCAGCCTTGAAGGTTGGAAAAGCAAATGGAGAAGCTTAGTTATGCCCTTAATACCTGGATCTATTAGTCAAGTGTTTGTATGAATGCAAATGATGTTGCCTTTAAGACATTTGGCACATTTCCTGTCAGTTAATTGGCTCATCTTTTTAAAACCAATACTGGCTGAATCCATCATGCTTTTTGCATGGTACTGTCTCTTTGCAGTCTTAATAAAACCTCATATATGTGACAAAAGCTTTGTTCTCTTGACCAAGTCTTTTGAAATTTCTTGACATCATTATATGCAAAATTTCCAAACTTAACTTTGCCATGATTCCTCCCTGCAGCAAAGTGTTGCTAGATGACGTTTCATTGTAACTAATAAGTCAGTCCATGTACCTTTACTTACAATTTTCATTGTGTTTGCAGTGCAAATGTGTGAGTCCAGTCTAAACAGGCATACTTAGATTAAAGAAGATAAACTAGTTTTCTAAAATTTTCATCTTTATTCAAAATATTTGCTATTATTAGCCCCAAAACAACAAATTATATGGATTATAATAATAAAACAAAATCATGGATTTCCCCAGTCACTTAAAGTCAGCCAAGTCTCAGGCTGTGCCGTTGCTGCACCGTTCCTTCAACTCGAGAAGTCTTGTTAGGATTAAAAAGCAAACACACACACACGCATAAACACACACACTTTGAACATGCTTGCTTTCTCGAGCCTGCTACTACAGAACCTTTAGAGAGATATCGAGTGTAAACATCATCTTGGCTCATGATTTAAAGGCTCATAGAGTTACTTGCTGGGATTATTAGAGTTTTGTTTGACAGGATAACTACACAGACACATGCTATGCAACGTCTGCTCTGTAGATCATCTTTAAAACTGCTGTTTTAAAGATGACTCATGGAAGCCTTGGTGTGACCTTAGACTGAGAAGAGTTTAAACTTGAATTTCAGTTGTTTTTCACATTTAACACATTTAACATTATCCTGATGATACTCTAGGACCGTTACAGAGTGTAGAGAAGACCTGTTGATAAACACAATCCATTAGCTTCATTCTCCGTGTCTAACCTTCACACAGGTCCAATACTGATGTGTAGGTTAGAGAAGTACAAGTGTGGGCCCCTGACCCACAGTTACTCAACTTTTTGCTCTCTAAATATGATTAAAAAAAAACATGGTATAATGTGGTGAGCACCACTGTTAAACCATAAACAGTGTGACTGCAACATACTTCATGATATATTTTATTGTCAAAACATTCCTTAGAATTAGACAAACCGACAGTGTTTCAGTACATTATCACTTTGACTTCGTTATCCTCTTTGTAGCACTCATCTCCAAGTTCAAAGGTTTCCTCTGAATACATAAATCCTTAATACACTGGCTGCAAAAATATGATTTCAGTTTAAGAAAAACAGCTGTGCACTTTGGTTCTTAGCAAATGCTGCTCAAACAGGACTGAGTAGTACCTCTTGAGGATTCTTCGGATGGATAGATATAGTCACAAGGAATTCTGGTTTCAGTTTATTGTGGGCATTCATTTATGCACAGCCCTCTTAAGGTCCCACCACAGTTTTTCAATAAGGATGGGGTTTGGACTTTGCTGGGCCTATTCTGTTTTAGATTTTCGGGTGTGTTTGGGATCATTGTCCTGTCGCATGACTCAGTTTGGACCAAGCTGTAGTTATGAGACAGACCTCACATTTGACCCTATAATACTTTGGTATAGAAAGAAGTTCCCGATTGACTCGGTGACCCAAAGTATGGGACAAGCTGTCCCATTCTTTGGTTGCAGAGCATTCCCAATCATCACTCCTCCACCACCGTGCTTGACATTTGGTATGGGTGGTTTGTTTTTGCCAAAAATGGTAAGACATCTTGTTTTGTCTCATCATTGTAAAAGGCATTTTTCCAGAAGTCTTGGGATTTATTGAGATGCAACTTTTCAAACCTAAGCTTGGCTCCACTTTCTTGTTAGAAAGATGAAGCTTTGTGTTTGCAACCCTTCCAAAAAAAGCCCTACTTGTTTAGTCTTTTTCAAAAGGTACTTTCATTAACAATTAACATGCTAACTGAGGCCTGTAGAGTTTTTGTGAGATTTTTTTTGCAGTTTCTCCAAGCATTGCACAGCCTGAATTTGGGGTGAATTTGCTAAGACTGCTGCCCCTGAGAAGACTGTGGCAATGTCTTAAGAAACACCTGAATGCTCCAGATCAGGAGCAAAAGTGCCAAAACATCTACTTCCACAGAGGCGGTCTCATCGGCTGATAATCAGCTAGTCAAGTGTCCTTGAAAACTTTCTTTTAGACAGGATTGCATGTTCATATTTGCTACTCTGGATATTATCTCCAGCAGAAATATTTTGTTTGATTCATAGACCGTATCTAAGCGATTGATGTAGCCACCATGACGTCACCTGTTTGTTTGTGAAGATCAGTTCTGAAGCCTTGAGCTTCAGCATCTTGGCCGTGTGTGTCCTTTTTTAAGACCAGATATGACTGTACTTGTCAGTGCTGTAAAGCATGCCTGTTTTATTTTCTATTTTACTCTAAAGGGGAAAATCATTTACAAAATGAATGTCATTTTATATAAAATTAGATTGGAAACTTGCAACTGAGTTAATAAAAACATCAGAAAAGTGTTTACTGAAGTAATAAATTAAGCAATACGTCTTTGTACTGTACATGTGGACTTTTTTCCAGCTAAAAGTTGCTCCTTGGTAGCCATTAGATTTATTTTATAATATTTTATTTTAAGACATTAGTTGGCTTTATTTTTTAGACCTGGAGGATATACCCATGCTTCATATGTGTGTTCAGTTTAGAGAAATAAGATGTTTTGGAATTTATTTTTCTTTTTTGCACAATGACAGTATATTTTTATCCATCCATCCATTCGCTTCCGCTTATCCTTTTCAGGGTCGCGGGGGGCGCTGGAGCCAATCCCAGCTGTCATAGGGCGAGAGGCGGGGTACACCCTGGACAGGTCGCCAGTCTGTCGCAGGGCCAACACACAGGGACAGACAACCATTCACACTCACATTGACTCGCACATTCACACCTAGTGGCAATTTGGATTAATCAATTAACCTATCCCCACAAGCTGCATGTCTTTGGACGGTGGGAGGAAGCCGGAGTACCCGGAGGGAACCCACGCAGACACGGGGAGAACATGCAAACTCCACACAGAAAGACCCCGGCCTGATGGTGGAATTGAACTCAGGACCTTCTTGCTGTGCGGCAACAGTGCTAACCACCGTGCCACCGTGCTGCCTGTAGCAGTAGATTTTTATTTTTGAGTTTATTTTGTGTACATGTGTAACAGATTGGAATATATAAAATACAACATATAACATTCAATATATCCTAAAGGCTTGTAGTCACTGACAACTATCAGCACCTGGCTGACTGGCAGATGTATAATGGTATTCCAACTAAGTATGACCTGCGCTGGCTCATAAGGAAGTCTCTCTGACTGAAAGGGAGGTAAGTGGAGGAGACGATGTTGACCAGAGGAGATCCAGTGTCACGTTATCAGCTGGGCCTGTTTGACTGAATGTGGCCGGGGATAAGAGAAAAAGAAAGAGCTTTTGTTTCCATTCGGGGCACTGGCTTTGGCTCTTGCCTATCTCGGGCCTTTGCTGGCCCGGCTGACTGGCCCCATTGCACAAGGCTAATTGTTGGCCTGTTGTTTCAGATGAATGAAAGCCATGTTTAACTTATTTGACATGTTTCTGGATGTTTGGGCATGTCATTGAGCATGCTGAATTGATTTTTTCCTTGATAAACAACTATAACCAACAAGAAAACAGAGCCTATCTATATACTCATATCTGCAATCTTTCCAGTGCATTTGTATTCCTAATATTTGTTGCTCTCATTTTCCTATAGCTCTGTTTACGTCCCATGGAAACTTTTATTTAGTTCTCAGATATCGTGGAAGGGTTATGAACTGTTGCCTTCTCTGCTCACTGTGCCTTTTCTGCTGAAAAAAGGCACAGGTTAATGGTCCAAACACAAAACCTAGTTTCACTTATGTGCCAAAAGATACTGGAATTGTTACTAAAAAAATTACAATGTGACTTCACTGGTTAAAATGTTTATTTAGCATGATTTGTGACATTGTGCGTGTACCAGGATCAAGACGTCTGCGTATCTCCAGATGACCAGTTCCTATAAACGATTCGGTTACATAGACCTGGCGTAGAAAGCCGTCTATTCTGAGAGATTATTGAATTGTATCTTGTGTTAGACCTTTGCACAATGTGTAAACCCCCGCCTCCTTTTGCTCTTCCTGTCCTTCTGCTTCCCATATGCCTCTTAGCTCCGCTTTTGTGCTCTCCATTTCAGCCCATTACGGTCATCAAACAAAATTTATAGCCCTGTGGTCCCTTTCCCCTGAAAGGCCTCTCTCACTATTCTCCATTCCCTAGGGCCCAGCATTTTGCTCTGTTTTGTTGTGTGTGTGCGTGCGTGCCTATGTATAAGTTCACATTTTGACAGCTGGCAAAGCTGATTTACAGTATGAACGATTACAGAATAAAGAGCAGTCGATTAAAGCTCTAAACTGTATAAACTGTTGTGGGGAGGTGTAAAACAGAGTTTGACACAGAGGGAGCCTATGTTGCTCCAGTCTAAAGTCTGTACTGAAGTAAAATTTCTTACAGTACAGTCTGCAAAGACAGCTGCTGTAAATATAAATGCACTACTCAGTCTTGTCAAGATTGATGTTAAACCTAAGACGAAGATCCAACTAGAGATAGACGTGCTTTAACCTGAGTATCAGCTGGAGGATAGCAGAAGTCGCAGTAGGTAAAGCCGTGGAATTTGAGCAGAAATGTTCCTTTTTATAGTTTAGGTGAGGAGATCTTTATTGTCATTATTTACAACAGCAATGGTATCCCAACCATGCTGTAAGAAATGTGATGGCTGACCTACAGTAACGGTCAAAGAGCAGAGACTGGGGCACTTTGGAAAGGTTAAGTGCCGAAAAGAGAAGTTCTTAATAGTTTTGGGTTCAATTAGGATCTCAGTGTAACCCGCTGAAATGTTAATTAGAGACAGCGTATTTAACTATTTAGAAAATAAATGCCATTATCAGTTGTGGTGGTGTGCATTTTTATTTGCCAGATGGGTTAAAAGTAACTAACTAACTTGAAGGCAGATAAAATGAAATAATGCCAGATGTCAGTAAAGTGTTTTTTTTCTGTGGGTAGAGGCCTGTAGTAGGGGAAAATGTGGGTTTTTGTCATTTAGATTTAAAACCATCCCAACACCAACATTTCTTTATTACATAATAAATTTTTGTTCATTTAAAAAGTGTGTTGTTGTTTTTTTCAGACAGCTTTCAGAAAGAGCTTTTGATTTGACAATGATTATATGGTGTGTTTTGCTTTTGTCCACTTGTCATGACATTGGTTTCTCTCATCAACAGGGTCTCTACTGTCAGTGTGCTATTGTTCTCGTTTCTATTGACTGATGGTAATGGTAGTAAGGACATTTCAAACTGCACCAGGCTGATTTTTATCTTAGTATTTTTAAAGCTCATCAGACATTCCACCACAATAATGCAGAACCAAACAATGAAAGATTCATACAAGTGCTGACATCAAACAGTGCTACAAACCAAAAAAACCCTGCTTTGATGTCTAAAAGATGGAATGTGAGCCCCAATTCTTGTTTTCTTTCTTGACAGAATGCGTTCCTGCGTCGAGAAAGTTCACGAGGCGATGGGACGGTCCCTTCTAGACCCAATCGGAAAGGTTCAGTAGGTCGTGGGGGTGTCCTTTTGGTGGATGAGGACACTGACTTGTTGGATACGATCTTCCAAAATGGCAGACAAGTGAACCCACGGTTAAAACCTTCCAGAAATGGACCTAAGGGAAGCCAGAAAGGGAAACCTGAACTATCATCTAAAAACATGGAGGAAAACATTACCACAGAGAAGAAGAAAGATTCTAATGGGAGGACTTCATCACTGTTTCCTGGAAAGCCTTCAGATGATATAATAGACCTGGACATTGGAGGTTCTCCTAAGAAACCCTCGCTAGGTTTTCCTGCACCTCCTAAGATTCCTTCAGATCCCAGATCCGCCACAGATTCTAGCAAAGAGACCACGACTATTTCACCTTTACCTGATGTTAAGGGGAGCTCCCGCACCACGCAGACTTCCATACAGTTTGATCGTAGACGTGAGCACAAAGGCAGACTACCAGAAAAAGGCCGCCCTGCAACTGTAGCCATTGTGTCTAGAGATGGAAACCTGGTTTTGGGCTCAGATGGCAAAATGTACCGGCTTCAGAGAGGCCCACCTGGCCGAATGGGTCCGCCTGGGCTGGAAGTAAGTGGCCTTTTGGTCTTCTCATTGCTCTTTAAAACCCGTTTTAATTCTATTGTATGATCTGTTGTAGTTTGCTCTCTCTCATGTCCATATCTCAGTGAGAATTTTTGGCAGAGTTTATTCAACTTGTTCATTTTGCTTATCAAAGCAAAGGCCTTCCTGTTTGTTTAAAAGTAAATTGGATGTATAATATCGGTCCATTGTTGGATGAGATGAAAAAAAAATCTTTGTGAATGAAAAGAGTATAACAACTGTTTGCTTTTACAGCTTACAAGCGCTGTTCTCCATCAGCTGCCATATGAATCTGATTAGGGGTGGTTACACTCTTCAAACATGCGCTGATCCACATGTCTTTGTTGCTGTGATGGGAGCGCTCGCGCTTAGGGAGTCTCAGCCGTTTGTCATAGCATTACCCAATATGACAGGATTACCCTTTGGCTTCCAAGTTATCTGATTGGTCGGGAGGAGTAAAGTCAGGTCATACTGTCTAGTTGGAACACTTACCTGGTTTAAGAAGTGGGTCTTAACTGTGACTGCAGGGTAGACAGAACCAAAAGCAGACATCACATCTGGTTACGTCTGGAGTCACGCTGCCATAAAATCCACAGAATAACTCAGCACGATTAATGTGATTAGACCCAGCCGAACATGAGGGAAAATGTCCTGTTGGCTTTTCTGTCCACATACGCGGCACAACAGGTTCTTCTTGATCATCTTGAATCCTATCTCAAAGTAGAAAAAAGCATGTTTCAGGAAAGTACCTGGCTGCAAAAATTAATTGATAAAGGTATTTACATGATTTATCAAAATGACTCAAAAGGCTGTCAAATCCAAAATCTAACCAACACCTATGTAAACCTCTGATGATAATTTTTCTTGACTCACATCAATTGCCTGATAACCACATACGGTAGCTCTCACTAATGTCAATCTAAAGATGAGTTAACTTATTATATTCAAACTTTTCAGAAGTGATTACACCGTCTTCCTTCCATCAATTTGCATTGCAAGCTTTATGTTGTCAAAAAGTCTGGACTCACATTTGAGGATTTTTAGGGATTTCAGTGTTGTAAAACTAATGCCCAAAATCTATGTGGTTGTTGATAAGCCTGGACCCTAGGCAGTTTGTATAGTGAGTTTCATCTAGATTAATTAATGTGTCAAGGAGGCGTTAGGTAACAGAGCTACACAGCGAGCATTATAGTAAGATTCAGGACAGACTTAAACAAACTTTCTGTAAATTAGTGTTCAGACTTGGTCAGAATCCATAACATAGGCAGAGTAATCCTGAAAGATTCATCAAGATTTACCAAATTTTTGAATTTTTCCAGATCCTACAGGAAGCACCAAAGAAGCCACACACAGTTCCTATCAATTTACAACAGCGTTACTGAACAGTATAACCTGATACGCCTATCTTAAAGTGTTTTATTGTTGTAGGTGTAGGGAGGGAGCTCTTGTAAAATAAATACCTTTTGGTCCTCAATGTGCCACAAGCTGTGAGGTTTTACAAGGATCGAGTATTATCAGGTCAACTTTTTTGCTTCTACAAAGTAGTAGAAAAGTCTTAAATGTCAGGGATAAACTGTCACGTATCTGTGGCTTGTTAAAGTTGGTGATAAATACTGTTTTGTGTCGTGACAGCTGATTTATCCACATTGCTTTTGTCTTTTTCATTTATTGAGAGTTAATGTTTCCACAGGGTTGTCCTGGTGAGCCGGGCCTCCCTGGGTTTAAAGGTGATAAGGTAACCGAAGCTTGTTTATAACCTAGTAAGTCATGATGATATGTTAGGTTAAAGCTGCTTCTGAAATAATATCTCAGATGGTATCTAATATTTAAACCTCAGTTTCAATCCAAGACATGTTTTACTTAATCGTCCACAGTGGACTTCTGCTAACTCCCATTATGCCAAAGTTCAGTACTCTTTTAAATAAAACAAGAACTAATATATTATTTACCACATAAATTGATTTATCTTTCACAAACAGGGTAAGACAGGCCCTGAAGGAAGACAAGGAAAAAAGGGGGAGAGGGGACCTCCTGGACCGCCAGGTTTACCAACCCTCTACCTGTGGAGGAACACTGCTGAGGAATGGGCTGCATTCCAGGTAAAATGTTCTGCTATATAATACTTAAGCTTAGCCTGCTCCACCGATATTGCAAAGTGCAGGGCCAGTGGCAGGGTACATCCTGAGCAGATTACCAGGACACCACAGGGCTAACACAGACATCTACAGACTCTTAGATTCACACTTATAGCAAGTTTAGAATCATAGGTTACTCTGACATGCATGCATTCAGACCATGGGTGCAAACCAGAGTACCTACTGGAAGAAAGTGCAAACTCCACACAGAAAGACCCCCAAGAGGAAACCTGTTGTTGGTTTATCAACTGCTTTCTTGGCCTTCCATTAAACATCAAGGCACCAAGTACAGAACACCTCAAAGAAGTTGTTTTTATATGTTCCTCTCTCCTTTGCCCTCATATAATTTATTGTGAGTCACCTAAAGGACACATAGGACTTGAAATGATCTTCGATGTTACTTAAACCCAGATTTCCAGACTATATGTGAAATCTTTAACCCTTCGGTTATCATGCATGCAAGTTGATGATCTGTCCTCATCTGTTTAATCTGTTTCCATTGGACGCAGCTGTGTGTTGTATAAGGCACGTACTTATACACACACGCATATAGTATGCCAGCATGATGGGGAGCTTCAAGTCAGTTATTGAAAAAAGATGACAGAAATAAAAGTCTGTTAGTGGTTTGTGAAGGCGATTTGTTACTGTGTGTGCTTTGAACTACTATATGTGGACAACCTGCTGTGGTCACTATTTGTTACTTAATGTGTGTTTCCATTTTTCTCGCAGCAAACCAGTTTCTACCAGTTGCTTGCTGCAGGTTGGCCTGTAAGTACGCTCTTCTAAAAGCTGTTCTGTGTTTCGTTTGTTTCTGTGAATCTGAGGCGGGTTTCTTCTCTGTGAGCTTGCAGAGTAGAGAAGGCCCCGCAGGACCACCTGGAGAAATGGGCAGGCCTGGCAGACAGGTTAGAGATGAGTTCTTTTTAGCAGTATATTAGTGCATGTTACAAACATGTTCCCATGTGATTTAGTGATTTTCTTTCACAGGGGCCACCTGGTGAACCTGGGGAGCGAGGAAGACCAGGGATGCCAGGAGAGATGGTAAGCAAACAACCCAGCATTTCCTGCTCCAGAAATTTCAGCAAGTTTGGTATCAATAAAAAAATCTGCTGTAAGGCCACAAATTTGATTTAGTATGCCAAAGTCAACGTGTAGAAAATAACTTGAGATAGATGGATGGATGGAATTCCAGCAGTAAATGTAATACCAAATGCAATGAGCTGACACATATTAATACATGAAGCCTGTCCTGAAACATCCTCTTTACATGTTTAATCTTATTATTTGGTTTTAGTCATGAATGTGATGAATATCTCTAATTTGTGTCCACTTTGCCATCATTAAATCACAAAAGTTACACACCCATTTTTAGTAAAAGCTGACACATTTGGTGTCGCTGTAAACATTGGGTGGTTCATCAAAGCGAACCAGCCAATGTTGGGTATTGAGCAAGTCCACTGTGGACGATTAAGTGCTAATTTGAATTAAGCGTCACATAGCTGGTTGAGCAGAGTGAGTGCGGTTAAAGGGAGTGGGTGTTTGGAAACCCCGTGTGCATGAAACTCCCTATGATGTAACCATTCTCATATTTAGAGAAAAAACTTTTTTTAACTGCAAAATTAAGACATTGCATATTTTCTGTGAGTAAATTTGATTACGCTGAACCATAGTTAATCAAGTTTTCTATTGTGTTATGTCATAAGTTTCACATTATCTCAGTGGGACCTCGTTATTTGTCGCTTATTGCCTGGTTTTATTAAATCTAAAAAACTCTGACTTTGTTTGTGTGAATGGCTTTTTAAGGTAGAGGCAAATCTTACATCCATCTCAAAAACCGTCTCAAAATACATAAACATGAGTCCTGGAAGTGGGCTCTGACTGTATGGAAACTGAAAGCCAGGGCCATCTATTGTGTGAGGTCTCAGCTGGGTGATGAGAAACAGTGTGGTTTGGGATTGTTGGAAACACTCAGTCACCTTCGCTGGCTGAAATGTTTGGACCCATGTGGCAGAGAATATTGATCTACTGTTTGTGTTTGTTTGTGTCTGAGTGACTGTGTAGCCTACGCTGACAAAGCACCTTGCTGTTTGTGCAAAAATAATCATACATCAGCACTGTAAGCAATGCTGGGGTGTGTCAGCATCAATCATGGAAAATTCAAATGTGTTATTGACATTAGAAAAAATCACAAATAAAGGCTCTTTGTAAAATCCTATTAGAGCAAAAGAACACAGAGTAACTGATGAAATGTAAATGGATTAAAAGTCCCTGTTTTGCATAATAATCTTTTTCAAATAGTATTATTACTATATTAGTTCAGGTACTATTAACATAGTACCTAAACAATACTATATTAGTACTGTTCAAGAGGCTGGTCATGGTGTAATGATGTGGGGGATCCTTTGTTGACACACTTTGGGTCCATTTGTTCTGAATGAACTCTGAATGTAATAAAGGTCGAACTTATATAAAAGACTGTGTCTCTAAAATCACTGGCTATGAGGTGACTCAAGATAGAATCGCCTCCCAGTGTTTTAAACCTAAACAAAAGGAAAGCTGTACTAAACTAAACAGGGAGTCGGTAATGCTCATGAAGTCAAGTTTTCAAGTCAAAAGTTGGACATGGGATTTAAAGTTATCTGGTTCAGGCGTCCCAGTATAGCTCACTGGTTGAGCATGTGGCCTCATGCATTTCTCCTCCCACACTCTCTCCCCTCCTGAATGTTGGCTTTTTCTTTTTTCAATCCAGTGAATGTGTAACAAAAATTAACTGTAATACAAAATAAAAATAGTCACATGCCTAAGTGTCTTGCATAAACCAGCAATATAAAATACCTCTCTCTTCATGAGAGAGCAGCATGTCCATCAGTCTAACCCTGTAAAGCTGAATAAAAATGTAGGTTTTGTCTTTGGAGCCATTCACACATTGTATGTTTTTGTAAGTATGACCATGTTGAATCTGTAGGCTGAGATTCTGGATGTTTATCCATTATTACGCTGACTTGACTAGTGTGGCACACTATTGCAGTGGTTAGCATTGCCTCACAGCCAAAGTTTGCTGTGCAGAGTTTGCATGTTCTCCCTGTGGCTGTGTGGGTGTCCTGCTGTTACTCAGGTTTCCACCCACAATCAAAACATGTATGTTAAGTTAATTGGCGATTCCAAAGTAGCCATAGATGCAGATGTGAGAGAGTGTGGTTGTGTGTTGTGTGTCCTCTGTGTTAGCTCTGTGATGAACTGGCAACCTGTCAAAGTTGCCTTTTGCTGTATTTCAGCTGACATATAGACTCAGCACGACTCCTTAGCTTAACCACCCCATGTGATTGTTGTACATTAATTGGTTAATTACTTTTTTGAGTAAGAGGGGGGAAAACACAGATAACTGAGATCCCTGGATAAGGTTAAATGATTACTTTTTCTTAAGATGATTCATAACCAGCATATACAGGAATGCAGTTTCCTGGTTTATATTTGAGTGGAAACTCCAAAAGAAAGGCCTCCGTTCGCAAACCCGTCTGGTGGGCTGGATTGAACGTATTTGTTTCTTTTTGACGATACCAGCTTAGGTCATTTGTAAATTTGTGGCTTTTTGTTGTAAACTGAATATATTTGAGGTTTTGGACCGTTAAACAGACAGCGAACAGCACACAGACAGCAGTTGTAAACATCAGCCTGGGCTCTGGGAAATGTAGTTGTGGTCATTTTACAGTATTTTATGATCTTTTGTAGAATAAATCAGTTAATTAAGGTTACTTAACAGCTCTTTGACCCTCTGCAGGCAAAGTTTATATAGTGCATTTGTAAGTAGCACAGAAACTTTCAGTGAACTAAGACCTTCTTGCTCATAACAGCTAAATTGGCTCTGGTGGAAACGCATAATAGCAGGTCACAGTATAAAACAATAATTAATTCAACTCTCGTAAAACCCAGTTGTCATTTAAATCATTACAAAACCTACCTGGTAAAAGAATTCTTCATCCCAGATGCAGTGTTATTCAGTGCCAGCACAGGTGGTTTAGCCATTCACTGTGAATCGTTTCCCACCTGAGTTCTTGCACAGCACAATCTTCTAGACAGTGTGTTGCCATATAGGCGATACCTTGTCTTTGTGATGAATTGCTGCTCTTAGTTGGAGTGCCAGTGTCTTCACAGTCCACACTGATAATTTATAATATCTTTCCCACTGTGAATCTCTGCGCTCCATGGATTTTACTCGCTGCAGTTCCAGTTTATTTGATTACGTATTTGTATCTTTTACATTGTCAGGTTTGATAGTTGTCTTGAAGTAACAAGACAACCATATCAGAAGTAAAATATCAAAACTGTCCACCAGCAAGCTGCTGTATGAGCATTAAGTGTCTGATTTATGCTGTCTGACAGGGGGATCGTGGTCCTCGTGGCCCTCCAGGACGATCTGGGACTGCAGGGCGAGATGGGGACAATGGGGAAGATGGTCAGCCGGGGTCACCTGGTGTTCCTGGATCACAGGTGGGCATATTCTATTTATGTTAACTGTTAAACAACACGCAGAGTATGGGTGAGTGTGACACAGATGGTAAACTAGTGTATGTTGAGTGTTTTCTGTTGAAACCTTCAGGGCCCGTGGGGATACAGGGGGGAGCGAGGACCTAAAGGGGAAAAAGGTGATGAGGTGAGTAATAAAACAGCACAGACATTTTTGATGGAGCACAATCTGTGTGTTGTTTAAACATTTGATTTACTGCTGTGAAATGATGTGTATGTATTGGCAGGAACATGTTTAGACTCTGTGCAGTCTTACTGTCACCTTTTAGCTTTAGTTAAGATTTGCTGTCGCTGTAGTTCAGATAATTGAAGCTTATTATGTTTCCGTGTCAGTGGCAGTGATGGCTTCTTTTTTAGAAATGTTTTCACAGGTCAGTGTTTTTAAGTGTTAACAGAAGAAGCTCAAATTCTCAATTCTTATACTTTTAATCCACATTTAATGAGTTTTTTTAAGCACCTTCTGCTCAAAGGGGAAAACATTTATTTTGAAACATGTCAACTATGTGAAATTAATTGATGTTCATGCATATAGAAAAAAATATTGAAATGATGGATGTGTTCTTTGCTAATGTCTCCAGGGTCTTACTGGCCCCAGAGGTCCAAGAGGTGAAATTGGTGAACCTGGCAAGAAGGTACTCTTTGATTAATTGTATTTATTTTTTGATTAATCTTAAATATATAATTAGAATTACTTTTTGTAAAGATTGCACACTGGGTTTATGGATTGCTCTGGATCAACAGTGCTGTCAATAGTGGTCAGAGGAGGGGTAGACAATAATCCAGTGGCAGGATGTTGGGTTTTCCTGTGCTAGATACCACCTAGAGGTCTTGCAGAGTCCATGTTTTTTGTTTAGTTGAAGCCATTTTGTTTGGACCAAGTATATTAGACAGTGGTCATAATGCTTTGTGGGTTATGTGGATATAAAGATATCTGTTTTCAAATTTCTCTCCTTGTGTAGGGTGGAACTGGTTTACCTGGTCCACAAGGCCCTGTTGGACCCCGCGTGAGTGTCTTTTATGGTTTGCTTTATATGTGCAAAAAACTAGAAATTTCAGTTGTTGTTTTTTTTACATGATATTTATAACTCCTTTAAAGAAAAAAGGGTGGATCATGAGCCAGGAGCAGTTTTCCCTTTATCTCTTTTACAAAGCAGCTCATACTCTGTAGTCAACTGGACAAGATGCCAGCACATACATTCAAAATTAAAAATGTAAAAGTATGACAGTTCTTATCCAATAGATTTCTTATTACACCCAACTAGTGAAAAATAAAATGATCAAAAAACTTTGTTAAAATTGGACATGCGCTCTGTAATCTTAATCTCTAATTCAGGCCCCCTTTGAACTTTCAGTTTCAAACAATGAGGCATTCACTTTACTCGCTTTACTCGTTGGTCTATCAGTGATTTTACTTTGATTCTGCCTGGCGAGAAAATGGAGTCTCTGACTAAGCTTTAGTATCATTAATCCTCTCTTTGTATACACTCTTCCCCATGTACTTTAATGGTATACTGCTATTAAGCTGACATCTTTAATCTTTTCTGCAGGGGCCTCAGGGAATCCGAGGTGGCGCTGGGCCAGAGGGACCCCCTGGGCCTGATGTGAGTGAGCCGCTGTCTGACTCTAGTTCTTAGAGCCTTAAAAGCAAATAGTCCTGTTTTTAGTTTGTGCATTGCACTGTCATAAATGAAGATACCAATACCTGCATTATTTTTTTTGTCTTTTTTTGGGTTATCCTATTTTTGCGACTTATTGCTGCTATTTATTGTGGTGATCTGTTCATTGAAAGGATTAAACTACAAGTGCCAAACTACAAGTGCACAGTAGTTATGCCAAGCAAAACAGATGGAATTTGTACTAAAACAGATTTTCTTTTGTTTATGTTTTTCTATAATTAAAGGTTTCATATTACTTAAAGCCAAATTAGGGGCAAGTGTTGATGCCTGTTTTTTTCTCTATTCTTAAATGTATTAAAAGGTTTTATTCTTTGTCTGTTATTCATGCTGTTTTGTGCTTATTACCAGGGGGAGAGTGGACTGGATGGCCTCCCAGGTCTGCCAGGGCCACCGGTAAGCAGGCGGATATTCAGTGATTAATTATTAGTCTGTCTGTGCAAATTCCAGATGTACCTGCAATCATGTATGTGTGTGTCTCTGTGTGTCACAGGGTGCACCAGGTGCCACAGGACGAGTTGGCGCACAAGGAGTTAATGGCTCAAGGGTACAGCCACACCTCAAGTCTTTATTTTGGCTCAGTTGGACTGCAACTTAAAGATGATTTCCTCATGAGGCTGAAACTAATAACCACTTTGAAAAATATATATTTCTCTCTGTCTGCATGAATTTAGAAACACATATATACAATACTCAATTTGTAATGAAATTACAAAAAACATTCCCTAAACTGGATTTTTTAAGGATTTAATCACTTCTCAAATTTACAGTACAAGCAATTTTCAATAAATGTTTTATTTAAAAGAAGTTAAGTTAATATTTTGCAAAGATAACAAAGTTAGGTATCATTTGTGTCACACTGGGGAAAACAGTGGTTGGAGAATGCAGCATGAAAAAAACAAATATTGTGACCATGCAGAATGAACCTTGTTGCTCTGAAGACAAGAACCAGGTCTGCAGCCACTTACAGTGAGTTGCCATCTTCCAAATACCTTTGATTCATGGTGATAAAAAGCAATAATATGCAGTCAGTCTGCTGTCAGTATGTGATCACAGTTGCTTGAAGACAGGTTACCTCAAACCAGGCGACCTGTACGATTGCCGTGTGATCAACAGTGGTCATCTAGAGGTTGAGGGTGTTGCACAGTTTGTTGGGAACAAATTGGTTGCTGCAGCTGCTGTCGATCACCGAATGTCCTATTTTTATTCTAGTGTGACTGAGCTATTAGAGAAATCTCCCCCCTACACAGTATACTGGAAATTAATACCAGTTGTCTTGTGCTTGCCCCCCCCCCCCCCACTCCCAAAAGGAAAAAGAAAAAATTCTCCAGCAATCTCTCTTTGCAGAAATCATGACCTAGTTCTCAAAAATATCTCCATAGTTTGTTGTGAGCAGTTTCATGTAGGGACATTTTCCTTTCCACTGAACCACACCCAGCAACTGTTTCCTCTGTGTAAAAGAAAACATCATGGCTAGAGCCTCATGTTTGTGTCAGCATGACAGGCTGTAAACACTGATGGTACTCCCCTCACTTGATGATGCAGTGTTTTGGATTATTGGACGTAAACTGCAGAAAGAGAACTGACATTTCTGCTGATTTTCACCCATTTTTTTAGGTTATTTTGCTAGGGCTGGGTGCTTGAAGGAGTTAGTTATAAAGGGATGTCACTTTGAGTACCACATGGCAACTGCTGTATACATAATGGATGTTTTCAACAGAAGGGAGACATCTCTACAGCCAACCCCAAAAATGTGGGTTGTGACACTAAAACAGTTTAGATGGAGATAATTAGAGCACAGTATCCAAATATGTAACAATAATTTGGAGTGAAATGTTCCTCTGTAATAAAGGAAATGTAAATGTACTGGTCTGATGCTTTATGTGTGACGTCAGTCTAAGCCCAGACTTAGTTAACAGGTTGCATCCCGCCTGTGTGTGAACTCTTTATTTATTTCAGGGGGACATTGGACCTGCTGGCAGTGATGGCCTTAAAGGCCCACAGGTATAAGCTTTGCTTGGTTATGTATATGCTGCAGATAATCAGCTGTTTGGAAATGTTTAGACACTGTGTTTGACAGAAAATGTTTCACCTGCCTTTGCTTTGTGTAGGGGCCTCCAGGTCTCGAGGGACAGATTGGACCTCCGGGACTCCGAGGACCGCAAGTGAGTAGAGTTCAAGGCAAGACTGTTGATGGAAGCTTTTAAGTTCAGTTGAGTTGCTGCTCCTTTCACTCAGCTGTCAGTGAAATGAAGTACAAGAGGTTAATGCCAGTCTGTCCATTTTAACAGGGGCATCTAGGATTGACGGGTTCTCCTGGCCCCAAAGGAGATCCTGTAAGTTTGTTCACTTTTTCTGGTTTGGTATTTTCATTTAATAGTTTAGCTGAAAAAAAAAAGTAAAGTAGCAGCGTATTAAAGGGGTATTTCATTGTTTTAGTTGATTGTCTTTCCTTTATTCTTAACCCTTAGTAATGCCATAAGGGTTGATAAAACAGGGTCAATGTTTTTTCATATGTGTCTCTTCTTAGTGTAATTGTGTGAGAGAGAAACATGGGAGGAAGAGATGAAAGAATGGAGAGGCCAAAGCTGAAAACTATTTGGTTTCATGACATCATTATTAGCTTTAATTCATATATAGCCAGTAGCTCTTTTTTTTTATAACATATTAGGCTGTTTAAAGGGATAATGCATTAATTTTATCTCACAATGACAATGCAGTTGATTATATTACTCCTAGATGTCTATATAATGTCTATGCACAACACAAGAAAGTGTGGCGGTGAACCTCGTGTGCACATCCCAGTTCTGCACAGGATACATTTTTGTTTTCTTTGATCTTAGTTCTTCTACAAGGTGTGATTAAAACATTCTGCTCCATAACCAGACCAGCTCCATAAAGATCAAAAACCTATCTGATTTTAATTTGTCCAATTTCACGTTCATGGTCATCTTCTCATGCACATCTGGACGTTCATTTAGCACAGCTCTCATTTTTAGATCTCTCAGTAGAGCTCCAGCAAGGCCCCGTAAGGGGCTAAACCTCCTCCAGGGTGTATGATGTAGCAGATTACAGAGAGCCAAACGTGGGGAGTGGTGGTGAACAAAGACTGTGTTTGTGTGGACAAAAAGCTTCAACGCTTTTTTTTAATGTGCTCTGAGCCGGTGAGAGATGGCAAGCTGGAATGCACTGGTATCCCATCAAATGCCTCAAGTCATTGCAGTAGATAGAATGCTGACAGCATGACTCTGTGGGAAGAATTCCTGGTGCACAATCAGATAGATGCTGAAAAAAGTTATGAACATGCTCCTTGTCTCGCCTCTCACCTAACACTCTGCCTTTGAGTTGGAAAGTAGTGTTGACTCTTCATGTAAAAACTGCTTGGTTGTAGCTGGAGGTTCCCATAACCTACAAAGATCCTTACATGAAATTCTGTCAGTGTGAAACAGAATTTGACGTTTTCTCTGTTCAAGTTTGAGGCCCATGTTGAAATCACAGAGCACGAAATCCAAGTTGTCAGAAAAGAACATCCAAAGAAATGATCCGCATGTTTGATTTGGCAAATATTTTTACACTGGATGCCCTTCTTATTTATCCGGGCTTGGGACTGGCACTAGGCATACATTGCCTTGCGACCCCACCCCCATGGCCGGATTAGGAAAGAACACCCAGGGAATAATCTGAAAGATTGTCACGCTGAAAGCTGACTGGACATGCCCTAAGAGATGACCTTGAATGTGAGATGAGCCAAATTTTGATCAGGAAAGATTTTTATATTTTTAGAAGTCTGTTTTGTGAGTCTCTTTTTGGAGCGCTCCCCTTGAGGTGTGTCATGAAGATCCTTCACGGTAGGGAAGAGCGAATGATTTCCAGGTGATGGGAGGAGAGAGGTCTCTAGGAAAGATAAGTTAGCAGTAGACACCTGGTGCTTTTCATTTTGTTTCCAGCTTTTCATCGTGAGAAACAAACCAACTACTTCATTTTTATCTGTTAAGTCTTACGTTTGGTGGGAGTCTCCAACTGTTTTGCATTTTAATTTCAAGTGTTTTAAATATGTTTTTTAGTTGATATCATATTAAAACAGCATGCATATTATAGTTTCTATGTATGCTTAATGTGCATGATAATAAGTTTACAATAGTGTACAAACAATCACAGGAAAAAAACCCAAACTGAATTTTAATGTTTCTTGTTTCCTTTTTATGTCAGGGGCCTGTGGGGCCTGTGGGGGCCCGGGGGGATCCCGGCTCAGAGGGACCTATGGTGAGCAAACACTGTAACAGCCATTACATCATTACATTACAGTTATAAACCTGCATGTATAAATACTGAGCAGACAGAATGTTACAAAGAGATCACTGAGTTCACTCTCAGTTGTTTGTGGTGCTTTTGTTTTCTTTTTTCCTGTAACTTTTGTCATCACAGCAGCTCTACTTCAGTTTACACTTGCAGCTTATAAAAAGTGTTTTTCACGGGTTGTCTAAAAGTGCTACAGAGAGGGGAAACAACGCTGCAGCCTCACAGTGCCATCTACTGGCTGTGATGGCTCATTACTGGATCCTGCTTATTAGCTCTTCACGTTCTTTTCATTTAGACGTCGCTATCTTCTGATTGTATAAAACTATGTTCTTAGCAGTAATCTGCTTCTGAATCATTGACTAATGTGATTTGTGTGGTATAATTTTACATTCCCCACATTAAAACAATAAAAGTTTCTTTTCCTTTTTTTTTTTTTAAATTGACAGGGTGCACCAGGGAGAAAGGGTGATGTGGGTTTTCCTGGAAGAACGGTAGGTGCTCTTGACGAACATATTTACAGCACAACATGCTCGACTGAGCCTTTCCTTTAAACATTTTTTCCCTCACAGGGTAACAGAGGACCAGACGGGGAAAAGGGTGATCCAGGAGCTAAAGGCGACAGAGTATGAACCTGAACCTTGTTTGTTGACACTGACAGACTGATAAAGCCTGTAATGATGTGCCTTCCTTGTCTGTAAAGTTTGTTTTTAACTAATGATCATTGTTTGAAGTTAGTTTGAACTGTACGGCAGATACAGTGCAAATGAAAAAGTTACACCTATAAAAGGCAAAACTCTGCGGCCCTTTCTGGTCCCCTCCACAGAGTTACTATTCTGACCATTTACATTGTTTCTCTAGTCTTTTGATGTTTTGTCACGTCGGCTTATAGATTTCAGCAGATGTAAGTTGTCTCACTCAGACAGCTGCCGTATGCTCGTCTGTGCCCGGTGCCACCCTCTATTACACTGATCCCATCTAATAGCACTGTGACTGTCACATTATCACTTCTCATATTAGCCGTGATTAAAAATTCATTGCCAGCAGCTGTTTATTGCATTTTTTTTTCACCGGGAACCCTAATAATATGAGAACTTTTGGGACGTTTGTCATGTTAGCGGTGAGACCTCACATATGTGTACTTCCTAGGGATAGATGACATTCACTCAAAGAAATTGATGCTTTTATCATTTTGCTTCTAATTTATGTCAAATTAATTTGTGGTAGCAGGAAAGAACCCGTCACACTCAGCCAGTGTGCTTCCAAAAATGTCAAAGGTCTCCTATAACATCTCATTTGCTGTAAAGTCAGTGTGTGAGTAAGAAAAAAGATCTAGATTTAATAACAAACTGAACTTTTTTTTTTTCAGGGTATTCAGGGGACAACAGGCATTAGCGGTCCTCAGGGCGAGAGGGGCCTCGTTGGATTCCCTGGTTTCCCAGGAGCCAAAGGCCAGCCCGGCCCTAAAGGCACTGAGGTACAGTGTGTAGCACTGTGGTTAAACCTATTCATGGAGATCCCAGTGTGATACAGAAGCTGTGTGCAAATTCAGCTCTGGCAGAAAAGTCAGTCCTGAGTTTCAACAATCTCGAGTTAACCTCCAGAAAAATAAACTTTTTCATGATACAGTTCAAAAGACTCATAATAAACACAATAAACTATGTGGTATGGTGTTTGCCACAGCTTAATATTGTATAACATGCTCTTTTATCTGGAAGCATGCCTTTTGAGAATGAAAAAGTGAGATGCGCTTCACTGACTTTATATATTTTCCACTCAGGGCATCGATGGCGAAACTGGCCTCCAGGGAAAACAGGGCAACCGTGGGTTAAAGGTCAGTGATGATTTATGTGTCTGAACACCACAAAATGTCAGATGACTTCATATGTTGTTCCAAATGTCCAATTTAACTACGTAACAGAACTTCCAGTGACCTCCTGAATGTAAATTTGGTGTCACATGCTCACATCCTTCATTCCACACAATCAGTCACTAATGTAGTTTCACCACCATATAACAGCATAGCTAACGAAAAACAGAAATATGACTTATTTCTGTTCTTGTCTTTTTGTGTAATAAAAATATAATCTGTGATTTTAATATGATTTAGATACAATTGCCACAATGCTGACGTTGTGGACAGCTGATTGAGATGATTGAGTCATTGTAGTCACTAATATCTTTAAAGGGAAACAGAGGACCAGATGGACGTGATGGCAAACCAGGACCCAGGGGGAACAAGGTATTGAACTCCAAAAGATGTTTGAATACACACTTTTTTTGTTACCAAGTTCATATATATGTCAATATTAATTCATTCATATTAATCTGCTCCTTTTGTTTTCCCCAGGGTTTGACCGGACAAAGAGGTCATCCTGGCCAACCAGGCCCACCGGTAAACTTATATTGTAGCTATGGTTAGAGTAAGATTTGGCAGCTGGGGGAACGCTAAGATCTGGTGTAGCATTTCAGGGTAGGGAAAAAAATCACTTGGAAGTAAGGCATGTAAAAATTTAGATTTATTTCATTTCAATTTCAGTTTTATTTTATAGCACCAAATCACAACAACAGTGAACAAGGCGCTTTATATTGTAAGGTAAAGACCCTACAGCTGACATGTGCTGCTGCTATTTTGCTGTGAGGTTTACAGGTGTTGTGGAGTTACCTTTAACCTTTAAATAAATAAATATGATGTTAAATATGACTGTGGTGTGATTGAGACACGGCCAATCCATAGATTGGTGTTCAGAGCCATCTTTATTTTACTCGACTGCAGCTGGCAGCCACACACATCACACCACGTTCACAACTTTTACAACTCTCTCCCCAAACTCTGATTCCCCGTGTTTAACAGGGCGGGTGTGATTGCAGATGCCGTGCAGGTGTGTCTGCACAGCACCGCAGTCCACGCCCCACCACAATGACAAACCTGAACAAACTTCAATTTGTTTCCAAGTCATTTCATAAATTTAAAAAAAAAAAAAATCTTTAGTGGATTTATATGTGATGTGTTGCTATCTTATTAAAAGAAAATCTAGCATGATTAAGAAGCTTTAAATTTAGGTTTATTAAAACCTGAGCAGTCCTTTTGACACGAGCTTCTCTACGTTTAGCTTGCACACTCATTGTGGTGCAAACTGGACAGATATTTTTTCAAATATTCGAATCGTTTATTAGAGAACTCGGCTAGGATGGGATCATTTTCTGAGTACTGACCAAGTATGCCATCAGCTGGAGGCACCTCCAAGCTGCAGCAATCAAAACATTAATTCTCTTGACAGTATTATGTATTAAACTGATTCAAAACTGCAAATGCCAGAATGCAGTTCCAGGTCATTCTGGTTCACTTTAACCCCTGGTTAAATGTTCAAATTGCAAAAATAAATAACTTGTATATTTATTACAAGTATAAGCCCTCAGTAGATACATAGTTGCAGTTGATATGTTTATAAACTGTATATTTATCATATAATCTGTATCTAAATTTCATTACAGTCCTCCATACAAGAATTGATTTACATTATTTTAAAAATGTTTTAGCATTAGAGGATTACTGAATTTAATTAGTCAAATATACTTATACAGTAAACACATATTCTTTTGTACTGTTCAGTAATATCCGGCTGAGCTACAGTTATGTGTTTCTCTCCATCTCCTTTCAGGGTTTGCCGGGGCCACCTGGAACAGAGGGAGCAGAAGGAAAGCCTGGTACACAGGTTCCCATTCTCTATCATATTTCAATCCCATCACCTGAAAATGCTGCGTGTGTGTTTGTGTGTGTCTGCATTTCATGTACTCCTGTCTCGTTCTGTATTGCAACAGCATGTACTGTATTATTCAGTGAAATACTTAAATATATGAACTCATTTCACAAACATTTTATCACTTGGGTTTAGACCCAGTGTTGTCTTTTATAGGGAAGAGACACAACAATGCACATCGTGCACTTTACAACTGTGTGACTGCTGAATACAGATTTTAAGTAGTGATGATGGATTTGCCCTCAAACTGTCAAAACTGACTCCCAAGCTGAGGGGAAGGTGTCTAATAATTGTTGGTTTAAACAGCAGGAGGCAGTCTTTGTACAGCACGGTAGTACTGAAGGAAATAACTCCCTGTCTTGTTTGCTAATCTCTCCAACTGATCCCATGTAAAACATGTATTTGATTGTAATGTACACAAGAGCTACACAGCAACACATTTGGCTCATTATAATCAGTATTTTAATTTCTGTATTTAGTGTTCATGATTAACGATGCGTATAATTAAGAGACTGAACACTTGTACTTTTAATGACCTCTGCTGCCGGGAAAATTTGCATTGTTGGTATTTTTTGTCTCTGTTTCAGGGTCCCTCAGGTGCAGCTGGTGTTGCTGGTACTAAAGGGCCGATGGTAAGGCCGTTAGCCGCAGGATGACCTCAGCAGTACATGACATCATTCCTTAAACCTTGCATTGTTGGCTTTTTGCCACATCCTCCAGGGTTCAGCAGAATAAAAACACATTATTACCATTTTTACAAGGCAGCTCAGGATAAAATTACAGATGGTTCTATAAATTCATGAGAAGGCAACAAACACTTAAAAAAGTGAAGTTTTAACAAGACAGAACAGCGCTCGCTACCGGCCCGTTAAACATATCAGCTGTGTTGACTTAAAGTTTTCAGCGCTGCATTGGCTGGTCTGAGTAAGTATATTCGTGTATGTATCACAAGGATAATTACACATAGTTAATGTAATAAATACTCACTCTTTTGCAAATGTTTCTGGACTCACTGAACCAATAGGTGGTTGTTGGACATTTTCCAAAGCCATGGACATAACAAAAGCTTATCTTATGTAAAGTGGGATAGACCCGAGATTAACTTTTCAGCGTGACTTGGAGCACAGGATACCTTTGATTGTCATGTATGTTATTGGGTAACCTTAAAGCTTTAAAGCAATTTGTGATGACCAAGTTGCTTCTAGTGTGTCAGTCAATAGAAATAGAAAACATTCAGTCTGTATTCCATTTAGTCTCAAAAACACCTCAAGTATAAACTGTATGTAAGCAGACATCAACTCTGAAAAGTCGATGTGGAAGAGCCTTCAACATGCATTCTTTCTAATGGTCAACAGGAGGCAAATCTGGCTGGAAAAAAAAGGGGCAGATAATATAAAAGTATATGCTGCTCACTTTATGACCTCATTAATCAGTTTCCTTCCTGAGTTTATAGTCTCAGTTAGGGCTGTGCATAGGCAATAACAATATCTTAAAATTAAACGATAATTTTTTGTGTCTGTAATTCACACAACTGCTTTTTTGCTTTTGAACACTCATGATGTTTTCTTGCACTTCTGTTTTTATTATTTAATTAAAATAAACACTATAAAATGAAGTTATGAATACATTTAGCTGATGGTATTTTTTATACATAGTGCAACAATAATCATGAGGTGAGAATGTAATTTAATATTGTGAAAGCCCAGTCTCAGTCACTGGTTTTAAGTTTTCGTCAAGGCAGAACGTCGTGAAAAATTATGAAGCATAATTCCCCTCATATTACATTTGCCTTGGGGAAAACCTAAATTTTTGTTCATGCCTAACAAAATTATTGTGAGAGTGTCCAATGAACTTGCATTTTTGTTGCCTCTGAAATGGTTGTTTCAAAGACAGGTACCAGGTCTTTAACCACTCATTGTCAGTTGTCTTCTTTGAAATGAGCTTGGTGGTGCACATGATGATAAATCAGCAGTGAGATGGAGCCAGTCTGCTGTCAATTTGCTATCAGTATGTGAATGAATGGGGTCAACTTAGCAATTACATGCAATCTGTATAAGATAAAAAGGCCAAAAAAAAGATATTGTCATCTACATACACAAACAGAAGGATGCTGTGGGATGGCGATTTAACAGCAAAGTTGCACATGTGCACATACACTCTACAACCTTACTTTTATGAAGGACTATAAAGAGAATACAACCAGTTGGCAACCAGTTAATTCATCCCCTATTGCAAAGCAGTGCATACACCGGAAACTGGTGTTGGCAGTCTGTCTACATTTATAAATTAGAGGATGATTATTTGCAAATCGGGCAGTTGTTGCCTTAACACTGTTGCCTCACAGCAAGAAGGTCCTGAGTTCAGTTCCACCATCAGGGAGGGGTCTTTTCTGTGGAGTTTGCATGTTCTCCTCGTGTTTGCTTGGGTTCTCCCCAGGTACTCTGGCTTCCTCCCACTGTCCAAAGACATGCAGTTAGTGGGGATAGGTAATTAGAAACTCTAAATTGCCCATAGTTGTAAATGTGAGTGTGAATGGTTGTCTGTGTATATGTGTTAGTCCTGCGACAGACTGGCGACCTGTCCAGGGTGTACCCTGTCTCTTGCCCTAAGACAGCTGGGATAGGCTCCAGCACCCCCCACGACCCTGAAAAGGAGAGAAAAGCAAGTTTGGGGAAGAATTTTCCCCAAACCTTTCCTACAAAATTAGAATTTTCTAAAATGTTTATACTGTACTTATCTTAAATGTACTTTAAGATACGATTTTCCGAGCACAAGAAAGCTGCCAATCAGCTGAGAAAACATGAATCATCTCATGAATCCCTTTTAATGCAACTGCCAAGAAACAATTAAATCCTGTATTCAGCAATCATTAGCAAAATGCTGAATCAGCCAATTTAGACTAATAGTATAACAGCTCACTGCACATTATTTTGTGTTTGCACTTTTATAGGTCATCAGTGCAGTTCTCCTTGGTTCTTTGCCCATTCTTCATTACGTCTTCTCCTTCCTATTTAGGGGTTTCAAGGAATTCCCGGAGTGAGAGGAACTGATGGTGCACCAGGTTCTGCGGTATGCCTTTGTTTTTATTTCATTTTGAGAGACAGAGCACTGTACCTGTGTAGCGTGTAGAGCAAGGGTCCCCAATCCCAGTCCACGAGGGCCGGTGTCCCTGCAGGTTTTAGATGTGCCCTTGATCCATCACAGCTGATTTGAATGGATAAATTACCTTCTCGACATGTCCTGAAGTTCTCCAGAGGCCTGGTAATGAACTAATCATGTGATTCAGGTGTGTTGACCCAGGGTGAGATCTAAAACCTGCAGGGACACCGGCCCTTGTGGACTGAGATTGGGGACCCCTGGTGTAGAGGCTTGATAGCCTGGAAAGACTTTGTCATTGAAAGGATATAGCTCAAAAACTGTATGAAGGTATTATCTAATCCCTTGGTTTTTCATGTAAAGTGCACCTATTGTGCTCATTTCAGGTCCATTTTTTTATTCTTAGACTCTACTATAGCTGCTTTGCATAATTATTGGGATGATATTCAAACTAAGCTTAATATATTGCAGTGATATTGAGTAGCTGGTATAATTTCCTGAGAAACAGGAAATAACTGTGTTTGCAAAAATGTCCTAAATTTTACCCTGCAAGATCAGCAGCATCCTTGTTTTTAATGTTACTGTTGTAATGAAGGTCATGACATGTAAATCTGACTGGCTGATAAGATAAACATTTTCTACCACGTCTTAGTTTTGATAGATTCCTTGTTGTTGACATATCAGGGGCCAACGGGGAAGACGGGGCCTCCAGGCTCACCAGGACCCCCAGGAGAAAGGGTGAGGCTGCAAATAGTAGTCATGACCTCTGTGATATCTGTCTACAGAGAAGTTTTTTTTAATGTTTTTTTGTGTTTTTAATGTGTTTCTTCAGGGCTTCACAGGGAAGCCAGGGTTTGAGGGACCTCAGGGCCCTGTAGGCATGTATGTAAGTGATTCTTCTGCTGCAAGGAATCCGCCTGCATTACATTTCAAAACAAAATGTATGTACATACAGTATATAAGCAGCACAAGTTTAGCATAACAACTAGTAAAAGTAGTCAGTAAAATTTATTTATATAGTACTTTTTAAAACAGGAAGTTATTTCAAAGTGCTTCACTTGGGAATAAAAGCATATCAATCGAAACAATAAAACAGTATAAAGAGGGTATAGTAACATATCCAATAAAAGAGTATACTACACATGAATATTACCTAAATGCCTGTCTAAGCAGATGTGTTTTGAGCTGTTCCACAGTATTGGAGCCAGGGGTTGAAAAGCGTAATCCCCCTTTGTTTTCAAACGGGCCCGTGGAATGGTTAGAAGACCACTATCAGTGGATCTAAAGATCCGGTTTGGAGAGTAGGGTTGGAGAAGCTCAGTGATATAGGTGGGGGCCTCACCTTGTAGGGACATGAATGTAAGAGTAAAACTGATATCTATACCCAACCGGAAGCCAGTGCAAGGATTTTAACACAGGGGTGATATGGGAGAATTTATGACTGTGGGAGCCCTGCTGCGGCATTTTGGTCTGCTTGGAGGTGATTTAGGGAAACCTTAGGCAGACAAGAAAAGAGTACGTTACGTTAGTAATCTAAACAAGAGGAGATGAAGGCATGGACAAGTATCTCCAGTTTGCCTTTGGATACAATAGTCCTGAGTTTGGCAATGTTTCTTAAATGAAAAAAGCAGGAGCGGGTCACAGACTTGATATGAGCGTCAAAAGACAGAGGTTCTGAGCAGTAGCTTTTATTGAGGATGAAAAGGACACAGACATTGACTAATTTGGGGCTTGATGCTCTCTGGGGCAATGATCAATCATTCAGTCTTGTCTGCATTCATCTGCAAGAAATTGTTTGTCATCCAACCATTAATCTCTTTAAGACAGTCCATTAGAGGGAATAATTTGTCTAATTCCCAGGGTTTAAAGGAGATGTATAATTGGATATCATTTGCATACAGGTGGTAGGAAATAATTTTGAAGCTACTAATGATACGGCCTTAATGAAGGATATATAATGAAAACAATAGGGGGCTTAGAACCGAACCTTGCAGAACTCCCCATGACAATTTAGCTACAACTGAGCAAAGGTTTCCCACCGAAACTATGAATGTTCTATCTGCCAGAAATTAGGCAAAACAGATCCAGATATCCCCACCATATGATTTAAGCGGTGAATTAAGATCTGATGATCAACGGTATTGAAGGCCGAGCTAAGGTCCAATAGGACAAGGATTGAGCAATCGCCTCTGTCCGCGGCCATCAAAAGGTCATTTGTGACTTTGAGGAGAGCAGTTTCTGTGGACTGTGACTTTCTGAATCCCGACTGAAGGTCATCAAGAATGTTATGTTTCTCCAGTGCCTTCTTTACTTGGGACCAAACAACCTTTTCTAATATTTTAGAAATGAAAGGAAGTTTTGAGATGGGTCTGTAGCTTGACTGAAGAGTCGGATCCAGGTTCGGCTTTTTCAGCAGAGGTTGAATAACACTCTGTTTAAAGCACCTGGGGACAGAGCCAGACAGTAGGGAACAGTTTATCCGTGTGACCACAGAGGGCCCAATGGTGTCAAAAACTTTGCAAAATAAAGAAGTAGGTAGGACATTGAGGGTTTCATTTGGATCAGTATTTCTTTTAGATCTTCTAAAGAAACTGGGTGAAGGGATTCCATAATTACAGGGTGTGGAAGATCGTGGTTGAAGGGACTATCTGAGGGAGCTGAGTTTCCTCTTAGGTTACTGATTTTGTCTTGGAAAAATCTTAGAAAGTCATTGCAGTCCTTATCTGAAATGACAGGTGTACACGGAGTTTGGGAGAGACTATGTTACTTACTGTACTGTGAACCTTAGGATTTCTTTTTCCTACTGCAAGTCGTTTAGTGAAATAAGTGGCTCTTGCATCTTTCACCATGTAGTTGAAGGTAGATAATAGTTCTTTTAGGTGGAGCTTATGAACCTCAAGTTTTGTGGCTTTCCACAGGCGCTCAGTTTTACGGCAAATTCGCCTAAAGCTGCAAATAGCTTCTGTGAACCAGGGCAGGGATTTGGTAGTGCCGCTTTTCCTGATTTTAAGAGGAGCAACTTTATCTAGAATATTTTGACATTGCGAATTAAAGGGTCAGTAATTAATCGTGAATGCTTCACATGAACAGAGGGCAGTGTGTCAGAAATAAAGGAGCGATCAAATAAAAGATATTTATGATCACTAATAAAAATGTCCTCACGACAAACTGGACCGATATCCAGACCCAGTGATAGAATCAAATCTAAGGTGTGGCCACCGCTGTGTGTTGGCCCAGTTACGTGTTGGGTAAAGTTAAAGGAGTCTAAAGGACTAAGAAATTCAGAAGCAGTGTGGCATGATTTGTCATCAACATGGACATTAATATCCCCCAGCAGAAAGATTTTATTCAGCTTGATGGTGGAGGATAGAAAGTCAACTAAGAAACTCCTCGCTAGTGCCAGTGGTCTATAGATTGAGATCACATGCAAGGCTGGACTGGGACAAAAAATCGGCCCGGGCATTTTGACTAGAGACCGGCCCACCAGGATAAATGTGACGTCATTCAGGGGTAAAACGCAAAGGATTCTGGGAACTTGTGGCAAGCGGTACTAGCGCACGCAGGCTTTCAATTGAACTCAGTTACACAGCGATAAAAAGAAACCCAAAAAATGCCAAGAAGCTGTTGTATTATTATTAACTGCAATAGCCGGTCGCATGACAGCCACAGGAAGCCGACGGGTAAAGAGATCGTTTTTTTATTTTTATCGGATTACGTCGTTGAAGAGAAATTTTTTAAGCCATGTTTCCGAAGTAAGAGCCGACGGATGGTCTGGATATACCAAATATAACGTCCCAGAACACTCCAGCTCACATGTTAGTCTGCTCCAAGCATTCCCACAAAGGTCAGAGTTTTGTAGTAGTTAATACGTCATTTTTCTTAACATAATTGGTGATATAGGTTACAAGCAAGTCTGGCGCTGAACAGAAATTGTCGCGCTATGCTCCTTTATTTATTGTGCATAAATAGTAAATTGTCCTGACACAATATTGCGTTTCGCTTCTGTTATTACCATGGTACACTGACAAAAACATATACTTTTATTCACAAGATAAAACAGTTGTTTTGTATCACTAATTGTCCAGTGCGATTACAGCATACAATATTATTGTCACTGCTACATTTCTGTAATGAACCAGAGATTATTTCCACTACTAATTAATTACCGCTGAGCTCAAAGGTTATATTAATAAACGGTTAACGAATGTGTATTTATGACGACGATTTGTGAGACTGGTAAACTTACCTTTGTTCGTACGATGGTCTTTCGTTCTACACGGTGCATTTCAAGGTCCTGTACCCATCCGTCGGTAAACTGTACCTGGGCTTGTTGCAGTGACCTGAAGTTACTAAACTTCATGAGTGTATGCACTCACTCCAAGAACCGCGTAATTATAAATCTGCGCGTGGTGAAAGTTCGGCAGCACGCTGACGTCTTTTGTCCACTCATAAGGGTCTGACCCTTTCACTCCTTTGATTTTTCCTCGTATCTTTTCTTTGTCTTTTCGTCGAGTCTGTCTTTGTACGGACCGGCATTGTTCTCCTTTTGTTTTGTACATTCCTTTTTTGTGCGGCAAAGAAAAACAAGAAGGTATTGGAACCGGAGAATGAACGTTTTGCGGTGCTGCAAATGCTTGCGTTTGATGCGGTACTTGGATTGTTTTGCCACGAGTTCCCGGCATGCAATGCGCGAAAGTCACGTGATCGCTAAACAAGGGGGGGGGTGCATCCGGCCTCCTCGGCTGTAATTGGTCCAGCCCAGAGTCGATCATGACCAATTGGCCAATCCAACGCCTTTCATTATATATACCCTTCCTAAAGAAAAAAAAAATCCATCGGCCCACCGGGCAAATGCCCGGTACGCCCGATGGCCAGTCCAGCTATGATCACATGGAAGGGATTATTCCTGTTTATCTTCATCATCTGAATCTCAACAGAATTAAAAGAAGAGGTCTTCACCAGATGACAGAAAAAGGAGTTTCTAGCAATAACAACCAGCCCACCTCCACATCCTGAAATCAATGGTGTGGTCAGACAAATACAGACAAATCTGCAGGGCCCAGTTCATTGAAATGAGGAAATTCCATATTTCGCTGCCAAGTTTCCGATAGGAATAAAAAATCCAGGTTATTCCAGGTTATTCCTAATAAAACAAAGGACAAATGCCTTGTTTGAGATTAAACGACAATTTAATAGGGTCATCTTAATCAGCGAGGCTGAAACATCTGTGGTTAGATCCTGAGAGGCTTGGCGCAGGTTTGCCCTGCACGATCCCCGGGACTTCTTACCTTTTATCGTAAGCCGCGGTACAGTAAGACGGTCCTTATGAAACTCGTGCGGAGAAGCCGTGCATTCAGCTGGAAGTCCGTTTTAGCTAAAACATCCAATGTTGGGAGCCTCGAGCAGGATGCTAAATCAGCGGTATTCCTATATTTCCATAATCTCACTTGGATGCCCGCTCTCCTTCCTCGCTTCCTCCGGCAACTTTTTGTCGAGGAATGGCAGCTCCGGTTTCTGCCTGACACAAGCAACCATGGGAGGTTATGGGCATCAGCTTATCACCCAAGTGGTGGAGGGAAGCCTCCAAAGTGTTTCTCATTTTTATCCGTCAACTCCATTGCTGATTTGATCCGAAATAAGGTATTTCGATCATAAACGTAGGTAGCTGTAATCTCATCCACAAACAGCAGCAGAATAGGTAATACAACACAAAACAAGAATAGAGACCCTGACAGCGGTATTGCCGATCTGAAGGTGACTGGCTTGGCTCTGAAGTATATTCAGTCTGTTACGTAAGGCCCAAAATGGCCTCCGTACAAGAAAGTAGTAGCTCTAATATTGACCAGTAACGAACCACCACACGCACACTGTAATGGGTTACACAAGATTTATTTGTTCTTTCTCCGGGAAAAACTACTGGCTGAAGACACAACTCTGGCCAGGAATACAAGGCCCAAAGCCACCGCGGTCAGGACAGGGGAAAGGTGGTCAAAGGAGCCATCCACCTTTTCAGGCCTGACTTCATCAAGGCTGGGTCTCCACATCACATCCTGGGAGCTGGAACTTCCCCAAAACTGGTCCAGTTTCCTTGTCAGGGGCACAGAGAGTCTCCAGTCCAGTGTTTGTTTTCCTGCCTCCCAGCACATCCACTCACATCCCAATAAGAATGAGTCCTCCCTCCAACATCCTCAGATTATTTTAAAAGCAAAACCAGGCCAGGTTAAAAATCTTTTCCGTTAAAATGTGCACACTTCATTCTGGATCTTCGAGGCTTCCCTGCTACACCAGTGTCCTACTAAAAAAAAAAAACAACGACAACACCTACTTCCTGTTTCCTCTCCCCTTTATAGAGAAGGGCTCCAATCCTCCCCAATCAGCTGCTCCCTGTATTCAACTCCAAATAGCTGGCAGCTGGACTAGAGTAGAATCTCCACTCCCACATGGGTGTGGCCCACACCTCACATCAAACACAAAGAAACACCAAAGCATGCAATTAATACAAAACAAAATCTAAAGTAATGCCAACCCAAAAGCTTAGTGGGGGATTCTCTCCATCCTTTTCCACCATGCTATACTCTGTAACAAGTCTTTTTAGTGTATTTTATAGCTTTTCCAGAAAGAAAGAAAGAAATCTGTCGCCACGACTCTTTGACCTTACATTTTTAAAAGTAAATGTGTAAAATTACAGAAAACCATAATTTGACCGCTTTGGTGTAGCATGAATAGCCATGGTTGAGGTTTTATCAGTAGGAAAAGCTGTAAAACCTATGAACATACAATTAAAAATCCGAAATTTCTGTTCTCTTTCACATTTTACGAAGCCATACAATTAGTCAGATTGTAACCTTTGCTGGTCCAATTCTGGTCCCCAGGCCTTTTGTTTGATATAGTGGTTAAAATTGGTATTACATGAGAATACAGCTCGGCCCTAGTTGGACTTCAGCTCATATCACTTGAACACAATACACAGATGTTTTGGGAAGAAAGTCACAGCTGTTGTGTCTAACAGCTTTTATTAGTTTTGAATGATTTCAAATATGCGCGTGAACATTGTAGTATATCCTGAAATAAAATAATTAATCTTTAAATAATTATGGTATGGCGCTAAAAGCCTACAAGAGCCTTCAGCTCCATATTTGCTGAAATGATAGTAGTAATAATGTCTTGTGTCTCCCTCTGTCATTAGGGTATCCCAGGAACTGTGGGAATGCGTGGGCCAACAGGTTTCACAGGACCGAGGGTAAGATCATCCTCCTGACATCTATCTCACCTTGTCCTTTTTCATATAGGAACTGGACGAAAGATGTTGTTGTACGTACATGAGTCGGTAAATTGTGTTAAAAGTGAGGGACTCAGCTATGAAAAGGGCAAGCGAAAGATTTTTGACTAGAATATTTTTGACATTTAGGTGAGTACAGAAATGTTCTGTTAAAGCTGTTAAAATCTTTTGATTGGAAGTAACTTTACAGCTTCAATTATCAGAAACAATCACAATAAAATTATTTTTCTTTTTTCTGCACCAGGGGGAGCCAGGTTTACGAGGATTACCCGGTCCTGTTGGGAAGCCTGGACCTCCAGTAAGTGTCTGCAGTTTATTTTTACTTTTTTATTTCCTAACCTTTAACCTCTGGGAGCTATTTGGGGTATATGAGGGGTAGACTGAGTATTGTAAAGCAGATTAGATTAAAGCAGAAGAGATGGTGGGGTCACACCAAGAAGGGGCTGGTAAATAAAATAGACCGATGAAATGTGCAGCTGGTCTACAGGGACTGCCAGTATATGGAGGCAAACAAGTCAGAGTGATTGATTTTACTGAGAGCTCTGGAGGAAAATCTAATGGCGAAGTAAGTGATGTGGCAGGCTCAGCTGAAAGAGGACAAATAAATTGTTCCAATCACTGTCTTCGCGTCTGGCCACAACTGTACACATCAAATGCCAGCTTAATTCTTCAGATAGGTACTCCACTGATCTTCCCTGTTTATTGTTTTTTTCTGTAATGGTACAAAATAATTACCTCAACTTGACTCATGTGTTTTTTTTTTTCAGTTTTGGTTAAGTTGTGGGAGAAAAAACAAAATCTGTGCTGTTCTTGCCAAAGTTTGTTTACCCTATAAATCACTGTCAGTCTTTTTGTTGGTAGATTTAGGAATAAGAAGGTCCCTTGTGCATGGAAAGAGTTAGTTTTAAGTAGTGAAAGTGAGACTGTTTTTTGAAGCTGCCAGCACTCTATGCAGTGTCATTGGAGCCACTTTTTACTTACACAGATGGCTGCCCAACACTGCAGTGAAATCAATGTGTCATAGAAATAAGGCAGTTTGAGCTCAGTTTGAAAGCTAAATAATGTCTTAAACTCGTCATTGTTCCACATCACTGAAGGCATTTAAAGCTGCACTCATCATGGTAGAGAAAAACCCAGGTTAAGGTTCCAAAGATTATCAGGCATACAAATGTTAGTGTTTTATTCTCACTGAGAATAACAAAATACAAGTAAACAAACCAAGGGGATGTGTCAGACAGAAGATATTGTGTTTTTAGATAAGTTAAAAAAAGTTAACTTAAATTTTTAAACATGTGCTTTTAGGTCAATTACAGGTCATAAAATCATTAAAGATACTTAAAGAACTTAATATCTTTTAAGTGTGTTTAGTTTGTATTGGTGTTACACTAGCTTAGCTATGGTTAAAGATTCAGGACAGGTTGAAACTGAGTAACCTAAAACACATCTTTACAGCCAGAGATCACTAAAATTACAGTTTAAAAAAAAATCTTCATCTGCAGATAACAATTCATCTTTACAAATCAAGTAATAGAACTAGTACAATGTCAGTAAATCATAAGATTTTACAGCTTGTGTGAACTTTCTACAATTTTGGAGGAGTGCCCACATAAAAATGAATAAATAAATAAGATAAAATAACAATAATTAAATATAAATACATAAATAAGATCACACTGTTGATCACCTAAGACATCAGCAATATCCAGTTTTGTAGGTTTAACATATTTTACCCACTTATCCCATAGCTGATCAACCACAGAAAGCAACCAATGTGATGTGAGTGTTTTTTAAACATGCAGATATAAGGAGCATGATCTAACTCTGTTTCATTTTTTTAGGGTTTGCAAGGTCCTCCTGGAGAGAAGGGACCCCGGGGACCACAGGTGAGACAAATCCTCACAAGGTGGTTTATCTTATAATTTGGTTGTAAGTGTTAAGTTTCTGGTGTCTCTGTGAAATATCACTTTGAGAAACCATCACATTAAACATCATAATTTATAATAATAATAAACTGAAAATAAAAAAGGACACAAGATGAATAAGTATTTCTGCAAATGCAATTAAACCCTGATTTAAAAATCAGCCCAACAGTCAGAAATATCCTTCTTTTGTTTTCTTGCATTTGATGATGATAATTATGATGATGGTAAATGGCCTGTATTTGTATAGCGCTTTACTTAGTCCCTAAGGATCCCAAAGCGCTTTACACTACAATCAGTCATCCACCCATTCATTCACACACTGGTGATGGCAAGCTACATTGTAGCCACAGCTGATCTGGGGCGCACTGACAGAGGCGAGGCTGCTGGACACTGGCGCCACCGGGCCCTCTGACCACCACCAGTAGGCAAACATGACGTCTTTTAACTTCATAAGGCAAAGGCCTATTAACTTTTCATTAGTGATTATGATTATGACTACAGCTAGTTTGGTAGTTTGTCTTTGCCAGCATAAAATGGATTTGCTCAAATTGGACTGACCAATAGTCAGAGTTATAGGAAAGTCCAAGGAAGATTAAGATCTAAGTAGGAGAATTATAGATTTACACAAGTTAGGATGCTGTCTTGGAACCATTTTTAAACAGCTGCAGATTCCAAGCTCATTCATTCAAACAATTGTACACAGGTACAAGACATTTGGATTTGTCGCCATTTTGCTAAGGTCCAGAAGAAAAACCATATATCACCCTCAGATATAAAGAAAATTGTTTATGATTTTCAAGAAAACCCAGGAACAACCAACTGGAAAGTGCTGAAACACCAGCATCACTGTACACAGCCAGAGTTTTATTTTACTGAGATGGTGCTGACCAAGAAACAAGCCGCTGCTCCAAAATGAACTCATTCATGCTCAGCTTAAATTGAGCAGCTGCCACCATGGAAAATCCATTTGCCTTCTGGAGAAAAGTTTCATGGTCAGAGAAACAAAGATTGAGCTATTAGGCTCAATGACAAGAGGGAAGGTGAGGGTTTCAAAGCTAAGTGCTTTGTATCAACTGTCAAGTATGGTGATGATAGTATCATGCTGAAACTTGGACACAGTTAGCTGTTCCAACAGAAGAATGATCCAAAATTCATATCAAAACTCAGTTTGGAAAGCAGAATAACATTAAGCTTCTGGAATAGCTTTCCCAACGCCCCAACCTCAACCCTATTGAAAATTTATGAACAATGCTAAAAGAGGCATCCATGTCAGGAGACCAACCAATTTAAATGAACTCTACCAATTCTGCCAAGAAGAGTTGTCAAATATCCAGCCAGAGTTATACCAGAAACTGTTTTTTTGGGGGGTTTTTTCCCTTTTTTACCAGAAACTTGTTGATGGCTATCCAAAGGTTGAGGTACAAGTTACTAAGGAACATTTTACCAAGTACTGGAGGTGTACATGCTTTTGTTGTACAATGTGTTCACCTTGTTGGTGAACTATCGCCAGTCACTTTAACCATCGTCAATCCCTGACACCATCATCCATTGGCTCAACCCCTGCTGAGCAGAAGGACAACTTTGTCAGAGAAATAAAATGTTAAAAAATACCAAACGGCATCACAGGCTTACAGGCAATTTAGTTTAGTTTAGCAACAGCATTGTGATTCATCAAACAATACGTTGTATGCCTAAATTAGAATAAACTGAAAGCTAAAAAGAAGAAAAACATTCCAAAGAGCCTCACAGAATTGCAGTAAATATTTAAAGGCAATTCAGCATGAGCACTAGCATCATTAATCATTAAAATAGCCTGCTGCTAAATTGGGATGATCAGTGTGATAAGCTGAACAAAGCATGCCCAACAAGATTCAATTTACAGATATTTTGCTAATAGCATATTTACCAGAGCAAACGAAAAAACTGTCAGAGAGATAAAGTGAGGAAATATATTAAATAAGGTCGCAAACTGACAGTTTTAAAGGCAATTTAACATTATGCTAAAATTCTTTTCAGAGCCATCACAGCATGACTTTCAATTCTGTGTTTCAACAAGTTGAACTGTTGTTGTTTCTAACAGGGTCGTCTAGGAGATGACGGCCTCAATGGGATACAGGGTCCACAAGTAAGTTTGAGTTAAATAAAGAAGATTGCACTCTGCATTTTCATTTGGGCAGATTGTGTTTGCCCAATCTCACTCACTGCTTTTTCCTTTATTTAACGTGGCATGTTTAGATTAGGTGTTGAAGAATATGTAGTTCTGCATGCTGTTGAAGGTCTGCCTAGAAAACAAAACCAGTCTGCAGTACTTACTATTCAATTCTATGTTTTTGCTGATTGTCCCGTCAGACTTGTTGATGAAGCTATTTTTGGTCAGGCTTGCTGTGACTCCCACAATAAGACAAAATAAAACTAATCATTTAAAGATCATCTAAAGCTCCACTGAATGAGATGCAGCTGTTGTAAGCTGTTACTGCAGGGAGGGAGCTGTCTTTCCATAAAACTGAGTATGCTGTATTTACATCACATAAATGGGTTTTAATTGATTCATTGTTGCTGATTTCCCTGCAACCCGTTCTTGTATTATATTACTCACAATCCATGAAACAATCATCACAAAATGAGTAAGTTACCAGTCATTTCATCATCGACGTGCTCCAGCGGTGCATAAAAACAGAAGAAGTGTTCATTTGCAATCGTTTGCATTTGTTAGACATGTATATAGGCAAACGGGCAAATATATTGGTTTAAAATCTCTTTAAATTAAAATTGATTGTATGTTATTGATGAATTGTACACATTAAAGAGAAAAAATGTGTTGTGATTAAATCACAGGATGTGCTTCAGGAAGTGTTTACTCCAAATTAATGAAAAAAATAATCAGTGAGCAAAATAGTGATTGTTTTTATATTAGACTTTAAAAAAATAACCTAATTGAAAAAGTTTCAATTTGTATTCTTTTTTCTGTCATTTTTAAGGGTCCTCCAGGTCTACCAGGTCCTGATGGGGCAATTGGAAAACCAGGACCAATGGGAAGCAAAGGGCCTCCAGGACCTCAGGGACCACAGGGGCAGGCAGGAATCCCAGTGAGTGGGTACCTACCATCGACTGCTGTTACCTCATGTTGCATGGAGAGATAAATGTCCATGTTATTTGTTTTTCAATACATGTAAAATCTACTGAATCATCACAAGAGTGCATAAAAGCTGACGTGCATGTCTGTTGGATCTGATCAGGGTCCGCAGGGTGCTGATGGATTATCAGGGGAACCGGGGAAAAGAGGACCTAAGGTAAATTACAGTAAACTTCAACAATTATGTAATGTAAATGTTTTATAATGACAATCTCTTATTTCTGCCTTCATTAATGTTCAAACACTGAAACTTCCAGGGTTTACCTGGATCACCTGGAGAAGCAGGCCCCATGGGACGACAAGGACAGCAGGTTGGTGGATTTTGTTGTGAAGCAATTAAAACTTCTTAGATCTGATTTCTTCACTTACCTCTCCTAACTGCTGGGCCTCTGAAGCCAGCTGATCAATACTTAAGGCACTTTTATCTAATCTTATGAACTTTTTCCTTATTCTGTATATTAGATTTAAAGAAAGTGTGTAGGAATTATTGACACCTGGTAGTAAGATTTGAGCTCAATTTTCTTTGCCTGTGACTGTGTTGAGTCACCATAATATCCATTGATGAGATAACTTGAGACAGATATTCTGTTTTGTTAAAAAGAAAATGTATTTTTGATTAGCAGAGAGATTTTCAGTCCAGAAAAGGTTACAATGTTTTGTGCGGTCACCAGCAACGATTTTGTTTTTGCTTTGTGCTTGTAATAAGTACAGTAAAATTAGCGTTCTCAAATTTCTCTTGCAACGTCACAACTTTAAGCTGCCGTTGTTTTGTTGGTCCATTTTGTTGGAATAACTTGGCAGTGCACCATGGCAAGCTCCATGAAAGAGAACTAGCTTTTATATTATATATTATTATATAAAATGTACACTGATTAATTAAACACTAAGTCACATTCATGGTTCATGCTTGAGTAGCCATAATGACAGAGCCTACAATACAACCCTTATTGTAATTGTTCCATACTTTGAACATAAACTATGGTGTGATTAAGGCCCTGTTTAATGTTCATAAAGAAAATATTATTTTTAATTGGCTTTTTTAATTGCTCCCTTTTTTTTTGCCACCAATTAGTTTTTTCTATTAGAATTTAAAGTTTTGCTGTTCTATAAAGCAGTTTTCACATTTTTCATCAGGGTCCTCCTGGCCACACAGGAATCGAGGGCCCACTTGGAAGGAAAGGAGACCAGGTCAGTGGTAACAGGACCAAAGTTGTATACCCGAAATTATAAACCTTGGACTCCATTATTGAGGAAACACTTGAAATAAAATGTCTTTATTCTCATAACAATGTCAGAGTCAGACTTGAAAAACACTTCTGTCCAATCAGAATTGTAAGTTACAGTGGTCCCTCGCTTTAACGTGGTTCACGTTTCGCAGCCTCGCTGTGTGTGTGTGCAGTTTTCAATGTTTTTTTTTTCTTTACAGCGCATTGTGTTCTGCGTCCTGATTGGCTGTAGACCATTGTCAATCAATTTCGTGCCTTGTCCCCTGTACAGTACAGAATGCGTTCAGCTTGTCAAATTTACATAAATCTTCGATTGGTAGCAGTGTGACTCTGAAGTGCTGCACTGTATGTTTGTTTTCTCCCCGACAAACACAAAAATGTCGATGAAACGCCATCACCTGCGGGTGCCTTTTTTTTCCATTCTATAATACTGCACTTATTTTTCTATGAAGGTTTGAACTTTGAGAGTGTTTAAGCAAGAGAGAAAAGTGTGAAAATGTTCATGTCTGTCTGAGAAAAGTGTATAAAGTGTGTAGTGAGGAGTTTTACAGCCTTAAAACATCTGTAATAATTGTAAAAAATTAAGTTGGCTACTTCGCAGATTTCACCTATTGCGTGTTATTTTTGGAACGTAACTCCCACCATAAACGAGGGACCACTGTGCCTTGTATTAATCAGTGGCACAGATGAACATTTTCTTTAATTCTTTTATTGCAACAGAAATTAAATTCACAATAAATGTGACACCTCTGTAGCTGCAGCAATACTCAGCGCCTGTTCATTAAATGCTCCATGCTGAGCAACTTTAAGAAAATGGAACAGTCTGGTCTGGGTACAGGAACCTTAAATGTGGAAGTCATTAAACTACTTTTTCTTTTGGACCTCATGAAGCCAAGGAGACTTTGTTTAGTGATTTAGAACAGTCTGCAAGGGTACAAACGTTTGATAACTAACAACTTTTTAGCCTCCAAAAGCCTGATATCTGACTTTCCTACACTTTCCTGTTTGACAGGGGGATTTAGGACCTTGTGGGAGACCTGGTTCTAAAGGGCCACCAGGAGAGAGGGGACCTCAGGGGGGAAAAGGCCTACAAGGACCATCTGGACCAGTCGGTAAAGAGGTAAGTACAATTATCTTTTGTTTACTTAAATTATTTCAGGTGTTGAAACACATGTCCAGCTGCTGTCTCTTAAATAACAGAGTTGTTGTACCGGTGGTGATTCTTTTTTTCCAGAACCCCGTTTCCTTTATAGAATTCTACAAGCATCCTGTCCAGAGTGTATTGTTGTGCAACAGATGTGCTTTTAATTATTGGTAGAATTAAATTACTCTCAGCTGAAAATCTGAAGGTATTTGAGGTCCTTTGTTTTGTTTTGTTTTTAAAGTATAAAATTGGTTTGAAAAGCATTAAACCCCCATTTGTGGTACATAAAATGTGGAATTCCATTTTCCTGATACTGTGGTAATGACAGTACCTATTTCACATTTTTAAGGTTTTGAAGTCTTGATTTTATGAAAGAGCAGAGAGAGACCGTGTGGCTTGTAGTTTTTGTAATCATGTCAACAATGACATCTTTTTAAATCTACATTAACCCTGAAAGCACCACAAACAAAACAGGATGTGGCAAGATAAGTATCTTTTAATAATCTTTTTGTTGTCTGCAATACAACAGCGTTATTGTTTTTTAACAAAGTGAAGCCTGATATCTAGTTCAGCCAGCTCGAACTGTTTCCCACTCAAACCTCACTCTCCTTCCAGTTTGATGGTCTATTTAAGCAGAGAAAAATCTCCTATCTTCATGTTTTAACCCTTCCACCAACCCGGCTGTTGGGCTCGGGGGATATTTCCCTATACCTCCTCATGTCCTCATAACTATTTGCGAGAAGTCGTGCTTGAAAGCTGTAGGCCAAACTAACCGTATAATCTTCTCAAACATGAGTTTTCTGACAGATCTGATTCTTTATTACATGTAAAACATTGCCTTATGAAGAAGGAAAATATGTTGGTTTTACCTCACTGTAGGCTTCCTTGATGACTGAACCATTAAGTAACTTCTGTTCCCTCATCTTCTTCAGGGGGATGTTGGACTTCCCGGTGAAGTTGGAGATCCTGGGCCCAAGGGGGAGAAGGTAAGCTTCAGTTTAGTTAAAAATACAATATATTGAACAAGCAGGCGAGTTCTCTCTGGGTGATGTTTGCACTACCGGTCATGTTGTTGTTAATGTGTGCAGGGTGAGCTGGGACCTCTTGGTTTGTCTGGTCGAGAGGGTCCCTGGGGACCCCTCGGAGAAAATGGTGACAGAGGTCCAAAGGGGGAGAAGGGCCACTTGGGACTGATGGTGAGAATATGTGTACTCAACAGTTCGGTGGAAGTTGGATGTTACATTTTAGTAACACTACCCACATTTCCTTCAAGCTTGTTCAATTTCAAAACACCAACAGTGAGATTTATTAGAGCAATTTTTAAGAGCACTGAAATGCAAAAGGGTGATACAAAGGATAGATTATCTAAGATCTATCACTGTAAATTAAACAAAGAACTTCATTCAGATTTATTAAAATCATTGGAAACTGATGTCTTCCTCTTGAACAGGGTGAACCAGGACTGATGGGTGAACTAGGCCCTGTGGGCCTGCCTGGGTTACTGGTGAGTTGAATACCAGAATGTAGAGTATTGATGCTTTTGATATGCTGCTTAGAGTGCTTTTTGAATTAACCTGTATTGAATAGTTTATAGCTGTGACTGATATTTAATGACACACAGTTGGCTTTTTCCCTCACAACTCTGCAGATTGCAAACTGATGTTAATGTGCAGCTTTATTGTGCTGTGATTCTTTTCTCATTTCAGGGAATGATAGGTCCTCCAGGACGTCCAGGTCCCGATGGACCTCAGGGAGAGAAGGTAACAAAACGGTTTCTCATAAGAGTCACAGTGCTGTTAAGATTTATATAGTACATAATTCCAAATAAGAATTTTAAGCGTGCCCTCTAAGAATGTTTTTTCACGACGTTTCAGCAAACTTTTGAAGTGCTTTTCATTATGCACAATGAAGTCAAGCCTAAAAGGAGGCTCAGACTCAGAAAGACACTTCAATTGGTTTATTTTTACTGTGATGCGGGGTTAATGGACGAGTCGTAATAAAGAAGATGGTCTGCACTGGCAGGCAGGAGTTAGGCAATAGCTGTAGGCAGACTCGTTTCATCAGTCAGGGATAATCTGAGGCTCAAACCCAATAGTCTAGCAGCTTGATGAACGCCGTTATCACTTTGGTAGGAAAAGCCAGCTTAGATGCATAGCTGCTCAGTAGAGTTACTGAAGGGCAGGTGTGAATGATCAGTAGTCTGCTGGAGGGAATGAGGCCTCGTACCTGGACACACAAACATGGAAAGAGACTAAGGACAACAAGGGGAAAGAGACCTGGCACTAGAGGAACATATATACATGCTGCATCAATGAGTCAGTCACAATTTACACAATATGTTCTTTCTGAATTTACAGCTCATGTTCTTTTCAGCCCAAACAGGGCAGGGTAGGTTTACTCACAACATGCTATCTATACACTGCCTCAGTACATTTCACCCCAAAATTCAGTTTATTTGAGTAATGTTGAGTTTTGGAATGGTTAAGCGTGCCAAGGGGTGGGCTTGTGCGCTGTTCATGTGGACACTCCCACAGCACACATCTAGTGCCTGAGTACAGACGTTGAAGATTTTTTCAACATCAGCTGCCTCTGAGCAGCACAACTGAAAATTGCTGTTAAATAATAAATACATCTATAGGGCCACCCCTGTTTTTCCACAAGTAACCTTAAAGTCAGTAGAATCCTCAGCTTTAATGTGCTTTGGCTCTTCCTTTTTTTTTTTTTAGGCTGACAGTCATAGTTTAATGAATGAATGATAATTTCTGCTTCGTACATGGTTGGCTGAGAGGACCTTTTCCTTACAAGGAAAAAACTGACCTGTTTTTTTTAATCAACATATTCTTTATTTACAGTACAGAGGCCTTTACTATGAGGATTTTAGCTGATGAGCATCAGTAATAAATATAGATTCTTAAATGCAACTTTAGTCCTTATTTTTTTTCCTACATCTCTTTTATAAGTCTCCTTCATCAGGCTGCGGACACCATTTAACCTTTTATAGGGCACTATAATATTTAGTTCCTTCTATGACCACCCTACGAAGGATTTATGTTTAAATCAATCCAGTTTAATCCAAATAAATGATTTGCTGCAAAATTCATCTCGTCTTTTTTTTTTTTTTTTTTTTTTACAACAGTGGTGGCTTTTACTGCTATACCGTTTATGTTTTTGCCTACTGGTGGTGGTCAGAGGGCCCGGTGGCGCCAGTGTCCGGCACATACTGACTGAATGTAGTGCAAAGCGCTTTGGGGTCCTTAGGGACTAAGTAAAGCACTATACAAATGCAGGCCATTTACCATTCTTTATAGATTTTTAATAATCACCATTTGATGAGTAGGTGACACTCATAGGGATCATTTTCTATGGAAGAACAGTCACATGATCTCTGAAAGTCCTGTTTAGATTGGTCGTATGCTGCCAACACCACCCCTTTCATGTGAACTGGGGAAACCCCGAGTTAAATTAGCACATTGATAACCAGCTAAATGTGATCCTGTATCCTGATCAGTGAAGTGAATCCAGATAACAGAAAGCTACCCTGGGTATGCTGAACGTATTTCTGGTATAGGGCCCAGAACCTGCAGAGCTCTGTTTAAAGAAATACTTAAGCAGTGATTTGAAAAGGTCTTCATCCATGTCTCTCTAGGGCGAGCATGGGCCCGTAGGAATTACTGGACCGCCGGGTTCAGCAGGCCCTCAGGTAAACTTTTTATTCCTTTTAATATTTTTTTTAACTTAGTGTGTAGAACATATATATATGTAAAATTAAATTTACTTTCTCTTTCTCATGTTTCTAGGGGATAATGGGGTCACGTGGTGTCAGAGGAGATCCTGGGAGGCTCGGACCACCTGTAAGTGCCTGCTAGTATCAGAAAGTTGTTTCAAAGTTTCAAACTAATATTTCAGCATTGTGCTACTTTCTGTTCTATCCCAGCAAACATCAGTCAGTTAAGTGTTTGAGTCAGAACTTTATTTTCAAGTAATTTAAAGAAAGGTCGAGCAGAATACTACAACAGTCAAAATTTTTATTACGATCTTTAAAATAAATAATCGCCAAAGTAATTTAATAAACGCCTTTGACCACTGAAGTACCTGCAGGTGTACAAGATGTACTGTGTACAAGAGGTGTACTCAGCACAGTTCTTTACTTTACCTGGCATCTAATTGTATACAGGATTATACAGAAGCATTCTACTTCAAAATCACATTCTCTTATGTTATCTTATGTTAAATGTAATCAGATTTGAAGGGCAAGGAAAAATCAAAGATGTTACTAATATGTCACAAGACTTGTACCACATTTGTGACTCCTGCAGGGTCCAGTAGGACATGCAGGACCAAAGGGACACGAGGGAAGTAAAGGAGAGCCTGGGGAACTGGGACTCAAGGGAGAGCCAGGACCTCCAGGCCCACCAGGGGAGCCGGTTAGTTTGATTTAGGTCTTATATGTATACTCCACTGTATAACATTTATTAAAATATAATTGTGCGTTGCCATCTTAATAATAACATTAAATCTAAAAACTGCATCTGTCTATAATATATGACCTCTTAAAAACATCCTCATATTAATATTGATCACTTGTGCAGGGCGATGATGGTCTTCCAGGAATTCAGGGTCCTGAGGCTCTGCCGGGGTTAGAGGTGAAAACCAAACCACTATTTTGAATTGTAAAGACTGCACTTTTCCTGCTTAACAGCCCTGACTTTGTAACTTCTCTTTCTATCTTCTCTTTTCTTTAGGGGCCTCCTGGAGAGGTGGGACCCCAGGGCCTCCCAGGTCCTATAGGTGTTCCTGTGAGTGCAGTTTAAAGCATAAAGTCACTATAGATGATGAAAACATGCCAGCTTGTTTAAAATTACTGTTCCTGGTTACAGAGTGTACACACGATGTGTTTGTGTGCCTGAAAGAAAGCCGCTAATGAGAAAAAAAAAATTGTCCTTGCAGGGAGTTCAAGGAAGACCGGGACCTGAAGGCAAACAGGGCATGAAGGGGGAGAAGGTACAATTATCATCTATCTTATCTATCTAATCTATCTCAGCTAGCAACAAGTGCACAAAACACTAAAGAGGCCCTACTAATGTGTTGCACAAAATGCAATATTCAGCTGCACCCACACGGGAAGCATTTTGCAGCAATATGGTGACCACAGAACACAGAAGATGAATGACATTTGATAACTTAAGCAACTATGGGCAAAAAAATGATGATTCCAGCAAGAGTCACATGACAGGGTAGTAACCTGGAATGCCTATAATCACCTTTCAGCTTTAAAGTAATGCGCAACAAGTTTCATGAGACATTTGCCTATTCTTATGATTCCTCATAAAAATGGACAAAATGCCTATATCTTCTTTACTGTCACCTTTGGGTGCCATATATTTGAGTGTATATACATTCTTGGCTTTTGTGTCTGTGAAGGTTCTCAGTCATCCAGGTCATCGTAGTCTAAGGAGCTTGGAAAGAAAAAAGCGTCTGGACTTCTTTAAGTTGCTTGAAGACGTTTCACCTCTCATCCGAGAAGCTTCTTCAGTTCTAAGGGTCAAATGGTGGAGAGTCCCAGATTTAAACCCAGTGGGAGTTTCCCCCCAAAGAGGGACAAAGGACCCCCTGATGATCCTCTACCTAATCACATGAGCCAAGGTGTGAAAACAGGTGTGGGTCACAATCAGCCAGGGTTTCGGGTGAGCTCATTGTGAAACCTGGCCCCACCTTATCATGTGATTTACTGAGGTCAGATGGCCCAGGGTGTGAGTGGGCGTTAAGGCATCTGGGAAGGGATCTCAAAACTGGATTATAGATGGTAGACAGTTGGTGTCGTAAGCCACCGCCTCTGCTCAAAGATGGTCGCTCACAGTGGACATAGATGGCTTCTTTCACTCCTCTTTAAAACCATCTGTCCTCTCTGTCCAAAATGTGAATTCTTGGCTTTTACTTTTCAAATAACTTTCCCACTTTGTGTTTTGCTCCACAGGGAGAAGAAGGCAAGACTGGTTCACCAGGGAAGAGGGGTCATGTTGGAAGGAGGGTAAGGTCAACGAAAGGTTTATGTAATGTAAGGATGTAGCGCCATAGTTTAGTCATTTACACGCTAACAAGCAAAATATTCCCCGTGTGACTGTGGGAGGAGGAACAAATTCTCTGGGAGTTATGTTGAGAAGAGTATCCACTGTATACAAAGTGACTGGAACTAGCTTTAAGGATGTAACAGTGAGTCCACAGTTGTGATGAAGCTAAGATGATCTCTATATTATCAATATTATTACTTTTCTTTTTTTATCATGGCGTATTCATCCTCAGGGAAAAAGGGGAAAGGCTGGAGTCAGAGGGCCCAGGGGAGAGAGAGGACCAAAGGTGGGAACACAACTATATGCTTTGTGTAACCCCTACAGTTGGTTTAAATATGAGATATGACCTAACAGTAGACTGTGCTTTATTGTTTAGGGTGAAAAGGGAGACACAGGACCGGTGGGGCTCCCTGGATGGTCAGGACTCATTGTAAGTGAATTTGTGCACCTACCCATCCATACATCATTGTTGAAATTGCTTCTTCATTGGTCTACCACATTCAGTGAGTTGGAGACAAATGGATGATTTTAACAAATAGAATGCGTTTATTTTTATGTGATGTGTTTTTGTGTTCTTTACCAAGGGAATCCCCGGCTTACGTGGAGAGTCAGGTGATCAAGGTCAAAGGGGTGAAAAGGTAAACAAGTAAAAAGATAACTAAGACCGACTACAGTACTGTTCAAAAGTCTTGGGTCATCCCTTAGTTCTTTATGTTTTGCTTCCAACTACTTATTCAGGCTTTCTAAAGGTCTTTCAAAGTGTCTTTCATCCTGTCTGTTAACATATGTTTCATATCTTCTTAGGGTGACAAAGGAGACATGGGACTGCCTGGACTACCTGGAGTTGATGGCATGAAGGTAGGAGCAGTTAACAGATTTAAACAGTCGTAAACAAAACAAACAGGATCATTTAAGTTGTAGTCTTTTGTGGGATGTAAATGACTGTTTAATATGTTTGGATATATCAAGATAATTTGGAAAATAACAAAAGGAAGACAAATGCCAAATGGGATTCACATAGTGGTTCATTCTGATCAAAGAACGCTCATCCAGGTGGTTCTGGTTTTTATTTACTGGGGCCATTAAAAACACTAGAAACATTACATCACTGCTGCTTTGGGATTTTCCTTTTTTTAGGGTATCCGTGGTCCTGTTGGATTGCCTGGTCCAGAGGGTCCAAAAGGGGAACAGGTACACAAAAAAAGACTGCAGCATTGTTAGCTCTCGGGTTTAAAGCCTTGAATTTTCCCATGTGTAACTGTGTTTAAATGATGTTAAAGATTGACAGATGTTTATGTTTCTCACTATACTGATGTTGTCTTAGGGAAACATTGGTCTGCCAGGGCCCAGGGGCATGTCAGGGATGCCAGGATTGCCTGTAAGTATTATCTCTCTCTAAATCTTTAATATACTTTTGAGTATGGCAAGCTTATGCAACATCTTTTATTCATGATACATTTTTCAGCCCTCTTTAACTGTTGTATTTTTCTTTTTCTGTTTGTCATTTTCCCCCCTCTGATATGCAAAGTTTAGTCAGGAAGATATATCTTGGACTTTTTCAATATTTTATGTTTTCAATTCAAGAATTTCACATGTTTTGCTCAGACACTTTTTGCCAGGGTATGTCTGAAAAATGAAGACAAATGTTATTGTTTTATAATAACCGCTGCAATTTCTGCATAAAGGCAGACTGCTGTCTGTTAGCCTACCCTGTTCTTCAGCTACCAGCCTGTGAAATCAATCATCATTCAGAAGCACTTTATAACTGTTCAACCCACTGTGTCTTAAGAAAAAAAAATGTCCATTGACTAAGATTATAAAATCAGCAAGGGTACAGGTGACAGGCTCTTAATGCAGCTGATAAAAGCAGTCGGAAGTCGATAAATGCACTTCATACTGAAAAATCACACTAATGCCCTTTTCTTCCCCTGTCCTCTGTTCTTGCAGGGTTTGTTTGGATTAAAGGTATGAAATCATCACCTCCAGCTCTCTTGTTCTTCTATATCAAACACTCTTCAGCTCTTACTCACCACTCTGTGAAGAAAATGGCCTGTTCCCCCTTTTTTAAGTGACTCACATAATCATAAAGATGTCACACTTGGAAGTTGGCAGTCTAATGTGATCATGCAGCAGTCTTTATTTCCTTATCGGTGTATGTGATAATTAACAGTTTGATATTGCCATGTGGAAGAGTACGGAATTGTATTGTTATATTGTTGCTATTATATATAATTCTCCCTGCAGGGATTGAAAGGCTACCAAGGTCTGCCTGGTCCACCTGGCAGGAAGGGGCTGCCGGTAAGTCTACAACAGATGGGTAAAAAACACTAGGTTATCATGTTTGCTCTAACAATGCAAACAGTTTTCTGTCTGTTGCAATACCTGGGTGCAGGGCGTTCCCATCTTTCCTACTTCATCTGATCTGGGTGGAGTAGAAACTGTGTTTGCCCCAAATTTGCTCTCATGGGTTAGCAAAGCTTGTTTGGAAAGCTTGAAACAAAACCCAAACAAGGGTGTACAGTTTAATTCTAATTACCCTGAATTACATTATACTAAGATATTATAACAGAATTATTCCCAGTTATGTCAAATGATTGATATAATACTTTTTATCTATTTTGGCTAGTTTATAATAGTTTCGGTTTAGTCATTTGAAGATTAATCTTGTGTTTTAGGGTCCACCTGGCATTCCCGGACTTCCCGGAAAGTCACTGAACATGACCTTGTCTCAGCTCAAGGCAAGTAGTTTCTAAACTGTATTGCCAATTATATGTTGGAATTGTTGTTTTCTGTTACGAAATATTCGATTAAAATTGCACATTAAAAAACATTTCTTTCCAACAACTGGAAACAGTATGTGTTTAAAAAAGAAAGACAGAAATTAAAGATATAGAGATATAAAGAAATAAGAATTTTTTAAAAACCCCTTCATATCAAAATCATTATTTTTCATTAAATTTACATGGGCTCTAAACATTAAACTTGGCCGAATCATATTCTCCTCATTGTCTTCCCATATCCAGGACCTCATGTACATGTCAGATAAGCCCAACTACCTTCTGATCCAGACGTTGCTGGATACTCTTCAGGAGGAGCTTCGGCTGCTTTTGGATCCTCCTGATGGCAGCAAAGAGCATCCAGCTACTACCTGTCTGGAGCTCTGGCTCTGTCACCCTGAATACAGCAGTGGTCAGTTACTGAAACTTTAAAGTAAACACTAAAGCAACACTGAACGATTGTGAACGATCCCCAAGCTAGATGGAGTAAAAAAAGGGTTAAATGAGTGTCTCCTGCTCCATTACAGCTTTGTGCTATAATAGAATAGATTTACAGAATAGAATACATTTCAGAGGAGAAATGAAAAAAGATTAGTTTATTTTTCTCTTATTTGGTTTTGAGTAAAAGCTAAAGTGAGGCTTTGTAGATGATTGACCTGTATATTCTCTGTGTAGTGTGGTTCAGCGTGTGGTTTAGGCCATCTAAACCAGAACTTCACCTTACAACAAAGCGTCCATCTGTTTCAGTACTTCTAAAATAATTTGAGTCATATAATCAACAAGCAGAATCTATTAGGTTCACCTCCACCTCTTTCCCAAGGTCAGCTCTGATAGGCTCCCTGTGCTCATAGTTGGATAAGCTGCTTAAGATTATGGATTAAACCTATTTATACTATTTATACATACATATTGTTATTAGAGCAAAACCAGTTGAAGTGCTTTGGTTTTTAACATTACCCCTGTACTTCACCTACCTCCGAAGCATGGAGGGTAAGTAGCCTTGTGAAATGTTTGCATTTATTTAGGCTCATTTAACACAGATGGTAGATTTAAATTCTTGTCTTGCTGTTTATGCTTTACTGCCACTTTGCTAAGAGTCCCTAAGTGCTGATATCAAGTTTCAAAATCAGTTTGTTTCAAATAACATCACCCAGTAAAATGCATGAATTCTTTTCCCAGCAGCATTGTGTATATAGAAAAATGCTTTGTTTTAAAATAAATGTTATTTTCCATTTATGACTTTTTTCCCTTTGAAGAGATTATTAACTTTATTTTATCTATTTTATCAGCATATAATATATTGACAAATACATACATACTGTACAGTGGTGCAAAAAAGTATTTAGTCAGCCACCGATTGTGCAAGTTCCCCCACCTAAAATGATGACAGAGGTCAGTAATTTGCACCAGAGGTACACTTCAACTGTGAGAGACAGAATGTGAAAAAAAAATCCATGAATCCACATGGTAGGATTTGTAAAGAATTTATTCGTAAATCAGGGTGGAAAATAAGTATTTGGTCAATAACAAAAATACAACTCAATACTTTGTAACATAACCTTTGTTGGCAATAACAGAGGTCAAACGTTTACTATAGGTCTTTACCAGGTTTGCACACACAGTAGCTGCTATTTTGGCCCATTCCTCCATGCAGATCTTCTCGAGAGCAGTGATGTTTTGGGGCTGTCACCGAGCAACACGGACTTTCAACTCCCGCCACAGATTTTCTATGGGGTTGAGGTCTGGAGACTGGCTAGGCCACTCCAGGACTTTCAAATGCTTCTTACGGAGCCACTCCTTTGTTGCCCGGGCGGTGTGTTTTGGATCATTGTCATGTTGGAAGACCCAGCCTCGTTTCATCTTCAAAGTTCTCACTGATGGAAGGAGGTTTTGGCTCAAAATCTCACGATACATGGCCCCATTCATTCTGTCCTTAACACGGATCAGTCGTCCTGTCCCCTTGGCAGAAAAACAGCCCCATAGCATGATGTTTCCACCCCCATGCTTCACAGTAGGTATGGTGTTCTTGGGATGCAACTCAGTATTCTTCTTCCTCCAAACACGACGAGTTGAGTTTATACCAAAAAGTTCTAGTTTGGTTTCATCTGACCACATGACATTCTCCCAATCCTCTGCTGTATCATCCATGTGCTCTCTGGCAAACTTCAGACGGGCCTGGACATGCACTGGCTTCAGCAGCGGAACACGTCTGGCACTGCGGGATTTGATTCCCTGCCGTTGTAGTGTGTTACTGATGGTGACCTTTGTTACTTTGGTCCCAGCTCTCTGCAGGTCATTCACCAGGTCCCCCCGTGTGGTTCTGGGATCTTTGCTCACCGTTCTCATGATCATTTTGACCCCACGGGATGAGATCTTGCGTGGAGCCCCAGATCGAGGGAGATTATCAGTGGTCTTGTATGTCTTCCATTTTCTGATGATTGCTCCCACAGTTGATTTTTTCACACCAAGCTGCTTGCCTATTGTAGATTCACTCTTCCCAGTCTGGTGCAGGTCTACAATACTTTTCCTGGTGTCCTTCGAAAGCTCTTTGGTCTTGGCCATGGCGGAGTTTGGAGTCTGACTGTTTGAGGCTGTGGACAGGTGTCTTTTATACAGATGATGAGTTCAAACAGGTGCCATTCATACAGGTAATGAGTGGGGGACAGAAAAGCTTCTTACAGAAGACGTTACAGGTCTGTGAGAGCCAGAGATTTTCCTTGTTTGAGGTGACCAAATACTTATTTTCCACCCTGATTTACGAATAAATTCTTTACAAATCCTACCATGTGGATTCATGGATTTTTTTTTTCACATTCTGTCTCTCACAGTTGAAGTGTACCTCTGGTGCAAATTACTGACCTCTGTCATCATTTTAAGTGGGGGAACTTGCACAATCGGTGGCTGACTAAATACTTTTTTGCCCCACTGTATATGTTGGTACATATATTAAGGTATATTTGTATATAAATGATAATGAATATGGGTAATTCTATTTGACTATCAAAGATCCAAATTTGCAGATCGTCAGCAATCCTGTTGCTTGTTGCCACGGGGATATTAATAGTTCACAGAAGACATATTTTTACACTCCAGCCTCTTTAATGCTTTCCTTTTACAGGCCAGCATGTTGAAGTTCTTGTGCTCCCTGTATTTTACTGCTTTTACTGTCAGCATGGAGCATACTGTAATACTTTGATCCCTGGGTTTCTCATTCATTTCCTGCTAACCTTTCTGTACAGGAATGTATTACATTGACCCCAACCAGGGCAGTCCTGCCGATGCCCTGCTGGCTTACTGCAGCTTCTCTTCCACATCAAAACAGACCTGCCTTCATCCTCAAGACTCTCAGGTATAAAGACATCAGCAGAGAAAGTCTGCAGGAAATTGTACCTCTGAATCAAGGACATGGCCACTATCATTTAATGTATTTGTATTGTAGGTGAATCGTCATTCACCTCATGCTTCTGCAGTAGTGACTTTAACTTGAATCTGTATCTTTGTCTCTAAACAGGAAATTTCTTTTGCACTTTTACACTTTTTCTCCTTTTTTCAACTTAAGTGTGAACAGTTATGAAGCTATGAGTGGGAATAACGTAGTAATAAGCACTTAAAAATGTTTGATTCGCTAATTTCAATGCTGAGATCTTCTGTACCCTAGAAATGATCAGATTTGACAATTCCAAAATTTCTTGTCTCTTATATAAAACTAAATTCAATGAGCTACATCAAATATATTAGATAAAATGTATTTAACTGAATTTGCATGTCACCCCTCATTTATTAAATGTTTCAAATTTAATCTGTTTGCATCAGTCAGAGGTATGCATGAAGAAAACTAAGTTGTCTGGTTGCAGGAAGGAATGAAGCAATGCATGGCTAAATTACTTTATATTCATCTGAAGGGTATCAGGTCATGTAAAGGACAGAAACTATTATTATTCTCATTGTATTGTGTTTTCCTGGTTTCATGGTTGGTTCAGTCTGTTTAAAACCACAAAACACACTCACCTTTCACCCTATCTACTCTAATATAGTCCAGCCTACATAAATAATTGACTCACTCAACCAAAGAGAAATGTGAATTGGTTTCGGTTAGCATGAGTCGAATACTGCTTTAGTCATGTCTGAGCAGCATGGTAATTCAGGATTTCATTAGCAACAGTCTGAAAACGAAATTGTGCCTTCTTTTCATCTGCCTACAGCTGCCAACGAAAGCGTGGATGGAGGACTTTTCCGAGGAAGGATCTTTTCAGTGGCTCAGCAAGCTGAATCAGGGATTTCAGGTGAGTGAATACCTCTGGGTGGCACTGCCAAAATTAAACATTAATTCTAGGGCCTGGGTTCTGCTAGGCAAGAAGTTCTTGGTGTTACATTTATAAAGTTGGCTAGATGAACAAAATAGGCAAAAGTTTCTAAAGTGGGGAAAATGTACTCTCACATTATTAGGTAAACATGTTCAACTGCTTGTTAACACAAATATCTAATTAGCCAATCATGTGGCAGCAGCTTAATGCATGTAGACATGGTCAAGACGACCTGCTAAAGTTCAAACCAAGCATCAGAACAGGGAAAAGAGACACTGCTAATGACATGGTGTCATGTATATGTAGTGGAGATGAGGATCCAAATGCACACTCACAGACTGACAGAGTTAAACAAAAAATGAGCCATTTATTTGGACTGTTGACCAAAATACAAAAGATGAAACACAAAAATACAAAAGGGAACTAAAAAAGGCTACTTACAGAAACCTAAACTGGGAATAAACGCTAGGGAAAATGCCACTGAAGCTGGGAAACACAAGGCAAAAAACATCAACTGATGCTCTGCTGTATATATAGACGGCAACTACATATTTCTAAAAGGGTGACCGGGGGACTGGAAATAGAAAATAGAGGAAAACGAGACACAGCTAAACAGAATCAAAGCAGACGAGATAAAAGAAACAAAACTCTAGACAACAAACAAGGAACCACAACCTCCCAACAACAAACAGGAAGTGAGATAACTAAATGGGGAAAACACAGACATGACTGGACTAAATACAAGGGAAAAGACACAAGAGGATGAAACACTGGGAGAAGAGCTAAAGTCTAAAGCATGGATATCAAAAATAAGGCCCTGGGGCCAGAGTCAGCCTTCTGAAGACATTTGTTGCCATCAAAGATCATTTGATGCCTTTCTTTTTGTTAAATAAAAATGTATTTTATGCTTGAGTAAATAAAACACCCTCTAAAACACTGATATTCAGTTGTTACTGGACACATATACATTGAGTTCATCGAACTTGATTTGCTGAAACAGTCGCCTCCTGGAGCTGGGACTGCAGGTTCCACTTGAGCTTGTAAATATGGTTAGAAACCAAAATAATGATCTAAAATAGGCTAAACAGCTGGAAACACCTCACATTACACAAAGAAAACAGGAGATGATAACAATAATAATAATGCATTTATATTACCACACATATAATTAATGTATTTTTTTTTCAGTTTTCCTTCTATTTAGTGTCTTTGGCCTGATTTATAATAAAGCATTTCTGATAACTCTAATATGTTTTTATAGTTTTATTATCAAGGTGCTAATGTGGTCCAGATGCGCTTTCTGAGATTGCACAGTGGCACAGCTGTACAGAAGGTTACCTACTCCTGCCACCCAGGACACAGACTGGGCCCGGCCTACCGAGATGTCAAATTCCTCACTGACTCAAGGACACAAAGTTACCTTGGAGCAGTTCAAGATTGTGTGGTATGTAACAGAACTACTGAAAAATATCTTCCTATTTGACTTTTTTTCACCTCCTTTTTGCCAGATTTGCAAAAGGTTGGACAGATTAACTCAACATGGGCAGGGTGTAGAAGGACATAAAGCTCTGTTAATCCAAGATAGTTTGGAAGGAATTCCCAAAGGCCCAAAATAAAAAAAAATTATTAAAAAGTGAGAAAAATATCTGGCATCTGTATAAATGTAGTAGTTATCTGTAAGAGGAGTGAAGATATTTGAAGATACCACCTTTATACAAAACAAAAAATAAAATACTGTGTACTGTACTGAAGATCCTGAATGTTTTATATGTAAGTAAATGGCATGTGGTTTGTGGAGCTCAATGTGCAAAAAATACATACAGTTTTCAAAAATCAGGACTTGCTTATTAAACAAAGAAAAAAGAAGAAAAGTAGTTTCATGTAAAATGGCATAAATGTGTCAGTCTGCTATCAGTTTGTGACTGAATGGGGTCAAGTTGGCAATTAAATGCAATCTGTTTGTGAGAACACAGTGATTAACTGTGATGAATTGGCAAAAAATCTGTATCGATCTGCGTATTAGCTAATTAGATTTAAAGTACAGCCAAAGCATCACAGATTTGAGACAGAAATTCCAAAAAACCTTCACAAATAGGAGTTTGGTTACTGCAGTCGTACTGAAGCTGTATTTTTTGGTCCTGTTTATGCGTACATGTCATTCTGTCACTCTGTGTGTAAACACAATACCTTTAAAAGTTTTAAATAAATTCTGATACAACTTTATTCAAGTGTACAGTGGGGTCATCCGTTCAAAATTGGCTTACAATACAATTTCATTTATATAGCACATTTAAAAAACCACAGGTATGCCAAAGTGCTTCACAGAACGAGTTAGAGCAATAATAAATACAAATACAAATAAAATATACTAACAGGCGGGTGACATAACTAACCAATAATACACCAGGCATAGTAGGCACAACCCGAAAGGCTGAAGGTTAAAACATTATTAATAAAGCGAAAAAGATAACTTACAGTACACCAAAAATGCGGGCTCTAGGAGGCGGGGAAAGCAAGGCTAAACAAATAAGTTTTTAATCGAGATTTAAAAGATTGAATTGAATCAGACACCCGAATAGCTAGAGCAGTGGTTCTTAACCTGGGTTCGATCGAACCCTAGGGGTTCGGTGAGTCGGTCTCAGGGGTTCAGCAGAGCCTCCGCTGCGACATGCATGGCTCATTTTGTGCACCATTAAGAAACATATGTATGTCTTGAATTCGAAAAAAATCGTATTTTATTTTTCACTAAAGAGGGGTTCAGTGAATGCGCGTATGAAACTGGTGGGGTTCGGTACCTCCAAAAAGGTTAAGAACCACTGAGCTAGAGGGAGGTTATTCCAGAGGTAGGGTGCGACAGCGGCGAATGCGCGGTCACCTCTGGTCTTGAGCCGAGATCTAGGTCGCACCAGGAGCATTTGGCCTGCTGATCTAAGCGCTCTCCCAGGGATATAACAGCTGAGGAGATCCGTAAGATAGCTGGGCGTGGTGTTACTTATGATTTTAAAAGTGAGCAGTAAGATTTTAAAATCAATACGAAATTTAATAGGGAGCCAGTGCAGGTCGGAAAGAACTGGAGTAATAGACTCAAACCTGCCAGTTCCAGTTAAAAGACGCGCTTACAACCTTCAAGGTCAACTTAATGATTTATTGGTTGAAACTTGGCAAAAGGTTTAATAACTTAGAAACTATGATTCTTACAGTTGTGGTGTGTCAACATATAGAAAGTACCATGTAAAGATTTCAATTATTATGTCACATTTGACCTCAAGGTCAATTGGTTGACCTAAAAGGCCAAAGTGATAATAACGCTATATCAAGTATTTTAAAACTGTTTCTTACAGTCATTGTTTATATTGTCAACATGTAGGCGTATAGAGAATGATATATGAGGATTCTAAATATCGCAATATTTTATCATGACTTTGTTCTGTACATTACAATTACAGGTTATAATCATTTAAAAACACAACAGTTTGAATACATGTACAATGACCCTGAATAAGATTTACTTTGGGTTTTTTTTTTTTTTTTAAAACAAAGTAAACTTCCTGATCAAAACCTTTTTTTCACTTAATATTTATGACTAAACATTTAAGTGAATTTTACTAAACAATTAAAAGAATGCTACAAATATAATATATTCACATAAATAAAAATAGTAAAAAAATATTTATATTCAAAATGATATCAGGTAATGGGTTTCAACTGGGAAGATAAGAAAAGGCTGCACTTTTTAATGCAATAAAAGTGCATTTCAATACTATTCCCTTAAAAGTAAATATTGGTCCGAGACTGAGCTGTGTGGGTGGGGGGTTGCACTCTCGCAGTTATGCTTGTTTCTTTGATCTTAACAGAGAGAGTTTATGTATGTATGTATACCATTTATGTATATTCAATTCAAGAGAAAGAGAAACTTATCTAAAGCTGATCTCTACTTAGGGTTTACTACTGTAAATGTTCAAATGTAATCTATTTTTGGTTCATCAGCCTGGAGAGGAGATGGAGTCTGGTCCTCGGGAGTCTGTGCTGGAGTTTGAGGACCTCCATCTCCTTCCTCTGAGAGACGTGGCACTAATGGGAGGAGGAAACGCGACATACCAGTTTGGCCTCACTGTTGGACCTGTGTGTTTCAGCTAGAGGTGGGAGAAAACTGTACCATCCCGGAAGACTCTCAGGTCCAGGACACAAACTCTCTTTAAATCATGGACAAGTGGAACCTTCCAGTCTGTGAAGTTTTTGCTTCTTTATCCTCTAGTGTTGGAGGATTTTATCCCTCAAGTTCAGTGACTTTGTATGACTGAATCTTTGAGGCCAATAGTGCCCCCAGGCTTTTTTTCACGGAGAAGGCAATTTCGTTTACAGAGACATTAAATAATTTAAGTGTATGTTTTTTTTTTAGTTTTTTTTTTACAAGCATCCTTTATACAGTGTTTTGTTTTTTGTTATGCAGTTGTGCAGGGATAGTGTTACAGCTTGCTCACTGTATATATAAAACGTCAGACTGTCCTCACTGATGTCTATAACAATGTGTTCTTTACAGGGACACGGCTTCTGGTGTCCCATAGGCCTGTAAAGCTCTCACTGTAAATCCACTGTTCTAGTACTGTAAGTGAACCTAGGTGTCATTTTTCTCAAGGTGCTAATTTTATTCAAAAGACCACCATTTATTTAATACAAAAACCAATAGAAAGGGACAGTTATGTTACTTGATTTTACCTGTCTGTTGTCAACAAGACCAACTGTCTTCATCTCTTGAAATACAAATTATTGTTTATTGTTTTCAATGTTTAATGTTGCTATGTTTTTTTTTGTTTCCTTTCTTTAAATTTGTCTCAGGTATGACTACACATGTTGGCACTGAATCCGATGTTGCCACTCTGTTGTCCAGTTTTGTAGTTTGGCCTTTAAACCAAACCTAGAAAATCTTGATTTCAAACATTGGATAAATACACATAATCCAACAGTGATTTGCTAATGGTAAATGAAAACATAATATGTGATTGTCCACCCCTCATCTTGTAGCTAGAGATACTCACCAGAGAACTAAATGTGATGCAGCACGAGAAAAGACCAAGTATCATGGCTGTGCACAGAAACAGCCAAGAAACAACCAGACTTTCTAATATTTCCCATGTTTATGATCACTGCCTGCAAATATCTCTCAAAACAATATCTGTGAAATGCATTTTATTCAAGAGTTTAATATGCATAACTTTGCATATAAGCAACACACAGTTTTGGTCCACATGCTCATCCAGCAAAGCTCTCGGCTACAAGGGGGAAATCCTCACTCAGCACAGCCGTATGGGGTGAGTTGGCCAGCCAGCCAGTGAAATGTCATCTCTGTTGTGGGCAAAAGACCTGCAACTGACAAATAAAGGCTATCTCATCTCATCTCAAATGTGGCCCTTTAGCGATGCTGGTGGCTTTTCTGACTTGTGGCGGCAACGCTGTGTGGCTTGTGATCCATTGGCAGTCGCTACAAGTGACTGTTAATCTATTTGCATCATTACTGAAGTAGAATAATTTACAGAACGGATACAATTTCAAATAGAAAATAAAGATAGATAAATGTTTTTGGACGCTAATATAGAAGTTTTTAAATTTTAGGAAACCAAAACCTTAAAAATCTTGGACAAATGTGTATTTCTCCACAGCTGAAAATAGCTGGGGAAAAAGTAATTATTAACTCCAGATTCATTTGTGGTTGTGCATAGTATCATGGTGGCATAAAAATTGTAGCGCCCGTATGTCTCAGGTAATTCCTCAAAGTTTTTTTTCTAACAGAATTCCACTTCAGTTTAGAGAAAAGCATGATTGGTGTAATGACAGTTCTTCTTTTGGCTGCTTAGGTGTCACCCCAGTGGATCATCTTCCTCCATCTCTAGCTCTCCTGTCACAGCAACCCTCTGCATGTCCTCCTCCACTATATCCATGAACCTCCACTGAGGTCAACTTCTTTTCCTCCTGCCTTCAGGAGCATCTTCAACATCCTTTGTCCAGTGTCCCTCCTTTTCACATGTCCAAATCATCTCAGCCTCACCTCTCTAACTTTGTCTCCAAACCGCTCAACCTGAGCTATCTTTCTGATGTACTCATTTCTAATCACGTCCATCCCGGCAAAAATCTTAACATCCTCAAATCCTGAAATCTGCCTTCTGTCATCTGTCTTTCTGTCAGTGCCACCATCTCCAAACCATGCATCATAGGTTTCACTACCACGACCATTAAATTTTGAGAAGATGTTTCCGCATCCAATAACTAAGTAGATAATTAAGTAAATAAACAAATTAGTAGTACATTTTGAATTGGGTTACACCTTGGAAACCATACAGGAAAAAAAAAAACTAAATTGTCAGACAAAAGTGGGTAATAATCCAATACAGTTTACCATCACATAGACTGCATGCAATGAAAGCCTGCAAAGATATGACTGGTCAATGCAACTACAAGTGGAAACCAGAGCTTTCAGTACCAATCCCTTGGTACATTCTATATATTCATATAGAGATTACCAGCCGTATTAAAGTTAATACTGGTTTCCAGCTCCATATTTGTAATTCATGTGCTTTACGACAGCAGCTTTGCATGATTCACAGTTGGAAAAAAATCCTTATTTACCTGACACTGATCCTTTGTGCAGCCTCAAACAGACTGTTTTGATTCCTTTCCCTTTAAGCCAGCTTTGTTGTGATTGGCTGTCCCTTGCAAACAGAATGTTCTGACAGCAAGTGGGTGGGTCTTCAGTGCTCACATCCAGAGCTTTGACTCAAAAATGACCATATTAATATTTATTCTGTCTTTGACATCACAGATCCAGTATAAGTAAAAGAAAAACAAAACAAAACGTAATCTAAGCATTTACAGCTCTCTCTAACCCGTAGACCTTTTTTCCTTTTTTTTTTTTAAGAAATTACCATTTAATTTAAAAAAATTTAATCCACACTAGGTCTAGAAATATCCTGATTATCTAACTTACTGTTTGAAAGAAATCTCCGTCCCGGGTCATCCGTGGATCGGGTTTTCCTCCGAGGCGTGGGCACCTATAAGCAGAGTTTTGTCTTTACCCTATAAGATTCAAAATTATTCAAAGTAACACTCAGGTATGCCGTTCAGCAGGTTAGTTACGACGTCGGGAGTAGCTTGGGAGAACAAGGAAACACAGACTGCTTCAGGTTGCCTTCCCAAACCAACTCAAAGGTTTATTCATCATACAACAGTTTATATAGAGGAAAAAGGTTCGTGTGTCAGCAGATTCTCAGTTCAAACCGGTACAGACCAAATAAGGAAGCGTCTTCCTGCCCTCTGAGCAAAGAAGTATCCTTTGTATAGTTTATCAGTTCAGCTACAATTTATGATTATCCCAGCGAAATACACTCCTAGACATAGAATACAGAGTTCTTTCATTAGTGAATTCTGAAACAAACCACCTGGCCTTTAACAAGCCTTTTTCTAAGAGATAAAGAAGGGAGGATGGGAGTAAGGAAGTGATCTCTGTGGTATTTTCGACCTTGAGGTACCAGCCTGTGATTCTTACACATTAATTCTTGGGTCACAGAGAAAGAGAAAAACAACTAGTAAATGGGCCTTATTGAGTAACAGTTTTCCTGTATAATATCACTATAAAACAATATCCTGTAAATGCTACCATGGTATCAAAATATCACAACACTGTTTTCCTCCATTTTCTTTAATGTCTTGGACAAAAAACTGCTGGAATCTGACAATCTGTCACATTTTAAATAAATGTTTCATATCCTTCTCCCCCACACATGTAGTCCTACATCAGAGTTTTTACCCTTTTAACATGGGAAATGTGACATTCAACAATGTGAGAAGTGTTATGCAAACCAAAAAGTGAGACTAAACACATATAACCAGTAGTAGAGTAGTACCCTGACCCTGCTAAGATTCTTTGACTCACTGTTAAACAAAATTACCCACTTAGCTTTGAGAAATTTCTGTTTACCTGAATTTATTCCTTATTCAGTCTGCAAAGTGCTTGGGTCCAGTGGCAGGAGGAAAATCTCATAGCTACTCTACAGAATTTGTGCTTGTGTCCCAGAGTCGGTCAGCTGTGAGTGATGAGCAGTGTGCTGCAAAGTGTGCACGGAGAGTAAGATGTCAGGGAGTTGGTGGTGAGAGCCCAAACAACATCAGTCCAACTGGAGAACTAAAAAAAACACCATTCTCAAACCAAAGTCTGCCGGGAACCAGAGAGCCAGAAGTCAACCAGATGAATTACAATTAAACATCTCAGTCACATTTGTTTCATTCTGGCTTTGTGTTAAATATGTAATATTTTCTTTTTTGTATTTAGATTTTATAATAGCATTTTATATGATTGCCTTAGCTGGCTGAGACTGATCATTCTTACTTTGCTTGTTTTGTAAAATTATCACTCTTAAAAATATGAAACAAAATGCTGGGCATCTAACTTGTGTGATCCCTCCATCAACTTGTTCAAAGTGTGTCAGCTGAATTAAAAAAAATACATATACATAACCAAATATTGTCTCAGTTCAATTTTATTATTGTAAGTTTTGGAATTATTTGGTCAGTGAAAACCATCCAACATATTTTGAGTGTTTTTGATGAAACTAAGGTAGGAAGCTATAATTCTTTGATATATGAGAGTGTTAGAGGACTTACTAAACAAACGTATCTGACTTGACAGCATTAAAAAAGTGAAATTAAATGTTTAATAATTTTTGTGCTCAACCAAACAGTTGATTTGTCACTTTGTGGTGCTAATCCTAACATAACCTAAATGTTATTAAAATTGATTATTTGCCATAAAATCAGCCCACTGGACCCATTTTATTTATCCATTGCTGTTGATAAATTACATGTTAGCACAGCAAGAATATGCTGAAATAATTTCCTCAGTAAGTAATTTTTGTAACTTTCTGAGTTAATATTAGTAAATATGGTAAAAATCAAGAGTAACATGTGGAAATCAAAAATATCACAACTAATTACCGTTTGACCAAATTATAGTAGCTGGTAAATTAATATTATTAAGCTGTCAAAATTATAATTTCATGTTTAACTAGTACTATATGGACGCTAAGCAGTTAAAAGTCACATGCTCCTGTGGCAGATTTGTGAGCGGAGTCTCATGATATCATCCACCTTCAACCACAGTGTGTTTGAGGTCATGGTTTCATATGAAGCCAACGGGGCTGGCACTCTCCACCAGTATATTGCTAACAAACTAGATGAGTGGGGCTTTAAATTGTTCTGCCAAGCAAGTTCATCTGGCATCATCCACGACTTGCTGCTGTATCAAGGGGGATCTACATTCTTCAATGCTCCCCTCAGTGAAAAGGAACAGAAGCTACCTCTAAGGGGCCAAAGTTGTAGAAATCACTATGCAAACCCATAAAAGAAACTGAGGTCTTCACAAGTTTCAGCTTGGTCCAGAACTTGCACATGTCCTTGGGTGTCAGGTGCATTGGTACTGTATGACCAAACTGCACCGGTGGAGCTCCCCTGATGGCAGACAAAGACCTGATGAAGAAGGGCCATGGAGCCTGTGATTACAGGTCTGATGAAGGTCTGATTGCAGTAAAATGCCTCTTTCATTGGTCAAACGGTGGAGCAAAGAGTCCAATGCAAAGCTCACCATTTGATGCCCATCACTCATCCCTGTATATAATTAGCATATGGGAGGAACTGAGCTTTCTGATATGCTATAACACCTGTATAAGACAAGTTATAAGTCACAAGTTAAGGAGATGGCATATGCCACTGTTCGGATACATCCTTGACTTGAATTCCTGGTCTACAAGAGGGACTGTGCCCTAGTGGACCAGAAACCGATGGCTCTCAAAAGGTTTGTGCCTGGCTGTGTCTGAACCAAGTTAACAAGCCAGCATCTACAGTTGGACAACCATGATTCAGCTCTCCATGACCACAGAATAAATGCTACACCCTAAGACCCCAACGACCAAAACCAGTAGATGTTCTTGATTTGCACAGTTTTTGTTTTGTTTTTTTAAAAACAAAAATTATTTTGCACAGTAGCATTCAATCAGAAGTAGCCTGAATGTGAGTATTTTGTGCTGCTGCACATTTTTCACAGTTGCAGATTTAAAAAAAAAATGTATTTTGTTGTTTGATATAATACTTTCCTTTGATGGAATGAATACTTTAAAAACTATAGGGTCTATTGAAAAAAAATTTGATTGTGGTTATTACTCACCCAAGTCAATAAGAAATGTAAACAAAAAAAATTGTTCCATTGCTCTTTTCTTAGTGTGGACCTTAAAGGGTTAAAATTTCAAGTTATGGCCTTGTAACTCAAACTCCAAAGTGAGACAATAACTTGAAATTTCAAGTTAATAAATTGAAAAATTCAGAGAAAGATCATACTGGATAAGGCATTGCACTTTAAGTCACAGAAAATTAAATATACAAAACAAGTTCACAAAAAATAAAGAAAAAGATATTATAAATATCTCAAAATCAAGGTCTCTATCATGAAAACTGCTCATAAAACTGACAGTAACAGATGAGCAGTGGCATGTGAAATAATTTCTTTTTATTATTTTAGAATGTATATAGTGGATGCGTTCATATAATGTGGTACTGAAGTTCCCCTGCTTTATTTATTTCTTAATAAATGATTAAATTTGGAGTCATTTTTTAGAAGATCTAATTATGACGCTGACATTTTTCGAATGTAAATCAAACGTAACTAAAACGGAAGTTTGTTTCCGCCACTGAATTACTAAATAAACAAACTTCAGGGTTGTACTGTTTAAACTAAATACATTTCTAAAACGATGTTACTAAAAATACTACAGAATGTGTTCAATGGAAAAAAAAAAAGCTAAAATAAAGTTAAATGATGACCTGAAGCATAAAGCCAAATTCGTTAAGACACCGGGTTGTTACGGGTTAATTCAAACACTCTCAGATCACGTGCGCACATCACATGACCTACCTCGTCAGAGCTTGTCAGGTCTTTTCCGTATCTCCCTCTGCTTTCCTATCTCTTAACTTCAACCGTATTTCCTCCAGTTTATTTTGCTTGACATTTCATGTGGCAGCGGGTCTTATTGTGTGTTGCTCGAACACAGGACTGCGCTGCATGTTTGTTAACCTGCGTCTTGAATAAAATTTCGCTCCATTCAGAAACGACCCGAAGAGCCACAGCTAGCCTCTGGTAGCACGCTAGCAGCTGTTCAGTTTTGGGGATAATAGCGTCGCTGTGAGGCAGCCAACCAGGCACAAAGGTGAGAGGGAAGCAGCTGAGTGTTTGACTTCTGACTTGGACTCTGTGGTGTTATTTGCACAGCGTGACAGCGATGTGAGAAAAACTGAATTAACGTCGAGTCTTTTACGCTTTAGCTAGCATGGTGTTAAAAGGAAAAAGATGACTCGTACTGCCGTACACACGCTTACTTGCATCTTGATGATTGTCCTTAAAAGAATTACAGAGCATGTTAAAGTTTGGGTTTTTAAAATCCAGAGTTTTTATACTGCTTCCCAAAACATCACCAAGGAGCATGCACACACTACATCTCTTATGTGGGGGTGTATTTGTGCTGACACTGTCAGCACAAATAGAACTTATTTTATTGTTTATGAGTCCATCAGAAGAAGCAGCATAGTAAAAGGCTTGCATGTCAGGTGTACAAAAGCTGTCATGAAGCTGACTAATCTAATGTAAGCCAGCATGCTTACAGTTCTTACAATTGCAATGTGAAAGAATGTGTAAGGGAAAAAATGCTGAAATTGATGGATTTTACATTTACATTCCACTTTATTTCAGGGAATAGTCCTAACTTCGTGTGTTCTTCATTTCTTAGGGCAGGTTCTATGACATACGACCATCAACCCCGATCAGAGGATGTACCCGCCTTCCAGAAAGGACTTCATCTCTCTGACACTCAGTGACCCACACAGTCAGAACTACAACAATGGCAAACACCGAAGGCAGTCCTGCTGGAGAGTGAGTAGTCCTGTAATTTGATATACAGAGCTCGGCTGACGAATGAACGTGAAGTTTCTTAAAGATTTTAGAAACATGAAACAGGAATGCACGTATAATTATCTAAAACGGTGCCACCTAAAGAGGATTTTTAGGGCATAGGACTAGGAGTGACTTGGAGGCTGGAGTCGGCACTAAAAACTGGAATCAGAGGGTTAGAAAAGATAGTAAAGGCAAATAGCTAAAAATGTCAAAGTGGTTGAACTAGGCTTAAAAACACACACACACACACACACACACACACACACACACACACACACACACACACACACACACACACATATCCAAAGGGAAAAGGAGAACCAGGTGCTGATAGTACACTGCAGAAAGTCTCAGACTGTCTTAGCGACATACATTGCTGGATGTCTCTGAACTTTCTCAAACTAAATCATGACAAAACCGACATTAATTAATCTTCGGTAAGCAGGACTCTATTAGTCTCATAAGAAACAATTTGGGCCCATTATCAGCTAATGTACATCCCCATGTAAAAAATCTTGGTTTCATTTTTGATTCCACTCTCAAGCTGGACAAGCAAATGAATTCAGTTGTTTGTGGCAGTTTTTTCCAACTCAGGAGCATTTCTAAACTCAAAAATATCCTGTCATCTAAAGACCTGGAAACTGTTATCCATGCTTTCATATCGTCACGTCTTGACTATTGTAACTCTCTCTATTTAGGCATTTGTCACTCAAGCCTGCAACTTGTTCAAAATGCAGCCACAAGGCTCCTGACGGGTACTAGAAAGAGAGAGAATATTACCCCAGTACTCGCATCTCTACGTTGACTACCAGTTAAACATAGAATCGATTTTAAGGTTTTACTATTTGTTTTTAAAGCTCTCCATGTTTTGGCTCCAGGTTACATTTCAAATTCAAATTTTATTTGTCACACACACACAACCATACACAGTATGACATGGGGGTGAAATGCTTGTAGCTGTGCAATGCCCGACCATTAAATGAAGTTAACTTAGAAATTTACAGTAAAAAATGTGCAAATAGCAGAAAGAGATTATAAAGATTATAAATAATAGGAAATGTGTGGTGGTGCGTGTGGTGATGTGATGTGTGTCCAGTCTTATAGTGATGTGTGTGGGAGAGTCCAGTCCTACACCTGGTTCAGGCCCCGAATAGCCTGGGGGAAGAAGCTCCTCCTCATTCTCTCTGTTTTGGCCTTAAGGGAGCGGAAGCGCTTCCCAGACCTCAACAGTGAGAAGAGTCCATTGTTGGGATGGGAGAGGTCCATCATAATCTTCCTAGCTTTGGACTTGCACCGCTTGGTGTAGATGGACAGCAGGTCAGGGAGCTCTGCGTTTGGCTGAGCGCACCACTCTTTGCAGATCTTGTCTGTCCTGCTTGGTGCTGTTCCCAAACCAGATGCAGATGTTTGCCGTCAGGACGCTCTCGATGGTGAGGAGTAGAAGTTCTTGAGCACCTTCAGTGGCAGATGGAAGTCTCTAAGTCTTCTGAGGAAGAAGAGACGCTGACGGGCTTTCTTAACCAGGGTGTTGATGTGACAGGACCATAACAGGTCCTGAGTGATGTGGACACCCAGGTATCGGAAACTGTCCACTCTCTCCACTGGCGTGCCACTGATGATGAGGGGTTTGTAATTCCTCGCCTGCTTTGTAGTGAAGTCCACGATCAGCTCCTTAGTCTTGCTGATGTTTAGGAGGAGGTTATTCTCCTGGCACCAGGTCTCCAGGTTCCTAATCTCCTCCAGGTAGGCCGTCTCGATGTTGTCGGAGATCAGGCCCACAACAGCAGTGTCGTCAGCAAACTTGACAATGGAGGTGGTGTCGGATGTGGCTACACAGTCATAAGTGTACAGTGAGTACAGCAGGGGGCTTAAAACACAGCCCTGAGGCACTCCAGTGCTGAGTGAGATGGAGGGGGAGACTTGTTTTCCCACCCTCACTGATTGGGGTCTGTCTGTGAGGAAGTTGAGGATCCACTGACACAGTGATGAGCTGAGTCCTAGATCCGTCAACTTGGTGAAAAGCTTAGAGGGAATTATTGTGTTGAATGCTGAACTGTAGTCCACGAACAGCATCCTAACATAATTCCCTCTGCCAGTGTCCAGGTGACTCAGGGATGTGTGGAGCAGGTGAGATATGGCATCGTCTGTGGAACGATTAGTCCGGTAAGCAAACTGAAGTGAGTCGATGGTGGCAGGAAGTGAACAATTTCAGATCTTCTTAGCCTGCACTTACCCACTCGATCTCTGCGCTCCTCCAGTCAGATGGTTTTATCAGTTCCACGCTCCCAGCTCAAATCTAGAGGTGACAGGGCTTTCTCCATTGCTGCCCCGAGACTCTGGAATAGTCTTCCCCTCTTCATAAAATCCTCTTCATCCTTGAAGTCTTTAAATCGAATCTCAAGACCTACTTATTTTCCAAGGCTTTCGGATCTCTTTGATATCTTTTTTTTTATTCTGTCTATTTGGTCTCTTATCTTATTGGATGATGTTGTATGTGTATATACGTTATGTTCACATATGTGTGCTTGTGTGAATGTGTACAGTTTTGTAGATGTATGTGCATATTTGCATGTACATTATATGCTATATACTCTTACATGTCTTACAATTCTTTTTAAAATGTTTTCTTTCTATTTAAATTCTTTTATTATATTATCCCTCTGTTCAGCACTTTGGCCGACACTTGATGTCTTTTAAATGTGCTATATAAATAAAGATGACTTGACTTTCAAACTAAAATGATGAAGCTGAGACATGTACAGTGATTTGTCAATCAGGAACAGATTGGAAATTGTTAAATATACATCGAGTTAAAGAAGCTACACAGGTTAGTTGGTTGTGCTGGCAACAACACGTCAGGCCACACGCTTAAAAGAAATATCAGTATATGGAAATAATTTATTTGTGCTTTGATAACTAAAGTGTTCAGTAATCCTTTTAAGTGTTTGTGAATCATGTTTTGTGACTAGAGTTACAATACCAGCTTTTAATAGTTCAAAGCACTTTAGAGTTTTAGGACTAGTGTGTTAGACAGCAGTACACACCGTCATCATCATCAAAACGCCAAACAAGTAAACCTTTTATGTGAACTAGTGCAGTGCCCTTTCAGGTAGAGTTGAGTTCAGGCCATGTTGTTTTTTGTAGCCTCAATTTTCTCCTAAATGCATCAAACGCAGGCAGTCATTTTGTAAAGAGGGCAGATGTAATGATACTTGATGGCTGTGTGCTGTTTTGTGTATGTGTGATATTGTGCAGAATCACTTATCTAAACAACATAAGTAATGATCTCCCAGAAAACTACAGACTCAAGATAAAGAAAATAATAATGGTAACCTAAAAAATAATTTAAATAAAGAATATAAATAGAAACATAAACCAAAAGTATTGATGTGTTTTCTTGGCCTGTGGGGTGTACTACAAAGGAAGTTTAACAGATCTGGGCTTTCCTTGCTTTAACTGATTTAACAAAACCTAAAACCCCATTCGATAATTTGCTCCGTTAATTTGGGTTTTCAGCTTCAGGGTCTGTGTGTGCACACATAAAAGTCAATCTGTCATACATCATGTGACACTTCTGACGCACAAAAAGATCCCTGCGAATGCCGCCTCCTCCAATCACAGACGTTAACGAATGATGATGATAAAATGCATCACAATCTACAGAGAACATAACAGTAAACAATAAACTTAGATTAATAGTATTTTCTGGAGCTTCTTGTGATTTGACAGCAATTAAAAAAACATTTTAATTCAAGTTAATGGTTTTATTTCTGAATATGCTCTTGGCACTGCTGCTTACTTACAAGTTGATGGCTGTAAGTTCTCAGACTTTAACGGTTTAAAGGTTACTGTCTCATAGCTTAATAAAGGAGACGTGGTTTAGCTTGTTGGCAGATCAAAGTGAAACTGACTTTACTGACTGAACAGATATTCATAGCATGCGTTCTATGTTCTAGTGAATGGCATTTGGTGACTACAGGCAAATAACCACTAGCTACATGAAGTGGGCAGGGCATGAGATTAGTTTCTGGTGAATCACTGAACTACCAGTGTGCATGCAGGATTAAGCTGGTTGATGTATGGTAGTAGTAAAAACTTTAGGGGGTTACCGAGGCAACCGGCACCTGGAACATTTGGACATTTGGAGTGAACTTCAAAACAATGTGCAGTGAGTGAATCGCTTCCAGTGTGGGAATCTGATGCACAGTTTACACCGCTGCAACTTTGCAGGTTCATTCATCATATTAGCAAGGTAGATGGCTTAACAGATTGGCAAACACAAAATGTATTTGCCCTGCAGATAATCTGTAAACCTACTGCACTTAAAACATGTAAATAAATGATTTGGCTAAAAGGCGGCCAGATAATTCTTAAACCAAAATTCTGAACATAACTTGCTCCGACCAGGTTATATGTTCATCATAAGTTGCCCCAATAATTTAGCCTGGTAAAAAGAAAGAGAACCACTTGTGTGATGCATAAAACTCAGACTTTAAGATCCAGATAGATTGCCAAGTCGTTAATCTTGCTTTGTAGGAACCACAAATGCTGAGCCTATTGCACGCAGATAATCACAAAGCTAGGAAATGAGACACGGGTGGAATAAGGAGAAAAGATGAAGACAAGAAGTCGCAGGCAATACACAAAGCCCAGTTATTAAAATAAAAGGGGCGTTAGAAACAAGGAAGGACAGGGAACTAAGATTTAGGCAAACCAGAGGGAGATGACAACAAGGAAACAATTGGAATACTGGGAAAATATGAACGTGGAAACACAAGAATGAATGTTAGTAAAATACAAACGGCGATTAAAAGACAACAAATACACAGTCCCACTAGTGGAGCAAGCAGCAGCCAGTGGAGGGAAAACACTGGTAGCTGACATCAGCTTTGAACCAAAGTATGAGAAATGCTCATCCAAATTAACTTGAATGCTACACCGCACTTACTCTGGTAAACAGCTTTTAAATTTGAAGTTGAACGGATGTAGATATGTGTTTTGTTATTTGTGTTCCTGTTACTGGGTGGGAACGTGTTTGATAAACTGAGTGAGCGAAACACCATTAACAAACTTGTATCAAATATTGACATAAAGCAGTTGTGTTCATTCACTTGGAGCATTTTCTGTGATGCTGTGATATATATAATACAACCAGAGGTGGTAATGAGTTGCTCTGTTCTTCAGCTGTAAGCATTAGACTATTTGGTTACAAGTCTGACTGGATTGATTATCTCTGTTTTTATGACCTGTTTTTGTAACAAATCGATTCCCAGGGCTTCAGTTTTCCTTTCTTACGCCTCCTTTGTTGTGGAGCAGCCTGAACTTTAAACCTCTTCAGATAAAAGCATCCCCTGAGCACATAATGTGTCCGATCACTCCAGCGAGATCAAATAGATATTGGTCCCATCACTTTGTCTCTTTTGTCTCCCAGAACATTTTCTTTAATCTTGTTTTCTTTACATTCAATTTCTTTAATCTTGTTTTCTTTACTTTTGCTCTCATCCTTGTGTGTTTAATCTGTGAGGGTCCTCATCTTCTTTGTCAAGTTTAGTACTCGCAAGGATATTATGCTGTGCATATTCAGTGTCTCAATACTCTTCTTTGCTCTTCCTCAGGGGGGTTGACAGTCACAGTGCTGCTTTGCTAAAAGGTTTCTTTCAACCTTGTACAACTTGTCCTACAACCTTCTCACAATGAGACTGCCTTGGTTCTTAGTGAATTAATGGATGACATCCATTTCTCAGCTTTAAATAGAAAAGCTGTGAATCAGATGTTGTTCGTTAAGCACTACTTTGTTTCCTCTGCAGGTTGATACAAGCTCAGGAATATCACATCCTGTTTGTGATGTATTTTATCTCACACTCATAGGACAAACAAACCATGCAGGCAGAACAGGAGACCAGAACAGTAGCTAGGACATGGTGTCCTGGGTGGAAAGTGGTGCTTTTTCTTTTTAAAGAGGTAAAGTCATTTGCTGCTAAGAAATTGTAGTCCTCATGCTCCTCAGATGGCTCCATTTCCCAAGTAGCAAATTTGTTCTTCCAGCTTCAGTGTCTTCATGTTCTTTTAAGTTGTAAGGTGGAAGCAACAGTACACGCCAGTCGAGAGAGGCTGAATTGTGCAGATAAACAATGATAACGGTTTTCAGTATGTAGCTGCTTTGTAGTTAGGTCCATAAGTTTTTAGACAATGACACATCGCAGTTTATTTTAATTCAAACAGCTGAAGTGCAGGATTTCAACTTGAATTCAAGATATTTCACTGTTTAAATCTCTGCAGAAAAATGGCTGTAATTAAATTTCTTGCCGTCAGCAAAATATTTACATTCAAATGACGTGGTTTCATGGTTTGGTAACAAGAATGCCAAAATTTTCTCTGACTGTTTGAGTTGTTGTTTTGACTTGAAGGTTGTGTTCATGTGAATTTTCTGATTACTCTAACAGCACATAAGTGTAGCTGTTGCCTACAGTTGGAGCTTCTCCTCTTGACATAATCGGGGCATAATTACCATCAAATCACTTTTAAACACAATGGTTGTGGCATAATCGGTGCTGCATTTGCATATAAAACACTCGCTCAAAGACAGAGTTAAAAGCAACAGAAGGTTTCTAACCCATTTCCCTCACACTCTGCACTGTTGCTCTCCTGAGGCACAGAGACAAGTCCTAATTTAAATTGTCAAATTTACACCAAAACACCAAAGATGGTGGTAGAAGTATCACTTCCAGAGGAAATCAAGAAACTGTATTTTAAAACAAAATTTGGGGGCAATGCCAACAAATGTGTCACACTTCAAAATAAATAAAGAAATGAATAATAATCAAATTGTCACCATTGATTCGATATAAAATAAGCTATAAGATAAGCTATGCTTCATTTGTCTTAAAAGTTGGAAATTACTGTTACAGTAGCCAAACTGTATAAATATATAAATAAATATAATATTTTTATATTGTTATTTGTTGTAACTTCTGCTGCACTTTGGCCTGGTCGCTCTTTGAAAAGAGATTTTAAACTCAATTAGACTTTTACCTGGATAAATAAAGGAAAATTAATGAAATAAAATAGAATGACTCAATAAAATGCATTACTGAAAAATTGTCCCTGATGGTGGAAGCCATTGACACTGTTTCCTCCTGTTTTTTTGTTTGTTTTGTGTGTTTTCCCACTAGTTTTCCATTTAGCTAGGTTTTGTGTCACATGAGGCGAAACCTGGAACCTGAAGAAGATCTGATGTGTTTAAAGTGTTCCTTCAATTTTTTGCTGTATATAATTTCAATATGAAAACCCCCCCCAAATATATCTCAGTCATTTAAAAACTATGCAAAAGAAAGGAACACACACACACACACACACTCTATTAAAATTGCAACAAAAACAAAACTGGATATAATACAAAAATAATACAAAAACAGCTTCACAGAATTAAAAGTAAAATAGCTCTGGAAGAAAATTTTTAATTTAAATAAGACTTCAAAATAACTATCCAGAAGCATTTCAAGATGACTGCTGACAAATTGAACCCTTGAGATCCATATACACTCATAGGAATCTGCAAATGCAAATGATTTTTCCCAACAAATCTGCTTCATTTTAAACAGTGTTCGACTTGGCCTCAACATTCAGTTCTCCAATCAATGTCCGCTTTTATTTTGCCATAATGCACAGAATCAATTTTGCATTCAGTTTTTAACAGCCTTAGTTGCTGTTATTGAATGCTATAAAAAGGATTGTGATAATCTGGTAAAAGAAATTCTACAGATGCCCAGATCATAAGCAAAAATGCTTCTGTAATAAACGCTGTGTGATTACTTTCCTTCACTTTTTAACTGCACGGTTGGCTCTCGTAAATGGAATTAATTTTGTCCTCTGAACTGGAAAGGCAAATGACTGCTCTTATCGACTAATCTGTAATGTTTTAGTTCAGCAGTATGTCATCTGACATTTCTTCTATAAAACCTGTTCTTAAAGAAGCAGGGACTGTCGACTTGTACCTGTGGATCGTCAAATTTAATGACAGTTTATGGTTCCTGAGAAAACCGTTCTCTGCAAATCATGTTCCTCTGAGGAGCTCAATGCTTGCTTCTCACACTGCACAAGGGACTTCAATAAGTGCTCTGCCCTTGTTTCAATCATAGTGGGTGTTTTTCCTACATTTCTAAAAGCACACGTAACAGGTGGGAAGCAGTGAATTTCATACTTTTCCTCCTCTCTCTCTGCAGATGAGGTCATTGAATGACTGGCTTTTGTTCATTGTGTTATATGAACTTTGAGAAGGGTAGGGTAGTTTAACATCAATCTCCTGCTATTAGAGCACTGAATTAAATTTTCTCAGAAAAAAGCTTAAGAGGGTACAAAAAGCCATAAATTGCATTTACAGAGGTCTTAAATTTATTCCCCGGTTTGCTGGAGGGGTATCTCATTGCAGACTGTCAGGAACGGATTTTGCGCTGATTTTATAGTTGTACATGAATTTGGAATTGGTCAATCCATCCATTTAAGCTATGTTATGTAAAGGTGTTAATTCATGCTTAATAATGCTTTCTTTTTTAATGTATGTTAAACTGGTTCATCCTCTAATTGAAAAGAGCCGTTTTAGCTCCCTTCCTTTTAGCCAGTTTTCTTCTGATTGGTTGCCCCTCGTAAATAGAAGTTTTAAATGGCACGTGGGTCTGTGCTGTAGACCTTATGTGAAACTCTGGCTGTATTTAAGATGACAGTTTGTCATGGTAAGAGAAAATAAGGGAAAATGATAGGTCTCCTTTGAGAACTGGTTGTGTGTGACAAATATGTAAGAGACTAAGAAATCTGGTAGGGAACAAGTCATGGCACTATAGGTGTGTAAATGAGCATAATGGTTGTCTGTCTCCATATGATGAACGATTGATCTGCTCAGGATGAATCCTGCCTCTCTTCCAGTGTTGCCACAATAGGATTCCATTTCTATGAATGTTTTTATCCCATAGGTTTGGAGCATTTGACTCCAGCACTATAGAAGTGCAACTTATTCTGTGTTTGAAAAGTGAAGTGCCTTGAATCTGCATTCTTCCTGATGACCAGTAGGGGGCGTCTCTTTTCAAAAAGATCTCTAGTTGGATGGAAATTAAAAGGAAAATGACAGTAACAGTTGAAGGCTCTTGTCTGTGAGCTTAGTAAACACTTTCTGGGTGAGTTTATGGCCTTAGTCGCTAGTTGTAGGTTAATGCAACATGGTGTTTTTGTAAATTTTGGTTTCCATTACAGTTCAAAGGGGGAGGATGCACAGGGATTTACCATGTTATCGACAAGTAGCAGTGAGCCTTGGTTTCTCAGTTTTCCCCTACCCTTGCTTATCACATCGAGTTTCAACACAACAACATGTTGCCATCAGAAATGTTCAACTTGAGGCTTCACAACTAAACTTAAGTAACCAATTTGTGATGTCATGGAAGTATCAGCCATATTTTATGTACGGTCTGTTCTCTGACTGCAGATCTGAACGTCACAGTTTGGCCAAAAAGTATAAAACTGAATCATGAGTCTCCTGGTGATTTCAAACACTGCTTTCAGTGCACAATTTTTGGACTGTTAGGCTGAACAGAATATCCTCATTATGTTGAAATGAAAATGCCTCCTGAGGCCATGGCTCATACAATGGTTCAATGCTTTCATGATGTTGCACAGGTGTTAATTAGAGCAGAGTGGTGCCAGGGTGCCTGTTGCCTTCTCTCCTCAGAGACGCTGGTTTTCTCACTCCCTCTGCTTTGCAGGGTTTAGCTGGTTAGATGAGAAATTTGAAAATGTACTTGCACCAAGCGGAAAGAGATGTGGAGTTTATACAGGGTAAGAAGACTATCATGCCTCCTTCTTTTACGCTCCTACTTTTTTTTTTTTTTTTTTTTTGGAAAAGGAGCCTAAACAGATTTGTTGGGGAGAAATTACAACCTCCTTTGAGACATCTGTGATTGAAATTCAGAGCTGTTAGACGTGTTCCAGTTTAGCTAGCACTGTTTATCTGCCCACAGAAATGGAAGCAGCTGTCTCGGCTCCAGCGAAGCCTCATCCTGTTCCTGCTGGCTCTGCTGCTCATATTGGGACTGCTCTCCTACAGCAGCATCACAGAACATTGGAGAGGTAAACACTTCCCTCTCCATGCTAAGCTAACATCACATACACAGAGACAAAAGTCTGTTATTAATTTTAATGGTCTTACTTTTTATGTAGCTAAATGGTTATTTGGATTGGGTGTTTGCCATGTTTACAGTGATTAAAAAAATTACAACTCCAGGACACAGTGATCATAGTTTATAATTAAAATATTTAGCAATAGCTCTACAATGTAGTTTACTGGGCTACCATCATGACGGCCTTCTTTTCTTATGTGTGCATGTGCTTGTGTAGGTTTGTCTGACCAGGAGGACTGGCTGGAGTTGAATGACAGAGAATTAAAGGCCATTCCTCCAGGTGTGAAGCCAGTGTTGGGTCAGGCTGCAGGTAAAGCTCCAGATCCGGTGGGGGGACCTCATTTGCAGCTAACTGTTGTTCCAGATGCTGCAGGAGAAGCCAGAGGACCAAATATCCCCATATTGGTTAAGCCTCCAGTTAAGGTTAGAGTTGTATTTGTACTTCTTTATTTTGGAAGCATCAGTTAAAACTGCGGTAGGTAAAAATAAATAAATAAATAAAACAAACAAACAAAACAACAAAAAAAACCTGAAAAGAATATGGGGAAATTAAAAAAAACAAAACAGGTCTTCATGCCTGAGGTATTCAGTGCTGGCTTTCAGCTTTTGAAACTTGGCGTTTGAACCTTGCTCTGGTCTAAAAACACCTGTGGATGTCTCTTGGATATCTAGTAACACTTACCCAGCTTTAACACTTGTAATATTTTTTTTTTTCTTTGTAGAATTATTTTTTTTCTGTGTAATTATTGTTTATTGTGCTTACTCATTTATGACCTCTATAAGCCCTTTCTCGCTGATTTCATAATCCCAATTTTCTGTTTCAGTAAATATTTAATGCAATGTGATGTTTAATTTGAAAATTGTGGTGCTTTTTTTATAGTTAAATGGACTATAAAGCAGGGTGTTCTTGTTGCTATTCTATGAGCATGCAGTGTGCTTAGTTTCTCAGATCCTTTTCTCATTCCGTATCAAAACACCAAAATGCTCCTCTTCAAAATTAGGGTTTGGCTATATACATCTGTTGTGTATTATACAGGTCCTTCTCAAAAAATTTGCATATTGTGATAAAGTTCATTATTTTCTGTAATGTACTGATAAACATTAGACTTTCATATATTTTAGATTCATTACACACAACTGAAGTAGTTCAAGCCTTGCTCATGAAAACCCAAAATTCCTATCTCAAAAAATTAGCATATCATGAAAAAGTTCTCTAAACAAGCTATTAACCTAATCATCTGAATCAACGAATAAACACCTGCAAAAGATTCCCGAGGCTTTTAAAAACTCCCAGCCTGGTTCATTACTAGGGATGGGTACATAAACGGTAGTAACCAGACCGAAAAGCAGCGCACATTTCGGTGCTTTATTTCGGTGCTTTTTTTTCCTGAGCTGTGATACACTTCTAGCCAATCATTTTACGTTTCCGAGGATAGTAGGCGGGTCCAGGTACGTACGTTCTTTTAGAGCAGTGCTACAGATTAAAAATGTCCAAGGCGAAGCGGTCAAAAGTCTGGCTGTACTTCACAGCAAAATATGCAAACTCAGCAGCCTGCAACAAGTGCTTTAAGCTGATACTGTGATACTGTCAAAGGAGGAAACACCTCAAATCCGATGAAACACCTGGCGACGCATAGCGTTTTTTTTAAAAGCCCAGAAATGCGCCGTATTTGATAGCTTGTTGCGAGACCTCACACCAAGCACATCTACTGCGGGTGGGTTGCCTGTTATGCAACATCCCCCAAAAACACGACGAGGAGAGTCCTGGCCCCTAGCCCTGCCAGTGTAGCAGAAATGATGACGGGTGATGATGGCAGCAGCAGCCGTTCTTCTCTGCGTGTGAAGCTTAATGTTGTTCATGTGTAATTTACGTTGAGTAGGCTAACCACGTTATTACATTAAGGCAGGTAAGGTGAACTAGCAAACATCATCATAGCTACATGCGGCTGTCTTCTTGTTTGATGGCAGATACTCCCTTCACCCTGGCTAAAAAGGCTAAAATGACCAAAGAAAAAGTGGAAAACAGTTAAACATGAGAGGTTTTGGACAAAGTTTGTTTTTTTCCATTGTTTAAGCACTGCTTCCAGCCAAGAGTGATACCATATATGCCCCATAGCTGCAGAAAAGGCTAACATTGTTATCTTTTTACAAAAAACAGCTGAACATGAGAGGTTTTTGGACCAATTTTGTGTTCTCCATTCTTTAAGCACCGGTTTGAGCACCGTTTAAGCATCGGCACCGTTTCAAAAGTACCGATTTGGCACCGGTATCGGATAAAACCTAAACGATACCCATCCCTATTCATTACTCAAAACCGCAATCATGGGTAAGACTGCCTACCTGACTGCTGCCCAGAAGGCCATCATTGACACCCTCAAGCAAGAGGGTAAGACACAGAAAGAAATTTCTGAACGAATAGGCTGTTCCCAGAGTGCTGTATCAAGGCACCTCAGTGGGAAGTCTGTGGGAAGGAAAAAGTGTGGCAGAAAACGCTGCACAACTAGAAGAGGTGACCAGACCCTGAGGAAGATTGTGGAGAAGGACCGATTCCAGACCTTGGGGGACCTGCGGAAGCAGTGGACTGAGTCTGGAGTAGAAACATCCAGAGCCACCGTGTACAGGCGTGACCTGGGAAATGGGCTACAGGGGCCGCATTCCCAGGTCAAGCCACTTTTGAACCAGAAACAGCAGCAAAAGCACGTGACCTGGGCTACAGAGAAGCAGCACTGGACTGTTGCTCAGTGGTCCAAAGTACTTTTTTCAGATGAAAGCAACTTCTGCATGTCATTCGGAAATCAAGGTGCCAGAGTGTGGAGGAAGATTGGGGAGAGGGAAATGCCAAAATGCCTGAAGTCCAGTGTCAAGTACCCACAGTCAGTGATGGTCTGGGGTGCCATGTCAGCTGCTGGTGTTGGTCACTGTGTTTTATCAAGGGCAGGGTCAATGCAGCTAGCTATCAGGAGATTTTGGAGCACTTCATGCTTCCATCTGCTGAAAAGCTTTATGGAGATGAAGATTTCATTTTTCAGCACGACCTGGCACCTGCTCACAGTGCCAAAACCACTGGTAAATGGTTTACTGACCATGGTATTACTGTGCTCAATTGGCCTGCCCACTCTCCTGACCTGAACCCCATTGAGAATCTGTGGAATATTGTGAAGAGAAAGTTAAGAGACGCAAGACCCAATACTCTGGATGAGCTTAAGGCCGCTATCGAAGCATCCTGGGCCTCCATAACACCTCAGCAGTGCCACAGGCTGATTGCCTCCATGCCACGCCGCATTGAAACAGTCATTTTCTGCAAAAGGATTCCCAAGTACCGATATATGCACAGTGCACAGATATATGCACAGTTATGCACTCAATACCAAGTAGTGAGTGCATAACTGAACATAATTATTTGAAGGTTGACTTTTTTTGTATTAAAAACACTTTTCTTTTATTGGTTGGATGAAATATGCTAATTTTTTGAGATGGGAATTTTGGGTTTTCATGAGCTGTATGCCAAAATCATCAATATTAAAACAATAAAAGGCTTGAACTACTTCAGTTGTGTGTAATGAATCTAAAATATACGAAAGTCTAATGTTTATCAGTACATTACAGAAAATAATGAACTTTATCACAATATGCTAATTTTTTTGAGAAGGACCTGTACAACCTGTGACCCACATCAGACCTTTTCCATGATATTTTTATATTTTCCTTTGTGTTTTTAGCTCTAGCAATGTGTGTTTTCACAGAAAAAGATATTTGCAAACAAAAGAGGTCCACCAAGCCTACAGAGAGATGCAAATGTTTCAGACACGGTCGGCAGGGAGAAGCAAGAGCAGGTGGTTCAAGAGGACGAAGGTGAAGAGGAGGAAAAACAAAAGAAGATTGTCAGGTGATAAAAGATTGTAGTCAAACATTTTTTTTTTTTTGCTGGATGGAGGCAGTGACACATGCTTCAGTAGATATATCAGAGAGACCGATATAAATAATTCAGGTATAAGATGTTTACTTTTAATACACAGCTGGAGAGGAGCAATGATTGAAGCTGACCAGGCTACAGAACCTCCACCCTCAGCCAATGAGAAAGAGGCAGCAGTGCCCCCAGCACCTGCCAACCCAGCTGGCACTGTCCCACTAGAAGGTCAGCACTGCTTGCTGTAATTCTAAGCAAACCTTTCTTGCTTTCAGGGTGCACTGAGAAGGTTTAAAAATTTCCCCTCAAACAGATTCTTTAACATAGCTTTGGCCAGTTCTACTATTATATGCTCTTTATAGCTCAGCATTTCTTTTTGACTTAAAGTTGAATGTTTCCAACTCACACCATGAAGACCTGCTGTGCTCAAAGCATCAACACATGACACAGAATTTCTACTTCATTTCTACTCTTTCTACTCCAAATAATAAGAATAAGAAGTATGCTGTTCAAAGAGCTTCCAGCAGGAGACACAGATGTAAGTTTACGCTTTAATTATTCATTGTTATTCCTTTGCTTGTAGTTTCACCTGAAACTAGAGTGCGACTGGAGGCAGTGTGCGATGCCTTCAGACATGCTTGGAAAGGCTACAAGGACTACGCCTGGGGTCACGATGAACTCAAGCCCATCTCCAAATCTTTTGGTGAATGGTTTGGACTGGGTCTGACGCTGATTGATGCTTTGGACACCATGTGGATTATGGGCCTAAAAGAAGGTATTATTTATATTATTACTTGTTTTAGGTTTTTTTTTTTTGTTTGTTTGTTTTGGCTTTTGGGTTTGACGTTTTTTGGGGGGCTTGACATCATTGAAATTGTCTCTAAACTGATACCAAACGCGATATCCGTGTAGGATATTGCACAAAATTATTGTTATTTGTTATTTATGCTAAAACCATGAAATTGTGCTTATACTTGAACATATGACACCCCCCCCCCCAATTAACAAGACTAGTTTGAAATAAAATAATTGCTGATTTTACTTTGACTAACCAAAAATTTCTCTATGCAAGAAAAAAAATCCACCAAGGAGATGTAGAGGTCCATCGTTGTAGCAGCTGCTAGCCTTCAAGCATAATTAGAGACATTACTTGTTGCTTGCATCACCCATCCATGGTCCATGAATAGTAATGTGGCAGGAGGAGTATGATCTATAATAATAATAATAATAATAATAATAATAATAATAATAATAATGATAGCAATAAAACAAATTTTGAAAACTGACTTTTTTCACGGAGTAATCTTCACCCTGTCAGACCAGCTAAGTCTCGTCTGACAGGGTTGGGTGTGCTCTGTAACTACACCACTCGATTGTGTTACTTGAAGTAAAACTCGGCCATACAGATGTACAGACTTTTTTTTTTTTTGTGTCCTGTATCTCTTTATCACACTGTTGTAATTTATCTTTCTTGGCACAGAATTTGCAGAAGCAAAGACCTGGGTGGAGAAAGATCTGTCCTTTAACAAGAATGTGGATGTGAATTTATTTGAAACAACCATACGTATCCTGGGGGGGCTGCTGAGCACTTACCATCTAACAGGAGACCAGCTTTTCTTGGAAAAAGCTGTAAGTTGTCCTATAACAAAAATCGTCTCGCTTGTTACGTGAATTAGGGCTGTGAAATAAATTGAACCCATTAGAACATGCATGTACCATTTCTATAAACTAGAGTATAGTGTTTATAAGGTTAATCTTATTTTTTTTCTATATTTATAATTTATGTTTATCTAGTAAAATTGATCATCACAATGGTTTGCTGTACTTAGAATTCATCAGCTTCATTTTTTTCAAATAAATTCAATAATGCTTTAATCTTAGAACACGTACGTGGTGACTTCCTCTTTAATTCAGTCTCTTCTCTACACTTAAAGAAAGACATTGGCTCCAGATTGATGCCTGCCTTCAAAACACCTTCAAAGATTCCCTTCTCAGATGTCAACATTGGAAAGGGAACAGCACATCCTCCCAGATGGACATCAGACAGTACGCTCGCTGAAGTCACAAGCATTCAGCTGGAATTCAGAGAGCTGAGCCGCCTCACTCAGGACCCACAGTATCAGGTTAGGACACCACAAAGCTCTGCACTACAGTAAAATGTATTGTAATCTGTATTTTTGAGATGGAGTGACAAACAATTAATGTGGTAAGATGATGTGTTTCAGTTCAGTTAAAATCTGACGTTGTGTACCCATCACTCGTTCTCTGGGGATTGAAGTGACAAGCATAAATTTATGCCTAAAGAAGTTCAGCCCGGTCTGACATGAACTTAAATAGTTTCTGTCACATCCAGAGACAGACATGTGTGCCAGCTTTTGATGAGCCTTAAAGTGCAAAAAATGAAACATGAACCAAAACATGAGCAGTAAGTGAACAGAGGCTGTTGGTTTCATGTCATCTCATTAGTCCCATTCCTCGCTTTTGTCTCTCCAGGAGGCTGTGAATGAGGTAATGACGCTGGTCCACAAACTGCCCGGCAAACATGACGGACTGGTGCCCATGTTCATCAATACCAACAACGGCCAGTTCACCCACAAAGGAGTCTTCACACTTGGTGCCCGGGCAGACAGCTACTATGAATACCTGCTCAAACAGTGGATTCAGGGAGGCAAAACAGAAGACAAGTGAGTACAGCTTTTCAGTTTGCCATTGTTTTTCCATGATTCTGTGGGAAAGTGCCAGACTGCTAAAGCTTCAACTGCAGAACTAAAAAATGTAATAAACCTTCATCAGTCTATGTGTGTCTCACCTAAGATGAACTGTACTCGATCCTTTTGTTTTCCGTGTAGTATTTAAAAGGTATAAGGGCCTTAAAGATCAAAAGGGTGTGTCTAACAGATGAACAGGAAGTGTTGCAATGTAATAAACTTGAGATTTACAAGCAGTTTGCTAACTAATCTTAGAAAGATGTTGATTGTCCTCGTTTTCAGTCAGACTCATAGCTAGGATATACAAGATTCCTAAAAAAAACCCATCAAAAAACAAAAACATCAAGAAACACAAATTTCCACAACATGTTTTGAAGAGCAAAATATTTTGAACACATGCAGAAATCTTGCTGAGCTTTTAAAGTACAGTTTGACTTTAACTCATTTGTGAATGGATACCACATGCTCTGAATAGATTTGTGATGTCAAGATCAAAGCTCTTGGGTGGCAGCAGACAGTCTGTTGCTGAACTTCTTGTTCTTCTCGCCTTTGTGACTCTGGCTTTATATTTTGGTTTTGTCATGATCAGTTGAGATTTTTGAACTGTGTTTTATGTTGGCAACAAAAGTTAGTGCACTTTATCAAGTGAGTATTACAGTGTCCCAAACCACATTACTGCAGACTGACTAATCATATGATAATGTCTGTTATGTATAGAGATGGCACGATACCACTTTGTTATGACCGATACGATATCATAAATTTGGATATGTGCTGATACCGATATGAATCCAATATAGTGGGTTTTTTTAATCAATAAAATGTTTTTTTAATATCTTGCTGCATTTTGTATAAGTTCATACTCAAGTTTAAATAAACAACAACACTAAAGCTATTCTGTTATACCTGTATGTAAAAAATACACTGCACCCAAAATATTTCATAGTTCAGCAATACTGATCAATCTAATAAACTTAAACCTACTCCATTCTTCCTATTCTGGTATTTTAAAGAGTACTTAGCAGAAATCTTAAGCAACCTAACTAATAGGGTTCCAACTCCCAGCAAAAAAAAAAAAAAAAAAAGGGAACCACCCCCAACCTCCACCTCATGATGCTTAATCGACATAATCAACTTTGTAATCAACTGCTCTGCCACCTGTAGCTCAGGTGGCAGAGCAGGTCAGCCACTAATCAGAAGGTCGGTGGTTCGATCCCAGGATGCCTCCTGGCTGCATGCCAAATATCCTTGGGCAAGATACTAACCCCATGTTTGCCTACTGGTGGTGGTCAGAGGGCCCGGTGGCGCAAGTGTCCGGCAGCCTTGCCTCTGTCAGTGCGCCCCAGGGCAGCTGTGGCTACAATGTAGCTTGCCTTCACCAGTGTGTGAATGTGTGAATGACTGATTGTAGTGTAAAGCACTTTGGGGTCCTTAGGGACTAGTAAAGCGCTATACAAATACAGGCCATTTAATTTGATGCAGTGTGGGGAAAAAAATGCACAGAAATAAAATATTTTTTTAAATAATTAAATAGATTCAACATCTTCCTTCAACAGAACTGCAGACTGCACAGATGGTACCTTCCCAAAGGAAAAAGTAATATAGCTTACTAGGGCATATTAGACTTAACAGTTACTATATACAGTAATGGACTTTGGTTGTAAGATTCAGATAATTATTGATTAAAAGCTAGACATTTTAAATGAGAATAAGAAAGAAAAGTATTTCTTTGTGCCCCCTTTTCCCCGTTCATGCCCTATCGGCCCCCCTGGCTAAACTTTGCTAGATCCGCCCCTGCACAGTTACCAGCCGTCAGCTGCATAGAAAAGGATCCTGGTGTAGAAAGTAATACTAAATAAATTCTAACAACAGCTTATCAAGCTTAAACGTGCTGCTGTTGTTCAGCCGCTGGTTTCCTCTTTCTGGCGCAAAGTGGGCAATAAACAAACAAGAGAGACGGACTCGCGAGTCGCGACAGAAAAGCCGATCAGCTGATCATTAACCAGTTTCAGATTGAAGTAGCAGCAAGAAGAGGCAGTCGCTCCAGGTATCGGTTGTTAAGCTTAACGCGGGAATGCTTTACAAACATTCAGAGATGAACTTACACACTTGCTTTACTTCTCTCTGGGATAACTTTCTCAGAGATGAAATGCTGGTTTGGTAGCAGGCTTCAAAAACACACAGCCGCTCTATCACGTGAGCACACTGCTCCGACGTGCTACGGTTATGAGCCGAGTTACGCCGTGTCGCAAGTTTTGTGAGGTGCTTTTTTTTTTTATATATTTAATGTATCGGATTACATTTTTTTTTTATTTCTCTCCGATATCCGATCCAGTAATTTACGTCAATATCGGACCGATACCGATACGTAATATCGGATCGGTCCATCTCTAGTTATGTATGTTGCTAATTTTCCTCTTTATGTGTATGCTTTGTTCAGTCTGTTGGAGGACTACCTTGAGGCCATAGAGGGAGTGAAAAAACACCTGGTGAGACAGACGGGACCCAGCAAGTTGACCTTTGTCGGAGAGTTGTCCCACAACCGCTTCAATCCTAAGATGGTAGAGATACTTATTCAGAGTCATTGACAAGATAAGGTGGTCTTGAATCCAATGCACTTGTTTGTTCGGGGTTATTTTTTATAATGCCATCGTCAGTCAACCATAGACAAACTGCCTTGTTAAATCAATCACCCGTTGTGCTTGAGCTAAATCTGTATCAATAAAAAGTCCCATGACACTCATTAGCTGGTCGATTTTTGGCTATCATTAATCTATCATTGTTTCTCAGCCTCTTCTTTGTGGACTGTATCTCTCACTCTGCAGGATCACCTGGTATGTTTCCTGCCAGGGACTCTTGCTCTTGGGGCCCACAACGGCCTCCCAGGGGATCATATGGATCTGGCTGTGCAGCTGATGGAGACCTGTCACCAGATGTACAAGCAGATGGAGACTGGACTGAGCCCAGAGATCGCACACTTCAGCCTGCAGGCCAGTGATGGGAGTGATGTTATTGTGAAGGTGAGACTCAACTTATTGATCATCCATCCATCCATCCATCCATCTTCATCCGCTTTATCCGAGGCCGGGTCGCGGGGGCAGCAGCCTAAGTAAAGAGGCCCAGACCTCCCTCTCCCCAGCCACCTCCTCCAGCTTATCCGGGGGAACACCAAGGCGTTCCCAGGCCAGCCGAGAGATATAATCTCTCCAGCGTGTCCTGGGTCTGCCCCAGGGCCTCCTCCCAGTGGGACATGCCTGGAACACCTCACCCAGGAGGCGCCCAGGGGGCATCCTTGTCAGATGCCCGAACCACCTCAGCTGGCTCCTTTCGATGTGGAGCAGCAGCTGCTCTACTCTGAGCCCCTCCCGGATGGCTGAACTTCTCACCCTGTCTCTAAGGGAGAGGCCAGCCACCCTTCGGAGGAAGCTCATTTCTGCCGCTTGTATCCGCGATCTCGTTCTTTCGGTCACTACCCACAGCTCGTGGCCATAGGTGAGGGAGGGACGTAGATCGACCGGTAAATTGAGAGCTTCGCTTTTACACTCAGCTCCCTCTTCACCACGACGGACCGGTGCAGCGTCCGCATCACTGCAGCTGCAGCCCCAATCCGTCTGTCGATCTCCGGCTCCCTTCTCCCTTCTTATTGATCATCTTATGTCTTATTTTACTATTATTGTTAAATGTATTATTACATTAATCACATGTAGAAGTGTCTTTTGGTTTTTGTATTCCCTAATTTTCAGTGTGGCTTGTATGTAATTATTACTTACTGTTACTGTATGGAGGTGTGTCCCACCAGAGTGGGAATGCTTAAATGTGGTATGGAGATGTAGGGCACTATGCTATGATATCTGGTTGCTGGATCTCGCTGACTGATGTTTACCTAGTAGACCAAAAGCAATCAAACACTTCCTCCAAGCATTATTTTTCATGTTAATCTTGTAGTTTATGTAGGCTGGATACTCAGAGAACAGCTGTATTTACTCTCTTGTAGTCCAGCACAGACACAAGCAGCTAAGAAGCGGCTGCTAGTGAGTGTAGATTTTGACCTCCCCTTCACCCCCTGTGATCGTGCAGCTGGGAAAAAGTGATGTTGACCAGCACAAAGGTTTTGCTTGGTGAACATTTTAGAACTCTCTACAACCACATATGATTTAAACCAGCGGCCCCCAACCCCCGGGACTCGTACCGGTCCGTGAGTCATTTGGTACCGGGCCGTGAGAGTTGAGGCTCAGGTGTGAAATGTATGGTTTTCAGGGGTTTTATCGGTTTTCAGCGTTATTTTGTCATCGTTTTTATCGTTAACTCGGTTTTCCTGAGTCTTTTCACGTGTGTTATGAATAAATCTTTTTTCGGTACACGTACTAGTTTTATTTTGTTGTATTTATCTGCAACACCTTGAAGGCCGGTCTGTGAAAATATTGTCGGGCATAAACCGGTCGGTGGCGCAAAAAAGGTTGGGGACCGCTGATTTAAACGTCTTTATTTATTTGAATTTATAGATCTGCATTGCGAAACAGTCTTTGTTATTTCTTTGTATTAAAAGCACAATATTTAACGAGCTGCAATAACCGAGAGTAAAGCACACCCACTGAGAGTTCTTGACCCTTTTGAGGGAAATTTTAATCAGTGAGTTTATGTTTGTTGTCAAAGTCATGACTGTACCCTCCTTAACCCTCCTCAAAGCTCATTTCATTTTTCATTAACAGCTTGTAGGTTTATATGGTTACTGTTCTCTGCTCTGCCACTTCTATGAATATTAAAATACGGTTCTGAAACATTTCAGGAGCTCATTTAAATTCTGTTATAAAAACTAAGGAAGGCGTTTGAAATTCTCAAGGATTTTACACATTGTGTGAGTGTGCACCTGACGTTTCTGGACACAAGTTGCTTTTAGACATGATTTTGACATTAAACACGCTCAGTCTAGGTATTTTGTGTAGGTACTATAAGGTAGAAAGTAGTATAATAATACAGAGAAGCTTGGGGTTTACAGAGTCGGACTTCATTGCTGTCCAGATGTCTGTTGTGCAGTCACTGAGTTTTGATCCTCCCTGCTCTTAGCTTGTATTTAATCTTAACTGTAGCCTTGCTGCTCTTATAAGATGTCATCAAAATGGTATTTTTCATTTTCTGTGGGACTGACTGGTTGTATTAAGGGTCAAGCTGAAACACTGATCTTTATGTCATCTTTTTTGTTGTTGTTTTTATTGTACAATGTTCTGACAACTTCTCCTGTACACTTCAGCCTGCAGACAGACACAACCTGCTGAGACCAGAAACTGTGGAAAGTCTCTTCTACATGTACAGATTCACCAAAGATGCCAAGTACAGAGACTGGGGATGGGACATGCTGCAGAGTTTCAATAAGTACACAAAGGTACAGACAGCTGAATATGGATCATATTATGCGTTTTCATTACTAGCCAGTAAATGAATCTGATTTTTTGGGGGGGGTAAATTTGTACTTTGAACATTGGCTTTAATCATTTAAAAGTCCAGTCCAGTTGCAGTTTTTGATCATAAAAGAAAATGATTAGGTTCACACACTTATTTCAACTTACAAAAATAAAAAGTAAAGCAGTGCAGACTGATTACTGATGGAGAAAAGAAAAGACCACAGTTCAATGTCTCCCTCTCTTGTGGCTTCACAGTGCATGCATGGAAAGCTGATTGTTTTTCATGTGTAAAACTTTGGGCAGCATTGGAAAAGTTTAATTTGCATTATGATATATTTTCTGCTTCCCAATGGGGAAATTAACTTTCTGATTAGGTGCCTCTATTGTTGCAGGTCTCTGGTGGTGGCTACACATCCATTAACAATGTCCGCGACCCACTTAGCACCGGGCCCCGGGACAAGATGGAGAGTTTCTTCTTGGGAGAGACATTGAAGTACTTCTATCTGCTCTTCTCTGATGACATGGAGCTTCTCAGTCTAGACAAGTATGTCTTTAACACAGAAGCTCATCCTCTCCCCATATGGCCCTCTCCACCTAAGTGAATACACTGGAGACATCAGTGAAAATCAGGCCCGTGGAGTCAGGTGCATCTCTAAGTCTCCGTCCAAGCTGAACTGCTGTGTGAAAGCAGATCTGTGCTGTCTGCCTGATATGTAAAGGAGTTTAATTTGTTTTGGGGGGTTTTGTTAATTTTTCCTAAGGAAAAGGTTAGTGACAGAGCTGGTCTCTAATGTAAAAAAAACAACAACAACTTTTTAAAACTCAGATCAAGCTACCGGGAACACTTTTATTTAGTACTTGGGTGACTGAGAATCTTCTTGTTTGTTCATTTTTGCTATGTGAGTTCAAAAACTCTCATTAGTCCTACATGTTGAGGAGTCCTGGCTGTTTAGGTGTCTGTTGACTCTCATGCTTGAAGGGCAGTGATTGAAATGTTTTGAGCACGTTCAGCTGAATTTTATATTTAAACGTTTGGCTCTAGTGTGTGAGTGTGGTGTGACGCATAGTTATCTTTACACTGGCACTTATTCACATATAAAAATGACACAAGTCAAAAACCCCTCAGGATTTTGTTACTCCGTGTGGCCCTATACCCCTGTGTGTGGGAGCTATGGGCTACTGCAGCACACAGGGGATCAGTTCCAGGTCACAAGTCAGTGCCTAGCTGCAGAGGAAATCAGAGCTTTCCTAATACTGAACATTTATGTCTTTGATTTAAAAAAAAGTCTTCAAGTAAAATAATAGGACAAATACCGATTTTTACACCCTCATGCTGTGCAGCTTCCAGCTGTTGACCTCTGTTACTTTTCATTGCTCTTTTTTGTTTTTTGTCTTCTTCTATATCACTTTTACACTTTTTAGCTGTGATTTACATGATTCTGCAAAATAAAGAGTTAAATGACTTAAATTCCTGAACAGCCATATCTGTGTTTGTAAAGAAAAATGTGGCTGTTGTTTACGATCTTTACCTTTTTTGTGTAGCATTAAAGCAGTCGTGGTTCTTTAGGTGTTACCTGTGTGCCAGTAAACTGGCTCTACAGATGTAATAACGATGTAATAAGTCTTGAATAATAATCTTGGCACAAGAAGCTTTGCAGTCTTTGTTCTGTCAGAGTACGTGTTTGATCAAACTTTGATTGAATGCACTTACTAAAATGCAATACTGTAACCACCACTCATTTGAGCTTCTTGTGTACTTTACAAAAAAAAGGTGTCATCAATGACCTGCAATTAGATCATGGAGTCATGGCCTGGAATATAATCCCCCCCCCCCCCATTAATAAATAAATACACAAAGTGTCAATTGCCCCCCCTTGAAGCTATGTTAGCAGATCAGCCAGTATTTGGCAGGAAGTTTAATGCTTACTGTATATTTAAGCACTTTATGTTTCAAAGTGAAGATGCTAAACTGTTTGATAGAGAACCCCTATTAGTAAGCCCTTGGCCACAGGGGGAAGGAAGAACTCACTTTTTTTGAGAAGGGGAGATGGACACAAGCGGGCTTAGGGAGATGCAGTCATTTATTATTATTATTATTATTATTATTATTATAGATATATTATTGTGATATTGAATATATTTGCACTTGCAGTGCTTAACAAATTTATTAGCCTGTCACAAAAAGAAGAAAACACAAATATTTAAGAAATCGTTGAAAAGCTTGAACAAAATTCTTATTTTTATACCCAAATCTGAGCTGGCAAACTGGACTTGAAGGAAGTCAGAATTTAAGCATAATGTTCAATCACATAATCTATTTTTTGTGTTCAGTAATGCAAATAAATGGAATTTGGCTTCTTAAATTAATATATATAAATATATACGTATATATTTGCATTTGCAGCATTAAAAACATATTGGTTAAAAGGCATAAAAAATGACTAATTACCAATGTGGGTAATTTAGGGAAGCTGTGGAATAAACACTCAGTGATTGTTTAATAGACTTGTTAAGCACAATATATTCCATAAAGGGAAATTTCTATGGTTGCCATACAGTTTTAAGCTGGTAGTCACTTTAAGTTTAGATGCAAACAAACCTACTAACATTATCATTCCAGTATCCAGTATTTGGCCCTGATATCATTTTTCTCTGTAAATTAGATTTGGAAACAAGGAGGTCATGTTATATTCAAGGGCTAGAGCACTTGGATTCAATAAAACATCATACTGTTTCTGTATGGAGTACCAGTACAACACATTCTTGTACTGCAATGTTTTGGCTGGTGAGTTTCTAATGCGACAAATTCTCGTTATAAGAGGAAGCAGGTATTCTCTTCATTACAGCGGTGGCGCTCACCTGCAACCTCTGCAAACAGCTCTGTATCAGATGATCAGGAGCTCATTGTTTGGTTGTTTTTATCTAGAAATGTGTTCCTTTTTAGTTCTGTTCTGTTATCAGCTAAAGTAAAAGCCACTCCATCAGATATGCTTTATTTCCCTTGACTAAACATTTTGTAAATCTGTATTTTTCAGTGCCATTCTGAGCTTCATGTGGGCCAGAAAACAAAGGCATTACTCTACTTGTATTTGGACCACCTTCCCCTAGTTTAGTACTGTGTAGGCTGAAATTGTGGCTTATGGGTTTGAGAGTTTAATTAACAAATTTGTGCTGGGTTCAATAGGCGACAGCGTATCTCCCTCAACTCTGGATTCAAAAGTCTTTCATTCAGGATATTTGTTCACAAAGCCAAATGTCACAGCCAGATTTTGCAGACTTCCCTCAGAGGCAAAACTGGCTGAAACTGACTCAAATCAATCTGCTTTCATGGTCACTTTAAATTTGTTCCGTTTTGGTACCACAGCAGTCGTGGAGATTCTTGTAAGACCCATGTAAATTGGCAATGATGTATTTATAGAAAGTCTTTAAGAGTTTCTGAAGCCCATGCTGCATTGCCACCGAAATACATTCTTTATGAATGCAAATGACTTCCTACTATCTCCTGACGTCTTCCCTGGGACTCTGTCAAATACTCAAGTTTTATGGTGGAAATAGACGGAGATACTAGTCTGACAAAAAGCTTGCAGGAAAAAAAAATCTGTCCACAATTCACAAGAATCACTACTCCAAGAATATTGGTCATATTTTAGTGAAACTTGCACACCATGAAACCAGACTGAGGGCATATTGGTCATTTAATGACCACTTTTAAATTTTTACACGAATCACTACTCCTAGAGTATTGGTCAGATTTTAGTGAAAGTATATTAATTTGTCCTGGGTATGATTGTTTGCCAGTTTCCTTGACCTTTTAATTTCTCAAAAGTTTGTGCAATGTAGTTTTTATTCTGTACTCTGAACATTAAAATAAATTATGATTTGTGATTTTTGTTTAACAGTTTTTTTTAAATATGTGATTTATTCTAATTTATGATGATTGATTCAGTTTTTGTTTATTGATCATGAGATGTCAGATCTATCATATGCCTATATTGGGCCATATGGGATGCCTGTTTTCCTTATGGTAATGATAGGAAAAAATCTATTTCATAGACTGATCCAGTGCACTGTAAGCACTGCTTTAAAGATAGTTGATCACAGACTGCTTCTGATTTGTATCTGTTTTTGAACTAGATGAAATGTCAAGGCCCACTTGTAAAGTGGTCCTATGTTGCTTTTCTTTATGTTTTGACATATACTGTTACAGTTAGACTTTGATCAATATATATCGGTCCCAACGAAATCATCAGTCTTGACTGATGGCCAATATTAGCCATTTATCGATATGTTGATTTTGACATTTAAAATGGCCACAAATGAAAATTTAAAAGCAGAGTTGGAAGAAACACCCTTCAGCAATGTTATGGGTTTTGCAAAGTTGGTCTGGGCAGAGCAGAAATGAGTATTCCACATCTGACGGCAAAACAAAATTATTTTTAAAATCCATCCATTTTCTGCCTCTTACCCAAATCGGGGTCACCTGGGCAGCAGCCTAAGCAGAAAAGCCTGGACCTCCCTCTCCCTGGGCAACCTTCTTCAGCACATACAGGACTAAATTATCTTAGTAAGGACTAAAGGACTTTGGTAAGGATTTAAAAAAAAAAAAAAAAAAAAAAAAAACTATGCGCAACAAGTGTTAGGAAAATCAATTTAATGTCTTTAATCACATATTAAATATGGCCAAATTTTCAAATAATGCGCTTAGGCTGAGGCTAATTATCTCCATCTATCGTTATGACCACAGAAGCCCTGCATACCTGCCTTTCAGACTTTGTTTTATTTGCATGTAACAACCAATCAAGGAAGGTTATTTAAAAGGAGAAGGAAAGGAATCAAAACAAGTTGTTTTAGAGTGCGAAGCAAAAGATAAATGAACATTATTTTTAACTGTGAACAACAAAGGGACTCCAGTAGAGTCCAAGAGTAAAGATATGGAGCTAGAAATTAGCATAATGGGTCCGCTCAAACATCATGTTAATAAGCTTCATCCACCAGAGAGCCATACTGACCCACATATTTGAATGTACACTACTGTTGCCACTGTTCTGCTGTGCCTGTTTGGATGTATATTGTGCTTTGGTGGTTTTGTTTCCTCTTTTGTGTAATTACTGCTGCTGGAGTGGAAGTTTGAGCACAGAAAAATTAAAAGTCGGGCTTGTATTTTTAATCAGGGTGGGTGGATGACAAAAAGTGGTGTAAATATTTTTAATGTAAATTGTTTCCTACAGAATTAAATCTGTGTCCTGTTTTCTGAGCCTTTTCTCGTCTTAATATTGTGTAACGTCATGTTGAAAAAATGTAATTGAAAGATGCTATTTTTGTTTTGCTATGTTGGCTTTTTTCCCGTTTTTGTTGTTTTTGTTGTTGTTTTTCAAGGCATAACCATTGTCACACCAGCTCGTCAAAGAGTTGAGAGATTCAGTATGAACCAAACTGTTTGACCGACTGGCAGACAAACATTGCCATAGCCTCTCTCTCTTTTGTCTCCTGTATAATCTCTATTTTTCCCACATATAATTTACAAAGAGTTTTGCAGAAGCTGAATCCTGTAAGCAGCTGGCTTTAAGGGAAGTTTAACATTTACTGAGACTGATGTCTGTTGACTGAGTTTTTCTTTCCTCCCTCACTGCACAGTAGCAAGGGGATAATTAAATCTCCTAGCATCTGTTCTACACCGTCTCATTTACAGTTTTCTATGGTTTATAATTCAATTTTTAATTCCTGCTGTATAAGAAATGAAAGATGAGCCGTGTTAACGTGTCTTAAGATATGTATTTAACCTTGCGTGTTAATTGTGCCACGCTTCAACTGCACTTATTATGGTGGCACCATGACAGTGTAAAAGTCAAACACGGCTTGTGTGTCAGAAAGTGAACCCCAAATGGAGTTGGTTTATGCCTCCATTATTTTTAATGGACACTAGAGGGCAAAATGTGTGATTGGATAAAGAGCTCTCTTCCTGTTGAAGTCTATGGTGAAAACGGACACAAACTCTTATGAGTTTATTCTCAGTCACTCAATTGGAATGATGCAGAGTTAAACGTTAAGTCTGTTTTGCACGTTTTGGTCATTCTAAAATTCAGAAAAGATGATACTCCATGAAATGCTCAATGGCTAATGACTGGTAATTCATTCATCTTTCATACAGTGTATGGATGGTATAACACAGCTTTATCATATTGTAATTATTTTTTGTCCCTAATTGTACAAAAAGTCTTTGGTAAAGTGTTTTTTTTTTCTTAAATAAACGTGTACATGAAGTGAAATGGATTCGACAAATGTTATATTTCAAAATCTTGTCTTTTTTTTTTTTCTTTTTGAGAAGCGATTGTACAATTTAATGTACAGTATTTGTAAAAACTATTTTAATTGCTGATTGGCAGAATATACCACTTGTGATTATGTCTGCTATATTTTTCATGAAATGTGGGCAATAAAACGTGAGCACTGTCTGTCGGTTCCTGCCTGCACAGGCTCCTGCTCCAACTGTCACCTTGTCGGGGACCTAAGACGTGGATCAATTTTGTTTATGCTGCTTCAGTCGACTGATTGAGCCACTTGAGGAAAAAAAACAACACACAGCTTCACATGGCCGTCACTTTACTTCACTGTGACAGAGCCCACAAGACGATAACTCATCTGCATGTCTTACAGAAATGATTATTTTTCAAAGCTTATAATGTTTTGACACTTTCTTGGTTTGTTCTTTGCTTTTCCTAGAGCATTTTTCTTTTTCTCAAATCTCCACAGGTGACTGATTTAGCACTTTGTAACTCAAATTGTGGCTTATTGAAATGTTCGCTGAAGTCAGACTTTTTTCATGCCCACTGAATTTTCCAATAAAGCTTTTCAGTGCAACGTTTTCTCGTTCTGCATCCAATAATTCAAACTTTAGAAAAGCTGGTTTTCTGTGTTATAGATATCTTTTCCCTTCCCGTCTCTTCCTATTGAACTCTATGGATGTCTTTGCAGATATGAATGGCTGGGTGCTGGTGCATGCCGCCTTGTCATGACCATTTGCCGCATTATGCAAGTCTTGAGCCAGTCTTAATATTTTGTTTCCAAAGAACCAGACATGCCCTGCTGCAGACTGGTGACCTGCACCCCGCCTATCACGACTATGATAGCTGGAAACTTTTGAAAAGGATAAGAGGAAGAGAATGGAAGGAACCAGACGTTCTTGTAATTCTGAAAAGCAGATTTAAGCAGTAGTTGTCCATGCTTTCTGAAGATCTTTCGAAGTTTGTCTTTGCCTATTGCCCCCCCCCCCCCCCTTTTTTTTAAGTCCAGTCTTTGTACCAGACCTTTAACGAGATTTTTTTTTTTTTTTAAACAATGTCTGAAAGTCATGTCCTTAAAAACGAGGCAAAGGCCTGACACATAACTAGAGAGATGCATTTGGCCGTTCAGTTGATCCATTTCCTGTTCACTGAAGCCTCGTTAGATATGAGGGTCGCTTTTAGAAAGGCATTTTTAACGAAGGGAAACTGGGGGGAAAGGTTGATGTATGCTACAAGAGCTGCACTGAAAATCAATAGCAAAAAGTGTTATGGTGAAATGAAACGTGTGAAATTTTTAGTTCAACCATATTCAGTATGCAGAGGCAGTCATGAGAGATGCACAACAATCACTGTCTAGAGCCATGTGTTTAACAACACTGCAACACTCCTGCATGTTGGAATCATCTTGACAACCAACAGAACTAAAGCAGTTAACATGCTATCCATGTTATTCAAAAGAAGCCTAGAAAACGTCCTGAAAAAATAAAGCTTCCTGAGAGATTTCAGGCTGTGCTGATTAAAGGTGGTGATACAAATATTGACTTTCAAGCCTCTAGCATTGTATAAACTAATTTTGCCTTACATACCATATTCCTATATGTGTTTGCACATTTTAGTAAATTAGTATAGTATTGTATAATGTTTCACTGATTCATATACACACAAAATTTCTACCTGCTTGCATACAATGGTATGGAGGCAGGAAGAGGCTGTGGCTGGATCACATCTGCACACAGTAGCTGTAATTACTCTGGAAAGTCACAGAAATTGTCAGAAAGTCTACTGGAGAGTTTTCCTAGAAGAGCAGATGCTAATAGTTGCAAATTAATGCCCATGGTTTTGGAATGGCATGTTAAGTGTTCACATTCTAAACATCCAACTCCAGCTGCCGTTGTCTAATTAAAACACCAGGGGGCAGAAGAAACCATCCATCTCTGCCTAGACTAGAAGCACTTCCTAATTACCCTAATGAATGCAAAAGCTTACAGTTTTCTATTAAAGCTGTGTTCTACCAGGAAATGTTTTTCATCTTAAAACAGGCAACAGAAGACATCATGCTTGCTCACATAGTCACTGTAGAAGGTAAAAAAGAAGTGTGATAAATTACAAAAGGAGAAGACTCCATGCTGCCTCATTTTGTCTCCTTTTTATATTTCTTTACACGCTTCCTATTCTGTTTTCTGTGTGTGTAAGGACAACAAACAACACTCAATTCATGATGTTTCAACCTCGAAGACTCCTGTCTGACTCACAAACCTTCAGAAAGAGCGGCTTTCATATGGTGTTTTTAATCATTAACTCGGGCAATAAATAAGTGAAGATTTGTATATAAAAGATTCACTTACCATTTGTTTAGCTCCCTGCAAAGGTGGTGGCGAAGTGAAATGAAAATAAAAACTGACACAGAAATCCAGATAATAACACAGGCAGCCACAATAATGGTCAAGGCTGGTGGTGATGTGTGTGACAGTGTTTCTCCCCGGATCCCACTTGCGCAGTCTAAAATAACACACGGGTAATTTTCAACCTCCTGACACCTTTATTGCTCATTCTCATGACAGCTGCTACAGCAACGTGCAGCATGTGTGACACTTCTGGAGCCCTGCATCCACAAAAGTTGGAACACATTGCAAAATGTGAACAGGAATGCTTAGATTGAAATAGTATAGAGACAACATACAGTACCCAGTGTTAAAGCTTTATTAATAATTTGATAAATTTTGAATTTCAAAGAAAGTTTGGGACCTAGTGTGTTATATTTGTTGTTCAGTAATGCAGGCAATGTTATTACTGGGTCACAGGTCTGGACTGTAGGCAGGCCAGCTGTGTCTTAAAAGCCTAAGCAGGGCCAATGACTCCAAATTTTCTGTGACTAGAAGTCCTATGTAATTTACATTGCACTGCAAAAAATGCTGCCCACATAGAGCCATGTAATTCAGCAGAACCAGCATACAGTGTACAGATTGCCCAAATGTGCATTTTACCGATAACATGATGATGTCTCCCTACACTGTCACAGATTCAAGGACTCTTGTCCAGGTTTTTATGAGGTTTTATGCATATCTAAGATTTTAATTGGATCCACTTTGCCTGTTTCTGCCTTAAATGAGCTTGGGCCCAAAGGTCTACTAAAACTCACAGGAAATGTGGATGTCGAGCAAACATGCCCCTACATTGGGTGGCTGTAGCTCAGGGGGTAGAGCAGGTCATCCACTAATAAGAAGGTTGGAGGTTTCATCCCTGGCTGCATATAAGGTATCCTTGGGCAAGATACTAACCCCAAGTTGTTATCCAATGCATCCATCAGAGCATGCATGTGTCTGAATGTTAGATAGAAAGCACTTCAGTACAAAAAGCAAAGGAAAAAGTGTGAATGGGTGAACGAGGTAAGTTGTACAAAGTGCTTCGAGTGCTCACATAGGGTGCTATATATGAAACAGTCCATTTACCAACATAGCTCACAGTGCTCCCGCTGTGGAGTCCAGTATTGGCCTGAAATGTTGGGCACATCTGGGCCTCAGTTGGGCAGCACATGGCATGTGCTGACTGTGGGCTGCCCACATTAAGCACAGAGTGGCCCACAGGGGGCTGCCCACAGAATTCCCAAAACTGTTGTGTGACCCGCATGGGTTCTCTGTGATCAAGCTTACTGTTGGGTGTCTGTACACATGTCAAGAACACTGGGCAGAGTTTAGGTTTAGTGTGTTTGTTTACAGTGACAAGAAAACATCAGAGTGATATATATAGGTAACGGTGTTGAAACAGGGGCTCCAGGAATCCAGGCGAAAAGGGGAACCCAGACAATCCAAAACTCTTCACTCACTCAGCTCAGGCAGTCTCTCCAAATACTCCAGGGAAGGTCTATACATGAAAAGAAGGATGATGAGGTTAGTTGCAACGAAAATTGCATAGTTTAACAATCTATAAAAATGAGTCTCACACGTCAGCTTATGTAGTGGCCTCCTGATGAGATGATCTGGCGGTGCAGGTGGTTGATAACTGGAGGTGTGTTCAGCCAGAGGCAGGAACCCACAGTGGGTCCTGACCATAGACAGGCACACATACACAGATGAGAGAGAGACAGGGAGAAAAACAAATCCGGGAACAGGCAGCTCAGGAGGACTGGGGGGCCAGAAGAGCAAAACTGTTCTGGGTCCTGCATTGGTTTTCTGTGGCCAAGCCAACTGTGGGCTTTCCCATAGAAAACTGCTGTGAGCTCTGTGTGGGTACACCCACGTGCGGCCCACATCGGATAAATGTGGGTATGCCCTGCCACAGAGCCCCACAACTTACCCACATCTGCCCACTTGAGCATGCTTGCTGGGTGAATAAATGTCAGAATTATTGGTCATTTTACATTGAAAAGCATTATAATTAATCTTTTAGTCTGAATGAGTGATGAATCCATCTCCATCTTCACATTGGAAAGGCTCATGATCTGTGGAATGCTATTCCAAAAAGCAGTCGTGTTGCTAATTAGTATAATCACTTGTATGTTCATTGTTATTTTCCATGTATTGTCTTTGCTCTGTTTAAAAAAAAAAGTATTAAATGAAGTGTAAATGATTGCAGTCTGTTCTCTCCTTTGTAGTTTACACAAGGAAGCACAGATGTAATCTCTAAATTGTCAGATACAGTACAGAGACGTAATTCTTAATAATACTGACACAAATGTTTTTCCCCCAATTTTCATTTCAGTCACATAAAAAATAAAAATGACAGTTCTTATCTGAAGATGTCAAAAGTTTTATATCACATTAAATGATCCCAATATCTTTTTTTTAATCAGGTGGAACTTTTTCTGTCACTCACAAAAGGTGAACTAAAGAAAAAAAAATAATCAAACACTCCATGCAAGTCTAGTATGCCGTATTATTTAGTGGCACATGACCCATACAGGGTTTGCAAGAAGGATACTGACACTGATATTTGGTGTATTTTTGAACCAACAAGATGATTCCCAAAGAAGCTATTAGCCAAAGTTGTGTAATGGCTCCATTACAGTGAGTTCTCTTTTCAATAATTAATGAGTCATCTGGTTCTCCCACTTGGGATGTCTCAGCATGAAATAAATAAATAAATAAATGAGGAAACTGGGCAAGTGTAAGACAAAAGAAGAAGCTTCCCCAGAGCCCGGACCTCAACATTATTGAGGATCTTGGCAGAGAAGGGAACAGAAGAAGTGTAATGTAACTAAAAAATAACAAAGAAGAAGCCTGGAGAACTATCCGTGAAGACTGCTTAAAGCAATTACAAGAAAGCCTGCCTAAGAGAGTTCAGGCTGTGTTGAAGAATTGAAATGGCCATGCCAAATACTGACTTTCAAGCCTGTTTGGATCGTTTTTCATGTACATTTCAAAATTTCAATAAATTGCTGTTCCAATTTTGTCTATATAGTAAAATATAAAGACATGAATGGTGATTCTGGGTGCAGAATACTGTAGGTGTCACATTTTGGCAAGCACTGTATGACATTTAAAAGAGACAACAGGAACTTAATCTGATACATCGGCTTCGATAATACTTCCAGTGCTGGAGGAGAAATATTAAATCTTGTATCTTGTGGTTTGTATATTTGGGGGGGACAGTTATGCTTTTGATAAATATTGATGTGGCTATTTTTATCTTAAGAAATAATGCGAGTAGTAAAATCCACTGGCAGATGAAAATTACACCTACCAACATACTTGTCAATACACCCCCTGAATCTTAGCAACTGCACACCCACATGGAATGATTTCAAACTGATCCCTCTACAGTTTATTTTATTTATTTATTTATTTTTTGCAGTAACTAGCGTGGGGTTTAATGCTACAGACAGATGTTTTTGAAGCCAAGTGTAATCCAGCATCTTTAACTTGTATGCATAATTAGATTTGGGTGTTTCTCAGGTCTGCTGTTGCTGACTTGACGGATACTTTGCAGAATTACTGTATTAGTCTGTGGTTTGGCTCCGAAAGTTATCCTGAGGCTTAAAGCTGCATCTCTTCCCTTAACTGAATACATTTTATGAAAATAATTGTTGCCAGAGGGAGGATTTAGAGGGTTTTTCACCTAGAACATTAAGCTTCTTGCCAACTAATAGGCTTCAAAAAAACTTATAATTGCTTCACTTTTCCTGCAAGGTATTCAAACAGTTATAGTGAACATTAACTTTGCAATTTAGCTTTTTACACACTGTTTACTGTATGTGTATAAAGCATCCGACTTCCTCTGTCTTAATATTAATAGTACATATTTTCAGATAAAAACATCCTTTATACAACAAATGTGGGCGATTCTGCGTTTGATGACTGCGATTTAGGTGATTGTCAATAAAAGACATTTTTATTATTTGACTGTCCTGCTGACTTTTCATGATTAACAATTTAACAAAAAAAACCCCTCTATCTAAAACAAAGTATTATGGCTCACTTTGTTTTGTTTTTGAGTCAGCGTACCTCTTAATGGCCATCACATGTAAACATAAGGTTTAAACAGCAGGAAGATGGTCACAGGCAAAGTTGTGTACCTTAAATTGATCACATTAAGAATACGCCTCTGCATCATACAGGTCAAACATAAGACTGACTGTTCAGAAAAGACTGAAACATCAAAACATGAACTCCCGCTACTGGCTTGCTATGGGGCTGATTACTGTCCACCAAATTGACTGACACCATGGGTGAAGTGGGTTGAGGTTAGGTTAGGGTTACCACCTATGATGACTTTGACCCCAAAGTACAGGGTTAACCAGTGATCTGAAATCCAACATAAAGGCCTAAGAATGTGAGACGATATCTTACTATAGCCACAACTCCTCTGGAATGCTCCTGGAAAGTTGGAGGTTTTGGGATTGTGCAAAATGAGTATCTCTAAAGCACCCAGTAGAGGTGGGTAAGAAATATCTAAGGTGCCTTGCAAGTGGTTTAGGCATGCTCAACATTAACAATGCTAGCATACGTGAGACAGTTAACGTCTCTCTGTTGGCTTTTGAACAACTCAGCATCACCTCCTGGAGTTGTTCCTGAAGTACTCCTGAAGTACTGGAGTCAGTGGTGAAGGAGATCTGTGCAAAAAGTCCCAGACTGGAACAGTAATTCTCATCCTGAGTGTATTACAGCTGAGTTCTAAACATCAGTGTCTTTAGATCCTTCCCAAGTGTAAAAGAAACGACTCGTGATTTAGTTTTTTAGTTTTTTTATTTTTATGTCCCTCGGTTGTTTAACCTTGTTGCAGTACGATTTCCTGGGTTTAATCAGCAGCAGAAAAAACTTGAAGCCTTAAACAAAATGTCTTAAAACATGCGGTTGTATAGTGTTTCACATTATTTCATTTATTCCAAATTTGTGCGAGTAAATATAGAAATGCAGCTGCAATGACAATAAAGAAAAAGACTGGACATGGATGCAAACACCGCATACTTTAAAATAAAAAAATAAAATAAACCTCTTTGCAAGGTCAGACTTCCAGGAAACAGACAAAGGCATTTGATGAGACACACTGAATCAGTGTTGTTATTATTATTGTGCGTTTACTTTGAGATACAAATGAGGCAGTAGATTTAATGACAATAATCTTAAGACTGTCCAAAAAGTTGATTATCTTTCCTCTCTAGCTTCACTCCTTCAGGTCTCCCCATGTCTCCACCTCAGTGTAAGATGATCCATGGGTGGTGCAGACTCACGCAGCAGTACAACTCCTCTCATCACTGAGAGGTGAACTCATCTGAGCAGCCCGAGCCCTTGGCACCAGGCTCTGCTGGGAGCTGTCATCTATCAGCAAAATGTCAACCACAACGTTCTCTCAGATGAGAAATTAAAAGGAAGGAACGGAGCAAGAGATGAACGCAGTTCGAGTGGCTGCATGCCAAAAATATCTTAGTTACTGTAAGTTCCACAAAGATTGCCATAAGGAACCTTATACCTCAGAGAATCAAGGCTCAGACCAGGATTCTCTGAACACTCCCATCCTGTACAGTCTGCATAAATATAAGGACAACGGTGATCACTGAACGCACAATAAGATTGACTTTTTCTTCCTGGAAAGGCTGGGACCGTTCTGTGTTGAGTTTGCATGTTCTCCCTGTGCATCAGTAGGTTTTCTCTCAATACTTCCTTCAACACAGCTGTCTGGAGTCTGCTCCCCCAGCATCAGCTCACAAACTGTACAGCATTCTTTTCTGGTTTTATACCCACTTAAATCTATTTTTCTTCAAATGCAATATCCTTTTTCCATCTTACTGTACAGCTACATATGCCAGTGTTTGAAGAGTCCTTTCACGTCCTTTCAAGCTGTAGCTTAAAACGTCTGTTTCGTTTTACATATTTATCAGTGGACTCGTATGGGACGATGAATTGTCAAGCTTTAATCAGAATCTGTGATTAAACCTGAACCTCTGACTCTTGCTTTGAAATGCAGACTTCGGGTTCTTGCTGGTGCCGCAGAGCTCTGGCTGCCAGCTTTGTGTTTACAGAGCCAGACTAAGCAGATTGGCTCTATCTGCTCCACGGTGTGCAGGGAGACCAGCGGTGATCTGAATGTGCAGATCTAAGGCACATGCTGGTTCTTGATTGATGTCAAGCTTATCTCTGCAGATTATCTGACTAGACACTAGCAGCGAGCTAAATCACAGGCCTGCATGCTGCCTGTGTGTGTGTGTCTGTGTGCGGTGTGTGTGGGCCTGTTTGTTCCTATAAATTGTCTGAAACTGTGTCAGCTGTCCATCCTCTGCTGACATTCCCGCAGCAGCGGCCCCTGATAAAATAATCAATCACAAACTAACGCAGCATGGGTATTTTTAGGTTTGGATCAATGCTGTGTGCTGAAGTGAGTGAACAGACCTGTAAAATTGCCACAATCTGGAGTGTTTATTATTATGTTAACCTCAGCAGAAATTAATTGCTTTAGCCAGATGTCCTCTGTGATTGCAAATCATTTCTGCTTGTAATCATAATAGTTTGGCCTCAGAACACATAATGGCTGATTAACACAAATGCTTTTGTAAAGCTTTGGTATCTTTGATGTTGTCCCAAATCTGTTTAATCTGGCAGTAAATAAGAAAACAATTTGATTAAATAATATATAATGATAGAAACAGTTGCTCAATACCAGATATATTTTAATGCACTCTCTCTTTATTAACTTATCTTTGGATTGTATGTTTTTCTGTTTAAAAAAATTGCTTTGTAGGTGGGTTACAGATCAATTTCATACTGTGAGCCACCTTCATCAAAAAACAGAAAAGACTGAATAGAAACCCAATTTCTTAGCGCATGTTGACTGTCTTTGGTTCTTGTCACACCCTGTTGAGACTCCCTTTTAAACACCATGAAAGCTTCACCACAGGGAGCTACTCATGTAGAAAATTGGATAAACTAGAATGCAAATTCACAAAAGTGCTGCCCTGATTTTATTTGATTTACGCCCCGTTTAAGCAGTGAGATGTGCGGTGTGTGTGTCATTTAGATGTCTCTTTTCAGGTCAAGAAGGTTGTTTTATTTCAGCATACTCGGGAGGATGGTCATTAACATCCTCACACAGTAAGACCGTGCTTCCTTCTTTTGAAAACAAGAAATACATGAAAAAGTTCAAGAATTGATTCATTGGAGTTGTGCTTTACAGGATGTTTACAGCAATAAATGTATATGAGTCTAATAATAATAATAATAATAATGATAATAATACATTAGCAAAACTTTTAAAAGAAACCCCAAATCTCCCACAAACTTAAAACCAACCATGACATTTCTCTACTAAACAGCCTGATTTTTGTTATGTGTTGTCCATAGCAACAATTATCATGCTAACATGACAAAGGTGCTTATTATGGCAAAGATATTATCTGTTAAACACAGAGAACACAGTTCTGTTGGGACTATTGTAGCAATATATTTGCATCATGTTACAGATTGTGTGTTTCACAGTCTATCCAAAGTTCAGATCTCTGCTCCATAAAGCAACTCAGTGCAGATTTACATTGGTAATTGTATTTCAAGTAGTTCAAATATTAGTATTTTATATAAGAAGAAATCTTCATGGCAACATTGATTAATTCAAAGTTTTACTTTCTTCCTGTAGTGTCCCTTTAATTTGTATACATCATACGGAGCACCTTCTTTTCATTTGCGCCTTCTTCCAGTTAAATCCTGTAAGGTTGCAGTGAGTCTTCTACTTAAAACCAAATTAAACCTCCTCTCAGCTGAACAGTCACAGCTGTATTTGAAAGTTAATCGTTGGGACAAGATCAATGTTGCATGACTCATTAATGACTCCAGTCTGAGAGTATTAATGTTTCCGCACTCTCAGTTCATCTTACCTGCAGTCGGTTTCCTCCTACACACTGTTAAGCTGTTGTCTTACGCATACAGGTCGCACTTTTCTACTTGACTTTCTTGTGTATTCGACTTGTACGTTTAGAGAAGGTGCACGATGCTGATCGAGATTTTTTTTCTCAGGATTAAGTGTCCCATTAGGTGTTTTGTAGTAACATGAGTGCAATGACATTATTTCAATTGAACAACCAGCCTTGCAGATGGTCAAATCAAGCCCACTTTGGAAAGTGTGAAAATTGCTGAGAGTTGCAAGCTGCTGTTTAATGTACTTTGTACCAGAAAGCACTGTGCTGGATACAGTTAGAGTCACATCATGAGAGAGGTTGCCAGAGCTGCTAATTTACAAAGACATCACTCACAGCCTGCCATACTAGACTAAAGTAAAGCCCTACAGAAATGTTTGCATGTAGATATATATATATATATATTTTGCACTGCTGCCTTACAATAAGAAAGTCTCAGGTTTGAATCTACAGGGAGTGCAGAATTATTAGGCAAATGAGTATTTTGTCCACATCATCCTCTTCATGCATGTTGTCCTACTCCAAGCTGTATAGGCTCGAAAGCCTACTACCAATTAAGCATATTAGGTGATGTGCATCTCTGTAATGAGAAGGGGTGTGGTCTAATTACATCAACACCCTATATCAGGTGTGCATAATTATTAGGCAACGTCCTTTCCTTTGGCAAAATGGGTCAAAAGAAGGACTTGACAGGCACAGAAAAGTCAAAAATAGTGAGATATCTTGCAGAGGGATGCAGCAGTCTCAAAATTGCAAAGCTTCTGAAGCGTGATCATCGAACAATCAAGCGTTTCATTCAAAATAGTCAACTGGGTCGCAAGAAGCGTGTGGAAAAACCAAGGCGCAAAATAACTGCCCATGAACTGAGAAAAGTCAAGCGTGCAGCTGCCAAGATGCCACTTGCCACCAGTTTGGCCATATTTCAGAGCTGCAACATCACTGGAGTGCCCAAAAGCACAAGGTGTGCAATACTCAGAGACATGGCCAAGGTAAGAAAGGCTGAAAGACGACCACCACTGAACAAGACACACAAGCTGAAACGTCAAGACTGGGCCAAGAAATATCTCAAGACTGATTTTTCTAAGGTTTTATGGACTGATGAAATGAGAGTGAGTCTTGATGGGCCAGATGGATGGGCCCGTGGCTGGATTGGTAAAGGGCAGAGAGCTCCAGTCCGACTCAGACGCCAGCAAGGTGGAGTTGGAGTACTGGTTTGGGCTGGTATCATCAAAGATGAGCTTGTGGGGCCTTTTTGGGTTGAGGATGGAGTCAAGCTCAACTCCCAGTCCTACTGCCAGTTTCTGGAAGACACCTTCTTCAAGCAGTGGTACAGGAAGAAGTCTGCATCCTTCAAGAAAAACATGATTTTCATGCAGGACAATGCTCCATCACACGCGTCCAAGTACTCCACAGCGTGGCTGGCAAGAAAGGGTATAAAAGAAGAAAAACTAATGACATGGCCTCCTTGTTCACCTGATCTGAACCCCATTGAGAACCTGTGGTCCATCATCAAATGTGAGATTTACAAGGAGGGAAAACAGTACACCTCTCTGAACAGTGTCTGGGAGGCTGTGGTTGCTGCTGCACGCAATGTTGATGGTGAACAGATCAAAACACTGACAGAATCCATGGATGGCAGGCTTTTGAGTGTCCTTGCAAAGAAAGGTGGCTATATTGGTCGCTGATTTGTTTTTGTTTTGTTTTTGAATGTCAGAAATGTATATTTGTGAATGTGGAGATGTTATATTGGTGTCACTGGTAAAAATAAATAATTGAAATGGGTATATATTTGTTTTTTGTTAAGTTGCCTAATAATTATGCACAGTAATAGTCACCTACACACAGATATCCCCCTAAAATAGCTAAAACTAAAAACAAACTAAAAACTACTTCCAAAAACATTCAGCTTTGATATTAATGAGTTTTTTGGGTTCATTGAGAACATGGTTGTTGTTCAATAATAAAATTATTCCTCAAAAATACAACTTGCCTAATAATTCTGCACTCCCTGTATAAGCCAGCCTGGATATTTTACACACTTGGGTCTACATGATGTTAAAGACGGTGGATATCCCTACTGTGGTCATTTAAGGCACACAGCTCTGGCTGTACACATATAAACACCACCACCTGCTGTGAAAGAATCCTGCTTATGAGGGGGAGCCAGTCAGAAGGAAGCTAAAACAGCTTGGTTGAGAAAGAGGATGAACGGAGGGAATACACAGCAGTAAAAGACATGGATGTGGTCTTTTATCCTGCCTCCCTCCCCTCATCCTAAACTGGACTTGGCAGATGGCTACCCTGACCTGAGCCTGGTTCTGTCAATGGTTTCTTCCCATTAAAAGGGAGTTTTCCCTTCCCACTGTCGCCAAGTGCTTGCTTATAGGCGCTCTTGTTATTGTTTGGGTTTTCACTGTATTACTGAAGTGTCTTTACCGTACAATTTAAAGCACCTGGAGGCAACTGTTGTTGTGATTTGGGGCAAAATAAGTAAAACTGAATTTAATGTAATTTTTGTTGAAGGCTGTGAGGCAACCTTCACCTACTCTTCATTAAGAACCCGTATCTGTTTTGTCTGGTTAAGAACAAACCCTCATTTTAGGCCCTTTAAGTGCAAACATTGTGCCAAAAGAACTGCAGAGGTAGCTTATAATTCTTTATGGCTTCATCACTAAGTGCGTCCTTTCAAATCACTCACAGTCCTTTGACCTGTTCCTATATAATGATATTGATTTCTTCAGTTTTAATCATAACACCCTTTTGTTTAAAACACACTTTTTAAAAAGCCCATTTATCTCCCATTTCATGAAAACTGATGACTCTGTTAAGCTTTTAATCACAAGTAGTTAAGCCTATTAAGCAAAGTATTTAAGCCTTGTTAAGCCTTCAGAATGATTACACTTAACCATGAAATTTAATTGGGAATAGGTAGCCTTTTTTATTTTGGGAAATTCCCATACCCTGTTCCTACTGATCAGCTACAGTGAACAACATGCAGCCTTTATTTTTTGTCCGACATTACTGGTTAGCTCACAGCAGACATCTCTTCATTAGCACATTAATTGTTCTGCTGCTATGAGAGAATCTGTCTTTATCTATCACTGGGATTGCATTGCTGGGCGTTTAGCTAAGAGTTTATGCAGTGAAAATTGAAAACTGTGATAAGAGCCAAAATCATTAGGTCTGTGGGTGTCCTCTACAGCTCATTGTGTTCATTGGCTCTTCTTTTGTCTTTCTGTCTGTCCTCCTCTCTCTCTCTGTCATTCAGTGTCTGTGTCACACACTGAGCTCTGTATCTGCTCTGTTTGTTGTGCTGTGGGTGTTCTTCCATTAAATTGCGGTTTGGCTTTGCAGTGTTTTGGCTTTACAGTGAAAAGCCACTCAGAAGGGCCCAATCCGGCCATTACTTTCCATCCCAGAACCCTCTGGCCATGAACCACTGTGCTGCATCCATCCATTAGCAGCAGACTAAGCAGGGTATTACAGATGTTCTTCTCCCTAGCACCTATGGTTCACTGAGCTCATCAGCATCTGATATTTAAGGAGCAGCTCAACACCAAGTCATCAGAGTGAGCCAGTGTAACTCAGTGTAACTCACTGAGACAGTGAATTGGCTCACTCTGAGTTACACTTATCATTACTTACTTGTGGTCCTATATCTGTGTTCCCATGTAACTGCCAAAGAAAGAGACCTTAAAACCTACCTGAAATTTATACTCCCCATTAAGGATTCTGTTTGGAGGCTCACCATTTAGCCTCACGTTCCAGCCCACTCTGCTACTCTTAATGGACTCCTTTCACGAGGACAAGCCAGTGCACCTCCTTCAAGCTCATCTATCAGATCTCTGCAACAAGCCTCCTGTGGTTTTCATTTATTCCTGTACAAAAACTTCTGTAAATAACCCAAATTAACCTTTTCCCCACCAGACTTTGGCCTTGAAAGAGGCATTTCCAGGCCAGGTGACACATATAATCTTTCAGCAAATTCTGGATCGACCCCTGGTTCCCTCTTAGTTTGGGCACGCCTTGAAGAGATCCTCATTTTATGCCCCAACTGGCCCCTTTCAACATGAAGAAAAAGCAGCTCCGAGCTCTCTCTGCAAGTCTGAGCTCCCCAGAGCTAAGCATAGCCAGCCTAAAGAAGGAATATATATATATATATATATCCCCCCCCCCCCAGCCTTCTTACTGTGAAGTTCTGGAAAAGTTCTAACAACCTGAAATACGTGCAAACTGAACTAAACATGCCATAGTTTTAAGGCTGCTTGCAAAACAAAGTGTGCACTGAAAGACCAGATAAGAATATCGCTGTAAAACAAAATAGCTAAAAACTATGATTTTGGCTCAATTTACTTGTTTCATAATCACTGAAAGTCAAATTTGCAAACCCACACCAAACTCTATTTTGTCATATGAATCCAATGTGAAGACTCTTTTTAAATTGTGCATAATGGGGTGTATTTAAAATCTACTATTTGCTGGACAAACGTAATCTATTTTGCTTGACATAGTTTGCCCAACTCCACTGCTGCTGGCCACAGACTCACTGCGGAGCCCAAAGCTCATTACAATGAGCAACTCCTTTCACGTCATCACAATATAATCTTACCACCCATTTTTGGTCAATAGTAATGGCCAACTATAGAAACTGCAAAATTTGAAGTAATGAAATGTCATTGTGTCATTTCCAGCGGTCTTAAAAAAGAACATTTGTCCAAATTTGGATAATATAGATAGACAGTCACGATTTTTCCTCAAACCCTAAAATCACTACTTTGCAAGTGTTCACTCTCATTCTAATTTTACTGTGAAACCAACTGCGCACTCACCTTTTATTGTTTGTCACATTGAAAGCTGTAATTGGAAACATTTTCGTTATTGTAGGCCGCAACATGTCATCTCAACGAGGCAGGATTATTGTCCAAAGACATTTTGCAGCCGTGCTGGTGATTTATGTCTGACCGGGCTGACTTCTACAACCAGCCCCTGTCTTACACGAAGCACTTGGGAAAACCATTTCTTAGATTGTGATGAGTTAGACATGGATTTAATTTTTAATAAATCCAAGACTCGTGCAATTTTCTTACACTTTCTACAGAATACACCAGATTACACTCTAGATTTTTCAGTTATGAAACTGCTCTTTATTCCTTTGTATCTAGTCTGCATTTTTTCACTCCAGAAAGCCACTTGCCTAGTTTCTTGGTAAAACAAACAACATCCAAAACAGGACCAAACCACTAGTAGCTGCTGTTTTTTGGATTACTAAGTTTTGCCCTTGATGTTGGGTGATTGGGCCAGGTTTGCAGAAGCATTTGGTCAATCCAAAAGCTGGATGGTGTCAAAGACCTGGGTCTGAGGGACCCAGGGTTCACGAGAAGTCTTTGGACTTGTTTATATTTTTGATGGCATGTGTGTGTGTGTATTGTGCTGCTGTCCCTGTTTTCCTGCGTGTGTGTGTGTGTGTGTGTGCGTGCGGGTGTATCTGGTAGGCTGGTTTACAGGCACCACCATCAGGCCTGGTGAGTGTGCCCTGCCAGGTGTTAAGGTTCAAAATATTGGGGATGGAGACAAGAGGCAAAACCACAATAACAACACTGGTCCGGCCGGGTCAAGTCAAACGATGATTTTAATGATCACACACATGGGAGATGGACACCGTATGCAGACAACCTCAGATCTCAAAATGGTGGAGCATTGCTCAAACTCTTATAGCCTCTGGTGCCCCCACCTTATCATAAAAGCCTAAACATTCACATGCTTTCTCTCACACGGCGCCTAAGCTACGACCTTGGCTCCCTGTTTATCTGCTCCTGCTGAGTTGGGGCAGAAAACTCCAGCATGTTCTGTTCTCTTCTAATCAGACAAATAAGGCGATGACTTTCTGCAAACAGTATTTCTTATAACATCATAAAACAATATCATTCATCCACAATAAATCAGCAGTTTAATGTAATGCAAATCAGCTTAACGAATGCAATAGTTATCAGCTTCTTCTAATTCAGGAGAATAATGCAAACTAAAACTACATAATAATTCACAATCTTTAGTTAGGGGTATAACATGGCATAAAATAATATTATAATCTAACACAGGCCAGGTGGCTGGCCACACCCAACGATGACACACACCTGTAGCTGATCAGCCTCTCCGGGGAGCTACTTAGCAGTGCGGCTGAGCTCTCTTCTCGTTGTGTGACTACCCGTCAGTGTTCTCAGCAAATTCAGTGAGTGTTAGTCTGTCGCTATTTAGGTGTATGTTAACGGCTGCCTCTGTGGATTTTCCAGCAGGAGTGCAAGAATAAGAGGGCAGTGAGCGCGAAGACACGGAGTACCTTCAGAGTTATTTACTTATGACTGCTGTTAACATCCATTTTAACAGCATGAACAACCATTTATATAGTAACTGCCTTGTGAAGCTTAACAATAAAAAACTGGCAACAAATAAAAAATACTTTCAGAAATGTTAAATATTAAATCATTAAGACAACATAAACCTCTAGCCCCATGGTAGCTGGGGCTAGAGGCCCCTCCAAATGACCCTGACAAGGATAAGCAGAAGAGAATGGATGGATGGGTGGGTTGGGTGTCCAACCCAAAAATAAATGAAGACATGAGTTGTATACCACACCAGCAGCTTACCCTGGCCAGCCCTGTAGAAATAGTCTGCCTCTACCAGTAGCACCCACTGAAAAGTGGGGCCACACCAACCCAATCTTTACCAAACACTTTACTGGTCATACTCCGTGCCACTTCTGCGCCCCCCCCCCCCCAATTAAATGCAATGGATGATGGATATTTCAGACTAATTGGACAAGTGACGGTAGTGAGCAATCCAAAGGTACAGTAGCAGGAATATTTGGAGCAGTTGAGAGGTGCAAATGGACAAGTTGACTCCGAAAGCAACCATTCAAAACGCTTTATTTACAGGTGTTTGGAATTTAACGATGCTGGAAATAGCAGCAGGAAATTGTGCAGGTAAGAGTCTGATAACAGGAACATGGCAGGAAATCACTGCCAGAAATAAACAAAACAAAAGCAGGACTTAGACTCAGTGAGAGGTAAGTGTTTCAAAGTCAATATTCATTTCAGAGTCCAGGGAGGAGGGGGGCAGAGACGTACGTTACAGGTAAGTATTCCTTAGGTAGCTGGTAGCCAGCTTGTGATCACAGGTTGAAGTAAAAATGAGCTCTGAGCATGAGGGAGCCAATTACCACCATCGAAATGACAACAATCTGGAGAATGAAGGCACAAGCCAGTCTTTAAATGCTTCTCACTGATGAGATGATGAGAGACGGAAGTGACGGCTGAACCCTGGGAAACAGAGCAGGTGGGCCCAGCCGGAACAGCCATCCCATAACTCCACCTGAGACCAGAGAGAGAAAGAAAGTAAAGTAAAACACAAAAACCTGCACGTTGCCCGGGCCACCACACATAAAGGGCAGAACAGGCATGAGTTTTTAAGTTTTATGGGCAGAGATGCAAGCCCGCACATTCCTGTGGTGATCTGGAACAACAAGATTTAACAGTATTTACTAAATGAGTCTGTGACAAGTGCCAGAACAGTTTATCCCTGTTACCAGTATCACTGTAACTTGTTTAATCTGTCAAAAACTGTGAAATACTCTCTGGTTTGACTTTCTCACATATTTGATTGTTGCCTTTTTCTGTTTTCTATCAACTTTTGTTGTCGTTGTTGTTGTTGTTGTTGTTTTTAAGCTGCTGTCTAAAGAAAAAACAATTAAGGACGATTACTTTGTAAAATTGCTGTTAGAAATAATTTTCTGATTAATCTCTAATAGGGAGACAGTTGTAGACACAATATGAAGTAATTTTTCCATGGAAACAAACCATTAATATTCCAACAAGCTTATTTGGAGGAAGAAGATTGACTCTGGGAAGCGAGTCATTAAATGATAAACCTCCTCCTGTGAAACTATGCGCATCGTCTGAAATGCTTTTGTTTTTATCTCAGCTCCCTGGGTTGCCGCCTGCTGACAGTTCTGCTGCATCACTTTCAAAAAGCAGAGTGCTGACTTCATCTGTGATTTCAATCGGCTCTGCCTTAACCTCATTTGCTCCTTTAATGGTCAGTGCATTCTCTGTCTTATTGATTCATTTCCAAAGACCATTTTTAGTTTCCGAGTTAGTTTCATTTTCCAAGTCTGTTGGTCCATTTTAAACCTCACTAATTACTTTGACATTAGTAATTTTGTCACCCAGCACACCCAGGATCATAATTTCAAATTAAAATGTCACAATGGTTCTTTTTCTGAGAGCAGTCAGCCTTACCACCGCTTCAGTTACTGGTTAATAAAGTGGAATGAATATCTGCACTGGCTTCAGTTTTAAAGGAAGACTCAGCTCTGAAGCTCTGCCAAAACTGCACACCGCCATTTGTCAACACAATAGCCTTGGAACACAGGGTTTCATTTTGCAGTTGATATCGTCACAGTTTTGCTCTTGTGATCGATCACTCTGGGAGCCGAGCTCAAGTCCACTTTACTCCTTTTGGCTATAGCTTGAGGCTTCATGGATCAAGGATTGCTAGTTAAACTCCAGAGAGAGACCTGCAGACAAAGATCAATTCCTATTCAGAAAAGGTGGATTACAGGGGAAAAAAAATCAGAGACAGATACACTGAGTTGATGCTGTGTGGTGTTTTCCTTTTGCAAAGTGAGATTTAAGATACAAAAAAAGACCTTTAAAGTGTTTTATGTCAGTACAGTGAAACTTTTAGGTTAGAGCTGACAAGACCAGTAATAAAAAGTTGAAACTGAAACTTTTTATTGTGACAAAAATATATTTTCTCTCCTTTGTCATGTCATAAGATGACTCTGAGACCCACAAATTATTTCATATGTTAATCTGGTTCCTGAAATCACTGAATAAACATCATAATAAATGGTGATTTGATAACAAAGCATTGCACTAAGTGGCTTTGATTACCCAGACCTAGTAATACCAACACAGGCCCTGATCAGACTGTATTAATAGATCCCAAGTCTGAAAAGTCAAGCCACTGTAGAAGTGCTTGTATTTATTGGCCAATAGGGGGCAGTCCCTGTGGTTACAAGAAGAACTGCTGAATCTGTCACTGGTTGAAGTATTGCAACAAAAACCTCGTAGGCATTGCTTTTGTTGCTAGCAGATTTCCACGGTTTCCTGTAGTTTTTCATATTTTTCTACAAATATTCTCTAACTACTAACCCAGCAGTAGTAAAACTTGAAAAATCAGAAATAAAAGTAAGTAAGTAAAAGTTGTGTATTTTGACTTTGAAAGTGGCCCGTGTGAGTGGGGCCTTATTCATTTAACCCCACATTATCACACATCAAAGATCACACATACATTTATGTGTTTAGTGGTCATGTGTTTGAAATCCTTCGTTGAATGATTAGACTGAGGTGTGGTGACCCAGGGTGAGATCTAAAACCTGCAGGAACCTCTCGAGGACTAACCTTCCCTACCCCTGCCCTAGTTTGTCTCAGCCCTAAAGCCTTAAAATGGTAAATTACACACAAAAAAAATCTTATAGTACGGTAGTTATAAAGACTGTTTTTGCACTCGGCAAAATAATAGTAATAGTAATACATTTATTATTTCAAGCAGATATGAAGCTCCACGCCAGATCATGTGTAGTCGTGTGTGTGCTTCACCTGTACAGCAGCTTGCTAACCAAACAAACTGGTGTGAGCTGATAACTTTGCACTGCGCTGTTTTAATCATATGTGGTAATTTCTAGCTGTTTCTGTCTTTATTTATTTATTTTTCACAGCCCAAGGTTTCACCATTATGCAAGACAGATACATGTAAAAGATCAGACTCTTGTATAGAGCCACTTTTCATATAATACCATATGCATCAGGGCACAGAGCTGCACAAATAAATAAAACCAATTTTTTTCTAAACCAGTTTTCCACGTTAAAAAAATAAATAAACAAATATATATATATATATATATATATATATATATATATATATATATATATATATATATATATATATATATTTCCAATCAGACATTCACGTGTTTGTCGGCACTTTGTTCTTGGTTCCTCTTGTGCCACCCCATTTATAAAATCCTTCAAACGACCCTGAGTAAAGAGCAGTTTATCGTTGTGTCTAATTAAAGATCCATTTACTAACTTATTGGCGTCAGTTGTGACACGAGTGCTAGTTGCTAATTCCCACCTACTAATTGGCTGCATGAGGTTGCGTCATTTCCTGACAGGGGACGGTCAGAAGCGAGAGATCCGCCAGTCTTTGCTCAGTCGCTGTAGTAACGTTTGGGAAGCGGACTCTGAGCTGCAGGTCACCGTCGCACTTCAAGCAAACGGATAATAAAAGCAAAAACCAACAAAGCTCTCTTGTTCCGTGCGGATGTGCATAGATAGATATTTTTTGCGAGCTTGAAGTCGTTTGGAAGTAAAACGGTGACCACAGCGGGATATTGAACTCCTCGAGACGCGGGGCAGGAGCCCAAAAATAAGTTTTCATCCTTTTCTGTTTTCTTCATCGAAGGAATTGTTATTCCTTTTTGCCGAATTTGTTGGACTGAATGCGTGTAATTTTCAGTTCCGGTGTTTATTCTGAACTGGAGTGGGGCTGTTGACGGCGAGGCGGACACCAGAGAAGCGGCAGCTCGGTAGCCACCTGACCTCCTGGAAAATAAGACGGCAGCTGATGACACGCAGGCTGAGAGCTTTACGTGGCACATTAGTAAGCTCACTGACGGAGTGGGACGAGTTTTCCACGCGGCTGTTGCATTCCCAGCCGTGACGCACCGTTTGCGCGTGAAGTTTGCGGAATACTGTTAGCGATATCTAATCAATATTAGCGAGATAATTTGGGTGAACGCTGACATTGAGTTGGGCATAATTCTCTGAACTTCTTTCGTGTCTGCGAGAATAACAGCCTGAAGTGGTTCATCTGTCGGTACCGGAGACCATGGGTATAACCGCGCTGCAAGTGCTCCAGTGGTCGTGATGCCAAGCGCCGGTCTGATCCCGCGCGTCCATCCCGTTATGTGCGCTCTCTAACCCCGCAGAAGTGTGGTGCCGTGTCCCGGTCACACCGCCAGGATGAGCAGCACCGACCTGGAGCGCATGTCGCTCAGCTCTTCGGCAAACTCTGTGGCGTCCAGCGCACGGACGCTGTCAGCTAACGTGAGGAAGCTGCACAACGCGCTCAATCTCCTGCTCAACGATTTCGAAAGGGAGCAGTTCATCCACTGCCTGAATGTCTACCACTCCAAACGCAACGTGTACGACCTGGTGCAGACCCTCAATGTCATCCTCAACGCTCCCAGCAAACGGCAACTTCTGCCCATGCTTCGGCTGGTGATCCCCCGCTCCGATCAGCTCCTTTTCGAGCAGTACACCTCGGAGGGCCTTTACTTAAAGTCGGATTTAGTTGCAAGCAACGGACACGCCGAGCCGTCCCCGGGCGAATTCCTCAGTGCTAGCCCGACGCCCCCGGGGCATTTCTCTCCAAACAACCCCCCCGAGTTTCAAGTGGCGCTGCGGGGCTCTCCGGACAGCTTCAGCACCAGTAGCGACGGGACAGCTCCCCTGGTACCTCTTCTCGGGAGGAACTTTATCCACGAGCCGCCCGGTGAGCTGCGCCAGGTCACCATGAAGCGGCACAAGAGCAACGAGGGCCTGGGCTTCAGCATTCGCGGCGGTTCGGAGCACGGAGTCGGGATCTACGTGTCCCTGGTGGAGCCCGGGAGCTTGGCGGAGAAAGAGGGTCTCCGGGTCGGTGACCAGATCATGAAAGTCAACGACAAAGTCTTCGATAAAGTCACCCATGCTGAAGCAGTGAAGGTAAGCGTTTCATTTTTGTTATTTTTCTTACACAGCCGAAGCAAAATTCTCTTTATAATAAACAATAGATGTGTTGTTAATATATGTTAGATCCCAGCAACATTGAACTGGCACGAACTCCTGGGAACTACTTCTGCTCTAGACCTCGCTATCCCGTGTATGATTATCCCCCGTCTCGTATTAATTACGTGTTTGGCCTCTGTGTCTGAAATTGACCTCTTGGCACTAACAAGCTCCGATGTGTTCAGGGGAATTAATTTTGTCCACTGAAAGCAGCTTTGTAATATCACTACGCATGTGCTGTAGCAACACTGGAGTGTCAGCTTTAAACTATTACTTCTAGGAAGCTCGTATGTAACCAGACACCTTCAAAGCAGCTGGTAATCATAGAAGTGTGTGTGTGTGTGTGTGTGTGTGTGTGTGTGTGTGTGTGTGTGTGTGTGTGTGTGTAATGAGGTCATTAATTTAACGCTATAACTTAGAATAAAGATGACTTTATCCCCGAGCACTACTGTTAATGACATTGAGCGCAAAGGACACCTATTAGTAAATGAGGTGATAAAAGAGCATGTGCGAATAAGTGTGCAGGGCAGATTGATTTAGGAGGAATTCTATTGAAGACTTGGTTTTATGAGCCTTGTGAACTGTCCATGGTGCTGAAGAGTCCTCTTAACTCTTTTACCTCTTCATCCTGACTTTTCCCCTTTGGCTCAGTTCTTACCCCCATAGGGATTTTTGTTGTGATTGCACTCATTGACACCAAGGTTGTACTCACAGCTCAAGCAATCACAGTTCAAAAGCGCAAGTCAGTTTTAGCAGGGTTGTAAAGTTGCATCTCACTTTAATTGTTTTATGTTGTTAAGAGATTCAGAAACTCACTTTCTTAATGCATAATTACACTGAATATGTAAATATACACTCACCAGCTATTTTTAGTATGCTTGTACCAAATTGGACCTTCTTTTTCCTTTAGAACTAAGAACCCTCCTCAGAGATGTGGTTCCATATTGACATGGATAGCATTAAACAGTTGCCCATTCCACCACTTTCCAAAGGTGCCCTGTTGGGTTGGGATCTGTGACTGTGGAGGCCATTTGAGTACAGTAAAGTTATTGTAATGTTCCCAGTTTGAGCTGATTTGAGCTTTGTGACATGGTGCATTGTCCTGATGGAAACAGCCATCAGAAAATGGGTACACTGTGGTCATAAAGGGATGGACATGGTCAGCAATAATAGTCAGGTAGGCTGTGGAGTTCAGTACTGGGGCATTTTGCTGGTGTGTCGTAATCATTATGTGTTGTTGGTCTGGTGTCTCATGGAAAAGAGATTTCATTTCAGAGAAACCTCTTGTCAGAGTTTAGAATATCGGTTTATGGAGCCGGCACATGGAAAAGGGAGCTCGTCAAACACTTTTAGTGTCCATAAGATTTATTTTTCTGACACAGGTTGGAAGTATTAGTTAACAAGATTTAGTTAGTTACAATGGCAATTAAAGATAATGAGAAATGTTCACTTGGTATCCTATGACATAAAATGCGGATGAATGAAATGTGTTCACTCTTTCTACATTGCCATGTGCTGTCTTTGGCCCGTGGGCCACACGTTGAGAACCATGGTTTCAGCACATGGATCTTTTGCACTCAAAGGGTAGAAAGTTCTCTGTTAAAGTCGACGAGCTAAAGAAAAGTAGCGACCAAAAGTGCCAGGTATCAAGCTGCTTTTTAAAATGGTGGTTATCTGTAGTTGAAAGGTCACTGTTATGTTCCCTCCAGCAACCATGGATTATAGCTCAGATTGAGTCCTTTCTAACCTTCACTGGTCTTCAAAAAGTCATCCAGGCTCTGTCTGGTCTCGTCTGGGTTTTTGTAATTCACTTTATTCAGGGCTCAGCCACATGGCAATCCCCCATCTGCGTTTAATCCAAAAAACTGCACCTTTAGGCTTTTGGCTAATGCTTAGACATGAGAACATTTTATGCCTCTTTTCCTTCCCCATGGTTGCTTTAGGGCAAGTTTTGGGCTTTACGGGGTCAAGGTCCCTGACACATAATATTTAACCTCCTTTTGTTTATGGGCCCTCTGTTATCGCCTCTTCATTCCTGGTGTATTCTGTATCGTTTCTTATTGTAGCTTTGTTCATTTGATCTGCCCATAAGGGAGACACATAGGACATATACTTTCATAACCTTTTAGTGCGTTGAAGTGAAGCATTCATTGTCCTATTTTTGTCTTAATAATACATTCTCTTAAATCTGCTGACTACAGTCTTTCACAAAACTGCAGGAGACTGTGACTGTGCCTCATTTATGCATTGGCTGGAATACTAATGGCATGTCTTAGTTTTTTTTATTTTTTTTATTTCTCAATCATTTCAAGTTGTCTCTTATCTGTGGAAAAAATGCCGTTCATCATTGCTATTGTAAATAAAGAAGTGGAGCATTCTCATCCCTTAATTCCCGTCATCAGAATTCAGCTGCTCCATATTGATGATAGCATGTCTATACCTGTGACTGCTACTAGTTACCACTGCTGCATGCCCTAGTGCTGTTATTAGCTGCAAAGTGCAGGCATCCAGCCAGCAGGAGAGGAGCCTTGTCTAAGATAAAGTCCCCCTGGAGGTCATTAATGCTTGAGTTCAGTTATTTTTATGCCTTCTCAGTTTGGACTAAATTTTATTAAAGGCTTTTAGAACTGTAATCAATTTAACCTTTTAAACTCCAGGCCCACTTGAAAGTCCATCAATACAAACTCATGTTGTGCAACCAAACATTGTAAAATATAGTTTATATTCAGGTCAAGATGCTGGGCGACATTGTTTTTAATCTTGTGCTGCATTACTTCTTGTTTGTACACCCTAAAGCTTAATTTGTAATTTTAGGGATGCACCTTGAAGTGTGTGTGTGTGTGTGTGTGTGTGTGTGTGTGTGTGTGTGCGCGCGCGCGCGTGTTCTTGTTTTTGTTGTCTTTGATGTCATCTATCCTCCTTTTCAACAAGAGAAACAAATACATTCTCATTATCAACAGTTTTAAAGTCTTTTATCCTTCCATCACAATGTTTTTGAACATTTATTTGGCACAAAATTGATGGGAAACAAAAGATAAACATCAAACACTGCCATCGGAAAATGCCATCCTCCTAACCAATGGCAGTCATCAATAAGAGGGGAATTTTTAGATGTGGCTTCTGCTTATTTGGTGAAGTCCCAAGAGATCATGCACAGCAGGGCCCTTTTTCTGTATGATAAATAGATTCTGTGGATGACCTGGAAGCCATTTGACCTGTGTTTATGTCTGTGAGCACAGTCAGTGGCAAAGCAGATTTTTGGCCACCAATAACAAATCAATATCAGTTTAAGTGCACCCTATATTTGGAACATTGTTACCGGTTTACCTGTTGCCCGACAGCTCTTCCTGCTGAGGAAGTGAAGCAGTTACACTCTACCAAGCTCCACTGATAAAAGCAGTGATTTTACCCCTTAAAACACAGGAGTTGTTTGTCTACCACTTCTCAGTGTTATAATACATTAATTCAGAACTTAAACACACAAAGTGGATGAACAAGGAGCTGGTCCTGTTTTCTGTGAGGTAAAAATGACTGCTTTTGTCAGTTTTGTCTGGTGGTTTTAAAAGAGAATTTCTTTCTGAATGTGTTGTTTCTCCAAATCAAGAACTTTGTTGACTGTTGCCACATATCCACTTGCAGCATTAAAATAAGCTATGCAGTTTCTGGAGAAATTGCTGTGGGACTGTTGTTGTTACAGGATTTTGGTCTGTGGCTTGCTGCTAAAAATTTGGTGGTAAATAGGTTTTTATTCTCAAAATGGCGATATTTCTGAGCATCATGCTAATGTTCTAAAATGACCTATGGGGTTTTATTTAGAAAATTTCAGTGTTAAATTATATTGATCTTCAATAAGTATTTAGAGGGTTTCATCTTTGAAAAAAGTGAGTGTCAATTAAATTCCTTTATTATTCTTATAAACTCGGGATTTTTATTTTGAATATCAGAGATATATCTGACACTGGTGGGTTTTTTTTTTTTTTTTTTTTAACAGTTAACTGTTAAGGCCTTTATTTGAAAAATCTCCCATCGTTAGAGCACCTTGATGACATACAATAAATAGTATAGTATATAAGTAAGAGTGGAAATGATCCAACTTTTAATTTGGAAATTCTTTGTTTCTTCTTCTTTCTTTCTTTTTTTTTTTTTTTAAAGCATATTGTTCTTCTAAGAAACAGGTGACTTTTATGTTCAAACTTGTTGATGCTATCTACTGCTGGAGCGGTGCTGCATGTGTCTCCAGTTTATGTCATTATATTACACAAATTATATTATTTATTTAAAAAAAACAGATAAATCTCAGAACTCTGGTCTCTGCTTTGATAACTGGCTCTCTTGAGTTAGTATTTCTGTACGAGTTGAAGCCTGGTCTCAGGATTTTCTACAACAATCAAAGCTGATATGTTTGCCTGATACATCGTTGCATCTCTAAATAGTTTTCTCATTAGACTCCTTAAACAACAAACCAAAGCACATCTAATAAACTTTTCTGATGATTAACTGACTGAATCTCTGTGTTTATAGTCCTTTCAAAATCCAACAGCCACGTCTGTGAAGCTCAGTGAATCTAAGCTTCTGTCATTTGTGACAGATGAAATTTCACCACTGAATAAGCAGCTGTCTGGACGCTCTTGATGAATCCAGCTGTGACAGCAATTCATTTCAGCAGTCTCGTCGCCTTGAACTGAACGCTCCGAGTATCCAACTTCAACTCTCAGTTTTAATTTATGTTTTTAACGCCAAACCAAATGTTATTAAGGTGGAAATTGTTGCAGCCCTAAATTCTAATCTTCAAGTCCAGAAATAGTTTTCTGCCACATTTACTAAGTGGTTCGAGCTGAGCGATCTCATTAGCTCTGTTTTCAGCAGGAACAGGCAGCTGTTTTTCCACGGAAGATGCTTTGATTGTCCTCCACACCGCAAAAACATCTTTAAAACATGTTGATGTTAATCCCAAAGGCAACCTCTGGCTCTATGAACAGTTACCAAGAGCAATCCCCTCATTTGTAACCCTCCTGGTGACATCATACGAACTCATTAACTTGTAATCACTTGGGATACATCTGATAATTGCTTGTTTTTAAGTTTTGTACTGCAACTATATCCTCTTTAAGATCACATTAATGCGGTAAAGATGCCATTGCACTGAGCTCTCTGAATTAAATTCGGAGCGAAGCATAATAAATGCAAAGTGGGTTAAACATCTGCAGACTCTTCACAGCAGGCAGTCCGGTGCCGTCTGCATGTTGGCACTGCTGAGCTAGACCAACCTCCATCACAACCCTGGATTTAGCTCAGAGCTATGAATCAATTAATAGTATAACGAGATTTCTATCTGCCTCCCACCATCTAATCGACACACTGACCATTAGCAGTCTGTGGAGCTGCTCTGGGCCACTCGGCTCCCGTTCCTCTAACTTGTGGCCAAGTGTTTGCATGTCAATGTCCCTGGCAGCAGACTATGTGTCAACCCAGTGAATTTAAACAGCGGCCAAGTTTTCATCTCTTATTGAATCCCCTCACTCTCTGGTCCCTTTGCAGGATGGTGATAAAAAAGCAACTGTTCCAAACACAAGAGAGGCACACAGTATTTCTTCAGCTCACTGTAGGCTGAGGGAGACGGGTAAACATATCGAAAAGCAAACTCATCTCTTATCTTTTGTGTTCTTTGCTGGCTCTCTGTTTGTTCTTTGTGCTGCTACATCACCGCTCCTCTTTTGTTTCTTCCTCAAATCCTCCTCAGACTTGAAACCAATTAAATTAACAAAATCAGAGAGCCTGTGGCTAATGGTGAGACAAGACTTGCCTGCCTTATTGTTAACGTCTCTGGCCAGGAAAGCAAAATGGATGTCCTTATCCCTATCCTGTCACATCTTCTGACTACCTGGCACGCGGCAGAGACGATGATTAATGAAAAGCTAGTGCTGGGTAGATGCATACTTGGTTGCCAACCCTGGCATTGACTCTGGAGACTGAGGCCAAGGCAGGCTTTTAGGAAGAGGAGCGAGTCGGAAAGAAATTCAGCTGTAAGTTCTTGACACGGGAAACGGGAAACGGCAATCTACTGCTTTCAGAGGCCATCTCCGAACACGGGTTTGCTAAAGTGTAGTGGATTAAGCCTGTGGAGAACTATACAGGAGGGAAAGGACGGTGTGAATGAGTAATGTGCTGATGATAAAATTAGACGCAGAGGCTTATTTAAAGCCAAGCCTGTTGTTGTGGCAGGATTATTGATGCTATTTGTGGGTCTGAGATGGCAGTAAAGGAAAGAACATGCAACAATCTGGATAAGCAAATGAGCAATAGATTTACTTCAGTGAAAATCAAGACTTCCACATATTTGCTAATGAATTAAACAGAGTTGCACAGAATGATCTTTAATGATGGGTTTTAACTGCATGACACGTTTGCTAAGAAACAGCTTTTGGCTCATCGAAAAGAGATGGACCGAAATGATCATTTGTAGCTGTGTTTATTGTTATTAGTAAATATGTGTATATCTGCTTAGGTTTCTAACAAGTACAAATCATTCTTTAGCTGGTAGTTGCTCTGCTTTCTTCACCATCTGAAAAAATGACACTGACTCACAGAACATCTGATTCGGTGCGCACGTTTAAACACAGGATCCAAAAAGGCCACTCCATTGATTTATTGGCTGCCATTAACAACAGTTAGGTGGATGAATGGTTGGATGATTATTTTTTTTCTATACCTGAAATGAAATGGAAAACAAAAAGTAAATACAATTATAGACTAAATTAAAATGGCAGTGGTAACATTTTTTTTTTTTTTTTTTAAATGATTTGAATCAACCAGTCCACATGTTCAGGTTCAGTCATTAATGCATCCATCATGCAGGTCTTTTAATTGCCTTTAGGGTAATAAACACTACAACTGAATGTAAGTAAAGTTTATTATCTGGAACAGACTGGGAAGTTTTCAAGGGCGTACCCTCTCTCTGGCTCTGTGACAACTGGGGGAGCAGCCCACCTACCAGCAGCATTGAACTGGATAATTAATGAATGGGCCATGGCCCCCTGGTGGGGTGTGAAGGTACTGGAACCTGAACTCATCTTGTATCTTATCAATAGAGGGAACTGAAAAAAGAGCAGTAGCTGTCAATGAAAGATGTTACAGGAGAATTAGCAAAGTTCTGTACATAAAATCTAAAAGCAAGGTAAAATGTAAAAGCAAATAAAATTAATGAGTTAAAAACCTAAAAATTGCTCAAATGAAGTAGAACAGCCTAATAAAAATAAAGTACAATGAAAAGTCAAAATAAGATTGAAATGATAAAAAAGAAGGTAGGGGCGATCGTGGCTCAAGAGTTGGGAGTTCGCCTTGTAATCGGAGGGTTGCCAGTTTGAGCCCCGGCTCCGACAGTCTCGGTCGTTGTGTCCTTGGGCAAGACACTTCACCCGTTGCCTACTGGTGGTGGTCAAAGGGCCCGGTGGCGCCAGTGTCCGGCAGCCTCGCCTCTGTCAGTGCGCCCCAGGGTGGCTGTGGCTACAATGTAGCTTACCATCACCAGTGTGTGAATGTGTGTGTGAATGGGTGGATGACTGGATATGTAAAGCGCTTTGGGGTCCTTAGGGACTAGAAAAGTGCTATATAAATACAGGCCATTTACCATTTACAATTTAATAAAAAAGAAGCTCAATAAATAAAATAATTGAATAAAGCTGTGTGTGTGTGTGTGTGTGTGTGTGTGTGTGTGTGTGGACAGGAATTAATTACAATTCAAATTAAAGAACTAATAAAAGAGGAAAAAAATATGACCAATAATACAAAAACATTACACAAAAGTACAGTGCATTCTTACAAATGAGAAATGACTTGACTGAATAAAAGCTGCAGCTCTCTGAGGGTTTGTTCCAGATCTGGAGAGGGAGCATAGAAATTAGAGCCGTTTCAAAGGACCGGAGGGCACTGGATGGTTTATAACATAGCAGCCGGTCAGAAATGTTTTTTAACCGTTTCTTTCTTTTTTTTTGCCTCATAGTTTGACAATCAGGAGCCTGCATGAAGATCTGAGAACTGCCGCATTATGAGCCATTTTCACGGTCTCAGCGAGCACTCGAGAAGCGACGTTCTGAATTAGCTGCAACTGTCTGATCATCTCTTTAAAGAAGCCTGTAAATGCTCATTACAATAGTCAAGTTGACTTAAGATGGACAAGCTTTTTGAAGTCATGCTGAGACACAAGTAATTTAATCCTTAACAATTCAAGGACTGAAGGCTGACTGCAAAGTGGAGACTAGACATTCAAACAATCATGAAACATCTGTACGCAGTAAATTAAAAATCAATAAATAAATGCTTCGCCAGAGGTTGTTTGGTTTCCCCGATGTATAAAACCTGGCAAGCCTCCTGGCACTTAACAGCATACACTATGTTACTCTTCGTGCCGGACAACTGGATCCTTGGGGTGGACAAATTTTTGGCAGAGCTTGTTTTTGGGATGTGAACGCCAAAGCAGGGCACTTAACTTGTAACTGAACACTATGACATACATATAATACTTATATATTAGTCTGGATATGACAATAAATATTAATCTTTTTTTTCCGACAAGGAGGAAATATGAGATGAAAGCGCCCACTGATGTCTTCAGCACAGAGACAGACCAGGGACTGAATCATCTGCCAAGCTGCCAAGAATCCCTGCTCAGAGTTTCACTACGAGGGCGGAAAAAAAGCAGAAAAATGATAAGAGAGAAAATAATCCTGACCCAGCCTGACAGGAAAAAAGTGGGAGTATGTGACGGATAGACCAGTTGTGCACGTGTTCCCAACAACGACACAGCGAAAAGAGTTTGTTTAAAAAGTCTTTCACCACCACTGTTTGCAGTTCAGAACTCTGAACGTAGGTTGTTAAGCTGGTTAAGAGCTGTCTGGAATAAACAAGTTTGAGTGCCTTTAGGCTTGGCCTCTGGCCTTGTGTTTACATACTTGTGTTCCTTCATTTCGAATCACACTGACAGCAGATTTGCCTACTGCATTGGCAGAGTTCAGAGTGCATCTTGATGCCTTAAGGCATCCTAAAGGTCCACATTTGTGCTGTTTACTAAAGAGCAGAGGCCACAAATGTTGAGCTCACAGCTAAGGAAAGAAAAATTCCTCCTCTTTCCTTATTCCCAGCTGAACTGCAGCTAACATAGTCATGAGCAAGATAATTAACATCTAAAGGATTAAGTGACCCAGAGTTAAAGAATTCATTGCTGTATGTTGCTGAAAATGATTAATGAAAATGATGAAAGCATGCATACCTAACGAGCCTTTCAGGATGCACAAAACTCTAAAACCAAACCAGTTTACAAGTTGTTTTTGGCCTTTTTCTGCATACATGTTTCCATTATTACAGACTTTAAAAGTCTATTGCCTTACATAAGCACTTCGCTGGGCCGTTGGACAGCATTTTCTTTCACAAGAGGCTCATTTACTGGTGAAAATGCACACTCCTACAAGTAATTCATATTTACAATATACAACTCTGTGTACTTGATATGATTTGTATGAAAGGTGCACTATTAAATGGTCTGTATGAATGCAGTAGCCTGTAGACAATGCCACATCTGTTTCATGTCTTACTGAACTTTTCATGGTGAAGCGAGGGGAACTTTAGCTGTAAAGATTTTTCTGGTTATGTAAGTAATCATTTAAAAAGAAAACTTGACCCATAACGCTTTAGCCAGAGCTTTTATTATTTTTAGATTGTTATTAACACTGGCAATATTCATGAGAATTGATTTTTTTTTTCTCTGCTGCAAAGACAACTAAAAAAAAACATTGGCAAGAAAGTAAAGCGAAGTCTTTTTCAGTATGAATTAGTTACTGGGACAGGAGAAGTGAGAAACGTTTGCATTTCATTTATCTCAAAGTTTTTCCAGTAAGAGTACAGTGTATGAGCCATTTATATTCCTTAAATACTACATGCACAAGTGAAGTTTGAGATTTTGGGGGCTATTTTCGGCTTCCATGACACAAAAATGGCCAAAATAATTTGGGCAAATTGGTCCACCTTAACTGAGATAATGCATCACTTGCATATTTATAGAGTGATTTTCACAAACTGTTAATACAAAACATACGTTTTATAAGTAAACAACTGTGAAAGTTTCATGGTGATATCTGTTAATTAAGTATTTTAACCAGTGAATAAATGTTATAAATAAATAAAAATGTAGGAAAGTTTTACAATTCGTATTTTTAGAGGATGGTTTCTTAATTTTTTTTTTTCTCAAAATGTTCACTTCAGTAGTGCTTACATACACCAAACCTACAAGTTTTGATTTGATTTGTTTTCATGCTTAAGATTTTTAGAGTTTGTTTATGTAGTTTTATTTGAAGAACATTTTGACTCCCAAAGGGGGAAAAAAACTTTAATGTGCAATAAAACCCCAACAACCCTGAAACAAGCAATTTTGAACTCAGATTGTCTTGGTATTCAAATTTCTCTTGTGGGAATTATGCAAATGATTACATAATTCAATAGCTAAATGCCTCATTAACTTGAATATAATGTTTCTAATAACTTATAAATATGTTTTTAATGTAAGTACCAAATATGTATTAATTTATTGACTGTAGGAAAGACACTGTGGGGAAACGGTCGGTAAATGAACATGAATGTCAAATATTTTGCATTTTGACAGCTTTCAGCCAGTGTCTGATTCAGTCTGTTATACTGTTGGGGCCCCAGTTAAAAAATCATTTTCATGTGAATGCAATACAGTCCTGTGATTGCTTGAAACTTTTATATTTAATGCAAGTTTTACTTTGAAATGGTTTTCTGCACTTGTGTTGATTTGATGGTTCTGTGACAAAATCAAGAAACAGATTTTGATTTATACTTGTAAGGATTATTTTATTTGGGCAGCAGCTGCCTGTAATTTAAGGGAGGAGATTGAAGGGTTGCGCTGGCTGGAACACTGTGATTTACCCAACGAGCAGGTGTCTCTTTGAAAACTGCCCTTGCGGGTACCCTTGAGCAAGACACTTAGCACCTAACTGCTCCACTGGCCAACAGTTATTTGGCCACCATCTTGTACTGGCTGGCTTCCAGTTGTGACCGTGTGTGTGGCTGTACAAGTGTGAAATGAGTCATGACTTAAGTTTGGAGGATCAGCGCTTCTCCTCCTCCTTATTATTCTTACATTTGACAGCTTGAACTCTCTGCCTCAAGGACAAAGGTACCCCTGCAACGATCCCCTGATGCTGGTCTTTGCCTTTTCCGTCATATCGTCTGCAAGTTTGGACGAAAACCACTCTAAACCTGACGTTATCCTGAGAGAAATGCCTGCTTTTCTTTTTGTTTTCATCCCAGGGTGTGAAATATTGCTGTTCTGTCAGATGATGTCACACACTGGTTGTGGCATCAATGTTGGACCTCGAGAGATTAATGGCCTTCTTTTAAAATGCTAATACACAAAGTGCTTAAAGTTCTCAGACCACCTGTCACAAAAACATGAAAACTATTTTAGAAATCTGTCAAAAAACTTCTTTAAAACTAAAAATCACGTTGCTGTTTATCAGGCAAATAACAGAATTAATTCACATTTTTATTTGAGGCAGCACACTGGACTTCTCAGAGGAGTCAGAAGTGAATCAAACATAACATGTGACGGACTAGAGTTCAGTTTCTGTTTTGAGCTTTGTTTTGCTTAGTTTTCATTCACTGATTTATTTTTATATTTTACTTGCTTTTTACTTTTGCTTCTGGTAGGCTAAGTGGAAACCTTTGGGGTTGAAAATGAAGCCAATGTGAAATGCTAAAAGCTGCAGTTCTTTTAGGAGTCTATGGCTTCCATGTTAAAATGCCAAACTTTGCAGCATTAAAAGACACATTCACAGCCTGTTACACAAAGTAAATAAAACTAAAAGGTTGTTTCCTCCTATGTAAATTAGCTGTGGCTTTGTGGATCGTAAATAAATAAAAACGTCGGTGGTTTGATTCCCTGGCTACTCCAGTCAGGGGCAATAAAAGTAGAATTGCCCCCGATGTATCCGTGTGAGTGTAATTTAGTGAATACGGCTTGTAGTAAAAAGGTGCTTTCAGTGCGAGATTAGAATCAGAGGTTCTTTTTTTCACTTAATCGTTTGGCTAATATTAAATGGCTCACTGTGTGATGATCTAAAATGTTTCTGCATTTTGATGAGTAAAATTCTAGCATTTTATTAGCCTGCACTAATTAGCAGGTGTGATTCAAAAACCAATGTGGTATCAGCCAAAAAGCTAGCATTAAGGCTTCAAATTACAGAGTCCAGTAGGTGATGGTGGCTGCACTCATGTGTTATACAGTCTGCCATGGTTTGGTTTGATTTAGGCACTGAAAGGTATCTGGTTGGGATAAAACAAGTCCCTTCACATCATTAATGGCATTTTGCGAACTGACACCAAATGTGACAAAAAAAAAAGTATCTTACATCATTATGTGATGAGCTTGGAGTTGCTATAGATACCGGTCTCGCTACTTCCTAAACCCAAAGCAAACCAGAGGACACCTTGTGTGAATATTGGAGACACTAGATGCTTTGATAAATGTACAGCATGCCCGGGAATGAGATTAGGAGGTCTTCAGACTACGGCTGCCTCGCAGAATGCTGGAAGCGTTCCCACAGTTTTCTCCAAACATTTACTCAACCCGCAGTGAATTAATATTATCACAGTGCAAACTCTTTAATTTTCCCTGACCAACAGATGTTCACTTTGGCAGCTACAACTGAGCAAATCAGAAATCTCTACATTTTTTTTCCTCCTAGAAAAGAATAGAAAAAAGTATTTTTGTTCAGCTCAGGTTGGTGGTAAGCAGCTGCTCACAAGTCAAAGCACAAAACTCTTGATTAAGTGTTGCTTTGCTGCTCTGGCTGCTGAAGGAGAAAGAGAAAATTGATAGAAAAGAAGCTAATGAATGAATGGAACACTTAATGACTATTTTTTTGCGATGAAATGTAACACAGGAACACAGTTTGCTCCAAAGAAAAACAGCCGATTGATCTTTTTATATGATTTTCGTCCAACTCTGGCCATATTGTGGCATTTATATCATGATATATCACGGCTGGTTTTAATCACATTGTCCTTCCCTTCCAGCAAATGCAATACCTGAAGGTTTATTGTAGCTCCTCTGTTCAATTTGTCTCCATAATTATACTGTAAAATATTTATAAATTGCTTTAATTAAGTGGGCGAGGACCAGTTCTGACTGGCTTTGTGTTGTGGCATGCTAAACCAATGAATATTGAAATGTTTACTGGCTTAGGAGGCTCGATGGTGAAGACTGAGTGGGAGATTAAGGAAACGCACTCATACTGTGATCCAAGTTTCTGCGGGACATAATGTTCCATGCTGAATTATATGTTGACTATTAAGCTATGGTGTGCTTGTTGATATTTTGTTCAGCTTTTTACATTGTTATTCCTAATTGTAGCATTTTTGTCACTCATGTTCATGTACATGGAAATAAATACTCACAGCAACTTTAACCTCCAGCTTTCTAGAAGTGTCTCGTCTCTCTCCCCTTCTTTGGTATCAACTATTTGGGGCAATCGTGGCTCAAGAGTTGGCAGTTCGTCTTGGTCTCAGTCGTTGTGTCCTTGGGCAAGACACTTCACCTGTTGCCTACTGGTGGTGGTCAGAGGGCCCGGTGGCGCCACTGTCTGGCAGCTTCACCTCTGTCAGTGCGCCCCAGGGTGGCTGTGGCTACAATGTAGCTTGCCACCGCCAGTGTGTGAATGTGTGTGTGAATGTGTGTGTGAATGTGTGAATGACTGAATGTAGTGTAAAGCGCTTTGGGGTCCTTAGGGACTAAGTAAAGCGCTATACAAATACAGGCCATTTACCATTTACCATTCTGTCCATCTTAATAAAGGCATTTTCATTCTCCTCTAGTTGGTCCACCTGGTGTCCCATAGACAGACTTCCTGCCAAAGTGACTCTATTGTAATGGTCTAATTGCTTTACAATGGAGCCACCAAATGCTCCAATTCACAGTGAAGGTGTCCCCAATCCATCACCTGGAGTCCACAGCGCTAAATCACCGGAAGTAGCCATTAATATCCGGTCAATGAGCTGAATCCCGCCATTTCTAGAGACTTCTGTCTGCAGGTAGGAAGTGGCTCATTCTATTAGGCCTCAGGGTGCTCTGAGTTTAACAGAAATCAGATTTTTTTTGAGTGAGATTGAGTGAAACTACCACGGTCACTCGTCATGTGAAAATTGCAGTTTTTGAATTCATTTTGTACACAAATGGTACACAGAATTGGGTTTATACACTCAAATGCTTCTGTTACTAATAACGCAATCGTGAAGACAACAATAGTCTTCTATTTTTTATTGAAACTGGTGATGCATTCAAACAGAAGCCGAGGCCTGGAGGAATATGAATATTTTTGTGTCTGTGTGTTGTGTTGCAGTCTTTGTTGGTCTGGGAGCTACAGTGCTAAAGTCTTGAATCACCATCCATTTCTTCATGTTGTGCCAGACATTCTTGTAATGTTTTAAATTGGTCTTCAGCTGTTGTACCTTAGTCCATTTGAAGGTCTTCAAAGTTTTTCTTTGGACACTGGCTGCTTTTTCAATCATTTTCAGTCCGGTCCTTGTACCTGATGATTTTCAGAGGCAATATTTTTCTTATTTTAAGTCACCATGAGCATAAAAACCCACCTAAATAAACCAGTGTTGTCTACAACTGACAAATTAACAAAGACAAAAACTTAAATTGTATCATTATTCACTTTGTTACTAGCAGTCTGTTGCAAAATCACATAATTTATTTAGTTGAATCTTTAAAAATTGCCAAAGAAAACATTTTAAAAGGCATAAAGTAGTATTGTTGCATCAATGAGGTGATTCTCAAAGACCTATTGGCCACTAGGTACTAGTTGGTTGACATATCTTGACATAATCCGCAGTGAGTACTTCTAATTTTGAGAAAACTGGATAGAAAAGGCCAGGTTACAAAAGAACTGGACTGAAAACCAGTGACAACAGGTCTGATCGAGAGATGGATTTTTGGCTCTTATTGTCTTCAATATATATGGAGGAGGTCAGGAGAGAGGTCCAATAGCGAGTGTCTACAGACATCCATGAAAAAGCCTTGAGGCTCCGTCATGTTTTGAGACTACATTTTTGCCAGTGGTCTTGGGAATTTTGTGAAAATAGATGGAATTATGAATGCAGAAAAGGGAGAGGAAGTCGTAGGTAACTGAGAAACTCCGGAAATATCTCATTTCATAATCTGTTCACATATTGATCTAAAAGCAGATTTAATTCATGAAATATAATACATAATGCATATTTAAAATTAGAAAGTAAGAAAAACGCATGGATGAAAGATAAAGGTGAACTCCTTCATTCAAATGCAAGTTACAGTGTAGGCTGTAACTTGCATTTGAGATTGTAGATTACAGGTAATGCCGCGTGCGTGCACTTGCCCTAACCTTAGGTGGGATTGAATTGAGCTTGTTGGGCATTTCTCTCTGAGGCTGCATGTCAGCCATTGTAGGTGTCATGAGGCTGCAGGATTTCTGCATGAATATCAATGAGGATTTGCGAGGTTCTATTGTTACTTTTTTTTTGTCTGTTGCTCTCTGACACATTATCAGGAGCTGGGGACAGGGAAAGGAGAGATGTGTCTGTAGCTGCAACGCACACACAAAAGCCCAGGTGATTATTATCCCACTCAGAGAGTCAATTAGAGAGAGATACAGAGACCTTTCTGGAGTGACAGATGCATTATTAAAGGAAATACATTTGCTTGCATTTCCCCCTTTTTTTTGTATGTCCCACAGGGCCTCTAAATCATTAATAAGGCTGACTTTTAAATCAGTTTATTGTAATTGTCTGCTTTTATTTTATCTATTATCTGTGATTTGATCATGTCCACAGCTGATTCAAACCAGTGCATATCTAAAAGTTTTTAAACGCATCATCTTTCCGATGTCAGCACAGGCAATGTGGGAATACTCCATATGGGAATATGTGTAATTCACACTAAGACATATTGCCATGAGTTGCCAACGATAACAATGACATCATGATACAGCAATTCTACAGTACTTGATCTAGGATACATTATGATAAATTAACCAGTGAGGTTCCTCTTCTTCATCACAGTCTCATTTAACTTCCCTTCAGTTTACTGTCATCGATTTGATAGCACCAGCACAATCTGCTGAGTCAAATTGGTGGGAGAATATTTTAGATTACATGCATGTAATAATACAAATGTTACTATTATTTATTTGCAATTTTTATTGAGAACTTTAATAATCCTATGGTCAAACACTAGATGGAAGCACATCATGACAACATTGCATCATTTGCAAAAATCTGCATAATCTTTAGTTGCACCTATGAAAAAAATAAGTCTGACGGGCATAAAAGTAAACTTGGCACAAAAAGAAAGGAAATTTGTTTGGTCAATAATTTCTTTGTAACGAGGCTTCTTGTCAAAAAATCTTATTCCATTATGAAGCCTGTTTAATTCCTCTTCAGTGGTGCCACATTTGTGTCAACCAGTGTGGTTGTGTTGGTCACTCTGGCACAGACAGCACACCCAGCCTGGTCCCACAAGTGTTCAACGGGGTTGAGGTCATGACTGCAGACAGGCAATTCCATCCTCTCCACTTCCAAACTCTGTAGGTGAACCCTGCTCTGTGGGGGCAAGCGGTGTCATCCTGGAGAATGGAGTTTGTTCGCAGACAAGATTAATAGAATCAAATATAATAATGACTTAGCCATCTTATGATTTTATAGTTAGTACCTTGGTTATTTTGGCTCACTGTGTAATTAACTAGATTGACCTACTGATGTCTTTTAAGATGATAACAGGTGGAAGAGTAGATCATCTACCAGTCTGAAAGTTGTGGATCAATCCCTGCTTTCTCCAGTCCACATGTCGACCTGTCCTTGGGCAAAATATTGAACTCTGAGTTGCCCCAATGCATCCATCGGTGTCTGAGTGTGTGTGAAAGCACTTAGGCGTAGACAAAAGTGCTATATGATTGATATTTTATTGCAGGCTTTAATTTCTTGTATCCACATTACATTTTGGATAGAAGAGTGTTTTTAACAGATGGCTTTTGTATTTCATGGGTGATTGCTCGCTTTCATCAGTGGCGCTGGCAACACCTGGGCACAGTGTGCCAGTGTTCTGTAAAGGCCCTCAGAGCTCTGTTGCCTGGCTCTCCTGCATGAGACACCTTACTTGGAATTTGGTTTGGATTTTGCACCAAATAACATTCTCTACACCACTTTTCCACTCATGCACTCACCCACTCCACTGATTGTAATGACTACACACACTATGGTTGGTTGAAGTTCTTTCCTTGTTTTTGTCATTTAAAATAGTCTTTTGTCCTGATTCATGTAATTAGTCCGAGTGATGCTACGACTGCAGATATGCATTGATGTAATTTTGTCTTTAGTCCAATAAAATAAACACCTTATTACTATCCAAACCTCAAGTGTCTGGACTTGGCTGTTTTTATGCCATTGTTTACATTTTCTTTTTTCTTTTTATTTTATTTTAGATTTCTTATTGATATGTAGAACTGATAACATTGTGAGGTCACATAGGGATGCACCAATCCAACTTTTCCCAGTTCCAGTATGATACAGATACCCTGGTTTTGTGTATCTGCCAATGCAATATAATATGCCAGTATAATAAGTTCCCATTAAATACCAATTTTAAATAAAAAAAACAAAAAACAAACATTGATAAGTATATTTAATATGTTGTGCAAAACACCACCACTACCACTACCAAAAAAATTCTCCGCCATTATATAAAAGGACCAGGTGAACTCTTTGCAGAAGCAATGCTCTTCCCTTTGTAACAAAAATCTGTCTGAACGTTTTCTGTTAGCTTCCTGCTAACAGTATGTTAGTGCAGAACTGCTGGTGTGTTGCACAGTAGCTCCACAACAACACAGCCGAGAGAATGGATTGGCCCATAGAATGACTTGGATACCTGACCATGGATACCTGATGGAGCTTTTCTGTTCCCATTCCTACTCAGCTGGAGTAAGCTGGTGTGGGTAACTCTGGTGATCATGTAACAACGATATAAAGAGAAATATAGCACCGGTGAATTTAGTATGCTTTCAGCACGGTTACATATTATTGTTGCCTCAGTCAATGTTAGGAGCTGCTTTTTCTGTTGTTGCAATTGAGCGCTGGTTTCCTCTGTGGTTTGTAAGTTCTGTAGTGGACACTCTCTCGCTCTCTCTCTTGCTCTCACTCACACACAAACACACACTGGCAAATTTTCCGGCACTGCCTGATGCAAGCAGCCATTCAGTGATTGCTCTACTGGAGGAGGACGAAGAAGAATTTAATAGAGTTACGTAAGCGCAAGAGAGACGATTTAAATAATCTCTTCCTGAGAAAAGGACTTCCTGGGAGGTTGTGGAGTCCTCTGATGTGTGAATTATCAGGACTGGGGTGGAGTAAAAACACTGGGAGTCTTCAAAGGAGAGCGGCTGGGTTGTATAAGCCACATGGGCTTTCTGATCGACTTTTTTTTTTTTTTTTTACCTAGGGTTAATCACTCACATATTCAAAGCGAGACCACCAGCATAAACCTAAATCCTCTTTTGTGTGTTTGTCATGTTACATTATTTCCTTCAAGACACACACAGTGAGAGCGAGCATGGAGTTGGTTAAGTGGCCCAGATGTTTCTTTTATGTTTGTGATAACCACAGAGGAGCCCTGCTGGTCATCTATTGCTTTCTCTCCCATCTCCTACACACACTCAGAGTCCTGCATACTCCAAACCATCTTCTGTCCACCACTCTTACAAAAGAGGCAAAGAAAAAAATAGGAGTTGAAATTCTGGAAATAGGTGTAAAGGACACGATGAGATTCAGCTCAAGCTCTGTTGTGGTGTGTTGCAAATTTTATTATTTTTATTATTTGTTAAGGTGATTGGCAACTGAGCCGTGTGTGTGTGTGTGTGTGTGTGTGTGTGTGTGTGTGTGTGTGTGTGTGTGTGTGTGTGTGTGAGATAAAGCTCTTGGTTGAGTCATCAGCAATGAAGATGAGATGTATTAGAAGATATATAGTTCTTTGCTTAAGGATCTAAGCCTGTCTACATAAAGTATTTGAGAGATTTTAACTGTGACTGATGCAAAATGCATTTCACTGAGAGGAGCTTAAATTTCAGTTTCTGCTAAAAAAAAAAAATCTTAAACCTAAACATCTTAAAGAAACTTGTCTAAATTGGTTTTGCTTTGGACTCTTGTCTAGTTTTGAAAGAATTAGGCTTGTTTTCTTTTCAGAGGGGCCCAGAGAGTTGGGCTTCTTGTTTGCAGTGGGCAGGCTGACCGATGAGATCAGGCAGGAGTCTTTGTGGATTATGATATTCGTAGATGAAATTGTGATCTGCAGGGCGCAAGCGGAGGTAAGCATAGGAGAGAAAAGCAATGAAAGTTGCTAGAAATTAGACAAAATACATGCATTTGAAAGAGAGGGACACAGGTGCAAAGATAAAGATTTAAGGTAGTGAGGATGGATGGGCTTAAATATGTGAGGCAAACCATCCAAAGAAACAGACAGTGCACAAGACAAAAGGATAGCAGCAGGAGTGAAAGGGATGGTTTACAAGATGTTATGGAGACCTGCTATGATGTCAAAAACAGAGGCTGAGCTGGAGGTGGCAGAGTTGAGGATGCTAAGATTATTATTGTGAGTAACCACAATGGACAAGATTAGAAATGAGTATATCAGCGATATGGCTCAGATTGAACCGTTTGGAGGCAAAGCAAAGCTGAGCTGGTTTGGACATGTGCAGAGTGGGTATACTGGACAGAGGATGCTGAATATGGAGGTGTCAGGCAGAACGAAAAGAAAAGAAGATTCACAGATGCAGTGAAGGAGAATATGCAGAGACTTGTGGGACAGAGTGAGATGGATGCAGATGCAGTGTCTATTTGTGCGACTGTCTTCTATAAAGAACAGAAGTTGTCTTATGGGTGTCAGAGTATGTAGAGAAAAACAAGTAAGTCCTTAACAGGCTGTTTGTTCTGCTTTTTGATTAGATGTGATTCCACTTTCTGTTGCTGCTGTTTTTAAACAATATCCACGTATGACTTCTTTTGATTAGTGTTTCCACCGCAGAGATGTGAAGTGCAGCTTCAAAAGAATCTATTCTGACTCATTCTTACAAACTCTGTGGCTAGAATTATTATTCTTCACCTGGTTCCCGGTCATACGTGCAGTTATATCTGTTAAAATTCTGTCTGCCCTCCTGCAGAAGGTTAGCTGTGCATTGTTAACTTGTCTTATATTAGTTTTAAATCACATAAGAAATGTGAGAAGGTCGTGTGGTTAACAGAGGTTCCCTGCCAATATGCTCCACAGCTTTCCCGATGGCCAGTAATATAATAAATGTCCAATGTTAGTTTGTACTAACGGTTCTCTAATAAACCATAAAATTACATTCTCATGACATGATCTATACTTTAAGAACTAGCGACAGTGTTTCCTGCTGTGAAACGTCCAAATTTAATGCATGCATTCTTGTGCTTCCTCACATTTTAATGTTTTGACATCTGTACCAAATACCGTATAAACAGACTTACAGCAGAAAACAATCACATCATGCATGGACCCAAGTGTAAGCTCTATAAAATGGATGTTTAACACACGAGCGAGCTCTGCTGTGAAACGGGGAACAACTGTTATGTTTTCCTCAACGTGAAATATGAAATAATTGGACCATCAACATGTGATTCAACATCTTTTCAGTCAGCACAGTGAAGGTTTCACAGTTCTGCTGTCTACTGACCATAATCAGAAGTATTTACACACGGGACTCTGTAAATTGCACTCTCTGTAGAGTCTTCACAGAGGTACAGTAGACCACAGGAAGACATTTTTGATGCCTCGTCCTCGTATATTTGCAGGAATGCTTTATGAAAAGCAAGTGAGCATCTTTAATTTCACATGCTTTTCATTGCTTAAATGTAAATTCTCTTGAGACTTGCATGGAAATTTATGCATATTTTATACATAAAAAAAGAGTATTATATAGGGTGGTTAATGGAAACAGGATGTCTGAAAAGTCACTCTCCTCCTCCTTGTTTTTATTTTTTATTTTCAGCAGACACAGCATTGACATAAGGCTGCAGCCTGCCTTTATGTAATTGGATTTCATGTAAATTAAAGAGAGTTAAAAGTTATGTAACATTAACTTCCTTTTCAGGTAGTTATTCATCCAAAGTCCACATCTATTTCTCAATTTGAAGCTATAGTCGCGGAGGCTAATCTCTGTCTGAACTGCCATGCCGAGACAATTACCCGGAGATAAGATGATGACTGCAGGGTATTTGGAAGATTGAAGTCTGAAGGACAATATGGGTGGCATCACATGATGGGCTTTAATTCTCCCCTGATATTCCCAGGGTCAAACTAAGCAGCTGTGGTCATGATAAATGCTGATTCGGCTTAGATTATGACTGCTGACAAGGTGGCCTGTTTAAAGACTTAAATCCAGCTGCGGATGGATAATTGTCTCCATGCTGAGGAAATATGAGCATTTCAGCTTTGATTTATTACCTCTTTGTATTAACTGATTATAGTGATGGATGAAGGTTAAAAAAAAGTGAATCAAGGGAGATGAGAAGGAGGGGAGGAAGCTGACGCGACATCAGGTAATTGAGCTGGACATTTCATCTGTCCACAGCTGTGGTGTGTTTTCCAATTCACACTTATCACCAGTGTCCTCCTCAGCCATGTGCCCTCTGCTGATTTGATCCCTTTGATCCCTAAAGAGGGCAGAATTAAGTGACAGGGAGAAAACAGGTCAGATTTCCTAACTTTTTATTATCTGAATTGAAAGGACAAAGTATTTATGATTGTCTCATTTTCTCAAATCTCAAAAGTTTATATCATCGCAACATTTCAAGTAAATTTGCAATGATGATATTTTCAGGATATAGAAAAAAAAATGCTATCTGCGATTACATCTTTCAGGAGCCGGCATGTATTGTATTTATTATTCTCTCCTATTTCCTTTCTGATAAAGCTTACAGTTAGGTCTAGATCAGGTTACCCTGAAGCATTTTTCAGTTATGCTGCTGTACCAGAAGTTTTTTTTCTATAATTTTAGACATCTACTTTTTACATTAGAGCTCAAAGAGTTGTGCTGACTGATTCTTTCATTTCTTATGACCTACTACAGTAGTAGTAGTTCTTCCTGTAAAAGGGGAGTTTTTGTCCTTCCCACCATCCCCTAGTGTTTACCCACATGAGGCTGTCTGATTGTCATTTTCTTCCTGTATAAAGTGGCCTGAGGAGGCTGTTTTTTGGGGGTATATAAATAAAGCTGAATTTAACAGAAATTTTTATTTACGCAAACAAAATGAAATGAATTTTCAATCTCTCCTCAATGAGCTCCTGTCAATGCTGACAGACTACTTACTTTGAAGTGTGAGTGTATGGGTTCCATCAGCATCACAGTGCTGATACAGCATTTTGTAGAGTGACACAGCATAAGTAGCTTAGCTTTGTGGCAACACTGCATACGCTTTAGTTTACACGTAGTTAAACTAACTTGTAACTTTTCAGTAGATGCGTAATATTGTCACAAAACAAAATTGAAGTTTATTTTCTACTTGGGATATTGTGTCCTTGGTTGAGCTTTTTAACCTGTTGCTTAAATCTTTCTTATTTCACTGTGAAACTACATTAGATATCAGTCTATCCATTAATGGTCTCCCTGTCACATGGAGTGCAACTAGCAAAAGCTCCAGCAATGCCTAATTGACTCATTTGTTTATTTTTGGATGTACGCAACAGTGTGGGTTTTTTGTTGTTGTTGTTGTTGTTTGTTTTTTGCTGTTTGTTTGTTTTTTGTTTTTGTTTTTTACCTCAAGTTGTGAAATAATTTTGTTGTTTCAACCATTAGCTTGAACAGTTTTCTTTCATATTTTGCAGCCCACTATGCTTTGTTGGAGGTCTTACCTCTTCCAGTCAGCTAGTTTGTTTTTTTTTAAACTAAATCATCAGAGGTTGACATGCTGATAGGTTTGGGCTTGCGTCGTCGTTGTGTACCAGTGAACATAAACACATGCTGCTAGATCATTGATAATGTCAGTTGACACTTTATTTTTAATCACATAAAGAATTGTACTGATATTATTGTGAATGGTACGATGATGCCACAGCCGTGCTCTTAATGGGATATGAAAAGAGAAGCTTTATCATCTTTGTTTCATTGCAGTATGTAAGCTTCTAATTTTCATTAATCATTATTTACTTTTTTATCCAGTGAGAACTCTGCTGCAGTTCTTATTTTATTAAATTAAATACTTGTTCCTGCTGTGCAGCATGCGTGCATTTTGTAAGATTACCTTGCATAACAGTCGATTACACTATTGGATTTAATGAGATTAGAATAGCTAATACAGAACTGCAGCGCAAAGACTATAACTGTTTTTGTTTTTCATAGCACTTTTTTTTTCTCATCACTGTATTAAAGAGATTTGGGCAGATACTCAGCAGCTCATTTCCCTTTTCTCCTGAAACAGGAAAAACACTCGTTAAAAACCTTCTGAATATTTGTCTGTAGTCTTGTGAACATTGTTTTAACAGAAGGCCAAAGCCTTTTTTCATATACCAATGAGAAGAAAAAGAGTTTAACCTGATTAATTACAGGCTGGCTTTTAGCTGAATGTCATCCATCTAAATGCTAACATGTTGGGACGTATGCATCTCCTATTTCCAGAAGCTGCATCCTCCCATCTGAACTGTTGATTTACAAAATGATGGCAGAATATTGGCGACTATTGCTGAAAAGACCCTACACCTTCAAAGAGCTGAGAAAACATGACTCAAAAAGATTAGATAGCCGCTGAACGAGACAAATGTATGAAGTAGTCGTCACTATTACCCGTATCACTCGTTCAAATTAAATTCAATGCTGCATGTAAATGCCAGGCCATATTAAATCTTATCTCATGTAAACAGTTGGTCTCAAATCTACAGTCGGAAGGACTTCAGTCTGAATGAAGAAAAATGTGTGCGTGTAACCGCAGCGCCACTGTTCCCAGCAGGCAAGACAAACCTATAGAGATCAAAGAGTGTTCCTGACTACACTACTTCTCTTTTGCTGAAGCCAGAAAGCTTGTTGTATCTACCTTTAGTCATTTCATACAGAATAACACTGTGTGTGTGTGTGTGTGTGTGTGTGTGTGTGTGTGTGTGTGTGTGTGTGTGTCAGCCTAACATGGCAAGGAGCCCAGGTTGTAATGCAGGCCTTACCCTCAGCTTGTCACCCCATTAACCTCAAGTGTGTGTGAGTGCTGTCAAGCTTAGTCAGCAAGGTGGAATGCACTCGGACCTCCGCAGATGTGTGTTTTTGCTGATTTTGTACTGTAAGTGTGCGTGTGTCTGTGTGTTTACGTGCATACATGAGAAGAGAGGAGGGGAGTCAAGTTCAGGTTCAGGACAGGTCAAGTGTTGGGGAGATGTAACAGTCTCTGTGGTGCCTCTGTCTGTACCGGGTGAGTACTCTTATACTTTATTACCTTCCCTCTCCAAGCCCAAGGCTATCAGCACCCACAGAGTTATTACACCTTATCCAGGCAAGCGCACACATGACATTACACTTAGAATACACTCTCACCACAGGCAATACACAGTGTTGTGAAACAGCACCCTTGTGCAGAGTCCCCAAGATCTGAATTTCTGGTCCTCCTTGTCACGTCTCAGTGGGACATTTTCTCATTTGGGTCTTATGCATTCAGTCAGAGCGTTATGAAAGCAGCTGGATATCTGCTTTGCCTGTGGTTTTAATACATCAATTCTTGATATTGTGCTTTGACCTCCGCCGTCTGCCATTAGTGCTTGCTTGTCTGGAGAGCCCATCACACCATAAGAGGCCAGGGCCTCCTGTCAGCTCTCGTTCTCTGTATGAGCAGGAGAAGAGGTTTCATGGGAGCAATTGCTCTCAGAGGCTCTGATAATAGCTCAGTGGACCTCTGATCACTGGCTCCCTCAGTGGAGCAATTACACTATTCACCACCTATTATACCCTTTCTGACTTGTATAAATGGTGGTCTTACACATACATTTGGGCACCCACGTTGATGTTTGCCCTCACACACACTGAAAGCTGGTCCAATCAAAATGTTATCCAAAACACAGGTCATCTTCTTCTCTTTCAGTTACTCCTCCTTACAACTTTCAGGATTCATCCAGATAAACTGTTATTCATAGTCTGAAACCAAGAAACAAAGTACCCGTTTATGCCTTTGACAGCAGTGATACAAAGAAATGTTTTGCTGCTGCCTTGCACTAAATACATCAGAATGAAGTATACTAACAATAATTGTAGTGATTAATTGTTAAATAACTTAGAACTAGTTTGTTCTTTGAAACACTTCTAAGTGTTTTGTAGGATGAAGTCTGTACCAATAATACAAAGTGTGAAATGAAATAGCACCTAATAAAGGATAGGAAAGATTACCCCTGCTACACATGAAGTATTGTTCAATAATCACTGTGCAAACTTAAAATGCTGCAAAGTCACTTAAAGAATGTAACTTCACCTTAATAATTAGTTTTTTCTTTTGAAAAACAAAAGGGGCACTGTGGTCCAATCTGAGCTAATATCTTTTGGTTTGTCAAGTGATTAATCATGATTTTCTTTTATACAGTAAAGATTTATGTATATGTGTCTTTGTCTTATGCATATATAGATTCTATGGATATCTATACGTGTATGTATCTATTATGCTCATACAAGCCATGGCCTGTGTCTGTGTGGCTTCTCTCTATCCACTCCGACTTCTCCCCACAGTCCCAAAGACATGTGTGCTAAGTTAATTGAATGAATGTATTTCTCTCTTTTGGGCCCTGTGATAGACTGGCAGGGTGTGCCCTGGCTATCACCCAATGTCATCTGGGATAGGTTTCTGTTGGACAAGCAGTTAAGATGGATTTATATCTAAGTCACCAAGTGACTGGATGCTGCTGTTTCTGTTTTAGGGTTGTGATTCTGAGAGAGAGAGATGCTGCTGACTTTTTGCGTTGTTGCTGTGGTTTTGTTTTTGCCTGTGTCACAATAAGACAGCTGGAAAACGTGACGCAGGACGACCGGTCAGCCTTGGTTGTGTGTATGCATTTGATGCTTGTGGAGTGCTAGAACACACACACACACACACACACACACACACACACACACACACACACACACACACACACACACACACACTTTGTCTGGAACAGCTCTGTAGTTTTTCTTGACTCATACCTGTTGTCTGACCCTGATTACAAACACTTACTCGTTCACTTCCTCACACACACCCACACTTCGCCTGAACAAGCCTGAACAACTTCTTGACAGCTAAGAGCTTCAAAAGCACAGGGATGGATGGAAAGTGTGGAGGAGGAGGGACAGAAAGATGAAAAATAGAAGGTGAATTCCTACTCATTATTGCTTTCCGGTCAGGTCTGTATGCTCTGTTGAAAATGAGAACTTGAACTTGTTTGTAAAATTTCTACATTAAAAAAAAAATGAAAAGATGAACTTAGCATACTGTGCAAAGGTTTTAGTCACTTTTGAATTTGTTTTGAAGGTGCTAAACAAAAATCTATGTTTGGTCTTTACCAGCCGTTGCCTTTGAAACAGCACCTGTTCTTCTCCTAGCACTCAGTTTTTAAGCATGCAGATAGCATCTTGGAGAACTAGCCTTACCCTGATATAATCCCAGACTGACTCCACCATGTTTAGACCAGGCCTCTCTGGGGCACATGCCATCTGTTGCATGACTCCTTGTTCAATTTTATCACTGGAGATGCTGCATGCAATGAATTGGAGACATAGCTGACAGCTCCCTGCTGGTGATGCGTATCAGATGTAAATCTAAAAGTATAAAGTGTGTAAAATCTTTATATAGTAAGAAGACAGTGGAGAGAGTAAAATGATGGAACCAATTGTTTTGATAATTTGCAGGTCAAAAAATTCACCTAGGCTGGATTACTTGAAAACTTGGGTGTCTAGGTTAGATATATGACACATGCAAATTACCTGAGGAACTTACTCGAAAGTGACGGGGCTACAGGAAGTAGACCCTTGAGAGCCAATTTAGACAGTCACTGGTGCATTGTGCATCTCGCTTTTGAAATGTGAGACACATGATGCATGTTTCAAATTTGAAAACCAAAAATGCTTAGATAATTACTCAAAGTAATAATGGCACAACCATAAAAACAAGTTTGGATATTAAATATGGAAAAGGTAAACAGAGTCTTCCAGTAAAATATGTAACAGCTATATATTCAATACACAATGAAGGCTCAAGAATAAAATTGCGAGATGTCTACTTTTCTGCTTTCAGATGCTTCGTGTGACTGTCAAGTTTCTTTTCTCTGCAATGTGTAGCAAATGCCAGAAATTCAAAGGCTGCTTTCACCTGAGAAGCAGTCCTATTCAGTATACATACATATACATCAACGGCACAAGCTCTTATTACAACCTATGGTTACGTTTTAAAATTAGCAATCATGTCATAAAAAAGTTACAGTAAAAAAGAAAATCGCTGGTGGGGTGATGTAGGGATGCAGGAAGCTGCTTCTTCCTTTAATTTAGCAATCTGAAAAAAGCCAACTGCAGTTGCACAATGACAAAGTGTATGAGTGGTTCAGAAAGATGGCAGGAGCTGCTGGCACTTAAACTCCTGTTCATGTGTCCCAGAAGAGCAGAAGGCTGACCTTGAGTTTTACTAGCGAATCCATGCAACATATAACCGGCTGAAACGAATTAAATATATTACTTATGTTCCTTAGAGGCTAAAAAAAAATCACATTAAATATAAGCAACGCTGATTTAAGATCAATATTATTCTTATGAGTGTATGTTTAAATTCAGCACTAAATAACCAGACACACACAGACATTACTTCAGTAACCTTAAAACAGAGCTTAACAAGGTATATGTTTAACCTAACTGGACTCTCACCCAGGATACTGAGATCAACATCTGTTATACTTTTTGTGGTGATTTTAGTGAATTTTTTTTACTCAATTTTTGATTAGATTGAGGGAGCACAATTACCTGGTTAATTTTAGGAAAAGATTATAATTTTAGTTCACAGCAGTAAGTACAGGCGTGCTGGTCTGATACTCGCGAATATTGATGTTGAAGAGCAAAAAAGAAAACAAAAAAGGAAAAAAGCCTAAACTATCAAGCAAGTAGTTAAATATACTTTTGGATAAACTGAAAAAACTTTCAGAGATATGTTAAAAATTGCACAGATACACGATTTTGGGAGTGTTTGCAAATAAAATGGGATACAAACATAAAAAACCCAAAACAAAGAATGTCCAAAATAGGAACAAACAGAAATCCAAGGTCCTCAAATGTAGCCAAGCAAAGCAAAGGGCACACGGGGGCAGATGCACAGACACTGTGACAGTGATTAAGGGGAAGGACCTGACTGATCGGGGAAACGGGAGGTAAATGAGACAACAGTGAAAGGAGTCAAGACAATCACACAAACAGGATGTGAAAATGGAAACAAGAAAACTACCAAAGGTGAAGTAAAAATGATCAACCCAAGAGAAGAACCCCACATGACATTAAAAAACCTAAATAAAAAAAGTTAATGAACTAATATTTTACTTGCCAATGTTAAATATGAACTGAAACCCTAAAAACATAATAAATTCCAGGGACCCTGACACTTGCTTTAATAACAGCTTAGCTTATTTTTTTAAATAGAGGAAATACGACTGTTTTGTTTGTTTAGTTTATGCATGCATAGCGAAACTGTGAGATTTTCTAGTTTCCATTTCGTTAGATTGGTATTCATGATATTAAGTCCCATCCCATGAATACCATGAAAAAGGACAATCTCAGGAAGCATTACTTCTAAAAAGAAGTTTTTGCGATTTTTGCTGTTGGCCAACAAAGTTATTATACAATATTTTGCTGTAAGACTGAGCTGAAGCTGTTGAATCTCTGTTATGACACTTTAAATGCAGACAGGCTTTCTAAACTATAAAAACCGTGCAGATCTGCAGTGCTATAGAAAAACTGTTGGCATGTACCTGAGGGATATAATAAATGCAAAGCGATGCAGTCGTCAGCTTCATTATATCATAAGAGCTCCTCGTTGGCACTCAGCACCGTCGTCACCCACATCCAACACTTACTCATGGTGTCGGTCTTTGTCCCTGCTATCATGTAACAGTATCGGCGTTTTCAGCTTTCACTGACTGCTTTGCATGTGAGTCATTAGGCTGGAAGCTGTGGGTGTATTTCTGTCATGTAAGAAGGTAAAAGCAATCAAACTGCAGGGTTATGTTCGAGGATACGTTAGCAGTTTACCTAAGGACATGGCTGAATGTAACACACTGTTCAAGTCTTCAAAATATGAATGCTGATCAGCCTGTTCCATTTAGTATTTAAATTTGTGGATTACATTCAGGGCTGTAGTTTATATAGCAAGGTAGTTATATTGCTTAGGACTGGATAGTATTTGAAAATGTGTAATGTAGTAATAATTTGAATGAGTTTATAAAGGCAACTCCTGAGGAGATGATTTCCTTGAAAAAGCAGGTTTTAGGACAGATTATTCAACAATAGATCACATTTTAGTTCTACATAATGTAATTGACTTATATGTGAACTATAAGAGTTGATTTTAATGTGCTTTTATCAGTTATGACTCTTAAGTTAGTGGAAATAAGTTTATTATGGTGTAAGATATAAACAGTTAAACTAGCTACACATTGCATGTAATGTTTGTAGTTGCTGCACTTGCTTCTACTTTTTGCTGAGTATTTTGATTGAATTTATTGACTCTAAGAGAAAAAGATGTATATCACTCACTGGTTTGAGTTGCGTGTTGAAGCCTCACAGCTCACAGACATATACATCTGCTGAGTGTGAAGCAGAACACTAGAACTTATTTGGGCTTTTAATGAAACGAACCAAACAGAAAGCCATGTTGTTTGTCAGATAATTGCATTAAAACGTATTAAAAGGTAGAGAAGTCCAGTTAAGTAAATTAGCATAAATGTTCCTTGCAGGGTGTAAACAGGCTCACTGAATGGAGTGTATGATAGTTGTCTCTCTTTTGGATTTGGACTCAAGTGGGTTTTTGCAGTTTGTGGAATAAATTTTTTCAGTTCAAGAAATTTTAACATGTCTTATACAGGGGAGGTATTCCAGCCACAGTTTGCAGTTATCCATCTCACTTAGACCCCAGTCGAACAAGCCTAGAGACTGGTTGACAACCACTGTACTACACATTTTTCAACTGCAGGTTGCCAGGCTGTCACCGACACACTTTTTTGACCAAGCTCTTGTGCAGACATGCTGTTTTTGAAGCATTGCCGGTGTGACAAATGCTTTCATGGGCCAATAATAATACAATTAGTTTGCTGGTCATTGTTTGTGCTTCACATAATGCGAAACAGAACAGACTTGTCGCTGCAGCAAAACTTAATAAAAAAGACTTCCTATACATCTGAATTTCAGTATATTTCAGGAAGTAGGCTCTGAAACTGGAGAAAGCCAATTTAGGTGGATGACTGATTGCTCTCAGTGTTGCCTTCTTCCAGCTGAGTGGCCTACCTACTCTGATGTCAAAGTGTGCGTGTCCTCTAAGTGCCTTTGGTTCAAGGGTCACTCAAAGTTAAGTGGTGCAGCATAAAAGACCCGTGGAAAGTACAAGACCTTCTTTTCTCTGACTTCCTGCTTCACACATACTCTGCAGCTGGTCGTCTGAGTGAGGCACATGGAGAGTGAACAGGAATGTGTAAGTGTTAGAGACGAAGGACTGTACACATCATAGTGTGTTTTGGATAGAGGCAGTAAGAGGGTGTTTTGGAAATGACAGCTTACACATCTGTCCGACTTTGTTTCTCCATAGGGCCCGCTGTGATAAAACGCTGGAGGACTTTTAGCTTAATTAAACTGGATTAGGAACAAACCAGTGAACTGGCTGTCCCTTATTTCTCTACTCCTGCAGTCTCCCTTAGTCATACACCTACCTACATTTTTGTGAGTTCTTCTTCACCTTACTACAGCATTTTAATGCTACTCAAGCTGCTGGATGCTGATAGATCCTTACTTTTATGAGGTCCTCTCTCTAGACTTGCTTCTTGTGCCAATTTTGGCTCTGTGATTTGAGACTTAAATATTGATAACAAGGGATTTATTCTCTGCCTTACTATAACTTGGATCATCTCTAAGCTAAATATAAAACCCCTTACCCCAACATCTTTACCCTTTGCTCATCTTTACAACAACAAACAACCTTTTGAAGATCTGTTCTCAAAGTGAGTACTAGTCAGATTGTCCTCACTCTTCAGAAATGTCCTCATTCCAGAGGCATAAAACTCAGATTGGTCCTCACAGAGATAGATGCACAAACACACATATCAGTACCAGCCAGCAGCTAATCAGCTTAGCTCTTGAAAAACTGGCTGGAAGCAGCTCAATCTGGAACAGATTTTAATTCTTGTTTGTGTGATCATATCAGTGGGTGAAGATGTAATTTTTTTCTATGTTCACAGGATCTCTCTCTGCTTTCATAATAATGATAAATCAGAGATGAATAACTTTATAGCAGGATTTGGCTTTTTCTCCCCTCAGGGCTCGTGGTTGTCATTATCTTCAGATTGTAAACAAACAGAGAGTGAGATTAACGACATAAGTTTTTAATCCCCCATCGAACAAGCACATGCATATGCTCATTCACTTGATGGCTTAATGAAATGGAGAATTCCCAGAGAAATTCCAGTCAGTGCCTCCTGTCTCATCAGACAGCCTCTCTTTTGTTGGCAATCCCTTTTGTGAGGATTCTTTGCAGCATTGTCTTGTTGCATTATGTTATACTGAAAACAAAGGTTTTCAAGGGCGCCTTGTGCGCAGTTGTTGAGTTTAGGCAGTGCACAGGCCTTGAGTCTGGTCCGTGATTATCTGGCAAACACCGGATGTGAGTGAAAAATGTCCCAGACCAGTCGGTAGTTGTTCCTCAAGGTTGATGGCTGTTGCTGTGAAACTGACTGCCCCAGTCATGCAAGACTAGAGACTGATCAGTAACCTTCAACCACAGGTTGACAAGACATATTCCCTCATTGGTTGGCAAAAACCAGTTGCTTGAGGTTTCTAGCAACTGCAAGATGAAACTGGTAACAAAAAGATACGTTGCTTAACTGAAGACCGTGATTGCTTTGGAAGACTGCAAACACTTGCCAACATGTATTGCGGGTTCTCAAGTTTTCTGCTCAACTTGTAGCTGGTTCCAACTACAGGTGACAACAGCAATGGTTTATACCTGTCTGCAAGATAACAAGGGTTTTCGATGCAGTGCCCTCCTTATGATTCACCTACCAACTCCCAGCAACCCCCAGTAACTACTCACCAACCAGTCCCTCATGACCAGTGGCCACCACATTGTTACAGATTGTTTTCTAGGCCTTTGAGGTCTTAGTTAACAGTGTTGGTGGTGCATCTTTGAACTTGAACAAATGTGTTGAGTCATTGTTCTCCCTCATAAAACATTTACAGGGCTGATTTTTATTTTTTCAAAACATTTTGCATTATGCATCATTTACACTCATCTTCGCTTGATATATCTGTCCTCTGTTGCCTCAGCATTTCTGTCAACTATGAGGAATTATTTCACTCCATAGATAATGAGTCCTATTTCCCTCGGGAATCGGTAGAGACTAAACACAGACAACAAATATTGGACAATATTAGACTCACCAGACAGAAACAAACACTTGTTCAAATTAATGATAATCGTCTTCCTTGTTGGTTGCGTAGAGGAGCATGTCTGGATCTTTAAATCTGACTCCATTAAGTTGGTTGATTCTTCTAGAGTCTTGAGATGAAACGGTAGTTTCTCGGCTAAAAAAAACAAGGACTTCTAATAAGTGACGTCACTTGAAACTGTGTACCAGGACAGGCGCATTTTAAACATCCATTGGTCGCTTTTTTTTTTTTTTTTAAGCGTCCCCGAGGCACAGTTCAGAATGACAAATGGAAAAATGTGCTGAGCTATGTTTATGTTTGTGCCACTCTTTCAAAACTATGGCAAAACGCAATATGTTGACATGGCTATGCATCAGTGTTTACTTAATGATGTGAGGCTGTGTTGGTCTATAGTGATTGATTAGGGGTACAGGTTAGAGAGGAAGCAGCGACAGACTGAAGACTGAAGTAAATGTCCTTAATCAGATATCTGCATATGCAGAATTGATAGAAAAGGCACCAAACCATGACTAGCTTTTTATTAGCTTTTTAATTTAAGTGCTACTGGTAGATATTATCCAGATATCCTGGCTATACTGGAAGTGGTGAAAAAATAGCTTTTTCCTCTTGTGGGCAATGAGCAAAGTAGCCTATGGGTAGCTAATTTACAGCCCTGAATCTAAATATTCAAGGCTTAATAGAAAATTGTTCAAATTAGAATTTTACTGATGTTGTTACTTTATGAAAGAGATACTGGGAATTTAGTTTTAGAATTTTTTTTAATTTTTTTTTACTTTTTTTACATCACCCCAACACTGCACTTACTCTAATTTAAAATGTTTTGCTATAAGATGTTTATTTTTGGTTCCTTTCAGTTTAATTGTCCTATCATTTTTAAACATAACAATTTTGTTTAAGAATTGGCTGATTTGCTAATGTTTTGCAAATCAGCTCCTTTAGCAAACCCACTATATCTTGAGCGGTATAGTTGAGTGGAACAGCGTGTCTGATGTCTTTACAGCTTTCACAAGCTCAGAAAACTTGGCACAAATGACTGCAATTATGTTGGATCTGTCCTTTTTATAATGCTTTCTTCCCCCTTTGACTTTCATCAGAGTCCCTCTTTACTTGCACAGACTGAAACATAGTCACTCACAGTCCTGAGCTGTACCACTTCACTGGATCTGTCTGACAAATATGGAACATGATATTGTCGAAAAATTGTGTTTCATCAATCAGAGTGCAACTGTTTTCTCCTGACAGCAACAGTGACGTGGTCTCTGCTCTTGTGAATAAAATCCCGTGTGCCAGGGATGGAGGAGTAACATATGGTAGCAGGCAGCAAGTGGGAGGATTTAGAACAGCTCAGTCAAAAACACTACATTGCACTTTTTTAATCAGGGGGAAAGGTAGCCAGGCTTCTGGACACACGATATTTCTTTCTTTCTTTTAATCTGATCCTTTTCATTTCATCAGTTTTTCTTGTTAAATGAAAAAAGAGAGGATAATTCCTTGCTTGCCAATCCACATCATACGTCATCGCCTCGTTTATTTGAGAGAGTTTGTCACAAGGTTTGTTGGGTCGTTATCGGTTTGCCCAGTGAGCCGTGTGGTGTTTCTCTAAATGCACCCAGGAGAAGTAGGCCAGCCTCTGAGGCCAGCGCTTGTCAATGGAGTCGATATCTGTGCCAGGGCAGAACATCACCTCATCATTGACCACCCGGTGTTGGGCCATTAGGATCCACCAGCACGGTGAGAAATGGATTTGGCTGTAGCAATGTGGGCCATAAAATCATCGTCACCGCACTGCAGCGAGAGCCAGTTATCAATATAGGTACTCACGTGTGCAGAGATCATGAAAAGGACAAGTCCAAATACACAAACACACAGTCTCATTCTATATAAATGATCCTAAAGCTTTTTCTGTGCTGAGGGGATTTATATTGGGCTGCTGGTGTCGTGTCAGTCAGTGGAGTGTGGTCATAGCTTAATTAGCTTTAGATAATCACTGTTCCCAAACAGGCTGAAGGAAGAGGGCAGCAGAGACAGAGAGAGAGGCAGAGGGAAACCGAGATCAATGGTCCACAAGTAATCAGATCAGACGTCCTCATGTAAAGTTAGTTTAAATGCAAATGCTGATTTGTGGGGCTGTAACCTACAATTGTTTTATATTAGTATCATTATTATGTTAGCAGAATTTATATGTGGATAGTTTAATCACAAATTCCCACAACCTAACGTGATGCCATAAAATTGCTTCTTTCACTCAAACAGCAGCCCAGAATCAAAAGAGAGCAAATTTATTGAAAATATAAAAAAGCAACTCCTCACACATTTGATTTTATTCAACCAAACTATGTAGGCTTTTAAATTTGTAGTTAATGCTGATTTTAAAAAACAGTGTTTTAGTACTTGGAGGTTATTATTATTTATTATGTATTATTATATATTGATATTTATTCATTTGTTTTTATTTTTTCCCTCTTACCTCTGTGACTGTTAATAGAATAAAAATCCCAGAGCAGCCAGGTGCTACAAATCAAATGCACTTGAATAACTGATCATAAAAGAGGTTTTGGCAGTTTGCTGGTCTGGAACCTTCAGGTGTACTTTAACACAATTCCGAGGAGGAAAAACATCAGCAGTGATCTTAAAGAAGTAATTTTTGCTGCCAATCAATCTGTGAAGGGTTATAGTACCATTTCCAAATGATTTGAAGGCCATCATGCCACAGTGAGAAAAAATATTCTCAAGTGGAAAACTTTCAAGACAGGTGCCAATCTTCCCTGGAGTAGAAGTCCTGGGAGATTCACCCAAATGCTCAGATAAAGCAAATGCTATGCTGCTTTTCTCTAAAAGAACATGGCAGCAGAGTCTAGGCTTGTAAGGTTGCATCTGAACAAACTGCAAGGCTTTTGAAACAATGTTCTTTGGACAGACAAAACCAAAGTCGAGTTGTTTGGCCATAACACACAGTGAAATCTTTGGCAAAAATCAAGCACACCATATCAGCACAAACACCTCGTACCAAATGTGAGGCCATCTGTTTCACAGCTAAAACTCGGCCAGAATTACGTCATGCAATAGGACAATGATCCCCAACAGCAGCAGCACATCTACAAGAAATTGGCTGAAAAAGAAAAATATCAAGATGTTGCAATGGTCCATTCAAAGTTCAGATTGAAGTGCTGTAGCAAGATATTAAGATACCTGAGTTAGTTGTATTTTTGTTACTTGTCTATAAACAAATGCCTGCAAACCTCAATGAACTGAAGCAGCAAAGAAAGCAAAGAAAAGTGTGTCAATATGTCCTGATATATAAAACCTTTAAATTAAGAGATGGGGTACTTTCTTTTTACCTTTACCGTACATTTCCATTCCTCCACTTTCTTAACAGCTTATCCAGCTAGCATCAAAGTGGGGCTGTAGTTAGTCCCAGTTGCTCTAGTTCAGCTGTTGGTCAGCCAACTCACAAAGCTAAGGAGTAAGAGGAGAATGTGCAGTGGTTCCACTGGATTTGGACCAAAAGCCTTTAAGTTTATGTCACTAGGAGAGATTCTCTTTGTCCTGTCTGATTTTATATTCTTGGTTACCTAACAAAGCTGGTCACAGTTTAAAGTCCACACATGGGATAAAAAAGCAGTTTGTGTGTTTTTCTTGCTGTTATGAAATAAATGTTTACACATCTACTTCATAGTCTGTTTCACGAATCCCCACCTCCCCACCCAAGTGTTACCACTCTATATTTTCCCACCTTGCAGACAAGAGGCCAAGCTCTAGGGTCAGAAAGCATGCTTTTATTTCCATTCTTTTGCTGTAGATGTTTGAAAATATACCTAAAAATTAACTTTATAATTCAATCATAAAATCTCAAAGCTCTTCACTGCTTTATTTTAATGTCAGATTTATATTTTCAAGACCTAAATACTTGAATAATAATTCAAGTAAATGAATCCCCTGTTGTTGATGTTTTTAAAAAGATAGTTTTATGGCATTTCTTCCTTTGTTTTTTGGCTAAAAAATATTCTGCTAAAACAAATTCTTCTATATTCTTCTTCATGTTGTGCTCGATGTTATGCTTGATTGATTTTACTGCCCGAATAAGATAGCACATCAGTAACATACTGTGTAAACACCATGTCTTCCTAATGTGCTTCAGAAAGAACTCTAACTCACCAAACATTGTTCAGAGGTTTGCTTCAGGCTGACAGGGTGTCCTGCGCAACGTACTTTCTCTGTTCCAAGTTTCATTTGAGAGTGCATCCCCTTATTGAAATAGACCCTAATAGTTAAGGCAAGCAGGCCAAAAAACAAAAGAGGACTACTCTTACCACGAGCCTTACAAGAAGATTTCACAACACACATGTAATGCACAGTCCTCCCTTATGATACAAGTCAAAGATGTACAGAGGAAAGCAGTCAGGATGAAAAAGCAACACACTCAAATGAAACTTGGTACTGATGTGCTATCAGGATGCATTGCAAAGCCCCAAACATAAAAAAAAATGTTATTTTCCTCAACTCATGAATATGTTACATTGTGATATTTTATTTCTTTATGTGGGGGAATTGATAAAAATATGAACTGGAAGATCATCAACTTGTTTTGAAAAACTTTGTTCAAAAGCAATTTCTACTATAGCTTGGTGATTTTATTGACTATATAGAACAAATTAGAAGAGTCAAAGAAAAACAAATCATGAAATATCAATTTCTTGATGTGTTTTGCTTTGACCGATGCAGTTTTTCTTTTAAATTTCAATCTCGCTCACATCAAAGACACAGTGAGTAGTTGGTTTGTTTCAAACCACAAGTTTAATCTTCATGTTTTCTTTATCCTCCCCACCTGCCTACAGATGAATGTGAAGCTTTCCGCCAAACTACCGGCTGCCTCGAGATGCCTCAGAGTCAGTCTGAGTCGCAGGGCAGCATGCTGATCTGAAACACAGACTCACTGCAGAGAATGTTTTGATTTCCTCTGAGCACAAGCAGAGCTCAAATCTGAAATTCACACAAGACAAAGAAATCCTCTTGTTTCAGATGACTTTGACTGCTTAGTTACACTGTTTTCAGTTTCACTGTTATGAAGAACCAAAACAGCTGAAATCAAAAACTAATAAAGTTCAGGATCAGGTTAACTGTACCCATAGGGCTATTTGAGCTGCAGTAGGCGAGTCATCTGTCCATGCACATTGTTGTTTTTCAGTTTCTATTGTTCTGTACTGTGAAACTATAAAACTTAATCCAGAAGAAAGAAACTGAACTTACTATTACTGACTTTTCTAATCATCCACTTGAATCTAATCCAGTAAAAATGGTCAGGCATTTGCATCTACAGTGTGGAGTCACTTCTTGTTCCAGCTGCATTACAAAGTGCCCCGAATGAGCCTCCATTTGCAGAATATCATAAAAACCACTGGACCAATCAGCTTCAGCAGTAATGAAATTTAGTACTCGAGTGTTTGAGTCGGGGCTTAAATAACGCACTGGATGTGAGGTTAGTGTGCACTGTTTGGCTTTTCGGCTGTCCTGTTTTTAGTTTATGGTCTACACAGAATTTGCATACGCTATTCACATCTGAGTTTTAATGGCACCATTAAAACTTTTTATGAGGGATAAATTCTAAAGGTTTTAAGCTTATTTTCATAACCTTAGCCCAGCATATTTATTAGTCAGGGCAAGATGGGTATTTCGCATGATTAGATTGGACAGACCACTTTAAAATGCAAGGTATTCAAGATGCTCATTTAGGGAGTGACTGTGAGGCGGTCGAGCGTATTGTCCACTGATTTTAATAAGGTTAGTTGTTCCGTTCCAGGCTTTTCCAGTCTGGATGTCAAAGGGCCCTCAGGCAAGATAATGAACCTGAAAACTACCAGGGTGTATTGTAGCTACCTGTGTGATAAGAAAAACTGCTGAGTAAATATGGGTAGATGTGTTTTGTGCTATAAAGTAATCTGTGTCTACACTAAGACTGGAGATGCACCAAGTAAATGCAATCCATGCCTTTCTTCTGGATTAACTATAAAACTTAATCCAGAAGAAAGAAACTGAACTTACTACGGAAAGGATGGAAACTTGTCAAGGAAAAGTGAACCACCCAGCCACAATCTGGTATACAAGGATGCTCGGGTCAGGTGTCCCAACAATAAGCCTGTTTGACCATTTAACATGAGCGAGTTTCTGCTCTTTACAGATAAATATCTAAACCAAGACAAACAAGAGTTAAAAAATGAAAATGGACTCAACGAAAGCACAGTAAAATAAAATAATCATCAATTAAACTTAACACAGTTGATAAGTTTTTAACATTTATTTATTCATTCAGTCATCACAGACATAGTCTGCACACAGACTGTGCAATACACATTTTTTGGGACTGCTTCACAGGTTCATTCAGGTTTGTGCCCTACACGAAGAATATTGTTAATTACCAAAACCATTTTTATGATTCTGTAATATTAATCCACCAGTGTGCACAAGTGCTTTGAGACTTCTTTTAAAGCTAAAATATAAGTGGTGTTAACATCCATTTTTTTCAATGAACAAATGTAAAAAAAAAAAAAAAAAAAAAAAAAAAGAGAAATAACTTAAGACTTTTTCAACTTTTAGATTGATCTCAGTTATTTATTTGCCTGCCTGGACAGAAAAATCGGTTTTGGTGGTTGACCGTTATGCTTGATTAATTTCTGATGTCTCTGAGAACTCCAGTGTGGCAGCTCACATGTAAACAAATGTGAATATATATATATATATATATATATATATATATATATTAGGGGTGCAACGATACACAAAATTCACGGTTCGGTTCGATACTTTGGTGTCACGGTTCGATATTTTTTCGATACAAAAAAAAAAGTTCATGCCTTTTTAATTTGTCATTTATTAAAATTATAAATATATATTTTAACTCAAAAGTACAGTTTTTAAATTTAACCCTAACCCTTGTGCGTGTTGTTTTTTAGCTCGTCATATTGCAGCCACAGAAATTCTTTTGTCCATGAAACCATAAAGCTGTACTTTCTTTTTGCCTTATAGTCTGATTTGTCATAACTTCTCCGTTTTGTGCTAAGCTTTTCTTTGGCTGTCACTTCTTCACCCTGACCTGTCTTATTTGGCTCAGCAGAACTAAAATATATATCTGTCTGTGAAGGTTCTCAATCATCCAGGTCATCGTAGTGAAATATATATCCTGCCGCACTCACATAAGCTCAGCGATTCTCTGCGCGATCAACCTCTCACATGTTTAAGCTGCGGGAGATTTCACTTGTCATGTTTGCATAGTAAGCTAACGATTAATAAGACGATGTCAGAGGAATTGGTGCACAAATTATCATCACTCACAGATCAGTGAAAGCAAAAAAACAAGCGCAAATTCAAACACGATTTCAATATGTCACATATTGACAGTGGCTCACCCAATGACATAATTACCCAGCTACATTTCTGAAAGAATGCAAAAGCACTGACATATATTTTTCCTTCCTACAATAGCCCGACAGGCAGGGCAGAGATAGCCCCGGGACGTCGGGCTAGCGATATTGTGAGCCCTGTATCTGATTGAGGAATCACTCATCTTTGGAAAAGAGAGTTTATTACAGAGAAATGTCTCTTTCCAAAATAAAAGCTATACTATCCGCTTCTTCTGGGCTATATTCTCAGCAGCATATTAAACATATCAGGTCTCCATAAGGAGAATCCTGTGCTAACAGCTGTCTAAATGACTCGGCTAAAGTTTGTAGCATGCTTGTTGTTTTTGTCTTTGCACTAGGATGATGTCGGTGTAAATGTGCAGTCATATTCGTTGTGTTCCCACTAGTGCTTTCAGGTTAATCTCGTTGAAATAACCTTAACGCCACAACACGGCAAATCTCCGTTAACGAGCTACCCTATACAGAGGGGCTAGACGGCCAACACGTTAACGAGCTAACTGCGCTAACACACTAGCTCCCACCCATGTAATTGAGCATTGCATGGCACATCCAACATACTGTTTTACTTTAGTCCATGACTCGCTTACCTTCAGGGTCATACGTCACATGAAAACCAAAATAATTCCAAACGCCAGATCTGAATGAGGGTGGGGAGGTCCACTTCTGTCTCGCTAGCTTGCCCTGCGCTCTTCCTTCTGACCATGCTGTCTGTGTTGAGCGCTCAGTGAATCTGCGTTCGACTACTCCGCCTAGGCTGCACTCTCGAGCCTAGGCGGAGTAGTCAAATGCAGATTCACTGAGCGCTCAACACAGACAGCATCGTCAGAAGGAAAGTTGATAAAATAAATTACAAATTTTGTATTGTTCTTTTTTTTTTTTCTCCCCTTTGGTTTTCTTTCTTTCTCTCCCCCTCTTTCTTTCATTCTTTCCCCCTGTCCTATCCCACAGTCATGTTTGTCCCGTTTGCAACTGAAAATAAAATAAATTCATAATTATAATAAAGGTCAATCAAATGGACCAATATGATGATCCACTTAAAATAAATCCTCTTGGCATCTTTCTTGGCCTCAAGACAACAATTCTGATGGCTATAGATCCAAACGGGACACAAAAAAAAAAAAAAAAAAAAAAAAATTGAAAAAAATTGTATTGTTCGATACATATGCGTACCGAACCGAAAGCACTGTATCGAACAGTTCAATATCGATACGAATATCGTTGCACCCCTAATATATATATATATATATATATATATATATATATATATATATACACACAAATTTTTTTTCTTGTTTTTATGCACAATCACAGTAGGTCTGAGAAATTTGTTAAGCACTGTAGATGGTGTATGAGTGACCTCTTGTATACGAGTATTTTTCCTAAAATCAGTGATCGTAGCTTTAAGTCAGTAAACCAATGAATATCTCTGTAAGTCCATCAAAAAAAAAAAAAAAATTTTTTTTTTGAAAAATATAATTAAAATATTGATATTTAAAGTGAATAAATTAATGAAAATTGTATCATCAATTTATGATAGATTTTAATAATTTATTAATTTCTATAGTGACAGTTTATTATTTGTTTAGGGTTTTGACACTTTTAGTACTCCATACATTATCACTTTACATCCTGTACTGTTTCCAACTGTCTTAAAAATCAAACTTTTAAAGGGCATACTGTGGTGTGAGCCCATGTTAAACAGAAAGTATCTACCCTTTTTGCGCCCTCAGCATTGATCATTTACTGATAGTACAGAACAGCTACATAAAAGAAAACAAAAGATAAGCTGCCAGAGTAAAATATTTCAGTATAGATATCTTTAGATTACTTCACTGTCTTGAAGAGCACTGTCTTTTAGAGACTTGAGACCTAAATCCAGGGTTTTGAGTATAAAAACTCCAATATTTTGACATCCAAAGTTGATCAAGATGCTGCCAGTCATGATGTTGCTCATCTCATTGGTAAATTGGTTTGTTTGTGTGATCATACGCTCTTCACATCAAACGCCGAGAGGCAGGAAACATCTTGACATTGTCAGCGGGTTATCAAATATTGTCCTTTGAAGTGTGTCAGCATGTGTGTTGTACTCTTGCTCTTTTATCAAGCTAGAGATGAATGTTTTAATATTTTGTTTTAATTAACTGACTTTCATGTAGATACAAGTGGTTGCCAGCATTCACGTTGATCGCACAACACACAAACACACACACACACACACACACGCAAAACAGTGGCATATTAAAACAGTTAATCACAAAGCGTGAAAAACTGGGAAAAACATGTAGCTGCCCAACAGTTTCCTGGTGCGACAAATGAGGCACAACTTTCATGCGAGGATGGAGTGACTGCAGACAGATTGCCTGTTGGTCTGCTCCTCCTTTCTTCTGTTTGGTCTCTGATTTATATTTTCAGATGCACAGGAGAGCCTTGGTAACAAGATTTTTAGGAGGTTATTACTGCTGTTTGCACATATTCTGGATTCAGAAACGTGGAGAGCTTTTAGCTTTTATTTTCGGGATTGGATATGAAAGCTGGGACAGAGCAGGGGGAAGGCACACAGCAAACTGAATCACCTGCTCAACCCAGGGAGTTGAAGTGGTGCCTCTGAAACCTGGACGCTTTTGTTCAGTGTGGTCATAATTATTGAGGGGGGCCTATTATTCGTTTCCTATGCTATGTTATACAACATAGCATAACATAATAATCTAGACAAGGATGGTATCAAAAGGCCAAGTCTACTAAAATATCCCTCATGACAACTCCTTTTTTTTTTCTCATACTTCAACCTCTGTGTGAAAGAAGGCAAATTAGCAAAGAAAAGTCCTGTTATTGTTACATTAATCACAGTAATCACCAACTGTGTCCTTTACAGATGTCTTTTTTCTTAATTAAATATATACAGGCCAGCTGATGCTGACTGGCTCCTGGCATGTGCCCTTACTTGGCCTGGCACAAATGCTCACTGACTTTTCTAATCATCCACTTGAATCTAATCCAGTAAAAATGGTCAGGCATTTGCATCTACAGTGTGGAGTCACTTCTTGTTCCAGCTGCATTACATCCATGCCTTACTTTTGTTGGACATTCGTGTTCTGTAAGATTTGGTTTTCTGTGAAAGCACTGCTCAAAATTTAATGTTGTCAATAAAAGGCAACTTTTAGATTTGGGTTAGATTTTTGACAAAAACCATGTTCTAACTTGCAGCGATATTATTTTTGTTTGCTTAACTTACGTGGGCCACATTTCCTGCTTGACTATTAGGTAAACAAGCAGATTCTCTAAGCTCTGATCAGTGTAAAAGAACTTCATTACATTAAAAAGATCTCAAGCGGTTGTGTCTAGGATTGTTGCTGCTGCAGCCCATGCTATTACTGGAAAGTATTCCCCTGCTACTGCTCTTCAAAGGACCAGAACCAATTCAAATGGCGCCCTTTACCCCATTATTCTGTGATGAGTGCATGAAATCGCACGTGTGGAAGCTGAAGGCTCCCTCTGACATTTATGCGACATTTGTTAGATGGTTTTATTATGTCCATGTGTCACTTATTGGAAAACACATCTATAATATGTAATTGTCTATAATTCCACACTTATTGTTTTCTTGTTTCTTATTGTTTAACATTGGCATTTATAACACCAGAAGACGGTTATGAAACACTTTTCAAAATCAGGTATAAAGTCGTACCCAAACTGAAGACCAGTAAAAGGTATTTCTATGTGTTGATTGCAGCAACAGTCCTGAAATATTCACACAAAACTCATATCTGTCATTGTGTAACGTTTCCTCCCTATCGGACACAAACAGGTGCTGTGCCTTCAGAGAGTGTGGTTACTAATCCTGATTCAGTGCAGACTTGGTGCTGAAGGACTTTATAATCCTCTTCTGCTAAAGGATAGTTGGTTTGAAATAGCACATAATGCAACAGAACGTGAAGGTAGTGGGTGTAGAGGCTGGATAGCAATTGGGACACAGTCTATGATCACAATAGGAGATCATTTTGTGGACTATAAAGACCAGGTGGTATCATGGGGACCCATTCAGTTTGGGTGTTTGTTGTGGTAGTTACTGTGAGGTTCTGGAGAAGCTGATGAAAGCAGCACATTGCCACAGTCTTTCCATGTGTGGATGCACCAGCTAATTCACCCTAAGGCCAAGCTGTGCTATGCACAGAGGACCCGTAACAATTCCAAGAGCTACATCACAGATGTCGATGCTACAGGCCTAGGTTAGCATATTAAATTTTAAAGTTCTTGACAGTATAATTAGAGAAAAATGAACAAGTGTGGCTTGCTTGAAAAGTTTACCAGGAGAAAGTCTGTTCTTTCTAAAGAGAGCTCGACAGCACCAGTTGCATCTAAACAAACTATAAGCCTTCTGGAAAAACATCTTTGGACAGACGAGACCACGTTGGAGATGTTTGATTGTAATGCACGGCACCGCATTTGGTTAAAAAAACAAAACAAAGGCAGCATATCAAAACAAACACATAATATTAACTGTCAAGCACGGTGGAGAAGGAGAGATGATTTGAGCTTGTTTTTGCCACCACAGGATCTCGGAACTTTAAAGTTATGGAGTTGACATGCCGTCGTCTGTATACCAAAGTATTCTAGAGTTTTGATGAGGCTGTATGGAGTCCTGTGCACAGTGGCATTGTTTGGTGATCTGCCTTCAATAAATAGTCCTTCCATACTTGACTCTTACTGTCTTTTGCTATCAGTGAGTCAGGCCAGTGCTGTTGCTATTGCTATTCCTATCTTTCATGTGTAGTTTTTTCTGTGCTGTGTGGACCGTGTTCTTCTTCTTCTTCACCATGTAAGGTAGAGCAGGGCGATATGGCCAAAAATATTTATCACGATATATATTCGAAAATTTGCGATAACGATATAACTGACGATATAATTGATGCGAGACAAAATACAACTCCACAACATTACTAGCGCAAAAAGACAACCTTCCATTTATTTTCACTTAAACAAGAAGCTGGTTTTTATATACATTAAAGCTTTATAAAAATTTAACAGTGCAAATGCAAATTCCTTGCTGAAAGTTTAACCAAAAGGCATTTCCAGTAGAAATGGGCTGACATATCCTGAGCATAACCATGTATAATATCCACTGAAGTTAAAAAGAGGTGCTTTGCAACATTAAACTGCAGTGTGCAGTACGTTTTTTTTTTTCGGACCATAAGGTGCACAGGATTATAAGGCACATTAAGCGAAACAAAGCAGTCAGGAAATCAAACTTTATTAAACTCATTCTTCTTGCTTCCTCCACTTCTGTACCATTGATTCATTAATGTTGAATTCTCTGGCAGCTGCTCTATTCCCATGTTGTTGCAGTATATTAATGACTAACCTTGTATTGTGGATGGATTATCTCAGTTGTTCTCCTGACTGAAGTTTGGTCCGTTTACAGCATCCTGCCATGCGATTTGTCTCTAATCATGAGGAACCTTCACGTTAACTTTTATAAGTGGAAAAGTGTTAGTGTTCGTCCTCCAGCTTCACTGTTTATGTTATGCTAACATAGCTGTGTTGCTAGCGATCACGTAGCACATCATTATATACCAGCTAGCCCAACTTCAGTAACCCTACAAACGTCACTGCTGTTTAGTTTCCTTTCTTCATTTATGTTGGAAGTGATAGCAGAGCTGTACGTTTGATTTTTTTCAGAAATCTCTCAGTCAGAACATGCAATATCATGCTTGGGTAACTAGCGAAACTAGCGAGCTAACTTCCGCTAGCTTCCTGCTAACTTCTAACTCCGTTAAATGTAATACATTTTGTTTTCATGGATGCCTGGAAGTTAAACTTCATAGTTACACCTGGTAAAGCAGCAATGCTGATCGTTTTATTAAAGATGAAAGAATTTAGACAGTTTTTAACTCTCATTGCTGCTGCAGTGTTCTTTTGACCTGAAGAGGGGGGGTTTAGGACCCACATTACTCCCAGATTTAAGAGCATCTTAGTCCGACAAATACGACAATAACGACGGCCGCTTGCATGTTCTGCAAAAAAATGTGCTTTGTCGTGTATCTGACGGACAAACACCAAACCAGTTCCACATCACTGAAGTTGCACCATTTTTACAAACCAATTCTGGTTCATCTGTTTCACTCAACAATCGGCCATGTGCGTATGAAAACAAAGGAACTGCGCATGCGCGTTTTACTCATATTCTATCGCGATATTTCATTTTTCTATCGTTGCCTAACATTATACCGGTATTACCGTGAACGGTATAATATGGCCCAGCCCTAATGTAAGGTATCGAAAAGTATCATTGTTATTAGTTTTGGTGACATCCCTAGTTGCAGTATTCCTCACATCGACGCAAACACTCCTGTCTTTTATATTTCCTTCATCCATTTTCATTACTTTTTTTTTTTTTAGCTTGCTAACCAGTGTTCTCTGGGATTTTGTGTGCTTTACCAGATAATCTATGGGCCACGTGAGGGTAACTGGACAGTTAAATTTTGATTCCCATTAGAGATTTTGCCTTGCTCTTTATACAGGGCTGTTGGGACCTGAGTGTGCTATAACCCCTTGTTGGGGTATATTTGACTATTCTGTATAGACATTTTAACTTTAATCTTTTATCAGTTAAATTTCTGGAAAATATATTAACACAGTCTAATACGCAGAGGACAGTGTATAATCACCTAATTTGCATTTATTCCTGTCTATGTTATATTTTATGTATTTATAGTAGGTCACACAGCAATATACCTAAGTCTTTCTGCTGACTAGAACATGTTACAGTCCATGGAGAAGGAATTAAATAATCCAACATTAAGGCAGTGCTAGGCACCCAGGCGTATCTGTGGCCAATTTCAAGCTACATTTAAAGTACAAAAAGTGTTTTGGACTCTGTCGTTTGCATTGCTTGATTTGCTGCAAAATGAAGCCATGTGGCTCTGATTTCCATTACAGGAAGGTTTGTACAGGCGTCTTATTAAAAACGGTATCAGGAGCTCTTTGTGCCAATTATTTCCAATGTTGACTGTATGCAGTTTAATATTCTCATAAATAGAAATCAAACTGTCATACCCATGCATCCATTTTCCACAACATCACAGGGATTTGCAGGCAACAGGATGCACATTTTTCTCCCTCCAGTGATCTAATGTTGGAATAAGCATTTCAGGAGATGTCATGAAATAAATTGAAATGTCTATAAGAGACATTCAGGACTCCCGCAGCGAAGCAGCTTTTAACTCAGTCTGTTCTTTATTTATAGGCTATTGGTTTTTATTGAAGGTTCTGTAGTGGGGACCACTAGATTTAAATATATATCTTACAGTTACACTTTTTACAGGTGTTTTACTTATGTTTTGTGTATGAAAAACACCTTTCTCAGGACGCTGTGGCTGTGGTCCTTGCGATCCTCAACTATACCTATAAGTATACTATAGGTATGGCAAGATTGTAAATTAGCTCCAAATGCTTTTTCAAAAAAATGAGAAATTCAGATATTAGATGTTAGTGTTACCATTATTCCACTTTATTCCAAGTTACTCTGCATCAGGATAAATGTGGAAAATGCTTAAACTCCTTTCAGTAGGTGGTTTCATTCAACCATTGCTTTTTAATCTGAGTTGAGCATTATTAGTTACCTCAATTTATCTACAGATTAATGATTTTATTGATAAATTGGCAGTTGTCGGGTAGGTTTTCTGGGGCAAACTACTATGGGATTTTTGCCTGTTTATGCAGATAATTTAATGGTCTACCTTCATGAGAATTGAACTCTGTAAATAATTAACATTCAGCATGTGGGCTAATAGAAACTGGATGTTTGGGGTGGGACTCATAGGGTCTTACTTTGCAAAAGACTGGATGTGGCTGCTGTCTGATTGATGCTGAAAAGCTATTAAAAAACAAACAAAAAAATGACCACTAAATGTGCATTTTCAGGCACCTTGATACAGGCACAAACAGGTTAGTTAAATGTTATCCTCACCTGTTTGTGTTTAGGTCCTTTAGCTTGAGGGGGAAGGGGGGGAGGCAATCTCTTCCATCAGTTGATTCACTTCTGACTGTTTGGGATGGAGCCTGCGTCTGCTTGTTTCTATGACAGTGGTATGTCATACAAAGTTTAAAAATCTTCTGTTAATGTCACCTCACCTGTGTGGAATTCCTGTGATTTTATATTTAGCAGGTTACCTTGGAGAGTAATTGTTACCGACGTCGCTGTTTGTATTTTAATTGCCTGCGTTTGTCCTGTGGTGAGTCACACTGGATGACGGGTCCCGTTGAGTCACATCTCTGTCGCCGGTCTCTAACCTTATCTGAAAAGGTCTCCACTAACGATTGAACATTTCTGATGTCAAAAATAACTTTTCCTTTTTCTTTTTCTTTCTGTGAGCTCTGCTGAGCTGCAGCACACACTGAATCCTCTGAATGTTCTGATCTAAACGGTGATTACACATAGTTAAAAAAATCCCAAATTTAATTTTGATTAGCGGATTGTTGCTCAAAAAATACAGTAATTACTATCTACAGTGCATATATGCATGTGTTACAGTACATATGAACATCCATGTTACTGTATGTTTCAAAGAGAATTTTCTTTATACACCCACTGATAGGCACAAGACTGGCATTTATGCAGCACTTTTCTTGTCTTATTGACCACCCAGCATGAATGAAGAAACCCACGCAGACACAGAGACACAACATGAAGACTCAACACAGAAAGTCCTGGCCAATATTTTTAAACCCAGAATAGAGCAAGTAACAGTGCCGCTGGTTCTCCACTGTACCAATGGCACAGAGGCAAGAGCAAAGACGCCAAATTAAGATGGTCAAGTGATCATATTCAAAAGAGGCTTCCCCAGGCCTGACCATTTAGGCCTCCCCAAAATATTGGGACTTCTCCAAACAAAGGTGAGGTCACCCAGTTAGATGTAACCATCTGCTTGATTTGTCCCATCATGATGTACACTATATGTACTAAAGTATTAGGCCATTGGGTTTTAATCTTTTAACTGAGGTGTTGCCAGTCACTTTGCCAAAGGTATATAAAATCAAGCACCTATCCATGCAGCCTTTTCAAACATTTGTGAAAGAACAGGTCATTCCAATGCCTGATTTAGACTTCTCTACTCTCAAATTCAAATTTTATTTGTCACGTACACAGTCATACACAGTACGATATGTAGTGAAATGCTTGGACAACTGCTCGTGACCTAAAGAAAACAAAAAAGGAAAAGGCTATGAATAAGATAGGAAATAAATATGAAAAATTAAAAAGGGTAAATTTAACTAGGAAGGAATAAAATATAAATTAAGGTTAAAAATGAAATAACTGTACAACACAAATTAGAATGAAGGGTAAATTTAACTGGGAAAGAATAAGATAAAATATATAAATTAAAGTTGAAAATAAAATAACTGTACAACAAAATACACAATATAGAACTATATAAGAATGTATGAAGAAATATAAATAAATATATACACAATAACAGCAGCTGTACAAGTATTAACTGGAAATGAAGAATGTAGTGACCAGTGTTGTGCAATCCACATTATGTCTTGTGCAGTGCAAATATGCTTAAAGTGATTTAAGTGATGAAGTGAAAACAAAGTCCAGAAAGTCCAGTGTGTGTGTAAGAACTGTATGTGTGGGTCAGTACTGTGTGGTGGTGTGATTGAGAGACCGTATCGCCTGCGGGAAGAAGCTCCTCCTCAGTCTCTCTGTGTTGGTCTTCAGGGAGCGGAATCGCTTTCCTGACCTCAACAGAGAGAACAGTCTGTTGTTGGGATGGCTGAGGTCCTTCACGATCTTCCTGGCCTTGGTCCAGCACCGCCTGCTGTAGATTGAGTGCAGGTCAGGGAGCTCGGAGCGGATGGTGCGCTCAGCTGATCGCACAACCCTCTGTAGAGCTCGTCTGTCCTGCATGGTGCTGTTCCCGAACCAGGTTAAGATGTTTCCCGTCAGGATGCTCTCTATGGTGCACGAGTAAAAGTTCCTGAGCACCTTGGAGGGCAGTTGGAAGTCTCTCAAGCATCTGAGGTGGTAGAGACGCTGTCGGGCCTTTTTCACCACGGTGTTGATGTGACAGGACCATGACAGGTCCTGCGTGATGTGAACTCAGAGGTATTTGAAGCTGTCCACTCTCTCCACTGGGCACTCGTTGATGACGGGGGTCTGGTAGTTCCTCTCCTGCTTAGTGCTGAAGTCCACTATCAGCTCCTTTGTCTTACTGACGTTTAGAAGGAGGTTGTTCCTCTGGCACCAGTTCTCCAGATTCCTAATCTCCTTCAGGTAGGCCGCCTCGTTGTTATCAGAGATCAGGCCCACCACGACGGTGTCGTCAGCAAACTTGATGAATGTGGTGGAGCTGGTAGTGGCCACACAGTCATATGTGTACAAAGAGTACAGCAGGGGGCTCAGAACACACCCCTGGGGGGCTCCAGTGCTGAGAGTGGTGGAGGCTGAGACATGTCCGCCCATCCTTACTGCCTGTGGTCTGCCAGTTGGAGATCCACTGACACATAGATGAGCTGAGTCCCAGATGCTCCAGCTTGGTGGTGAGTGTGGAGGGAATTATGGTGTTAAATGCAGAGCTGTAGTCTATGAAGATCATTTTAACATAATTCCCCCTTCTAGTGTCCAAGTGAGTGAGTGATGTGTGGAGGAGATGAGAGATGGCATCGTCTGTGGAACGATTTGGACGGTAAGCGAACTGTAGTGGGTCCAGTGTGTCTGGTAGTGAAGAAATGATGAAGTCTCTGACCAGGCGTTCAAAGCACTTCATCACTACTGAGGTGAGGGCTACAGGGCAATAGTCATTGAGAGAAGCAGGGTGGGGTTTCTTCGGGACGGGAACAATGATGGACTCTTTGAAGCATGTGGGGATCACCGACTGAGATAAAGAGATGCTGAATATCTCAGTGAACACAGGAGCTAGCTGGTATGCGTAGTCTCTGAGGATGCGACCTGGGATGCCGTCTGGTCCTGCTGCTTTCCTGGTGTTCACTGTCTTGAAGGCTCTCCTTACTTCATGCTCGGAGATGACGAGCACGTTTCCGGTGCTGGCAGTATCTTCCTGTCTGCAGCCGTTAGTGCCGCTAGCACTAGCATTGTTGGAGTCCTTAGCTGCAGCCTCGAAGCGAGCATAGAAAGTGTTCAGCTCGTCTGCCAGAGTCACGGCCGCGTTCGTCATACCGGTTGTTGGTGCTTTATAGTCCGTTATTGTCCTTAGTCCCCGCCACAGGCTCCTAGAGTCACTCTGTTGGAGTTGTGACTCTAGTTTCCTCCCGTAGCGCTCTATGTGCATCTCCTGAGAAATGTAACTACACATCAAATAGATGCAGCCCGCACTGACTGAGTGGCATGGCAGGTTGCAGTGTAGGGCTAAGAGGGGTTTCAGATTATGTTATAAGGTATGATTTAAATTTCCAGCTGAACCATAATTCAGGCATAAAGTGGTACAGTACAGTAGTAGGATGTCACTATTACAGCAGGTCAGTTAATAACCTTTGGCATACAGAACGTGTATTATTGTAAAGTTGAAGCATTTGGGAATCACCACAACTCAGCCATAAAGTGGCAGATCCCATAAAATTATAGCGTGGTGTCGTCGGGCACGTAAGCGTGCTCTGCTGTGTCAACTGCAGAGTTCCAAACCTCCTCTGGCATTAACATCAGCACAAAAACTGGTCACCAGGAGCTTCATGGCGTGGGTTTACATGATCGAGCAGCTTGTGAAGGTGTAATTTGTACATGGCCCGGTACATTTTTGTATATAGTGTAGCTGTATAATATCCTGTAGAAAATTATGTCTGCTGAACAAGGATCCACTATGTATATTAGCAGTGACGGTAGAAATGAACAACCACTAAACTGGTCCAAGTTTCTTTTTATTTATAGCAGTGGATTAGGGTGAAGCATGTACAGCGCATATTGATTTGACTAAAACTACAGAAGAATCTAATCAAAAAGAAGAAAAATTAAAGTTTCCCTGTTGTTGTTTTTGAAAATTAAATAACAAGAATAAAATTAAATAACAAGTGAGGAAAAACAACACTGCATTATGTTAGACCCTCTTTCAGTAAGGCCGCTGTGTAGTTAAGGCTCTTTGGCTGGCTCGCCACAACTGTCTGATGCCGATAATATTAACCTCAATAATTCATGACAGTGTGACAGTGGATCAACGTGCACAGTGCCAGGACCTTGAAGAAGGTAAATGGGATTCAGATTTCTCCTAACAAGGCCTATAAAAGAGTTCAACCAGTGACACGCCACTGAAAGAAACCTGAAGAGAACCCTGTGGGACAATACTGAAACACCAAAGACATCCCTGCACTCAAAGAGCCAATCAACGGCCAACACCAGAAATGTATTAGCCAATCATGTCGCTCTGTTTCATGTGACACACAGGGAGAGAAAAAAGCAACTTTTTAAAACTTATTGTGAGGCAAGCTCAGCAAAAACGAATCTGCGCATTTTGTTTTTATGTCCTGCTGACCAATGAAATTAAAGTTATAGCTCTCTCCCCCTTCATTTAAACTACCTGCCAAGTTGTGAGACTTTCTTCTGCTGCCACTGTTTAATGGTTTGTGGCAGTTTAATGATCATATTTGAATTTAACTACAGTATCATAGAATTTGAATGTATTTAGTTAAATTAAACTAAGCAGGTGGCAACTGACCTAAATATATTTCACCCAATTTTTATAAAAACAAATTCACCTTTGGATTTTGAAAGTTTAACTAATGCAGAATATGTGAAACTGTTAAAAAGCTGTGCCCTCATTATTTCTGAGTGATGACATCTTAAGTGTGATGAAATCAACTCACATAGCCGAAATCATAATCTCTGACACAGCTCTCTTAGCACAGCTCAGTGTTCTCTGCTTCATCACTGCTTCACGGATTCAGAAGGACATGAATTATTCCTTCTGAAGTGCCCTACTTACAAGTCAAAATCAAGACTTATGATCAGACAATGATCATTTGCACACTGTAGTGTTATCATTAATCTGTTAAGTCACAGTAATCCCTGCAGAAAAGCAAAAAGTATTATGCATGAAAATATCTTTGTTATATAAAATCTCAAATATATTTCATGTCATTGTTTTAAAGGTTTTTTTATCCTCTTCTCTGTCTTTCTGCATTTGTCTGTCACACACTCACACACACACACAGACACGCGCACACACACACACACACTGTAGGAGGAAAATGGCTGTTGGCAAACTAATCTGAGCAATAATGTGCTTCAACAGTCCTTTTAATTATGTTTTGGTTAATTAGGTTTCCTCACTCCATTGCATCCTTTGATCTAATGAAGCACTTACAAGTTGTTCGCAAGTAACAATACATGTACCAAGAATATTTATACGTGTGTTATTACATGTTTACATGTGTTTTCCTGAATTTTGAATGTGAATGACACGCTGTCCTTTCAATAGTGCCATTGCAAGAAAATGCAAATGAATGCAAACAGCTGCACCTGTGAGCTATGGTACGAAAAATCTGCCTTGTAAGGGAGTTTTACAAAAGGAAAAAAAACTCCACAGGTTAACTTTAACAACAGTGGAAGAAGGCTATAATGAATATAACTTGAATGTTATTGCTTTATGTATTAAAACTTTCAGTGGAAATATTGATCCTTGACGTCTTTCAGTTGATTAATTGGGAGAATCAGGAAAAAAATGAAAAAATAAAGCTGCATTTGGGCTTTAAATGCAGAGTTTTGTCGATCACATTTAAGATACTTATTATATTTGATGCCATTGTTATGTTTGAAATGGTTTGGATACAATAGGGTTCTTTTAAGTTAGGGCTCCACTGATACAGTGGGGCAAAAAAGTATTTAGTCAGCCACCGATTGTGCAAGTTCCCCCACCTAAAATGATGACAGAGGTCAGTAATTTGCACCAGAGGTACACTTCAACTGTGAGAGACAGAATGTGAAAAAAAAATCCATGAATCCACATGGTAGGATTTGTAAAGAATTTATTCGTAAATCAGGGTGGAAAATAAGTATTTGGTTAATAACAAAAATACAACTCAATACTTTGTAACATAACCTTTGTTGGCAATAACAGAGGTCAAACGTTTACTATAGGTCTTTACCAGGTTTGCACACACAGTAGCTGGTATTTTGGCCCATTCCTCCATGCAGATCTTCTCGAGAGCAGTGATGTTTTGGGGCTGTCGCCGAGCAACACGGACTTTCAACTCCCGCCACAGATTTTCTATGGGGTTGAGGTCTGGAGACTGGCTAGGCCACTCCAGGACTTTCAAATGCTTCTTACGGAGCCACTCCTTTGTTGCCCGGGCGGTGTGTTTTGGATCATTGTCATGTTGGAAGACCCAGCCTCGTTTCATCTTCAAAGTTCTCACTGTTGGAAGGAGGTTTTGGCTCAAAATCTCACAATACATGGCCCCATTCATTCTGTCCTTAACACGGATCAGTCGTCCTGTCCCCTTGGCAGAAAAACAGCCCCATAGCATGATGTTTCCACCCCCATGCTTCACAGTAGGTATGGTGTTCTTGGGATGCAACTCAGTATTCTTCTTCCTCCAAACACGACGAGTTGAGTTTATACCAAAAAGTTCTACTTTGGTTTCATCTGACCACATGACATTCTCCCAATCCTCTGCTGTATCATCCATGTGCTCTCTGGCAAACTTCAGACGGGCCTGGACATGCACTGGCTTCAGCAGCGGAACACGTCTGGCACTGCGGGATTTGATTCCCTGCCGTTGTAGTGTGTTACTGATGGTGACCTTTGTTACTTTGGTCCCAGCTCTCTGCAGGTCATTCACCAGGTCCCCCCGTGTGGTTCTGGGATCTTTGCTCACCGTTCTCATGATCATTTTGACCCCACGGGATGAGATCTTGCGTGGAGCCCCAGATCAAGGGAGATTATCAGTGGTCTTGTATGTCTTCCATTTTCTGATGATTGCTCCCACAGTTGATTTTTTCACACCAAGCTGCTTGCCTATTGTAGATTCACTCTTCCCAGTCTGGTGCAGGTCTACAATACTTTTCCTGGTGTCCTTCGAAAGCTCTTTGGTCTTGGCCATGGCGGAGTTTGGAGTCTGACTGTTTGAGGCTGTGAACAGGTGTCTTTTATACAGATGATGAGTTCAAACAGGTGCCATTCATACACAGCAAATCCAGCATGTCCAAATTAACACTGTCTGATTTGATTTCAACACTATTAAAGTGTCTATATGGGTCCACACCAGAGAGTGTTAATTTAACACTTTTTGGAGAGTTGGTACGTTAACTCTGATTTAGTGTTAAACACCAACTCTGTCTGGAGTTGATAATTTAACACTTGGTGTTAAGAGTTTATATATTAACTCTCAAAAGAGTATTTTACTTTAACTACGTAAGAGTTATCTTCTAATTCATTCTAAAAAGCGGGAATTTTACTGTTCTGAACTTCTAGAAATTTCTTTTGGAAATAAACATTTACTAAAAAGATGCAATGGTTTTTGAAAAACATTTATTCTGAACTGTGCGCCACAATTTCAAAACATTTTCTGAAAGATGTAACAGTATACATGTTCTCACTTTCATTAGAATTTTGTTTATCAAAAGGTCTGACATGGTAAATGCAAATAACAGCATTCTCATCACTTATTTCTTCAATACAATATGCATGTCCTTCATTCATCCCTTTGTGGAACTTCAACGCACTTCTGCTCTCCCCCATATTCCATCTGCACAAGCATATCCTGTGTGGAGATTGAATAAAAATTAGTTGACACTAATTAATGGCACAAATAATCCAGTAAACAATTGCAGCACAGTAAAAAAAAAAAAAAAAAAAAAAAAGGAATCCTCTTTGAGCCATTACTTGTGTAAAGTATTTTCCCAAAAGACAAAGACACAGGCAACAGGTAATACTGAACTAAATGTAAAACCTCAACCTTTTAAATTTTTACCTAAACCGTGTGCACAAAACTCTGGAGGGATCTATGCTAACGTAGAACCCAGTCAGGACGTCTGCTACTGCTGTTTGCTCGTTTTTGTTTTTTTATGGGCGATCATTTTCAGGCTTCAAGTAGCACCATTACACCAACATTTCACATTCTAGACATTGTTTTAGGTGTATTTGACCAAAAGTTTGACTGAAAATTCACATGCAAGCTGTTTTTCAAGGCTGTGGTATTTGCCCGCAAACAATACCTTTCAGCTAGCTAAAACAGAATATTATGCTATCAGCGAGCAACATGGCTAATGCCTTTCACACAGCTTTGTCTCAACTCCAAAGAGCCACAGAAGTAAAAGCTCATAATAATAATTGAAACAATCTTTGAAAAAATGACTTACCAAGCATGGCAAACAACTCAAATATGTAGAGCAAAATGTTCTGAAACGGCTTCACTTCAGCTTCGATTGGAGCCGTGCTGGGGGCGGAGTCTGTGAATTTACTCTGTTGGTGTCATAGCCCCTCTAGGAGTTCAGAGTTAAGAGGTCAAGAGTTAATGTTTCCATTGTAACACCTCCAGATTTGACAGAGAAACACTCATTTTTAACACTCGATTTTAACTACTATCATTTTACACCTCAGAGTTATGTTACACTGTTGAAATGATGGGCCAACTCATCTCCCGTGCAACATATTTATTTTTACAGAAAACTGTAAAAACAGAAAAATAAGACAATCAGTTCTCTTTGGCGCGCAGGCCGTACGCTGCCTCTTCGCCACTGACACTACTTCTTCTAGTGTAGCTGACATTACTTTATACAAGTAACTTATACAATTTTACATTCACATGCACCACCTTTGTAAACTGGTTAAATCACACAAATACATTTTACTATACACATGAATAACATAGTGAACTCTCATTACAGTTTTATCTTGTTTTTACTACTGTTTTAATCTATTTATGAACCTGTCTTCTTAACTGTATTTAATAAACTAGATCTCTTTCAAATAAATGTTTTTCTTAACATATTTCTACAGCATTCACTCTTCATGAACTAAACATAAAGCAATTCACATTTTCTCTTATTGTGCAAAATATATATCTTGTGGCTTTAACCCAAAAATACACCTGCACCGAGCTCACAGAGTTTCGGTACAGTCTAACACTTGGATCGGCACAGGCTAACAACTGGACCAACTTGGAAATTAGCTCTTTAGCTTAACATTCGCCACACACAAGACATTTATCATTAATCGCCACTGCTGTCTGTCACTTTTATAACATCTGTTTATATTATCAACCACCCAGCTTACCTGTAAAAACAGAAAAATAAGACAATCAGTTCTCTTTGGCGCGCAGGCCGTACGCTGCCTCTTCGCCACTGACACTACTTCTTCTAGTGTAGCGTCAGCTACCGATGCGTGCAGGACCGAGCACCCTCTGCTGGCGGAACTTATACAACAGTAAAACTTACATTGCAGTGGCCTTACTAAAAGAAAATGTCTCTGAGCATCAAATAAAATGGGGGGGCTACTATTTTCATGTCTCTGTCTTTAACATAGTGCCACAGTTACATTAAAAGAATGTGACTCTGCTTAGAGTAAAATTAACTCTACTTTTGCAAGAAGACCATTAACACCAAAAAATTTAACACTTTTGAATTTGCTGTGTACAGGTAACGAGTGGGGGACAGAAAAGCGTCTTACAGAAGACGTTACAGGTCTGTGAGAGCCAGAGATTTTCCATGTTTGAGGTGACCAAATACTTATTTTCCACCCTGATTTACGAATAAATTCTTTACAAATCCTACCATGTGAATTCATGGATTTTTTTTAACTCTGTAACTTCTGTCGGTGCTGTGCTTTTTTGGAAATCGAATTTCCCAGAGGAACCCACCCGAGGGATTAATAAAGTTCTATCTAATCTAATCTGACTAAATACTTTTTTGCCCCACTGATATAATGTTTGGATCAGATATTGGTATAATCTTCACTTAAAAAGCTATATTGAATAGCAGTGGGCAGATCTATATCATCAGCAGCTTCAATGTACGCTATATTGCCAAAGGTATTCGTCTCCCTTTAGATTCATGCTGGGTCGCCCTTTGCAGCTATATCAGCTTCAACTCTGATCTCATTTGTGAGATCAGACACTGATGTTGGACGAGATAGCTTGGCTCGCCGTCTCTGCTCCCATTCATCCCGAAAGTGTTCTGTCGGCTTGAGATCAGGACTCTATGCAGGCTAGACAAGTTCTTCAACACCAAACTCACTCACACGTCTTTATGTACCTTGCTTTGTACACTGGTGCACAGTCATATTGGAACAGGAAGGGGCCGTCCCCAAACTGTTCCAATTTGGGAGCATGAAATTGTCCAAAACGTCTTTGTATGCATTAGGAGTTCCTTTCACTGAAACTAAAGAGCCAAGCACTACTTTTTTTAAAAGCGGCACTTGGCTCTGAAAAAGAAGCTCACCTGTGGCCATAGAAGTGATTGGAACACCTGAATTCAATGATTTGGATAGGTCAATACTTTTGGCAATACTTTTAGGTCAATACTTTTAGTGTATTTCACACATACAACTCCAACAGGTTTTCTGTTTGTTTTTCGCGAGATGACACACCTGGAAATGGTTGACGGTAAGCATGCTTGCAATGTTTGCTTCATTCTCAATTGGCCTGCTCTTCCTCATTATGTTTGCATTTTGTTGTTAATCTGATTTGTATTACTTAACCTCTTAAGCCCCAAAGGGGTTTCTGAGCTTCCTGCTCGAAAATGAAATGCCCCAAATTAATTGATTATTTCTCTGTAATTACAAACTCTGTCCTTACAATCTTAGTATCAAAATAAAGCTAACACTTGTGAAATGTCATCAGAGGTGTAAATATTGAAGCAGATATTACTGTGTCAAAGTTACTGAGACTGGAACACAGAAAAAGTACGTAGATTTTATCCTTGCTTTTTTTTTTTTTTTAAAGCATATAACCCTTTTAAAAATATGCCTCAGTTCACATTTCATTCCAGAAATTCAGTGACCGACATATAAACAACATCTGTGCAAAGATTTATGTTTCTGAAGTGAAACAGTGAAAAATTACAGCACTGTCAATACATGAATATCCAGACATTGTACAAAAATGTCCAATTATGGCACACAATTGGACACCATGCCAGTTGAATTTTTTAGGTATTAAAGAGCAGAAATTAATTAATTTTATTAACAGGCCTAAAATGCTTTTTAAAAAAAATATATTTGTGAAGAATTACCCACACATTTACATGGCAATGACCCTTTTTTGCCGTGTGCATGGAGTTTAATTGGCCTCTGGCTCTTTAAACTCTGAGGGGCTGTAACTTTGTTTTTTTTTTTGTTTTTTTTTTGGTAAATTTGCATGATTGACATGCATCTGCCATCTATAATCCAGTTTTGAGATCCCTTCCCAGACGCCTTAACGCCCACTCACATCCTGGGCCATCTGACCTCAGGAAATCACATGATAGGGTGGGGCCAGGTTTCACAATGAGCTCACCTGAAACCTTGACTGATTGGGACCCACACCCATTTTCACACCTTGGCTCATGTGCTTAGGTAGAGGATCATTAGGGGGTCCATTGCCCCTCTTGGTGGGTCACTCCCACAGAGCTTAAATCTGGGACTCTCCACCATTTGACCTCATAACTGAAGAAGCTTCTCGGATGAGAGGTGAAACGTCTTCAAGCAACTTAAAGAAGTCCAGACGCTTTTCTTTCCAAACTTCTTAGACTACGATGACCTGGATGACTGAGAACCTTCACAAACATGACTGACACCTCTTTTTAATCGTTTGAGCCAATAGAATCATAGTAACGATGCCACATTCACCACTTCAACCAATGAGACGTTGCAAGGCCATAATCCACGTGGGCCCAAATTTACTGCAAATTTACACCTACTTGTCTGTAGGTGGGTCTAAAATGGAGGTTGTTGATGGAAAACTGCTCTGATGCGGCTAGGTGGGCGTGGTAACTGCTGATAATCACGTGGCTACCGGTGAAAATAACGGAGCAAATCACGACGGTAAGCCAATTTCTGTCTTAGCGCATTAGTGCCGCTGTGTGTTTTTGTGGTCTTCTTATACAGCTCATTCAGTAAATGTTGGTCAGAGTGTGGTGAAACTTGGAGTTTGGAGTCAGTGATAGCTCTGGAAGATAACCAGCCTTTCTTTAGCCAGTTACATGAAGTTTGAAGAATTTCTTGTTGGGTTTTGTTTGTTTAGTGGACTTGTGCGCATTTATGTAACTGTCTGTTTAATTATGGCTTGTTTTCGTTGTGTTTGGTGGTTGTAGAAATGGTTTATATGAGATTTTAGCTGAGATTCATTGGTTTCTGTGGATACCACACATGTTGGGACTTATATTTCTCACCCCGTGTTATAACCGGTTAGACATTAAATCCTCCTTTTTGCCCCAGGTACCAGGGCGTGGGGCTTCAGTGGTTAACTTCATCTCTTATCGGATCGACTCCAGTATGGTGAAACAGTGGTTGTCATCAGTATCTCACAGGTCCAAACCCTGTCAGGCCGTTTCTTTGTAAAGTTTGCATGTTCTCCCATGTTTGGACATGCATTCTCTTGCAATTAAAAAAAAAATGCTAGATTAAAATCTCAAGAGTTTTGCTACCTGCCTAAATAAATGTTAATAATTAATAAATATCTGTGAGCTAGAACTCAGGGGAGATCTTGATCCGATACTATGTAGTCGGCAAATTTCTGTTTTAGCTAGTGTTAGACATTTCGAAAAGTTTCAAACAGTGGCACCCTGGAAGGCATGAACAAACTGAACACAAGCAAACACACATTTCGGAAAGTTGCTGACTGTACTTGTGATTGTACTTGTGTATTGTTATGATTTTGAGATTGTGTTTTAGAGACAATAAATATGAGAAACACAGTAGCAGGGATTCAGAATCCAGCAGAGACTGTGTTAACAGATGAGTAGAGGTTACAGGTGGATAGCAGAAGAGCCTGTAACAGGAGCTGCCGAATTGGCAGAGCCAGTAAGAGAGAGAACAAGCAGTGAAACTGAGCAAGTCTAGCGAGGATTGCAGGCAAGCAAAAAGCGAGTACGGTGGAAGGAGTCACATCCAGGACAACTGCACGCACGTGAAGTGCAGAATTTTCCATTAAGACTTGAAGAAGCTAGAAGAATTGCTCAAACATGACTAACTGTGTAGCTGTAGTTTATGAACTGGCAGCCAAGTAGTAGAAGATTGGAGATAGATAGCAGCTGACTGCCCCACTCTGTGCACCTGATCCCACTCTTATAATTAAAAGACAACAGAGAGACATGTACAGGGAGAAAGAAAGGGAAGAGAAACACTCTTGTCTTGTAGGAAGAGGAGGCAGAGGGCATGACATACGATTTGTTGTTTGAACGTATAGCTTCACTGAAGATGGAATAAAAATAAAATCATAACATTCAAATTGACTAACTCACATAGTTACTTTAAATATTTGCTGTGAAGCCAAAACTGTAAATCAGATCAGAACAGTGCAGAAAAGTAACATGTGTTCAGGCGACAGGACCCTTTATTCTTGTTTTCTGAATCCGTGGTTTGCTGCTGGCTGGTTGAGCAGAATCAAGCCCAGATGGGGTAGTCTCTTTCGGCCTCTCTTTGGGCCCATTTCTGCCAGACTCTGGTTTTCGGCTGGTGCCAGCATCCATCTGTTTCTACATCCCCTGTCCTCCCACGTCTTTTTAGACCTGCCACTGCCATAAATGGGTGTGTGGACAAGGAGGGGGAAGAGGGAAGGCGCTCATAGCGACAGTGACAGCTGACAGCAAAATGAAAGACTCATTGCGTGTTTGTGTGTGTGTGCACACGTCTGTGCCCTGTGCCAGTGAAGATTTGTCTGGCACCCCTTTACTGCTGAGGCTAACTGAGAGATAATATTTAGCAGTAGGAGGCATCTTGGTTCTATTCTAACAGTATCCCAACTGCCATGTTTTTATTAATAGTTTTAACGTAAAGAATACACTTTAATGGCTCTTTTCTGTTGTAGAAATTCAATGTTATTTATAGCCTCTGTCATATTATACTACAAGCCAGTGCACTACAAGAGCAGACCTGACCCAACTGCTAAAATAACAGAATTATAGGGCTCTAGACTTTATTGTTTCAGGGCTGCTGGAGAGATTACTTGAAAATGAAGGAGAAAGGATGCACAACAAGCAGTCTCAAAGGCCAGATTTGACCCGGGAACAACTTAAGTTGAATCATTTTTATTTATTTAGCACATTTAAAACGGCTGCAGTTGAGCCAAAGTGCTTTCCAGTTAGGCACTTTAAGCCCACTTTAAGGTCACTTAGAACGTCTGTGTTTTCCACTCTTCATAGGTTATTAAAGTTCTTAACGTATCATGCACATTACTGCCCTACCTGTTGGGAGGTTTTTGTTAAATGTTACATCTGTGGACAATGCAGCAAAAGAAAAAAAACAACAACTTGTGTTCCCTTGCCCCTTGCGCTTCTTGATTGTGACTTAGCCACGGGATGAAGGTGAAGGTTTTGTGGTTGTCTGTCTCTGTGTTGGCATTGTTGTGGACTGCTGACCTGTCAAGCTTGTACTGTGCCTCTTGCCCAGTGACAGCTGGGATAGGCTTCAGCCCTGCTGCAAACCCAAGCTGGATGGGCAGTTAAGAAAATGGATGGATCGACAGATAATACAATGAGTTTAGGGAGGGGACCTTGTGAATAATGTGCTGGTACACAGTGCGGACAGAAGATTTAATGCATGCTTGCAAATAAAATAGTGTCCAGGTGATTGACTGCTGCTGATGTGACGGAGTAGATGGATGTTTGCAGGTGTATAGGAAACGTCATCTTGATTCCGCATCCAGGAGAGAAAGGAGGAGGAAACGAGATGTAGGGAGTGGATAAAGGTGGAGACTGTGTTTAGGTTGGCTTGTGTGGAAATGCTGTAGCCGCTGGAGTTAATTTTCTGCATAGCTGAGCACTGAAAGCGTGAAAAACAGCTGCGTATTGCAGGGAGATGGCCATTCTTAAGACAGAGCAGAACTGCAGGGTGCTGGAAGGTGGCTTGACAGCGCGTGTATGTCTTCAGGCGGTTACTGCAGTGCTGCCTCCTCAGAGGTCTTTGAATTCATAGGACAGAGTGTGCAAAGTTACACGTCAAACAGGGTTGGAGAATGACTTTGACATTATTTTTATATAGCCATGAAATTTCTATGACAGTGTGGAGCTAGAAAACACCAGCATGCATTTGACATCATGGTCCTGTCTGATGCTACTTGTTACTTTGGAGCTGAGATTTAGCTGTACACATGTGTAAAATAAAGAGCTAAACTCTGAAAGTTTATTAGGGATTCAAATACAGTATTTTAATTCAAATGCAAATGAAAACAGGTGCTGTAATTCCACTGTGACACAAATGCTGTCCAGCTCGCTTCTGACCGTGCATAATTTTAAATGCATGATACACAAAGCTAGTAGGGTGCTGCCATTTTTGTAAACAAAGTGAAAATACTGTGTCAAGTGTATTTCCACCCACTAGCGCGCTGTTTGATGAAGCGTCCGGCTGTTGTTATTGCTGACTCACTGTCACACAGTCAGGGAAACACTTGAGGAGTAATGTTATTAGTGACCCTGGTGCTTTTCATATAAAGTCAAAATATCTGCTGTGGAAAGGTCCTGTCACTAGTGCATCTATGAAGTACGAGAAGAATTTCGGAGTAGTTTTTCCACCTTAAAAAAAATGGTGTCAAAGCAAACAGATGTTACAAATTGGTGTATGAAAAGGTCACCGAGACTTTTTCCACGTTGGAAATTAGAGGTTTTATTTTTAGTTTAACTTCAGTTGACAAAAAACTTTGGAATATGGATAAGACCGGAAATGAGACAGAATAATAATGAATAATAATAATGACACATCTCAGCTTTAAGAGCCTGTGTCGGAGGCAGAGAGCATCAGTCTTTCTGCTTTATGTGATTAGCTGAAAGATACAAGACTTATGTCCTAGATGGAACAGTTGAGATAAGTATTTGAAATCAGTGAAGGCTTAAACGGCTCTTAATGGCTGGGCAGAGAAGCTAATTACTTTGCAGTTACAAATGAGACAAAATCTCAAGTACTCTAATATATTGGAGGTCTATATTGTTTTCAACAACGATATTTTCAACAGTGACAGAGTGAAAATAATTTCCCATTTTTTAACACCAATGTCTGATTGTTCTTGTGTCATCGGTTGGCACATAACTAAACAAGCTTAAATTAAAGTATCAAAAATGATGGAAAACTGAAGAATGAGATGGTCTGCACATTGGCCTTGGTAAAGAGAGCTGTGCCGGAAGGCAAAGTGCTTGATTTACAAGTCGATCTACATTCCAACCCTCACCTGTGGTCTGTGGTTCTTTAAAGCGTACCGTTCTCTTTTTTTATCACAAGGCTGGGGTGGTTTTGACATCTAATCAGAAAACTTCCTGTGCACCTCCCATTGGAGGTTTTCAGCAAACACCATACTGGGAGAAGACCCTGGGGTAAACTCAGAAACCGCTAGAGAGATTATTATCTCATCTGGCCTGGAAGTGCAGCAACATCCCACAGGAGAAACTTAAAAAAAAGGAAAAGAATGCCTGCGAAAACCTGCTTAACCAGCTGCTGTAGAATCCCTGCGTTGGATAAATGAGGGAAGATGGATGGGTGGATTGGGATGCCTTATTAGCGTTGAAAACCCTGATTCAGGTCCACTCATTTGTCCAGAAATGCAAATGCTGTAGAGCTGGTGTTTCTCCAGTAGAAAGAGTCAAAGAATTTAGAAAAATTTACAGCTGAGTCTAAAAATGTGGAAATGATCTTTCTTTAAAACTGCTTAAGTTTATACCTGTATTTATTAAAAATATTGACAAAATAAACATAATTTGCTTGTGCAGCCTTCTCTTATGTTGCCTTGTTTACTCCCTTAAAATTAGAGGAGTGAGTTTCTTCTCAGGCCTTTGCAGACCTCTGCAGATGCAGAATACTTGCATTGTTCCAGCGGGATTCAGTCTGAGCACCAAGACCTTCTGAAGAGAGACAGAGACACACTTCAGAAAGAAAAGTCTCAGTTTTGACTTTTCTTCTTCTTCTTTTTTTTTTTTTTTTTTAGAAAAGGAAAACATATTTGGAATGCAAGAATAGCATTAACGAGATGAATGAGTGAACCAAGGTAAAGCCACAGACATTTCATTTCAGTTTAAGTTTAATCTCTTTTAGCCAGATGCAGCACCTTGACAAATGCAGGTAAACACAGATGGAAAACCTGTGCAAGTGGCTAAACCCAAATAAGCTGGTCTCTGCAGCATTATTCATGACCACCTGTCCCACTCACCTGTATATTTAATTGGCTGCCCCCCTAAGTATCCTCCATGGACCGATGTGGCATTGACTGCTACTTGGTCTTGAGTAGGGCTTATTTATTGGTGCTGATTGCAGTATTCTGAATGCTTTCCCAGCCTACTACTGGCCCCATAAAAAGCTTCAGTATGTTCATAAACTCATATTATATAAAAGCTCTAAATGGCTTTTGACTTGCCAGGCACGTGGGGAACAGGGAGCTCATAAAGAAGATGTATTTTAAGGTGTTCGTAGAGGCTCTTATTTGGATGTTTTTCATTCATATTTCAGAAAGGTTTCCTGGTTGAGATTATTCAGCAGAATGGAGATGAAATAGGCTTTGATGGCATTTTTGGCAGTCGTTGATTGCATTTGTTTATTACCTGAAAGCTTATGTAATTTTTGGCTGCACCTGCTTTTCTTCCTCTTGATTTCTGAGATGAGATGAGAAGCTGACCATGAGTTCTCTGGATCTAAATCAGGCTCTTTACAATCGCTGATAGGAAGGGAGGAAGACGAGTAGGATAAAAAGATGAGGATAAAACAACTGGAGTTGAAACTGTCTGTTCAGTTGAAGTTAGTGGTTTTCTGTCGGTTGGTATTGATTGATTTATGGCATGGCCGATTATGTGTTCAGCATGCTGCGGTAAATGTGTGCGCCCAGATAGTGCTCACAGCAGAAGTATGATGATTTAAGACATTAAATCAAAGCCCTTTGGAAAACCAAATGTCTAATCTTTTTTATGATTGACTGATGTTATCAGAAACTTGGAAACTTTGCAGCTCTACGGTGATTTTCCAGACTTATGTTTGTAAATGATGCATGACTAATGCAGGGTAACAAAACATGCACAGGACTTCAGAGTATGAATCTGTTTCCCCTTTGTCGCATGCACTCATTTGCATCCCCTCCTATTTTCCTCTCTCCTTGCCCCTCTCTGCTTTTGTAAACCCAAATCAAATAAACAGTAAAGCAGAGCAGTAAATCAAATGCTTTTGAAGCTACAGAGGTTCAATGTGCCCTTGTATTATAGCATACTTTATTTGCTTTTCTCCTCTACTGTTTTAACATATGTTTAAGTAGCAGCCTTTTATATTTCCGTGCATCCAGCTTTGTGTAAACCACACAAAACTCATATATGGAATACCACAACTCTCAAAATTTAAGCTAGATAAATAAATGACTGCCTATCTTACTAAATGCGTTGACAAATATTATTGTAGGTGTTAATTAAGTTATAAAATTCAAAATAAGGAAATATTTCTGGATTATTTATTTAGCTTTTTAAAATAATTTCTTTCTTTATTTATCCCCTCATTCAATAACCTGTTTATTTATTAGCATGGGCAATAAATGTAATTATTTATATATAAATAACCATAGGTATTCTTTGGGACCTGTAATAGACTGGAGATTTAGCCACCTTTATTTCAGCTGAGATAGGCCTGTGGGTACAATCTTCTTTTTAATACATTTCTGTTAATTTTACTAATTAATAAAGTTATTTTCCTCTGAACCTCTTTGGGTTAAATGTTTAACTAGCCTTTTATGCTTCTAAATCATTGTTGCATTATTACAAATGCTTAAAATTACTTTGATGTTATAGTAAATACTATGCTCTGTTTCAGTGTTGATTAGCTGATTGACAAGCACTTGTGTTGGCTTGTGTGTTGGGCTCATCTTACTCTCTTTCTCTCACTGTCCAGTGTGCTGCAGCAGCACTTTTAAGGTGCTTGTTACTGTATATCTTTATTATTTATGTATTCATCTACTCAAACGTTCAATAGACTTTGACCTTTTTTGGTGTCAATAAATATGTTTGCTGTTAGAGACAGCTGGAACATAATAAACTGGGCCTGGATCCCAGATGAGAACCTTTTATTATGTTAATAAAGTCATCAGGGATGTTAGTATGTTAATATGTAGTTTTATCTACTTATGATTCATTGTGAAGCGTTAATGCCATGTGATAACATTGTAGTTGTCAAACAAGGTACTCGGTGCTTCTTGTAGCTAGACATCCTTAAAGTAATGCACATAATATTGTTCGGTATCCTGGGACTCCTCGGTTATTTCTTTGTTCACTGGCTTACATTGTTTTTCTCAATTATCTTCTTTTTTTGATTTTCTGTTTTCATTGTCACATAGCAACACAGCTGTGCACATCAAAGGTGACCTAGGACATGAATGAATGTGCATGTGTGTGTCTGCTTGCATGAAAAACAGAAGTTAGGCAGTGCTTTTATGTTTGTGTGTCTGGGTAGTGCCTGAAGAGTGTGTGTGTGTGTGTGTGTGTGTGTGTGTGTGTGTGTGTGTGTGTGTGTGTGTGTGTGTGCGCCATTCTCCCCAGTGATGTCAGACCCCAGGGACCTGCTGGAGGCTCTGCTTACTATTTCACAGGCATGTTGAAGAGAAGGCTAAACCAGTTTCTCTGTTTTTGCTCTGAGGGACAAAGGTGTCTACAGTGCAGTGAAAAAATATTTGCCTCCCTTCTGATTTCTTAGTTTTTTGCATGATGCTCACACTTTTATGCTTTAGATCATCAAACAAATTAAACTATTAGACAAAGGTAATCCAAGTAAACACAACATGCAGTTGTTAAATGATGATTTTATTCAGTGAAAAAGCTACCCAAACCTTCCTGGCGCTATTTGAAAAAGCAATTGTCCCCTAAACCCAATAAATGGTACCACCACTCTTGGCAGCAAGAACTGAAATCAAACTTAACTTATTGGGTCTTTAGCTTATAATATAAAGTACCTTGAGGCAAATGTCATTGTGTTTTGGGTTTATAAATGTAACATCACTGTGGAGGTGGGTTCAGCCACTTTGGAGCGTTTGGTAGCACGAATGGCCTGTTTCAGGTGATCTCAAAGTGCTTACACCAGCTGTAACAGGATGCAAATCTTCAAAAGAAGTTCAACTTTTGTCTCGTCAGTCCACACAATGTTTTCCAAAAAGTCCTGGGAGTCATCATAGTGTTTCCTGGCAAATATCATGGCATGATGTGTTGCTTTTTCAGATCCTTTAACGTACATTATATTATCAGACAGGTTCTATTTAAATGATTTCTTCATTCAACATGTCTTCCAAGTAATAAGACCTGGATGTGTCTAAAGGGAAATTGAACTTAGCTCTCCAAATAATGTGGTTAATCTTTAGCAAGGGGGCACGTTTTTTTTTGCAGTCAGCTAGAATTGGATAACTTTTTTTCTCCGTATTTTCTAAATGATGACTTCAGTTGTTTTCTACGTATGCTTTACTACTTTACGTTTATATTTGTCTAATATTAAAGTTTGTGTTATGATTGGTCATCTGTATCATTTGAATGTGATTTTACTAGCTATGTCTGACACAAGTACTTTGCATCAAATGTACCATAAAGCTCTGAGTATACTTCTGTATACTCTTATGTCATCACTGTGCTGTGGTTGCAACAGAGTACAATCAAGGCTTAAGTCAGATGCAGACTGTAAAGTTTCAGCAAAGTTTATTACAGCAAAACTTTGAATCAGATATACTTGGATAAAGATATAGGCTTGATATATGATAATGAAGCCCACTGAATCCTAGACTGTGATGTATGTTTTAATCTTCATGGTAACATCTGGAAGACAAATCATATGAGCGAGGCATTTTCAACCACACCTTAACTATATTTATTAACCATGTTGTTTCCATTTAAGTTTACAATGCTGCTGGTGTTTCATTGATCCGTGTGTCATATAATTGTTCTTTCCTAATAGGTAGAAATTTAGGACAGCCCATTTTAAGTGTTACTGCTGCTATGATATGCGTCTACTGACTGAGAATTTTGTCCAAGGCTATCTCACAGAACGACCGTTTTGGAGCCTAACAGTATTGCTGCAGTTTGTTCACATTCATGATTCTTTCATGTGCTTTAACCTGGGTTAAGGCAGAAGATCAGAAGCTTAGAATATCATCTAACTTTTTTTCTTCCCCTTGGCAGGCTGGAGTTACTAGCCTAGATCTTGGACACATATTTTAATAGTTAATAGTATGAAAGGCAACTTTAAATTTTTATTATATAACTGGAAAGAATGATAAAATGCCTCCTATAAGCAGACAGTATACATGCATGTACAGTGATGGATAAAGCGCCTTCCTACACTTGTTAGTTACACGTCAGGTCTCCAGGCATTAAAAGTTCCTATCCAGGTACCACAGTAGAAACTTTACTGCCTCCACACTCTTTTGATCTTCCCACACACAGGCAAACTTGCCTGAAAACAAAGATAAACACACATGCAGACACAGGAAAACACACACAGACAGAAATACTCACGCACACTTAGAGCCACTCACAGTTTAGTGGTGCGTAATGAGACTGTCTTATACCGTATGCAGACATGCACTAGCTCCTGCTGAGGTGCTGTAGTTCCGGTTTTCTATAATTCATGCCTCTTCCCTGCAGAAGTGTCTTTTACAGAAATGAGGGCAGATGAATAAAGCCTTCAGACTGACAGTATATTTGTGGACAGTAGACTGCTGGTTAGAAACACTGCCCACTGACAGAGATGCCAATTTTTTTTGACCCCTTTATGTGTGATCATCTTCACCCAAGAAGGCAGCAGTTGAATATGTCCTTCAGGAGACTGTCTGCCCTCTGCTTCTTAAATTGCTGTATGTTGCTGTAATCACAGCGGTTAAATGCCTGGACCTTGTCTATTTCTAGTTCCGCTGCAAACAAAAATGAAAGAATTTATACAAGTACAGCAGTCTATACCTCTGCTTTAAAGTTCCACTAGTTAATAATTGTATCTATTTATCCTGTATTTTATGAAGCAAGGCACTAAAGGCAATTTAATACATATAATTGCAGTCTGTTTAATGCATTTTTCATGTATTGGAGTTCAGATGCTAGGCGCAATGATTTAAAGTGCTTTAGAAATAGCCTCACTAACAGTGTATTTTCTTAAACCATGGCCAACCATTTAAAAAATATATATTAGCTGAACCATAATAATCATTTTATTCTGGAGATGGAACAAATACTCAGAGGCAATGATATTAATCTTCTGTTAGTTCAGATGAGAAAATCTGATAATTTACAGTATTTAATCATTTCCTCTTAAGTCCGAAGTCTAAATATAAAAAATTAGTCATGTCGTCAGGCATTCAAATGCTTCATGAAGAAATGCATTTTGTCTCATTTACATTTTCAATCTATGCTAAGCATCTTCACTTCTTTACCATCTCTAAATTTACTGATGTAGCTGCAGTAACTCAGTTTGTCTTGGCACATGTTTTCATAAGGCTCTGTGCCGCAGCAGTGATAATTACTCAGAACCATCCAATTTGATATCTGAGGCACTTTTCCGATGTGTCCATGCAGATCTCAGGTCTTAATGCTGAGGTGCATTAATTGATTCTGTTTTGCGGTAGAAACAGAGCTTTCAGCATCTGCAGTTGCCTGCAGGACAATCAAAACAGGCTTTTTGCACAATTTAGAACAAAGGACGGACTGAGCTTAATGAAAAGGGCGATAGCTCTGAAATCATACTGAGATCACATCTATATTACAGCCAGTTTAGAAACACCAGTTTACCTAATATGCTTTAGACAAACGAGAGCATCTGGAGGCTCAGATAGAACCTGCAAACTCCTCATAGAAAGGAGTTAACCAGCAGGCTTATGAGGTGATAGTGCTAACTGCACCACTGTGCCCTCGCTATTGTGTTGTTTCACAACAAAACAATGACAAATGCAGTCATTCTAAATTGACACAAACAGAAAATTTATACTCATTTGCAGTGAAGCGCAATAGGGCTGTGAATGAATGAAGCAGAGAGCGAGCAATGAATTGGCATTTGCTGGTCTCATTATCTGCCCTCTCCCTTTTTCTTGCTCTCTGTCTGTGTGAGTAAATTTCATTGAAAGATGGTGGGCATCTATGTCCTGGAGGCAGCATCATATATAACATCCACTGAGAGATATGGGGTTCAATACAAGAGATATGGCAGGGAGGAGAGGAGCTATAGGAGACGAGCTTGATTAATGAGGTGGTCTAAAGGAACAAGTGGGGGGTAAATTAATCCATAGTAACACTTGCCGCCTTGACACTTTGTTCTCTTTGTACAATTTTACGCACTTCAGTGTCCATATTGATCACTGCATAATTATAACTTATTAGCCATAGATGTATCCTCCTATTAGTCTTTGGTGTCACTGTTTGCAGGTAGGAGGGCTTGAAATTTCTTAAAAACATGCATGTTCCCACTGCATTTTTATGGTTCTCGCAAATGTGTATTGTGCATACTTTGGAGAAAATGCCGTGGGTCTAAAGCGTCAGTAATTTAACTCATGAAATCAGGACAAAAAATGCATTATACCGAGGACACTCCGCTTCATATGGCCCATGTGCAGCAGGACCAGTGGGTGTGAAACTGCATCTTCATAATAATAGTGGGGCTTCAAGTTGAATTTCATTTTCGGGCAGACTATGAAGTTGAAGAATTTCGGGAATGCGGGAGGGCTGAGTGTGAAGTCTGCGGTCAAAAATTGTTCCAGATTGCTCCACTATATTCTCTCTTAGACACATCAAAATCTTATAAGTTGTCCACACAGGAATAAACTAGCAGTGATGTAATGACCAGAGGCCGTCAAAAGCCGATGACATTCAGTGGCTTCAAGTGAGGATTGGTGAAATAACTGCTGGCAATGCAAAAGAGTTAAAACTGCTCTCAACTTGAAGGTGAACGATTATAGTGACTACTAATGAGAGCACAGGATGCCATTAATTGACATCTGACTGGATGTTAAATAAGGGGGTTTCCTTGGCAACTGGAGACTGGACTGACCATCAGTGACGAAGGGATGAGCGATGTGGAACTCTCATTGGCAGCCTGATCCTGGGGCTCAGATTCATGGTGTACAACCAGTGGATATGCAAGAAAATTCTGATGATCATGCTTCTGGCTGCACTCCTCAGCTGATATGCAGATTTTGGGCTTGCACAGTGAAGACTGCCATTTCATCGCTTACTCATAGGCAATCCCAGCTTTTGCCACCAGTGATGATCCTAAACAGGTTTGCTCTCTGTGAAGGTTTGAGATGTATTGTGAACTTTTTGATTGCCCTTTGCATAAGATGAATTGGTTAACAGTCTTTAACATTAGATTTTTCTTTGTTGCCACACTGAGAGAAAATTTTTTTTATCCATCCTGTCATTTGCATAAAGCTAGCATCAATCTTTTTCTACTTTTAACTTAAAGTAGAGATATCAATCACAGAGTAGAGTTCTAGGCACAATAATTCACATCCTTGTGAATTGTGATGAAAGGATGGGCTCAGCAGCAGAAAAGATTAAATGAAACACAGAGAAAATCGTCAGCAGATACAGTGTTACTACTGATTGCTTCCCGAGTCTTTTTTCGGCATACTTGGTGTCAGACTGTTTTTGTATTTTGTATGCAACTTGCAGAGATGAGTGTGCATACGTGTGTACATATGCAGGTAGCTGAAGCTATTTATTCAAATTAAAATGGGAAAACAAAGCACAGTTCAAGATGGATTAGGGAATAGAAGGATTAACGAAGATGGCTTGGGTAGCAGAGATGCATTGTAGATGTTTTCCTCTGGCAAATCCCTGTGAGTGATGACTTGGCTCCATTAAGTCTCTGTGTTTGCAGCCCTGTCAATTACTCATTAATCCTTGAAGTGTTTACTTCATTTGGAGCCTAAACTGCTTCCCTATGTCTAACAAATGTGCATGTGTCGGCTTATACACATAGCACACCACTACGCTCACATTTTAAAATCACTAAAATGGCAAGAAAGATCATCAGTTTAATAAAAGATGACCCAAAGGTCTCACTAAAGGCCTTTTGACAGTGAGATACTAAGACTGGAACTAGCCAAATATTGGATTATTCAGATCCTCAATCTTTAGATAAACAGGGATTCTGTTTCTACTTTGGATTTATTGGATCATGCTTCAGTTCAATTTATTACCAACTTAATTTGTTGTTAGATTTGATCCATTTTCAGAGCTATTTTTCAAAAAGAAATTGGTGAAAAAATGAGCTGTACTTTTTAGCTAACAGTTTTGCTATCCCACTGCATATCTGTAAAGGCTGTAAGTCCTGTGACAAAAACATTATACAGTCTGCCACATATAATTCAGATGAGTTATTTTACAGTAAATGGCTGTATATTACAGAAGTAGTTGATGTCACAACACTGAAAAGTCTTTATGAGGACTTTTGAGAGGTCAGTATAGCCCCCATTTCACCAACACTGAAGTATTAAACAGTTATCATAAAAGTTAACCTGGCTGATGCACATGTTAACATTTTCCCTTTAGCTATTAGCAACTATCTAAAGGACACAAACTGAGCTTCAGGGAGTCACAGAATTGAGAATGGTGCTTCAGGAAGAGAATCCAATGTAAAATCTTAGCTAAACCAAACATGAAGCTCCATCTGCTCTGGAAATCCCTTGGGAAATAAAGTTGATTAAACCAGGATTATACTTTCTGTGTCAAATGTCTCCAATGTTGTAGTGGTTAACATTTTTGCTTAGCAAAGGAAAGACTGCTGGTTGAGTTCCAGCCAGAAACACAAATCCCTTGTGAGGTTTTATCAGAATTTTACATTTGGTGTAAAACTCTGCCAAATCAAGTGTGCAGTGCCACCCCTTGTGGCAACTGAATTGCCAAAAGTAGCTTTATTATTTATTTATTTATTTATTTATTTATTATTCATTTATTCCTCTAGGTCCCAGTGACATAAATCTCTAGACCAGGGACAGCTGGAGACAGTATGGTCAAGTAGGCATTCCTGTTAGACTTATTTGAAGTCCACTGCCTGGAGCACACAGTTGGTGCATTGCAATGTTAAATCTCAGTGGACGAATCCACGTGCTTACAAAAAAGCAGGTGGGCACATGGCTGTCCGCTGCTCGTTTGTTAATTAAATTCATGTCACTCAGACCCAAGCCTACCCTGGTGGACTTGTGGATGCAGAAAGTTTAAACAAGACTCGAAGGAGCAGCCAAAAGCATCATTATCCGATAGCCACAGTAGCCATCTGTTAAGTTATCATTAAGATAGCAGCTAGAGGCAATGCTAATAATAAAACGTTACACGGTGTCTACAAAGTGTTGTGCCTCCCTGAAAGCCCCAGATTGAAGCTGAGACAACTCTATTGGATCAGCAATGTAATATGGTTTCAATTCAGTTAAAGCACAGCATTACCTCAAATAACCTAAAAATATTGCTGTTATTTATTTACTTTTTTTTTTTTTTTACACTACCTAAGATAATCTTTTGGTAGGTTGTATTGTTCTAATATTGATATATAAATAATAATAATATTACCTCTTAATTTTTGTGATTCTTGGCCCATGTGGTATCAAAAATGTCAAACATTATCAAATATCTTTCTGTGTATAATATCAAGCTTGCAGTTTTCAGTATTGAGACAATCCTACTCCTTCACAGTGGTTTGGTCCACGTTCACTAGTTGGGACATGGGTGGTGTGAGGCATACACTGGTGTGTGAGTGCATGTTTGTGTGACAGATAAAGATGTATGCATACAATAAAAGCACAGTGTGACTGTGTTTGCGCATGTAAATGTGTGGTTCTGAGTAGTCATTAAGACTTTAAAAAGTGCTGTATAAATGTAAGTACATTTACTATTTACCATTCAAGGTGTGACTGATACAATATCTAAGCAGCGAAATGTTATTGTGTGCTAAATAACAGAAAATAACACAGTATCATGTGAGATGAAAACTGAAGGTACTAAAAACATTTTAGTACATAGTCGGACAAGGGATGGGGTATTGAATCTTCACTGTCCATTTGACTGTAGCTCACCACCATAAAAACATATTGTTGTCATAATGCATACTGACTGCACCCAGTGCTGTGAAGCTGACACCTTGTGGGCCTACCTGTCAGAGTGACACATGCAAGCTCAACTGATGTGGAAACGAGCTCGTGTGATTCCTGCGTTCGTTCTGTTTCCGCTCAGCGTCGGGGTAACGCACTTCATCAACACTCACACGCTTCGCCTTTCTCCTAAAGGCACAAACGCATGCAGCCGATAGATCGAACTTTGAAAATTGTGCCAACGCTGCACAGCTATGATCCATTGACACCGCTGACAGATCCGCTTTCCTCCCAGGCGCACTCGGATTTCCAACAAGCCATCAAACAAACGCACGTTCTACTTTTGTTGCAGCTCGCTTGTTCTCTGGAGTTCCCCAGGCCTGCTGTAATTGAACACATACACACATTATGAACACACAATGTAGCAGTGCCAGCAAAGAGTAATCAGTCATTTTAATCTCCTAGGCCTTTCTAAGATAATGTGGGTGCAGAATTACACTCCTTGTTGTTTGTTGTCTTTTCATTTTGTGCTCCTGGCACTTACTTACTTCTTTTGTACATTGTTAATAGAGCCAGAAAATCCCAGTTTGGGCAAAACACCTTGCATCAGGTAGTGGAAAGCAAACAGCATCCCCCAGTATCTGTACTGAGAATCTTATTTTTGACCGGCACTGAACATTGGATTTCACATCTCTCCAGTCATCCAGTCTTGGTTATTTCAGCTACAAAAAGCTGAAATAAAAATAAAACATTCTTTCAGTCAATAACTTGGAACTTTTATAATAATAATGGATTGGATTTATATAGCGCTTTTCAAGGCACCCAAAGCGCTTTACAATGCCACTATTCATTCACTCTCACATTCACACACTGGTGGAGGCAAGCTACAGTTGTAGCCACAGCTTCCCTGGGGCAGACTGACAGAAGCGAGGCTGCCATATCGCGCCATCGGCCCCTCTGGCCAACACCAGTAGGCAAGTAGGGTAAAGTGTCTTGCCCAAGGACACAACGACCAGGACAGAGAGCCCAGGGATCGAACCGGCGACCTTCCGGTTACAGATGCGATTCCCAACCCCCTGAGCCACGGTCGCCCAGGGTTTTTACTACACACTCTTCTTCCATCTAGATTGTAAGCCACTTTTTTCTTGAACAGCTCAGTCCTCCCTGAGTAATGGAAGTTATTGTTAGCAGCTGGTAACTTGCCAGTTACCACACATCAATATTGTTCTTGCTGTTTGCATTTAAAATTCACTTTGAAATCGTATTCGTCACAAGGAAAGCCTTGCTTGACATGAATTGCAGAATTGCTGAGACCTTATTCGAGCAGTCAGTTTCTTCTAAATTTGGAACCAAATATGGAAATAAAACTATTAATATTGTTACCAAAAGCTCTTGTAAATCAGGAGCAAAACTGAGCCTAGACATCTTTTGTCACAGCAGCAATTTTCTATACAAAAAAGTAAGAGAGGATCCACTTATTTGGCAATTCACTACAGTCTCCAGTCCTTTCTAAAATTGCATTGGACAGCTGTTACATGTATTTTACTCACATTTACTCATATTTTTCTTACGTACGGTCTGTTTGGTCAATGACCTTTCCATGTTGCCAGCATCGAGTGACACAGAAAGTGGCCAGTTTCCATAACAGTGACTCCCCATATGTTGTTATTCATATTCAAGTCCAAGAAACTTTCCTATAGTAAAAATTTAGACAATACTGTTGACAACCCTTTCCTTCCTCCTTAGACTACGATGACCTGGATGACGGAGAACCTTCACAGACCTTTCCTTGAGTTCATTCACTGGTAAATCTGTGTAGAAAACAGTCTGCTTTTATAAAGAAGTCAAACCAAAGTTGGATCAGCTGTCTCAGAGTTTGTTTCTCGTGTACATCAATTGGATCTTTCCCTGCTTCAGCTGCAAGAGGCCTTTCAGTCTTGGAATAGTTCTGACAAATGTTTTGTGACAGCAGTAAATAAAGTGATGAAAGACGTTTTACCTGTGCTTTGTTGAACTTGAACATCTGTGCGTTAGCCGCTTGTTTTGTGTCTCTGTGCGTGACTGTGTACGGGGGTCACACAGTCATGATAATTTCTCAAGCATGTGAAGTCACTTGGTAAAATGAGCTTTGACTGGCTTAATCTCTTAGAGCCAAATCATCAGCCAGCACAAAAAAATAAATAAATGTAACAGAAGACTAAAGGATTATATTACTTCGCCTTATCTGAACCATAGACTGTATATAAAAGTACTTCTGGGTCTGCATTCTTTTTAATGGGTACCAAGTGCTGACCTCTGTGTTTGCAGGGATAGAGTTAGTGACAGGCATGCTTTAAGATGCACGACATAGCTACCGTACCTTTTGTTAGCAAGTGACATGTGGAAAATGTCAGATGCACTTTTGACATTTATTTAACAAAAACACACAAAAATCAAGGCAACTGCCAAAATGCTAAAAAAAAAACAAAAAAAAAACAAAACCCTATTTGACCAGCAGGTGACATCACATGTATAACTGTTTACCTAATTCAGGGTCGTGGCCAAGCTGGGCCTACTTCAGCAGCCACTGGGTCAGAGGATAGATGGTACATAAGTCTATAGATATTAACCTATTTTGTCCTCCTAACTTCTTTTCTAACAAAACAGGCCCATTTAAATGAATAACATTTCTTCTTCTTGCTGTCAGATATCATTAGCTCATATTAGTCTCCTTGTCAGCTTGCACACATTACTCTCACTCTTTTTCTCTCTGTCTCTATAATTTTGCACCTCATGAGAAACTGTCTAGAATATAGCTAATGCTGCTAATGATTTAATCCCATCCAAATATTGTAACAGAGCTTTAATAAAGGCTTATAGCAATTATTATAAAGTTCAGATAATATAACTCTTAAGTCTTAACTAATAGTTGTGGAACCGAAGTATATCCAGTCTTCACTACACCCACGTTTATTGTGTGGTTTAACACTGCGTGGGTCTATATTGTAAAACTGCTGCTGCACCACAAATGGGCAGAGGTAAAGGTGATGTTGCTCCAACCTCATAACGATCATTTTTTATTTAAATGTATTTAAAGATTTTACCGTTATAAATCTAATTGAGGAACTAGTATTTACATAACTTGTAGTTATGGCATATAAGAGGCATAGAACATAATCAAAGGATTTGTGTTTAGTGTGTTTTTGAAGCTTTAGCTATCCCAGTTGAAAATTATTTACAATACCATAGGGACCATTTAATAGCCACGATATAACCAGGCTTTATAGTTTGACTCCTCAGACTTCCTAAGTAATTTCTTAGTCAGTAATTTTCCTGCCACAAACCTCCTGCAGTATAGAACCGTGCATTTCTAAGAGATGGAAGTGGTTGGTCTCTGCAGCCGGGCTTTGTGCAGTAAGCTTCTGCGTATGAAATGGATTGCCTGGACTCCCGTGAGAGTATGGCATTGTATGAAAGCGGTTCACCTGCCGTTGCCGTTTTGATTATCCCCTACTATATATTCCATTATTGTCCTAATGGTTTTTGTTCTGCTTCGGAAGCAGTGGTGAGCTTCATCAGCCCGGTGTCACTATCAGCACTTTCATCCAGGGATGAGGCATTAGGACCAGTGTACCCCAGCTGCTTTGTTGATTACTGCTGCTTCTTATTCACAGGACGAGAGACCCTGTTAAACCTGCTGCCCTCCCACCGCTACCTCCATTACCCTCCATCTTCCCGTTTTCTCCTTGTGTGTCATGTTACCCTAACGCCCTGCTCTCCCTCTTCTCATTGCGTCTAAACACTGCTCATTTGCCTTCCCCCTCTATTTCCTCTAAATTCAGTCAAGATTCTCAGACCAGCACACACAATGATAGCGCCTGCGTGGAGCTATAAATCAAAGAGAGGCTGTGTGCATGCTGGTTGGAAAAGGAAACCAGTCTACCCCTGGACCAAGCAATCACTGCAAAAAAAGCCACAAAAGTGTGTCACAGTTAGAGCAAAAAGTTTTTAAAGCCTTTGGAATCAGGATCTTCATCTAAGTCAGCTATTGTAAAACAAAATCTGACTAAATTAACAAACAACAAGCAGTTTAATCATCACTTACAGGCTGGATAGATAAGTAAACACTTGATTTTTGTATCTTGTAGGTTGTTGGTGCTAAAGGAGAATCTACAGGGGGCCAGATGTTTCATAGCTGCTTACATATGAGACTGACGCAGCAAACCAATGCAAAAAAGCCCTAAACTGTATTCATACCACCACCATGCTTTATGGCTCATTCACACTAAAGTATATAATAGGATAGCAGACTCCTTACAACTACGAAAAGTAGCATCAGTTGGTGGTAATTTTGCTATTACAAGTAGTCGTGATGATCAACTGCCTTGATCAGATGTGAAGTGTGCAATACCTGCTGTTTAATTTATAATTGCCAAGATTGCAGATACATTGCAATTAGTCTGAGTCCGTCTATGCATCTTGTTTCAACTTGTTGCCAACTTTCTGGTTATGTTCCTAACAACAAGCAAGGCTACTGAGCGTCACTTTGCAGTTAAGTTGCCATCCTGAAGCAAGTATTTCTTTGTTTGTGGAGGAATTTCTATTTCTAATCTACAAGGTTTGAGGTAAACTTTAAATCTGAGTAGTTAATGTGAATTGCTTTTTAACATGTGTGTGCTTAGATGGTAATAGAACTGCAATGGATTGCAGCAGACTCCCAATTTTCACTGATTTCTCACAGTTAATTGCCATAATATTACAAACAGATGGTGTTTAATCGACTCAAACTGATAGCAGACATTTCTATTTTTATCACTGTCTTAATGGGCTAAAGTCGATTTAAAGACTGCAGCTGACTGCGAGTGGTTGGAGATATGGTTCGCATCTTTAAAGCAACCATTTCAAAACAACAAGATCGCAAGTTCATTGCATACAGTCACAATAATTTTGATCATGCCAGTATCTAACTGCTATTTGCCCTAGTGTGGCTGTAATATTTCAGTATGCATAAGGTTTTGGTGTGGGCACACAGTACTAAGGCTACATAGGCTTTTGTATTGTTGCCAGAACTTTAACTGTATCTCTAATTTTCTTGTTACCTTCATGTGCATTTTTTCCTATTTCAGGATTGCACATTCTGCTCTTGGTGCAATCCTTGGAAGATGCCCAATCCTAAGAGAGTGTGCCGAATTTCCATTTGTGTTATTGCAAAGTACTAAATAGCCAGATCTTAAGAAATGTTATACTATCATTTTCCAGCACAATGCATCTATGTAAAGCTGTTTGTAAGGTCACATTCATCAACCAACTGTCAATAACAAGACTTTGTCTGCACATCTAATACTTGCAGTCCCATCTTCTTAAGTGAAACATCTGACTCCAACTTTATTTGACTGATTATCACAGTTTCACACACTTCAACTATCTCTGTGTGCGATTATTCAACGTGTTAATGACGACCTGAAAAGTACAGCTGTTGTCGTGTTGTAATGTTAGTCAAAGGTTGTTTAAGATAAGATAAGATAAGATAACCTTTATTAGTCCCACACGTGGGAAATTTGTTTTGTCACAGCAGGAAGTGGACAGTGCAAAAGTTATGACGCAAAAATTAGAATACAATAAGAATAAATACAGTACACAGCTGTACAGAATAGAATAAAATAATATACTATATACAGTAGAATAAAATAGAATAAAAATATACAATAAGATAAAAATAGAATACGAATGCTATATACAACTGAGTAAAAATACAACGATGCCAGAAAGGATTATTGCACTTAGTGTTATTGCACATGTGTGGATGTGTGTGTTTGTTCAGTTAAAGTCTTTGTTGTGGAGTCTGACAGCAGTGGGGAGGAAAGACCTGCGAAATCTCTCCGTCCCACACCGTGGGTGCCGCAGTCTCCCACTGAAGGAGCTGCTCAGTGCTGTCACAGTCTGCTGCATGGGGTGGGAGACGTTGTCCAACAGGGATGACAGCTTAGCCGCCATTCTCCTGTCACTCACCACCTCCACTGGGTCCAGAGGGCATCCTAGAACAGAGCTGGCCCTTCGGATCACCCTGTTCAGTCTCTTCCTGTCCCCAGCAGAGATGCTGCCGCCCCAGCAGACCACACCATAAAAGATAGCAGAAGCCACCACAGAGTCATAGAAGGTCTTCAGGAGTGGGCCCTCCACCCCAAACGACCTGAGTCTCCGCAGCAGGTACAACCTGCTCTGCCCTTTCCTGTAGAGGGCGTCTGAGTTATGAGTCCAGTCCAGTCTGTTGTTCAGATGAACACCAAGGTACCTGTAGCTGTCCACAGCCTCAATGTCCATACCCTGGATGTTCAGTGGTTGCAGTGGAGAATGCTTGTGCCTGCGGAAGTCTACCACCAGCTCCTTGGTTTTACTGGCGTTGATCTGGAGGTAGTTCAGCTGGCACCAGTCCACAAAGTCTTGAGTCAGTCCTCTGTACTCCTTGTCGTCCCCATCAGTGATGAGGCCGACTATTGCAGAGTCATCAGAGAACTTCTGCAGGAAGCACTGGGTGGAATTGTGGGAGAAGTCTGCAGTGTAGATGGTGAAGAGGAACGGAGCCAGAACCGTTCCCTGTGGGGCCCCCGTACTGCAGACGACCCTGTCCGACACACAGCCCTGAGTCCTCACATACTGTGGTCGGTCGGTGAGGTAGTCCAAAATCCAGGTAGTGAGGTGATGGTCCACTCCAGAGTTCTCCAGCTTGTCCTTCAGAACCGAGGGAAGAATAGTGTTGAAGGCACTGGAGAAATCAAAGAACATGATTCTCACAGTGCTTCCAGCGGTCTCCAGGTGAGCGAGGGAACGATGTAGGAGGTGAATGACGGCATCATCCGCTCCAATGCCAGGCTGGTAGGCAAACTGAAGTGGGTCCAGTGATGAGCTTGTTAGGCGCCGAAGCTGAGCCAGGACCAACCGCTCCAGGGTCTTCATCAGGTGGGATGTCAGAGCCACCGGCCTGTAGCTGTTGAGGTCCTTGGGGCGTGAAGTCTTTGGCACTGGTACAACACAGGAGGTTTTCCAGAGCTGTGGGACTCTTCCCAACCTCAGGCTCAGGTTGAAGAGGTGCTCCATCACCCCACACAGTTGGTCCGCGCAGGACCTGACGACCCTCGAGCTGATGCCATCTGGACCCGCTGCCTTCTTGCCATTAATCCTCCTCAGTTCCCTCCTAACCTGGGTGGTTGAGAGAGACAGGCTGGAGCCTTGTGTTGAGTGTGTATTGGATGCTGTTGTTGGGGGTGGGGAGGAGTGAGCAGGGTGTGAAGTGTCTGAGGTGTCAGAGGTGGAACAGCAGCAGTGGGGGTTTGTTTGTAATCGTGACTTAGATGAAAGTCAGACCACATTTTATGAGCAATCAGTGCAGAACTCTTCATCTCAAAAACATTTTTTGCAACTATAATTAACCGCTTTAGATTATAGATGGTGCAGCACATTCAAAGCCTGAATTGATTTTTAAAGGTTCTGCAGTGATTTAATCACCATGCAATACAAATTTCTGTCCTCCTCTATAATAACTATAGTTGTAATTATAGCTGTGTCCCAGTTCTAGAGTAATATATAGTGACTCTTACTTATTTCACCATGCTTGTAGGTAATAAAAATTAATTTACTAGTTTTGTGCTGTTAGACTATTAATGGACCCAGCAATGGGAATGCCAATGCTGACTAAACAATGAATGAAGTTTATTTGCTTTTTTCAGTATCAGCCTTCCATCATGATTATGTTTTGATTCCCAGGACCCTCTGGTGATGTCTTCTGGCTCAGACGGATGCAACACATTTCATGTTCTGGTGACAATACGCATTGCTCAAAACAAGGAGATTGTTTTTGACGTTACCACAGTCATAATTGGCGCAGTTAATCACGAAGACATGCAGTTTTCCCTTTCTACTTCATGCAGTTTGTGGTTTTTCTTGGATATTATATGCACACATTTCTTCCTTCTTTGCTCATGTGTTACTCAACTTATCTGCTATGTATGTTTATCTACAGTTCTGCATCGATGCCACCCAGAAAGGGAGCAGGAGGTGAAAGAGGGAGAGAGTGCTCAAAGGCATGGCAATACAATCAGGCATCTTCACTGCTGACAGGGGTTTGTTGCCTCAGAATTGAAGTTATTATCTCTCGGCACAAATCAAAATTGTGAAATTGATTCAGTCGGGTTGTTGTGCTCAAAGAGATGGGCCTCCGCTGCAATCCACAGCACTCTGACAAGTAATGATTTTAGTTGTTGCTCTGAGCATATGTTAATAGGCATTTCAACAGAAGCATTTAGTAGTTCCTTGCGAGAACTGTAGCAAGAAGACAAATGAACAAAGATTGATGGGAGGGGTAGCTTAATTGTAGCTCACTAAAGAAGAGAATGGAGGGACACTGTGTAACAAATTAAATTGGATTCCTGACAAAGAGGAACTTTGGGAAGTCTTTTACCACGCTGTGGTGTGGTCTTTGTTGTGACAGTCTTGGACTCTAGCTCTATAGTGAGCCAGTATTTCACAAATCTTGAGATTGTTGCAGTATCTGTTTTAAAAATCAACAGTGTGTGTTTCGTTAGTATGAAATGAAAGTCGAGAGTCCTTTTGTGTTGGTGGTACACAAGGATTTTTTTGATCATTAAGAGATTCAACCCTATTCAGCTTGATTCCTCCAGACCACGAGGCACATGGGAATACATCGATCTGCAGAGGGATTGCACATATGGCAAGCTATCAGAAGGCAATGAGGCACAGCCAACAGCAATTTTCTGTAGAAATGTGTTAGAAGTGTTGTTGTTTGTGTGGGTGGGTGGTGGTGCTGTTTGGTCATTTGGGGTTTTTGGATATTAGAAAAGCCTTCCAAATATTGGCCATTTCTCTCTGCAATCTTTAATTTTCGACCAAACATTCGTTTCAGCTTGATTTTTTTTGTGTGTGTTGTCTCTCACTTCAATATCTTCTTCTAAGCCCTCACACTGATTTTATAACCATGGATGTTTATGTGTGGGAGTATGTTTTGGCTTTGTCAAATCAAATTAAATTGACTCAAGTGTAGATATGCGAGTATACTTTGCTCCTTCAACTCAAGCACATACTGAAAAGCAAATTTTTATTTTTAATTTTTATTTGGCCTCAATTTATTCTCCTCCGCTCTCTTTTCTTCTCCTCAGGTGCTCAAGGGAAGTAAAAAGCTTTGCCTCTCAGTGCGTTCAGTCGGTCGCATTCCAGGCGGCTATATCACCAACCACGTTTATACCTGGGTTGACCCTCAGGGCCGAAGCGTGTCTCCTCCTCCTGACCTGCCTGAGCATCGCAGCGCCACTCTGAGAAGAACTGACAGTCAGCGCCGAAGCAACATGCAGCTACTGCAGGAAGGGGATGAGAAGAAGGTAGAGACCTTACATGCAAACCATTAAACTAGAGGACCAAAAATGCCTTTAAAAAAAACATAAAATTAGTTCCTTCCTGTACTTTTAACAGCCTGTATTTGCTATGTTTACTATTACACTACACTATGTGCACTGATTGGAGCAAAGAAGCCTCCAAAACATTTTTAGTTTCAGCATTGGTCAGAAAGAAGCCAACTGTCATTTACTATATCTTTTTATTAGGTTTTGGACAGTACGCGGAAACAACAGCAAGAATCGTTTGCTTTGACAAGCAGTTCACCAACATAACTCCCAATGAGAAACTTTAAATGAAGTGGACAGTTAACTGATAACCTGTCAGTGTTCTGCACCTGTCTTGCACACAGACATCCACAGAACTTCTAGAGAGACGCTCTATATTGACCAGTATGTTTTAAGGGGCAGAAGAATGCACCCCCAAAAGATTAATGGTGTATGCTAAGGCTAAATTTTGTGATGCTAAAGTAAGTAACAAAGTCTAAAAGCATTTGATACATAAATCATCAAACGTCTCATAGATTTCACAAAATAAAAATCCTATTCGACTTCCTCCAGTGGCACAGACTAAAAATTTGCCTCTGGAAAAGACGTCACGCTGTGAACAAGGTTTAAGACTGAGATGGGAGTATTCACTTTAGGGAAGGTTTTTCACTGTACTGATACAGATCAACGAGTCCCCATGCAGCACTGCTTTGTTTGGACTCTGATGCCCACTCTATTTAACTCTTACTTGAGTCATTTGAGGCACAACTTGATGTTTTTGATGTTTTTCTCTGAAGTCCCTGTCACTTTCGCTTGACCTCAACAAAAAACAGCAAGACGATTCATACACTTAGAGTACACCGTTTAATAAAGTGACAGTAGGTATTTTTTGACATTTGTCTGCAGTGTGGAAATGACAATGTCCCCTAGCCCATTTTAGATACTTTATTCTTGTTGTGTTGCTTGACGCAGGCTTTATAAACTCAGATGAACTGGTGACGTTATTATCAAGGCTAGAATGTTTAGAAAGGGAATGTGTAAAGTGAAGTGAAATGTTTGTCATTTATCCTGTCCCCTCACTCTTCCCACTACAGACATGATGCAGGGTAACTCCTGCCTTTATTGCTCCTCTCAGCCTCTGTGACTAAAGCAAAATAATTAATTATAATCCTAAAGGCTGGCAATGCAGCAACACTCAGCACATAACTAATGCAAGCTGAATTATAGTAAACCTTAAGCTCACTCTGATCTTCATAACAGACAGATTGCATTACTGCGGCATAATTGCTATAGTTAACCTGTGGGTTTAACAGTTTGTTCAGGTCCAGAACATATCAGGACATTGTAGCATGAAATGAAGACTCACTGGTAATTAACATTTACACGACCTGCACTGCTTGTCCACTATTTGTATTTAGGAACCTTCCTAAGCAAAACTGACTATTTGATCACATCCCAGAATTGCAGAAAATGTTCGTGCAGAGGCCTTTTTGTGTGGTGTTATAATGCATGTTCTTGTGACTGCATATTTTCTCACAGGGAACTCCAGCTTCTTCTCCAAGTCATACCTGTTCGGTTAACTGGTGAAATTCTAAATTGGCTGTTTGTGAGAATGTGAGGAGAAAAGGTTGTCTATTGCACTGTGTTAGCCTGATGGGGTGGCGACCAGTTCACCCCAGCTCTAATCCAGTGACAGCTAGAAAAGGCTTCATCCTCCATTCATCCTACATATTCATAGAGTTCAATTAACTGACCTTAGAGAACAATAATCATGAGGTTGAACTTTAAGCATTTCATCACCTGACTGGACAAATACAGCCACTGGATAAATATTAGTCCTATCTTGTAATTTCTAATCTTCTTAAAATGAGACAGTTAAAAACAGTTTGAATAAATTTGAAAAGATATGTTTCAGATGCTGAATTTTAATGGGAGTTGGTTTTAAGTTTGGTTGTGTGAGCCGGCTAACTTTAGGCACAGTAAAAGAAGTGTATAACACTGGATGCTAAAATTAAAAACTTAAACGATAAAAATAATTGGACCTCGAGTGCCGTAAAACCTTACGCTCTCATCACCTCATGACCTGCAGGAAAGGAGCTATCAGAGCTGTTTAAAAGATTTATTGCACTAGAACTTTCAATTTTTTAGCACCTAAGAGCTACATATTAATCTTAACTGCTTCAGCTCTATTAATGCAGACTTCAGCTCTGCATTGCAGATGAGCAAATATTAATCCAGTACTAAATAGAGTTTGGCAGTTCATTGAAATTCTAGTTTCTATTTCTGATATTATTAATTTTGAGTCATGCATAGGATGGAATTAGAAATATGTTAGAAAATATGTCTCAATTAAGTTTATTTTCTTTTGGAATTGCTTCATTCAGCTCTCTAGTCTGTGGGTGAGACCATGCTCTGAATTATGCAAGCTAGAGTTCCTTTGATCCACAGCTGTTCTGATAATGACAGAACTGTTCCCCTTTTGGATAATCTGAAACCTACTAATCATTCATTAATTTGAAATGTATGAATTTGTAAGTGAACGGCATCCAAGTCCAATCAGGTGCTTTGTATCAATACCACAACTACTGAAAGTTGCTTTGTAGCATCCGGACAGTACATGTATGGCTTTGCTTTTTATTGGCAAATTTCTTAAAACATCCAATGCTCTCTCAGCTACTTCTTCGGGAAGGTGGAATTTTATTGTCATTCTACTGTAGTACAACTTTTTATTAGCTATATTAAAATGTAGCAAGCCTCCAATCTAACTTGGTTTTCAAAACGCAACAGGTCAATAACATAATTTGATATAAAAAGAGCATTTAAGAGTTTCTCAGAAGTAAACATGGACAAATGTGCATGAATCTGCTAATACCTGTCTACAAACTGTGGAAAAATTTCAGAATGTTACTCAATGTAAAATTTTGAAAAAGTAAAATAAACTTATAAAGAATTAGCAAAACTTTAGGCAACCTGGCACTTAAAATATTTTTAAAATACATTAAAAATGGAAAAGTTTAACACCAGCCAGCTCAGTAACATCACAGAAAATTGATGAATACAGATTTTTCTTTTAACCATGGAAAGAATTCTGTGATCATCAGCTCTTTCCCTGGTCAAGAATCCTTCACAACATCTAGCCAAGGCAACACCAAGAGCATGAATGTATATACAGAGAGTTCACAACAAGATGCAAAACAGTGGTTATAGTCAGAAGCAGAAAGGCCAGATTAGACCAAAAACACATCACAGCTGGCACAGTTCTGTGAAAAACAACAACAACCAAAAACAAATATATTAATATTTTTACAGATGAAACCAAAATTAACTTGTACTTGATGAGGAGAGAAAAGTAAAGCGAGGGGAACAGTTCATGATCTGAAGCAATCTACAACATCTGTCAAATGTAGTGGAGACACTGTTATGTGCATTTATGGCTGCAGTGGAACTGGTGACTTTAGTGTTAATTCTTCCCCCAAATGGAGACATTATGTAATCGGTTCTGTCTGTTTGTTTGTCTGTTTGTTTATCTAGTATCCACAGTTTTCAAAATACAATTTTTCAAAATTTTGTGTTGTGTTAGATACCAATAACTCCATGTGATTTCATTTCAGTGAAACTCACATCGTCACATCAAATGTGAAAATCAGTAAAAACTTCATATTTTACCCACAACTTTTTATGAGTCGTCTTCGAACTTCACAACAAAATTGTAGGCCTTGGGGGACATGAGTAGCTACTTGAGCTAAGCATTTGACCTTGACGTTCATTGTTAGTACCCAAGATCAAAGTTGACCATGAAAAAAATGGAGCATGGGCATGGAGAGAGTGTCAGAGTTTTAGTATTGCCCTTCCCTTTGGGGGAAGAGTGGCGCTCTCTGATTTATGATAGCAGTAGCAGGATTCTAAAGCGTGCAGGGCTATAACCTCTGCTCAGACTCAGTCACATGCTGCAAAATGATCAGATGATGCTTCGCAGTGCAAGTGGATACTGAAGAAGAAAATTCTGCAAATGTAACTCAAGACTTTCTCAAGCCAAATAAATGGCCTGTATTTATATAGCGCTTTACTAGTCCCTAAGGACCCCAAAGCGCTTTACACATCCGGTCATTCACCCATTCACACACACATTCACACACTGGTGATGGCAAGCTACATTGTAGCCACAGCCACCCTGGGGCGCACTGACAGAGGCGAGGCTGCCGGACACTGGCGCCACCGGGCCCTCTGACCACCACCAGTAGGCAACGGGTGAAGTGTCTTGCCCAAGGACCCAACGACTGAGACTGTCCGAGCCGGGGCTCGAACCGGCAACCTTCTGATTACAAGGCGAACTCCCAACTCTTGAGCCACGATCGCCCCATAAATGGGATCTTCTTCAGTGGCCTGGTCAGTCAACTGATCTCAGCCCAGTAGTAAACTTAACAAATGAATGGCTGGCATGGCGTTATCAGTGAGAAGTGGTACAGTTTAACTTTTTATACAGTACCTACAAATTCCACTCAATACAGTAAAATAGTATAACTTGCACACATAATTGCATTTGTCTGTCCAAAATAAACAGGTCTCAAGGGCCATTGCTTAGAAACCAGAAACATTAGAACACTGGGACTTCTTTTAGACAGACAGAGCATTAAAGTGATGCTGGGGAATATAGTGTGCACCAATAGTTGCTATATTGTGCCAGAAAAAGCAGAATGAATCTGGTAATTAAAACTATGCTCCATGTCCTGCATAAATGTCACAGAAAACATGAATGCCTGCATATTCCTAGAAGTGAGCAAAGGTGGCTCGCTTATCGCCGATAGGCAGATAGCTGTTATTAAAAAGGAGGACCACAGTGCAATATGCTCTGAATGAAAGTAAAACCTCTGCGTCAGATGTCAAGTCTTTGCCAAGGGGTATATCACTTGGATGAAAGTGACATTGTTTAATACAGATATTAGCATATGTGCCATCTTGTAGCCGCCAGTGTGCAACTGATCCCTCGTTTCAAATCTGGCAAGAGACAGCTGCACTCTGATCAAACCAAGTAATCAAGAGCCTCATTGTGATGGAGAAAAGTACAATTTATAGTCTGGCATAGCTAAGCAATACTGAGCCTCCCCATGTGGACAGAGTAAAATTTGATGTTGTTTCTTTGCTTTCCAAATGTAGATATTCTACAAATGCTAGGTTCATCCAAGTAGCCCCAATGGCAATTATAGAGAAACCAGAGTATTTTGAAGTTTAAGCTGGGTAAGCTTGACCAACTGTTAATTAAAAAGCATGGCTTAGTGCTCTGGTATAAAGTAGTAGAAAGGGGGGGGGGATGGAGCAAACAATGGGCCTAGGATGTTTTTTTTTTTTCCTAATATCTTTTTATTGTTGTTTTGGGGTAGAATCACATTTGAAAATCATTAGCATGTAATGTTGTGTGTCATAAAATAAGAGATGCCTTTGACATTAGAAGATTACTTAATTAAGTGAGCTAGAGGCTCAAGGGCCAATGCAAATAGCTGTGGAGTTGAAGGAAAGTCTTGATGAGATGACCCAGAGGCACTAAACAATGCCCTGCTAGAATTCCTGACAGTTTACAATAAAGTGGTTTAACAGTCGAATGAACCCATCATTACACTTGCACACACTGCAAATAGGACCACCTAAGTCTTTCAAACTCTTCTGCTAACCAAGTCATTTGGCAGCAGCTGGGTGGTTAATATCTACAGCTGCAGTACTATATATAACCTGGGGTAAAAGTGCCATGCCTGTTTTAAAGGGGAACTATTATGCTCATTTCCAGGTCCATAATTTTACTCGAGGACTCGAGGATAATCTCTATTTATCTTAAAATGCCTGAGGTTACATGATATATTAAGCATACCCCCTTCAGTTACATCATACTGTTTAAAAAAAAAATAGGGAAAATATCTAAAATAAACATTTACAACAGTCTGAAGTTTGGGATTTTTTGATTGCTTGTACACACACTGACCTCAGTATTTAAAACTTTGGTTAAGATAAGCATGTACTGTGACAGTATACATGACAAACAAGGAAACACATAAATACTGTCTTCTAATGTTTCTAGTTTTGAAAGTATAAGAAAACAGACACATTTACATTTATTACATTTATACTTCTTTATAACATAGCATCTCCTCTCTGCATGTGTGAGGCAAAATCAGATTTGACTTCCTTGCTTTCCTAACTTTGTAGAATAAAATCTGACAATAGTATCCAAGAATATAAACAAACTGAATTGTATTTATTGGTTAAAAAAATATGCCAACAAGTTTTTACCTTATTGACCTTATTTATTTGAATTGGTTTAAATTCACGTCAGTGTTTTAGTTAGTTGGTTTAGTCGGATTCATTGACCTGCTCTTTTCTCGTAGTGTACTACTGTGTTGCCAAGCCAGTGGCATCTGAGTGATGCACACAAGGTGCCCTTAAGCACAATTATTTTAGTGCGCAAGGATAACATTGGTAATGGCCATATTTTATCAGAGACCACATTTTTTTTCATTAGGCCACAAACCGAATAGACGCTGTGGTTCTAGTGGAATATCTTTTGAAAACAAGTTTAAGGGAAGCACCGGATTAGTCATGCACAGTACATCGTCTACAAATCACTCACTCCCTGCAGAAGCACTTTAATTGGGTGGTGTAGCAGAGATATCTTGTAGTCCCCCAACAATTCCTGTGGTGGTTTATTTGAATTCAAACTGTGTCCGATATTGTCCATGCTGCTTATCAGAGGAAATGACACGGATGAGCCTTGTGAACCAACTGATTGACCAATTCAGAGAGCCGTTCCTCTAATCAAAACAGATTCTGACTCCCCCATTAATGGTGCTGACTCACCGCATCTAAGTAGTTCCTGAAATTCTTCATCTCCTTGCTCTCAAATGCCATCTCAGAGCAGGGCTGTCATTTGCTCCATGGATTGTGTTTCACAACTTCATTTCAATGTGAGCAGCCCGACACCATGAGCAAATCTGGCAGCCCGTCAAGGAAAACAATCGAGACTGCAGTGTCATTTAAAATGTTGATATTTATATTATACTTCAGATATTTATACCCTTATTCATCCTGTTTTATTGGTTTCTCTCTTTGTGTTAAATAGGTCAACCTGGTTTTAGATGATGGCCGGTCTCTGGGTCTGATGATCCGAGGGGGAGCGGAATACGCTTTGGGTATTTACATCACTGGAGTGGACCAAGGGTCAGCAGCAGAGTGTGGAGGACTGAAGGTATTGCTTCAATTTCATTTTTCTCTCACTACATTGTTTTACATTGTTTATCTAACTTATGTCTTGCGGCATAGCTACTTATACTTTGGAATTCACATGAGAAGATTAGCTAGCTATTTGAAATCATTTTAGTATGCTCCTCCCCCACACGGTTTTCATGCCAAAAACACTTGCTGTATGCCAAAAGTCTCATTATATTGCTTTACAGTGCATCTCACTGTATTGATTTTGCAATATGAGGAAATAGCTTCTTTATATGGTCTGTTCGAGATTGTTCATTACAAATGCAAAAGTACCTGCAGGCTACATCTGCAGCTTCCTCTGCTGAGCTCAGGCTCTGCTCAGTTTGCCATCAGATAAACCACTGGGTTAAAAAATATATATGCATAATGCTTTTCTTTTAACAGCTGTATTACATTATTGTGGCTTGTTTCTGGATGCCATTAGGTGTTCCTAATTTAAACGATCAGAAACATCGTTTGGAAAGCCTTGACCTGACAATATCGATCCTTTAAGGATCCAAAAAAAAAACCTTTAACATGGGATTGATCCTCTGCAGTATTTTTTTTCTTTTGATGAACAAATAAATGCTGCTGTCAAAGTTAGCTTCTTTCAACTTAGTGATACTTGTGAAGGTGAAACCGTTTCTCTGCTTCAGAGACTTTCTAAAAGGTTATTCATGCCTTCATTTCATCTCGGCGTGACTTCTGCAATAGTCTCTATTCAGGTGTCAGTCAGTTGTTTCTTGCTCGACTGCAGCTCGTCTAAAAGGCTGCTGTGGGACTCTGACCTGGTATTCGCAAACAACACTGCATTTCACCCATGTTAGATTTTAAGATTTTATTGTTCGTTTTTAAGTCATTACATGGGTTGGCACCTACCTCGCTGATCTTTAAACGTTACTCACTGTTATCTGCTGAGCAGGTAATCCTTGATGTCCTATTGTACAGATTTAAATATAAAGGATATCGTCTCTTTTACAGTAGTTGCTGCAAAATCTTCGGACTGTTATAAAACTAATTTTTACAACTTGTCTTTTAAACCAGACAGAGCTCTGATTATTTTTTTCATAACTATAACTTGAATGTGTTGTATTGTTTTATTATTACTCTTTTAGCATTGATCTCTTGTTTTCAAATGCACTGACCTGACTCGAATTTCAAAATATTATTGTAAACAATATTATTATTGCATCAGGATAGGAGGCATGCCAGATAAATGCACATAACCATCTAAGGCTGAAAAGGCCAGCTCAAGTCATTCTTGTTCCTGTGTTTGTCTGCTGCTGATACACCAGGAGGAATGAGAGAGAAAGTAATCAAACTCGCACTGTAACTTACATGTCACGGGCAGACAGCATGTTGTTAGTGGTGCTGAGGCGCAAGAAGCCCGGCAGCATCTCAACAGATCCGAGTGACTTGTACATGCTGTTTAATGTGTTTCGGCTGAGTAGCTTATTTGCTGTCGAGCGTTGAAAACTGACATTAGCAGGAGGAACCTGCCATGAAGACACAAATATAGAAAATATATTTTCCCTTTTGGTTTCATTTTTTTTCTTTTTTTTTTCTCCCAAAATTTGAAGAGGGCAAGTGATTTGGAGAGCAGATGTGTGCCTCAGTCGATCTTTGTAGTTGATGACTACAAATGGAATTGCAAACTGATGTTATCAAAATCTAATGATTTTTTCATTGTATGTCAATTCTGAATATTCTAAGCTGTCATCACTTATTTTTCACAGTATTAATGGGCTGATGCCAGTTATGCTCCAACAGCAAGCTAACATGCAGACACACACACACACACACACACACACACACACACACACACACACACACACCAACTGCCAGCATAGCACCGCCTCCTCTTGTTCTCTCACAGTGCTGTGTTCTTGTCATTCGTCTTAGTTGCCTTGTTATATTTATCTACTGAGTACCTACAAATTACAATGATGTGGACTCAGTTTTTCCCTGTGACATTAAATACTGATATTTTTAAGTTTTTAGAAATTCTAGTACGTACATATACGTACATATATGCATGACATCAATTGTACAATATAAGGAGGAGCACATGAGTAGCAGTTAAACTGTAAATATTGGTGGATCGATCCATACTCCAGTCCATATGCTGAAGTATCCTTGGGCAAGATGCTAAACCCCATGTTGCTGTGTGTGATTGGGTGAATGACACTTACAGTAGAAACGCTTTGATTCCTCAAATGAGTCAAAAGGCACTATATGAGTATCAGTCCCATTTACCATTTAACGTCCAGCAGTGTCTTGTAATGTTACTTTGTTGGTCAGTAACAAAACTAAGTTGTTTTACTTGAAACCAAAGTGAGTCATTGCTTTTTATGTGCATTTGCACCCAGGAGCAGAGTAAAGGGTTGGCTTAAAGGAGTTGGCTAAGGTTTGGCTAAACTAAAGTGTAGCCATCCTTTTAACCACCCCACAAACATATCATGAAGACTTAATGTGAGTCATATATTCACAGAACTGGATTTATTAATGACTGGAGACAATTATTTAATTTTTCTAAAATACCTTTTCCAAAAACATTTCTCGATATGTCACCTGGATACATTTTCACAGCACAGTCTTGATTTACATTGTAAATGAGCAATTAAAGTCATTAATAGAACTGGCTTCAATCCACCATCTAACTTACTCTTAAATTAAACACACTTAAATTTATTGACCTGGCCGAGCTTAAAACAGTCCAAATTATGTACGGAGCAAGATAAATATTCAGTTTTTTCAAGTCTGACAAAAAAAAACATGCACTGAGAGGAAATTATGTGTTTAAGGGTTAATAGTAAATATTACAGCATTACAGTCAAGGGAGTAACACTGAATATCAGGGTGATTTTACTTTTCAGTTCTGTCGAGTTCTCACTCTGCTCATCTGAATATTGCTCTTTTTCGTTATCATTAACATTATTGTTATATGTACATATTAGGGGTGCAACGATACACAAAATTCACGGTTCGGTTCGGTTCGATACGATACTTTGGTGTCACGGTTTGATATTTTTTCGATACAAAAAAAATGTTCATGCCTTTTTAATTTTTCATTTATTAAAATTATAAATTTATATTTTAACTCAAAAGTACAGTTTTTAAATTTAACCCTAACCCTTGTGCGTGTTTTTTATTTTGACAGCGAATGCGCACCTGCGGACCACTTATGTGCAGCCCTGGTTATTTAGCTCGTCATATTGCAGCCACAGAAATTATTTTGTCCATGAAACCATAAAGCTGCACTTTCTTTTTGCCTTATAGTCTGATTTGTCATAACTTCTCCGTTTTGTGGTAAGCTTTTCTTTGGCTGTCACTTCTTCACCCTGACCTGTCTTATTTGGCTCAGCAGAACTAAAATATATATCCTGCTGCTTTTACACACGCACTCACATAAGCTCAGCGATTCTCTGCGCAATCAACCTCTCACATGTTTAAGCTTGCTGCGGGAGATTTCACTTGTCATGTTTGCATAGTAAGCTAACGATTAAAAAGACGATGTCAGAGGAATTGGTGCACAAATTATCATCACTCACAGATCAGTGCTGTCGCTCTCTATACACAGTTCGCACGATTGCAAAGTGAAAGCAAAAAAACAAGCGCAAATTCAAACGCGATTTCAATATGTCACATATTGACAGTGGCTCACCGATGCCAATGACATAATTACCCAGCTACATTTCTGAAAGAATGCAAAAGCATTGACATATATTTTTCCTTCCTACAATAGCCCGACGGGCAGGGGAGAGATAGATTTTGGTAGCCCGACTGAAAAAAATCGCTAGCTCCAGGACGTCGGGCTAGCGATATTGCAAGCCCTGTATCTGATTGAGGAATCACTCATCTTTGGAAAAGAGAGTTTATTACAGAGAAATGTCTCTTTCCAAAATAAAAGCTATACTATCCGCTTCTTCTGGGCTATATTCTCAGCAGCATAAGGAGAATCATGTGCTAACAGCTGTCTAAATGACTCGGCTAAAGTTAGTAGCATGCTTGTTGTTTTTGTCTTTGCACTAGGATGATGTCGGTGTAAATGTGCAGTCATATTCGTTGTGTTCCCACTAGTGCTGTCAGGTTAATCTCGTTGAAATGACCTTAATGCCACAACACGGCAAATCTCCGTTAACGAGCTACCGCCGATCGCCCCGTGTGTGGGGCTAGACAGCCAACACGTTAACGAGCTAACTGCGCTAACACACTAGCTCCCACCCATGTAATTGAGCATTGCATGGCACATCCAACATACTGTTTTACTTTAGTCCATGACTCGCTTACCTTCAGGGTCATACGTCACATGAAAACCAAAATAATTCCAAACGCCAGATCTGAATGAGGGTGGGGGAGGTCCATGTGTCTTGCTAGCTTGCCCTGCGTTCTTCCTTCTGACTATGCTGTCTGTGTTGAGCGCTCAGTGGATCTGCGCTCGACAGTGCAGCCTAGGCGGAGTAGTCGAACGCAGATTCACTGAGCGCTCAACACAGACAGCATCGTCGGAAGGAAAGTTGATAAAATAAATTACAAATGTTGTATTGTTCGATACATATGCGTACCGAACCGAAAGCACTGTATCGAACGGTTCAATATCGATACGAATATCGTTGCACCCCTAGTACATATAGGTAATGAGGAAGCCTGTGTAAAGTCTGCCTGTCTGCCATTCTCTGATTATCAGCAATTTTAAAAAAATAACATAAGCAATAGTTCCAGATTTGTAATTGCACAAAAAAAGTATATTATGAGTCCGAAAGCCACTTCGACCTTGCAGTCAAAAACTGAGTATTTTCTCTACAGCAATTTGCTCTGCAGAAGCAAAATAGCGAAGCTGTGCCATCGTCTAAGGCCAGCCCTGTAAAAATCACGCCATTGGACCACTTTGTGGAGCTGCTGTGCGCAGCCAGCAGAAGCATCTGAAATTAGAGCTCTTCCCAGGTGACAGACGCATATCAACCAGGCACAGTTGGAAATTTACACGATGATGTTATTTTTGTCCTTTCCACTAACAAAATTCAAAATAATACAAATGCCTCCAGCACATAAAGGTTATCCTTTCTGCTGTCTCTCTAGCTAAGCAACACATGTGCACTCAAAAATTATGCAACAGCCCTTAAAAGAGGAAAAGAAACAGAAACAAATATTGCTGTGGATCCCTTTGTTTACCTGAACTGCTAAACTAATGCATTACAACCAACACTTCACTATAAAAAAGCTTTGTGGTCAAGTGAAGCCAGTATAGATGTGCTTTAGGTTTCAAGTCTTATTTTGTACATTATAGTCTCCCTTATAGTGAAAAGAAATATGATGCATCATGGTTTTCTCAGCACGGTGGTTAGCACTGTTGCCTCACAGCAAGAAGGTCCTGAGTGCAGGGTCTTTCTGTGTGGAGTTTCTCCCCGTGTTTGCGTGGGTTTTCCCTGGGTACTCCGGCTTCCTCCCACAGTCCAAAGACATGCACTTTGTGGGGATAGGTTAATTGACCATTGACTGCATTCACTATAGGTGTGAATGCGGGGTAAATGGACTTTTACCGTACATGGACTTCTCCAATGGACTCAGTTGGAAACTCTAAATTGCCCATAGGTGTGAATGCGGGAGTGAATGTGAATGCGAATAGTTGTCTGTCCCTGTGTGTTAGACCTGCGACAGACTGGCGACCTGTCCAGGGTGTGCCCCGCCTCTCGCCCTATGACAGCTGGGATTGGCTCCAGCACCCCCCGCGACCCTGAAAAGGATAAGCGGAAGCGAATGGATGGATGGTTTTCTTTATGGACTGGAGCAAACTAGTGACTGAGTCTTTCATGCAAGTGTTCTGTGGATTCTCATTGGGATCTGCCTCTCTCTACAAACTTGTCACATTAAGCATTAAAAAGAAAGAAAGAACAAGTTTAGATCAACAGTTTAATGAACAACCTCCTGAAAAACTACCAAACACTTAAACGTTCAGGAAACACTATCCTGTTGGTCACTAGTTAACAATAACTACTTGGTCATGATCAGAGTGAGTGTAACTCAGCACCACCATGAAGTGATAGCTAATTTAGCAGAAAATCATTTGTGCCACATGCTAGTCCTACAACGAGGTCAGATCAGAGGGTCAGACATAAAACAGGTGGTGGGTATTTAATGGTGTACATTAAAACTGCCAAGCAGCCATGTGGGGCCATGGTGCATCAGCACAGCGATCTTTCTAACCAATGGGCCAGCACATATTCTTAGAAGAATCGGATTTGCCTTTCACATCTGCTGTTTCTGTCGTCTCAAACAGGAAATCTCTGACCAGTTATGACATTTCCTTTGAGAGATGTTTCAGTGAATCTGCAAACAACAGATGGAGTTTTCCAATTCACCACTTTTCTTCTATACATATTTACTGCTACCAGTAAACCGGTTGACCATTCCTTAAAAAGACTGATATCTCTATTTTTCTTCACCATGGGGGGGCAGCGCATACTGTGCTGTGCTGAAACAAGATGTGCTGTTTTCAGTTTTCAGAGGAAATCCAGGCTTTAATAACCTGGAAATTACTTCCAAAGAACAAAAATTGTTCAATCAAAGCAATCGAGAAGAAGGTAAAGGGTAAATGGACTGGTCCTTAAATTGGGCTTTTCTACTCTACCTGAGCACTCAAAGCACTTTATTTATCATGCCTTCACCCGTTAACACACATTCATAAAAATACTTTTTTTCCACACATAAGTGCTTTCTAACTAACATTCACACTCAAGTAAACACATCTGAGAGCAACTCAGGGTTCAGTAACTTGCCCAAGGATACTGCAGACTGGAAAAGCCAGGGATCGAACCACCAGCCTTCCAAACAATACATGACCTCCTCCATTTCCTGAGTTACAGCCACCCATTAAGGTAAAGGGACATGTAGAAAAACACTTCTTTATCTTCTCATTTTTCACTTTGTACAAACTTGATTCTTTTCCTCTCCTGCTCCTCTATGCCTCAGTCCTTCCTACCAGAGATGCAAGCAGATGAGGCGAGGAGGAGACATGAATAGAGTCGAGATAACGGTCAATTAACAAACTCAGACATTCTTAATTAGGATCCATAATTTTAAAACGATGTCTCTTAAATACGATGTGTGTATTGAGTCAATCTGTTCTCTTTTTTTCATAGCTTATTACTGTGTTTTATGATCTCAGATAAAAATTCTTCTCATGTGCCACAATGTACTGATATCATATATATCTCTGTTTACCATGCACCCATTAGCTGTGAAAGGGATAAAGTATCAAGCAGATGAACTTAATGTAAAGAAATACTTTGTAGATGATAGGCTTGTATATTCCAGCTGTGTGCCGTGCCTCTTTTATGCCTCAAGGGTGAAAACACAAAGGATGCACCTGTGCTTCCCCGATTATAGCTTCTCCAGCAAGCCCCCATTCAAGATGCACTAAGAGTAATTTCTGGGTCACAGGCAGGAGTATGAGGACAGATGAGATGGGGAGGCACAAATTAGAGAAATGAGAAAATCCCAGAGGAAACAAGAGAAATAAACAGAAGTAAAACTACAAATATGACAGACTAAATGGTGCGGCAATTTTATTTATTTATTTATTTTTACACTATTAAACAAAAACTGGGCTTAGACTGACCATTTTATTCTCAGGTAGTACAGCATTGATCCTTTGAGTGCATAGCTTTGGTTGGATTGCAGACAGATTTGTGTATTCTTTGTGGCATGGCAACAGAGGGCTGGACATCTCCTCCCCTGAGCCCTTCATCTCATGCCCATCAACCAGCCAATTGGCCAGACTCCTATTAAAAGGCCCACACGGGTATACACACTCAGCATAGCATATCTTGATTGCTGTTAGCAACCACAAAAAAAGAACTTTTATCAAAAAGAAAATAAGAATGAAATTTTTTTTTCACCCCTTTTCTGTTTGTTTTTATTTTTCATATGTGTTTTCTACTTGGGAGCCACTTCTTATCTGTGAAACCATCAAACTGGATTTTTCAGCACTCAAACTGTTTTTTCCTCTTGCCCCAATTTCCCCCATTTTCTTTGTTTTGGTGCCTAGTGCTTAGCATGTGGAGTGGAAGTTTCTCATTAAGAAACACCTGAATAAAAACAAAGCAGTGGCACTTCTATTACAAGCACATTTACACTTGAATCCAGGGCTCAGATGTATAAATAAATAACTAAATAAGTAACAGCTCTAAAAAAAAAAAAAAAGCTTGTTTTTCTCCCTGGTACAATATGTCTCCATGAGGCCTTTGCTGATTTAGGGTGATGCTCCACCGCACACCTGGCTTTGCCTCCAGGGCCAAATGCCAAACACTGTCTCAAGAGGTTGAGGAAGAGGTCAAGAAACCCGCAAGAGAAGAGGAAAAAACACAGTCACAAATAGAGCAGGGCGATATGGCCAAAAATATTTATCACGATATATATTTGAAAATTTGCAATAATGATATAACTGACGATATAATTGATGCGAGACAAAATACAACTCCACAACATTACTAGCGCAAAAAGACAACCTTCCATTTATTTTCACTTAAACAAGAAGCTGGTTTTTATGTACATTAAAGCTTTATAAAAATTTAACAGTGCAAATGCAAATTCCTTGCTGAAAGTTTAACCAAAAGGCATTTCCAGTAGAAATGGGCTGACATATCCTGAGCATAACCATGTATAATATCCACTGAAGTTAAAAAGAGGTGCTTTGCAACATTAAACTGCAGTGTGCAGTACGCATTTTTCGGACCATAAGGTGCACGGGATTATAAGGCACATTAAGCGAAACAAAGCAGTCAGATAAATCAAACTTTATTAAACTCATTCTTCTTGCTTCCTCCACTTCTGTACCATTGATTCATTAATGTTGAATTCTCTGGCAGCGGCCCTGACTGAAGTTTGGTCCGTTTACAGTATCCTGCCATGCGATTGCATTTGTCTCTAACCATGAAGAACCTTCACGTTAACTTTTATAAGTGGAAAAGTGTTAGTGTTCGTCCTCCAGCTTCACTGTGTATGTTATGCTAACATAGCTGTGTCGCTAGCGATCACGTAGCACATCATTATATACTAGCTAGCCCAACTTCAGTAACCCTACAAACGTCACTGCTGTTTAGTTTCCTGTCTTCATTTATGTTGGAAGTGATAGCAGAGCTGTACGTTTGATTTTTTTCAGAAATCTCTCAGTCAGAACATGCTATATCATGCTTGGGTAACTAGCGAAACTAGCGAGCTAACTTCCGCTAGCTTCCTGCTAACTTCTAACTCCGTTAAATGTAATAACTTTTGTTTTCATGGATGCCTGGAAGTTAAACTTTATAGTTACACGTTTTACTCCCATTCTATCGCGATATTTCATTTTCCTATCGTTGCCTAACATTATACCGGTATTACCGTGAACGGTATAATATGGCCCAGCCCTAGTCACAAATAATCTTTCACATGTGGATCGCTCACACAAGAGGAAAAAATAGGACAGAAACCTTCTTGTGACTAGGAAAAATCTGTGATTGCCAGTTATTGTATTCAATTTTTTTATATTTGGCAAATGATTGCAAATAGTTTCCCTCAGCCTTTCTGTCTTTAAACATTTTCAGTCCGACTCAGACAGACTGCAGTCACTCTAAGATTTGATAAGGTTTGCAAATAATGACTCTTTGAACACCCAAGTTTGTGAGTGTGATAACTCAAGAACAAGGCGACGTAGGAGTTTCAAACCATACCATAAGTGTATCACCTCACTGAGTGATCCCAGATCTATCCCAGTCTTCAGAGCAACGAAAGGCAACAAAAACTTATTGCACATAGTTGCAAGAATTTTGGTCAAACCAAAATAGTTTCCTTAAGTGTGAAATCTGGTGAGGCCCAAAAATGCAGAAAATTAATCTCTGTTATGGTATTTAGTCATTAAAATGAGTCACAGATTTACCTGCAGCATACACGGCCTCATGTCTGTGAAATTCTAATTACTAACCTTTCCCACTGACACCAGTAGCATAGCAGTCACTGTCAGCTGTCCAAAGCAAAAGCTGTTAAAACATGTTTTCCGTATTAAAACAATGTCTGTCAGGATATCATGAAAAGAAAAAAGAAAAAAAATGAATTAATATTCAGTGGATGCTAATTTAAGCGTCCAAAACCAACACAAAAACAGCTTGCTACTGTTGCTTTATTGAAAATTTGTAATTAAAGCCTGCCCTTGTTAAACTGTCAAAATTAAGACCACAGTGCACTATCATAAAGGACAGCAATGTAAACAGCTATGCAAATGTATATATTTTCACAAAGAATACATAGGAGCAAAACTTTTAGAAAAGAATTAAAACATTAAAGTGACCTTATTGTTGATGTATTTATGCATCGTCGTCGTCAGTGTTTCCACATTTGTGTCAGCAAATGTCAGCGCTGATGATGAGCTCCCCGCTGTCTTCAGAGACCAGGGGTTCATCACTCAGCAGGAAGTCTGCACTGCTCTCAGACTTCTGGCCTAAAAAGATCTCAAGATTGTGCAGAGCAGTGTGATTTTATAATGTGCACTCATTCTGAAGTGTACGGCTTGTGGGCTGTGTGGAGCCCTCGAGCTCTGTCTAACAAATTTAACGTAATGCTGTAGCACTAAAGCTGGGTTGAGTTTGTCTTGGGGCATGAATAAAAAAAATATGTACTCTACCCACACTTGAATGCTGTTCACAGGCTATTTCCCAGTCGTATAAGAATTTTAAACTAGGTTTCGTACCTTGTGATAAAAAAAAAGAGGCTGAATTTGGCAAATTACACCTGTACTGAGACTTTATGGTTCAGCACAGCACTTTCTGAATAAAGTACTGTATAGTCCTCCATGTCAGGCTGACAGATGGCTGGGCACATTCAAAATAAATAGATACGCACAAGGATGGTTTCAGCTTCAAAGTGTGTATTTGCCTTTTTTTAAATATTGTTTTGGCAGTCTGTGCTGTGTGTTACATTTTTGCTAATCAAACCCAATGACACAAAAACATTACCTGTGCCTCGTGAGAAATTATGACAGGCAATTTGTTTACTTTCTTGCATTTTAGTATACATATATTTGGAAAAAAGTAATTTCATCAAATATTCAGAAATTCAGTGAGATCAAGACGTGTGCTTGATTTTCCACATACTAAACATTAGCATAGTTATAGATCATTGTGTGATGTCACATCCTGACCTTTCCAACTGCTTGACGAGGCTGTCGGATTCTGCAAACACCTTTATTATAGATTTGTATGCGCAAGAGGATGTAAGCAGCTATCTTAGACCTTAGCGTCCATATTGGCCTCTCATATGCAACATTATGCGCCTGTTTGTAAAACAACAGGCATATTTTGGCATTTGTATTAGACTCACTTAGCTTCAGTTATGTATTAATAAGGTCTTTGGTGAAATTTGATGCAGTGATAATAGCGGAGTGTATTTGTGTCTCACTGGGTAGTATTTCTACCCTGATTTGTCTGTGTTATCTTGTCTGGATGAGTGACTGAGGTTAATACCTTGGTCTCTTTATGGCTCATCCTGGAATTCAGCCAAACACTTTCTGTTTTCATTTGTGACTGGAGATAAAGGTCTTGGAGGGAAAAAGAATATATAAGGACTTTTCTGCTGATTCAGAATTCCGTTCGTGCTATGATCAGGCCTAAGGACACCCTGGTGCAACATGAATGCATGAGACTGCTTTTTTCCCCATTTAAGGTAACCCATAGAATACAACCTACACTTACTTGATAAGAGAAAAAGAAGTGATTAACGTAACTACTGATCCAGGCATGTTTTCACATCCTACACACAGATTAGTCGTGGTCAGATAAGGAAGCCTTGTGTCTGCTGGCTGAAACAAATCATTTCTCTCAACCACAGTCACAATCACTTACTTAGCCAATCACCCAGGCTTACCTGCCTCCCATCACGCAGGGAACACAGGACGTTCGCTAAGGAGAAGGAGAGAGAAAGCCACAAACGCATGCGCAGGAGATCAGAGGAGACACTAATAGGCTGAGGTTCAAACAACTCCAGGCTTATAACACTTGGAAGGACTCTCTGAACAAATGTGATTATTGTTCAATCTAAACCACTTTAGTTATTTTTCAAATTAGGATTTTCTTTGTTACAGAAGAGCCAAGAATGTCTGAGCTTTTAATGTACCGTAATAAATCACTGGTGTTGCAAACACCCTCGGGGCTCAGACTCGGGTAAACTAAAGATGTCTCTGAGCGCTGTCTTGTCAGTGCTCAGGAGGAGAGAGGATGCTCCCTCATAACTGCCCACAACGCTTCAGCTCCTTACCCTGCAGCCGACTGCTTCACTCTGCGTGTCTATAAGCTTATTCTCATCTGGCTACTGTGATGGATGGCTTGTATTATTCCCAGGCTTCTATAATCATCACACCGCTGAGATGTCACTGCCTTTGCCTGCAGAGAAAATGAAAGTGCGGCTGAGTAAATGTTACATCATTTTGCTCTCTTGTCACTTTGCATTGTGAGTCTTATAAAAACCTTTGCTGTTAGTATGTAGCATTAATGTTAGTCCACATACATACATGCCAAGCTACTAAAATTGCACCTCTGCCTACCCACTGCACTCTAAGAGAGAAGAAAGGTCAGCCTTGCCCAGTGCCCTTTTGGTTGACATCTGCCTGGATCAGTTTTAATTTAATTAAGGCCGAGCGAAAGGTCATGCCTACTGTGATGGCAAAACATGAAGTTAACCAGAGTGGCATCTGGGCACACTTCAGACTTTGTAAGATGGATTTGACCTCCTCTTTTTCCTGCTGTTGTTGGTTCATGAGGCATTTAAGAAACTTTTATTTAAGGAGATCAACTAGGTGGCACATGGATGGATTAAAGTTTACACAGAGGTGGTTTTCCATCCATTCCTGTTGAAAAAGCACTAAACAAGATTATTTTTGGTGTTGGATTTCCAGAGTTAACTTCCTCTAGGTGTTGAAGCCTCACTAGTTCAGGTCTAGTGAATCCTTTGGGAGCACAGTGACTTGAATATTGAGTGCTATTTGTTTTGCATTTGCTGAAGTCCTGCAGGGCTGTTCAGCTACTTGTTTATAGTGTGGAAGCTCAGGATGAACGGTGAAATACAGAAAGCATGGCGAGCAACAGTTTCAAAGATCAGCAAACTTTAAGCATGTAGACTTTATAGCCACAACATGCAAAAATCCCACAGCAATAATTGGTATATCTACTCAAAGCTGCTCCTGCTGCTGATGAAGTGTTTGAGATTTCAACAGACTTAAAGAAGATGTCAGACACTGGAAAAAAACATCTTTAAACACATATAACGTTGCCCAGACTTGAAACAGAGCTGTTCGCTTGTGTTATCCTCTCTCTGGATATAATTTTAAGCAACTGTGATTATCAAGAAGGAAATTCAGTACAGGCTCATAGAAAGGGTAAAACAGAATATGAAATAGCAACTTGCTTGGTGAGCTCGCTGCTCTGTTATGATGGGTTTGAAATTAACCAGGATCCTTTTGTTGCTTTGTTACATTTTCTCTTGCCCATCATTTCTTCCTCTTTTCACTGTGAGCAGTCTAATACAGCAGAAATGCCATAAAAGTAATCTTTAAAAGAGCATTTCTCCATAAATGGTATTGAATGTCTGGGATGTGACCCTTCCCTACAACATTTTTTGAAGATTTGGTGACTGGGGCATCCGCATACTCTTCTCAGTGTGGAAATATGTCTGAGTTCTGGTCAAAGGTAGCCAGCAAACCAATCTAAAAATTACAGGGAGAGAATAAGAAGTAAAATATTGCTGAACAGCTAGGAAAGAGTAGGTTTATACATACTGTATGTATATATGTCCACTGTACCACTTATTTTGAGTATGTGTTGAATAGTAAAGCCACTGTGGAAGTGACCTGATTAGTTATTTACATTAACACAGGTGTACCTAATATAGTGGACAGGTGATTGTGTTTTCAGATAAGGAGGGACACTGGAAGTTATATTTTTAAATATTCAGACGTAGCGTCCACAAAATATGTCACTTGCGTTTTCACTAGATTGTTGGACATTTCTATTTAACAGTTGTTTACAATCATTATATTGCATATCAAGGTTTATTAGTCAGCACATTTACTCAGTGGTATTTTTATTGATGGATTTCATTGTGATGCAAAAACACTTTGTGTATCCAAGAAGGCAACATGCAGACATGCATTGTAAATACTTGTATGCTGTATTTACTTTATTCATGTTTAAAAAGTGTGCCCCGCCATTGTATGGTACAGATCGTACAAACACAGTAACTCAGCAGTAAAAGGCTGATTGGGTATTGTGGTCATCCCGCCGGGCGTGCAGGCAGGCGTACACTGAAGTTTGTGAATGTAATAACTCGAGAATAAGGCGACGTAAAAGCTTCAAAATGATCCCATAGGATCTACTAAAAATTTGGGGCGAATCTCAGTGAAATCAACCACAAGGTCAGAGTGAGTCCTCTTAAAATCTTGTAAATGCGAAAACCTGAGAGCAAGGTGATACTAGGAGTGTGAGGGGTACCGTTGGCAGTTGCCAGTATTTTCTTTTTTGTAATGCAGTTAACGCAGTCATGTCAGAGTATTTAGCAAAGTACACTGAGTTGATGATATCATATATGTCACCACTTACAAGCTTGCATTGCATGATCTATACCCAACAGTAAACTGGCAGCCTGGTAACAATTGTGTGATGCTAATTGAGTCCCTGGTAGAGAGAATAACAAGCACTGCAGTTACCTTGTGCTCATTGTTTGTGTACCCCATGGTTTCAAGGACAGACGGCGCTAACTGGCTGACATCAGCTAAAAATAATTTAAAACAGCTCAACTAGCATTCGCTTTTATTGTCCTTGTATTTACACCGACCCTTGTAGAATAAACAGTTAGTCAACTAATATTCAAAGCATAAAAACATGTTGATCCTCTCACTGCTTATATAAAACATTAAGGCCCTGTGATCCAATAGAAAATCCAGGCTGCAGGTACAGTTTTACAATGTGCCTGCTCCGTGGAGTGGAAACAGTGCTCCATATTGCACTATTTCTGACTTCCCAGCTGGAAAGCAGTTTAAAGGCAAAGCAGGCCATTTATTTCTACTTATTATAGCTATGACTGTGTCGGTCCACACCACTGGAAAACCCCTGCTGAGCTTGAAGGAAGGAGAAGCCTTCCTTGTTTCTCACTTTAGCAAACATGAGATTCAAATATGGCATGCAGACTCCACAGACAACAGGAAAGTGTTCCTGCTATCCAAAGGATCATTGATCAAAGTGTGGCTTGTTGACAGGCACCTGAGCTTCCTCACTTTCCCGGCTCACCGGGGACCATTGAGAAGTGAATAACAACTGTTGCTCTTCACATGAAAACAATACCCGTTTCACCACCAGCTGTTTAAACTCTCTGATTTTGTACTTTTGCAGTTAGTACAATTTATATATAAATTGTGTATATTCAGTATTTTTAACAAAGCAAGTTATTTTCTGCCATTAAGTTGGCTGTATGTTTGTTTTCTAGTTTTAAAATGCATTAACTTAACAAAAGTAAAACAGAAGAAAAAATTTTAAAAATTAAGAAGGAGAAAAAATAAAGTTTATAAAGAAGACCAAAACGCAGACAAAATATCCAAGATGGATCCATGACTCTGCTCGTTTGAGAACATCTCAGTATTCACCCCAGACGAGCTAGAGGGATGGGCGGAGGAGATGGAGGTCTGGGCATCTCTGTTTAGCCTGCTGGGCCCATGATCCATCTGGATGGATGGATGGCACTAACTGCAAATTTACTCTGTTATTAGTCAATATTGTTGGAGTAAAAACCAAACAAGCAGATTAGTCACGCAAATGCACTCTCTCGAGTATTTTAGAAAATCCATGGTTGTTTACTAATAACAGCCAGAGGTAGAGGAGGGGCAAGACAACCGGTAGCTCAACTCAAAGTCCTGTGATTTTGTTGCATTTCTCCAAGAGCTGCACTTTTATATGTAAAAGTGAAGTTGACTCATTCAGTCCTTGCTACCTGCAAACAGCATCAATAAGGTTGTCCTGTGTGTCCAGTGGTATTGGCAAACTCAACCGTTTATGGTAAAATTATAGAATCAAGCAAATCTTTTTTTCAGAATTTTATATATTTAAGTGGCACAGATGTTATTCACCTCTATTGGTGTCCATTACAAGTTTTATGGCGTTGGATTTTGTAGAAAAAACACACTATTTTGTTTTGAAAGGTCTCCACATTGCATCAGTAAAGCGATTAAGTGCTGGACTGTATTTACTGTATGATCCATTCCTGCTGTCATGAACATTATCTTTTTAAAAAATATATAAAGAAGGTATGATGATTCCATTGTATTCCACTATTCCTATTCCCAAAAAAGGGAGAACACCATAATTATTCAATATAGTGAGCAATTCCAAAACAACAAATGTAGCTTCTAACCGAATTGTACTTTTCCCCCAAAAAAGTCAAAAAGCAAGCAAATGACAATTCTCCAACCTAAAGTCCTATTAGAAAAAAAGAGGATAATGTATTCAGCAAAACACCTTCTCACTCATAATAAAGTGCCAAATATTTGCAGTATGTACGACTTTGTATTTTAACAGCACACTACTTGCACAGAGCTCTTGAGTCAATAAATAAACTGTCCGCTGGCCCATTTTTAGCTGTAGAAGAGGCAGCGAGAGGGGTGAGATGTCAGCTGAAGTTTAAGAGGCTGCTGTCCATCCAATGTTCAACTCCAGAGACAGCAGTCTCATTGAATTGGCCAGTCACCAGACTCTACCTTTCTCAGCAGCAAACCCACACACACTCTATTGGGAGTGGCCAAAAATGTAAACAAATCTCACATGTGATCAAGGATCTTAAGAGCAGACATCAGCTTTTGTGTCAAACTGATCCAGCTTTCCTGTCAAGGGGGAGTAGGAGGGAGTCTCCAGCTGCAACCTAGAGACAAAACAGTTATTTTCAGTGGAAAACCTGCAGTCTTCAAGGCTGAAGGACATGTATCGTGCTAGGATTGTTGTATTTTTGACATTCACCCATTAGTGGGCTGTGGATTTGTCCCCCAGGCTCAGACTGTGAAAGCAGAGTACTGTTACATACTGAAATATCAGAGGGAGATTTACTGCAAATGACCTCAGATACATGCGTGCCATTGTACTCCCTCAAAGGGCACATAGAAAAAACTTTAGAATTTTTTATTGTACATACACGATCATCATGCACTGCCCACTCTGCTAGCTCAATTTGGCATCCTGCGACTGTATGTTCATCACCTAAATGAATTTTAAGTTAAATGGCTGACCTTTTGCTATAGTAGAGGAGATCCAGCACGTTATGTCCATGCGCTATTCCAAAGGGTCAGAATGGGACTTTGGACTGCTTCCAGTTCTACATCTGCAACAGAGGTGCATAAGAGGATAACCGATTCGTTGCAGTGTAGGAACCGCAGTTTTCCCAGACCAGAGGAGTCAAAGGGACGATTGTTGTGTAGCAACTAGTGAAAATCTTAATAATCATGATAGAAAAACAGATCATAACCACTAGCACTGAGAACTGAGGATTACATTTTTGTTTAATCACAGTCTTTCTGCTAAATGTTCCTTCCCTTCATATATTTTTACTGTACCCACACATGCTCTGATTGGTATGACACTCAGATGTTCTCTCACATTAGGAGCTAGGCTAAGGCAGGAATACAGCCCATCTGTTTCTCTGTGATGTGGCTCCTGCAGAGCGTTCTCGCTACATTATCAATTGCCCCACTGAGCCAAATACTGGTAATTGTATCATATCTACTGGCTCAGACTACAAAGTCACAGCAACGGCTCTGTGATACAATTTCAACAGAGGACAAATGGGAAAAGGCTCTGTGGATTTTGGAAAGGTGCTGTTCATAAATGCAAGCTGCACATTTCCTGTGAAAGTAACTGTCAATAACTGTACTCTCATGGTTATCAGGCTGCCAGCCAGTAACACAGATGGAACAAATGCGTGCTCTGTTGCATTTCTCTCCTCTTTCACTCAATTTGGTCTTTTTGGAAAGAGCAAGGGTAAAATGTTTTTTCCATCCTTAGCTTGGAGTAAACATTGATTTAAAACATTTACGTGAGCACGCAGGTTTACACTACAGACAATTCGGTTAAAGGGGCTTTTATCACATTTTCCAAACATTTACTTGCAAATGCGCATCCCTTTTTATCTTAAAAAAAGAATGCTTTAGATAGAATCTACACATTTATGAGACAAGTCTACACTCTGTGTGTGTGTGAGAGGCATAAAAAAAAGTGCCTGTGCCTCAAGGCGCAAGTGCTCGGTGATAAAGAAACGCCTTTCTCAGTAGACCATATCAAAACAAATGTTTCACAAAAAGAGAAATCTTAACCTTATAGTCACATCAAGTACAACTGTTTCGTTACTGAAGCACAAACATGGGAACTGCGTTTTGTTTTTATTTCTCCAATTCAGTGCTGACTGCACATGTTATAAATAAGTAATAAATATGTCTTGATATTTTCAGGCGAGAATGTAGCTGTATAAACTTCAAATATCTGCTAGATTTATCAAGACATCACATATTTGCAAAAATGCTCAGACGTTTTTGGAGATGTATCATGAACTGGCTGTGTGGAGGCAGATGAGGACCCAAACGCAAAACTCACGGAGACAAGAACTGAACTCAAAATCACTGCTTTATTGTAGGGTTCACAAGGAAACAGAACTAAACTGGGAATGCTAACAGAAGACCGAGGGAACACAGAAAGACACACAGGTTAGGGGAGGAGACATTGACGACGCGACACTGAACTGAGGGAGACATGCACATAAATACACAGAGGGTTAATGAGGGAAGTGGGAGCACACGGGGAACACAGCTGACACAGATAATCATAAGGAGACAGGGCAGGAGTGAACACAACATGACGCATACTGACGAGAGACTGTCAAAGTAAAACAGGAAGTACACAGAGGTTCAGACAGGAGGAGAGAGAGCACAGACATAACGGGCTGGGGAAAACATTAAATGAAACACGAGGGGAAACGAGGGCTCATAGATACAAGAGGGGCACACGGGGTAATCAAATAAGGAACATCTTTAACAGAAGCTAGGAACCACGGCATACGGAACAAAATACAAAAATACAAGAAAACTAAGAATGCTGGGCCAACATGGCCCAGGACCATGACAAGATGTCTGTTACCCACCCGCTCGACAGCTGACCGGGAGGTCAGGCCCACTAGAGCTGGTGAGAACAGCGAACTCCCAGCACATCGTTTTCAGACCCCCCCCCCGGCACACGGTCTTTCGCTACTCAGGTTAAACATGATATATAAGTCACTTAGATAACTTAAAATGTTATTGTTTGGCTTTTTTCAGTGTTTTATTTGTTCCTGAGTAAATGGGTTTGGCTGAGATTAAAGTTACAGTTTGTACACAGCTGAATAAACGTCAAGCAGAAAACTGATTAAACAGAAGTGTGAGATGGTCGAGATTTTACTCCAGTCTTCTCTTATGTTTTAAGGAGCAAAGAGCAGACGGCTGACTTTATTAAACTCTACCGAGACAATCTGCAAATTTGACTAAAAGTTTATTAAACTATCATCTTGTCTTTATTTTTAGTTAGCACATACCTTAAACACGTCAAGCTGTGAGCTAATGATAGTTATATAAGAGCAGATGCATGCTGGTGCAATAAGCTGTACGTTTTACATCCTTGTATGATCTGATTAGTCGACTAATCGGAAAAAATAATTGGTGACTAGTCGACTCAAAATAGTCATTTGAGGCAGCCCTAGTTTGGACCTTGGACTGCTGCAGCATGCCTCACATTTGACTCTAGAACATTTTGGTATACCGAAGAGTTCATGATCGACTCAAAATCAAGACTGTGAAATAAGGCCTGATCGTCACTCTACCACCCTCATGCTTGAGAGTTTTGTTTTTGTGCTGATATGCTTTGTCTGGTTTTGGCTAAACATAGACAAACATCTGCACTTTGGTCTTGTCTGTCCAAACAGCATTGTTCTAGGAGTTTGTGCTTTGTTTAGATGCATCTTTGCAGACCTAAGCTGTGCTGCTATGTTCTATTTAGAGAGAAGAGGTGTTTCCCTGGCAACCCTTCCAAAAGAGCCATACTCGTTCAGTCTGTTTCTAGTCGTACTGTCAGCATTTAACAGTGAGATGTAGCTCTTGGGTTTTTTGCACTCTCTCTGACCATTGCACAGCCTGACCTCTGGGTGATTTTGGTGGGCAGATTGACAACTGTCATAAAATGCCGTCCACTCGTGAATAATCTTTCCTTCTATAAAATGATGGACTTCAGAAATTGCCATGTAACCCATCCAGGATTGGTGGGCAGCAGTATTTGCTTTCATCAATCTAGATCATTACTGATGTTTTTCCTTCTCGACATTGTGTTAACACACACCCGAGTGCTTTGGGCCAAAAAACTGCCAAAACATGTGCTTTTATAGATTTTGTCACATTTTTTGATTTGTTGATTTGCTACTTCTGCTCTTAATTCCTCTGGAATTGTGTGCTTAGTTTGTGACACACTGCTTCTGCATTTCATTTTTATTTATTTATTTATTTATTTGTGTTAAATAGATGATAACATGCAACCCTTGATAAGTTGCAGAAGACCTGAATGTTTAAGTCAGTGTTGATCCACTTTCTATTATGACTTATTCCTATAGAAGGCAGACTGTAAATTGGCAAGTGCAGCAACAAAAGGCTTACACTCTTCTTTTGGTGCATTTATTTAGATGCCAAGGACACTGTGTATCGATTAATAGAACAATACCTGCAGATTTATGGATGTTTTTTAAAGAAAGCTAACTTAAAAGAGCTCTTTTAAATGACATATAATACAGTGACTAACCCCAAACTGCAGAGAGCTTCTGCTAAAGTAACTAAACAGAAAGGTAAAAATAAGTATATGATTTTAAAATTACTAATGTGTTTATTGGGGAAAAACAGGCAACTGCTTAAAATAAGCTGACAGAAAGCTGCTTACATATCTCACATTTAATTTTTTCCAAGCATATTGAACAGAAACATAACTTTTGTTTCATCCAGAATTAGGTATTACATTGGTGTTGTGTCCTTGTTTTTCTGTTCTTATGTGTGCAGCTGCTTTTCCACAGAATAAGATAATTATCTGTGGAGAAATATTTTCCTTTGGCTGTTTTTAGTCTTTATAATCCCCTTCTGTTTCTGTTTTTAAAAATGTACATGTTTATAGTTTCAGTAACCAGAGATAGGAAAATGGCCAACAGAAGTGTCGCTGCCACAGCAAAAACGTTCCTAGAAATGAATGCCATATAATGTTTGAAACAGGATTACAAGTTAAAGTCGTGATCTGCGTAGTTGTCTGTGAGCTCTAAACTCTAAAACCTCTTATTAAAAACTTGGTTTAGGGACTCGTAAGGTTTTAGTTTTGCTAAGAAAGAATATAGTTAAAAACATTTGTCGATAATCATGACTTTTCTTGTAAATGTCTAGCTGGGACTTCTTTACTTCCTGGTTAATTTTGGTATCAAACTTCTGTAGGTAGCCCTGTGTCATATGCACAGTCCTTTGTGGTGAGTTTTCTGCTTTCATACCTGAATCGAGTGACACCTCATATATTGTTGAGTACAGCCTGGAAGTGTAAACAATGCACATTAAGGAGGCCTGTTTCGTTAATTTCCAGCTTATTTCTTAAATGTTGAAAACCACATTTCAAAATATCGCCTTTTAATCTTATACTGGGTCTGTATGCTGTATGCTCACAGCTAGAGCTGTGCATCTGAGATGAGTATATTAAGAATATCCAGTTTCATTTGCATCATACAGAGCTAAGAGAGAAAAAAGTCCAGTCTGCAGCCAAGCATTTAAAGCAGTCTGAAATCTGAATCATTTGTCCATGTGCTGATCTCATTTTTAAAAACCTTTGTCCATGTTCAATGCAAGTCTCCACCTCTATAATCATACTAACGCAACATAAAATAGGTAAAAGCGCAACTACCCCTCTCTAAGATGGTGCATCTGTGCAAAACCATTCTTTTCTTTTTAAAGATATTAGTCTTGCCACACATTCTGATGTTCAGTCTTGATAAAAGTCTACTGGTACTATGATTCAAATTAAATCACAGATAGTTTTGTTTTGGGGTTTTTTTAGTAAAAGAAGCTTTCTGTATGTGGAATCACTGGTTAATTGGGTAGGTGAGCCTTAAAAATAATTTTTCAAGTATTTTGATTGTCATAAGTTTAAAGAGGAAACACTTTGACTTCATCAATGATTAGAGTCATAGAGCATAAAAAATGGATGGCTTGCACTTGACAGAAGTGGACTGCACTTGAGGCTTGGCGCCAGGATAGAGTGGATGAGGGGGCAGTTAAAAATGGTGAGAGGGTGAATCTTTTTGTACAGTAAAACAACACATCATGCTATTCCTGTTTCTGCTTTTTCCCTTGTATGTAAAAATATAGTGCCATTTTAACTATATGTGAGCAATTCCTGCACTTTTGCACTTACAGTTGTGGGTAGAAGTTAACATACCCTAAGCATAAACGTCATGGTAATTTAGGGTATTTAATGAATTCTTTGAAGTTTTGTTTTCCAATGGGAATGACTGTACAGCATTATTCTTTAATTACTTTAAAAAACAAAAACTGGGTATATAAGACCCCTGCGTCACTCTGGTGACCTGTCCAGGGGTGTAACCTGTCTCTCCCTGGGAGCTGGGATAGGCTCCAGCTCCCTCGCAACCCTGACAAGAATAAGCGGAAGAGGATGGATGGATTGACAAGAGCCGTTTCTAAACAACTGCAGATTCCAAGATCATCAGTTCAAACAATTGTTTGAAAGTGCATGGTGTTTGAAATTATCACCATTTTACCAAGATATTAAAGAACTCCCAAACAGTCACCTTCTGATGAGAGGATGTTTTTCAGAACAACCCAGTAACCACGAATGCTCAAGCCTGCCATGAACTGGAAGTTTTAAATCACCATGGCCTGAGACTTTGCTGACCAAGGAAGAAGCCTCTGCTCCAAAATCGACACATTCAAGCTTGGCTGGAAGTTGTAGGTGCCCGCATGAACAAGCTGAATTCTTCCTGGTGAAAGGTTTTATGGCGAGTTGAGACAAAGATTTAGCTATTTGACCACAGTGACGAGACGTTTGGTGGACTAAAAGTTAGGCTTTCAAACCTAAGAACATTGTACCATTTTTCAAGCATGGCGGTGGTTGTGTCGTGCTCTGGTGCTGTTTTGCTGCCAGTGGTACTGGTACATTGCACAACACGGGTGGAATAATGAAGGAGGAAAACTACATCATTATTCTTTAACTTCACCTCAAATCAACCGCTAGACAGTTGAAACTTGGACACAGTTGGGTGTTCCAACAGGACATTGATCCCAAGCAAACAGGCTAATATTAAGCTTCTGGAATGGCCTTACCAAACTCCCAACATCAAATCTATTGAAATCTATTGTGGATTATCCTTAAAAGTCAAGTCTATGACAGGAAACCAGCTAATTTAAGATCTCCAGCATTTCAGCCAAGAATAGTGAAAGAAGAGAAATATGCTTCTTGTCATATTGGTAACTAAAAGTCTCTGATGGAGGTGCAGCTTGCTAAGGGACATTTAACCAAATACTAATGGGGGTGTATGCATATATTTGAACATGCATATATACTGTGTGTGGATTAGAGAAAATCCAGCATGAATTCAAATGTATGCATTCAGTTCTTTTTTTTTTTTTCAGTTGTTAAAGACGTATGCTGTAAATCATTACACACTGGAAAAAGAGCAGTTAAAATAAATCATTAAAAGCCCCAAATTACCATGACATTCATGCCCATGATATGTGTATGTAAACCTATAACCAGAACTGTATTTCAGTGTGTAGGTGACAGTGACATGTTAACAGTGACCGTGAGTTTAATATTAACCATGCTCATTGCCTAATTTGTAATGTTTATACCTTTAAAAACAAGGCAAGTTAAGTGTGGTGAGAATACCAAATTTTAATAACGTTGTCATCTTTACTGTCTTGTCACTAGAGAAAAACACCTATAATCAGTGTTTTTTCTTGAATATAGATATTAAAGTGCCAGTAGTAGTATTTGTTGAGGTATTTAAGTCTAGACCAACTTGGTGGGTCTATGAAATGATATTGCACCCCATTGCGCCATGCCACCAGTTTGGTTATAATTACATCAGTACATCTGTGTTATGCAGTCTGGATACTGGATAAATCCATTTTTCTGTGTAATACAATGCAATAACAAACAGAATCACTTTGTATTTACATAGAAAAAATCGGACCAGTGTTTGCGATGTTATTCTAACATCTGTAAGTTTGGATGACGTCTGGTTTTGGTTTGAACACCGAAAAGAAGCTCCATAGATTCCAGTTCACGTAATGGATTTGTTTTGGGAACGATCCATGTCCTCCTATCAACAGGAGTTCTTTGTTGAAATGTGATGGTACACAACAGAAAGTGCTCCTGCTGGTCTGATAACAAATGATCCGACTTTGTACACAGATCTGAACTTTTGGCCACACGTTTATATGTCACTGTGGTGCGGACGGATTATGTGATGGGAGTCTGGAGGAGTGGGTTATTAGTATGCTCACACATGATCAGCCTATCAGGTGCATCTCGCTGTGCTGCACTTCACTGCTGTCAAAGCTGCATCATTAAGATGTTTTTCCTGCTCTGCTTATCAGCTTGTTTTGAAAAAGAAGCAGTCTTCAAAAGAGTATATAAATATATGGATGGGTGAAGAAGAAATTCTTCTGTGAGGTTAGGGGAACTTCTCTTTTTAATTTTTTATGTTCTAAAACTTTTGTCTCAAGAGTCCAGAGAATATTTTTTTATCTTGGGGATAATCAAGATGGGTTTTCTTCTTTTTTTTTTTTCTTTTTTTTTTGGCAAATGTGGGGTTTTTGCCTTGGAACTCCTCCATGGATGCTATTTTTTCCCAGTTCACTCTATCTTATTGAATCATGAACACTGACCTTAATTGAGGCAATTGAGACCTGCCAGGCTTTAGATGTTATTCTTACCTCCTTTGACCTCTAGGATAAATCTTCTAGAAAGGGTCACCACTGTTCTAACGGTGGCCCACCGGAGTCCCAAAGGGTTTGCAACATTTTCCAGACTAATATATGTCAGTTACTTTGTTTTTCAACTGTTTCTTTAGATCATCACGTGGTGTGTTGCTTTTTGAGATGAGAAATTGAGTTCATTTATATATGTTATCAGGGGGTGATACTTTCTTTTTCACATAGGCCCAAGTTGAATAGTTTCCCCTTAATTAGTAAATTAAATCATCACTTAAAAGGTGCATTTTGAATTTACTCAGGTCAAATATGCAAGAAAAAGAAATCAGGAAGGGGGCAAATACTTTTTCACAGCACTCCACAAAGTGGGATAAACTAAGTCCAACTCTTTAACCGCAAACACAATAGAAATGCATGTCTGGAAGAAAATTGCTTCTTAATTTCTTAAACAGAAGTTGTAAATGTCAGAGGCAGGCTGAGTTTATAACAGCAGGCGTTGAAACTGTCAATCTGGCTGTCAATCCTCAGCCACGTAGCAGATATCAGAGCCTTCTGTGAGCGCCTAAATCCTCTTAACATAGCAGTAGTTTCCAAAATGACCATCAGCACACGCCAGGATTTAGCAAGTTAGATGATGCTAATTATTTACTAATGAAATGTGTTTCGCATGCAATATGATTTCCCAGTTGGCTTTTTAATGAGAAACCTGGTTATTTATATTTCTGTGTAGACGGCATTTAACACGGGTTTCTAATCATATGTGCAGTTGTGTTTAAATTACTTATACAAACCAAGAATATTCAGAAACCTGGATCAGGTGTTCAGATGTCACATTATTGATTCAAACCTGGATAAAATTTTATCCAGCTTTCTGGAAACATGTTAGATGCATAACACAAATAGGATACTCCAAAACTTCCACCATGTCATAGAATAGTGCATAATTACCTATTTTAAACTTTTATTTGGAGTGGAAAAAAAAAAGATTTTCCTTATTTTATAAAGAAAAAGATTTTTAACATCTGTAACTATTTTCTACATGACATTTTTAGACCAAATGTAGCTTTCCTTTGAAGGTCAGTCCTGTCCAGTGAAGCTATAAAAAAAACGCTTCATTTTTGGCCAACATCGTGTCTTAAGTTTGAAATATAAAATTTCATCCTACAAAATAAGGTTACTCATTAATCTATTTTAAGTTCAAGAGTTAACCTTTAAGAAGTTTCAAAAAGCCCCAGAGAGAAGATTTGATTAATTAGTTTTTACATCTAAGATCTTCTTGAACAAAACAAGGGCTGCACTTGGATAAAATGTACCTGCTTTCTGGAACATGTTTTTCAGTTTGAATAATGTGTAGCCTGAACATCATGTCTGAAAATCGGCACACTTTTTTATTTGAGCTGGTTGGTCAGCCTCTCCTCCCAGAGTCCTTTTTTTAACAAGTTGTGGTACATGCCATTTCACCAATTGATACAGCCAACTTAAGTTATGTCAGAGGTTACTTCTATAGCACATTTTCAACAATCTAACTTGACCAACGTGTTGTACAAGTTAAACAAAACAAACACTATATATAACTTTAGCCTGCATACAGTTAATGCTTCCTCTGAGAGCCACTTTGCAACCCACCTCCACTGCAGCTTCTTTTTACGCTGTGTTTTCCATAAGCAGCATCACGTCTGTTGCCATTGATCCTTCTTTTCCTGCATGATGAAGTATAGAGAGATTGTAGAACAAATCTCTGCTGCAAAATATAATTTACTGCAGATGAAAACAACTACAGTTGTTTGATTTAAGCAGTCCTGACCTAAGTATAATCAATATATGCCCTGCTGAAAACTATTCTGCTTATTCAGCAACATGCCATGAGACTCCAGATAATTATAAGGGTAATTACTAAGGAACGCCTCAATACATAAGAGAAGAAAGGGGTGGGTGGGGGGGGGGCTATATCACAGTTTGATAGTTCATTTGAATTCTAGGGTCAGCTTCTTCAGGTGTTTGGATGGATGTTATGATTATGGATTAGTTCCTCACAGTGGCAGTAATATTCTGAAGTCATGTTTTAACTAAACAGCCTTATTAAGGGGGTTCTTTGGCTCCACAGTTGAATTTCATTTAGCTTTATAAAACGCGAAGGTGCAAGTTAAGAAATGTGCAGAGTTACAGATGGTGGATAAGCACTCCTGATGTTGGTTAGCCGCACATGTGCCTGGATGTAGAGGACAGAGCATACAGAGATAAAATGAAGGGAAAGAAAAAAGGTGAGTGTAAAGAACGAATATATGGGAGATACACAAGGTGAGGATTAGAAAAAGACAAAGGAGAAAAGAAGAAATAGAAGAGGAGAAAATTAAACATAAAAAAAGGAAGGCAAGCAGACAGTGTGGGCTAGGGGAAAGTACAATGAAAGTCAGACTGCTAAAGTAATAAAAGAATCAGGAAATTAGTTGTTAAAAGCAGCCCATATAATCATGAGCAATACAAAGAAAGTTAGGGAAGCCAAACGGCCTAATTAAAGTTTAATCATTTCCAATAAAGGTCTCAAACAGAGATAAATGTGATGTCTTTGGCGCACTCTTTCTGTCCGCTTGCGTGTTGGAAGAAGCTACAAATCATCTATAAACTTGAATCTATTTGAAGTCTGTATCTGGACGCTCTGACATTCTTCTAACCTCCAAGGGACTGAAGGAAATAGAAGGAAATCCAGGAGACCTGAAGAGATTGGAGACAGGCAGCCCACACTGTTTCTACCACTTCTCATATGATTGAGCAGCCCTGAATGCAGCTGTGATTGCGATACATCTCTGAGCCAGCATGGCCTGTAAGATGTGATGTGATATGACTACAGTTTTACTGCTGTGTCACTGATTGTGTTACATGATTCTGGGACATCTTAAAATAAAATAAAATACATAAAAAAAAGTCATAATTGCTAATATTGGATTCGAAGCTTTAAAAGTGTTCTAGGGTAAACTGATTTTAGACAAGAAGGTGGAATTTTATGTTAAAAGCCAACCCCTGCAGGCTTGGCTAGCACGTTACATCTGTAGTCACAGATATATACAAATTGTGGATAAGTAACATCCAAATACAAAACTATAATCTTACTCATCAAAACTGGAGGACAGACTTGCAGATGGTTCTTTTTTGTATAATTAACTGCACAGAAAGCAAAAATAGTTGTAGTAGAAATGCTTCAAAAGGCTCCAGCAACAGAAACAACATTGAGAGGTCTGGTTTTAATTATTACGTTTTTACATGTAGACTTTTAGTGGCATAGATCATGTTAAAATATAGTAATTTATAGTTTTATTAACTAATATTTACTAGACCTTCACTAAAACTCCAAGAGTGACAGTCGTCTTTGTCAACAGGAGCAGCTTTCAGTGATGGTTATCAGTGTTTTGCCAGTATTTTGAGTATTTTCTAACTGAAAAAGAAATTTTAGACACAGTGTGACTTTGAGCTATAGTTGCAAGAATCTTTAAATATGATTCAACAGCCGTTTAGAGAGAGAATGACCTGATATCTTAGAGTGAGCGACAGAAAAGGAAGTATTTAAGTGAAGGAAGTGCCAAAGGACCTGAGAAAGCTGCTTCCCTGTTCTCAATGTAGCTTTAGGGATCAGTGGTTTGTGGCTGCCACTTTATCCCTGTATCTCCCCTTTCTGTCCACCACCATTCAGAGCTGAGCTGTCTGACCTGGACTGTTCATCACAGAGCTCTGATAATGTCAGATGAATCTTTGACAATAGTCCTGATCGAACAGCTCTAGTAGGACATTTCAGAGGTAGTGTAATGGTCTCTCTCCTTGCCTCTTCTGTTTTCTGTCACTGCTCTGCAGCAGGTACATATTTGTACCACCCAGGACATGTTGAGGTTTGTAAAACCCTGCTGTGAAGTAACAAAGTTGTGCTGCGGATGCTATTTAAAGACTGGAACACACAGTATTAACTATCATGAGTGCCAAAGTCACGACACCCCAGTTTTGAAATCAACATCCTTTTTTACCCCTAATGCTAATGTAATTATAGCCCTAAAAATGAGACACTCAAAAAAACAAAACAACTGTTGGACACATTTAGGTGCTCAATTACATCAGTACATATGAAGCCTGTCAATGCCACAGCTTGAAAAATGATTTGGGGGTCTTCTTATTGTTAATTTCGTTATTTTCTCCACTCTCAGATGACTTCAGGTACTGTAATATTGTATCATCCAGACTTTACTTGAAGTTAGTCATCACAGATTTTGAAGTATGGATAATTTGGATAATTGTCCTGTTACAGCAGCACACCTGTCGTTAGACAGGTTTTACTGAAATCCATCTGTATCATACCACTGGCTGCTATTCTGCCAAAGCTGAGTATTTTAATCTCCAGTCTCAACAGCTGGTAAGGCATTCTTATCATCAGATGAACTTCTGCATTTGAACTTCATCCGTTATGCAGATGTTTCTTTGTAGACTTCAGAAAAGGGCTTTTGTAATTAGATTTTGGGTAAGGTTTCTTTCTGATTACTGTTACTTGTTGAGCTTCTTTGTACACCAACACCACACAGTAAAACGCTGCACTGCCGCTCCTGTGCCAGCTCAGGTCAATGTCATTGCCATGTCCTGGGTTATGGCAAGCTAGTCTCCAAGCAGATAAGCCAGCAACTTCTACCACTGCCTGAACTTCCTAAAATAGGCTTCGCCCCAAAACGGGGCAGTACACTATGGCACCATTAACTTCATGTGTCATAGTGAGACCCAGATGGCATCTGACAAAATGGTAGCGTTTTGGGGGTTTTGCGAATGGTTCTTCGTCTTACAACTCTTGTCCTTCATATCTTCTCGTAACTGCCATTTCTTAATGACAGGTTGGACAGTAGAAATTGCATACCAGAAACCCTTTTATATATTTTTTTTTATAGCTTTTCTCATTCTTGCAGCCATCAAAAGCATTGATTTTCAGTCACTTTCTCATAAAATGTCCATGTTTGCTGAGCATTACTGCAAAGTTTGAGGAGTCAGATGACTTCTTCAAGCGCTGGAAATGTCTTCAACCAGCGACTCTTAATGGTAACTTTTGCACAACTGTTACATTTTTTACCTGCTCATGATATAAAAAGTAAAAAAGACACTTACATTTGAAGAAATGCTTTTTTGTCAGACTGCGTTTCTGTGATCAGAGTCACCTCGGAAAAGCAGAAAGAAAAGGAGCTGGGGACAGAGCCAGAATAGATTTTTTTGGGGAGCAATTAGTGTGAGCAGAGGAAGACAGAGGATATGATTCATCACTTACCACTTGCCAAATGATGCACTTTAATTAGCATTTAAATCTTTCTACAAATGGAGACTATACTCTCTTTTAAGAATTATTTGTAAAGCAACACAGAGGAGAGGGAGAATAATTGTTAGTGGTCCTGTAATTTTCTGGTTTAATCTTTTTACCGCTGGTCTGTTAAACACTCTGTCATGCATTACAGTACACATTTACTTGTTTAATTGTTGCATGTTACATTGCAGAACTTATCTGCTACATGACTAATGCGTTGCACTCTCCGGTGACAGTCACATTACTGCACTGGAATAATATGGCACACTGCAGGTCCACAGCCATTATGAAGCAAATTGCTCGAGTGATTACGGTCAGCATTCATCTCTTGTTCAAAGGTTTCTAACTGTTTTTGATATGTGGATGGGCAAGATGGCGGAAGGCAGGGTTGAAATTCTCTTTGAATGGTGCATATTCCTCCATTCCAAACTTTCACAGCTTCAACAAACAGTATAATCACTGTAATCCTGCCCTGCAAATTAAATCAGTGAATTTCCTCAGTTTTCTTAGTTTTACGAGTGTAAAACTTCAAATTTGATCAAGCTTGCTTTACATTTTTATTTATGATTCTTGGACTTGGACTGCTTGAATAACTAGTCATGATAATAATCCTTGCATTTTATAATTGGCATTCCTGCAACAAGTGACAATACCTTATTTGATTCTCCAAAGGTATTGTGATTATCAGAAAATCAGATGAATTAACCCTGTATTCATCCAAACAGTAAATAAAACTGGCAAGATCATTTTCTCCTGTGGAGCCCCAACATAGTCAGCACTGACTCAAAATAAACTAGAGAGCGCATGTGCACGGTGACACAGAAACATTTAAGCAGGTGGAAACGTCTCTCTGCTTTTTAAAATAGTTTTAGGACGAGCATCGCAGAGATTCCTGCAGACTGTCTAACTTGCAAAAATATATTTATTTGCAACATTTCTGTACTAGAACTTCGTCAGGCTGCGTATAGACAATGTGCACTCTACAATTTATTCACATCTATGTACCCAATGCAGCTTGATGTTTGTCTATTTGTACTTTGGACTGTGGTTGGTGTTAATTTAATTTTTTCAATAATTAGATTAGATAAAACTTCATTAATCCCTCGGGTGGGTTCCTCCGGGAAATTCGGTAAATGTTGATTTTTATGTCTGTTTAAAAGATTCATTTTATTTTTACATGGTGTAATGCAGTGGTTCTCAAACTAGGCAACAGGCCCCATGCTGGGGCACAAAAAATGTTGCAGGCGGGGCGTGAATGATGAGGGAAAATCACAGTCAAGGTAAACTGGATGAATGAGATTTTTATCGTCCAATTAAATAAGACTTTGCTGGCACTGTCATGCTGACCTTAACCTTAAGTATTCATTTAATATTTATCCACTCATTCATACATAAATGAATGGATAATAACCAAAAAGTCCTCTTTTTACTGAAACACTGACCTGTGAATCATTCAAGCATTAAAAAAGGCACCAAACACAAGGGTTTAAATGGTGTTCTGTCTATAAATAAGAGACAACTTAAACAAAGAACCAGTTTTAAATTGTATCTTTGGACACTTTGTTTACTAGCAGCTGGTTGCAAAGGGACATCATTTGTTCCCATTTCTTTAGCTGAACTATGAGGAATGCCAACGATAACTCGGTTTGACAGGCATAAAATAGTATTTTTGCACCAACAAGGTGATTCTTAAAGAGCTATTAGCTGAAAACTTGGCATATCTTGGCATGCTGTGTAGTGACCTTGTGTCAAACTCGACAAACTAGACTGGAAACTGGACAAGCGGGAGATAAAACAAAACAATCTACTCCAGATGAACAGTATCTGAAAGTCATGTCCTGTAGAAATAGGAAAGAGAGATGTACCTGGTCCTTTGGTTGATCTATCAACTGTTTATTGAAGCCTCATCATGGCGTCAGTGGAAGGATGGCTGTCAAGAAGCCATTGTTAAGGAAGGGAAACAGAAAGAAAAGTCTGAGGTTAGACAAAGTGCTCAAGAACTGGACTAAAAATCATCATCAACAGGAGTGATGAAATTTGATATCAGTGGTTCAAATTGTGTACGGAAGAGGTCAGGAGAGAGGTGCAACAGTAAGTGTCTACTGTCATTTGTAAAACATGGTGGAGGCTCTGTTGTGGTTATTGGCTTCATTTCAGTCAGTTGTGTTGGGGATCTTGTCAGAATTGAGGAAAAAGTACCATCAAATTTTGATCCACCATACAATGCTGTCTGGAAAATATCAGATTAACAACATCTTAGGTTTTTAGAATGACAATGATCCCAATGCAGTGAAGCGCACCTGAATAGAAAATCATAAAATGAACGACTAACAGTCATGGACTGGCCTCCCAGAGCCTGAGTCACAACATTATTGAAGCACTGCGGGATCATCTTGACAGAGAACAGAACAAAAGGCACCCTTGTGTACTCTATTTCCATTGGTGTCTGTTTCAGTGAATCATTGCACCTTTTTCCCTTTTGTAAAAAAAAATGAAGGGTGGCTAAAAAACTTTTACACAGTACTACATATATGGAAAGTTTATTATTAATATTGCAGTATTATTCTAATTGTTTTCACACTTTTACTACTACACTGAAGGTGTGGACAAGTGGACAAGCAAGCTACTACTAGACTTTCATTGCACACCGGAGAATTCTCCTTTGTTAAAAAGCATCCCGTCGTTCACACAGCATTTTAATGATTTCAGCATATATCACTCTTTATTACACACATTTCTTGGACAAGCTGTGAAAAGCTGTTAAAGTAATTTATGCCGAAATGCCACTGTAGTACTGACTGGTTGTTTACCTACATTTACCTCCCTTTAACAGTCCATCCAGGCACAAAAATAGCAGAGAAACATTTCACCGTGTGCGTGGCCCTGTCCAGCTGTTTGTTCACTTACAGGGGAAACCATTGTAAACATATAGAGTTTATAATTGGCAATGTTTCACTAAAGCTGTGTGCTGTGTTTTGCTGCAGTCAGTTGAACTACACGCCACCACCTGATTTGTTTTTGCCCCTTTATGCGAAGGCTGTGTTTTTGTTGTTATTAAAACAGCAGCAATGATTAGAAATAGAATTGCAAACACCACTGCTAGCGGTTGTTGCTTAATTGTCCAGAATCCGACGTCGCAATGACTCCTCTGATGTGACGCAAGAGGTCGATCAGAAAAAATTAAGTGCTTGTAACACAGCCCATCTACTCTCAAATAGAAGCATAATGAGCGAGAGGAGGGGAGGATGGAGGAGCAAAATAATGAGGAGAGAGAGGGAGAGGAAGTGATACACGTCAGCTGCAGTTTCATGACAGCAGCAGCAAGTGGCTTAGATTTAACCACGTCTGATAACTGCTGCAGAGGATGTACACACAGAGAACATGCCTGTTTGTAAAACGATCAAAGATAAAGTCAAAAATAACCTGAGGGTATTCTTTTTTCTGAAATATTGATTGGTCTGTCCTGAGCCATTAGAATAATAGTTAGTTATAGGAAATTTAATGCTGTATCCTGGCATTCTCCAATTTATTTTTCTGTAATTAATGATGTGGTTTTGAGTGAAGGGTCATAAAACTTCATCAGTGTGTAATTAGAGTCATAATCAAAGTTGTATTAATTCATCAAACAGGTGTAAATAATGTGATTTTATTAACAGCTGCTGATACACAGCACGGCTCTAACAAACGAATTCATCAGTTACATACAGTGTTGAGCGGGCCTTATTTTTTCATATTTTCACACCTTCTGTATGCACATTTCCCCTGGTATACAGTACATGGCAGTACTTGAGAGGTTAGCTGAACAATTTGAACAAATTTTGCTCCCACAGCCATCTGGCACCAGAAATACTACACTCACCTAGTTTTACCTAGTTTTTCTAGATACATCTTTCTAGTCCTAAGTTAGACTTCCTTTTGTCTTTTAAATTTATTTAATTCTTCATGGCATAGATTCAACAAGGAGCTGGAAACATTCCTCAGAGATTTGGAGTGGCTGCAGATTTGTCAGTTGCACACTCATGATCCACATCTCCCACTCCAGGACATGTAAAAGGTGCTGTATTGAATGGATCTAGTGAATGTGGAGGCCATTTGAATACAGTGAATTAATTTACTGTTCAAGAAACCAGTTTGAGATGATTTGAGCTTTGTGACATTGCATTCTATCCTGATGGAAGCAGCCATCAGAATATTTTTGTGATCCAGTCATAATGGGACAGATATGGTCAGCGACAATATTTGCGTACTGTAAGCTGTGGTGTTCAGACAAATCAAATCAAATCAAATCACTTTTTATTGTCACATCACATGTGCAGGCACACTGGCACAGCACATGCGAGTGAAATTCTTGTGTGCGAGCCCCACAAGCAACAGAGATGTGCAAACACAACAACACAAACGAGCAAAATACAAGAATGGCCAACCTGAAACTAATAAATATATGTACAATATATAATAGTGTATGCATTTCTGGATGTGTATACTAAATATTTTCCTACGTGTGTGTGTGTGTGTGTGTGTGTGTGTGTGTGTGTGTGTATACACATTTTTACAAATTAAATAGTAAAAAAATAAAATAATAATAATAATAATAAAATATATAAAATATACAGAGTTGAATATGTGCAAAACAAGTGGCATTTATATACAGTGTGGAGTGCATAATGTTGAAGTTCCAGTAGTGAAGGTGAGGTGTCTATGACGTGTTCAGCAGTCTGATGGCCTGATGGAAGAAGCTGTCTCTCAGTCTGCTGGTACGGGACCGGATGCTGCAGAACCTCCTTCCTGATGGAAGCAGTCTGAACAGTTTATGGCTGGGGTGACTGGAGTCCTTGATGATCCTCCCCGCTTTCCTCAGGCACCGCTTCCTGTAGATGTCTTGGAGGGAGGGAAGCTCACCTCCAATTATCCGTTCAGAGCACCGCACTACTCGCTGGAGAGCTTTGCAGTTGTAGGCGGTGCTGTTGCCATACCAGGTGGTGATGCATCCAGTGAGGATGCTCTCAATGGCACAGTGATAGAAGGTCCTGAGGATGCGGGGGCTCATGCCGAATCTTTTCAGTCTCCTGAGAAAGAAGAGGCGCTGCTGTGCCTTCTTCACTGTTTTGTTTGTGTGTACTGACCACGTAAGATCCTCAGCCAGGTGTACGCCAAGGAACCGGAAGCTGCTCACTCTCTCCACAGCAGCGCCGCTGATGGTGATGGGGGTGTGTACTTCTCTGCACCTCCGGAAGTCCACTATCAACTCCTTTGTCTTTGCGACGTTGAGGGTGAGATGGTTGTCTTGACACCAGTGGGTCAGGGCGCTGACCTCCTCCCTGTAAGCCGTCTCATCACCGTTGGTGATAAGACCCACCACTGTAGTGTCGTCCGCAAACTTCACAATGATGTTGGAGCCGATGCTCAGTGGGTGCTAAGAGGAACAAAGTGTGCCAAGAAGATATTTCCCACATCATTACTCCACCGGCAGCAGGCTGAACCGCTGATACAAGGCAGAGTGAGTCCATGCTTTCATACTGTTTATGGCAAATTCTGACCCTACCAGAATGACACAGCAGACTCATCAGACCAGGCAACAATTCATCAAAATCTTCTGTTGACTAATTTTGGTGAGCCCATGTTAATTGCAGCCTCAGTCGTCTTCACGTTGTGTGATATGTTGAGCATTCAGAGATGCTCTTCTACATACCTTGGTTTTTACAACTGGTTGTTTAAGTTACTGTATAGCATGTATATACGTATGTATGTACTGTTTCAGCTTGAAGCAGTGTTGCCATGCTCCTCTGGCCTCTGACATCAATAATGCATTTTTGCTTAGAGAGCTGCTGCTCACTGGATATTGTCTCTTTTTCAGACCATTCTCTGTAAACCCTAGAGTGGTTATGTGGGAAAGTTCCAGCAGATCAGCAGTTTCTGAAATACTCAGATCAGACTGTCTGGCACCAACGACCATTCTGCATACAAAGTCTTTTAAATCACCTTTCTTCCCCATCTGATGCTAACTTTGCTTCAACAAATCACCTTGATCATGTTTACATGCCTAAATGCATTGAGTAGCTGCCATATGATTGGTTGATTAGATACTGGTATTAATAAGCAGTTGAACAGACTTCTAATTAAGTATTAATGTAATCATAACACTATTTCACTGATTGGTTAAGCGACCACCTGTTACTACCATAAACCCTATAAAAAACATGGATGTGGTCAAAGTGTAACCACAACTGTCGTCATATTGATATTTCAAAACACAGCAAATCAAGTGAGTAGCAGTACTGTGTGCTTATCCTCCGTTCTCACTCCTAATTTCCATGACGTTGTGTTCAGTAAGACTTGCACTCAGTGATTAAGCCCACGGTCTCACTGAGAAGAGTTTATTGAAGTTAGTGAAAAGGTAGTCGAAGGCTGTTTTCAACGCAGAGGCGTAAACCGGATGTATGTTTGCAACCAGTTGAGCATTAACAAGGATATAGTTTTAGTGCTTCTTCTATAGGGGGACTTTTTATTTGAAGAGGCCAAAAGTACACTTCCATCCACAGCCTCTTGATCCAGAAAATGAACAGTTGTATGTAGGTTGTTAAAAGAGACTGGCATGTTGGTCCTACACAGAGCCTGGTATGGTACATGATTTCCCTCTAAATGTAAAACTGAAGGAAGGGAAAATCCAATTCTTTTGACCACAAGTCCTCTATGTCTTTGTTCCTTCCATTATGTCCCCCCTTGGTTAGGAGACATACATCGAAAACATTTATGTCACTTAGATTCAGTTACTTTATGCTCCACTTTTGCAGTTGTACAATCATGAATGTGCCACCAAATGATCCATCAAACACACAAAAACACTCATGAGATGTAATGTTGCGAGTCCATTGGCAGAAATGAACGAAATGTTAAAAATAATGAAAACTGTCCACAGCAGTCACTCTTTGTGCTTCCTGGACTCTTTTTTTGATTTTCAGTGGCGGTGTTAGTTTAGCACTTCTCCCCTTTCATGGTGAACATGCTCACTTTCCTTAAGTCAACTTTTCCGAAAATCATCATTCTACCTATGCATAGCCTCAACATCGTCAGGCTTTACAGTGCTGGTTTTTGTGGTGGAATGAATACAAGATTGTCTGCATTGGGTGCATAATACCCTGGATAATTCACTTTGCATAGACAAATACCTACACAAACAGATACAATTACAATGCCATGAATTCTGCATAAGCATTAACTGATATACAACTACTCCAAACCATATTTAATATGGTTAATAGTGCTAAAGCTGTTAGCCACAGTATTAGTGTTTTCTTACTTTTACTCTAGTTTATTAATACAAATTCCCATTGAGGAAATTAGTAGCTTTTGACCCACCTTCTCATTAAAGGAGATTTTGTCGCTGCAGCAGTCTTCATGTTAGTGGGCTGAATGGAGAAGCAGCAGAACGTGTTGACGATTTTAGTCAGAACTTTCCAGAGATTTGAGAGACAAATAGTGTGTACAGCTTCTTCTGTGCAGGCTGGCTCACTTTTATAAACTACGCCTCACAAACTCCCCTACTTTTACTTCGCAGCTCACTGAGCTCAATGAAGCTCTATGGAGACTACCCCCCGATGCTATTTTCATACACTGCACTGAAATACATCACTTTAGCACAGTGAGACCATAATACTTCCCAAGCATATATCTTTTAATTTATTTTTAATTCATTTTCTTAAATGTACTAGAAAGCCAGAGGGGGGTTAAAAAGTACAAAGCTTGTTTTTAGGTTAGTTTGATGTTATTGTACCTGCTAGTTCCTTTGCAAGAGTTGCATTTATACAAAACCCCTAAGCTTTGTTTGAGGCCCTGAGGTATAAAACCCTACCCTCACCACAGAAATGAACAGTTTTGGGTTTGTTTGTTTTTTCCAACAAGCTCAGGTGATAATGAACGTGTTCTCTCGAAGACTCCAAATAAGCCATGACAGTGTCGCAGTGATTCAACATGCATAAAACCACAAAATAAGTCATGATGATTTCTGTTTTATTGTGTCCCCAATGTGATATGTCATTCACACCTTCTAACATCCTGGGTGCAAACTTGCATGCATCAGAACTTTGATCAAAAACATTTAGAGCTTTTTTTAGCATCTTTTGTAAGCTTTGAATCTTAGACAAGAGTCCAAAATCTGTAGCTGTTCTGTGGCATTTACATCCACACTTTGACCGAGCCTTTTAAGAACATTTACAGACTTATCATGAGAACACCCCAGTGTTGTCTTGTCTATTTTCTTTATCTGAAAGGTAATCTTTCTGAGGATGTGTTCGCTCCAGAGCATCTTTTTTTTAAAATATTTCTTCCATAGATTCTCGGATTTTCTCAGATATGTTCACTGAAGAACATAATGTCATTGTATGCAATGGGAGGAAACTGAACACAATGGTACCGAGCAACAACAAAGTTTTGGCAGATTTAAAAGCAAAATTTAATGTGCTGGCGTCATCTTCAATGCTGTCCTGTTTTTACTACCTGAGAAAAGTTTGATGGGTGATCTGTGAGAGCTGTTTCACACAGAAATTGGTTGCTTATTAGCCAGGAGAAAGCAAAGGGCACTTGTGAGATGGTCTTCAGTGAAAATGAGTGAATGGAGCTAACGGCTACAATTTTTATGCCATTTTTTTTCAAGCCTGCAGAGAAATACATTGATAAGACTAGAATTTTTAAAGGATAAAATAAGCAAATCTCATTTAGTTTATCTTACAGGGAAGCTGACTTGTATATTTAAGCTAACGCTCCAGTCATTCTGGCTGTCTTTTAAGAACCACAAAACAGTTTAAGTGTGGAATTATGCACGCATTAGTGCCTGCTCTCAGACATGTATTGCCAGATAGACTCATCAAAGCCAAATAAAAAAAATTTAAAAAAAGTAAAACTCAGATTTGAGTCTTTGACTTTTAATAAATTTCCAAACTTTTCTAAAAACCTGTGTTTGGTTTGTCAGAAAGTTAACTTGAACCCAACAGAGTATGGAGACCACTGTTTTCTGGAGACAATAATATTCATATATATTTGTACAGGCACACTAAAGTGAGAACGGTGACAAGAGTTTTATGTCTTAGCTCGTTTTTAAATGTCTTCTACACATGTGTGCGGATAAGCTGTGTGAAATCCAAGTAAAACAAAGATGAATCGGGCTGAGTTCAGAGTAAACTGAGCTGCGCTGTTCTCAAACGCTTTAAGAACTCCAGCTAGATTCCTTTTAGTGGCTTTTTGTAAAGCAAACAGCTGGAACAAACAGCTTGTAATCTGTGTTAAGATCTGTCTTGTGTCCCTGAGGCTTCAGCTCAGTCTGACAGCTCAAATAAAAAGGGTTTGCAGTGGCATCAGCTCTTACTGCAGTGGTGCTTGTTAGCCTTCTTGATTGATTGCTTTTGCATACCTACGTGTGTCATTTCTATTAGCAAATTTAAATGACCTCACTAAAAATGATTAAACATGGTACTGCAGAAGCTTACAGAGACAGAGCTTTTTTTGTGCTTAGACATGGAGCGGTAGAGGTGGTACTGTGCATTAGTATTGCAGATATGCAGTTGGGTGAACTCGGGTTGTTGGAAAATACGCAAGAAACTGAAACATTGCAGATTCTGAATGTTTTTTTTCAGTCTGCGATCTGCATTGGTCGCTGCTCCAGCAGAATATTAAAAGGATTGTGAGGATTGGTTGGCTGACCACAATAAAATTTGAATGGGGAAAAAAGGTAGAAAGTGACATTTGTAGACTTTAAAAATGCTAAACGCTACACAAAGTCTAAATGCCAGAACAAAGTAATTAAAAAGACAAGTGGCAGTGTCAGGGGGGAGTGGTGTGCTCATCCTCTGTGACTAATTTATAACATACTTGTGATGACAGTTATATTTAATAGAGTCACTATAAGGCAAACCACCAGAATTCATTTGTTCCTGTATACTTAGGAGACAAAGTATTATTTAATGTCCTGACCTGCTATTTTCTACAGATGTTGGGTGATATGTTAAGTTTCCAAGCACCCACTTTCAGTTTGACCGATTGTCAGTATATTAATAGAAGGTCATTTAGTTCACCAATCACACACCCTAACCCAATCTCCAAAAACGTTAGAGCACTTATGGAAATATGTGATGTCTTGATGAATCGAGCAGATATTTCAAGTTTACACAGCTACATTCTCGCATGAAAATATCTTAAAAGTTTTGTGACCCGGACAGAGAAATATTTCAAACTCCACCACTCTGTGTTCCTCCGCCACTGCCTCGTTTGAGTTTTGGACGAAATGGATTCTGGGATATTACATTTCGTCATTTCGAGCTGATTGGAGACCAGAACAGCCAATCAGATATTTTTGCATCCAAGTCTGTGATTGGCTGGTTTTGTGGCACAACTATAACGGTGTAGAGAGCGAGTTGAGCGCGAGCAACACATTGCGAGCAAGCGCAAATGCAAAAACTGAGCGAAAGTTGTGTGTGTATAATAGCAAACACTGAAATACATTTTTTTGCATGCAGCAATGAATTTTGTTCACTCAAATTCAGCTTTTCTTCGCTCAAAATAAATTTCTCATGCAACACTTGCACCCGCAAACTTTTTTTACGTGCGCTCAATTTTTTTTTTTACGTGCGCTCAGAATATTGGCACAAAAATAACGCCATAGTATGTCGCTTCATGTGGGGGGCGTGTCGAACACTCCCAGTCTCTAGACCACTGGTCCCTTTATGGGATTTGTCAGTCGTTTTAGACGCCCTCTCCCACCACCCCTTTGAGCCTATCGGGGCAGTGGGGTTAAAGTTTCTCTCTCTTAAAACCGCTCTGCTGTTGGCTCTAACCACAGCCAAGCGAGTTAGTGAATTACAGGCTCTGTCTATTCAATTCAATTAAATTTTATTTATATAGCACCAAATCACAACAAAAGTCGCCTCAAGGCGCTTCATAGATACAGAGAAAAACCCAACAATCATATGACCCCCCTATGAGCAAGCACTTTGGCGACAGTGGGAAGGAAAAACTCCCTTTTAACAGGAAGAAACCTCCAGCAGAACCAGGCTCAGGGAGGGGCGGGGCCATCTGCTGCAACCGGTTGGGGTGAGAGAAAGAAGACAGGATAAAAGACATGCTGTGGAAGAGAGACAGAGGTTAATAACAGATATGATTCAATGCAGAGAGGTCTATTAACACATAGCGAGTAAGGTGACTGAAAAGGAAGAACTCAATGCATCATGGGAATCCTCGGCAGCCTACGTCTATTGCAGCATAACTAAGGGAGGATTCAGGGTCACCTGGTCCAGCCCTAACTATATGCTTTAGCAAAAAGGAAAGTTTTAAGCCTAATGAAAGTAGAGATAGTGTCTGTCTCCCGAATCCAAACTGGAAGCTGGTTCCACAGAAGAGGGGCCTGAAAACTGAAGGCTCTCCCTCCCATTCTACTTTTAAATACTCTAGGAACAACAAGTAGGCCTGCAGAGCGAGAGCGAAGTGCTCTAATAGGGTGATATGGTACTACAAGGTCATTAAGATAAGATGGGGCCTGATTATTTAAGACCTTGTATGTGAGGAGCAGGATTTTGAATTCAATTCTGGATTTAACAGGAAGCCAATGAAGGGAAGTCAAAACAGGAGAAATATGCTCTCTCTTTCTAGTCCCTGTCAGTACTCTTTGGTACTCTGGTTAGATACCATATTTCTAAGATTTTCAGGGCCGAGTACAATAACCTCAGTTTTATCTGAATTAAGAAGCAGAAAGTTAGCGGCCATCCAGGTCTTTATGTCTTTAAGACATTCCTGCAGTTTAACTAATTGGTGTGTGTTATCTGGCTTCATGGATAGATAAAGCTGGGTGTCATCTGCATAGCAGTGAAAATGTATGCTATGTCTTCTAATGATGCTGCCTAGGGGAAGCATGTATAGTGTAAACAGAACTGGTCCTAGCACCAAACCCTGTGGACCTCCATAACTGACCTTAGTGTGTGAAGAGGACTCTCCATTTACATGCACAAATTGGAGTCTATTAGATAGATATGATACAAACCACTGCAGCACAGTACCTGTAATACCTACAGCATGTTCTAATCGCTCTAATAGAATATTATGGTCAACAGTATCAAACGCTGCACTGAGGTCTAGCAAGACAAGCACAGAGATGAGTCCACTGTCAAAGGCCATAAGAAGATCATTTGTAACCTTCACTAAAGCTGTTTCTGTGCTGTGATGAGCTCTGAAACCTGACTGAAACCCTTCAAATAAGCCATTCCTCTGCAGATGATCTGTTAGCTGTTTGACAACTACTCTTTCAAGGATTTTTGATATGAAAGGAACTGGTGGTTGCTGACTGTATCTAAGCAGTTGTAAAACAACAACTGTTGAACTGTTGAACCTTGCACATTCCAGTGAGTAAAGTCAGTGTCTTCAGTGCACACTGTGGGCAATCAAGGCAAACTGCTAACAAGAAAAGCAATCACAAGGCAGTTGTTGGTGCCAGCACCCTCTTTGCAGACAATTTCACCCAGCTTCTGCCAGCAGCAACTGCTTAGGAATATACATTTTTGACTAACGGTGTGTTCACACCGAACGCGATGGACACAAACAAAAACGCCCCAAACGCCCCTAATTTGACGCGTGCACATTCGCGCCTCAACGCGTGTCCAAGAATCGCCCGCCTAGACACCAATTATAGGCGCTCAATCCCACCTGCAGAGCGCCTGTCCGTCTGCCTGAGGTTAGTAAAACTATTTAATACGGTAGTCCTTTATTGATACCTGTGCTAATATGCTAAACCATCCATTTATACACTGCTAACATGGATGTGCTATGCTAACAGTGAATGCTCTCGGTGTTTACTGAAAGCAAACTGTGGTATCGAGACGACTGTTTATAATATTTCTAGTGATACTCAGGTCTCATCAAGTCCTGATTTAATTCGATTTATGCTGTTATCAGTGTTTGCAATGATAGCATGGCTGTGGTGTCCTATGAATGTATGCGCTCGGTGTTTGCTGATATGAAACTGTAGCATTAGGACCACTAAGTTAACCTTTGTAGTGATACTCACTCCTTTTTATTTAGACCTGGTTTAATTCTGGGATAGTTGAATATTTGTATATAATCACCGCAGACTGTTTTAGATTATATCTAATATATATCATGTAATTATCCTTATAATTACAAAATGTTTTATGTAAGATTTATGTTTTGTAATTTGTAATTTTGTAATTTGTAATTTTGTAATTTCAATAATGTATTTTGTAACTGCAGTACACATAATACTCATTTTAAACAATTTTGTCCAGGCTCCTTGCCACCGGGGACTCCTTCAGGACCATTGCGTTCAGTTTTCGAGTTGGTGTGTCCACAGTGTGCCAGATCACCCCCCAGGTAGCGACGGCCATCTGGGACTGTCTAGTGGACGATTTCATGGCTGCGCCTTCACCTGGAGACTGGCGGTCCATCACAGAGGGATTCCAGGAGCGCTGGAACTTCCCTCTGTGCTGTGCAGCTCTGGATGGGAAGCACGTCCAGACAAAGGCACCCCATATATCATATAGGAGACACACACATTGATATACACTAAATATTTATTCCATTTCTTTTTTTGTGGTGCCCAAATTTATGCACCTGCTTGATTTTGTTTAAACAATTATTGCACACTTTCTGTAAATCCAGTGAACTTCTTTTCACTTCTCAAATATCACTGTGTGTGTCTCCTGTATGATATATTTAACTGACATTTTTTTATTGTAACAACGATTTATACAGGAAAATGATGTCTATTAACAATGTTGCCCAAACTTTTGCATCCCACTGTATTAGTATATTTTGTCATTGGTATAATATGAAATAAATTCTACATGTGTCAAGTCGTGTGCCAACATTTGCTGTGTAGTAGAACTGAGACATTAGTCATTATAAAAATTTATTTGAAATAATATTAAAATTCTCAAACAGAAAAACATTAAACATGAATATATAAAATATAAGAATTTACAGAGAGACAGGAATAAAAAGGACCAGCTGCTCTCCAGTGCAGGAACAAGGCTGAGGAGGAAATGCTCCATTGGAGACTGGTGTGGCCTCTTCAGGGACACCAGGATGGCCAGCTCCACCACCGATGGACCGTCCTGGGACCCGTCCCTCATCTGCCTCGGAGCCGTCCTCCTCTGTGGGCCTGTAAAACAGCACAAAACACAAAGAAATGAGAAGACTGCTACTAGATTTTAATTTCAACATCGAAAAAAAACAAACAGGATATAATCAGATAGGTTGAAGACATTTAGTAAAGGTGATCACAAGGCAATCCCACCGAGTAAAAAGCTATCAGTGCTTGCTGTACATCTGATGCTACAGTTACATACCTGTGGTGCAGCAGCAGGAGCTCAGGGACTGGGGAGCCAGGAGAAGCTACAGGGGATGCTCTGCTGCAGAATCAGTTGGTTCTATCAATACAATATTACATGTTAACAGGTTGAATATAATAATCATAGAGTAGACAGTGGTCCCTCATTTATTGCAGCAGGGGTTCTCAGAATAACTAGCCCCTCACCACGCACTTTGTACACTTTTTTTCCCCACACACATGAACATTGGTCACAGTTCTCACAATTGATTCTCAAAGTGCAAACCTTTGTAGATTGCAAAACGTAAAAGTATTATTATGCCGTGGTTTGTCTTCATCTGCCTGCCACTTTCGTGCGCCTTTTTCCCTCGGGGTGCAGGTGTCTATTTCCGAATGAGGGTCATAGTTATGGGTGTTTTTGTGCTGTTTTTTCTATTGGACGTGATGGTTATCAAAACCAAACGTGATAAATCTGGCAAGCGCAGGCGACACGACACGGAGCAGATTTGTCAATCAGGCTGCAGAATGCAATGCTGTATGGTGCAAAAAGAAAAAAAAATCTGCGAAAAAGCAAAGCAGTGACGGATGAGCGGGACCACTGTGTGCTGTTTATTAATAAACAATAAAATATATTCCTAAATGACAACATGCATAAAAGCAGAACGGTATTTGTACGTCAGTGGGAAAATAGCGGTGGCTTGCTAGCTTTTGTGCGGCTTCCCCGGGTCAGCGAAAACTTTCAAAAGTGAAATGAATGAACTTACCAGGTTGTCCGATCTCTTCACATATCTTCCTCCAAGCTCGGTCCTTTTTATTCCTGTCTCGGTACAGAAAGCAGCTGGTGTCGTACAGCTCCGGGTTGTTTGCTACGGCATTGATTAGCCTTCCCTCCTTTGAAGTATGAAAGGCTTTGGCTGGATCTGCCCCTTTGACCTAGGTCACAGTCACGTCACCAGGCTCCTGATTGGTTGTCGTGGCGTGATTTGACGCTGGAGTTCAGATTTTTCCAACTCGAGCAGTAGACACGAAACGTGCGTATGCACAAAATGCAACACAAAAACTCACGCGCGTGATTTTATTCGCGAGTCAAACGCGCCAGACGCGCTACACTGACGCACGTTTCACGCGTTTTGGCGTTTTCGCGACGCAAATCTGCTTCCAAATTTTCACGGGACCCGCAATCGCGTGTCATCGCGCTTTTCCATTGACTTTACATGTAAACCTGACGCTCTATTCACGTCCATTGCGTTCGGTGTGAACACACCGTAAGGATCAGAGGTTGTCAGAGGGTTGCATACCAGTCTGTAGGCCTGTTTGACTGAGACCTAACATAAGCTACAACATGGCTAGCTTAGCAGTTTGTTAGACACAGGAACTGAGACTTCCCCATTGATCCGTTGTTTTGCAGTACTTCGCAACAACCATGTTTCCAGGTCTTCATTGTAATACATCTAATCATCAGGGTCTATGCTTGTCCTCCAGTCTAGTAAATCACTGCAAAAAGGATAGAGGAACTGTCTTGTGGTACTATACAGCAACTACACTAAATTTGAAAAACTAAAACAGAAACACAGAAAAATTGACACCAAGGCAAGATGTCTTTTTCAAATCGCCAACCTTACTTTTAATCTGTTGCTCAAGAATAATATAACAGGTTGAAATAGACCACTTTTTTACATTCATGTAGTGGTATTCAAACTGTATATTTTTAAGATAGTACTCATTGCCCATATTCAGTAGCCCAACCTTGGGAGCAAGTTTTCATCTGTACATATGTAACACTTCCAGCTCTTCAAGAATCACAGACGCTCAGAAGGGTTGGCTTTTCACAGTTTACTTCTGCAGAAGACATAAAACACATTCAACAGGTGTCTTCTGGTGGTACCGGCAATTGTAGCTCCCTCACAGTGCAAGCGCACGCTGTCTTAACAGACTTACAATTAACTTTTTAATAAAGAAAAGGTGGAAAATAATAATTTCTCCCATTTTACAGTCTGTCATACTGAGCTTGTATACAAAAGAAATCTTATGACTAATAAAATACATTCCACAATCGTATAAAACAAAATAACAGGATAAACATAAATACCACCGACTAAACATTTCCCTCTAGTGGACAAATTAACAATAGCGCATTACATCTTCACTTGCTTGTGCTTTACAGACAAAATGGCTGTTAACAAGCTCACATACCTGCAGAAGACATAAAACACATTCAACAGGTGTCTTCTGGTGGTACTGGCAATTGTAGCTCCTACAATGTAAAGCAACATCACAAAAAGCACAGAAAAACGGTAAATCCAAACACATTTCCTGCTATGCGCAGCAACCACTAGGGGGCTGACCAAGACTAACTGCCAAAGAGCATAAATACGGCAGAAACACTGTTTAACAGCAACCCGCCTTTGTTTCAGTTACACCGAAACTTTCTAATATCAATATGAACCTATATACATCGACATATATAACTTATGTAACAACATTCACACCAGAAACCATAAAAATGCCAGAGCCTTTCATTACCGGACTTACCCTCACAGTGCAAGCGCGCGCTGTGAGGAGCGGAAGCCTTAGCAGCTTCTAAACGTTAGGGTGAGATCCGGTTTCTGGGTTTTCAAAATAAAATACAATAAAAAAAAATGATAAAATTCACACTTAAAATGATAATTAAGAACAGGTAAGTGCATGTTTTTCATATGTATTATTAACTCTGTTACACATACATATGTAAATATGTAAATGCCATAACTGTAGAAATAAAGAGATGCTGTTTGAGGCAGTCCTGGAGGTTCATCTTTACCCAGCACTGAAATAAAACACACCTTGGAGGGTTAAAGCTACAATATATCAGTTCATTACAGGAGACAGAAGGTACGATCCAAGGTGGTGTTTAGTATGGACATCATTATTCTCCTTCTGCCGCTGCCTCCAGGCTCAGCTCTTTGATAGAAAGTGAAATTACATATGAAAACTTTTTCAATTACATATTGAACAGTTCTGGTCCTCAACCTGTCAGTGAGCAGGGAGTTCTTTAATCTTTGTGTAATTATTTCTGTTCACCGCCCAATCTGAAAGAGCCCAAACTTTTAACAAGAAACCTGTAACCTAATTTTCTAATTCTCATCCATTACACACCTTATACTTCATATACACCTCCAACACCTCCATCCACTGTTACCTTTCTTTGACCTTTGACCTGTCAACCTGTGCATGTGACAGTCTCTGCCTGCTCCACCCTCAACGCCTTGCTCAGTCCCCTCCGCCACTCCTGTCTCTTCCCCTCCCCCCACTCAGGTTGGTGACCAGATCTTGGAGGTGAATGGCCGCAGTTTCCTGAGCATCCCGCACGATGAGGCCGTCAGAGTCCTGAAGTCATCACGCCATCTGATGATGACAGTGAAAGACGTAGGCCGCCTGCCGCACACCAGGACGGTGGTGGGTGAGACCAAGTGGATCGCCAGCTCACAGATTGCAGAGAGCTCTGCCAATAGCAGCGTGGCAAGGTAAGTCCTGACAGTCCCAAAATTATATGATGGTTTTGAAAAAGATGACTTTCTGATACTGCATGAAATATTAAACAGCCCTTTTATACTCATTTCCAGATTCCAGCTATTTTTATTCTTGCAATATAGTAAAGTAGATTTACATGAGTCAGCTAAAAAAAATCCTCAATCATCTTGGGATTTGCAGCCCTTCAGTTCGCATACTGTCAAAAACAAGCAATTTTAGCCCTTTTCCCCTTAAAGCTATCCTCCCTATAAGCTGACTTTTTGCCTAGTTGTGTCCTTTTTGACCGAATCGTTTCTGGAATCCAAATTGGGAAGTCATTCCACAGAAGAGGATCAAGGCTCTACTAGGCATTCTACTTTAAGAAAATCTGTTGGCATAATATCATCACGACGAGCCAAAAGGACCCAATGAGCAGACTCACAAAAAATGAAAACAGTGAAAGGATTTTATGTAGAGTTAAACAAAAACTTAAAATAATGAATCGCTACTGGTACAGATTTAGCGGGGTGATCTGAAAGAGGGTGAAAACCAGCGTTAGAAATAAAGAAGTGGCTGTAACTACTTAGCACATCTAGAGACTGAAATCCTTGCCCATTCTTCTTTGCAAAACAGCTCAGTCAGATTAGATGGACAGCATTTGTGAACAGCAGTTTTCAGATCTTGCCACAGATTCTCGATTGGATTTAGATCTGGACTTTGACTGGGCCATTCAAACACGTGGATATGTTTTGGTTTAAACCACTGCATTGTTGCCCTGGCTTTATGTTTAGGGTCGTTGTCCTGCTGGAAGCTGAACCTCTGCCCCAGTCTCAAATCTTTTGCAGACTCCAAGAGGTTTTCTTCCAAGATTGCCCTGTATTTGGCTCCATCCATCTTCCCATCAACTCTGACCAGCTTCCCTGTCCCCGCTGAAGAGAAGCACCCCCAGAGCATGATGCTGCCACCACCATATTTGACAGTGGGGATGGTGTGTTCAGAGTGATGTGCAGTGTTAGTTTTCCGCCACACATAGCGTTTTGCATTTTGGCCAAAAAGTTCCATTTTGGTCTCATCTGACCAGAGCACCTTCTTCCACATGTTTGCTGTGTCCCCCACATGGCTTGTTGCAAACTGCAAACGGGACTTCTTATGGTTTTCTGTTAACAATGGCTTTCTTCTTGCCACTCTTCCATAAAGGCCAACTTTGTGCAGTGCAAGACTAATAGTTGTCCTATGGACAGATTCCCCCACCTGAGCTGTAGATCTCTGCAGCTCGTCCAGAGTCACCATGGGCCTCTTGGCTGCATTTCTGATCAGCGCTCTCCTTGTTCGGCCTGTGAGTTTAGGTGGACGGCCTTGTCTTGGTAGGTTTACAGTTGTGCCATACTCCTTCCATTTCTGAATGATCGCTTGAACAGTGCTCCGTGGGATGTTCAAGGCTTGGGAAATCTTTTTGTAGCCTAAGCCTGCTTTAAATTTCTCAATAATTTTATCCCTGACCTGTCTGGTGTGTTCTTTGGACTTCATGGTGTTGCTGCTCCCAATATTCTCTTATGCTGGGCTTACACTGTGCGATTTTTTTCAGTCGCGCGATTCAGCTCCTGCTCAAACTGTACAATTGACTCGCAGGGGTTAGAAGTTCGTAGGTCACGATGCAGGTCTCACACTATACGGCCCGATGCTCTGATGCGACCTGAGTGCTCACACTGTGCGTCCATAAAATGAAGGTTATAACAGAAAATCTGTCGCTCTCCCTCTCTGTCTTTCACTCACACAGACACACCACCACCATCAACTTTGCTAAATTGCTAATGACAAACATTGATCAGGCAGCTGTGATTGAGCAGCAGTGTAAATCCAACTATTTTCACGGTTGTTGTGGTCGTGATAATTTTGTGAGGCCACATCGAAAAGGCTCGGATGAGCTTTCCAAAGTTCTACAAGTTGTGCCTCCATCGCTTGTGTCCAGATCACACGCTACACTGCCGTGCTGCGTCGTCTTTTTCGCTGACATTTGTGTTTGCACGTGCGCAGTGTGAGAAGCTGCGGTGACAGCCTCACGACCAAGCGATTGATGATCGGGAGCTGGTCGTGAGATGTTAATCGCTTCTCGATGCACGATGAAGGCCAAAATCGGGCCGATCGCCAAAACGGTCGCACAACTCAAAAATCATCTCAAAATGGGCCAAAAATCACACAGTGTAAGCCCAGCATTAGACAACCTCTGAGGCCGTCACAGAGCAGCTGTATTTGTACTGACACTAGATTACACACAGGTGCACTCTATTTAGTCATTAGCACTCATCAGGCAATGTCTATGGGCAACTGACTGCACTCAGACCAAAGGGGCTGAATAATTACGCACACCCTACTTTGCAGTTATTTATTTGTAAAACATGTTTGGAATCATGTATGATTTTCGTTCCACTTCTCACGTGTACACCACTTTGTGTCGGTCTTTCACGTGGAATTCCAATAAAATTGATTCATGTTTGTGGCTGTAATGTGACAAAATGTGGAAAAGTTCAAAGGGGCCGAATACTTTTGCAAGCCACTGTAGTTTTGTTGGTCCGAGCTGTTTGTTTAGTATACATATTAAAGAACATATTCTGGCCAAAAATGACTCCTCATAGTAGTCCTGGATGCCAGCATGTTTCTGAGATTCTTTTCTAGATCTCACTCTTGTTATGACAAAGTTAAACTGAGCCATTACTTTAAGCCAGGCACAGAGTTAAGCTTAGCCTGCAGTTCCCATGTATCAGTTGATAAAAGCCAATCTCAACAGAAGAAGCTGCTTAGCTAATACCCTGGCTGATACCCATTTTTGCACTGATATGGCAAATCTCATCGATTCATCCATTTTCTGCTGCTAATCTGGGTTGCAGGGGCCATAGTCTAAGCAGAGATTCCCAGGCCTCTTTCTCCAGCCACCTCCTTCATATCTTTTGAAGACACTGGGGTGTTCCCAAACCAGCCAAAAAACATACTGTAGTCCTTTCAGCCTTTCTTGGGTGTGCCTTGGGGTTTCCTTCCAGTTGGTTATGTCCCAACACCTCATATAAGGGGCATTCAGGAGGCCTAGCAGTTAAATGCACGAACCACCTCAAAGGGCTCCCTCCTGCAAAGTGGAGGAGTAGCACCCACCAAAATGACCTTAACGTATGTCTAAGGAAGAGCCAGGCTACCCTTTGAAGCTCCTTGTATCTGGAATCTCATTCTTTCAGTCACTATTCACAGCTCATGATCATACATGACAGTGGGAACGTAGACTGACCGGTTAATCGACAGCTCCTCTTTCAATCTCAGCTTCCTCTTCACCACAGCAGGCTGGTACACTGTCTGCATCACTGCAGACAGTGTACCAATTCATCAATCTCCTGCTCCCTTCCCTTCCTGTGCTGATCTTCCTGACTTTCTATGTATGAAGGGTGGCGAGGTCTCTAAACAGACCAAATATAAATTAATCAACATATAAGTGACCACCTTGTTTTGATTTAAAGAAACAAGTCCAAACATCAACTGTGTTTGTGTGTCATACAAACAGTATGACACAACATACCAGTTTGTGTGTCATTTGTTTGATTTGTGCAAAAACCAGAGCATGAAAGCCAACACAGCCTGGAGTCCATCCGGGGCTGCCTGATGACGAGGCTCACTGTATTGACAGTCTTTTTGCTTGAGTTATCTGTCCCATATTTATATCCGCTATTAAACATTCAGACATGAGAGTGATATCAATCCTCTTACAATATCTTCTCCTCGGAGTAGACTTACTTTCCGCGGTGAGCAGTCATTCAGCTGAAGTGTAGTTCGTGCTGTGAGTCAGTGCTAAAGGAGAGTAGTAGCAGTTCACGGATCAATGGCTTAGTGGTTGCTGCTGTGATGCTCCGTGTTTCATAATGTGTTTTTAAATGACTAAATGAGGGTTTATTACTTGTTCTCAACACTGCATGCAAAACACTGAATATTACTCAGCCACATTAATATTTTTTTATTAGCTTCAGAGGTTTACATGAAGTACCTTTGATGCACGTGTCACAGAAGGTTTAGCATTTAGCATTTTAGTGTATGCATTATACACTAGATTTCACCAGGGAATCTGCTATAGAAGATTTGATTTAATGAAAAACGTGATCATAAATAATGAACTGATAATTGTTATGTTTTAGGGTTTTAGTGTTAACACTGGCCTGTGGAAAAACACAGTGTCATTAGATTGATTGGCCTGGGATTCACTAAATCTACCTTAGTGCAGGTACCAAAGAGAAACTGAAAATCTATAATTATCAACACAACAGAAACTTTTAACAAAAAAAAAATACTGCTACTACTATTAATAGTAGTAGTAAATCAAAAGAACTTGAGCTAAATGACGCACTGAGTTTCTCATTTCTTGCTACTACTATTAATAATAACAATAGTAAATATTCAAACTATTCTACATTCAGTGATGAAAACAGACACAAGGAACAACTTGAAACCTGAGACACCTACAGCTCAGAAAAGAAAGAGAACATGATGAAGTGCAGAGAAAACATCCTGTTGGTCTCTGATGAATTTTAGCGTCTTTAAGCATTTAATGTATTCAGACGTCTGACTTCTGGCGGGACTCCCACCCCCTCCAGTGTGGAGCTCCTCTCTAAATGCCACACCTGAACAACTCATCTGCAGCTCACAACCTGGAATTAATGTGCTCCCCAACAACCAAATTAAAATCTGATGTAAATGCCAGACTGATTTTTCTCATCAACTCCGTAGCACACAACACATCGACCCAACAACCCAGAACTTGAAAGTGCTCTGATTCACCAAGGGCTAAACAAAAATCTGTTTACATTCACAATGAATATCTGCTCATTCCTCCCATCTGAGACGTCTCTTCATGGTTATTATGTGGGTTCTTGCAGCTCAGCTGTGAGGTAGATGTTTATACTTTGTGTTCACTGGTTTCTGTACGATATCTCTCTGTGAAACCATTAAGACATAGCTGAAACTACATGTCATTTTGGTTTGACTTAAACAGACTTTTCTCATTTTAATAAATCTACATAAATGCAATGAGTGCATTTACATAATTTTCACACAGTGTCTTAATAACATCAAAAGAAGAAGGTGGAACATGCACCACGAGGCAGGGAAAAATACTAAAAACTCAAATACTAAAGATGTTTTTCCCTCTCTTCACTCATCTCTTCAGCATATTGGTTGCATGTATTTCCATAAATTCCATAGGTGAATTTCCATCAAGGTTTTTAATTCAGTTTCACTTTTCTTACATTTTTATGAATATGGATTATGCTCAAGCAGGGATAATAAACAGGAATCCAGTAAATGTTGATCATTCCATGCATCATTTACATTTATAATTAAATTAATAGTTGATAGTGATCATTTTAGCTTATATGCTTCCCTGATGAGTTTTCCCTTTCATCACCATAATTTTTATAGATAAAATGAGACTGATTGTTTTTCCCCCTTCTTGCTGATAATATAGTAGAAGCTTCTTCTATTGTCATCACCCCAGCAGGAAGCCCCACATGTTTAATTTGGCAGATTTGCACACGAGAATCCCATTCCTGATGCAACTCCATGAGGATCTTATCAAACCAGGGATCTGATACAACAGTGCTGCAATATGTTTCACTTTACATTTAGCTTGGATCCATGATTATTTTTACTGATTGCCAAAAATTGTAGCGTGTTGGGCGCTAACTTTTTTCGACTTGTGAAGTGGTACATGGAGGAAAAGTTTAAGAACCACTGCACATGACACATATCTGGCATTACAAAGAGAGCAGCCAAAGAGAAAACACAGGGAAAAAAACTTAAAGAAGAAAGAATAAATGGCTAAACTGGTCTCAGAAGTCCACTGGTCTTATTGAATTGAAATCCCTAAACAAGCTCTACACACTGTGTGTCTGTGTGTCACTGAGCGGTTGCACTGCAGTGTTTCCAGTTTAATTTTATATTCTGTTTTTTATTCCTGCTCCTGAAGGCAGTGCTGAGTTGTCACGTTTACTTGTGGATTTAGAGCCTTTTACATTGCCGGCACTTCAGAATGTAAAGACTCGAGTCATTTCACTCTAGTAGAGACGTGGTGCTGAGAAAATGACACATGTTTGAAAATCCCTCTTTTCATGTCCTTGAAGAGAGAGTGTGGGTGTTTTTCTTCCCCCCCCCCCCCCCCCCAAAATGAATTTTAGTGTGTGCTTTATATTTACTGGAAAGCTTGGCCTGAAGACAAGCACGTCTTTACATTTCCTAGTGAAATGTCTTACTGCACAGCTGTTTCTGCCACATCTCTAAGCCATGACAAAGACTTCAAATCTCCAGTAGTGTGCATTTATCAGCCTGTGATAACTGAAAGATATTTTCAAAACTATATTAAAAAAAAAAGTGGCCTTTCAAGATATCAAATCCCCCTTTCAATTCAAAGCTCCAAATATATTTGTATTTGAGAGAGGAAGTACTTGAGCTGGAGAAACTGAGTTGCTATTAACTGTTTAGACAGGCTCAAAGTTTGCTCCTTTAATGCAGAAGAGCCCATTATGAGGATCTCTTGTGTGTGCACTCATCGTACTTGAACATCGGCATTGCTTGCCACTTTAACTTTGCTTTCACATCTATTTATTCCTATCAGTCAATACTGTCAAAAGGTATTTTCAGTCTGGAAAATTGGATCAAGTTTGCGTCATAAAGGAAATAAAGCGGCTAATACACATTTATCTGTCACTACATTAACCATTCTTTGATATTTGGCCATGTCACTCATCATAGCTTGCTTTGCACAGTTTGTTTTTATTCCTGCAGAAGTAGTCTGATGTTTAGGTTAATGTGTCACCGTCAGAAGTCAGAACTGTGAGGACATATTTAGGACATCTATAGGATCTGGCCAAACATTTGAAAGCATGGCAATACTTTGTGTCACACGAGACACATAAGCTTTACACTCATTGGAGAAGGGTGTGTACACATTTGCTGCAGTGTGCCTGCAACATCTACTAATGTGTGTTAATGTAGTGTTTGTTAGTGTATCTATAGATAATACGTAGGCATACTTTAGAAATATGTGGTGGAAGTGCTGCATTAATTGGCTGATTATTAATGCCTCATATTTGTCAGTTAAAGAATAAATATTTCTGCAAGGAAGGACAAGTGCATTTGTTTAATTTTTGCATGGTCACTAAGACTCAGTGATTTGTTTCTTCTCTTTGTTTGTTTCTCTGCAGCTTTTCTGTGGATCAAGGAGCTTCTGCATCAGGAAAGGTAAGACAAGTAATGTGCTCTTTCTATGTGCATGCACTGGAAGCTGTACACAGAAGCTATATATGTTTGTGTGCGTCTAGTATTTCATAGGTGGTATAATTTATTTCTGTGGCTGTCCTCATGGAATTATATGGAAGATGTTATGCATTTCTCTTAAACCTAACCTGTTTTTAGTGCCTAAACCAAACCAGTAATGGAAAATTAGATGAAGAAATAAATCAATAAAATTAGGTGAAAACCAAGAAAATCAACAAGCACAGAGGTCCCAAAACAGCACAAATTACAACCTCCTTACCATACAGGGAGTGCAGAATTATTAGGCAAATGAGTATTTTGTCCACATCATCCTCTCCATGCATGTTGTCCTACTCCAAGCTGTATAGGCTCGAAAGCCTACTACCAATTAAGCATATTAGGTGATGTGCATCTCTGTAATGAGAAGGGGTGTGGTCTAATGACATCAACACCCTATATCAGGTGTGCATAATTATTAGGCAACGTCCTTTCCTTTGGCAAAATGGGTCAAAAGAAGGACTTGACAGGCTCAGAAAAGTCAAAAGTAGTGAGATATCTTGCAGAGGGATGCAGCAGTCTCAAAATTGCAAAGCTTCTGAAGCGTGATCATCGAACAATCAAGCGTTTCATTCAAAATAGTCAACAGGGTCGCAATAAGCGTGTGGAAAAACCAAGGCGCAAAATAACTGCCCATGAACTGAGAAAAGTCAAGCGTGCAGCTGCCAAGATGCCACTTGCCACCAGTTTGGCCATATTTCAGAGCTGCAACATCACTGGAGTGCCCAAAAGCACAAGGTGTGCAATACTCATAGACATGGCCAAGGTAAGAAAGGCTGAAAGACAACCACCACTGAACAAGACACACAAGCTGAAACGTCAAGACTGGGCCAAGAAATATCTCAAGACTGGTTTTTCTAAGGTTTTATGGACTGATGAAATGAGAGTGAGTCTTGATGGGCCAGATGGATGGGCCCGTGGCTGGATTGGTAAAGAGCAGAGAGCTCCAGTCCGACTCAGACGCCAGCAAGGTGGAGGTGGAGTACTGGTTTGGGCTGGTATCATCAAAGATGAGCTTGTGGGGCCTTTTCGGGTTGAGGATGGAGTCAAGTCAACTCCCAGTCCTACTGCCAGTTTCTGGAAGACACCTTCTTCAAGCAATGGTACAGGAAGAAGTCTGCATCCTTCAAGAAAAACATGATTTTCATGCAGGACAATGCTCCATCACACGCGTCCAAGTACTCCACAGCGTGGCTGGCAAGAAAGGGTATAAGAGAAGAAAAACTAATGACATGGCCTCCTTGTTCACCTGATCTGAACCCCATTGAGAACCTGTGGTCCATCATCAAATGTGAGATTTCCAAGGAGGGAAAACAGTACACCTCTCTGAACAGTGTCTGGGAGGCTGTGGTTGCTGCTGCACGCAATGTTGATGGTGAACAGATCAAAACACTGACAGGATCCATGGATGGCAGGCTTTTGAGTGTCCTTGCAAAGAAAGGTGGCTATATTGGTCGCTGATTTGTTTTTGTTTTGTTTTTGAATGTCAGAAATGTATATTTGTGAATGTGGAGATGTTATATTGGTGTCACTGGTAAAAATAAATAATTGAAATGGGTATATATTTGTTTTTTGTTAAGTTGCCTAATAATTATGCACAGTAATAGTCACCTGCACACACAGATATCCCCCTAAAATAGCTCAAACTAAAAACAAACTACAAACTACTTCCAAAAACATTCAGCTTTGATATTAATGAGTTTTTTGGGTTCATTGAGAACATGGTTGTTGTTCAATAATAAAATTATCCCTCAAAAATACAACTTGCCTAATAATTCTGCACTCCCTGTATGTCCTGGACTCTTGTAAAGTTTTGTGGAGTTTGGGCTTTTTTTTGATATTCATATTTATTTGATTTATTAGTTTTGTTTCATTCTTGTATTTCTGATGTTAGATTTTTGTAAATGTGTCCAATGTTTCTCTTGTCTTTGTCTCCATCTGGTTTGTCTGTGTCATACTTTGTTTCTACTTCCTGTTTAATTTTAGACCTCAGTCACACAGGCCCACAGGCCAGTTGGCGAGTCCTTGGCAACCTCTGGTAGCTAGGAAAAATATTTGGATTCCCTAACTGGATGTAGAGTGATTGCTGGAGGCTGCTGGTTGTTGCCAGGTGAAACTGGTCACAAAGAGGGTGCTATACCAAAAGTCTACTTTTGATTGCTTTACTTGCCAGAACATTTCTGTGTTTGCCTGCAGTTTGCATGAAAACATGGGTTGTCTGCAAACACTGGCCATTTACTCACAATTAAAAGCTACGAGAAATGGAAAACATTTGCTGTCACAGTTAAAGATGTGCCTTTTGAATTGTGTTTGTTGGGGTGGTAAGGCACAACTTTTACTTTGCAGGAGAACATTTAACATTATGGTTTGTTTTGCAATTTTTTACACTTTCACTGTAACTTATCAAGCAGATCCAAAGGAATCACAAGGACATTTTTGGTGGAGCATCATATAACGCCTTGCAACCAGTTATCACAGACCTCCAGCAACAACTTACTGACCACCTGAAGAATACACATTTTTCTCTTGCAGGTTGCTGCAACTAAGGCCTTAGTACTTACATTTCCATGTGTTGTTACCTATCCCTGGACTTTCTCGCTTTATCTTATCCCAATTCCTTGAATGTCTGTGCTTGTCTCTGTATTCCCTCCTGTGTGATTATTGGCCCCAGTCTCATTGCATTCACGTGTGCCGAGTCTGTCCTGCGTGAATGTATACGCACAGTCTTGCCTCTCTTCTTGTCTGCTGCCCTCCATTTGTGTGGTTTTTTTTTTTAATTCTCTAATCAGCAACCAAATGCTTGCTTTATTGATTGGTTACCACCTACACTTCTTACATTTAGATCTTGTCTTCACCAATTTGTGGCACTTCTTGTTGACAAACATGACTTATAACATCACCACCCATCGAACCCCTTGATAGAGACTCTAAAGAGGACTTTTATCTTGCTGCAGCAAATACGGGTACAGTACTGATGAGAAAAGAGCATAATATTACACCCTGGGATGAAAAGCATATACGCAGACTGATACTGATGTATCTATTTTAGGCCAGTATCAAGCTATAATATCATAGCATACCATAGTATATTATTCTGATTCAGTTACTGGTTGTGAATGAATAAGTTATGCCTGTAAATTCTCACCTTTAGTCTCTTAGATAAATACTTTAATTGTAGTTTAAAGGTAATAGTTTACAATAAATCGACCCAAGCACTGCTAAAGCAATAACAACGATTACTACAGTATATAGTTCATTAATTAATTACATTTGCATTTAGTCAGCAAACAAAAAAGATGAGGATCACATTTTTCTGTGATTTTTTTTTTTCTGAATCTACTCACTATGTCGAGCACTTCTTCACTGTTGACTCTGAATTTGCAGACATTTGTCATTCCATCAGTCCATTGGTGAAAAAAAAAGAAGCTACTTGCTGTTGTTGATCCTGTCCTGATTTGTCCTGCTAAAGTCATGTCGCTTGCTAATAACCTTTGTAAGACTTTGTGCTATTCAGTTTTAAAGGCTAACTCCATCATTAAAAGTCTCACCAGTCATGGGACATTACACTGACAATTAATTTGGAAATGTGTGAATAAGAAGAGGCATTAAGTCTAGATGTGCTGCAGAGCTGGTGTTGAAAACTTTCAGATACTTTGATTGGTCTTGTCAGGAGCTGGGGAGACACTACTGCAGTCATTTTAAATTAAGTATATATTTTGTGCATATTTTAGATTTTCTGCACGTACAGTTCAGATTTGGGCTAATAAGGCCACTTGGGGATTTTACGTAATACATTGTTTACAAGGATCCATGTTTCAGTCTTACACTCGCATGTTAATACACATGTTAATACAATTTACTCACTATTAAAACATTAAATCAACCCAGATAATGTGGTAAACCCAACACGTTAAATTTTCATTCACTCACCATAAAATGCACTTGTGCTGTCCTTATTGCTGACTTTGACCGTGACATTGCAAAGCAAGAGTAAAGTTTGCTGGACTGTAGAAACAAAAGGGAAGCTGGAAGAGACAGCAGCTGACTGCAGAGAAAGAGGGTGAGAGGGAGAGCTCACTTTTCATTATGGAAGCTCTGATGGACAGTCTCCTGACAGAGCAGGGAGGCCATGAAGCTCCTGTGTAAGAAAGAGCCAAGGCAGGGAAGATAGGCAAGGGGTATTTTGAGAATAAAAGACATTTCCTCCAGACATGATCCCAAAAGTAAGTTATAGACATTGTTTGCACAGCAATGTCTTCTATGTACTGTGTCAGAGTTTCCATTTTGGAAAGAAAGCTAACTTGTGCCATGCAAACTAAAGGGTTGTGCTCACTGATCAGGAGCTCAGAGATAAAAGGTTAAATATGCAGGTATGATTATTCATAGAAATAACGTCGCAGTAATCCCGCTGTATGCTAATGGCTATAATCTGCCAAGATAGCAAAATTGGTTTTACTGTCAGTGCTATCATCTCTATGGCTAAGTTTAACCCTTGATGATCTTAAATGTTCAGCACCTTGGTCAACAGTTTTTGTTTTAAATGTGCTATATAAATAAATTTGACTTTACATACTGTTTAGGCCACGTGTGTTCCCTCTTGACATTAAACAAACAGTAAAAAATAAATAAATAAACACTATCTCAATTTTAAATTGATTTGCATTAAATGGATTCTGTCAAAGATGAAAGTATTTTAAAACATTTGAGCTGCTCTGTGTCAGATCTGACCTGCATCTATTGCAAAGGATTTTCAGGTCCACCAGCATCGATCAAATCAAGAGAAATTAGCTTAGCTTCACTGCTTAGCTTCCCGCAGAGCATCTGCTCTTCTTTAAAGGGTCATGAAGAGGGACCGCAAAACAGTGACACAGTAAAAAAACATAAATGGCCCTTCATAAATGGCACCTCTGCTTTTTTGAAACCCCATTTTTCCAGTGGCCTCTGCCACGCATGAACAGTTTCGTGCTATGTTGAGCTAAGAGCAGCACACTGTCCAGGGAGCACTCATGAATGCAACAACCGTGTTGTGATGTACATTTGTGTGACCAGTAGTAACAAAGGCTGACAGGGAGTGAGCACATAGACTAAGTATAAAGATCAAAAAAATGAGAGCATAGAGCGCAGTGGGCAGCACAGCTCAAATTTTGGGCCATTTGCTGAATTTAGCAGTCAGCAGCACCTCACATCGCGTTCTGTGGTGGTGTCTGTAGGTGTGAATGTGAGTGTGAATGTTTGTCTGTCTTTCATTGTTACCCCTCTGCCCAGGGTGACCCCCGCCCACCCGCCTGCCCTGTGGCAGCTGGCTCCAGCCACGCCCCCCGTTTATCCAGTTTCACGTTCAATAAAATATTATTCATTAGGGTTACATAATTATGCTAAAGTACATAGTAGAAGTTGTTTTTTTCAAAGAATACATGTTCCAAGATAATACTAATAAAAAACATTCTCCCTACTCTCTGTTTGATTGATTAAACAGTAATCATCAATTTTGTTAATATCAGGTAGGCTATTTATAGATTTCTAAATAGATCTGTATTCTTCACATGAGCATGATGTCTTTATTTATTTATTTGCCTGATTTATTGATTATCATACACACTTTGAAATTGTTCAGACTCATGTTCTGACTTTACCAGTGTTATACTTCCCCCACCTTTGTAAATTAGAGGAGAGTAACCTGACGTTTGTCTACCAGTAATTTTATTAATATTATCGCACGTCATTAGTTGTTGGAGTAAAAGCATTGCCATTTCAGCGCCATACATTTCTACAATTATTGTTATGTGTATTCTACCCCTGCATTACAAGCTCTGTGTGTTTGTCATGTGTGGAAAGCCATTCTGGCTCTTTCAGCGGACTCAGCCAGGAGAATTTATGACCACTTAGTTTCTTTCATCTTCTCCAAGAATTTACAGGACACTTGCCATCCTATCCACTCTGCTATCCAGTGTCTGCAGAGAAATATTGGCATCTGATGAAAAACTCCCAGAATTGGTTGCATACATGAACTGTGGAGGTGGGACTGCGACTCAACTAGATGACACCATTAATGTGCTAAATATAATGTTGCAGGACATTGCTGGAAATACGGTTTCCCTGCACAAAATACATAAGCATTTTTTAACTGCTTCTTGAGAATTTCATGTATGTTGCCAATCGCGTTTCTGTTGAAAGACACCTTTTAGGTTTTTTGTTTGGCTTTTCAGATTCATTTTGCAGTTCACTGTAAATTTGAGGTAACAGGATAAAAGTCCAAGTCTCAGGGGGGGATTTGAGCTTTTGATGTTGCAGTTTTATAACTGGTGTCGTTGCGAATTTAACTGGCAGAACACCCGTGCTTTATACAAGTTATCACATCTCCTCACTCGGTGCCTATGCATCAATGCCAAGAACATATACTACAAGAGGAAGAAATTTGATGAAAATGTGTTTAAAAAATTTCTCGCAAGGTGTTCAAATGTGCAGACATTTATATAGCAGTAGACTTCATCAATCACTAGCACAGGTTTTAAAGCTTATAAGTATACCCCTATTTCAAAAAATAGGTTTTGTAAACTGTAAATAAAAACAGAATGCTATGATTTCCAAATTTCAAAAGCCCATATTTTATCCCCAATAGGACATAGAAAAATGTGAACTATTTACACTGAGACATTTTAATATGTCTTGAAAAATATTACCTCATTTTGAATTTGATGTCAGCTAAATGTCTCAAAAATGTTGAGACAGGACAACAAAAGTTAAAAAAGAAGTAGTGCTAAAAGGAAGTGGGTGGAGGAACTTTGCAAATAATTAAGGTCATTAAATAACATAGCTGTGTGTAAAAAGAGCATCTTAAAGAAGCTAAATCTCTCAGAATTAAAGATGAGCAGAGGTTCACCAGTGGATTAACACTGCATCTACAAATTGTTCCTCAACACTAAAAAACTCTCATCATCTACAGTACATAATGTTATCTGAAGGTTCCAAGAATTTGGAGAAATCTCTGTACGCAAGTGACATTATTGGTTGCCTGTGATTTGGGTCTTAAGGCAACGCTGAATTAAAAACAGCTGTGATTCTGTCATGGAAATCACTGCATGGGCTCAGAACACTTCCAGAGGCTGCTGTCTGTAACACAGCTCACTGTGCCGTCCACAAATGCAGGTTAAAACCATATGTGAACATGAGAAACACCGCCATCTTCAGGGGGCAAAGCTTGTCGGTTCTTTATTTCGGTAAGGCCTTCCTTAGCTGCAAGTACATCTATTATAAGAGTACGGCTTCAAAGTAGAAGAGTCCAGATGCTGTACTGGCGCGGACTCTACACTCCAGACTTTTCCTGCATTAAACAGTTTGTGCATCCTGAAATTAAAAATAAGTTTCCAGTCATTTACAAGATGTTGTTAAAAGAAGAACAGATGGTAAACTTGTACCTGTCCTAACTCTGTGTTGTGAATAAAATATGGGTCTATGAGATTTACAAATCACTTCTTTTATTTCCATTTTAAATATCAGCCCTACTTTTTTTTTGAAAGAGAATCATTTTTCTGCACTTTTACCTGCTTTAACCTGTTCCTCACAAATATAGCCTAATCTTGTTCCAATCCATATTTGTAAAAAAAATATATATATATAATAATAATTTAATTCAATTAAAAATTAGTAATAATTGGCATGGTTTTAAGGTAATTTTGAAGCAAAGACGGACTTATACAAATACAAAACCCAAAGCTTTGTATTTTGATCTGTTATTGATCGAATTTGTTTGGTTTTCAGCTACAAATTTAAAACAGTGCCCTCTTGCTTGTGACGTCAATGGAGCCTTTGATTTTCATCTGAACCACAGCAGGGCAGTAGGCACAAGTAATAAAATCAGACAGTATTCAGCTCATTTGACAAAGACAATTAATATTAACAATGCCCCTACACCCCTGGACTTTAGAAAGAGCAACAAGTCATAATTTTTCCTTTTAAAGAGATATTTATAATCTGACTGCAAAGGGCATATTCTCCGCAGAAGGACTTTAAAGTGCTATTTTAATGACAGCTTAGTGGGCAACATATAATTCACACATGGTGCAATATTAGACACAGCACAGTTTTGGTTCTTGTCTGCAAGGAGTTATTACATTGTCCTAGTGACAGAACGCAGTGGAGGCCTTGCTTTGTCAGACTTGTGCATAGAAGTGTTTGTAGCTTAAATTAGATTTATTAACTGTACAAAAAAGGTGGATGTATCATCTGTGAAATGTAAAGCGAGTGCATAAGTTCCTTAAACCTGCATTATCCAAGCCAACCAACATTATTTATTTATGGAAAGAGCAATTTTGCAACATAATATTTACCATATTCAGTTTGAAGAAATCTAAATGATACGTATGATACAAAAAAGCAAAGAGTTCAATAAATCAAAATCTAATATTGTTTAATAAGTAGCGTTAGTCAAGAATAAATGCAGGTTTTCTGTGTATGTGCCTGTGGCAGCAGAGCTTAGACAGATGTTAGAGAAAGTGTTCAGCTGCATGTCCAGTAAGTGGATCTGTTTATTAACCACAGCCACAGTCATTTGGATGACCTCAGTGTCACCTGATTGAGAAATCCAAACAGCAAAAGCAATAATGAAATCCCTCTGCGAGTAATACAGACCTATACCAGCAATTATCAGGTCAATATTCAGACCACAAGAACATTTATTCACAGTAACATATTTGGAATTGCACCACTTTTCAGTCACACGTGGTCCAGTCCTTTCACATTTCCTCTTGCCGCTCAGATTGTCCGTGTGAATGTGATCTCACTGCCATGCTGCAATGGTCCATGAAGCACATCATTCACAGTGCTCATTCTAGGGTTTAGTCAGGTCAGCGAGATCTTCCATATTATTGTCCAAACACCTCACATGCCCCATAATGATCATAGAACAGCGCTAAAACCCCATCGTTTCCTCTGTGGCCCCTCAAGCCTCGCTCTGAGGAATGGAAATAATCAGCTGGTGAAGGTTCTCAGGTGGCCAAAGTGCAAAGAAAAACCAATAGACTTGTAAAACCTGACTTTACAAGCCCTGCAAAATAAAAAGTAGCCATTTCACTGTTCCTTGAATCACAAATTTAAAAAATCAACTTTAACAGGTGTTAAAGCTATCACAACAATAAATAAATAAAAACGACAGTGTGAGCTGCTACAACTCACCACCGTGCCAGGAAGGGAAAACAAAACAGGCATACATTCATTATGAAGGCATTTCGTCCTAATGCATAGAGTGACAGCATAGTGAGCCCTGGGAGTCTCTGGGCTCTTACCGCCGCATAGCAATAAATATGTTTATATACAGCAGCAACCTGATGCTTAGATGGTTGTCTATTCATACATGGCGCTGTCAGTATCTGGAAACCAGCAGTTTATACCGTTCCTTTATGATGTATATACTCCTCATGGTCACTGAAGCGCTTTGATAGTAATACTGTCTGATACTGTTATTAAAGTGTCAGCAGTGTGATATCACTGGTCTTGTATCATGCTGTTTGAAACATACTGTGCATTCACTCTAAGTTCAACCAAGATGGCGCCGCGTATGGATGCCCTGGTGCTTCAGTGCGTTACTTTTGTCTTGTTTTTGTGCATTTCTTCTGTGTCTGGGCACTCCTCTGGATATTCTTACACCAGAGAAGAGCTCCTTAACTGCAGGACTACAACGCCTGTGGATTTATTTCCAATATTTGTCGCATCTGCGGCAGATTTACTGCTGACTCTGATCAGGAAAGTGAGACGTCGAAAGAGAGGTAAGCGAGCCGGCGTACTCGTGCGTTTGAGGAAACGCGGACTGAGAACGGCCCTTCCTGGGATCTTCCTTTCTAATGTACGATCACTCTGGAATAAGATAGACGAACTGGCCCTGATGAGAAGCATGAACAAAGACTTTGCCTCCTCCTGTGTCTTATGTTTTACGGAGTCGTGGCTCAGTGAGGACATCCCGGACTGCGCGCTCAAGCTGGAGGGCTTCCATCTGCTGCGCGCGGACCGGCAGGCCGCTCTCTCCGGTAAAACCAAAGGTGGAGGTGTCTGCTTCTACATCAATAGTGGCTGGTGCACAGATGTAACAGTGATTGCTCAGCACTGCTCTCCCTCTCTGGAATATCTTTTTATTCACTGCAAACCGTTTTATTCTCCACGGGAGTTTGCTTCATTCATCCTGGCCGCTGTTTACATCCCGCCAGACGCAGATGCGCAGGCAGCTCAGTGCGCACTCGCGGAGCAGATTCTCCACACGGAGCGGACATTCCCGGACTCTCTCATCATTGCTCTTGGGGACTTTAACAAAGCCAATCTGAGCCATGAGCTTCCAAAATATAAGCAGCATATTAAATGCCCGACCAGAGAGGAGAGAACATTAGACCACTGTTACAGTACGATCAGCGGGGCCTATCGCGCGGTGCCCCGCGCTTCACTCGGACTTTCTGACCACGTCATGATCCACCTAATCCCCGCGTACAGACAGAGGCTGAAGCTCTCCAAACCTGTCGTGAGGACTAAAAAACTGTGGAGCAACGAGGCTGTGGAGGAGCTTCGCACGTGTTTGGAGTCTACAGACTGGGACACATTGAAGGCTGCTTCTAACAGCTTGGACGAGTTTACGGACACTGTCACCTCCTATATCCACTTCTGTGAGGACAGCATTGTGCCATCACGCACCAGGGTGAGTTATAACAATGACAAACCCTGGTTTACTCCTAAACTCAAAAAGCTGTGGCTGGAAAAGAGTAAGGCGTTCAGAAGCGGAGACAGGGACTGCTACAGAGAGGCCAAGTACAGGTTCACTAAAGAAGTGGACATTGCTAAACATCAGCACTCTGAGAAGATGCAGCAGCAGATCTCAGAGAATGACTCGGCCTCTGTGTGGAAAGGTTTTAGGAATATCACCAACTACAAGCCTAAAACCCCCCACTCCACTGATGACTTGCTCTTAGCCAACACCCTTAACAACTTCTACTGCCGTTTTGACGAGCCATCAGGCAGCCTTCACACCTCCAACGACCCCAACAATAGAGGCACTTTGGACACTCATTCCCCCACCTCTCCCCCCTCCATAGAGCCATCACCACCTTCAAACTGTTCACCTGCAACACCCGCCCCCTCACCCCACACAAAAGAGGATTTCACACCACCTCCTCCGACCACAACTCTTCATATTCATGAAGCAGATGTGAGGAAGCAGTTTAGGAGTCTGAATGCTCGGAAAGCTCCCGGCCCAGACGGCGTGTCTCCTGCCACCCTCAGACACTGTGCAAACGAGCTGGCCCCAGTGTTTTCTGGCATCTTCAACTCCTCACTGCAGGCATGTCATGTGCCTGCCTGCTTCAAGTCCTCTACCATAATCCCTGTCCCCAAGAAACCTAGGATCACTGGACTAAATGACTACAGACCCGTGGCTCTGACATCTGTGGTCATGAAGTCATTTGAGCGCCTAGTTCTCTCCCATCTCAAGACCCTCACGGCCCCCCTCCTGGACCCCCTGCAGTTTGCATATAGAGCCAACAGGTCTGTAGACGACGCCATCAACATGGCCCTACACTTCATCCTGCAGCATCTGGACTCCCCAGGAACCTACGCCAGGATCCTGTTTGTGGACTTCAGCTCTGCCTTCAACACCATCCTTCCAGACCATCTCCGAGGCAAGCTTTCCCAGATGAATGTGCCTGATCCCATCTGCCGGTGGATCACTGACTTCCTGACGGACAGGAAGCAGCACGTGAGGCTGGGAAAGAATGTCTCGGACTCCCGGACCATCAGCACCGGCTCCCCTCAGGGCTGTGTCCTTTCTCCTCTGCTCTTCTCCCTGTACACCAACTGCTGCACCTCCACCCACCAGTCTGTCAAGCTAATCAAGTTTGCAGATGACACCACCGTTATCGGACTCATCTCGGACGGGGACGAGTCTGCCTACAGGAGGGAGGTTGAACGTCTGGTGTCCTGGTGCAGCCACAACAACCTGGTGCTGAATGCCCAGAAGACAGTGGAGATTATTGTGGACTTCAGGAAGCACACAGCCCCACTCCCCCCCATCATCCTGACTGACACCCCCATCACCTCTGTGGACTCATTCCGCTTCCTGGGTACCACCATCACCCAGGACCTGAAGTGGGAGCCCACCATCACCTCCGTCATCAAGAAAGCCCAGCAGAGGATGTACTTCCTGAGGCAGCTGAAGAAATTCAACCTGCCAACACGGACGATGATGCAATTCTACACTGCAATCATCGAGTCCATCCTCACCTCCTCCATCACCGTGTGGTACGCTGGAGCCACTATCAGGGACAAACAGAGACTGCAGCGTGTTGTGCGCTCTGCTGAGAAGGTGATTGGCTGCAGACTCCCATCTCTGCAGGACCTGTACACCTCCAGGACACTGCGGCGTGCAGCCCGGATCTCAGCTGACCCTTCTCACCCTGGACACAGTCTGTTTGACCTGCTCCCCTCAGGCAGGAGGCTCCGGTCCATTCGCACCAGAACCTCTCGCCATAAGAACAGTTTCTTCCCCTCTGCTGTTGGACACATGAACAATAACCACATGACTGTCCCCGCCACTAACACATGACCCTACGCTGTGTCACTGCATCATTTCATGTTTGGCACTGATCACCACCTGCACTCATGTATATATCTTTCTACGTAGCACTCATAATTCTTATTCTCATGTATATATCTCATGTATATCTCATGCACATATCTTTCTTTCTTTCTACATAGCACTTTAATTCTTATTGTCTGCACTGAAGCACCGCAGCAATTTCCTAATGTTGTAAACCTCAACATCTGGCAATAAACCCATTCTGATCTGATCTGATCTGATCTGATTTGAAAGCCTTGTCGTAGAGCCTGTCCTTGGTGAAATACATGTTGTCATGATGGTCGTGGTTCCTTTTGATCCTCTAGATCAAAGTATTCTGTTCGTGTGCATTTCAATGTGCATACCTTTACACAGCTGTGTGTACCAGTGGATTTTTGTACTGTATATCATTTCCTTGCTTGTTTGAGTTTTGTGTTTGCTTTTCCTCCCCTGCTAGTCCCTACTTTTTGCAATCAGCTTCCTAAATTTACAGATTTGTGGATGTTTTATGATGTTATGTGCACAGTTACACAGGCAGAAGTTCAGAGTGCTCATTCCTTCTTTAATAAGTTTATTACCAAAGAGCTTGACTGGTCTACAAATGGTCTCTATAATCCTCGCTGAATATGCCATTTGTCACATAAGATTGTGAGCAAATGAATACTACTGCATCAAAAACATTGTGGATTTGTCCCCTCTGAAAGCAAGGCTGAATTTCAGCACCCCTACTGTAGAGGATTCCAAAAATGTAAGTTTTATAACCACTCTTAGATCGCAACATAGATAAAATGATGAATAACCAATAAAAATCTGTAATTCATACTACAGCTTTTTTTTTCTTGCCTCAGCACTAGCGCAAAAAAAAAAACCCCATCCATTTATTGTCACTTAAACAAGCAGCTGTATTTTTATATGCATTAAAGCTATATAAACATTTAACAGTGCAAATGCAAATTCCTTGCTGAAAGTTTAACCAAAAGGCATTTCCAGTAGAAATGGGCTGACATATCCTGAGCATAACCATGAATAATATCCACTGAAGTTAAAAAGAGGTGCTTTGCAACATTAAACTGCAGTGTGCCAAATAAAAAAGTCAAATACATATTTTTTGGACCATAAAGTGCACGGGATTATAAGGCACATTAAGTGAAACAAAGCAGTCAGATAAATCCAACTTTATTCAAATCATTCTTCTTGCTTCCTCCACTTCTGTACCTTTGATTCATTAATGCTGTATTGTATCACAGCTGCTCTATCCGGTTGCTCAGTGATGACGCGACAAATCCTACTTCCGGGCCTAAAGTAGTAGCGTTTAATATGGCTTTTGTGTTGTTAACATGTTTAATACTATGTATTTTCTTCTATTTGATCTCAAAAAGCTCCTAAAACAGTCAGTGATCACTGTTGACCTCCCTCTGCTTTTATTACCGCTAATTATTTATTTAAGCTCAGTTTTTAAAACCTTAGGATGTAACTACAGCCCATCCCATGCTTAGGTAACTAGCAAGCTAACTTCTGCTAACTTCCTGCTAACTTCTAATGCCATTAAATGTAACAAATTCTGTTTACATGGATGCCTGGATGTTAAACTTCATAGTTACACCTGGTAAAGCAGCAATGCTGATCGTTTTATTAAAGATGAAAGAATTTAGACGTTTTCTAACTCTCAGTGATGCTGCAGTGTTCATTTGACTTTGGGACCTGAATCGGACGGAGTTTAGGACCCAGATTACTCCCAGATTTAGGAGCACCTTAGTCCGACAAATACGGCAATAACGATGGCCCGCTTGCATGTTCTACAAAAAAAATGTGCTTTGTTGTGTATCTGACAGACAAACACAAAACCAGTGAAGTTGCACCATTTTTAAAAAACCAATTCTGGTTCATCCTTTTCACTCAACAATCCGCTTTCCCCATTCTCATTCTCCGTTGCCGCCATGCTTTTTCGGCAATGTGCGTATGAAAACAAAGGCACTGCGCATGCGCGTTTTACCCATATTCTATCGCGATATTTCATTTTCTTATCGTTGCCTAACATTGTACCGGTATTACCATCAACGGTATAATATGGCCCAGCCCTACTAACCACTTTTAACCTAATGTTCAGCCACTCAACTCCAACAGATGCTTCAGGCACGACTCAGGGTCAGTATCTTGCCCAAGGATACTGTGCAGGTTGGAGGAGCCATGGCTTGAACTACAGACCTTACAATTTGCTCTCTCTCTTGAGCCACAGCCACCCCCAAAACAGAAGCAAAGATCCCAGTAAATGTATTTACATATATATACCTTGTATATGTTGTTTCTTTGAGATGTTCAGTGTTTTGCAGTATTAGAATTGTGATGACAGATTATGCATCTTGTTGTGTATAATGCATTCAGTGGCTGTAAATGCTGAATTGGGTATTTTTTTATTCTTGGACTCTATAGCAGCAGCTTTGCATGACTGATGTTCAAAATAATCCTTATTTGGATTCATCCTTATCTAAAACAAGTAATTTCAGTTCTGTTAACTCCTTCCTTTAAAGTCAAAGTTAACTTTATTGTCCTTGGGCCATAAAGCAAGGAGACTGTGGTAGAATGAAATTGTTTTTCTCTTAGATATAAAGAAGGAAACAGACTTCACATACATAACACTTCTGGGAGTGAGTATTTATAGTTTATGATTGTGTATATTTAAAGAGGGTTCAGGGCCCTGTACTACGAAGCAACTTAGGCATACTCAGTATCGTGCTGTTATCTGTATTTACTGACCTTAATATTCGCAATCAGGATAAGCTGACCGGTCATAAGCATGGATAAGTGTACTGGCAGCAGAGTAGCTGATTTTGCAAAAAAAAACCCATAATATCAGGGAAATGTAAACACATCATACAGACTGAAAGTAAGAGAGCTGTCACAGATAAATCAGCTGTGTGACTGTGTGTGAGATAAAAGCACTGTATAGTAGTTTAGTATTAAAGGTGCTGTATGAATGTGTGAGTGCTTCAAATGTTTTAGTCAGAAAGACTGGAAAAGAGCTGTTAAATTAAAAAAGCTTACCCTATTTGAAGCATGCAAAAAAAGCCATCAAAAGTGCTTACTGTGTATTGCAAGTTAATGGGCTCATCAGTATCACAATTCTATCATTAAGGCATGAAGAAGTGATGGATTATAATCGAGGATTTCATTTTATAAATGTTTAAAAGACTGTTTTAGTTTTTAATTCTTTTAGCTGTAGCCCCGGTGGTGGTTAAAGCTATGAGAGTACAACAACAGATTTCAAATGTAGGCTTAGTCTTTGTGCAAATTTGTTCTAAGCTCAGCAAGTACAAATAGATGCTCTGCTTTAGGAGCTTAGAAAACAATACAATTGTTGAAAATCTGTTTTGCCAACAGGGCAAAAAAAATTGAGCAATATAGGTGCATCCAAGGCTCTACGACACAAAGACACTAATAACAAAAACTTGACACCCTCCTACTATCTGCACACAGAAGTATCTTCTAGGAATAGCGATGCTATTTCCCGGGGAATTGATTGGTCAGTAGGATTTCATACCTGTTAACATTTATGTTACCTAGAGAAGAAGAAATCCTGCTGCTTAGTACAAGCCTCGGGAGTCTGATTGTCTGTGGGAATAAGCTCTTGCATTACATCGTATGTTGTGTTTGGTACTTTGGAGTTTTTTGACTTTTTGTTTTGCGTGCCTCTTTGCTGCTTTGTATGGTTTGTGGTCTGTTTTGTTGTTGTGTTTTTTTCCTGTGGATGTCCCCAGCCACACCTGGGGCCCCACTCGCAATGTTCAGGTATCCACATACTTTCTGGGTTTTCACACAATATATTTTGTTCTGTATCACTTTAAAGTTGCTTTAATATAAAAGCACAGGCTTCTACAGAATCACTAGAAATCCCTGAGCTGGCTGTAAGAACACCAGGTGCTTTCTGTAGGCACACAGGTAGAGAAAATAAAGCAGTGTTAGAAATAAAACCAAATGCATGAGTGCAGAATAACCTAAAAACAGCTAATGCACAGTATATCCGAGGAAAAGTGGAGGCTCTGTACTCAAATATGCTGCATATGTATGAGAGAGAGTGTATGTCTGTGTGTTTGTGTGTGTGAGGGAGAGACGCACACAAAGACAAAGAGGGGGTGCATGGGGACGAATTAAGAGGGTAAGATGTATAACAGCAGGGCTTTAGGGCTCAGCAGAACGGAGGAAGGTGATAATTCACAGCTCTGCAGCTCCTCCACATGAGCTAGGCAGCCACTGTCAGAGTCGACCCCTGCTGCTAACCTCACACTGTGGCAACACATCCTCGGCATAAATATTAATCTCTCTCAGAGTGATCTGCTGCTGATTTTGCTGCTTAAACAAGCAAAGGGGTTTCTGTTTATCCTATAATTTCCTGTATCCTCCTCTCATCACATCCTCGGGCTGGTGCCTGTAGAGTCAGTTTATCCCAGTGGTCACATCAGCTGTCCTACATGCCCCCTTCCTCACTCCCTTCATCCTGTAATTGCAGCCCAAAGGCCAAACCAGACCGATAAGCAAATTAATTAAGAATAGGTCACACCGCAATCCTCAATCATTAATTCTGCTCTGACCCCATTTGGGCTCTGATCTAAAGCAAGTCAATGTTGTTTGAGAGACAACAAAATGCATTACAGCAAATAAGCAGCGCCAGTCCATGACTGATAGTGTTCCACTGTGTGTTTTTCTATCCAGGTATGCTTTTACTGCATTGGCAGTGTGTTTGGGGTGATTGTCATGCGCAAACATGGAACTGTTGGTGGATCAAAATCTGGTGGTACTTTTCAGCCTTCATAATTCCATCAATTTTGACAAGATCCCAAAACCACTGGCTGAAATGACAAACCATGATCAAGCCTCCAACATGTTTTACAGATGGCTGTAGACACACTGTTTACCTCTCTCCCGATCCTCTCTGTACATACGGACGATGGTTTGAACCACAATTTTAAAATTTGGATTGATCACTCCATCTGACCTGTTGGTGCTGATTCACAGTCCAGTTCTTGTGTAATTTGGCATACCTCAGACTTTTTTGTTTCTCTTTCACTTCCTTAAGTGTGTTTCTTAACAGCCACACTTCCACTGAGACCTTTTACTGATCATGCTTCAGTGAACAGTAGATGCATTAGCTGAAGGGCCAGATTTATCTCTCAGATCTGGAGCTGGATTATTTTTCTATTTCTATGACATGACTTTTAGATAATGTTCATCTGCTATAGATAGTTCTCTTGTACTTCACTTGTCCTGTTTCCTCAAATAACAGCATAGCCTACATTTTCAGCTAATAGCTCTTTAGAAATCACCTAGCTGGTACAAAATACCATTTTATGCCTTGGGATCTTTGTTATCTTTGGCATTTTTTATAGGTTTAACTGAAGGAATGGGACCTGCCGTTAACAAAAAAATCGAATTCAAAATTTTAAAGACTACTTTAAAAAATTGCAAGAAATTCTGATTCCTTAAAAAGCAAAATATACAGAAAAAAGCAGTAGAAATTTGAAAGGCAAATTAGATATTTGAATGGCATACCTTTGCTCAGTGTGTTCCAAGTACCACAGATCAGATTACAGTGTGGAATGATGACCATCAGTCTGTGTAAAGATAAATAGGTACAGAAACAGTACAAACACAAAGCAGATAAATCTGAAGCAATGACTGATGGTAAATCAAATTGCAATGGTTCTTACGTAAATGTTACCAATACACACACGTTTAAACTCTGTCAGCTGTAAACTGGAACTATCACAGTGATTGTGCTTGATCGGGCACAAACTTGGAGAGGGTGTGATTTCCAAACCAATGGATCCCGTCTGTCAGCACGCTAGTCTCCACTGAAGCTCGCCAATGCATCTGAGTTAGCAATCTAAAGATTGCAGCTGATATGTCTGAATATATTGACAGCAAGCCTAATGAAATCTAAAATCTCTGATAGGAGATGTGGGTTTGCTTGCACACCATCTGGATAAGCTTTACAACAAGGTGTGGTCTGACCTTTTTTTAAAAAATACTTTTTTGTATTTTCAGTGGGATTTGGCAAAATCCGAAGGACTTGATTTCATTTTATTATTTCATTTCAGCTTTTTAGAACATAAGTGTTACTCTGTTATAAGGGAAACCTTTTTTTCCTTGAGTGCAACTGTGCAACTTTATGGCACACCCATACAGGTGCCTTGCAAATGTCAAGTTAGGAAAACAGTCCAGTTTTCAGTATTGCTAGGTATTAATTTCCTTTCAATTCTTAACTATCTTACTTACCTATCTATCTGCTTTAACACTACCTCTACATTAAATCCATTTAAGCAATCAACAAATCAGAAGTTTGTGCATATTTTTAATTAAAGAGTTTCACTCAAACTTCAATCAAATATGAATGCAAAATCAAGTCTGCCAATAATAATAATTTCAGCTGTACAGAAATATATGTTTCTGTCTATGAGTCAGATGTTTAATAGATGTGAGCATTTGCAGGCAGCAGACATGCATTGTGAGCAGAGGTAATCAAAAAGCGCCGTGTTTTATAACCACATATTGTAAATTAACCTGTCTTCTAAGAATTTCAAACACTCCTGATCTGTCGCAGATTGATTTCTTTACTAATTTTTATTTTCCAATACATGGAAGATTTTCCCAAAGACAAAAAGTTAAAGTTTTTCTCGTTCATATTTATTTAAGAACCATTGGGTTGAAAGAAACCTTTGCAGTAATAAGCGACCACACCTGTCCCATTAATGAAGTTGATTTGCAGTCCACAGGTGAATTAAGAGGACGGTCGATTTCACATCTCAGATGTGTGCAGAATAAAAACAGCTCACGAGATCTGAATCCACCAATTAAACCCGCTTGTTTATGGCTGCTTCTGTTGGTGGTGGAGCATTATAGTATGATGTTCAAACGGATATTCAAACACAATCACCCTACGAATGTAGGTCCATAATGCCTCTTTAAAGTTAACATATTCAGGTTCTGACAGATGAAGCTAATGATGGAGTCGAAAAGCTGTTGTATTCTGTTTTTCTGAGGTTCTAATATTTCAACACACCAGAAGAAACAGTGTCAGGTTTTAATACTAAGCTCTGCCCTCCAAGGTCAGGCCCGATCTGTACCATCATTATTTGCAGTCAACTGTTACAGCTACAGCATGGTAATCTTCCCTCTAGCCTTTCTCCAGTTGTTTTCCTTGACTCGTTATAAAGGTGCATGAACCTGTGTGAGGAAAAATGGTACTGAACTGTCCACAAACAGAGATCAGGAATGTGAGAAACTGTGGAAATCTGCACTTTTAGTGGGGATTGAACTTGTTTTCATGATAAAAAGAGCTGTAAATATGCAGCCTATGATTGTTCTTGTCAGCTTTATACTGTTCTCAAAAGTCAAGAAGAAAAACATGAATTAATTTCATTGGTCACTAATATATAGCTTTGTTTTCACTGAATCTGCATCCTCATTAAAATTAGAACTCAAGACAGTGTGGATGGACAAATTCATTGTCAAGGTAATATCACAGGGTTAATCTCAATCACAGCTGTCATATTTAAACAAGTAGTTTTATTTTTATTTTTTGGAAGCTGCTGTAACAAACTAAAAACACAATCATATTACAATGCTGTTGATTTTCTTTGACTACTTAATCTCTTTGTTGGGGTTGGGAGTGTGGCACAGCTATACAGAACAAGCCCTCATTTATTATAATATCTGGTCATGTAATAACAGATGTTTACAGATTTCAATCCATTTCTAACTATTTCCCACCATACTTACTGTGGTCTGAATCATTTAATGAGTGTGTAAAATGTACAGCTTTTTCCAGTGATTTGGTTTCTTGTAACACAGAGAAATAAGCAAAAATGTGTCACTACAAGCCACATGAGAACAATCAGTCCACTTATTGAGAGCTACAATAATAAATACACGGAGAAGCTGCTGTGTTTTTGATTGAAGAATTTACATTGACTTTATGCCTACCATCTACAGCAGTCAGAATGTCTGCCGCGCTCTTCCATATCCTAGAATGAAAACATATACATGGCTATGTTTAACTCAGATCCGGACAAGCTTAGATCCCATTCTCACCACATGAGAATCACTCTGGAATTCTTTTGAAACTGGACTGAGACCACCTCTGTCATGGTGTGCTGTGTGGCAGGATGTTGGACCCAAAACGCAGGACTCATAAACGGAGGAGTAAACTCAAAACTCAGCTTTAATGCTGGAGAACTTCACATCCAAACACAAAGCAAAACTAGAAACTAAACCAGGAATTGAAAACTTGAATTGACTTGAAACACAGAGGGAAGAAACACATAGTATGGTGAGAGTATGACACAACAGCAGACAGAGGAAAACACAGGGCTTAAATATACAAGGGAGTAATGAGGGAATGGGAAACAGGAGGGAAACACAGCTGGGATTAATTAGACATAACGAGACAAAGGGAAGCAAAACTAGACACACTGACATACCGCACGAGACTATCAAAGCAAAACAAGAAACATGACACATACGCAAAGACACAGACTCAGAGACATGGGCTTCACACTGAGACATGACTGAGTCGGAGTCAGAGGGAACATAGAGACAAGGGTCACTAGACATGAGGCGTGGGACCAGGACAGGTACAGAGAAAACATGGGGACAGAGACTAAACACAGGCTAAGAAGAATCCACAGGAAGGAAGAACTAAGATCACTGAGCATAAATGAAAGATAACCAAAACCAGGAATAACAATCATCAAAGAATATTACCCAGTAACTGAAACACAAATGTGACAACCTCCTCCACAGGGTTTTAGTCTGTGTAGCTGTTTTGGCCCGTTTAGATTTTTTTTTCTAAACTAGTCATAACCATAGCCACTCCCACTTTTAACCACATACACAGTCTGAGTGGTAATTTAAAGATATAGAAAAAATATGTATCTGGGCTGTGTATAAAAAATAGGTATGATTTCCAGGAAATGAAAAATGAACTCATTCTTTTTGATAGCCTCCTCTGATTGCAAAAACAAATCGAGTTGTAGAGAAATTGTGGAGCTAATGATCTTAATCGCTAGTGCCTCATCTTATTTACATGATGCTCATAAATAAAGGTCAGTTTTAGAGTAAAACAGAAGAGCAAAACGAGATATTCTTCAGAGCCGAACCACCTTTTGATTGGCAAGTCGCTGAAACATGAGGGTCCCTTGGTTTCTCAGATTCATCCTTTCCACATCACATTTGATTTCGAAAGACTAAGCTAGCAACAGTTAAATTCCTTGAAACAGGATTTCATTAACCATCGGCTCGTGTCATGATGACTACCTTCATCTCTGATATACAGTCTGTGTAGTTTTCAGCAGTTATGTCTGGCGATGAACCTAACACTTAGCTTATAAATCAGTAGTGTATTTCGCACATTCTTTGGGATTTTCAGTTGTTATTTTAATGCTTAAATTATTATTTTTAATTATGTTCTTCTATCAGATAATAAATATACGCCGATACCAGTATGTGTGTGACTGGTCACTTTAAGCCGATATTGGTTCAGCTCCAGAAAACAGCATATAACCACTTTTAAAGAAAACTGTAAGAATAATTTTTAATAGCTGAGATTGTTCTACTGCTTAATTCCCCACCCAGATTTTAGACTGGTACAGAATGGAGTGTGACAACCATGTGGAGCTGTCATACACATTTTGCTCATTGTTTTCAGCATCTACTTGTCTACTAGATGTAGTGGAATAATACTCTGCTGTACACTACATTATTGTGACCCTGGCACGAGCAGAGACTGACTCAACGAGACGCATCTTCTCATATCTTTTGCCTCTCAAGTTTTCCTCCTTATTTTAAATCAGACTCAAGTTCTGGCAAAGATAAGGGTTGTGACATTTAAATGGGCAAGTTTTTGAACTGACTTTATCTGATTTGCTCTTTATCGACTGGATGTCGGCTGTGGTCCTAGCCGTTGTTGTCTGTCACTCTGATAAAATTGCCAATCCGTTTATCTGGCATTTAACAAACCCTGCCAATGAGTGACGTCAGAGATGGACCAGGTCCAGGGAACAGGCTGGCCTTTTCCGGATATCCATTAACTGTAAAACCACAGCTTTACAGTAAAAGCGGCCTCTCTCCATCCTCACATTTTCCAGCAGAAGTTATTAGCACGAGTCTGCCGGTGTTCCACTCCAGTAGACTGATGACCGATTTCATTAGTTCCCTCAAGTGCCAATCTGCCCTCTAATATGACAGCAAGAGACAGACTAACATGCCTTCTGTGGCCTCTTCAGTTCAATCCACTGTGCCCTTGAGGTAAATAACTGGGACATAGACGCTTTAGAGAAATTCTCGCGGTAAGCATTGCAGCGATTAAGATTCGGGTGTGGTAGTGCCACAGTTCACCTTGGGCATTAAACAGTTGTTGGCTCTGCTGAGATTGGGACACTGCAACAGCTACAGCCGATGATACACACGGTCAAGTGCTAAAAAGAGTTGAGGATGAGGTGAAGGCAGAGAATAGGAAGGGAGGAGGGGAAGGCGGTGCCGAGCCTGTTTCCTTCTCCTGGTTCTGTCTGTACAAACACAGGCAGACACAGACCCTGAAGCTGTGACTTTGAAGTTGTGTCTTTGATTAAGGAGTTAATTAAAGAAAAGCTGCATGCAGGCTAGCAGATAACTGAGAAAAGAAAGGGAAGAGACAGTGAGAGAAAAGGAGCGGAAGAAGTGATATTGGCATTTATAAGTTGCCAGAGAGTTTTTATGATTGACAGAAAAACCAGCTGGCACTACAGAGATGGATATAAAGGCTGTAAACGCCACCCACATGTGTGAACAGCACAGTATCTGTCCTCCTGCAAGCTGTGGTGCTGGCACCACAAAGCGCGAATGATAATAGATGGTAGTTGGACAGCTGGAAAAGGGAAGTAGAATGATAATTTATATGAGGAATTAAGGGCTTGATGGATAGTTTTGTGTGTATGGGATTGACATCTTATGTCTGCCTTGATCTGTTTCCTGCCACTCGAACACGCCTCCTACTTCTGTAACATCTACTTCTTTCTGGTTTTCTTTCTTCATCTCATCCCATGTTCTCCTTCTCCTCCTCTTCCTCCTCCATCAGGCATGGCCTCGTCTTTCACTAAAACATCTCTTAATTGTATTTAACTGCCTCCACCACCACTTCTCTCCCTGACCTGTTCTTCACCCCTTCAGTTCAGCTTGCTTCTTCACTCCATCGCCAAAATAAATAAACAAGACATCAAAATCAATTTTAAAAATAAAATAATACAAGTCCTGATTGCCTTTGTCAATCATTTGTCTCTTTTCTTTTCTTTTATCTAGTCTGGCTTTTATAAGGGTGTGGCAGGCTCACAGGTAACCCTTTCCAGTCTAGTGAATCAATCCCGTGCCATGCTGGAGGAGCAGGCACGCCACCTGCTGACAGAGGCGGAGCGACAGACCATGGTCTACTACGTGGAGGAGTACCGGGACGGACACATAGGAGTGGAGCAGCTGGTCATGGCGCTGTTTGAGCTGCTGAACACGCACGCAAAGGTAATCTATGAGGAGGCTTGTGTGAGTCTGACAAAGTAAAGAGAAAGATCAAAAGAGAATACATTTTCTGCCTGTGTTCTCCTGTAAAGTCTCTGTGTGGGATTGAAGTTTTCTTAGCTCTTCTGAGATTTATGCTTGTTTTATTTTTCCTTCCTCCCCAGCTCTTAAAAGTGTTGTGATTTTCTCATAGTCTGCAGAAGTTCACCTTATAAAAAAACACGATAAATCAAAGACATTTTATTTCCAATTTCTTAAGTACACTGCAGTATCATGGGCCGACAGAAAGCCTGTGCAAATGGCATTAATGTATTTAGAGATACTGTACGAGCAAGTACACCAAAAAAGCAATTTCATTTAAAAAATAATTTAGAAAACTAGATTTTATTCAACTTCAATGAGCCAAAGTGACCACAAAATAAAGCTAATGTATAAATAAAGAAGCTCCATCTTAGTGCACTTAGTTTTCTCAGTATAATGTGTAAAATGTACCAAAAAAACCCACAAATGAAAAAAAAAACACATACACACAATTTACAGTAATTTCAAAAACCAGCCTGTGTTGGTTGTTTTTCACAGGTAAACCTAACACTGAAGAATCCCTCATTTCATTTTCACGCAGGAAATCTTTTAACATAATTCTCTGTATCTGACACAGTTTTTCACATGAAGCCAAATACCTCAGGCACTACGTACTTTTCATCTAACTGGAGAATGTTCCCAGGACTGGATAGTGCTCCAGCTTCACCATGGTTACTGCAGCTGATCTGATGCCATTGTAGACAGTCTGTGTTGTCGACTGACTGCACATATGGAGTGACTCATTCCCAGCTCTTTTGTCCACTCTGCTATCCTTAGGCATTGGATCTATTTTTATCAGAGCCGCTGATGCAGCTCACTTAAGAGCGTAGATTAATGCCATTCATTATTAGCAATTAACCTAAAACTCAGTGGCGCATTTTATTTGTTTCTGACATTGTTTAAAAAACCAAATTATGTTTGTGGTTAGAGAGAAAGAAGCAGGAGATAAAGGGAGGAGACCACCTGTCTGATTGTGTTTGGCCTTTCTCTGCTCTCTGCAATGACTTACTGCACCTTAACAAAGTCATATTCACAACACAGTTGTTCTCATTTACATATTTGCCAGTTCAGACAGTAAAATGGGAATGCAATTTGCTCACAAATACTCTGTTGACCGGCAGTCATTACCAGTCTGCTCAGCTGCAAATTTAATTATTTTATATTCATTGCATCACCAAAAACGTAAACACAATTACAGGTTAATGACAGGAGAGTTGCTGCTAGATCAGCTAAAGTAGAAAGAAAATATGGTCTGCTGGTATATGGTTGCATCTGTAGAGTTATGATGATACACGGTTTAATTTTATTTTGGTTCTCTACATCAAAATAATGTATTATTCAAATAGTTCAGTCTAGGGCTAGTTACAATATCAGATTTTTACTACACAGTTATACAGCGAGTGTGTTATCAAGGAAAACATACTTGTTACTGTCTAGGAGCAAAATATCAGGAAAACTCGTTGGGTTTGTTTATTGTGTGTTCTGTCCCTTTTCCGTGTAACTGTATAACTATAACCACAGAAAAAGAACCACTGTGGCATGACTTACAATATTATCATGTATAATTTATATGTATTGTACAGTTCTGTGCAAAAAGTCTTGAGCTGTCCCTTGCTTTTTATATTTTGCTTTCAAGAAATCAAAATTTTCCTTGTAATTTTTAAAGTGGTCTTTCAGTGTAAACTGCTTTTTCACTCATTGTCAGTCCCATCTTTCTACCTGAGCCTTTTATTTGTGGGGTATTTTTGTTTGTTTGTTTTTAGTTAAGCCACTTACACACTGTTCACAGATGAAAAATGCACCTAAGTGAAGAGATTAATCAGTGTTTTGTCTTCAAATAACAGACAATTACCAAAGAACCAATTTTAAATTTTAAATATATCTTTCAATTTTTAATATCAGCCTGTCACAAAAATCTAATAATTTGAGAGTGACCTCATCAAGAAGCCATTCTTAAGGAAGGAAACAGGAGGAAAATGTGAGATGTGTCAAATTACAAAAAAACTGGACTAAAAATTAGCAGCAGCAGGAATAATGGATCCAAATTTGAAATATTTGGCTCAAATTGTCATCAATAAGTACATAAGAGGTCAGGAGAGAGGTGCAACAGTGAGTGTCTGCTGACGAGACGCCTGGAGAACTATTCCTGAAAACTACTAAAAGAATTTACAAGAAAGCTTGCCTAAGAGATTGGTTGGTCATATAAAATATTGACTTTCAGCCTTATTAGATTTGTATGAACTCTGTTTTCCATATTTTTGCGTATTTAAATAAATTGGTGGACCTATTTTCTCATAAATTATAAATAAAAGACTTTTGCATGATGCTGTGAGCACAAAGTCAGTGTTTCATTTTTAAATACTACAGTTATTGTGAGGACTGGGTTCACTCACTACTCCCTGAGAGTGGTATTTACTGGGGAAGTGGATGAGAAATATCAGTACATCAAAACCTACAGGTTCATGCTCATTCTATCCATGCTTTCATTTTCTCTCACCAGAACTATTGTAACTCAGTCTTCACCTGTTCAGTAAAGCCTCCCTGGATCAAACGCAGCTGCAAAGCTCCTTACCAGATCCTCGAAGCACTCTCACCTCACACCTGTGCCAGTCTCACTGTACTTGCTCCCATTATTCAGAATTCTTTCAAGCTTCTGGAGTTCACCTTTAAGTCTTTGAATGGTGAATCACATCAGCAAACCTTTGCACCCATATATGACTCTCAAGCGGGACCCTCAAGTCATCTAATGTGGGCTCTATATCCACCCCTAAATCTGGACTAAAGTGTCATGGCCTCCACTCTTTCAAAACACTCCAATCTACAATCTGTAAGATCAGCGGACTTGTTCTGGATTTGGATATTATTTTTTCTTTTGGTTTTTTATCTTTATTTTTATCTCTGAAATCCTGGTGGTTTTGTTATTTTGGTAAGGGGATTTTGTTGGGGTTTTTTTTTTTTTTTTTTGGGGGGGGGGGGGGGGGGGTTTGTTTTGTGGTTGGTTGGTTTTAAGTACCGTAACTTATGATTTGTATCTTAAAGAGCCCAATATAAATAAGTTCACTTACTTCAACTTGTAAACACCCCCAGTAATATTTGGTTAATTGTTCCTCAGCAAGTTGCATCCAACAGCATGTTTAACAGTATAGGTTTAAAAGCCTCACCTTTTCTTCCCTAAACATACTTCTTATCACTGTGGCCAAAAACCTCAACCTTTGTCTTATCTGACTACAAGTTTTTTTCCAAAAAGGGACTTGGCTTTGATCGTGGAGCAGGGGCTTCTTTCTCAGTTGACCTCTTGTTCGTCCGTGGTGATGTAAAACTAACTTCACTGTGAACAGTGACACTGTTGTTCTAACATTTTCCAGATGATAGCATTACCATTAGAAAAAAAAAGGATTTACTCCTAATTAAAGATCAGTCCCCCAACAGAGTCTGTCAAATCACTCTGTCTCCTTGTTTCTCCTTCTCTGTACTTTCCTCCCCTCAGTTCTCCTTGCTGTCTGAAGTACGAGGCCTGGTTGCGCCACAGGACCTGGAGCGTTTTGATGGGCTGGTCCTTCGACGGGAAATTCAGGCCCTTAAAGCTCGACAGGGGGCAGCTGGCGCCTCAGCCCTGCAGCCAGACTCCCTGTCCATGGTGTCATATCCAGACACTCTGACATCATCTTCAGCCAGCTTCATGACCAACACCACCCTCAGCTCTGCACGGGTAAGTAGTGCTTACTAGTGGAATGATTATGTGATTCTACTTAATTAGTGGGTACTCTTAACTAAGATGAACGTTTACAATAGAAAACAACATTAAAACATTTAAATTAATTTATTTCCTTAAAAAATACTTACAGTAATTTTGAACCTGCTGCTATTACTATTTATTTCTGACACTTTGAGGGCAAAGCAGCAGTCTAGTCTGCTGCATATAATATGATGGATGGATTGGAGTATTTCCTTTTTTCCTAGTTCGCCTTGCTGTCTGACTGTTTGTATTGCAATTGCTTCCTTTCCTGTTTGGCCGTCTGCTCACTCCTCTGTCTCTCTTGGCTTAGTGTGAAAGACAGAGATGGTAGTGTGATATGTCTCCATGGATTATTACAGTTTCTACTGCAGAATAGATACTCTTCTGGTGTGGACTTTGTTGGCTGAACAGTGATGTTTCGCTGCCTACCTTCTGAGATTACAAAGTCTTTTTGCTGATATTTGATAGGCTGCGTTTTTCTTCCACCTTGATAACCCCCTCACTTCCATCTCACCCCTAAAAACCTTCCCTCCCTCTCTCCCTCTGTAGGAGAGGCTGCTGTGGCTGATAGATATTATGGAGGTAGGAATTACTGCTGAAAATGATGAATGCTTTCCATCACAGACCCACACATACAGAATACACACTCGAGTTAAGTTCCTCCGTAGGCAGACAGACATGCATGCGTTCCAGCTCTCACCTTGGTTTGTGGTGTTTTTAAATGGTTTGCAGTGCTTTTCTTCCTTCTTGCCTTTTTCTTTCTTTCCTTAATTTGAACAAGAAATGTCAAAAGGGTGTAAGCACCAACTGCTCTGGATATTATATAAAATGATATCCACGACTGACATTTTTAAGCTGATATGTCCCAATTTCGCCATCAACTTCTTGGCATTATTGAGCCACAAGGTCCCATATGTAAACTGTTACAGGTGATAAGTTATCAACTAAAGCTGGCTAATGCTACAGTCACAATAGGCAAAACAATTGTTTCACACCACAACATGACCAAACTTATTGGTAGCTATCAGCAAGCTTCTGGTTGCTGTGTTCAAAGCACATTTAGTGTTTTAAGATGGAGATAAAATATCAATAAGTTGGAGTCACTCTGCTATCAGTCTGCAATTGAATAGGAACATCTTGACAGTTACAGTTAGAGCAATCTATGACTATATGGCAATAAGTCATCAAATCTGTTGCCACACACAGAAATTCACATTACCGGTAACTACCTAATTTCAGAGTCTCATTGATTTGAAAGATAAATTCAAAAATTGCTCCACCAGTAGTGACATAGTTGCTGCAGGATCCTGATTTAACTGCAAAACGATATAGGTACTTGGTAACTCGAGCGATTGCACTTAGTCAGACCATGTTTTTGAAGGTTGGTTGACTCCCACTGGGCAACCGCAGCAACTGCCTTGCAATGAAAAGTAGTAGTAGTAGTAATAGTTTCCCAGAGGCTGATGGTGTTGCACACTCAGCCTTTGGGGGACCAGTTGGTTGCCATAACTACAATCACAAGACCAACCACCAGTTTAAAGTTCATAAATTTCATTTTGTAAAATGTGGCAGTTGTTAAGATTCTGAATGTATATGTTAGTGTTGATCACATGTACTTCGCCAATGAGCGAAGTCACTGGGGATGAAACAGTGACTGTGTCACACATGTCCCCACACAGGTCGCTGTACCTGATTGCTGGCTGCTAGGTCTCACTGGACATCTTGACTGTTTTTGTGGGTTTCGGTGCCTTTGAAGTATTTTTCAAAGAATTGCCTGACAGCCAAACTTTGTAGCATTAATTAAATCACAGACAGTATAAATTATGGCCGTAGCTGCCATGATGTCACCTACTGGTTTCAGAATCCTGTTTTGGAGTTTATTGGCTAATGACTTGCCAGTCATAGCTGACTTTACTTTTCAGAATCAGAGGCTCCATTCAACTTTTATACTGTTTATAATATCACATGCTTGTCTAATTATGTTCAGTTTTGGTTTCAGAAAGTCAGAAACACTAACTCACAAAACTAAAGTGCAGGTGGGTGACCCCACAGTGGCTACACCAATCTACATCTTCCTGCGTATGCACGTACTTGTCACTCAAAGTGAGCTTGACTGTAATGGTGCTTAGCATTAACCATAAACTTCACAATCAGAATATTTATAACTCTTTTTAACAGTTTTTAGTTCCTCTAATTGCCACTTGAGGCTTTAAATGTGAGTCAGTTCCTATAGTTTTTGTCATGTCCTCACTGGCTTCGTTTTCCACCCAATGGCGGTTGCTGTTTTGCCCTCAGCTTCAGTCTCAATGAGATTCCTGTCACTAAGACAAAAGTTCAACAAACTATCACCAGGTCTATTTCCTCTGAAGGAATTCTATTAAGAATTTTCAGCAAATATTACATCCCCTCATTTTTCTCTGCAGTGTTATTACCAAAAGGCAACAATGACAATGGTCATTACATTGCATTTATTATATGACACTAACCTAATGAGCCTAATATTTTCTATAGTATACTGCAGCCGCTCCACATGGGAAATTGCTGTTCCTGCCAAGTAGTTAAAGGCTGCTTTTCTCGGGCAAAGACTAAAACTTTGGATTTAGCCATTCTGAGACACCCTGCAATGGAATATACCAGATTCCTTGATTTTATCCTTGTTATTGATCACAATGTACTTGTGATAAGGGACAATGAGCCTGTCTGCATAATTTTAATCACAGCTCTAGTTTACCAGGAAGCTTTTTGCACAGTTCAATTTACAGTAGATCCCACTACAGATGCCAGCAACTCAAACACAAATATGTAAGCATGTAGTGAGTGTGTCAGCATCTTGGTCTTTGGCTGGATAAAGATAAGTGGTTGCACGCACGAACACGCAAACCTGCACACACATACACACAGTTTCTAAGCTGACAGCGGAGATAAGCTGTCGACTGTCTGCAGATTTATTCACCAAACAGTCCTTCTCATTCAGATGCCCAGGATGGGTTTTGCCTGCCTTTATACTTTCCCCTCTGAGAAGCAACATTTACATGTGTGACAGATACTGGGTGTGTGCGTGGTGGTCTGCATTCTTACCTTGCATCTATGTGTGTGTCTTGTGGTGCTGTTTTGGGCCCATGGGTGACTGGGTGGGTTTGGGAGAATAAAAACAGTAGATTTCTGAACTAGAGTCAAAGGATGGTATACCCAAGTGAATACAAATGCACACCCTCTGATGCTCACATGTTTTTATAATAGTGTGGATACTCATTGACTTCTTAACTTCTACCCTACAACTAACTGCCAAACCCCCACCCTTACCCTCACGTGAACCTCGTGGACCTAGTCTGAACACTCTAACTAAACATTATTTACATTTTAAACATTAAAATATTACCATTGGTTTGTGGATACAAGCAGGACATCCTGCCTCCTATTCACACATTAGAGCTTAGGAAGCTGGCTGGGGAGAGATGGGGTCCTGGTATGTCTGCTTAGAGTCTTGCTTCACCAACTTGGACCTGAATAAGTTGCAAAAAAATGGATTTGTGGATGGACAGGACCAGACTGTATTATGTTTCCTTTTGAAGATAGAACATCATGCTAGATTTAGGCTACACAATAAAAGCTTGATTATGGTAAGAGCTGAACAATGTAGGGGCATCATCTGGCTGGGAATGAAAATAGGTGCTGTGCACAGTTGATCATTGTTACACATTATACAGGATGTTGTAAATTCCTAATAGAAAAAAAAAACATGCTGCCGTAGGCTACAGTCACACTAAGGAAAACAATGGTTGGAGACCACGGCCAGAAAGCTGATTCTGTTCATCTGGAAGCTGCTTTTCAAGTCATTTCTTCAGTTTGGGAAGTCAGAAGAAAACACTCCAGTCTTTCAGTTTTCGATTGAACAAGGTTAAGTTGGCACTTACATGCAATCTGTATTCCACAATACTTTGATTATCTGTGATAAATCTCTAATGGGGCTGCACAGAATCCACACATCAGGTGGACTCTCTCAGCCAAAGACTGGGCTGAATCCATGGGTTAGATTTATAAATTATAAATTTATAAACAAAAGGAAAGAGTTAGTTTATTTCATTAATGACCAACATTCTACCGAGAGCAGTGCAATTAGGGGGCTCAAAAATAAGGACACATAATCAGAAAGCAATATAGTATAAGTGCAGGTTTCTCTCTGTGAAAACAGTGTGGCAGTTCAAATGAACGAGGGGAGGCTGAAGAAGAATTGGTATGTTTATGAAACTCTTCTGTTAGAAGTTGATGGGGTCTGTGAGTGGACCTGAGAACTGAGACACAGGTGAAGCGCAGGGATTATTATTTGGTTTAGATAGAGCTGTTTTGTCACAAACTCTTTCTCCAGACGAACTTGGGATTTGCGTGTAACAGCTGAAGTGTAGAAGAAAACAAAACTTTATTTACCATCTGATCCCAAGCCATCTGTGTGTTAATGAATATACTCTTAGTGTGTCAGCACCCTCAACCTCAACCAGCTGGTCACCGCAACTACAGTCGTGGCCAAAAGTTTTGAGAATGACACAAATATTAGTTTTCACAAAGTTTGCTGCTAAACTGCTGTTAGATCTTTGTCTCGGTTGTTTCTGTGATGTAGTGAAATATAATAACAAGCACTTCATACGTTTCAAAGGCTTTTATCGACAATTACATAACATTTATGCAAAGAGTCAGTATTTGCAGTGTTGGCCCTTCTTTTTCAGGACCTCTGCAATTCGACTGGGCATGCTCTCAATCAGCTTCTGGGCCAAATACTGACTGATAGCAACCCATTCTGCCATAATCACTTCTTGGAGTTTGTCAGCATTAGTGGGTTTTTGTTTGTCCACCCACCTCTCGAGGATTGACCACAAGTTCTCAATGGGATTAAGTCTGGGGAGTTTCCAGGCCATGGACCCAAAATATCAACGTTTTGTTCCCCGAGCCACTTAGTTATCACTTTTGCCTTATGGCGCGGTGCTCCATCGTGCGGGAAAATGCATTGTTCTTCACCAAACTGTTGTTGGATTGTTGGAAGAAGTTGCTGTTGGAGGGTGTTTTGGTACCATTCTTTATTCATGGCTGTGTTTTTGGGCAAAATTGTGAGTGAGCCCACTCCCTTGGATGAGAAGCAACCCCACACGTGAACGGTCTCAGGATGCTTTACTGTTGGCATGACACACGACTGATGGTCACGCTCACCTTTTCTTCTCCAGACAAGCCTTTTTCCAGATGCCCCAAACAATCGGAAAGAGGCTTCATCGGAGAATATGACTTTGCCCCAGTCCTCAGCAGTCCATTCACCATACTTTCTGCAGAGGATCAATCTGTCCCTGATGGTTTTTTTGGAGAGAAGTGGCTTCTTTGCTGCCCTTCTTGACACCAGGCCATCTTCCAACAGTCTTCGATCACACCTGCCTGCTGCCATTGCCGAGCAAGCTCTGCACTTGTGGCACTCCGATCCCGCAGCTGAATCCTCTTTAGGAGACGATCCTGGCGCTTGCTGGAATTTTTTAGACGCCCTGAAGCCTTCTTAACAAAAATTGAACCTCTTTCCTTGAAGTTCTTGATGATCCTATAAATTGTTGATTTAGGTGCAATCTTAGTAGCCACGATATCCTTGCCTGTAAAGCCATTTTTATGCAACGCAATAATGGCTGCATGCGTTTCTTTGCAGGTCACCATGGTTAACAGTGGAAGAACAATGATTTCAAGCATCACCCTCCTTTTAACATGTCAGGTGTGCTATTCTAACCCAATCAGCCTGACATAATGATCTCCAGCCTTGTGCTCGTCAAAATTCTCATCTGAGTTAACAAGACGATTACTGAAATGATCTCAGCAGGTCCTTTGATGACAGCAATGGGATTAAGTTAATTTTCATGGCAAAGAAGGATTATGCAATTCATCTGATCACTCGTCATAACATTCTGGAGTATATGCAAATTGCTATTATACAAACTTAAGCAGCAACTTTTCCAATTTCCAATATTTATGTAATTGTCAAAACTTTTGGCCACAACTGTACATGTAATCAGTCTGAGACAGCTAAAACATTCAGTGCAATCACTCACCAACCACAGGGTTTTCCTGGCAACACTGAGGTTCTTCTCTTTTTTCCACTCTAGTGTGAGTGAGGCCTTATGATGAGGCTAGACAAGAAGAAGTCCAGCATGGCTTTTCCTGTTTTTCTCTCTGTTCCATCAGGTTGACACTTATGAGGACAGTGAGCTACACCAGGCACTAAAAGTATTTCCTACTACTGACCTGTATACACCTGTGATCATGACAAAACAAAATTAGTGTGTGATGTTGCTAGATAGCAGGTTTCAGACACACCACTGGACAAGGTGCTGTGTCTTTACATTCCTTTAAGAGATTTGGCTAGCTAGTACCACCTTCCATATAATATCATTCATGTTATGAAAGATGGCAAGCATAAGAAACAAAGAAGTCAAGTCAATTTGAAACAACAACCTCCAGTAAAAGTAAAACGACCTACTGGCTGTACACCTGGACAATGAACAATTAAAACAGGACCAGGTTTGTCTCTTACAAACTCCTTGGTATCACTCTGCAAAGTCTTTCAGTACAACATTACTTACGTGTTGGTCTTTGAGTCCTCATCGCACTGTGCAATGCTCCATTATATCATGTGTGCATGAGAGACTTTATAAAAGCTGATACACAGTCTTGATGTCATGAGCATCTGCGATGTCGGCTGCAGACAGTTCCATAACCATCTCTCTCCTACATCCGTGCCCTCAAAACACCAGTATCTGCCATTTTCACTGTTCTGCAGGAGTGCAGCAGGATGATGGAAGGATTCATTAGGTTTCTGTAGATCTCACTTTCTTTTGCCTTACTTCACTTAGGCTGAATTCAGACTACTAGTCTTTTGCCTGTTAAACATATTGTTTTATAGTGTCACATTTCTCAACACCATTGATACTTTTGCTATCACAGTATTATGACATTGACCATTACATCCCTATTGATCAGGGAACAGTGTGTAGCCTTTCAGTGTAATGTAATGAAAATGCAAGATTTTAAGACTGAGATTGCATGTAGTACCAATATTGGCTCGCAGTTTGTCAAGAGGGAAGAGATGATCAGGAATATCAACATATAAAGCAGTGGGTTGCAGACATTACACCAGCACGAATGGTATAACTTGCATAACTGCTTAGGTTTTAAAACTGGAGAATCAGCAGTCTTCCCAGGCGACAAACATCCCAGTATTTCCTGCATTTGTACCTACTGTAATGTTTCTGCTGTGCATTGTAACTGTGGCTAAGCATAATCATACAAACTGTACATACGGATGCAGCAGGCTCTGACTGCTTACAGTGTAAAATTGCATCTCTCCGCGTAGAAAGTCGATTGACTCTTATGATAAATAAATTGGCCGTAAGTGCTCCACATGCGGCAAGGAGGGGTAATTAAGCCAAATTGATGGGGCTTTTGTTTTGGTTTAGTGTCAGAGTTAAATGAAGGGCAGCAATTCTCTAAACTCAGTTCCTCTGCTCTGGAATCGCTCACAGATCTTCTGCAAATTACCTCCTCTCTACCACGCCAGTGGGACTGAGCCTGCAAATCCTGCTTTGAACTGAGCTGATGGTTCTTTATCGATTTCGCAGCATGTGTGTTTTGCTTATGAAAGAAGACATTATGCAGTGAGTGTGGTTGTGTATGTGCGTGTCCTATTTGCTTGCCATCCTCTGAGACTGGCAAGAAAATGCGAACAGAAATGACGTCTTTCCCTTTTCTAGGAGATGAGGAACATTCGCCAAACCCAGTTCGGCTTTGTTTTGGGATAAATAGACATCTGTGTTTAACATCTGTTCAGAAGCTTTCTCACTTTCACTTGAATCAAACTCAAACACCCCTTGTTTCTGTCTTTGGTCTCCGTTTTCACCATCCCATTCTTTCTCTTTCACCTTTCCATCTTCCGATCCTCTTCCTCTGCTTCTGTCCTGCTTTTCCCAGAATGACAGCGTTGTGGAGAGTAATGAGGAGGATCCCCCAGAGAGCCTGAACATGCTGCTGACCGACATCTCTCTGGTGAGCTTGGCAGACAGGCAGGCATAGCCCCTGCTTTAGCCTGATAAAGATGGATACTGCACAAGGGAGCAGTGAGTAGGTGTGGGAGAAAAACAGGTAGAAAAAGATGTGTGTTTGTGTGTGGAGGCTGGATAGAGATGCTTTAGACATGGTGACCTGCAGGGTTTGAATTTTATACTGATGATAAGTGTTTGCACTTCACGAAAACAAAAAGAAACAGAGGTAGAGCTTTGTAAAAGTAAGAGCCTGTGCACACTCTGTCCTTTTTTGTTGTAGTGTAGAAAGAAGAGATTAGACTCAGCACTTTGTGCCATTTGTCCAATTCGCTCCCTACCTGAGCTAGCCATGTTGTTGCGCTATTGTGTTAAAAAAGATACCATGGCAACCCCAGTTTCCAAAGTTATAGACATATCAGGGGGCTCGTTTGTTTATTGTCTGCAGAAGGATAAAAGAGTGAGGTTAAGGAGAAAGCTTTCAGCCTGCTATCACCCAAGGCTACCTGCTGCTCAAATCATACCTTTTGTTTTTTTAAACCATTTTTTTACACTCATTTTATGTCTCGCTCCACATGCTGGCACAGCACTCGTGTCACACAGTGTTGTTCATTCCACTGTTGAGTTTTTGTTTGAGCACTCTTACCTGTAAACCCAGGATCCCAGCAGCATCAAACCACCAAGTTAAATGACTTCAATTCAACAAGAATTGGTGGTGAAGCTGGTGGGAGTTGTTGATTGTGTGTCTAATATGTGAATGCAAGGGAGTGAGTGAAAAAAAAAATGGCGTGAATGACAAGAAAACAATATGAACTCATCTTAAAGGGGACCTATTATGTTCTGTTCAGTGATGGACTCCACTAGAAGCAGTTAAACAAAAATCTACTGTCTGAAGTACAGTGTGTAGATCCTGCCCCTTTAAGTTTACTCTTGGTTTAAATGCACCTTTCTCTGATTGGTTGCCCCTCGCCTGGTTTCTGCAAACAGGACACAGTACTTGTGAGCACCCGTTCCTGTCCCTGGCGAGAGAACTCTCAGCATTGCCCAAGAATCAAAGGAGAGCATTCAAAAACAATCTTTAAAACTACAAAAAAATATATTTTTCTTTTTTTTTCACACTAAAATTTGTACTTTGATGTATGCACTGAGTGTTACTAACATATCAGAATGAAGGATACATGAGTAAAATTATAGGTGCTTAGAAATCAATGTGTGGTTGTCGTTAACTGCTTTCAAATCATAAAAGCAGGTTGCAAAAGTGATGAGAATTATAACAGTTTAGCAAAATTGAAAATGCTCATTAGTTTCACTGAAACTGTATACATTAAAGCCATTAAAAAACTATGTTGGGGGGAAAAAGTAATTGGAAACTGAGCTTTTAGGACTAAAGCATGCAGCCTTGTGCCACTGGGTTTATTTCTACATATGCTAACCTCATCGTCTGGCCGTGTTTTTAAGGTGAAAAAAAAATATAAGGAAGGATAATAATTTTGGATACATCTTGTTTAACTGCTATTATAACTTTGTTCTCACAGTTTGTGAGTTTCCCAAGCAACTTATCAGAATAAATATGGATTGAAAATTTAATCTAATTTACCAAAAGCTTTACCAATTTCCTCCAGGGGGGAGAGGGAAAATTACATTTTAACAACACTGAAAAAAGCCCAAAATATGATAATCCAATAAATATTTCGGCAGTCTGCAAGACACTGTGCAGGAGTTATGCATAGTTGGTTCAACAAAGGTTTTTGGTTTGTTTTTCTTAAAGGGACCTTCCAATCATTCGGGTGTGTAGTGAATTTTTTTCAATAAGCAGAAAAAGAAAGTCCATTTCAGCAGTCTCAAACTCCTGACAAAGAAAAACAAAATTACATATAATATCACCATAAATCTAAATATAGGTACACTGACCGACCCTGCATATTATAGACTTACACATAAACAGATCATATAAAAATTCTTCTGTCAAATTGTCTAAAAAACTAATTTCAAAATATTGGCGCACGACCCATTTGACAGTGTCGCTGCATCCTCTGGTGTTTAATGACTACAGACAAAAGTTGAACCTTTCCAGACGCAGAACTGATCTGATTTGCGAGTTTCAGCTCCATCAATCACATGGTTACATTTTTAATCACAGCACATTATGCTACAATATTTTGTTACACCCCTAATCAATGATGATGAATATATCCTCTCACTTCAGGATGATGTTCAGTCCGCCACAGCCGAGTCCCCTCCCTCCTTCAAGCCTCCGCCCCCACCAGGGGTGCAGAGGGGCCCAAGTAGAAGAGATCCGCTCAACAAGTGCCCCTCTTCCGAATCCTCACACTCAGGCTTGTACTTTACAGCCACAGCCTCTAAGAACCACGGCAACGAGCCAGGACACGCTCCTGCCTCACCCTCTTTACACCACAAACGAGAACGCCAGAGGGACCCGTCTCAAGAATACGCAGCTATCAGAAAGAGAGAGCCCTCTGCATTGGCCAAGAAACAGAAAACAACATCCGCTCAGTTGTCCACAGTCACTCAGCACAACATTGGCCCTTTCCCCAGGGTGCAGTCGCCCAGCAGAGGCACTAAACCCGCTGCCCCGTCCCCTTCACCTCCGCCTCCTCCTCCACTCCCTGCCCCTCCTCCGCCCCCTTCTCTGTCCCTTAAGCCAGCGTCCAAGACCAAATCCTCCCCCACCTCCTCTCCTGGGTCTAAACAGCAGTTTGTTACAGTGGAGGTTCACAGGCCCAACGCAGAACCTGATGTCAATGAGGTGCGGCCACTTCCCCAAGCTCGAGGTATGAAATACAGAGCTACAGATCTGATATGTTGAAAATCGTGCGCTGTATAGAAAAGATGGGTAACAGCCCAAGTGACCTTTACGTTTGGTCCTATTTTAAAGTCAAGTGTTTCACTGTCTCCATTATGGTGTTTTTGAGAGATAGATCCGAATGAGAAACCAATGCACGCTTCTTTTTTTTTTACCTTAATCTTAGCCTTTTTGATACCATTAAAAACAAAAAGAAAATAAAACAAAGGTACATGTGAAGAGTATGAAGAGTAAAAAAACAAATTCTAAACTGACCTTATGTTAGATGCAAATCTAAAAATGATCCTCAAAGCTTTTCAAAAGTTTTTACTTTGCCTTTTAATATGAGGAAGAATTTTTTTCTAGCTGAGGGGTTTGATATCATTTGTTTTACCCAGTCATATTTAGCTTTGTGGTTGAAGACCGTAATTTACTAAAATAAACATTTCGTCTTTAGTCTGAATTTAAACTGGCATTTGAGACTATACCTTCATTGAAAAAGTGTTTACTCAGGTCACAGGGAAACGCATCCAAAGCAGTTACCCCCTGCTGACCATTAGGGAGAATGCAGGTTTAAAGCCTCTCAGTTTTCAGACCTGAAAGGTAGAGCCGTCTTTTATATACAGTCTATGAGCCAAACAATGAAATAAATCGAGGATGAAGTTTGTTTGTTTTTAAAAGAATTTGATACATATGGTTACAGATTTGTTTTAAAATTAATCTGTTAACAATTCAATTTAAGTGACTGGGTATTTATCTATAAAATATTCCAAAATAAAATGAAAAATTATTTGCACGAATTAATCGGTTCCAATACTTGGAGCTGATAATTTAAGCACTACAGACAAACTCAAATTAAAAGATTGTGCTTTGCATTTAGGGACAATATTTAATGTCTTGGGATTTTCTAACCCTGTGTGATCTAATCTAACATCTATGAATTAAACGACTGATGCATCATTCACATGGGCAGTTTGCTGCAATTGTAATCCTTTCGGTCAGTGGGATCCTGGTCAGCAGGTTATGAAACTGTGCTTTGGATACAGAATTGACAGAATTAAACGTGCTGAAGTTTGAACACATTTACTGATACTGTTCAAATTCTCAGATTTGCTAATTATTATTAAATATGCAGTGTCAGATATAAAGGAGGGTGAAAAATGTTCGGTGTATAATCTTTCTAAATATGTGTTTGCTTGGGCTTAATGAGCTTAATTGAGCAAATACCCAGAAGATTGGAAATTACTCATACTGTATGCAAACATCACTAATCTAAACAAGCTTTTAATTTGGCATCAAATAAGATGATTTTCCAAAAGACATCAAAAAATAGTTTTTTTTGCTTAATAACATCTTTACCTAAAAAAACTTCCCTTTATTTGATACCATGTTCTACTTCAGTGAGCTATATACACACTTTGAATTTTAATGGTTTAGAGGTCAAAAAAATGCATGCTATGTTTAGATTCCCTGACTTAATGTGTGCCTGCTTCCCCTCAGGTGGCACCCTGTCTCAGCTGTCAGACAGTGGCCAAACCCTCAGTGAGGACAGCGGGGTGGACATAGCTGAGTCAGGACACGTCAGGAAAGAAAGTAGCTCCCATTCCTCACGCACACACCTCCCCCGAGACACCCAGGAGGGAGGCGGGGGGGACAACCCCTCCAAACCGGTGAGGGGGGTTCTTCAGTGCAGCTCAAAGCTAAACATGCATGGAAGATTGAATTAACGCTCAAACTTCAGGAAATTAGACATGTATAATTTAGCCATGAGTACTCTTGTATTTCTCTCTTTGTGAGGACCAGATTATGGTTTAAGAATGACATTCGCGAGTCGTTTTCACACTTGCACCTCAGACATTATCAAAGGCACATTCTCACTAGTGGAATTACTCTGTGCCGTTTGGTCAAGGTAAATCATGCAAGAGCAACTACTCATTATGCCGAGGAGCTAGAGGCAAATCCACCAGACTAGTACCTCCACTATTCATACATTGTCCTGATTAAACAACAGCTAATGTGTGATACAACTCCATGGGACAATTTCATTCTTCAAGCACCTCTATCCTACAAAATAGGAAAAAGGCTTTATTATTAAATGGCCACATTTAGAAATTAAAGGGCATTTTTGGACTTTTAAGGTCACATTTCAATATTAAATAACATTTCTCCAAGGTGGGGATGTTCTTGAACAACAGCTGTTTTGGAAATCTGAAAAATACCTTTTTTTAAACTGTGGGTCTTTTTTAGAAGCAGTTTTGAAAGCTATATCTTTGGTATTTTAAACTCAAGGGCATTTTTGGTAACCTTGTGGGAAAGTAGAGACATTTTTTTGAAAATAAATATGAAAAGTGGACAGATTTTCTTGGATCCTCACTTCATCAAAGGGCTCAGGTTCAGGGGAAATGGGTCAGAACTGTATTCGGCTTGTAGTTAAGGATTTATGTGTTAAGAAATGAATGTCCGTCCAAGGACAGAGTGGGTCCTCACAAGCAGAGAAGTACAAGTGTGTGTGTGTGTGTGTGTGTGTATGCACTTAATTGCTAATCCTCCTCGAGAGTCTGTTCTTAATCCTAACCTTGATCTTTTCTCTCCTCCCTCTGTTTGCTCATGCAGATTGTTTCCTTTGTCTCACTCATTTGTTTATTTCTTACCCATGTCATTCATCGAGTCACATGCTCCATCATTTGTTTAATCACTGACTGCGCTGTAGCCTAATGAAATTCACAAATCCCTCTCTGGTTCTTAATGATTGATGGAAGGAATAACAAGCAAGGATGGGAGTAGTCTGATTGTTTATGGAGAGAGAGCTGATAAATTCAGCATCCAAAGAGATTGTGTAACATAAAAAAAGCTGCCTTTTTACTACCAAGAAGCAAAAATGTTTTCTTCTGCTTGTTCCTGAGTGTCAGGCAAGTGGTTGCAGAAAAGAGTGGAGTTATGTGCTCATAAAATCTTGCCCTTAATAAACTTAAGGAAGGCATTTTTAAGTCTTCTCATCTTTATGTCAAACAAAAGACAGCAGAAAGCAGAACTGTGGGGCAGTTACCTGAGTAAGTATATAAGTATGGCTTGAATTCATTCAAGAAAATAGAGTAAACCACTGATCACGTAACTGGATATTTCTCTCTTGCCAGTTTTAAAATGCTGAAACATGTTTTTGTGGGTCTTCCGTTCATGTTCTAAGATAGATGAGTATCTGATGTTGTCCTGGGTAATAGCATTCACAACTTCCTTTCATTGGCACCAAGCAATAATATTCTCTGGGCTATTGAAGTATGTCAGTGGTGTAGGGAATTGTTTTGCTTAAGGTTTTCACTAAGAAGCTCTAGATTGTCATTGTCTCCAAGTTCCAGCATGCTACTGCATAAAAGAGAGAGTTGATTAATGGATGTCCCACATCCATCTCTTCCAAACCACATCCCTACTACACACTCCTTTATGTCAGAAAGGTCACTCATAGACTGGTTTTCTTAATCCAAGAGTAAAACAAACAGGTTTTGATAAAGGTTTTGGGAAAAGACGTGTTGGATCCAAAATATGAGACGGACAAAAGGAACAAAGTGAGAGATAGAATGTCAAGCATTTAAAGGGCTAGATATTTTACTCTGGAGGTGATGTAGCCCTCACTTACGCAAGGCTAAAATGAGTATGGATGATTATATAAGCATATCTCTTAGTCCTCAGTCACACAGGCCTGTAAGCAACCCTTTGGCCACCTGTTTTAGCTGGTCTTCGGTCAAATCTGTACTACCTGACTGGTTGGCAAGTGGTTGCTGGAGATTGCTAACTGGTGCTGTGTGAAATCCAAAAGGAAACATCCTTGTGATTGTGTTGGTTGCCTGCAAACATTCGTTTGCATGAAAGAAGCCAACATGCCTGCAAACACTCATATAATCCAAATCAGAAATGGAGCACATTGACCTCCAAAGTAAAATGTATGCCTTACTGCTGAAACCAACACATTTCAAAAGGCACAACTTTTACTTTGAAGCTTACTGATGTTCATTTCCAGTTTGTACTGCACTCTTCACAGTTTCACTTTTTCTTAGCAAGCAGTTGGTGAGTGTTTGCAGACAATGCAGGACCTTCAGTGCAAATTACAGGCAACAATAAGGATCTGCTAGCAACCAAAGGAATTGTAAGGAGGTTTTGAATCCACCATCACAAACCAGTTTGCAACCAATTTCACCTTGCAACAGCAATATCCATCTACCAGTCACTAACCAGTCAGGGATCACTCATTTTTCCCTAGCGACTGATGGTTTCCAAGGAGTTACTGACTGGTCTCAAGGTTTTTGTGACTTGGGCTTTTGTAGCCAATTTCACATCAACTGCCAGCAGCTAATTGGGGAACACTCACTTTTCCTTTTATGACCAATTGCCAGTTGATTGCCAGGAATATGTATGGCACTATACAAGCCTCCTAAAAACAAGCTCAGGAGAAAAATAGTAGCTCCATGTAGCAGTGGAGTGTGGTTTAGAGACTGCAGGTGGAGTATTGCCCAGTAAGTTGATGCAGTTACAAATGGTAACTGATTAGTATCTTACTTATTCTGCAGTTGGATGCTGGAACTTGGCGTTTGAGACAAAGGAATCACAGCGGACAGAAGTCTGTGTTCCTGTGTTATTGTAGTGAAGTTGAGTGGACTTTACCCACCGGGTAAGTGTCATTGCACAGAGTGTGTTTGGCAGATCTGAATAGACGTTTGGTGATGGCACGAACTAGTCTCTGCCTCTTCTGTGTGCTGAGGGGAACTCATGAGTCGGTGAGGCTATAGTAGCTGAGAGGTTACACTCCTGTATGCAGGTATTTACTGCCACTCCAACAATATAAGTATGCACACACAAATTTAACAAATGTTTGTGAAGCTTAACAGGCAAGGGAACAAAGCAGCCACAACACCCATAAGAATTTCTGCTTATTGAGAGCTTTGGCTATACATGCTGTCGCAGGGAACACACTCAAAGTTGAATTCTGAATTCTGATTGTCAAATTCAACTCAAACCTTTTGACAGTTTGGGGGCGGAAACCAAGGGAGTAATTGAGCCTCTTATGAGCCATCACAAGGCACTGACACGCACATCTCAGTGACTGACGGCTTCGGTTAACTGTGTTAAACTAAGTTACACTGTGGCAGCAGTGTGGGTGTCATTTTAAGTTGTAAATTATAAACAGTTCCTTTTGAATGTACTGACAACTATCACGGGACAACTTTGGTTCAGAAGAAATCTAAGAAATGGGCGGTTGTTCTGACAAGTTCTGAAGTCCCTACTCAGCCATTTTGCATGAGTCTATTTATAGTATAATAATCTAATAATCTAATGTTCTACTGTCTAATAGCCATGATTATAAATATATTAGCAACTGTAGCTGTTAAACCACAGCCAGTACAACCCATCAGGGCCTTGTAAGGCTATACTGGTGTTTTTATAAGTTATGTTTGACTTTATGACTTTCTGTGTCGTTTCTGGGATGCTTAGGACTCAAATTGCACTGCTGGAAATAGTGTATTTTGATGCATATGCTATTTTTTTTGCAAATTTGCATTATAATACTTATTTTCGTTTTTCCTGCAGTATGTAAAAATTGGTGAATTTCAAAAATAAAACTATGAAGACACTCAAAATAAATTTCCTGTGGTGGGAAACTATTTTGTGCAACTTTTTTGTATTTACAGTTTTGAGGGATAAGCCTCTTAAATTTCTCTAACTAGAAATATATGTTAAAAAAACAAAAACAATTTTCATTTTTTTTTGTAGTTTATTGCACTTTTTTGCAATTTATGTAATTACTATGCACTTAATGCATACATATATTACAATCTGGGCTATAATGGTTGTATTGGTGTACAGCAACTTGAAATGCTCCCAAAAATGGCTCTACAGCATGTAAAAATATAATATAAGCTCTGGCGGACTTGGTTCTATGGTAGGTCTTAAAGGGTTAATAACGTAACCCTTTCCTTACTACTAAAAAAAACGAGCTGCTGTAGTTTTTATTTCAGTTCTTGGCAGAAAGTGTAGCTTGTTAAACCTTTGTTTTATTTCTGATTCAACCTCTCTGTCTCCTTTTTTTTTCTTAAAGCACTTTTATTGTTGATTCCTTGGATCCTCTGGGAGTTTATCAGGGATCCAGGCCCAAGTCCTCTTATAACAGAAATAATGGCTTGGTTAACAGGTTTTCAGGATGTCTGAAGTATTCAGTAATCCAGTGATTGTTGTAGTACACTCAAGCCCAAAGCACATTGGAACTTTTAATAGTTAATGTTTTTTAAATTATACATGTTATACAAGTTAACCACTACACTGAATCCCTTTAATTCACACTGATCTTGGAACCTGGACATAAAAACCCAAAAACATGTTTCAGATTCATTTATAAAGGAAATAAACACCTATAAATGGAAGGAAACTGTACAAGACCCAGCATAAACATGACTACATCATGGAAATGGAAATTAAATGTGTTTTATTTTGTCCTCTGACTTGTGAAGGTGTTAAATTGATTGCTCATTCAGAATAAACAAGGGAAACCATTAGGAAGCTCATTGTTGCTCCATTAAAATAGCCAAACATACAGTATAGTACAGTGTAATCCATGCAAATTGCAACAAATCGAAGGCAGATTATCTTATAAAGTTATGAATGTATTTATAAATATGCCTTTCATTTCGTGTTCCCTCACTCTGCCTTATTTCAGCCAGGGCTTTTGGAGCCTACCGCTACACTAGTGAGGGTGGCAAAGACTGCCAGCACCCTGGGTATTGCCATTGAAGGTGGAGCCAACACTCGCCAGCCGCTGCCACGAATTGTGACAATACAGGTAAGTCAGGAAGAACATAAAATAACATTGAAAGTTGGACCTCTTATGCTCATTTCCAGTGTATCACTAGTAGAGTAGCTTTCCATGTTTAACAATTCAAAATAACGCATATTTATCTTAAACTGGACTTCGCCTACTTATACCGATTGGTTATGATTTTTGTGCCTGTAAAACAAAATTCATAGTTTGAGGAGCCAGCAAAGGTTGCTTGGTTATCTGACTAGGATGCCTCCTGGGTGCCTTCAGGGCAAAGTGTTCTGACCATATCCAATCGAGAGGAGGCCACGTGGTAAATCAAGGACACACTGGAAAGATTATGTCTCTCAGCTAGCCTAGGAACGGCTAAGGGGTTGATAGATGGATATTTGATGTACACAATGCTGTCACTCCAATACGTTTTCCACCTGAATGGAGGAACCATATATATGTGGGACTTCTGGACTCACAACCAGAGCTTCAGTGAGATGACCATATTAGGCTACCCCCTCATATACTGAACCAAGAGTAGAATAATCTTTAATATGCGTTTAAAATGAACAGTCACCATAATAACACTGCTAAATTCAGTTCTCTGCTTACTCTGCTAACATGCAGTATTTTCATGAGTACTGTCCTCGCGTGGTTGAGCTGTGTTTTCTTTATCCTTGAAACACTTTGGATTTTCTGTAATAGTGCCACGTGCACACCTTCCAGCTGGGATCTTGTGTTCTTTAAGGCTTCATAAGGATTCACACAGCAGCTGAACTCACACTGAGATTTCTGCTAATTTTGTCGTCATTGGGGCTCTACAGAGATGATTACAACATTAATGGCCTACATGTATAAGCCCTAGCTGCCTGGAGATTTTGGTAATTACTTTGTCGGGATGAGGCACTTGGTAGTGTGTGTGTGTGTGTGTGTGTGTGTGTGTGTGTGTGTGTGTGTTAAAGGGTAAAGGCAAAGGGCAGAAACAGCAAATTACACAGCACCTTTTTTTCTAAAAGGTAGAAGTCATAGGCTCATTTCAAATACTTAATGTTCAGTTTAATGCTGTGGCTAAATAGAGTTGCAGTTATATTTCCCACAAAGCCTTTTTCATTTATAGCATATCTGTCATATTTAAAAATACTCAAAATTCTGAGCTCCCAGCTATGCGGAGTGACAGAAAAATTCTGAAAGCTTTGCTTGAAATGGCAGGTTAGTCACCTCTAAAGACAGGTATTACTTGTGGCTGTGAATGCATATATCTGTCTGCCATGATAATTTGCAAGCCAACAAATCTTGCTCTAGTTCAGGACTATATGCCACACTAATCATTTTCTAAACACAGACAATGAGACAGTTACAATTTTAATATCAGTGCTAGGAGCAGCTACAGACTCCAGTCTACTCTCCAGTCAAAGCTGTCTCTCAGCCTCCCACTCCACAGAGGTGGTGATTGAAATAAAAAAAAAAGGTGGCTGATTGCAAAGGAAGGGATAAAAGGATTGAAAATCAGCACATTCAAAATCAAAAGCAGGCTGGAAGAAAGGACAGCAAGTGTGAGTAAAGGACACAAAAAAGTGAGAGCAGTGTTAATAAGGAGAAGAAGGATGAGGAGGATTTGTACAGATGATAAACTGGAGGTTTGGTGGGTAGATCCTGTATTTGGGTATTTGTGTGGGTGTTTCAAAAGTGATTGTTAGGAGGGTTGCAAAGGGATTTGAAGCACTAGTAGCTGTGCTAGTGCTACAAATCTCCCAGACAAGTATTCTCTACCCTTCAAATGTCTTGCTCTCGCTTTTCTTATGTCTTATGTTCCTTTTTTGTGTTTTCCTCAAAGAAGAACAAAGTTTTGTTTCACATTCATCTCTTTGGTTATTGTACAATCCTCAATAGAAGTTTCATGTGCATTCATTCAGTGAGAGAAAAAAAAGACACCAGGTCCTTAATAAACAGGAAAATCTCAGATAGCACTTGTTTTGCTTGAATGGATTTTTCTGCATCATGCATCATCGGGCGTTGTGTTGGTCCATCGTAGGCTCCTGAAGCTCAGCTTATCAGGAGAGCTCTCGTATTAAAGAGATAAACAGTACAAGTCTTATTTTTTATGCATTTTTGCTTAGCTCAAATATTAAACTAAGCTTTCGAAAGAAATGAGCAAGTGGTGTCTTATCACTTTTCAAGACGGCCAGCACTGCAGCTGTTTTGTACTTCCATTCAGCCTCCACTCTGATATGCAAGCCAGCAGGCCTTCAGCCCCGGATGGTCTGTGATATCGAAGGTTTCATAAGCACAGAGAGCAAGGAAGTTCAACTTAAAAGATGCAACCACTCAAAAGGTTTGACCCCAAACTATTTCTTTTTAACCTCAGACACTTCTCCAAGAGAGTAATAAACATGAAAAAGTGCCTCATTGCAGTGGCTAATAGCAAAGGAAGTAGGTGCTTTTTCTTGCATGGGGAGCCCCAGTGGAGCCATTGGACACAAGGTTAGAGCTCATTTCATGAGAGAAGTTTAACTCAGCTAAAGATAAGTTAAATTATTCATGCAAATCAATTTTTAAAATCAAGTCGAAGTTATTTCTGAAACTAATTAGCACATTTTCAGCACAGTGGTTCACTTGGGTTATTACCTTTAAGACAAAACCACAAGCTTTATGATACCCTTGCTACATCCCTGAACAATAATGCTATATAGCTTCACAGTTATTTACAGACATTAATAATAAGGCAGCCTTAAGGTCACTTGTAACAAAGCGAAAGGAGACTTCCACATGCTCAGGTTTCAAGGTGGAAAAGAAGGCTGTGAAAAGTTTGCTCTGTCACCCGGGGAATGCTAACTCGATGTTATTAGGCCCTTGAGCAAGGCACACAACCTCAGTACTTCTCACAGTCAGGACCAAGCATCAGAATGATAAACTTGCTCTGGAAATAAAATAAAAAAAATGTTTTTAGCTTTCCACTTGGCATCCACCTCACCCAGGGGAAAAATGCAGGCATCACATCAGAGCAGGTACCCTGTACAATGGACACTCTCTGCAGTATTGAAAGTAAACACTGTGGAGTCATAATACGGCAAACCTCTGGCTTATGTGTTTCGTATCTCTCTGGGCACCGGGGCTGTCATCTTAGGTCACTTCAATCACAAATACAGAGGATGAAGTGACGACAAAAACACTGCTGCTGGCTGGCCTTTCCACTTGTTATCAGTCCCCATCACCGCTCATTGAAGCGACAGCTCTTTATCACAGCCATCTTCACATTATGATGACCAAGTGCTCCCCTAACACTGAGTAATTGTTGTAGCTTAAATAACCAACATGATGATGCAGCCCTTGTCTGGAAAGAAATATTGATGTTTTTAGCTCTCATAGTCACATATAATGAGGTCACCTAGCAGGGTCACAGGAAGAAAGACATAAAACTGGTGTTTTTTTTGTTGTTTTTCTTTAAGATGAAAACTATTTTCAAAATGCATCCTGTTATGTTTGGCTTTAAAGAATTATTTTTGGATTTTGATGCTCTGCAATCATTTTGTTATAGTGAGGTAATAAGCTGGTGATAAAAAGGTAATCATGTACAGCAGAACAGTCTTTACCTAAACTCAGATAAAGTGAATAACAGCACTCCCTGACTGCACCAGCCTCTCCAACAATTCATAATGTAGAAGCTCCTCAGAAAGTCCAAGGCATTTATCTGACATCTGAACTCCTATTTTAATCAAACACCTGCAAAATGAACAAGTTTCATCAGTGGTCCCAAACAATCCATTGACAGTATCCCAGTGATAGATACCACATATCCTGAGTCCATTTGTCAGCAAGCTGAGGTGTGTTAGCTGGCACAAGATGAAGCTACACAATATTAGACAGGTCGTTCTGATATTCTGGCTATCAAATATGTAAAAGAGTAGAAATGTGTCAAAAACAGAAAATAATAGCCAGGAATGCGATGAAGCAAAGCTATTTAGTATAGTGGTGAAATAATTTCATAATAATGTGGATACATACTAACAATTATATTAATCTGTGAAGTTGGATTTGGTTATAAATAAAAAAAAATGAAGGTATAAATTTATAAACTGAATATTATAATTATGCCCTTTATCCTCTCATATTCCCAACTTACCTATTGTTAAAACCAAGCTACTATTACTTTATTACTAGACTGAGATTCTTCAGTGCACCTAATAGCTGACTGCATGACACTGGAAGCTGATATTTTTTTGACAAAACATGCACTAAACAGTAACAGGGACAGTTTGTAGAGACAATAGATCATAAAACAAAGACCATGAAATCATGTCATGTCTTGTGCATGCAGAGTGTTTTATACATTTGTATTAATATTTTTATAATATTTTCAACTTTTTTTGATAGAAAAACATCTTAATGCCTGTATTTTATATGATTGGGTGTGTTTATGCTGATTAAATACTTTTTCTCATATTTATGCTGCCTTATTTACATTTTATTTGGTACCGAAACAATTTAAATGACTTTGGTGTAAGTGAACGGCAGTAATTATCATCAACTCTAGGAAGCTTTTTAAACCTGGTAAAGTAAGTGGTAAAGTAACCCTGTTTGGCAGGTTAGAAACAAATATATTCTGGCTGGCTGAAGAGTAAAGCCAGTTTAAATCACTTTCATAAACTCTGACCATATAAAAAGCAAATAAATGTTGCTTTTTGGAATAGACTTGAATCTGAAGCTTTTGTGTGGCTTAATTATCTAAAATAATGCCTTTTCTATTCATATTTATTAAATATTTTACATATATAACCTCATGTATAATTTGACTTGACTTATTATTAGGAGATTTAAAGCCCAATTTCAAGATTATGTCTCTGTCATTCTTTTTTTTAGAAGTTAAAATTCATATAAATAACACTTTCAGACTGCAAGGCTTGTCCAAGGCTGCCTATTCTGCATTTGCTGGCAAATATCATTCACAGAAATATTATCCAGGAGGAAAAAGAAGAGTATTCACAGTGCAGCTTCAGGTCCAGAAAATTCAGAGACAAAAATTTAACAAATTTATTCCTGAATTTTATTTTACCATTATTACCTTAGAGGAATTTCTGTTCTCCTTGACTCTTTTAAGAACAAATATATTAGTACAAGTGTTTCCCACAAGAGGCCGATTTATTTTGGATGTAATCATGGCGGGTTTTAAATAAGATCTCCCTAAAATTCCCCTCTCTTTCTCTGTCTCTCTCAGAGGGGTGGTTCAGCTCATAACTGCGGCCAGCTGAAGGTGGGACAGATTATACTGGAGGTAAACGGGGTTTCCCTGAGGGGCCGCGAGCACAGGGACGCAGCGCGCCTCATCGCCGAGGCCTTCAAGACCAAAGACAGAGACTACGTAGACTTCTTGGTGACTGAGTTCAATGTGGCACTATAGCTGAGTGGAAGAGGAGGGAGTACGATGACGAAGGTAGCACCAAGAGAAGAGGACTTCAAAGGGGTGATGATGCAGAAATATTCAAGTATTCTATTGATTTATATGGCACAACTCTTGGATAAACCTAAACAAACCACCAACTGATCTGAGCCCTTCTCCTTTCTCGGAAAACCCACTCTTGAATTTACAAGGCATTACTTTCACCGTGGACTTTGTCCAGGATTCTCCTCAACTTGTTACCTCCCCACTGTGAGACATTATGCGCTGCAGTGGAAAACCTGTACCTTTTGTGTTAAACCGTGTGGATTTCTGGAACTTCTCATAACACTCCCATGTCTCATGCTAACTTTATTTTACTTACTTTCTGCTTTTAACTGAGACAACTGCACATCTAAGATAAACTGATTGCTTGGCTTTACAAGTTTGGATTTGTATATGTAAAAATGGACAAATGTAGATACAGATGCATATATAATGTACACATAAAAGTACTCCTATAGAATTAAAAAAGAACCTGTAACCTCTGTCGCATCATCTATATATCTAAATATATCTGAAATATGGTGATGATTTGAGGACAATACATGAATCCACAAGTTTTACCAGAATAACGGTGACCATCAGCAAAATACCATCCTTTCACAAAGAGGAAATGGGGGGGGGGGGTGTTCTTGTCATACTGACAAAAATAGAAATAAAATACCGATATTTGTTTACTCCGACATGAACCCTGACTTTGCACTTACACACCTCTCTTTATATCTGTGTTTAAAACTCTGCCTTCACATTAGGACGGCCAAATTGGAAAATATTATCCATCCACAGTACGATATGCAAAAACGGGATTCTGCATCATATTCAAAACCTCTGTGGAGGACTTCTACTGTGTTTTATTATATCCAATATCATAATTTAATTGGTATGTTTTTCTCTCCTGAATTAGGTTATTATAGTGACTTGAGTGGAGCTCATAAATGCTACTTGTTAACCGGGTGAACAGTGGTAGCGTTTACTGCTCAGGGGCCAATAAAAATCACAAACAGCTGGTGTGTCAGCCAAAACAACATTACTATCTAGAGCTGTCAGCCAATAATTAGACATTTTTTCATCATTGCACGATGGAAAAATGTTAGTTGTGATGTGTTTAGAGTCTGATATGACTCTAAACACATCACGATTATATTTGGACATAACAGCAGCAGAGTTGGTTGCACTGCTGTAGGAGTGAGCCAAGGGTGCCTGCTGCTTAACGTTTGATTACTCCCAACATTTAAAACTGATTTGATCTTAATTATTTTTAAATGCACTTTTTCATAGACCAATGACTGTGACAATTATGTTGTTTATCTTTGACTCCTTCACAATAAAAGTCGCTCTTTGTTTCACCTTTTTAATGGTGTTAGCATCTGAAAGAGAAAATGTTCACTTTGCCTTAGGAGTAATTTACATCAGCGAGATGATCATTACTTAATATGAATATGAATCAAAGCCGCCCTACGGATTAACACAGCCTGTAAAATTGCAAATACATACTTTAGATTTTTAAACAAATGTGTCAGATTCCAGCTTTAAAGACTATAGCGTTGCTACAGTTTATCTACACACTCATAAATCAGACCTTACTTCTGCAAGTAACAAAATAAAAATACCTCATTATTGCAAGTATCTGTACATTACTTCAGTATTTATTTTCACGTTCTACTCTTTACCTGGGTTGTTACGTGAGGTTTAAGACATTTGAGGGGAGTATTTCCTGTCACTGTGCGTCTTCAAACATCAAACTGCCTTGAACCTATTTGGGTTGAACAATAACATATAAATGGCAATCCATGTGGGGTATCCAGAGAGGCAATTCTGGTGCAGAGATCATCAGTATACACACAAACTGCACCACTAATTCACTCAGAGATGGAGAAAGATGGAGAAAAGACAGGATGGGAGAAGAAGAAAGAAATTATTATTATAAGGTGATATTTAAAAGGCTGGAAATTTAAAATGTCCATTTAATGTCCTTATTTATTTTAGAGTTGTTGTTTTATTAACAGATATACATGATTTGTTGCTCAGTTTATGTCTCTTTTTTTCATATTAGTGTAGGGTAGTAGTTTACACATTTTCCTAACAGCAAAAGATCCCCATTTGATTCTGGGAGGAAACACCAATCCCTTGGGGGTAGTGTCAGGAAGCATCCTGCATCTGCCAGAAAGAAATCTGCCAAATCAAGCATGTAGAGCTACCCGCTGTGGTGACCCCTTGCCACAAATTGAGGTGTACAAACTTTTTGTTACTCAGAGGTTGCGTGAAAGGCAGTTTAGTGCAGGTTACAGTGGTTAGTTGAAATACTTTGTTCGTCTGTTGCAGAGTAGGCTGTGGTCTTCACGGTCAGTGTGAGGTTGAGATGAGTAGCAGATATCACATTAAATTTAAGTTGAATTACACTTTCGTATTAGCTTTATTCTAATATAAAGGTGTGTATGAGATGGAAATCAGCCGTGATAGCTCATTGAGCTTTGGTTTATAACTTGTTGAAGGCAGTTGGCTAAATCCACGAGCAGCAGCCGCTGATCACAGCCTGTATACTAAATCTACTGGACCACACAATGGAAATGGTTGCTAAGTGACTATTTCCCCATGCTGCACCCACACCTGCTGAATCCCACTTTAACTCTCGACTATACAAATGTTTCTGTTTAGGTGCAGAAACAGTCACCTATCTACATTTGTTAATTTGTAGTACTGTAGCTACTTTTTTAAAATTCCCATTACTTTTGTCTCCTTTGTCTATATCGCAGAATTAGAATAGAATAGAAGCCAGAATGAAGTTTGCATTTCCTTGTTTTGTTTTAATAACGAGCTTCAGCTTTTCCACTTTTACTTGAGTAAAAAAGTTGAATCAGTACTTCAGCTTTTATCAGAGTACCTTTTAACACAAGGATCTGTACTTGTGACAAATGTGTGCACCTTTGCCATCTCTGCCTGCAAAAGGATTCTGGAGCTCCCCGTTTATGTTCCCAAAACTCTGAATCAAAGATATGTTTTTCAGATTTGGCTAGCTTAGTGTGGAGGTATTCTCAAAGATCATGAAATCCCCTCTCGGATTGCTCAGTTTTTCTTCTGCTTTCCCCCCCACTGAATAACAATTGATGATTTTATTTCATAATTTCAGAGTTATAATTATTTTCACCCAGGGGGGCCTTGCTGAAGCCATGGTCGGTGCAGTAATTATTCCCAAGGAGGGAGTAATGGGACATTTAGAGGACGACACTGCCAAAGATTTCTGTAACGCTCCTTTGCACTTGTGGTTGGATGCACAGTCACATTTTATCCATTTATAGAAAAGCAATTAGGAGATAAGCAATGACATAGAGTGAGAGATGGAGTGAGAGAGAATGACAATGAGGGAGTGACTGAAGTAACAAATGAGATGCACTTGTTGTTGTGGAGATGCTCTGCTTCCTCACAGGAAGAGTGCAAGCGTGGGGAGGATGTACAGCAAACATCCTGCATGTGTCACTCTAGAGACTCACATTAGGCTGCAGGTAGAAACTTGGAGTGATTACAGTAATTAATCCAAGTGCTCTGTGTGTGAACGTGTGATCGTTAAGCGTTTTATGCAATTGATGTGTGTCTGCCTGCAGATACCGCATGAAATTATGGAAACAAGAACATTTTGAAAACAAAGAGACAGCAAATAAAGACACATGTAAGCGCCATCAAGGGAGCTGTTGGACGAGACAAACAGGGGAGCCGGAGTCTGGTAGTCCGGGCTTTTTAGAAGAATGCCAACAGTGCAGCTCTGTGAGAAATGGCTGTCAAAGATGCCCGATTCATTCTGGACACAAACGGAGAATAGAGAGCATTGTGTTCATGCTTTGATTTTACAACATATCCTTGTGTGTCAACCTTCAATGAATCATCATGAAAAAAATATTTGTTTTAATCTCATATCTATGTTTGTACTTGTAAATATGACACCAATATATATTATGGGGCAAAAAATAAGAGGCTGAAGTCTGATTAAATACTTGGACTGCCTGAAGATCCTTTTTTGTTGTGACAATAAAACTTCAAACATTAGCTGATCTCTATTTTTATGCTTTACCTATCTGTTTTTTTTAAAGGCTTATTAAAAATGCACTTTTCAAGAAGATTGGTCCTAAGAAAAATCCACTAGATATAAAGCTATTTTTCCTCAGAACTCCTCAAGAAGCTACAGTTCTTACATTTGCTCTGAAGAGAATCATTCTGAGTAAAGTTTTAATCCATCTAAACATATCTCTCATTTTAGCTCTGGTGTAGTCTACATCAATTTCTTTATCTCTGTCTGGCTGTGAAGCTGCTATATGTCCCTTTTCTTTTCTTTTTTGGATTGTTTATACCAGCTCATCTTTAGATATCCTGCAGTAAAAAAAGTCTTAATGAGAGCCATTACTGTATTACCAAATACAGAATTATTATTGCATTGAGTTGCCATAATAAAATAGAACTGAGTATGGGGAGTTATTGTTTTCTAAAAACGACAGTGACAAAAATATGACCGTTTTCATATGTCATGTTTTCTTTAATAATAAAAAGCTTTATGCTGATACTAAAACTGTCTGATTAGCTGGTAGTTTATTTTTGTTTTGTTTTTTTAAATGTCCCAAGATCTTGAATCTCTAATGATGAAAAATGTATCCCATGGCTTTACAAAGCTGCTCACAAAGATGAAACAACAAGTTGTTGTTGTTTTTTTAAAGAAACTGGAGGGAAGTAAAAATAACTAGAGCTTTGTGAGAGTTCTGAGATCAGTCGGGGGCAAAATTGTCAAGGTCTGCGGAGGCAGACCGTGCGGAAAGGTGTGTGGTGGACCCAGGTGCGAACACAAACAAGGATGCAGGAGTGGATTCCAACCAAAACGAGCCTTTTATTATGGCTGAAAAACTCATGGAAAAGAACAACAAAGTAACTGAGGGAAAACCTGAACATAGACTGGGAAACTATGACTCTAATGAGATTTAGACTGCAAAATACAAACTATGGCTGGGATACTATGACAAGGGGTAGGGGAGATAACACAGACGACGCGAGACAGACTGTATGAAACACAGAGACTAAATACACATGAGGGATGATCAGGGGAAGTGGCCACACATGGGAACACAGCTGACACACATGAACTTAACGACAGGACAGAAGGAGTGAAACTGAATACACTGACCGTGAATACAGACTTTCAAAGTAAAACAGGAAACATGGAGATTAGACAAGACACATGAACCGGGGAGACGTAGTACAGGGGAGATGACATAACCACACGAAGGGCAAGGGAGACTTAATACACGGGTAGTATGTACAAATGGCTGGACTGCCTTAGTGACCCTAAACAAAGAATAAACATCAAAATAGGCTAAAACACAAAACACTGGGTCGCACGACCCAGGACCATGACAATACCCCCCCCTCAAGGGCTGGCTCCCGACAGCCCAAAACCGAGAAACCAAACAAAAACAGAAAAACCCCACCCAGGGCGGGAGGCGGGGGACCAGGACGGAGGGACCAGAACAGGAAACAAAACGAACAACAGAACACACAGGAGCACAAGACCAAAGTCAAAACAAAGTTCAGGGGGCCGACCCAGAGCCCACAGGCACAAGAGTACACGGGTCACATGGTCGGGGGGCCGACCAGGCGGGCGGCACAGGTGACAGAGCTGGTCCGGAGGCCGGCCGCGCAGAAGGCAGCGGCGGCGACGAAGGCGACGGAGCAGTTCAGGAGGCCGGCCGCGCGGAAGGCAGCGGCGGCGACGACGGAGCAGTTCAGGAGGCCGGCCGCGTGGAAGGCAGCGGCGGCGACGAAGGCGACGATGGAGCAGTTCAGGGGGCCGACCGCGCGGAAGGCAGCGGCGGCTCCCAAGTGTCAGGCGTACCGGCCGAGGCTTGGAGGGCACAGGACCAGGCGACGCTGAAGCGGAGGCTGGCCCAGGCGACGCTGAAGCACAGGCTGGCCCAGGCGACGCTGAAGCACAGGCTGGACCAGGCGACGCAGAAGCACAGGCTGGACCAGGCGACGCAGAAGCACAGGCTGGACCAGGCGTAGCAGAAGCACAGGCGGAGGCTGGACCAGGCGAGGACGAAGACTCGGATGAAGCTGGACCAGACGAAGCACAGGCTGAAGCAGGACCAGGCGACGACGAGGCGGCCGCAGGTGGCGGCTGGACAGGCCCCTCGGGCCCTCCAGCTGACGAGGGATGAGGCTGAACGGGCCCCTCGGACCCTCCAGCGGAGACAGGAGGCTGAACGGGCCCCTCGGACCCTCCAGCGGAGACAGGAGGCTGAACGGGCCCCTCGGACCCTCCAGCGGAGACAGGAGGCTGGACGGGCTCCTCGGGCCCTCCAGCTGACGAGGCATGAGGCTGAACGGGCCCCTCGGACCCTCCAGCGGAGACGGGTGGCTGGACGGGCCCCTCGGACCCTCCAGCTAACGTGACGTGAAGCGATGGTGTCGCCGCAGGGTGCCGGATAGGCACACCTGGGAGTCCAACAGCAGATGCAGGACAAACAGTTATGTAGGCCCCTGGCTGGACTAGGAGCTGAGGAAACACAGGCTGCTGAGGCACAAACCCAGAGAGAGAGAAAACAGGTAGAAAACAGTCTATAGGGCTTAACATCTTGGCATGAAAAACCGTGAAGTGAACAGTGGTAGGGACCACCAGTTCAGAGCCAGCAACCATTAGGTTCCCAGAGTCTGCATCAGTCCAAGGTGGCTCGCAGGTTACTGGCCCAGTCTCAGTAATCCTAGGAGAGGCCAACATAAGCTGGTTGGACTTAACCGATGGTAGTGTGCGGCTCAGAGGAGCTGGTTCAACCATACGGAAAACAACATCAGGAGCTAACTCCTGAAAAAACAGTAAACACACAGGTATGGACCTAACCAATGTCACCGTGGTAGCATGACTGTGGTGTGTTGGATGGATGTGTTTGTTGGAACCTGCACCCGCAGTGATCTGTGGCGTCAGAGTGATGACTATATTGAGTGGAGAGACAGATACAGGCAAAACGGTACGTAAACCATTAACTGAAGCAGGTGACACTTCAGGCTGAGAGTGAGTGGTTACAACATTGTTCGAGGCTAAACTCTTATCCAGTGATGAGTTCACAGAGACAGGAGAAAACGGTGTCACATTAACCCTGATCTCAGCCTCCATCTCCTGAGTGGAGGTACTGGTGCTGGAGCAAAACAGTTCAGAATCACCCTGTGTATGACCTTCAGGAAGACAGAATTCATATTGTGACGTTACACAGTCCAGGTTACCATGATCAGCATTTATGTTTTCATCTTGACAGGTTAGAGTGAGTTCATGATCGGCGTTCACCGTTTTCAGTTCATTAAACACAAGAGTAGCAGGGAAAACAGGATCACTAGTCATGTTACACTTTAATCCATGATTTGCCAACTCTGCAATATCCTTGCTTACTGTGGCTTCAGAGGGCCCCGGAGTTGAGAAAACACAGTTCTTGAGGTCAGGCTCAGAAACAGATAGCTCAGACTTGGATGGAACCTCAGACATGGTAAAAGACACAAAAGGAAACACCTTCACCCCACTACTCACACTATTACCCTGAGAATCAGTGGAAGTCTCTTTCAGTCTATGCGTAGATTTTGTGGTCCCTGCAGGATTGAGTGAAGCAGTCATGATCGGCTGAGAAGGACTGTCCCCAGGGGCGGAGCGTGGGGGTGGCTTACGGGGCTTAAGCCCGGGTTGTTTTGTCAGAAGCCCGGGGTATTTTGGAGTGTAATTTTTTCATAGTTAGATGCCTGGCTGACAACTGTATAAAACAAAAAGTACACACAATATTCGAAGCACATAGTGCACACTGTGGGAATTTACGACTGTGCGTGAATCCCCCCCTGATATTGGTATGATCCAAGCTCAGGCACTAAGCGACTGAGCGAGGGGGCGGGGGGAGCTGCTGCCCGTGAGTGCGCTGTTGGAGAGACGGAGCCAGCCATACTAAGGAGAGCTTAAGTTTGACCAGGTACCAAAGCAAATCATTCGTACCGTACAAATAATGTAAATATGACGGTGCATCACGAAAGATTGATATGAAACTGATCACTTGACCAATATTATTTTACTTGCTCTTCAAGTGAATCAACAAATGGCGAAATGAAAAGCCGAACAAATGCTATTTTTTAGAGAGTCTTAGCTTACGTGTGTTTATTTCATATTTTCAGTTCTTACCCTCCCCGACTAATTCGGTTTCAGTTATGTACTGAAATATAAGAATGGACATTAGAGGGTTCTTTCAAAGAAAAAACTCAGGTAAATGTTATTTTATATATTATGCTTTGTATGTTGTTCAGTATATTTCTATGCAAAACAAGAGGGATTTCAGTACACAGCAGGATATTCACATTTGTAACCAGATATTTACATACACTTTATGGAGAAAACATAAAACATTTTTACTGTACAACATCAATTTAGAGTAAACTTTTGTTTTAGATAAATATTGAAATATATTTTGAATTAGTTAAATGTCAGAATAAAGAGAGACAGAGCTGTCTATTTTTTATCACTTTCATTAAATTTAGGAGTACATGTACACTAAGTTTATTGTTAATTAATAAGAAAACTCCAGACGATTCCATTGTGAGCTGAAGAAGCTTCTGATAGGTTAGTAGAGTCCATGTGAGTAAATTGGTGGCACAGCTGTGGATGCATATAAGGCAAAACACAGAGCCTGTTTCTGTGACATGGGAAAATCAAGAGATGTCAACCAAAACACCAGGAAAAGAATTGTGGAGCTCCATAAGTGTGGCTCAATTTGAATACAATTTGGTGCCATTTGCAATTAAAAAACACAGACAGTTTCTCTCTTTACTCTTAAAGTTAACAAATATGTTTTTTATATTTATCAATCTAAAAAAATAAACATTTAGTCTGATTTGATGTTACAATTAAAAAAGTGTTTGTGTTTTGATCTGAAGAGTTTGTAAATATCTGGTTTCAACTGTATATTTGATGATTGTCAGCACAAAGAGGGAGAGAGAGGAGCAGAGATTGAGATGGAGAATGAGGACAGAACAGAGATGAACAAGAGCAGGTGAGACACACATGTTAGTCAAATGGTTGCTTACTAAAAGTATCACTGTATCATAGGTACTCATGTATCTTGTACCTAGTGTTTCTTTTTAGGTTTGCTATTTTTCAAATTCTATATTTATTAAGTTCTGCAGGCTTGTTTGCACAACAAGGCTAAATAATTATATAAACTTTTCTCAATCTAAATATTGTACTTTGGTAGAATTAAATAAATAAGTGTAGTGCAGGTCTATGATGATTTTTAGTGCTACTATCATCTAGTTCTGATTGTGGTTCTGTCTTGGTTAAGTCCTCAGTAATCCTGCTTTTGAACTGTTGTAGTCCTGTTTTAATTCTGGATCAGTTCTGGGTCTGGTTGAATTGGGGTTTAGTCCCTGTGTCTTGATACAGCCCCGACTTCGTTCTGTCTTGCTGCTCAATTAAAAAACTAGTTTAAGGTGTCCTGCATGTGTGATATATATATTTCCCTATATGAAGTCATTCTTTTTTGAACAAAACTCAAAACAGAGCCTATTAATCTTTCAGTCATTTCTACACCCCCCCCCCCTTAAAAAAAAAAAAAAATCCCACATGCATACTACCCTTTAGGGCTAAGCCCCGGGTGTTTCAAATGTCTGGCTCCTCCTCTGACTGTCCCTAGCCTGTGGCTTGGTGAATAGCTCATTGCTAGCCATATCACCGGCTAAGTCTGTAGTTACTTCACATGCCGCCCGCTCAGAGGTAACTTGGCTTGACAGAACAGGTTCACTCACCTCCGAGCATCGGGTGATGCGGTGACGACGCGAACGCCGTTTTTTCTTGGCCGTGGGCCCCGTTAACGTGGAAAGTGGAGCCTCCTGCGGTGACGCAGAGGCTGAGGAGGCGAGTGTTGGCGGAGCGTCAGGCGGGAGCTCCTGGCAACTCCGGGGGCCCCCAAAGGCCAGGCGTGTCCCGCGGAAAATCTCACCGTAGTGAGGAGCGAGCCCTGGCTTCCCCCGTTGCTCCTCCTCCAGTTGCGCGCATGCGGCGCTCTGCCGCTCCTCGAGGTCGAAATCCATTACCTCCACAGCCTCCTCGTGTCGTTCAGTGGAGGGCGAGACATGCCGTAGCGATGAGCGACGGCGACGTGAACGCCGCTTCCGTCTTGAAGTGGACGCGGATGGAACTTGGTTTTCTGTGGTGAAGGAGTGAAACTGAATACACTGACCGTGAATACAGACTTTCAAAGTAAAACAGGAAACATGGAGATTAGACAAGACACATGAACCGGGGAGACGTAGTACAGGGGAGATGACATAACCACACGAAGGGCAAGGGAGACTTAATACACGGGTAGTATGTACAAATGGCTGGACTGCCTTAGTGACCCTAAACAAAGAATAAACATCAAAATAGGCTAAAACACAAAACACTGGGTCGCACGACCCAGGACCATGACAAAAATAAACACAAACAGACTTGGCCAGAGTATAGGCATGGATGTGGTTTCACTGCTTGGGCGTGTGGAATGAATAAACCAAATGCTCAGTGTCAATCATACAAAAAAGAAAAACCTGGCTTCTCAGTAAATGTGGTTTTCAAATTAAATGAGCTAAAACAAGACACACAAAGGTGATATCACTACAGATTTACTTGAAATTATATTTCTGCAACCCTTCATTTTCTAACCATTTGTGTTTAGATGTACCTTGGGATAGCTGTAATAAGATATAGGTTGAGGTGGATGAACACATCCTAGAGGATGTGTATTATATTAAAGTTGATGACAGTACAATTAGAAAAAGACTAAACAAGTATGACTTCTATGGAAGGGTTTCCAAGAGAAAGCATATTCCCTTTATGAAGAGCATTGTAGCAGAGCTTAGATTTGCAAAGTTACATCTAAGAAAATCACAAGAACAATGTTCTTTGAACAGACAAGAATAAAATAGAGATGTTTGGCCATAATTCACATCACAACGATCCCAAGAATGCCAGCAAATCTACACAAGACGTCTAATTACATTGATGGAAAAGATAACACAGATGCAAATACATTACCTTAAAAATATAAAGCTGCGATTGCACTTTTCTTGTATAGATACATATTTTCTATGAGACAGGATTGTCTGCACCCACGTCATCTGAAGCATTGTTAAGATAAAATGATAAAACTTTGGCTTTAAACTGAAGCACGTTTGCCAAAAAAAAAACTTAAGTGCATCTCTAGCAATAATCCAAATTTGGCTGGTAGGAAATCTATCAACCATTCATCTGCTCATTTGAAAATATGTCAAACTAGGGAAACTTAGTTTATTTTGTAATCACATAAAATCTTTTACATTCAGACTTTTTAACTATGACTCTTCAACAGTTAAAGCTGTGACAGTTACAAGTGTGTTTTTGGAAATGCTTGATGAAAACTTAGTGAGCTACTACAGTGTGTTAAGATGTGGCATCTGAGGGAAATGTGGAAAAGCTCTTTAAGATTGTTCAGGCTTTAGAGTGTGTCCATTAATCCACCAAGTTCGTCTGAGTACATCCTAACTTAATTTGGATAAAAGCTAAGTATAAATATTTGAAAATAGATGTATAAAGAAAGAATGTACTGTAGAAAGTGCAATGAAATACAGGGTATTTGTCCTTTTTGTGTCATCATACACTCCAAAAATAAATAAATAAATAAAATAAAATAAATCTGTGCCCTCTCTTAAGATGTTGGAACCTGTAAACCACAAAAATAAATTAAATATTTTACTGGACGGTTTCACCCAGGCAATTAAAATCTCAAAAGAAGGCGTCTCCTTCATGTATTTGATCTCTAACAGTTTGTATCTAGTTCTGCTGTATTAAGTCTAACCTGCACAGTTGAGGCACTTTACAGGGTCTTTTAGAAGTTTTCCAAATTATCTTGGAAATCTTTCCATTGGCCAATGGAAGGATTGATTTCTGTGTTCTTTTCCAATAATAGATCCAAGTGAATAAATGAGACTGCATTTAAACCTTACCCACCCAGAAAAAAAGCAGTACTTAATGTTTTCTCCAGGCAAAACTGTTTTATTGTTTTATTTGCTGTTTTGCATTTAGTAGAACATCTTTAACCCTAATCAAGGTCCTAATTCTGTAAAATGTTTTTACAGGACCTTTATGTAGTCCTTAAAAACCAAGTATATCCTCACTGCTTCCCTAGAAATAAAGAATATAAGCCAGGTGCTGCTGATCAAATGCCTAAACTGATAATCAGCAAGTGTGACTGCCTCTAATAGAAAGAACACTTTGGAAATTTGCCAGTCTGGAGTATTCAGGAGTGTGTTAGCACAGTGCTATAATCATCACAGGGGTGGATGCCTCAGTAAATTCATGTTCAGTGTCAAATATACAAAAAAGAAAACAAAAAAAACAAAACAAAAGAGCTGCACCTCAAACTCTGTAGGCCTTTAGAAAAAGACTGACCAAGTGTGACTATGAAAAGAACATGGTAGCATGCTTAGGTTTGCAAACTTGCATCTGATCAAACCACAAGACTGCAGTGGTCCAGTCAAAGTCCAGATCTCAATAGCTGTGCATGAACAAATGCGCACAAACCCCAAACAACAGAAGCAACATTGTAAAGAGGAGTGGGCCAAAATCATGACGTGAGACACTGATAAAGTCACACAGAAAACGAGTCCTACAAGGTTAAATTTATTGAATTCCAAACCATATTGGCATAAACAGTATAAGCTTGATATCTGCACAGTTTTGTTAATTTATTTTTGATGATTTCAGGGATGGTTTGATGGTTGGAGTTTTCTCTGTATTATTTGGGCGTCTTTACCTTTACTATAAAGCACCTTTGTGGGGACCGCTGTTGTGATTTACCCCTGTATAAATAAAAGTGAATCAATATATCACCATCTGCATACAGAAACACCTTCACTGACAGCAGTAGCCTGATGTACAAAAGACCTAACCTAAACATATCTCCTTCTTTGGTCCTGTGTATTCATTTAAAGAAGGTTGTGGAAGAGTTTTTACCAAATCAACCCTGTCATGATATAAATGGTAGGCTGGTACGTATATAGGACGTCTAGTATAAGTCTCATTCATCTAATCACACACACACGCAGCACTTTTCTAGCACTCTCACAAACCCTCATATGGATGCATCAGGGGAAACTAAGTTCTATCTTAGTTTTATCAACTAAGATCTATTCACAGCCCAACATAAACTGAAAAAGACAAGCTGCATCAGTGTGAATGTGTGCAAATGACTGATTGTGTGTGAATGACTATGAGGTAGGTTAGAGATGGAAACAGCCTATTGTGGAAGTAGTTGCAGACATAAAGATGACTCATACCATCAGAGAGAGGACGAAAGAGGGAAAAGAAAAGGCCACAAATTTAACAGCAAATATTAAAAATAGTAAATCTGTCTGGTAACAATGACATACAATAGCTCTAATGATGTAGAATTTGCCTAGATCTGCTCTCTTAAGTCTATATAACTAAACTACAGAGTATTTGCTTTCCTCCTAAGGGATTATCTGATTTTACAAGAATTTTAGAAGAACATCATTACCATAAAATACCCACTGCCTAACCTTTTTCATGTTTTCCTACAAAAGCCTCTTGAATTTAAAGGTTTTAAAGGATAAAAAGAAAAAAGCCAACAATTTGTCCATTTCTCACTTGCTGTTGGCTGTTGCACTTTAATAGCTGTCTAGCTTTTTATCTCAAAGATATAGTTCTAGAAAAGTACAGTATATAAATTTTGATATAATATAATTTTAGAATATGCAAGTATTGTATATGTTTTTACTGAACTGCAGTAAATAATATGGTTTTAAAAATTGCTGTGTGATTTCTAATGTGATCTTGTTTAGAGGCCATAATTATATTAAACAAACGTTTAAACCATATTTTAAGTGCAAGATCTGAACATTTTTCATGACTTAACCCCCCATGTGTTATACAGGTGTCAGCAGCAAGCTCGACCTTCTCTTTAATATTCTGTTTGATATTAAAGGGCCATCCAGGAGGAAGCGATGATGGAGAGAAATGATGGCAGCAGATGACAGCACCATTAATCAGAAGTCGAGACTGAAAGGTGCTGGCCTTGGCTCCGACATGAAACTCCAGAGCTCACGCGCTGACTTGCTGCTTATGGTGTGGCTATGCACAACACTACGCCCCTCTCCTCTCCTCTGCAAATGTCAGACTCATATCGTTGCCAGCACCACCTGTTGACTTTATTGATAATGTTTATTTGTTTCAGTGAGTGTGCCTCTGGCTTTATTAGCTGCACAAGTGGATTTTGTTGGTGTTCACTTTCTCTTCCTGCTCTTCAGCTGCATCTTTTTGTTTCCCAGTCAGCCCAGCTTTGTACCTGCTCCCTGCATGTTAATGAGAAGTGTTTGACCTGCTCTTTACACAGAAAGTGTGTTTAATTTTTCAATTAAGATAACTGAACAAAACCTGTCAACCTGTGCGCTTTTATTTTGAGGTGGGAGACATTACTGGTTTACGTCAATGGCAGGTATAAGTCGGGACAGTTGCAACAGTCAAAACCCTCGAAGCAAATTCTAATTTAGACTCGTCTTGATAATCAGGTAGACAGCAGGTACTCTCGAAAACATATCAAACTGATCAGGAAAGCGCTGCTCATAGGGGACTGAGCTACTGGTTGGGTATTTTGCTCTAATATTTTAGGATCTTTTTTGAATTAGCCATATATAAATAAATTAAAATTGAACTGAACTAAAAACTCTTTGGTTAACTTAAAAGTATTTTTTTAATTAGTTTTATGTTTTAATATTGTCCTCTATATGAATTTATCTAATATAACTTCTATCTATTGCCATTTTACTGACTTCTAAGGAACACCGTTACTGTAGCTTGTGTCAGACTTGTTGTGCCCACTAGGGCCAAGTGTTTTGTTATGAGTAATAGGGTGGGAATGGCTGGGATCACTATGCAGTCCAAATGCCACTACGTGTTTATGTCATTTCCTATAATGAACACAACAGGTAAATATACACTCACAGGGCACTTTGTTAGGTACACCCATCCAAGTGCTCCTAAACTCAAATAGCTAACCAACCAATCGCATGGAAGTACCTCAGTGGATTGAGTAGTAGTACCACACATGTGGAAATGGTCAAGATGACCTGCTGAAGTTCAAACCAATCCAGTGAATAGCAGTTGGTGACAATGTCAAGTTTTCAGAGGTCAGGGGTGAATCGCTAAAATGCTTTAAGCTCATGGTAAGGCAAAAGTAACTTTAAAAAAACCACTTGTTACAATCAAGGTATGCATAAGAGCATCTCTGAATGTGCATCATGTTGAACTTTGAAGAAAATGAGCTCCAGCAGCAGAAGACCATACCAAGTCCCACTCCCTTCAGCTAACAACAGGAAACTGAGGCTACAGTTCACAAGATCTCACCAAACAATAGAAGACGGAAAGACTTTCACCTGGTTTCATGGTTCTTGACTTCTGCTGTGACATTCAGATCATAATCTCAGAATTTGGTGTAAACAACACAGAAGCAACCTGCCTCGCATCAATGATTCAGGCTGGTGGTGGTGGTGTAATCCATGAAGGGTATTTTCTTAGTACATTTTGGGCCTTTTAATACCAACCGAGCATGTTTTAAACACCACTGGTCACCTGAATATTGTTGCTGACCGTTCACCCCTTATGATCACAGTGTACCCATCTACTAATGACAGTTCCCAGCAGGATAATATACCATCTCACATACTGGGTTCTTGACCATGACAGTGAGTTCATTGTGCTCAGATGACCTCTACACTCACAGATCTCACTCACAGAGCAATCCTGTCGATGTCCAGCCAACTAATCTGCAGCAACTGTGTGATGCTATCAAATCAATATGCTTGAGGAGTGCTACCAGCACCTGTTGGGAGTACATTATAACACAAAGAAAAGCTAATGATGAACAAAATGAAACAAAATGACTTGTTGCATCTGTTGGGTTACGTGACAAAATTGGCTCTTTTAGACTTTAATGGGGGTTTTTTTTTCAAAAACACAGGTTTATAATTCACATGCACTGCAGATGTGATAAAATCTGTTGTGAAAGAACAACAAAGCAGAAAAAAGGAGCACAAATCACACATATATCCTTTTTTTCCACTCTCACTAAATTATAGAGACTGAATAGAATCTGCACACTGACTTTTCTACACGTAAAGAAGAGTTAATAACTGCTATTCAGTAAATACGACCAAAGATAATAATGCTGTAATATGACTGGAGGCCTACAGCTAAATAATACTACATATTGAAAAAGAGTACATGCTTTTGAAATACTGTGAAATGTGGTCTATTTTGCAGCTTGTCCTTAAGGCTGGGGTTGACTGCAGCATCTACATTTTCTTGTTTAAACTATTTCAAATGATCTTAAACATTTTCTTCATACAATTTGCTCTGTGGCTGTTTCATGAAGTTTTAGCTTGGTCCTTTAGTTTTGATAAAAGGAAAGTTGTAGAGTGTCTATAACTTTAAAGCAAGGGTTTTAAAGTGGTAACTGACAAAATTGGCTAAAGACCATTTCCAGTTTAATGTGAAAGAACCTCTCTGGGCTGCCTGAAGCCTTGGCCTGAACTCAGTCTGAAACATGGATGAATGGAACATTGACTCTGTGAAACAGGCCACATCACTCAACATGAGGGCCGGGCAACACTCGTGCTCGTGTTGCTTTGAGACACTTAGCAGGCCGCTTCTGCTTCGTTCTGCGTGCTCGAAATAAATGCTCATGATTTTCGAAATGCTCAACGCAACAATTCCCTTGCTTTGGGTTATTTGCTTTTCTACATTTTTTGTGTGTCCAATAGATGTTGAGAAACTTATTAAGTCTCCATTGTTGAGTACACAATCTGTGTGCAGCTCTGAGAGTTCAAGGACAGAAGCAGAAGAAAAAAATCAATATAAACTAGCCTTAAAATTATGTTTTTGTGGCGTCACAAAATTGTTTTTCACATTAACTCCGTTTAGCACCGTTCCCTTGACCCTCAAGTTAAGAGCCAAATTTGCATTTCTGATAATATGCACACAATCCTCCGATTTACTACTGTTACTGTTTTTGTAACAGTAGTATTACTGTTTTTGATGGTCTTCCTTTCCAAAGCAAAGATATAAAAGCAGCAAGAAAATGCAGTTATCTGTAATACACAAGCCTCTCTCAAGTTCAACAATACATTCGTTTGAATATTAATTTGAAAAATCATAAAGAGGTCACAAAGCCAGCAGCACTTGCAGCAAGTAAAACAACTTTATTGTTGGACCAAAGCATTTATTGGCTTTGCTGAAGTCGCACTGGAAGCAGGTGAACCCCTTCTTCAGTTAAAAAAACCACGGCTTTTATTTTGCTATTGGAACATCCTCTATTAAATTGTATTTGTAAACTGCTCACCTTTTTAGTGTTGTGTGAAAGCATGAGTATCCTGTTCGAGCAAGTGCTGCACAAATAGCAGAGCCCATCCTCAGCAAGCCGCAAATCCAATTCTGTCTCCAGCTGAGACTCATGAGAGCCTCGATAACTCTGTTTAAGCTACTGATAATATAAATCTGGTAAATGATGTTACATCATAGTTTTGTTTTTCTTTTTTCTTGTAGGGGCAAAAATGTCAGTTAAATAAAGTGACCAATTTTTTATACTAAAAATAAAAAATGCCATGCACTCATACTTCCCAGGGTTATTAAGATATTTCCTGCTATTTCATTTGTCATTGTAACATCTGCATATTTCAATGATGAACTGTAATCAGAACACATCCCCTTGAGCATTGTGAAACAGTAATTCCTAGAAGATGACAGATATTCAGCTACAATATGCCTGCTTCTAAGAAAGATTATGATTGAAAGTCCTCATGTCACCAGCTTGTGTGTCTGCCGTCAGATCTCAAAAGACGATTATAAGGTAGTGACTTGGTTTTGTTTGGTATATTTAACTTTTTTGTTATCTGAAAAAAAAAACCCTCTTAAATGTATTTTCCTGGAAACAGGAAACATACAGGTAATCTCTCCTGGCAATTCTGTGCCAGGGACCACATAAAGCTCTGCCATTGTGCACCCTCTATTAAAGCCAGAAAGCAATCTACCACAGTTTGTCTTTTGTTGCTGCTCCTTACCAAAGGGGATTATGGCTTTCCTTTTAAAAATAAAAGGTTTGTATTCAACAGATAATGTCAGAAGATATGAGATGGCTGGTCAATGTCAGTTTAATGGACAAATATCTTTCTGTTTCTCTCGGTTTAGTCCCTCAGATCCTACAGAGAAGTCACTCTTAAACATACAAACACCATGGGGAGAATTTTTATGCATGTTCTGATATACAGTACACTCTTTTGTCTTATATATGCAGACACCTTAAAATGACACCTTTGCGCTATTTTTTTTTTTTTTTTTACTGCACTGAGTCTCTCCAAGGGTTCAGAATAAGACTCATACCACAGAAGTTTTTTTGTTTTGTTTTTTATTTGCATTCTCAAGATGTTTCCAACTGCTCATTAGCACCGAAATATGTGAATTAGTTTACAAATACAGACTAGGTAAGGCAGATGAAAAATATTAACTTCTACTGTACATATATATAGTACAGTAGAAGTCTTGTGCCACCCTTCATTTTGCCATATTTATTTAAATAGGTGAAGGGATTTATTGAAACATGTTACAACCAAATATATGTTGCATAGTTCCAGTTGACTTGGAATGTAATATTTGATATTACTGCCATTAATCTTCAACACAGCCTGAATTCTTATGAGCAAGGTTTCTTGCCATTTCTTTAGGTAGTCTTCGAGAATAGCTCTCCAGGCTTTTTGAAGGACATTCAAAGCTCTTCTTTGGATGTTGGCTTCCTTTTCCTCAGCTATCTGTCAAAATGATCACACATTGCTTCAATAAGATTGAGGTCTGTGTTTCAGGAACGCCAGTGCATACCTGATAATGTTCTATTTTGTGTTTCTCTATCCAGATATGCATTTGAAGTGTGTTTAAGGTCACTGTCATGCTAAAAAAAAAAACTGTTTCCAATCAGATGCTTTTCAGATGGTATTGCATGGTGGATCAAAATCTGATGGTACTTTTCTGCATTCGTAATTCAGTCAGTTCAGTTTTGAAAAGATAAAAAAACACAGGCTAAAAACACAGACCCAAACCATAACAGAGCTTCCACCATGTTTTAGAGATGGCTGTACTGTTTGCCTATTTCCTGAAATCCTTTGTATATACAGATGATCATTTGAGCAACAATTTTTACATTTTGATTCATTACTCCATCATATCTGTTGTCACCAATTTCCAGTCTAGTTCTTGTGTAATTTAGCATACCTCTGGCTTTACAGCCATCCACCCACTGAGGCCGTTTCTAATGAGCCTTCAGCTAACAGTAGATGGATCAACTGAAGGGCTAGATGCATCTCACAGATTCTGTCAGATCCATCTATTCTCTGCTGCTCATCCTTATCAGGGTTGCAGGGGTAGCTCCCATAAGACTGGTGCAGGGTACACCCTGGCCAGGTATGGATATGCCAAGTTTTCAGCTAGTAGCTGTTTGGGAATCACCTTGTTGATGCAAAAAGTACTATTTAATGCATTCCACACTGTGTCATCTTTGGCAGTTTTCATGAATTGAGCTCAAGAAATGGGAAAAAAGATGTGTTTTTGTAACAATCTGACAGTAAAAAAAAAAAGGTGCATTCCCCTTTTTCTTTTGGGTGCTTGCTTTACTGCCTCCATCTTCCCTAGTCCCATTCTGTCACACCTCATATCCTCTTTCCCTACAACCATGTTTTTGTTTTTTGTGTCTTTGTTTCTTTCTTTTTTTTTTCTTTTTTACATTTCCTTTCTTTCATTCTGACTTTTTTTGTTACTATGGTCTTCCTCTTTTCCTCCTTTCTGATAGCTTCATGCTCAACATCCTTTGTTCACTGTATCCACTGAACAAAGGGTGCACATGTCCAAAAAAAAAAATTCTGCCTTGCCTCTCTAACTGTCTGTAAATCACTCAACCTGAGCTGTCTCTCCGATGTACTCATTTCTAATCTTATCCATTCTGGTCACTGCCAGTGAAATATTAACATCTTCAGCTCTGCCACCTCCAGCTCTGCCTCCTGTCTTTTTGTCAGTGCCACCATCTCCAAACCATACATCACAGAAGGTGCCTGAAGAAACACTTTAAAACTGATTCTTTGTTGTCTGTTAATATTTGTGTCATTTGAGGTAGGTGTCTTCATTATGCTTGAATGATTTGTAGATCAGTGTTAAGTGGCTTAACAACCAAAATAGATTCCTCTGAAATGTGTCAGGTATAAAGACTGGACTGAAAAAACAAAACAAAACAGCCAATGTCCAAATGAAAATTTAGAAATACCTTCAGAAAGTCTGGAGAACTATTGCTCAAGATCATGGTCACTCTTTTAAAGAATCCTCACATATTGGAAGCAATGGAAACTATAAAGAAATGAGTGATGGCTCAAGAGTTTTGCACAGCACTGTACACGCTACTCCCCTTTACATTGTATTAAAAATTCCCTTTTACCTTTTTAAAAACTGAATTGAACACCTTTATTGTTATTAAATGAATACAACAAAATTGATATCTCCCTAGAGCGCACAGTAGTTCATTAACAAATAAAACAAATAAGGAATTTCATGTCTTTTGTGTTATTTTGTTAAATTGTGTCTTTAAGTTTGTGCAAACCTGTGCGGAGTATCAATAAGATCAATTTTCTTGCCTTTAAATATGGGAGGAAAAAAATTAAACCATGTGCAACGGTGCCCTCTTGTGGTCTCACCCTCCCTTGTATGTTGATTTAAGAGAAGTCCCGCCCCTGAGCACCATCATAACCAATCACTACTCAGATGTTGAGTTGAAGCTTTCAAGCTTTGGGTGCGTGTGTTAAAATTATGCTCCTCACTATTGCCTGTCAGGTTTTCACTGGTCGCAACAAACGCTTTTGTTCAACCACTGAGTTTAGGCTAGGGTGGAAAGCGTTATCATTGTCGTCAATATCACCTTTTAAAAATGGCCAAGTTATGCACGACGTGGTTAGAAGAGAATAAAATGCCTGAAGTATAAGCTCAGGGCTAATATTTCCCCATGTAGTTCGCCTCGAGTAACTGTTCTTCCAGCTAAATCAGTGCCACGCTCCTCCAACGTCCAAGGTTGATAATTAGCCCTATAATTATCAGAAAATTCAGCTTTTCTTTTTATTGGAGAAATGAGTGTAGCAGTGTAACTGCGTCGGAATTAACCTGTCAACATAATGTAGCTGAAAGTGGTCGGAGTGTGGGTTTTTTAGGTTTGCTTTAACTAGAGAATAAGGAGTTAGTGATAGTAACGATAACTAAGTTCTAAAACTGGCAGTGACTACTGTAGAACTAGCTTACATTTACTAACGGTTTACTCTCAACGTTACTCTAACAGCGACGAACCGTGAAGTGAGCTGTTTAACCGTTTTCTAAAACCCCCAGAACCCTGTTTACTGATGGCGGTTTGTTGTGGTGTGTGTGCCATGGTGACACAGGGGTGGGTCTTTTCTCCTCTTTAGTTTTGCTGTTTTCAAGGCAACCGACCCATGCTGTGAAATCTGCCCATCATGAAATCCCTCAAGTCTTTTTGGTCATCTCATCTCCAGTATCGACCCATTACTGTGTTTGTACGAGGTAAGTTGTAATGTAATGCTGTTAGATTTCTTCACAACGGTGGTTCTTGCTCTGTGGCTCCCACAGCCCACCAGACTGGCTGGTAGTACTTGGTTGTTTGTATATCTGAACAAGTTTTTTCTTTATAGTACTGGAAGTCCTTGTTGTAAAGCAGAGGTGGTTAGGGGGGAAAGGATATTGATGCTGCCTGAAACTGTGGATCAAAGGAAGACTGTAGATTTCTTACCTGGCTTTCCCAAGGCACGAAGTTATGTTTTTACAGTATCTCTACAGAATCAGCTCCTTTTGGCAGCACTGATATTTGGGATACAGTGAACAGCAAAGTGGGGTGATTCCATGCAAAATCAGTTGCTCCTCCCAGTTGAATTCTCACGATTAGCTGTTGTTTTTAACATCCACTAGAAGTGTCACCACCTGAACCCAAACTTTAGTTGTTTTTTTTTCTGTAACTGAAGTTTAACCTTAATGTCATGGAATATATGATAGTGTTAATACTGAAAGTGCGTTCATTTAGTCTCATTGACATAGAGTAACAGAAACAAGGATTGGTACACTGGATGTTGTATCTTTTTATCTGATAATTCAATCGTGGAAATTTTAAAAGTATATTTTGGGTAAACTTCCATAGATCATATCACCATGTGCACGGTGGCTGGTTCAAACATGTTTCATTTTTGCCTAGATTTTTAATGCAGGATTACGTTCTTGCTGTGTTTAGGCAATAGCTAATTCTTTGTTAGGTATATAAAGCCATAATCATGGTTAGGGTTCAAATACACTAATTGACTTTTCATTCAGAGCTCTGTTTTCCAGTTTGCCATGGTGACATGCCCCCTCTTTGTCCTCTCTCTGTCCCCTCTTTTGAATGAAAGAAGTGTTGATGCCGTGAAGTATACTTCCTATTGTTTGCTCTGAGGCCAGGCTGGAAGAAACCAATAAAAAAGGCAGTGGTTCCTCTCTGACCTCTTAGTACCATCTGCACCAGTATGTGCTTTAAGTTCTTTGGGGAGAGGTCTTTTGTCTGTTCCTGGGGTTAGACTGAAAACTAAAGAGGCCAGAGCATTTTTTTAATCAAGGCTATGAAATCAGTTGGTTCAGTCAGTTCTTTTAAGTCACATTTCAAAATATACTTGTATAAGAAAAGCCTTACCTGATTTTACTTGATCTTAAGTCCCTTAACATTTGAATTCTGTAATTATTGCTGTTGTTATTATTATTAACATATACTGCTATACAGCTATACTGTACTGTGATTTCTTAACAGTTGGTTTTTAGCACTGCATATTATTATCATTTTGCAAACCTTAGAGACACTGAACAGCAAGTTAACAGCACTACTGGGGTGATGTGGCTTAGGCTGTAGAGTGGGCCGTCTACTAATTGGAAGGTCAGTTGTTCGCTCCGGGGCTATTCCAGTCTGCATCTAGATGTGTCCTTGAATCCCAAATTATGCATTCCTTTCAGAGTGTGTGTGTGTGTGTGTGTGTGTGTGTGTGTGTGTGTGTGTGATAAAAGTGTTTCAGTCTGTTCATGGGTTTAGCTTGTAGTGTAAAAAAGCCCTAAAAAAAAGTGTTTAGTAAGTGTAGATGAAAATTATACATGCACCAGTCTATTTACCCTTTTGTTCTGCCAGAGGAAGCTGAAAATGTTGTTAGTATGTCAATATTATTGAACTCAGAGTCCGCTGGGAGTATGAAGTAAGAAGGTGCATAAAGATGGAAAACATTGTAACGTACAGGTTACGTGCAGGTAAGGCAGAGTATTGAGGCTGGATAGTCAAAAGCACATGGTCAAAATTAGGTCCAGACTTGTTGCCAGTTCTGCCAAAAAAAATCGCCTTTTTGCTTACAAAAGTTGCCAATGTTTTGCTCAATGAATGACAGCGTATTTTGACACTGCACAATTTAGTCAACCAGTCAACAGTCATTGTGGGCAGTGTATTATAATCTCATAGGAAGAAGTTTCTTAGTTCAAATCCCAGCTGGTGTCCTTCTGCGTAGAGTTTGCCTGTTTTCCCTGCCTTTTTGAATTTCCTCTTGGTACTTTTGCTTCTTCCTACAGTCCAAAGACATGCTTTGGTTAGGTTAATTAGCACTTTTAAAGCACTGAATGAATGTATTGTTAAATATGGCTTGTAGTCTAAAGTCCAATGCCAGAGCATTCCAGTTCAGTAGTATTTAAAATAACAGTAAAAATATTAAATCACTCTCTTGAGCGGCTCCTTCTGCATATTCATCCTGTGTCCTCAGTGCTCCCTGTGCCTCCTAAGGAGATTAGCTGCCATATCTTATTCACTAGGTGTTCCTAAACAGATCGGTGCTCTGTGGGGCAGCTCCACCTACACTTCTGTTCACTGTGTGCTCAAAATTCAGCAAGTGTCACTCTGTGAAAACATATATATTCCCTGTTGATTTTATGACAGCTTTTCTTCTTCTATTCTCTCCTCTTCCTCCGTATCATCTATCCTTTTTTTCTCTCACGCTGTCATTCCTCATCTCTGTCCTTCCCGAACATCCAGCTTACCTGTGCATCATACATGTATTCTTGGCTTGCCTCACCATCTGGTTGTGATTAGTTTGTCTGTAGCACTGAGTTTTTTCAGTCTCGTGTTCTGCATGATGATTATTGTCTCTTTACAATCGGTGAAGCCCCCTGTCAGGGATTTAGAGCAGCTTACCCCATCCCCCCCCCCAAATCTGGCAGCTGAGTTAAATACTTAGTTCTCCTGGGCATGAACATGGAGTTATGAGCAGAGTAACAGGTGAGTTCTTTTTGTGCTTCTTTTTCCTCACCAAAATGAAGCTCCTATAGATACAGATAATGTAAAAGCTTCTGAATTTAGGAATTACATTTTATGCTGTCTTACCTCATTTTAATTTTATTATTATTTCCTCCCATTACATGGATAATTATCCTGGAAGCTCTGTATCTTTTTAGTTTACTTTTCTGGGCTGACTGCATGATTAGTTGAATTATTAAAATTCATAATAATTGTATTTCGACCTCAGTCCTCAGTAGGAAATGTGTTCTTTTAATAATATTCCCCACCTTCTATTTCTCCAAAATGGTTGTAACTAAAGATCTTTATCTGTTCATCGTCTCTCTACTGACATTTGTGATGAGGTAGCAGGTAAAGTTTTTCTGATGATTCTTTCATGTAGAACCTTTTTGTACATAAATGCTGCATGAAAGGAGAGCTGTTGCTACTGTGTCAGCTAAACCGTCCTCCAAGCACTTTGCAGTCACATCAGGGTTTTTGCTTTATCTTTCTTCCCAGTGAATGTGCAAATCTTTCTTGACAACCAGTTTTATTTCTACATCACATTTCAGACACTTTAAACTGCAAGCTATTGCTAAAGCATCAGTAAGCTTGACGTTCACATACAGTTTTCTTAAAAAATGAACAAAAATGTAATTTGACCACATGTTTGCATGGCTTAAATAATAGAATCTCATTTTGTGTGTAAAATCTTTGGTGAAGAAATTTTTATTATGGCTATGAATCTATTAAAATAAAATGAGCACTAAACTGTCAGGTGATACATATATTTGCATCACATTAATTTGTGGCTTGTGCAGTTTCACTTCAGCAACAGCCTGGTGGGGATTTGGTCCTCATTTGCCTGAAAATTCGTGTTTGTCCAAGAAGGAAGAAACCTTAGAAATAATACCATAATTACACTGTGAGCTCTAAGCAATTCTATTCTGAAATGACTGTTGTTGTAAACCTACCTCTCATGTTGTTTATGCGCAGAGCTGCGTGCTCTTGTTCCTTGTGGTCTAGTTTAAATGCATGGTGAGTTTGCCATGTTGGCCTGTGTGGAGAGTCGCCAGTGATTTGTGTATGAAAGGGCTCAGCGTGATGCGAGTCTGTGCATGCGCGTCTGTGGGTAAATCTGAGTGTGTTTGTGTGTAACGTTTGTATGTTAGTTAAGAGATGAAAGAAGCACCAGGCTTCATAATCTTCTTTTGGTAATCTGGGATATTGATGAAAGAAGCAACCAACCATGGTTACCACTTTTCTTAATGGAAATGTGAGTGCTGTAGAGTGTGTACTTTACTTGCGCTTTGTTTTAAAATGTTAATTGCAAGACTTTGCTTCTGTCATTGATGCATGTTAAAGTCCATGACCCGGTATGCAGTTGTTATTTCCTGACCTGCTGGCTCAAAACCAAAATAATCAAGCTACATCATCATTATGAAATAGCTGTTCTGTAAGTGGAAGTGGAAGTAAGTGATAATTACACAGTGTGACTTTGCTGCTCAAGCAATCAAATCCAAATAGCTTAAAGTTTAAATATGCATGGTCTTGATGTTCTTTGAGACCTGTTGGCAATTAGGAGGACTGCACCACCAAGTTGAACTCAGTTCTGCTCAGTATTAATTGTATCTTTTTATAAGCTTATTGTTTTGGACCTCCACAACGGTCCCAGTTTCTCACGTGGCCCCTTGGGAAAATTAATTGCCCACCCTTGCTCTAGCACATTGAAATGCAGCTTTGGGAGTGAGCCACTGGCTGTATAGCTGTCAGAGATGTTTAACTGCACACTCTGAAAACACAACTTGAGCTCATGTTGTGGAGTTGCCATAGTGAGTGTTGCAGCTCCAAGCTAATTCTTGGGAGACTTGCTATGTGACATTTTGAACTAGCAGACTAATCGAGGATCTGTTACCTGTATACTGTGTTTGTTTCCTGTGAGTTAAGCAACTGAGATGAATTCAGTAGTGTGTGTAAAAGCTGTACGGTGTGAGCAGATGGTACAGGATTTGAGCAGGGGGCAATAAAAAGAATTCTAAATCAGTGGTGTAAACACAAAGTTCATGTCGCATTAGAAACCGGTCCATACGTGCTGCATTGTAAATATTCTCATGATATCCTAAAATATCACGAGTCAGTGTTTGAACTGCACATTTTCAAAGGAAATAGTCAGTCAACTAAGCTTTAAATAATCAGGAGCCTTTTCTTAAAGGTAGCAGCATCTAGCTGGTAGATTATATGTGTATTCCCATTCTGTCATCTATGATTACATTTATGAACATTTTTAATTATGTATATAGTAAAGGTATTAAGTTTTGAATTTACTGATTATTATTATCCTGGTCAAGTCTGTTTGTCTGTCTCAGAGTTTGATCAGTGTTAAAACAGAGTAAAAAAAAAGTCGTGTAGATGGCATTAAAAGCTCTCTCCAATGAGTTTGACTGTATTGTTTAGTACAATGCAAATAAAATAAAATACAAGCACTGATAAAGAGAACAGAAAAGCTTTTAGACTGAAGGATTAGACAATTTAGAACTTTAATTTTTGTTTTTTGTTTATTTTAATTGGAAATAATTGCCGTTACCTAAACCAAGCAAGTAAGCAAATAAAGAGTGTTGTAATTTCTTTCTTTTTTCATGGCTTTATTGTGTTTGTTATGTCTAGGATGTTTTTTGTTTGTTTGTTTGTTTTTTATCTGTGACATGATTTATTTTTTTTTTTGTTAAATTATTTCAATGGAAAATAGATTAGGAATTGGGGTTAGCCTCAAATCTTCTGCATTAACAAATCGTGCTACTCAAGGTGTGTTAACCTTGATTCATTGCAAAGTGTTACATGTAGTGAAATAAGTATCGGTTGCTTGTTTGTGTTTCAGGTATTGCATCCAAATGCTTCCTGTTCCTCAGCACTGAAGAGTAATCACTGAGTCTGTAGCTGTTACCTCTGGACTGCCACCAGCTCAATGACTTCTACCGCAATTTGTAAACTTCCTCCACCATGGTTTTGAAAGTGGCTACAGAGCCAAAGAAACTAAAAAAGATGCTAAAGGTTCCCAGGCCTGGCTGAAACAGTAACTGAAGTCAAAACAAAGAACTGAGGGAGGCTGCAAGGTGAATGGAAACAAGACAGAACACCACAGCAGGGGTTCTGTTCTGGACCCCTGCCCCGGTCCACTCCTCACCTAATAGCACTGCTATATCAGAGGATGAGTGGGATGAAGAGGATGAAGAACAGGCAGAAGAAGAGGATGACTTTTTTAGTCAAATGGATGAGAATGGTATCATTGGACTGTCAGAGGCACTTGAAAATGTGGAATTGGAGGAATGCAATTCAGATGGGTGCCCTGGATCCCTCACCCCAGAGGAGGCAGATTATAGTGTGGCTGAGAGGGACACACCGTCTGAGGAGATGATCTACAAGCTGAGTAAGCATCTGTCGCACCATAAACCAACAGAAGAAGATACAGGAAAACTGTCATCCTGTGAGCATTCATTTATAATTTATTAACTTTTTTCTTGACCTTCATTTCTTAGTTTCCACTCTAAAGCACTTGAATACACCTAATTCTGAGACCTGTTTGAATAACAATTGAATAATTGTTTTCATTTTTTTTGTTTTCTCATATTTTATATTTTCTAAAACCTAAAAATAATATGCTTAAGATGATAGAAAACAAACAAATCCTGACAACTGAAAAATGTAAATTCTGTCTTTGTTCTCGAGATACTAATTATTTTGTCATCAGGTGATTAAAAGAGGTCCCTGCTTGTTTGGTTCTACTGTAGAGAGTAATTTACAATTGTAAAATCTTTACAAATACACACAAAATTTTGCCTGTCTCCCCGTCATATTAGTCTCTTTGGGCAATTTTGAGAAGTCAAAACAAAACGGGATTTAGCCAAATCTAGTGAGTAGGATTGTGGTGAACACTGACATTGTTCAGAATATTTTCCTCACACACCTTGACACATAACAGTAACACTTTTAAAAGGTCATCGTGAACAACCGAGTGAATCTTGAATAATGGCATGGATCCCCTTGGTTCTACTCCTCACATTATGTGCCACCTTGGGCTTTAGACAATAAGGAACAAACAAGCAGTTTAGTACAGAGTTGTGGTCTGAGACAAAGCTCTCATCACTACTGATCCGTGAACCTGTCTAAAGCAGAGAAAGCTAAAAAATTGCAGAAGCGCTGGCGAGGTTTTTGGGGAGGAGGGGTCCCCAACATGATGACCTTAAGGGAAACTGCCAAATTTAAAATAAGTTTGGTTGTTGATGGCTGGAGTCATGGAACTGATTGCACTTGAAGACCAAAGACGGTGCACATTTGTGTGATTCATTAAAACTACACAGTCCTTTGTTGCGCAACACATTTTTTGCTTCCTTATTATTTTTTCATGCCTTCTTCTTTTTGTAATTATAGATGAGTTAAAAACGTGGTCAGAGGATATGGAGGTGAGGCGGAGAATGGAGGAGCAGGTAGCAGAGCATCTTTCTGAGTGGAACAAACACCACGACACGACGAATGATGACAAAGATGGAGAAGAGAGAGGGAGGAGTGATTGGAGTAAAAAGAAATTTGAGCACACTAGAACATCAGGGGAGCTTGGAAGAAAGCTGGCAGGACTCGCTGAAGGATATCGTGATAAAGAAGAGAAAAAAGAGATCAGCTCAGGACAATCTTCTAGCGTTCAGCTGCATGCTGTGGACAGTGTCTCCTGTCCAGCCTCCCGTTCTGCCTTACCCCATCGTCTGCATTTCACTGCCGAGGAATTAAATACTGCCCCAGGAATTGAAGCTGAAACCTTTCCAGAAATAAGCTTTACAGAAAGTTTTCAAGAGTCTAACAGTAGCCACGTGAGCCTCAACTCCAGTCCTCGCTGTCCCGAGATAAAGCTCAGGGCTTCGCCTCAGCCAGCAGCATTGTTTTCTGAACAGGTCATCTCAAATCATTACAGGAGATTAAGTAATGGCCCTGGAAAAGAATCAGGAAAGAGAGATAAGGAGCATAGTCACCCCACTCCCACACCAAGAAAGATAAGGAAGCACTCTCCTGAGGCTGCATATTCAAGAACTCATTCCCCCGGCACAGTCAGGCCCAACAAACAACAGAACACACGTCGTGACAGGGACGTGGTAACGCCTAGAACCAGGAGCAATGCTGTTGCAGAGGACGAATCTAGGTAAAACACATTTTATTAACCATTTTATTTGGGCTTTCTTTTTGCTCTTTTCTATTTTCATACATCACAATTCTCTTTTTCCAGAAAGGGGCCTCTGAGTTACCACACACCAGACTTCTCGAAGGTCGAACCCAGAGTTCATTTTCCCAAAGGCGGTTACAAGCCCCCCAAGAGCAGGTCCTCGTTAACGAGGAAGTCCTTATCACCCGAGCCACCTATAGTCTTCAAATCCCCTGCTGATATAGTGAAAGAAGTCCTACTGAACACCGCTGGTGAATCTCCTACCTCGCCAGATTCTGACGGACAGGCAACCAGTGCAATCAACGCTATTGTGCCTCAGGAGTTCAGATGCCACCAGCAGGCCACCACACTGGTCAATCAGCTTCAGGTACTAGTAGAGACTAAGAGGTATTTCAGTTTGGAAGAGTTCTCTGTAAAATTACTTTAAACCACTAAAGTTGATTGAGATGGACAGAAGATATCTAACTTGTCCCAGTATTAAAATCAAAGTTGTAGTAATGATGGCTGCATTCTGCTTAGGGGAGGTTCTATTTCTGTGAATACAGGTTCACTGACAGGGTCTGCTGGGACACGTAATTGAAGCTTCAGTAATAAGATCTGTGCTTTTTGTACTATAACAAGTCAAAATGTCATGAAGAAGTCTGAGTTTTTCCAGGTTAGTGTGAATGCCAATACTGACTGGACTTAAAGTACGAGCTTTCATTTCAAAAGGCGAAAACGTCCCACAGGACGCACTTAGAATTTAATAATGTGTGAACATCAAACATGGATATGCCAGAAGGGACTAATATATTTAGAAAAAGTCTCATCTCAGCTCCCAGCTCAAGGTTTTAAAATGGGAAAAATAGGGGAAACGCATTTAAACACATGGCACATGAGACTCGTAGTTTTAGGGTGCCCCACTTTATTTCCTCTTTGTTTTAGTGTCACGGTTCAAATCAAACTCATCACAGTGGTGGAATCTGAATAATGGAGACATTTTGTTCATTTTTTTATTGAACGTGAAAATAAGACACCGATTTCTCTTCACTTAGTTTTAACTATAATATAACAACAATATACAAATACATTTTCTAGAATGAATTTTGTTTAATATTATTACCCAGAATGTCACTGTCTGCTGTAGCGTTTCAGTTACTATACTGAAACTGAGCATTAAGACATCCATCCATTTATTTGGACAGCCAACAAAAGCAACAAAAGCAAATCCAAAACCAAAGTACACAGAGATATTTTGCCTGGCTGTCCTCATATGTTCAGCTTTTGTTTACGTTTGACAGCCTCACAGGATGAATTAGACTAAACTGGACCTAAATTCCGCTCCAGTCTTTTAGTCCTCTCTTTTATCGCCACCCCCATTTTTGCTTTATTCCCTTTCATTTTCATTTGTCTCACTTTTTTTTCCTCATGTCACATTTCTTTTGCACTGCTTCTCCTCACTTCCTTCTCCTTTATTTCCTCTGGCTGCAGGAAGACTACGACAGACTGCTGACTAAGTACGCTGAGGCAGAGAACACCATTGATCGTCTGCGTCTGGAAGCCAAGGTAGTTAATCTAGAGATCCAGCTATAATTTATCACCTTTTAATGGTGTGGATTGAAAAACAGTACATCTCACTATCATATGTAATTATTAGTGGTCTAACCATTAAGCCACTATAAAATATTAAAGTTAATACCAAACTTCAAAGTGATATACAACTTATTTACTTAAATTTTAGGCATTTATTGAATTTTTCTTGTCAACAAAGAGTAATTATGTGGCTTTCGATAGTTGAACAGCTGTGAAAGTACTTTCAAAGTAGAGCTTAAAATTTGAATCATTAGAATTATGAAATAAATTCATTATGTCACAACATTTATATGTCTATATTTAATTTTTGCAGGACAGAAATTTAGAGAATCAGCATCCCAGGTCCAGGCAGGCTCAGCGCATCATAGACAGAGCAGTATGTCATACAAATGATTACAAATCTCAGAAAAGTGGGATTTGAAATAAATACAGAAGAGGCAGGAGTAGTGCTGAAGTGTTCGGAATTGGGTCATTTAAAGATTTGGTGGCTCATTTCTGTTTGTGCTGCAGCGCTTCACATTCAGCACTAATTGAAATCAGCTTACTGAACTCCTCACCTCCATTTTCTCCCATCTCATTCATTACAAACTGAAACACCATCTGTTCTATCCTCCCCTCACCCAGGCAGGGTGGGAGGAGTTCCTTTACAACAAAATTTGCAGATATTTGTTAGTAAGTATTTTTTTCTGATTAGACATATGTTCCAGTAGATTTACCTTTTGTAGCTGAGCTTATAACCAGTTTAATAAGAAATCTGACTGGTTCCAGTCTGATTGATGATCTGAATTTAGGTTTTAAGTGGGGTTTTTGTCTTTCTGATTAATCTCTGTTGTCTCTTAATTGTATATTAAAGTGTCCCTGTAGGTGCCATGCAGCTGTTTACTTTTGCAATATGTAGGCTGTGTGTGTGTGGGGAAAGGGCCTTCTGAGAGCCGTTAAAGGTCATAAAGATTTACAGCTTTGAGTGACTGTCAAGCTCATTTTCACACTTTGGTTGGCTGATGACTGACTATGTTTAACTCATTTTTTTCCAAACTCTGTTATTCTCCCCTGCCCTTAATTACCTCAGTACCCTCCTTATGTGTTAGTCAGAATAGTTGTGAGGCCTTAGTGAAAGCTTACAACCTGTGGACACTAGATGGGAGTGTTTTCCTGCTGTGTGTATACTGTTTTTTAATCTGACTCGCTTCACATTTCTAGAATGAGAAATTAGAACAAACACTGATCAAAACCTGCTGAAGTCTCATTTTGTATGGGTAAAAGTACTATACAGTGAAACAGTGTGTCTCTTACAAAATGTAGAAGTCCACATACAGACAGGCTAGGTATTAATTATTGAGAACACGTTTGTTTTTGTTTTTCATGTTTCTTCCAGGTTAACCTGTACTCTGACCCACCAAATCCCGGCCACTGCGTGCAATCAGGACTAAACTGCGGTGCTTCAAAGTTGCTAAAATTTGATTTTCCTCGGGCTCAGAAACCCACGACAGATCAGGGTATCTTCATTTTATTTAATGGTTACTTCTTTGCTGCTAAATCTTGTATTAGTCAGTATCTTTAAACCGGGCAGCTTGCACCACAATTATCTGAATGGAGAAATGACTCTGCAGATATTTAGAATTTTTGGGTGAACTGTCTCTGGCTTTGATGATTGTATACAACAGGCATTGTGTGCATTTTCCTTCTAATCTGTTTGTCCATGTAACAGGAAGTTCAGCTACCGGTCCTACCGAACCAGGCTCTACGCTTGGACAGCAGCTAGCCAATATTCTGTTCAGCCAGGCCGAAACATTTCTGCAGCAGGTAACTGGCCAATTAAATCTTTAGAGATGAGAATGATCCGATTTGCTGGCTGGTAATAATGGTCATTTAGGAAGTTAATCAATGATAAACCTTTTGATTTTTCATTCAGCTGCAGACGTTTGAGGATCTCCGTAAAAGCAAAAAACTTCAACCTTTTGAACAAACTGAGGTAAAAGCAACAAAAGCACAGCAGAATTCTCTAGGTTTTTAAACATCACATCTAATGGGAACATATATTGAATGGAATACATAAAAGTTCTTTCTTTTAGGGTATGGCTCAGCTTGCCGAGGGGCTCGAATCTTTGGAGAGGGGATACTTGTTGGCGAGGGATGAGCACAAACTCCTGCAGCAGCGAGGCATAGAAATCAGCCAGTTTGACCCAGAACGGTAATGTTGATGTCCAGCATTACATCTGAATACATTTTATATTTTGCATTTATGTGTGCTCATTACTCAGTTGTTTTGATTTATTTTTCTTTTTTAACATGTATGTTATGCATCAGGGAGTTAGAGGGGCTGATCTTTCAGTGTGGGCTGCGTACGGACGAGCTGAAGGAGCAGGTGGAACAGATGCAACCGGATCAGCCCACCTGGATTACTCCCCCCTCTCCACCTCCTCAACCAACCACACCATCTGCCCTCTCTGTGGATGTTGTAACCTTCACTCACCCACAGGTAGCAACAGCATCATTTTATTCTGTGTATGGCCGGGATTATTATGACTCTGTGAGCAGCGTGGGAAAATTGTAATAAACCTAGTCTGTGTGGAGGAGGTATGTGTTTTTAGTGCCCTTGTAGCACAGTGAGTGTAGGGAATTGCATTCATTCACACTCTAGTTACAAGGCAGACATCTGCAGAGTGGTTGATTACCACAAATCAGAAGGTCAGTGGTTAGATCCCAGCTCCTCCAGTGTACTGTTATATGGAACTGTCCTTAGGCAAAATGGAAAAAGCTGAAATTGCACCTGTGAGTGCTGTGAGTGTGTTATACATAACGTGTTTAACTGCTTAATGTGGTTTGTAGTGGAAAACTTGCATTTTTATTTCACAAAATTGGACTATTTTTGGTTTATGATGAAATCCCTGTTCAGGACAGGATCACAGCTTTACCAGACTTTATCTTGTCAATTACTTTTCTCTTTTTCTCTTTTGAGGTCCTGCCTGTGCCTCTGCTCTCTGGGGCAGCGGAAGCAGAAGTGAGCTCAGCCTGTAAAGAGAACGATGAAGAGAAGTCCGAGGGAGAGGATGAAGAAACTCTCTACCTCAATCCTCTGAAGGGCAAAATTAAAAGTGTTGCAGAGGACTTTACCATGGCAGTGAATCAGTGAGTAGCTATATTTAAATGCATCAATATCATGAAATCTGATAAATAAGGAGCCCTGCAGCTGGGACTTTTTAATTATTTAACTGTTTCTCCTCCATCTGTTTAGCTACCGAAGCATCAAGGAGCTTCCCAAACTTCTAGAGCGTAGCCTGAATGAAGCAGTTCTCTCCTCTCCTGCTTTAAGAACTAACATGCAGTCTGAACACAAGGACAGACAGGAAACTGGAAACAATGAAGTCTGGAAAACTCTCTCTCAGAGGTTAGTCTCAAAGTAAAAGGCAAGATGGTCTGCATTTTCACCAGCAGCAGTTTGTTTTTTCTATTGGACAAAAAATTGAGTAAAAAAAAATACACAATTGGGAGGAAGCTAATTTCTCCGACCACTGGACTAAATTCTCTCCAATTATCTGTTAACAGGAATGCACAATCAGACCATCAGGGCTATTCTTCTGACGTGAACAAACAGCAAAACAGCAGGTCCAGTCCTCGCCCGGCCTCCAGCCGGCTCATGATGTTTCCTGTTTTTCGTCAGAGTAACATAAAGAGGGTAGAGGTGGGAAAGTCTCACAGCAGCAGTCTGAGTAGCCTCGGAGATGTAAAAGTGTCAGAGGTGAGGAGCTCCGAGGTTCAGGCTGGGGGCAGGAGAGTGTTTTCTCAGGTCAGTGATATTGATGGTCACTTATCCTGTATCAGTTCGAGTAAAACTGTTGCTTTATTATGGCCTGTATGGTGTATGGTTCTACCAAGCTTGAGTGAAAATGGGCTGATCATTTTTGGATTTGGAGCTGATAAATACTGAACAACAGTTAAATTTTACTAAAAGGAAGAACCTGGTTACATACACATATTGTTGGCACTATTAAAGCAACATACTGTCATATGTCTACACTGGCAGAATACTATTTATTGCATTAGCATTTTTAGCAAATTAGTTAGCTAGGTATAGCCTATTATATATTGTTTTACTCATGCATTTTCCTTGTGCTAATTAATATATTGTATATAATATTATTATTACTAACAAGCTGACAGATCAGCGCTAGTGATGTGCGATACCACTGATTTCCTTTCCGATCTGATACCAAGTAAAATTCAGGGTGGTATCGGCGATACTGATCCGATACCAATACTTTGTACAAAAACGTATTTTATTTATTGTATCTTTTATTGTATCTCAAATTACAGCTTCATAATGATTAAAGGGCATCAGATTACTTGTTCTTATCACTTAATAATGCACAATTATCATATAGAAATAAAAAAACTGAAGTTGTGCGCTATCGGAACATGTTGCCTGCCTGCAGCACTAAAGGACTCCGTGAGAGACGTCTGTCTCACCCTAGCAGCACCTGTCCCTCTCCTCCTCTTCACTTCGCCTCAACATAAGCTCGTCATATTCTGTGATTTGTTTTTGCATAGGCTTAGATTTAACAGTGTCAATTAATGACCAATCAGTGGTTTCTCTATGGGTGACTTCTTAAATACAGCTGATATATAAGTGCAAAATGCTCCCTATATCCTTGGACTAACTCAATCAGTGTATATGTGCACTATTTGAATTGCCTCTTTTTAACATGCCAAAGTTTAATTAGTTTCAAAGTAGCTAAAAAAATAAACTTTATTTAACAGCAGTCGCCTCAAGGTGGTTTATGCTATGAGATAAAGACCCTACAATAATACTAAAATATTTCTGTAATGATTAACAAAACACTTTATTTTACTAAAGATTTGACATATTCGTTGCAGCTGCCTAGTGTGATGATCAGTATTAATGTTGTATAACTTCTGTTTTGTAGGATGGTATCATCTCTCCAGAGACAGACAGCGGGTTTGTTGGTTCAGAGAGCAGCCGTCTAACTCCTGCAACTTCCAGTCCTCTCCACCAGAGGGCATTAGAGAGGTGAGTCCAACTCGGCCTCCCTTCCTCCATAGTGATTTACTGCACTAATAATTTCAGCTCAGGTGCCATCCCCCACCCCATAACACACACAACACATTCTGATGTGATTTTCTATTGTTTTAAAGTGATTGTTTTTTTTTCTTTGATTAAGTCTTCTGTGTTTTTGTTTTTGTCCATTATGGTGCAGCGGTGTTCCAGTGCCTCAGGAAGGAAGCACGAGTCTTCAGACAGGCCGAGTCTTTGCACCATCTCATTTTTCCTCACCGTTGCACAGTCATACAGCTAAAGACCTGATTATGAGCTCCCGACTTAGCCTCAGCCTCGACCAACCACAGAGATGCAGAAGGGCAGTGAGGAGACGCACCTCCTCCTGCTCTCCAAAGCGCTGTGTCAATCTGAGACAACAAAGGGTGGCGAGTGGCAGCAGTGAGTTTGGACTTGAAAGTGACGGCAGTGAGTTTCCAATTTGATTTACTTAGTAATCAGTAGTGCTCTCTCTCTCTTTTTGAGTATTTAAGCTGCTGACCTCCCCTTATTTCTACAGCTCGCATTGACTCTGAAGGTGAAAAGACTGACCAGTACAGCAAATCTATCAATTTCCTCGACAGCTCACACTCAAGCTCTTCCACCACTACTCAGCACCACCTTTGCGATTCTCCACGAGCAAGGAGTTCCAGTCAGAACTGCATGTGAGTGTCTGGATGGGACTTGAAGCAAACAAGTCAACAGTACAAGTGGAGAATGTCCCAGAAACACAAAGCTCTGAGAGTGAGGCAGTAGATAGTCACTCTACAGTGTCGCTGTGAATCCTAATGATTTCTGATGAATGACAATAACTGTTGCTACAATAATGCAGTAACATGATCACGCCAAAAACTAGTTGTAATGTTTTTATTATAATTTTCTTTTATGTATTTTATTACAGAATCGCCTGCTGTTGAATCAGGTTGTATATTAGGAGCTTCTGTTTCCTGCACGGTGTGGTGTTTCTTGTTTCTTTTCAGAATGCGAGTGCACCTACATCAATATTTGCCATCCATTTTTTACCAGCTGAATGGTTTAGTTGCATATTTTCCACAGTAAAGCATTTTAGAGGTCACGTCACAATATTTGGCCACAAAACTTGGTGTGGTATGATAGTGCATTAGTTCAAGCTTACATATGAACTGCAAAGGTGGATTATTTTGTAAAGATCCTTTTTCTGTTTTCCTCTAGTGATGCAGTCCAGATACTGCAGGCTGAGGTAACCAAACTGAAGGAGAGACTAGAAGATAGTCTGAGAAACAAGAAGCCTATCAGCTCTATTAGATCAGCTCCATCAACTCAGGATAACAGCTCTAATCAAAGCTCCTCTTCATCTTGCTTCAGGTTGTTTTTGTTTTTTTCTTTTCAATGCTCCACATAAAACCACAGAGTCAGTCTACTGTGATGGATTATACAGTCACTTGTCTTTGCTGCCAAGTAGGAGCACTAAAAACCTGATTTGTGTTTGCTTGCTTTGGGTGATATTCCCAAATTTTTCAAATTATTCCAGATGTCTAACAACATCTGGAATTTATGACTTTTTATCTGATGTGCTGCACTTTTGACTCTGTCTAGAAAGGTGCTGTATAAATAAAGTTTTATTTATTTATTTAATAATAATAATTGTGGATGCATAATGAACTATGTGATCTTATATTCTACGGCCTGATTTGGAAATTTCATAGTTATGTCACAAGTGAAGTTTTAAGCATTTATAGCAGACTTGCTTTTTGTTGCTTGCTGTTAATTTAGTTTTCTTCCACTTCTCAGGTCTAGAGAGCAGCGGAGTGATGTCAGTGCAGGGAAAAGAGAAACACAGATGGTGGACGAGGTTGCGGAGGAGTCCACACAGAGACGAATAGCCAGGAGAAAATCTGCTATAAACCAACAAGAGCCACAACATGATTACTGTGAGTTCATCGTGATTAACAAATGATCATTAAAATCAAGGAGGGAGACGGAGTGATACCAGTTTATTCATTTCATTTAGCCATTATGAAAGCTTGTATGGTCAAACCGAAGCATGTTCACTCACAGGGACTAACAGTGTCGTCTCCTTTAAGGTTCTCATCCTGTTTTTGATTCTGAAGCCTGTTATGCTCATTAACTCCTATTTTTAATGGCAAGCCCTATCACTTATTGAGTCAGTGTTTTATTTTCAGTGACAAGATCGGCGCTGCAGCCCTGTGCACCACAGCCTCAGGTGTCCAGATGCACTCAAACATCTGCAGCACTAGACAGCTGCTCTTCCCACACAACTACTGTCTACAGCAGGCGAACACAGCACAGTAAGAACACCTACCACACCACTGGAGACACAAAGACAAATTCAGTCAAATACAGCTTCAGAAATTTGAAATTGCAGTGGGACCTGTTCAGACATGTTAAATAAATCCATGTAGGTTCTCAGTCATCTACACTGCAGTCTTGAGGGTTTGAGCTGAGGGAAACCTCTCTCTGTATTGCAGGGAAGCATCCTGTTGTTTCTGTGTCTGAAAAAGGAGATGAACCTGACAGCAGAAGAAGTCAAGCTCCTGTTTGTTCTCAGTGTTTGTCATTTCACAGAGCATCCCCTGAACGTGAGAATGAATGCCTGGATAAACATGTTTGCTAGCAAAGAGGGCAGAATCCAAGTGTCTGAAGTGCACTTTGGTTAAAAACATCTTTAAATTAATGTTAAAGCTTTATCTGGATTAATTTTATGGTTTGAATGAGTCGATCAGCCTCCATAAAGCCTCTTCTATGATGTCTCTGTACTGTCAGGACCAGCTGGTGGCGGTAGAGAGATGCTCCATTCCTCCACTTGCTGCCATCAATGTCCTCTCTGCGGACGCCTCGAATCATACAAAGTCATTAAGCCAGGTTAGAGACCATGAGATGCGTTTCAGATGCACAGAGCACTGAGGTTTAAATCCTTATCAGAAGAAGGATGTACTGTTATCTTTGTGTGGCTAATCCATTATTTCACCACACAAAGACAAGAGTTTAGTTGTGTGGAAATTTATGCCCGATTTCCACTTGACTCATAAATTTAGTCTGCAGTAAATGAAATGAGTGCAATTATTTTAAGTGTTAATGGAGCTCCTGGCCTGCTCTGTGGTTCGCAGACAGTCACAGACTCTCCGACACTTCCACACACATAAAGTACCAGCCAGCCGAGTCCCCTGATGGAGCAGTGGGGAGCAGGTTCTTTGCATCTGCAGCTCCACCTGCACTGCTGCAGTGCATGCCAGTGTGCCCTCCACCACTCCTGTAAGTGCGCTGGTCTCATAGCTCACACACTCATCTGACACAGTATGCAAAAATCCTAAAAGCCTAAAATTTTCATTTTCTGCTTCTTTTTTTGTTTTGTTTCCCAGACTTTTAGATTAACATGCAAATAACAGATTTCATTTATATATCCTTATTTTCTATTTAATTTTAAATTTAAAGATGACAAACTGTGTCCAGAATCCACACAGCATTATCGCCTCAGTCTAAAAACACAGAAGGAAGATTTCGCTGGCTTGACTGGCCAGGTCGTTCCCTAAGTGCACATGGCTGCGCTGAAGGGAGGTTTTCCCTCTCAGCTGAGAGGTTTGCTGGATGAGGATTTGGGGCAAAATAGTGCAAGTTATGTGCAGTTTATTGAACAGTTTCTGATACATAACATTTTTCATATATAGTTTTGAGAGAATGTTACATAGAAACATCTTGTTCTGTCCTGATCCTTACTTACTTTTTACCATCTCCTCAGGTTGTACTCGTCCCCCCTCTACGTCTCTCCTAACAGAACTCCGATGTCTGCCGAGGTCACTGGTCCTGGGGAGGTGAGGAGGAGGACGAAAAGACGCTCACTGTCTGTTGACAGGGAGCGCTCGTTGGACAGCTCACTGAACAAAGCCATCAGAGCAGCTCGACACATGAAACACACCTCCAGGCACATGGCTGGCTCGTTGGCATCTGGACTGCAGTACCAGGAGCTGCTCACTCAGTCCTGCAGCTACTAGTGTGAACTGTCATCACAGGCACTAAGACTGAGAGTCATTAACTCAAAAGCAGCTGCAGAACGAGGCACGAGCCAAAAGAACTGAGTCGGACCAAAGTGAATATCTCAAATCCTCTTTGTAAGTTTTCTTTGCTGATGTTTTCAAAGATAGTTCTCTCCCCCGCCCTGCTCAGGTGGCCAAAGCATGTATTTTTATCTGCTGGTAAACATTACAATAACTCTGTTTACACTATTATGTCTTATAGATCATATTTATTTTCAAACCTATGACGTACTACAGAGACCTGTATATTCTCATGAATTAGTTCTGCACTTTGAGCCATTTCTTGATCATGTGACACTAGTTTTCAGAAATCTGAAATTAACCTCAGTCTTATTTTAGTCGCTGTAGAAATTCATTTTCTGATGATGTAGAAACTCTTTCTGCTGTAAATGAAATGCACTCATGAGCCATGAGCTCAGTTTTAGATGGTCATTCTTCAAACCATAATCATTTGATGTACCAAGGGCCTCAGATGCTGGATATCAAAGGTTTTTTTGTCTGTATAGATGATATATTTTAAAATGCGATGTTCTAGATATGCTTTTTGTACTTTGTTTTTTTTATTTATTGCTCATTTGTGCCGATGTCGATCCAACGTCATTTTCACTACTCCGTAATGAAAAAAAAAAAGAATGACTGTGTGTTGTTGTTTGTTTTAGAAATAATAGAAAAAAAGTTCAGTCTTTCAGTATAATGGAAGCCAATTTATTAGACAACCTTAGTACATATTAGGTACACATGGAAGTATTGTTTGTGCTTCAACACTCGCAAACATACAATCCCAATAAGTTAAACAGTTTTTTGGACAGACTAATGTTTCAATATTATCTTCTCTGATAAATAATTTTGATATAAATCAACTGATTTGACAGCGTAAACCCTATACAACAGCAAATTATAATAAAAAAGAAAAAATAAACACAAGCGTTTGCATCACAGAAAACGCATCATAGTGCAATATACAACTGTTTGGCCAGGAAAGAGGCAATAGAAGGAGGAAAGAAAAGTGGCGAGGGGTTTCCAGGGTTTTTCTTTGTTTTGTTTTTTAAACTTGCAAAGCCATTCACCATTGGAGGGTTTTACATTGCACCAGAGGAGGAAAACAGACAAAGAAAATATAGATCTTAGTTCTTTTTCCCAGTGGACCACTAAACAGCTACAGCTAAAACACCACAAACACGGCGGCTTCACATTGGCTTTTTTTTTGTTTTGTTTTTTCGTCAAAGGAAAAGTCACTACTTCACAGTCAGAAAAATCACCATTCAACAGTGAGACGCTAAAACAGCAACATATAGCATATACACAACACTACTCAGTGCATGGCCCAATTAAACATCGTTACTAACCAATGATAAGACTTAATCTGACAGGATACAATACTGAAATACAACTGGCCCTTTTTGGAGGATTATTTATTAAATATCAGCAAGCAAAGGCCTTTTTGACATTGAAACGTGACGTCTCTGCAGAGGAAAGGAAAAAGATTGTGGCAAGTAAATACTTTACAGTCTCGGCAGCTGGAGGAGGGATGATTCTGGCTTCTAACAGAGTTCCCTCTTTTCCGACTGACTAAGTGGAGCTCTTAAAATGAATACTTAAAACCAACAGATCTTGTTTTGAGTATCAAAAACTCAAAAATCAATACATCCCTGAACACTTTCTACTTTCTTCTCTGCTAGCCTGTAAGCTCAGTAGCTGGGACCAAGTTTACTTGAGCATACAAACTCAGCGGCCACTTCATTAGTTACACCTTGCTGACACAGGTTTGGACCCCTTTTGCTGCCAGAATTTCAGCAGGCCGTCTTGACCATGCCTACATGCATCAAGCGTCTGCCATATGACCTACTAGCAATACATTTGTGTTAATAAGCAGTGAGAAAGGTATCCCTAATAAAGCGGCCAGTGAAATTGTCTCTTAAACTCTTAAAAATCCTTGAAGAATAGTTTCCTTTTTGTGATGCTCAAAACAAAAAGTTTTTTTTAAGCGCCATATTCAACCACAACATTTACATGCGGCTCTCGGAACATCCACACTGGATACAAACACAGTCGAAGCATGCTACTGAATACGAACATCTCAAATGGGTAAGGGAAGGGTGATAGGACAGACTCCTCTCTGATGAAATATATCTATGCATATATCTATAAATTGCATGGTGACTGATATATTTTTTACAATATGAACCCCTCAGGCTGCACATCCCTCCTCTATCTGCTAAAGGTAAAAGTCACACCATGGAGGTAACCGAAAGAAACGAACAAGAGAAATCATCTACCTTTTACACATCCTAGCAGGTTTCATAGCGTACAATATTACATTTTGGTCATTTCAATTTTAAATGGCCTTCTTTTCTGATATTTAATTAATTTTAAATACGTTTATTTAGTTGCATCCATTGTAAAATATGAGAATACTTGCAACAATTTTATTCTTTGATATAACGTATCTCTCTTTTTTTTTTAATTGTCTAAATTTTTTCTCTTCTCAAGCAAGATGCATACACAGTTAATGTGTAGGATTTGGTTGGGAATGATGTGCGGGGGGGGGGGGGAGATGATGTAAGGGGGTGGGAGTAAGGTTAAGAGGAGAGAGACTGATTGGAGGATTTTTAGCTCGTCACTTCCTCGTCTGGTTTGTTCATGGCCTTGAGCTGCTCCAGCAGGCTGGTGGGAGTGAAGATGTGGGTCGATCCTGGAGACACGCACACGCATAAAGAGACACACAAACACAGCGTGTTAGATCTGCACGATTGGAAGGAAACTGATGAAAAATGTGTTTTCAGCTTATGTTATGAAGCCTACTTTTTAGACGAGGACAACCTTACATAACGTTGAAAGTAAAGATAGATCGTAAAGTTATGGAATCGTAATTTGTTAGTCAGCAAGTTAAAATGGATTATTAATATGTATTAAAAGAGTCTTAAAAGTGTTAGGGCGGGGGGGGGGGGGGGTATTTTCACTGTACTCAAGTGGAGGTTTAAGTGCTTTTGGGGGTTTCCGTTCCTTTTTTGTCTTGAGGAGATTCTTTGTATTCTTTTCTGACACACACATTAAATGCGAAGGGGAAAATAAAGCATTACGCTCACATCACATAAGTCAGAAAATGAATTAAAGGTTAAGTAACTATTTAAACCACTTCAAATTTTGTATACTGGCTATTTTAAGAATAGACTAAAACCTTTCTGGGTTTAGATTGTTTTGCACATTAAAGTGGAACTATTTTGCTTCTCTTTATTTTCTGTCATATATATATATATATATATATATATATATATATATATATATATATATATATATATATATATATATATATGTATATAAAACACACACTGTTACAATTGACATTACATTGAACTGGACATGGACAAACTTTCAAATACTTCAGTATATGGACAAGTGATCCCTGTAATCTATCCTGGGATGTAGCAGATGTTAATTGGATGGTATTTCCAAATACAGTCACAGAAACAAGCTAATTTTGTTTAGCTTTCTAAAAGTACAAAACAGTGGAATTTGAGGCCAGTATGAAGCTGAATTTTCATTGTGGAGCCAGAGCTATAAAATAGAAGCTGTAATATTATATCACTGACACTGGATGTCTTGTATTGATGACTGCTCCAAAGGCTAATGCTAGGCTAATGTGGCTAAATTAGCTTTCTCAACAATTGTATTGTGTGTATCTAGGCAGGCACTTATCCTACCGATAGATCCCCAAAATTGTACTGGAGTAACACAGTGTGTCCATCAAAGTATGAATTTTGTTTTAAGAATCAGAAATTTAATTTGTAATATGTTTAAGAGATGAACTGAGGAGCTGCAAATAGTACCAGTATAAGATACAAAGATTTGTTTTTTTAAACTGTTAGTAACATAAAACTGTTATTGCATAGTTCCAAAATAAAGTGGGAATGAGCACAATAGGTCCCCTTTAGTTTCTGGAATTTTTGTGACCTTGTGCAGGAGTATGTAATGCACTACTCTACTCTAATACACTCTCACTCCACAAGCATACAGTCAGATACCGAGTTATTAGGCTGTGTTATAAATCACATGCAGCTGAACACAATGGGAGCACACAGGCGCCACACAACTACTATGACTAAGTTAGCTTAAAGCAGCAGGTGGGCTAGTTGAAAACCTGCAACACCAAATCTGTATTGAGGTTTTGCAGACACGTGACCGCGAACCACACAACGTTAACTTGTCTGCCATTTTGGATGTGTGACAATCAAGGTGACAATGTAGGAGTAAGTGAGAAATGTCACACAGGCCTAGCCACCAGTTTGCAGCTATCTGGCAACCGAAAAAAAGGAGTATTTCTCATCTGGTTCCGAGTGCTTGCTGGAGGTTAATGGCAGACATTGGGAAAATGATTGCTAAAGACTCAATCAAACAGGCCAACAACATGGGTGAGTAATCCCTGGGTAACCACCTACTAGCGAAAAAATGTGTATTCCCTAGCTAGTTACTAGCCTATTGCTACAGTTGTAGTTTGAATGGAAGCTAGCTACTACTCTTCTAGCTGTAGCAAAACTGTGACAAGTGTGATGCAAGAACAGCTTTTACTTTGAAGTGTAAATGTGAACCTTCTTCTGGCTTCCTTGTACTTTGTCAAAATGATCTGCCGCTAGGCTAGTAGTTAATGAGTATTTCCAGCCAAACTTGAAAAACTAAAGGTGACTGTGGGAACCTGCTAGCAAACAAAGTTTTTGTTGCAGCATTGTCTTTGCAACCAATTTCACCCAGCAAGCACCAGCAACCTCGAGAAACCATTGCCATCCAGTTGGTGGAATATGCATTTTCCCCTATCAGTCCATGACTGTATCACATCCAGTATGATAGACAACTCTCAAGCAATGTGTGCATGACATCATGTGACAAACCCCAATATGCACAATCATGAAAATGTGCAACCTTTATTAAAAGGGCATGCAGACAGCGGAAAAGGTTATAAGTATTTCAAGAAGTCAAGTCATGAAATCCAAAACCAGTGAGCTGACTCCGCTGTCTAACTTAGATTTGAATGGAAATGTGAAAATCAGTAATTCTAATGGCTCAAGGATGGACAGCTGAAGACACATTTCAGACATTGTAAAACTTGAAAGGTGCAGGACTGGAGCAAAGCAAACATTTACTTGTGTCTTAATTCCTGAACATAAGGAGGGTAAACATTTGATTTGATTTACTCCAGACACCAACAGTTTTTGACCTATATTGGTTTGTTTCTGTTGCAAAGCTGCATGTTTCTTCCAGTTTGGCTTGATTAGCTGCTTTACCTCTAACACGTTAACCTGATCCGACGTGGGGGCACGTGAAATGGAAGCAGTTAAAGGCAAAAAAATTGAACAAAATCCCCCAAATAAACAGAAGAGAAAGAGGCAAGTCCATTTCATATTGGGTTAAGGTGATGCGGTGGTTGCAGGAATCAGAGATCGTAAGTGGGGGTTCAAGGGGGTGAGTGGGTTAAAGTTGGGGTCAGGCTAGAATGTCGAATTGGCTTCGCCTGCTTCTCTGCTGTTCCCAAAACACACAGCTTGGTGGGCCATTTTTAGCCCCAGAAACAACACTGTGATGTTACGCTCCAACACCAAAAATTACTGGCATATAATAGCACAGTAAAACAAAAAGACTTATTTTAGGAAGTAATGGCCATTTTTGCTCAGGAAGCTTTGAATGCAGCAGCATGTGGGGAGGGAGGCTTCATACCGCTTATGGTGAGAGCTGTGAGAGCTTACTGAGAAAACCTTAAAAAAAGCTTGGTTTGTAAATGATATTGCTTTAGCAGATTAGTCATGAGATGGATGTTCAACATTCTAGTCTAATAAAAAACTGCATTATATATTAGCTTTTTACTAATTAATAATCATGAAATAACCAGTCAAAGATATTAATAGAAAAGCATTATGGAGCCATGTTTTTTGGTGATCACTAAGGGATGTAGTCTTTTTATTAAAAGCTTGTTAAAGCATAAAATGTTTTCTTTTTTAACCCTTTGTTCAAAGCAAATCGAGCATCATCTTCTCTCAACAGCCCTGGTTTCACTTAAAAGTATAATGAAAAAGGTCACGACTCCACCCATATGAATACCAGAAGCCACACCTGGTTTAAGTTTGGTCAGTGTGCACTTCAAGGTCATCTCCTCGTGTACCTTTTGATCGCTTTCAGCACCGGTCCCATTTCATATCCCATCTGAGTCCCATCTGACCAGTTGCAATTTTATTACACAAATTTAAACTGGAGGGTTAAGATACAGTTATGTGAAAGAGAAACCGTTTACCAGACTCTATGTGGTGTTGTTAGGAGCAGCTCATGATTTAGCAGCAATAACTTGAAGTAATAATTTTCTGTATGACTTCATCAGTCTCTCATATCACTGTGGAAACATTTTGGACCACTCTTTACAACATTCATGTCACAGTGCTAAAGTAAAGTCCAGGACCCCAGACAACAACCCCAAATACAAATTAGAACAAATGGGTTTGTGGTGCAGGAAGGTATTTATAGAAGTATGACTGGAAGGGGTGTGGTCCAGCTGGAAAAATTCACATAAATTACTTTCAGTTCACTCGTAAGTTCCCAAACAAATGATGGAAGTCCACTGCTAATAACACTAGCTTGGCCAGAGGTTGCAATTAGAGAATAGGCAGTGACTCCTGGGCCTGGCAGATGCACTGAATAGTGATGGCTGAGCTTGGAAGGTAGACGGGAGGAATCGTTATCTAATGTAACAAAATCGATGCCACTGGGAACACCCTTTATGGTGTACAAGGATGGTGTGCAGGAGACGAGGTTGGCAGCTGCCTCTGCCTTCTGATGGTTATGTCAACCAAGGCTAGGTTATCTAGTTCAATGACAATGGATCTCTTGATCAATCACAGAAGAGCCACAGTTACTGCAGATTAGATTTAATAACAACTGAAACTGACTGGAAAGAGTTTGAAGATACTGACTGAGTACCTGAGTGGACCTGCAGCTGCAAAACAAGCCAAAATCATCACTCCTCCACCACTGTGCTTGATAATTGGAATGAGGTGGTTGTGTCAGTATGCCAAACATTGCACTGTGCATAGAGTCCGGTGAACTTTCTTTTTTCACATTACTGTATTAACACACTGGAAAATATCCCGATGCACCAAATAAAAGACAGAATGGAACTATCTCCGACCAATATCAACAGCGGAGTAGGAAATACTGTAACACTGCTCGAGGAGACCACCCTGAAGGGTAGACTCACCAAATTGAAATTAGGTATGGTATTTAATCTTTATTAAATACACCTGAGCTTTTGGCTAATTTTATGCAGCTAAACTTTTTTTTTTTAAATCTTTAATTCATTGTTTGGTTCTCCACACATGTAGGTAACAGGATTTCTGTTGATTGCTGAAAAGAGCAGACTCAAAAGCAAAGACTTTAAACTCACTAATTTATCCATCAGTGTGTGTGTCCAGGTATGATGTTGTCTGAAAGGAGCTGCTTTGAAAGCATTATCAGTTATTAATATATATGTGCTCACATAAACAAGGTGATGTGCTGAATACTAAGACAGAAGATGAGTATTTTGAAGATGTGGATAGTGCCCTATGTTAGGAGGTGTTTTTTTGGGATCTCTCTCTTTTTTTAGGTGGGTTGCTAAAGCATATCAGGTGGAACAATGCTACATTCTCAGACTGTCCGCACAGAGGAGTTGTGACGGTAATACAGAAGGCAAATATTCATATGAATGCATATGAACTTATTTTTGGTTGCTTGGTTTCCTCTGTCACCCAGCTGCCCTGCTTGTCAGCAGATCTCCATCATCATGACAACATTCGCTTAAAGTCCAGCATCCTCTGCAGACAGGTCATGAGCCATGTGAGCATGTGATGGTGAGCTGAGTGGACAAAGTCAGGCGGTCAAAACAAAGAAAAAAAATACACAAGGATTAAAAAACAAAAACACACACACAAAAAAAAAACCCAGAAAAGAAATGATAAAGTGTGTCTCTGAAACCCAACATCAACTCAAGGACCAATCCGGAAAAAAACCAGTAACAAAAAAAGGTGTTTGTTTGGTGTATGTAAAGGGCAAATTATAAAAATAAATCAGAGGAACTGATAAAGATGTTGGGGCAGATTAAATCTGGAGTGAGTTTTAAACAAGATCAAAGGGCCTTTGGGTGCCCATCACGGGGCGATTTAATCCACCCTGCAGAGATGATGGGAGGAGGCAGCAGGGATGGGTTCACGACCTCCTCAGGCATGGCCGCTGATCAGCACAGAGTTCAGGATACAGGAAGTGTGATACGCATGCCATCATCACATCAGCGTTGTGAGGATGTGAGCTAAGACTGCTCCAACAAATCTTAGAGTTAATTTAAGTAGTTGAAATGTTAAATGTTTATTGCACTGGATTTGTGGATAAGCTGAGAGACTTTGCGAGAATACACCTGTTTGGAGTTATGGTTTCAGTCTGAAACACATGACGGAGTCGCGGTTGAGTTACTGATACATAGGGAGTCTGATGGAGCAGTCCATGCAGTGAGGAAATGTCGGGGGCATCCATCCCTGAGGAAGTGGGGAGGAGGAGGGTGGAGTTACATAAAACAGTACTGAGTGTTCAAAGAAGAAGGAACAAGGAAGAAAGCCCTTGTGCTGTGAAGGTTCAGAAAGGGCTTCTTTGCACGGCTGCCTTTACTTTTTTCTGTGTGATTTCTCTCTCCCTCCCTCCCAATCTGTCTCTGCCTCACTCGGCTGAGGGCTCAGGGTCCTCAAAGGACACCCTAGTGGACTCTCGGAAGTCGGGATGCTGCAGGTCCTTTAAGAATTTGGTGGGGGTGAGCATGTGGGTGGCACCTGTGGAGGAACAGAAGTGGCTTCACCACTCGTCTCACAGCACATGCCATGCCCCTGCCCTTCCTTCACTCGCTCTCTCCAGAAAACAAAAGGATCAAAAAACAAGCAACCTGTCATACAGAGCACACACACACACACACACACACACACACACACACACACACACACACACACACACCAAGTAGCACAAACACAAATAAACTGGGAACACAGACACAGAGAAAGACATGGCGTGGCTGCAATTTAAAGACAACAGTTGTTTTTAAAGACAACAGCAGAAGCAGAGCACAACAAAAGACACTTTCAGTTAACATAACAATATAACACAGACTGGCTGGCAAAGCTTCAGGACATCAAATAAACAGTACACAGGAACATGACACAAAGGGGCTACTTTAACACAAAATGCTGCACACAATAATCTACCTGCTATCTGTAATTGCATCCTGCAAAAAAAGCTGCTGCAGTGTAAACCTGTCGATGGGAAATTTCTGTGACAGCAATGTGTGACGTGGGATGTATGCTGCCCTGTATGTGTGTGATGAAATGAGGTCTGCTGCGTTTATAAAACTTGAGCCTATATTTCTAAATTTCCATTTTGTTTCCACAGGCTGAAAAAAGTAAAAATACTGAAATGAAGCCCAAAATATGAAACCGCATTTAATGTTTCAGAAAACTACGTTTATTAGTCTATTCCAGTCAGATTTCCCTCTATACTCCAGACTTTGTTTCTCCGCCTGCCCATCTTTAATGTTTTTTAGCCACGTCCCAGGTCACAAGTCATCTGTGCCCATCAAAGACCACACACTGAATCTTCAGCCTCTCTTTAATCTGAATTAGGACGCAGCTTTTCCCACCTCTCGTGAAAACATGCCCACTCAGAGTCACACCCACTTTGTTTTCAAGGCGATGGATGTGTCTCTAACTACCCACCCCAGCAGCCTACACTACCCTCTGCAACACTACTCACCAATGATGGCTTCCCACTTCCCATTGGCCTGTGTGACCTCATAGGCGCAGCGCATTTCGCTGAAAGACACGCCGCCGATAATGAATACCATGACACGTGGCCCAGTGCGGTACTCTCCGGGTGTCTTGTTCTTGTGCCAGTGGCCGTACCGAGCACTGCCGGAAAACAACAACACAACAATGAAAGTACAGTATTAATACATTCTTTTGTTACTTTATTTTTGTGAAAATGTACAAAAAGAGAAAAAAAAGACAAGAAATTATTCACACAGCAAAAGGACAAGGCCATCAGTCACTTTTAAGTATTAATCCCATAGTAAAGATAACAACAGAAAGCATAACTGAGTGGATCCCATCCTTATGCAAAGGGGGAGCAGTTCATTTTTGTCCACCATGTTTATTTAATCCTGCTCCTTTCTTTTTTAATACTCAGAAGGTCTTCATGAGTCTAATCCATAGATATAGCTCTCCAGGAAGCAGGGGAATCCAAAGTTTCATCCACAGACTGGTAGTTTATCCATTTTCCCCAGTACTTTTCAAACCTTACACTCACACATGTCAGAGAAAAAGGTCAACTGTTCCATTTCACAGATTTCATGAACTATTTTTATCCTCTCAGGGGTTGTTGAAGATTCTTTATTTAACCAAGTCTTAGTTACTGCTTTCTTACTTGCACTTAATCATATGAACAAGTATCTGTCTTGTTTTTTGAGGTCAAGTGGAACATTCTGCTAATAAATAATACAAATATGTCTTTATCTCTGCTACCACATCCAACTAGTAAGAAAAAAATCCCAGAAAATATGAACACGATCTGCACATATATTACCACACATTCGCCAACACTGCCCATTTTCAGGTATTTTACTCCATTTTATTCTTTTGGACAAAAAAAACTTGGTGTGCTCTTCGTGTCTTTATCCAGACCTCTTCTGATAGCTCTATGTTTGCTCCTTTCTCCCAGCTTGATTTAACACACATTGGACGAGACTTCTCTTCAATTATAAGATTAGGTAAATCCTAGATATTAGCTTTCTGGAAATATTATTTTCATTTATATCAAAAATGAATTTAATACTGTCCTTCCTCCCCTGTGGGCTTAATGTTTACAGAAAGTATTTGTATTTCAAATCAGGATAGGTAAATACTTCTGCTGTGAGGGAGGTGAAAAATAAGAAGTTATTCATAGTTAAAGAAAAGATAAGCGCTGGACTTTTACAATGTAGGACCAGAAAAGTTCTGGTAGTATTACTAGCATTAGTTAGGGTTGATTTGGATAAGCAGGAGTTGGTGGCCTGTAATTCAGCGTTAGGAGAGTGTTAGGAATGTGTTCACATGTTGGTGCCATAATCTACACGCCTCTGGCGGCCGTAAATAAACGCTGATTAGTGCATCAGATAGCTCAGGAACTATTTGGCATTTTGGCCAATTTAAACTCGAAGACATTCGAAGGATGGCTGAAGGGCAAAGGACCACAGTACCGTTTTGCCCTCCAGTGTCCCAGTCGCTCTCCACCTCGTGCAATACAGTGAAATTTTAGAGATTTTCCACAGCAGGCAGGAACCTAACCAGACTAAGAAGAACACCGTGAGAGGATAATATTACTAGCTAGAATAAGAAAAACAAGAGTTGAGGTTTTAGAGCGAAGGAAGGGAATGAGCTGCAGACAGGTGGCTCGGTTTGTACCTGCATCACATCACACATAGGCAATTTATGTTCAGAGCAAAAACCAAATAAGCAAGATGAAGTAAAATTTCACCTGCAAATACTTTCTGAACGTAACAGCTGTTATCTGATAGTACCCACAACAAGGTACTTGATGCTGGGTGTGTGAGCAGCTGTGGGGGAGGGACAGTAAAAGAGGCAAGAGAGCATGCAGGATATGTCATGGTCCTGTGACCATGACTCAGTGACTTTATGTTTATGTTCTTTATTGTTATTACTTTCATTATTATTCTTGGGCTGTTTTGGGATGGTTTGTGTTTGGGATTTTAGACACTGGGTTCTGGGTTTGTGCTCCCTCTGTTGGTCCCTGGTGTTAGTGTTCCCCTGTCTCGTCAGGTTAATCAGGTCCAGCTGTTTCCCCCACCTGTGTGTGATTTCCCAGTGTCTCTTTGTGTACTTATAGTGTGTGATTTCCTCTGCTCCTCGTCGCGTCGTCTGTGTTCATACCCGGTGAATCCCCTGCGTGCTCTCCCTGCTGTTCTCCCTTCATGTTCAGGTTTGCCACTCCCTTTGTGTAGTTTCTCCCAGTTTAGTTCGTCCTTAGTTCTGTTTTGCCATCTCCACTTTATGTTCAGTATTGTCAATAAATCACCTTCACATCTGAGTAAGTGCTGCATCTGAGTCCTCCTTTCCACTCTTCCGCTGCCCCGGACCGTGACAGGATAAGCAGCATCCACACAGACTGGACCAGAGTATAAGGAGGTATTGCTGAATTTATACCATTTTCTACAAATCCAAGGCAGTGAAATAACATAATCAGGAAGTAACTGCAAGAAATGGTTGTTTCTCCATATTAAGGTAAAGCAGCAGCAGCAGCACATCCCTGTTCTTGTTTCTTTTCAGTCCATCAGACTCATCTTCTGATACAACACCTCCATTTCTCTCTTCATAATTTGAAAATGCTACAACCATGAAATGAGATGCTATGTTGTTTGAAAATACATTTGTGTGTGTGTATGTACCTGACTGCAGTGGTGCTGAAGGAGGCAGAGGAGCGGGTAGAGATGTAAGGATAGTGCTTGGTGTCCAGTTTATCGTCAATAGCATCCTGCAAGAGAACAAAAATAAAACATATCCTTGTTAGCAATATTGTCTCTGTCTCTCACACGTACATGTACACACTTGAAATAGGCAAATTCACATCTCTTAGCAACTTCCACTGCAGAGGTCCACTGCAGAATTAGCTTTGCACAAATAAAGGGGCTTAATATATTCAGGGGTGCACATAAGTGGTCCGCAGGTGTGTCAAAATAAAAGCCGCGCACCAGATAAGAAGTTGCAATGCGCGGTTGCGTACATAAGATTTTCTGAGGAGGACAGACATTTGTTTAGAACTCTTAAAGATGTTGAAGAAGCTCCTTTAAGCAATTACTTTGGTGTTCCTCCACCTCCACAGAAGTGTCAGAAGGAGTCCGAACCGCAAAAGAAGCGCGTACTCTCGGAAAAGTGGTTCCAGGAGGTGAGCTGGGTTCAAACAAATGATGAACGCACAGAGATGTGGTGCAGAATATGCCGTGAAAATCCCACTCGAGTGGACAAAAACAGTGCCGTTTATATGTACGCAAACGCGCATTGCAACTTCTTATCTGGTGCGCGTCTTTTATTTTGACAGCGAACGCGCACCTGCGGACCATTTATGTGCACCCCTGAATATAGTAGATGACAACTAGGTGTTTGACTGAGACTGTTGTGGATGTATGAGAAGTGAAAAGTATGTAACAGCTACTTTTTAATACATAATTTAGTAATGACTGCATCTATAGTTGAGATGTTTTTGAAACTAAAATACTAAGACACTTCAATGAATCTGCCAGACAGCAGGTTATATAAAGCTCTTTAGTTTTCTTAACACATAATAAAATAAAATGCCTAGAAACACACCTCCATGATGTCCTTGATCAGTGGTGTCCAGCGGGACAGCTGATAGGTCTGCTCGCTCACACGCTCCTTCCTGTCGACCTTTTTCCCTCTGCGGAGGGTGGACTGAGAAAAGAAAGAATAGATGAGGAAGTGGAAATAAAAGACGCTTTCCTTGAGCACTCATTAAAAACAGCACAAACTGATCTGCTAGACGTTAGATAACGAAAGCTTAATGTCCTGATGCTACATGCTAGTCATCTTTCACTTTCTCTCAGAGCTGATGTGAACAGATCTCCAAATGCGTTCATACATTCAGAGTAACGAATAGGTAACTAGTAGCTTTATTCTTGGATTGTATTAGAGTAGCTTTGCATGAGTCACAGGTCAGAATAATCTGCACTTATCTTAAAATGTCTACATTTAAAGACAGCTTTCATCTGATTGGCTACCCCCACAGAAACAGAGCTTAAATAGCAGGTTGGTGAGGCTTCTGTGCTCACAATCAAAACTTTGTGCTTGAGCTGACCATATTAGGAATATCTGCTCTCATCTGCTGAACAGCCAGAGGTGGAAGAACTGTATGAAACTGAGTGTTTAAAGCAGTCTGAAGCCTCAGCTATGAGCGATTCCTTGTACATATGTCGATCTCATTAAAACTTTAGCTACGTTTATTATGAGCATTCACACTTTAGGTAGCATTTATCTGACATAAAGTAGTGACAGCATTATAGCCCCTTTAAGCAATAAGCAACACATGCAGCAGCAGCAGACTAACCAGGCTATTCCAGACAACCTTCTCCCGAGCCACACTTTCCAGTTCCTCCTAGGGGATCTCAAGGCATTCAGAGGACAAACAAGATATATATTTTTCCAGTGTGTTCTGGGTCTGTCAGTTGAGCGTGCCCACCAATCCTCCACAGGGAGACGCCCAGGAGGCATCCTAACCAGGCCCAAACCACCTCAACCAGTTTCTTGGAACACACATGTGGCACAGAGCACAGCCTCTGCTCCACAATCCCTCCTGAGGTCTGAGCTTCTCAGCTGGGCTTATCTCAGTCACCCAGTGGAGGAAACTCAATCCACAATCTTACTCTTTCAATCATTACCCATACTTCATGACCACAGCTGAGGGTTGGATCTCTCAACACAGCAGGTCACTGCAAGCCCCATTACTGCTGACACAGCACCAACTCACATTCCACCTTCCCGTCATTCCTGCATAAAAGCCCATGATACTTGAATTCCCTTCCTGGAGGTAGCCCCCCACTCCCAAACGACTGACGACACCTTGAGAGCTCCTCCATGAAAATCAAAAACAGGTTTGAAGATAAGGAGCAACCCTGATGTTGTCAAACACCTATTGAAAAGTGTACCGCCTGAAGCCCCATCAAACAGTGCTGCAGTACAGTGGAAATAACCTGGATTCAAAACGTGACAACATAAGAAATTGCATTTGAGATGTCCCCAAAATGTGTCACGTTGTGATTTCTGTGTTGGTTAAGGGTCAGTGATACAGATACAATGATACACAATCACCCACCAGTTATATAAGTAACCAAATTAACAATTTAATGTAAATAAAGAAAAGCCTAAATACAATATTTTCACAATTCTTTGTTAGCCTGCTTTATTTCACCCAACATCTATGAAGTGTGAAGTAGTTTGACTTCCAGCATCTTAGGCTTTTTTGTCCAAGGGTCAGACTGTCCAAATGAAAAACATCACACAGTTTGTGCTTTAAAGTGAAACGACACAGACAGCTTCTCTGATGGGAAGACTTGTGCTGTGACAGATTACATAATATAAGCAAATTTCCATTACAGTCTATTGGCATTAATATTAAAAGGCAAAAACTACAATACAATTACTTAAAAATTAATTTAAGGAAAGTATTCAAAGTTTAGTTTATAAGGAATTAGGAAAGGATGAGTAAGCTGATAATAAGGAGACACTCACATCTGTGATGATGGGGACGCCCAGGTGACCCATGTTGGTGATGATCTCACTGTCCTCGGGGGGAATCTGAGCATGCTGGATCAGCTTGTTGAGGTTCTCCTCCGTAATGCCTAAGCACACAAATATACACAAAATATTAACAAGATTTGTAAAACAAAGATTGTTTGTTTTGATATCACCAAGTTCCTGCATGTTGCTTCAATAAAACAACCCACAACATTGTTGCATTCATTTTTCTTTTGTATTTTAAATGTTAAATGACAATTAAAAATATTTAATAACGCCACATTTTCATGGCCCACTCACTCACATTAAGTAACACACAAGAATGAGCGTACTCTACTTCCCTTAGATTCAAAATTCAAACATCAGCTAAAGCAACGGCAATTTATACAGATGTATAAAAAATGTTTAAGACAATAATAATAACACTAACTTGTATAAACAGTTTACTAGAAAGTAAATAAATATTTCTGTCTTATTTTCATGTGATTTATATTCAGTCTGTCGCTTACCGTTCTTAAGGAAAATGTAAAGCAGGATGATGCGGATCTTGTCATATGTGCTGACATTGGCATCCAGCAGTATGGGCACAATGGCCCTCATGGGATCTTTGATCTTCTCTCCCTCAGCATCTGTGCCCATAGCCAGATCCTGCAACAGAAAACCTCTCGTTTACGTCTTACTTTAAAACCCCGATCGCTGCACTGTGCTCTTTGTCCTCGCCTCTGCTACTTCCACCTCCTATTCCCTCTGGTTTTCTCTCCTCGTCCCCTCTTTCTGCTTCCGTCTCACCTGTTCCACACGGCAAAGTTTGTCCACTGTTCCCTGGTAATGTTTCATGCAATCCTCAGCCAGCTGCAGGTGAGTGGAGTACTGAAAAAGACAAAACAGGTCAGCGTATACACACGCACACACAAAGAAAGGCATGCACAGACTCAAAAAACATACAAACCTTGCTGAGCTCCTTCTGGTACTGAGGCATCTTCTTCAGCATCTGGGAGAGATCCCTCATCGTGGTCTGTTGAAACAAAAACAACACTAAGTTACACGATTAATGTCCAATAAAGCGGCGATGACGTAAACCACAGGACACCCCTAATGTTTTCACAAAACTTTACATTCATACTCATAGCATCACCTCCCTCCACAGAGTCGGCTTTACCTTCTCTCCGGTGTTCATCCTCTTGCTGGAAGAAAAGTCTTTCAGCTGGCGTGTCACTTCCCTAGTGACAAGAAGACAGTAACATATGAGAATTATTTAATTTGATATCAAAAGCCTGAGTGGAAAATAAAGAACAGAATGAAAAGTACTCACTGGGACACCTCGGCTATGTGTTTGTGTCTCAGGCTCACCCACAGGTCATCGTCTTCATGCAGAAGGACCTCTTTCTCACGTGAGTCTCCGATGCCGCTGGTCTCATATCTGGAGAAGAATCAACCAAACAGCAATGGCCAAATTGACAATAAAAGCAAATGATGCTCAAGTAAAATTTAAACAGCAGCGTTTGCTCATACTTGTAGACGTCATTTTCAATGGGCAGCAGGTCGTAGCCCATAGCCTGAAAGGTGAGCTCGTGCAGGACAGGTGAGACGGGGTCAAATCCCCGATCCAGAATGATCAGCTGTGAGCGAGCCTTATCCGGACCCTACAGAGGGAGACGCACAACAATTAGATAATCATGCATCCGGTCTCGTGTAGAATTCAGCCGTGCAACTGCAACTGCATGCATGATTATTTTGCATTACACACAAGTTTTGTGTGTAAACCTTTATATTCAGCCATGTGTTTTAAAAGCTTCTTTGTCCATTAATTTAAAAAGATTATTCTTTTTGATACAGCTTGTATTATTGTATTATTCAATAACAAAAACTCTACACATGAAGGTTTTAGTTCTACTTTTAAATCTTTCAGATTTTCAGAATGCACTTCTTAAAGGAGTAAAGCCTGGAGAGGATATTTTAGTGCAGTGGTTTTACTGATTACAGCAAACGGAGATCAAGTTAAGCTGTAACCTGATCTCATGGACAGCCCTGATACAGGTTAAAACAACGAGAATATGATGTGCTAAGTGAAAACAATAATAAGCAGGATATTTAAAGTGACAACATTTTGATTTCTCGTGAGCTCACCTCTCCCATGGTGGGGTCATCAGCCTTGTATGCATCAAGTTTGTCCTGAACCAGCTGGGCCAGGGTGGCGTTGTCCTTGTACTCCCTGTCAGACACGGGAAAGTGGGAGGGAAGATAAATAAAGGAAAACAAAGCATGACAGATGTAAAGACATTTTACGTTTTACAACCGCCCCCTGTTTGCTCACCCTCGGTATCTGACAGCAGGATACTCTTTCAGGGTGGCACAGAGCGTCGCCAGCTGCTCGGCCAGCCTCTCCATCACTGGGTTCTTCAGCTGGGTCTTATGAGGGCTGTAGAAACTGTGAAAGGCATCTGGATTGTCCAGAGAATACACCTGCACACACAAATACAAGGAAATGTCGTTTTTTTTCTTCAGCTAACTGTGCTGACATGAGTGTTTCTAGCTTCTTGAACTAATTTGTCTGATATACTTTTTCCTAATGTGCATAAGAAGATTTTTTTTTCCTTCACTCCTAAGTGTGTCTTTGTCTCTCCCTCACAGTGATGATGTGTGCAAGAGAGAGAGAGAGCAGCGAGGAAAAGCACAGCTGTGTTTCTTCATGCTAAGCTTCTCCAGAAACAACTTCCTTGAGAAGCATTAAACTGAAATGCATTTCCAAGACAGAGAGGGAGAAAGGACCCAAGGCTTTTAACATCTGCGTGTGTGTTAATGCGTTTCAGCTGTTACACAAATCGACTGTTTGATCTCAGTTATCGCTTTCATGTTTTCTCCCTCTCTTTTTTCAGTCTCTACCATTTCATCCCCCTGCACTTTAATGTCTTCTCGACTCGATCTTCACCACATCATCCTACACCCTCTCTTTTGTCTTTTACTGTTCCATTATTTCACCTCCTCCCTCTGTCTCTTTTCGTTTCTATCCTCTTCCTCCTCTCTTTTCTCCTCTCCTGCATCACTACCACTCCCTTCTCCCAACCCATCTGTCCACAGTCACATGACCACACTCCTGCGCTGCAGAAGGGCCCCTGCCTCAGAACGGCCACCATTGGCTGCAGCCCACTGTGTGGATGTGAATCGCCCAATTGGGCAAGTCTGTGGGCGGGACTATGAGGCAGCATTTTTGCCTGAAGCAGAAAACCACTGACTCTGAATTAATCATAGTAGACAAGAGGGAAGCAAAGCATTGTGGGCCAAGAAGCATCTTTAGATTGTGAGAGCAAAGGACAGACAGAAAGAGAGAGATGCAGTAAATAGAGGGGTGGTTGCTGGAGGGAAAAATGGGGTAAAATGGTTGGAGAAAAGGATGGAGTAAATGCAAATGAGAGGGAAAAAGCAAAGATAAGAACGTGCACCTGACTTTAAAAAAAGAATCTAGAAAACAGAGAGAGGCAGAGAAGAAGACAAGATGGAGGCAAAGGGTGGGGAAGCAGGTGGGAGGGAGAGAAATCAGTGTGATAAATGTGAGTCTTTCTGGAACAGTCTGGCAGTAAACAGAGAGTCTGGTGAGTCAGCAGCTTTGTGCCGAGTCTCCACCTGAGTGCGTTTCTCTGTCCTCTCGCTCTGCCTCTCTTTAGCCATCCTTGACTCTTCCGACCAATAACCTCGCTGTTACTATTCCTGCCCACATCCTTTGCAGCATTTCTCTCCTCCCACCTGTCTTAATCGATCTCTGCAGCTGCTCTTGCTCAAGCTTTCCATCTCTGGATCTTTCTCCCTCTCCTTCTCTCTCTCTCTCTGTTGTCACTAACAGACAATAAAACTCAGCTGGGTTTCAGTCATTGTGTAGGAAAGTGTGCTGTGAAATAGCACAAGAAGGCATTAATGGCACAAATCTTGATCTAAATTGATCGTTTATAAAGCCATGCATGTGCATGATTTCTTTTATTATAACCTTAGTCACTGCAGATTTCAGTCCCTTTTGAAAAGCCTGATTTCTAGTCCTACACGTAGGTGTTAATGGATGCAGAGTCCCAGAACCATCTCTATAAATGGTAAACAAAAAGATTCATTAGCTATGTTGGACCAAAACCACTGGCTCTGGCGTTTTAGGCAATAGTTAAGGACAATAATGCATATTTATGGACTTTGAGTGGAAGTTTTTGTTCTGCACAGTTCTAAGAGTTTGAAAATGCAGATGTGCTTTAAAAAGCTAAACTGCAATTAGACAGCAGGATTGGGGATTTCTTTTCTTTTGCCCATCACATGGACTTTGTTACCCGAACTGCATGCTCAGGTGTGGCTGGTCAGACTGCATGTTAAGTCTGACTTCATTAACCATTTTCATGTCAAAAATGCTCTTTTAAGTCCCAAAGGCATACAAGCACAGAAGATACAAGAAACCATCCAAACTGCTTCACGTCCAATAAACTGATGAGTTGACTGTTCTCCCGGGTGTTACAATAAAGCTTAACATCCAGGCATCCATTAAAGTATCTTAAGATAATATTTTGATGATGATGCCATCAACATTTTTAGGGTTAGTGAAGCTACATGATATATCGTAATCTGCTACCTCATGGTTAGAACTATGGATAGGTTCATTTAAACACATCAGCATAGAGAAGATGTCGGAAGAGGGTTCTTAAAAGACCATTCAGGGACAAGCACAGAGAAATGCTGTCATATTGCCCCAAGAAGTAACCAGAAATGGACAAAGCTGCAACGTTTGAATTACTTGCTATGAAAAGCTCCTGATGAGCTGTCTGTATCCTTCAGAAGCAGAGAATGATGTCTTAATAGTTATTGATGCGATTGTGTCTATTCAAGACAAGAGGCTCCTCCAATGCAGGACACAGTTGAAGTTGAAATCAGGGTCATCATCATTTAACAAGTGGGCACAACTTTAATACTGATTATACGTATTGGTATGCAGAATCTTTTTGTAGAGATTAAACATGCTTTTCTGCATTTCATTATGCACCTGAGACTCGTAGGGCAAGAAGGCGATGTTGATCTCCGTCAGAGTCTTGACGACTTTGGAAGCCCGGCTCTTCACCAGCTCATTAAAGAGAGGATCGGGGCATGCTGGAAAATATCACATGATGCTTAGTTTCAGTCACATTCACAGACAAATACACTTAAACACCAGAGTTTGAATCGACCTATGATGTCTCTAAAAGATCATCTTTGACTAAACTTCTTCATATTACTTTGACAGAGTGCTTCAATGGAAGCTCGTCCTTCATTTAACATGATGCAGCTTTAGATTCTTCCACTATAAAGACACCTCTAAGGCCAAGGTGACTCTGTTAAAGGGAAACTGCAACATCGTAGCCACTCAGTCTCTTATTATGAAGCTGTAACCCCCTGTAATAGTGCAGGGATAAAGCATATTTAAAGAAAAATAACTACTTTTGTATAGTTCTACTTAATTTGTCTACAAAAAACTGTAAATTAGGGGAATATTTGATTATTAGTGCAAAAAGATCCTCTCTTACTTGACCTAATAAAACCGGTTCACATGTGTTTCAAAACAAGAAGACAATAGGTGACTATAAGAACTTTGAGGAAACTGTGGGATTAGACGTTGTAACAACATCAACATCAAATTCGTTTTCGTATCTATGAAAGAAAAAATTACAACAATTAAAAAACCCCTCAACATCCAAAACAGTCTTGTTTAGCAGCATCAACACTATATCAAATAGAAGGTTGTCTGTAAAGTCCTTGTGTGTACTCACAGTCAGTGAAGAAAACATGGGCTGCCTTGTATTTAGATGAATGAGGGTCTTTGAAGTCTGCAATGACGGTGTGGACAGACTGAAGAGAGAGAAACAGGTTAGATGTGTTGCGATGAAAGTTCTGTATTTTAATCTTCAAGATAAGGTGAAGCAAGGATAATCCTTACAATATGTGCATTTTATAATGTGAGCTTCTCTGATCAATATTTTGGTAGCTAGTCAAGCTGCAAGTGTCAGTCTTTCCCTTTCAAACCATGAGCTGCGTTTACATTCTCCAGCGTCCCAGAGTCCGCACTGGCCTGGCCTTCCTGCCTTGGAGAACCCTACCACATGTTACATTTTGAATATTCACTTTCATTTTCCCAAACCATTTGTTAATTTGTGAAGTTATTTTAGTGTAAAAGTATAAGATTGAAATACATGAATCTAAGGAGCGTGGAAAGAAAAGCGACTGGACTTTTTTATGTTTCTTGAAGACGTTTCAGCTCTCATCCGAGAAGCTTCTTCACTTCTAAGAGAAATGAATGATTTTTTTTTCTCCAAGAAAAATTCATCCATCTATCGCTGCTAAAGTATGCTGATTCTGATTCCAATTATCCCAGTCCGGGTTGCAGGGGCAGCAGTCTGCGCCAAGATGCCTACATCTCCCTCCACCCAGCCACCACTTCTAGTTCTTCCAAGGGAACATCAGCCAGGTGAGACTCACAATCTCTCCAGAATGTCCCAGAGCTGCTCTGGGCACTAATGCTTGGTATTCAGGAGCATCCTAATCAGATACCAGAACTACCTTAACTGACACCTTTCAGTTGAGGGATAACCGTTACTCTGAGTCCCTCCCTGATGACCAAGCTCTGCAGCCTCTCTCTCTCGTGGTCTGCAACATTCAACTTGAGGTATACTGTAAACTCTGTACAACTTTCAACAAATAAAGGAAATTTGGATGTAAAGATAGATCATGGAAACTAAGAAGCATGAGCGATCTTTCTTGACTAAGTCAACAGCTTAATATGGCAGCTTGTCTGATCTCTCTTCTAAAAGTGCATACCTGTTGACAGGGATGTGCCTCTATAGGTAAAAGAAGGAGTATCCCTACCTTCTCTGTGGGTGTAATCAGGTAAATGGCCTCCAGGCTCGGCAGTGGCTCTCGTCGTTTCATGATGTCCTCCACAACTACAGAAACAGGCACAGACATGTTAAAGAGTCGCAGGTACGAACAAAATAAGCCTCGCAGTTCAAAGAAATAGTTAAATGTGATGGGCTCTTACTGGTGATGCCCTCTGTCATGATGTCTGTCATCTTGCAGCAGGATGACAACATCCTCATGCTCAGCTGGTCCACAATCAGAGCCTGGCAACACACGAAGGCAGTAACTACTTATTACTCTCATTACATGTAGCTGACAATAAAACAGTCTTATTCGAATAATCCCTTACAGACACTGTGCAGTGATGACTCAGGTTTATTCACATCCAGGCTTCAAGGTCTTTTGTGTGTCTTAGTTGTTCTGGCTTATTTAATGTGCACCACTGTGATGAAAAACATTTTCCATTTGCATATTTACGCATCAAGATATATATTGTGTATAGGTTTTGTATCCATTTGATATTTTATTGTCAGGTTCCTGGGTCTCCTGACCCAGCATGTTTAGTTCTTTGTGATTTTTGTATTATTGTACTTGTGTGAGTTATTCGATGGTTTCTACAGGGAGTGCAGAATTATTAGGCAAGTTGTATTTTTGAGGAATAATTTTATTATTGAACAACAACCATGTTCTCAATGAACCCAAAAAACTCATTAATATCAAAGCTGAATGTTTTTGGAAGTAGTTTTTAGTTTGTTTTTAGTTTTAGCTATTTTAGGGGGATATCTGTGTGTGCAGGTGACTATTACTGTGCATAATTATTAGGCAACTTAACAAAAAACAAATATATACCCATTTCAATTATTTATTTTTACCAGTGAAACCAATATAACATCTCCACATTCACAAATATACATTTCTGACATTCAAAAACAAAACAAAAACAAATCAGCGACCAATATAGCCACCTTTCTTTGCAAGGACACTCAAAAGCCTGCCATCCATGGATTCTGTCAGTGTTTTGATCTGTTCACCATCAACATTGCGTGCAGCAGCAACCACAGCCTCCCAGACACTGTTCAGAGAGGTGTACTGTTTTCCCTCCTTGTAAATGGTAAATGGCCTGTATTTATATAGCGCTTTACTAGTCCCTAAGGACCCCAAAGCGCTTTACATATCCAGTCATCCACCCATTCACACACACATTCACACACTGGTGATGGCAAGCTACATTGTAGCCACAGCCACCCTGGGGCGCACTGACAGAGGCGAGGCTGCCGGACACTGGCGCCACCGGGCCCTCTGACCACCACCAGTAGGCAACGGGTGAAGTGTCTTGCCCAAGGACACAACGACCGAGACTGTCCAAGTCGGGGCTCAAACCGGCAACCTTCCAATTACAAGGCAAACTCCCAACTCTTGAGCCACGATCGCCCCATTTGATGATGGACCACAGGTTCTCAATGGGGTTCAGATCAGGTGAACAAGGAGGCCATGTCATTAGTTTTTCTTCTTTTATACCCTTTCTTGCCAGCCACGCTGTGGAGTACTTGGACGCGTGTGATGGAGCATTGTCCTGCATGAAAATCATGTTTTTCTTGAAGGATGCAGACTTCTTCCTGTACCACTGCTTGAAGAAGGTGTCTTCCAGAAACTGGCAGTAGGACTGGGAGCTGAGCTTGACTCCATCCTCAACCCAAAAAGGCCCCACAAGCTCATCTTTGATGATACCAGCCCAAACCAGTACTCCACCTCCACCTTGCTGGCGTCTGAGTGGGACTGGAGCTCTCTGCCCTTTACCAATCCAGCCACGGGCCCATCCATCTGGCCCATCAAGACTCACTCTCATTTCATCAGTCCATAAAACCTTAGAAAAACCAGTCTTGAGATATTTCTTGGCCCAGTCTTGACGTTTCAGCTTGTGTGTCTTGTTCAGTGGTGGTCGTCTTTCAGCCTTTCTTACCTTGGCCATGTCTCTGAGTATTGCACACCTTGTGCTTTTGGGCACTCCAGTGATGTTGCAGCTCTGAAATATGGCCAAACTGGTGGCAAGTGGCATCTTGGCAGCTGCATGCTTGACTTTTCTCAGTTCATGGGCAGTTATTTTGCGCCTTGGTTTTTCCACACGCTTCTTGCGACCCTGTTGACTATTTTGAATGAAACGCTTGATTGTTCGATGATCACGCTTCAGAAGCTTTGCAATTTTGAGACTGCTGCATCCCTCTGCAAGATATCTCACTATTTTTGACTTTTCTGAGCCTGTCAAGTCCTTCTTTTGACCCATTTTGCCAAAGGAAAGGACGTTGCCTAATAATTATGCACACCTGATATAGGGTGTTGATGTCATTAGACCACACCCCTTCTCATTACAGAGATGCACATCACCTAATATGCTTAATTGGTAGTAGGCTTTCAAGCCTATACAGCTTGGAGTAAGACAACATGCATGGAGAGGATGATGTGGACAAAATACTAATTTGCCTAATAATTCTGCACTCCCTGTAGTTTCGATCCCTTGCCCTTCATGTTTCTCTGTGTCCCTGTGTCCCCTCTGTTCTGTGTCTGTGTCTGCATGTTTGAGTTCCCCTCTGTGTCTTTCGGTTCTTAGAGCTTCGGTTCTCCTCAGCTTTATGGTTTATGTCTCTGTGTTTCTTAGTTGCTGTCTCCACCGTGTCAAGTTCGCGTCTCTGTGTTATACTTCCTGTTTTACTTTGATGGTCCGTGTCTTATGTGAATGCGTCCTGCTTTGCTTGTCTCGTCAGTCCTGATTTCTCCCAGCCATGCCCTCCTTCTGTGTCTCATTCCCCTCATTACTTCCCAGTGTATTTAAACCTTTTGTTTCTCTGAGTCAGTGTTGTGTCGTCCCTCTTGCTGTGTGGAGCTCCCTGTGAGTTTTGGTTTGTTGTTTCCCAGTTTAGTTTATTTTGTATGCCCGTTTTTCTGTGACCAGCAAATAAAGCTGTGGTTTTGAGTTCATTCCTTGAGTCTTTGAGTCGTGCACTTTGAGTCCTCATCTCCTGCCTGCCACACGGCGTTTCATGGCATTTATTATATTTTCTACTGTTGTCTTCTAATCTCTTTTTGGAAAACATCTAAAAAAGAACTATTGAAAATGTAATCTCCTGGGATGGTGAGAATCATTCCTTCCATTGGTCTGCCCAAAAGCCTCTGTTAAATGACTAATAAAGACCGATTCTAGAGACATTCAAATATTTGACTAATAGATTATTTGGCTGGGTATTTCTGCACAGTCTTTACTCAGACACATTTAGCAAATGAGCAACATCTGAAATGGATCCATTTCATCCAATGAGCCAAAATAGTGCAGCTGCTCGAAAAGAACACATTTAGTTGTGTCACCATCAAGAGTTGACGAAGAGTCTGGAAGGCCTCGTGGTATGGTAAATGCTGCTGCACGTCTTTTAACAGGTGTATGTATAAACACATCACTCCAGTTTTAGCAAATTTACACCAGCTCCCTGTAAAGTATCGTATTGATTTTAAGATTCTTTTACTTTTAAAGTTAAATAATATGGCACCCAGTTATTTAAACGAACTCCTCAACATGTATGACCCCAAAACAGCATTGAGATCGTCTAGCCAGATGCTCTTAGCACAATCAAGGTCTTGACTGAAGCGCAGAGGAGATCGGGCCTTCGCAGTAGCAGCACCCTGGAATAATCTGCCAGAGGAGATTCGTACTTCAGAGTCTATTCAGTCTTTTAAATCGCATCTTAAAACTCACTTTTTTACTTTGGCTTTTAATTCGAGTTCAGTATGAGTACCATCAGGTCTGTTTTATGTTTTTATTGTTAATTCATAGTCTTCTCATTTATCTGTATTTGTTTCTCTATTGTTTTCTCTTGTTTTTAACCGATTGTGAAGCACTTTGGTCAGCACTGTTGTTTTTAAATGTGCTATACAAATACATTTTGAATAATCTATGACTATTAAACAGGATTAATGTTATTATTTTACACTAGGTAGCGAGGGCCAGTATTTTCTTTGTCTTTAGATTTTGTTAAAACCCAGTTACATCCAACACGTCTGTGCATGTAAGGCACGCAGTGGTTTTTGTTTTTCAATTTTTTGCCATTCCATCCTATTATTCATCCATTCATGAATAATATGTTTTTCTTGTCATAGGTGTTTGTCTGAGTAAAAAATGTAAAGCAATTATAAAAAGAAACAAACATTAACAAATAAATCTTCTACGGAGCCCCGCAGGGGACATGGGAGAAAAAAAATTAGGGAGAAAAAAAAAATTAAGACGGACTTTTGCGAGATCTCGCAAAACAAACTCGGGATCTCGCAAAAGTTTTAGCCGCATTCTTCGGAGGCCGCCAGCTCGAAGCCGACCGGGAGGTCGAGGCACGATGTGCCGGGAAAGCGGTGTTCCTCCCGGCTGTAGTAGGTCTCGACCTCCCGTTAGCTTCGAGCTAGTGGGTGTCAGATCTCCAAAAACGTCGGAGCATTTTTGCAAATATGTGATGTCTTGTAAACCGAGCAGGTATCTGACGTTTACACAACTACATTCACGCCTCAAAATATCTTAAAAGTGTATTTTGTGACCCAGAAAGAGTAATATTACAACTAAGTAGCTGCCGCCATTGTTGGAATTCAACTTTTGCGAGATCCCGACTTTGTTTTGCGAGATCTCGCAAAAGTCCGTCTTAATTTTTTTTTTCTCCCTAATTTTTTTTTCTTCCATGTCCCCTGCGGGGCTCCGTAATCTTCTAACCCCAAGACATTAACTTTACCTATAAGTTTAAGCTAAACAGTTCATTTACTGCACATTAGAAAAGCTGGAACAAGACACTGTTTGGCAAACCCTATATTTAGTCCCACAAATTTCACCAGTACATTTTTTTCTTTCTTTTACTGACTCAGGTCTAATTTTGAAACATAAGCTACAGATTCAGAGCAAAGTCCAGTTATGCTTCTTTGAAGAGAACTGCTCAATGACTATATTAGCACTTTTTTTAAAGTAATGAACAGGTACAACCCATTCCCAAAAAAAGGTTGAGACACTATGTAAAACAGAATTTATAAGAATAAAATAATATATTTATATTTTACTAAAAAGAATAGGTCCCGCTGGCAGTCAGTTCTACAGCCGGAGTCTAGATAAAAGCTTTCTAATCATCTTGTTTGTTGTATATCAGGGCCCTACACGTGACCCAGAGTGCTGTCCTCTCACCTTCCATTCTCCCTTCTTCTTCACCTTCTTGATAACATCGTTCATAATCTCTGTAAAAGAAAGAAAGAAAAAGAATCATCACAAATCAGATGGGCTCGTTATCTAAGCATTCACCCATCATCCTCTTATACTTATCTCTATGACCTGAGCAGAGATGTTTTAATTCATTTTGTAAGTAAAGAATACACAATCATACAAAGAAAACACAACACACACATTCATGTACCATTTCATCACAGCAAGCTAATATTCACCCTCGGATCAGACAGACTGATGACCTGTCCAGTGTGTGAGACTGCAAATATGTAAAACTCTTAACTAACAGACTTTGGAAAGCACTGACAATAAGGCAGTGAATCTGGAGGTGGCAGATTTAAAGATGCTACGATTATTGTTTGTCAGCGACAACGAGGAACAGGATTAGAAACAAGTACGTTAGATGGAGAGTTCTGTTTGAGCGGTTTGGATACAAAGTTAGAGAGGCAAGGTTGAGTTGGTTTGGACATGTGCAGAGAAATGATTGTCAACGGATGTTGAAGATGGAGATGCCAGGCAGGAGTAAAAGAGGAAGACCTGAGAGGAGGTTTGTGGATGGAGGAGGACAGAGGGTTGGTGTCATGTGGGAGGATGCTAGAGATAGGGTGAGATGGAGGCAGATGATGTGCTAATGTGACAACGAGCAGCTAAAAGAAGATAAAGACAAAGAAGAAGCCAACTCACAGACTTTGAAAAACAGTAATTTATTGAACAAAAGTCAGATTTATTGAAAGTTTTCTCGGAAGAGAGGATTTTTGTACCTTAATTATAATTCAACGGAAACTATTAATTTCTGAAGCAAACCTCCTACAGCCTGGCAGAAAGTGCATCTAGGAAAGGGGTGCACTGAAAGACGAACCAAGAGCATCATAATAATTCAAAATGTTGCATTATGATCATTTTATCTCACGTTTTTTGAATTATTAATCGCTGAAAGTTACATTCGATGAGCCACACAGCCTTTAGTGTGTATCTGCCCAAAGTTAACATGAGAGGGAGAAACGGCAAGAAACAAAATGTTTGTATTATGACAGTAAATCAATCCCAACTTTAAAAATAGACATTTTACTACTACACAACAATTTTTATGATTAATAGAAATTGTGCAGATTGGGTATGAGTGTCAAACTCTTACACCGTGAGAATCACTGGAGTAAAAATCAAGTCTAAAAACAGGAAGTTTGAGTAACTCTTGCCGTATGCTGGGATAGGCTCCAGCTCCCTGGCAACCCTGATAAGGATAAGCAGAAGACAATGGATGTATGGATGGTTAACTAAATTAAACTAAGCCTAAAATAACTGAACCCTGAACTGTTTGATTCTACTCATATGTATTTTAAAATCCAATAATGCTACTATTACAATAACACGCACCATGCATTCATGCCTCCAGTGAGGTTAGCCACCACAGATCTACATCAGTGAATGAATTCTCTCAATGATGAGTGTCTACAAAGACGAGGAAACCCAATAAAGGAAAGCCAGTATCCACTGTGAGGTTATGGCACGATGGCCCTGTTTGTGCCACAATACTGATATTGGCTTGATCAGTATGCCAACCATCTGCCAGCCGTATTAGGATAAATCCATTAAGGGTGAATTACTGTTGAACATCATGTTGGATCACAGTGAATATAAACCGCTAAGCCCTCCCGGCCCCTGCTAAAACCTGCGACCACACAGATACTGATGGATTACCACAGATTAAAAAGGGCCTGAGCAAAAAAAAAAGATGAGGGATGCAAGTGTTTGCTGCCTCGAAAACAATAAGCAGTATGCTCCTCAGAGTCAGATGATGACGCTTTTCAGACAATTGGAGAAATATGCCAGAAGTAGGATGGAAGCATAAAAATTGGAAACTAAAACCAATTATAGTATAAAAGAAATCTAGAATGCATGCAAATAAAGGTCGACTAAAAGTAAATAAGTTATCGTATGTACTATAGCTGAAGCAGACAGAGCTCAGCCTGAACCTCCTGTGAGTGAGACGAACTGTATCTGACCTCCAGTGGGACAGATGGTCTTAATATAGTAGAAATATTCTTGCTAAATGAGAGATTCCCCAACTCAGCTTCAGTCTATTTCCAGCATTTCCTTTGTCCTGTTCTGTTAGCTGCTACGTCAGCCAAGAAGCACTGTGAGTACAAACTACAACCTAAAAAACCTTAAAAAACCTGTGACTTTTACACAGCTGGGGAACCGGGGCTGTCACTGTGCTGACTAATTGCTGTAAAACACTCCAAGTAACAGCTGCAAAATTAAAGCAGGCTCCTTTTCATTCCTGAAAAGTTGACTTGTGTTTCATCCAGCAGCGGCTCCAGGCCACAGGATGAGACACTTCAGAAAACAAAGCAGGACTGAGGATATCCGTGACTCGTCCTCCCTTTTCCTCTGCTAATCTGTTTCCTCTTTTTCCTCTGATAAATGAGCTCAGATAAAAGCAGCTCCAATTATTAAGATAAATTGAATTTTTAACTGTTCTTCGTTTTCTTCCAGGGTCTAAATTCTTTAGTCCATCGATCTCTTAAACATTAATGTCGATTCACAACAAAAGCTTTACTTCAGCTCGATGCTTTAACATTACACTTTCCATATGAACATCTTTTCCTTAGATGCGTCTCAAACCTCGTTGCTGCCATTTCTTAGAAGCCCCCATTGAACCCTTTTTTGGGAGCCCTAAATTTCATTCCTGGCATTTTCCCAATTACTGTCATTGCTTTTGAAGGTAACGTTTTAATATTTATCCAGTTGAATTTAGGTTTGTAAAGGTGAAAAGGTTTGAATATGTTTGCAAGCAGAATATTAGATTAACATTAACTGCAAGGCAGTATATTGATGACATTATGATTGGAGGTTGAGCCCCCTAAAGGTTTAAAGTAATCTCCCCTGGAAGCCCTTCAAGTCCAGTATGGAGGTAGAAGAGTTATAATAAAAGAACTGAACTGAATTACTAAGGGGTTAACAATCCATAGAGGCCAATGTATTTTTGTTACCGAACTATAAACATGCTTTTTAATGCTGAGAAACTGAACATTTTAACATGGGGCTCTATGGATCCAGCACAAGTCACCTCAGTACAACAGTGTCTGTACTATCAAATCAACATCTCTGTGGTTCTACTCAGTGAAATATAGAGCTGAAAATCAAGTACACAACGTTTTCTGGATTATGTTCTGTTAAAAATGATTATAATGTTGATAGATACTAAACAACAAATACACTAATTCAATTTATCTTCTCTTCTGTTAGCTTCAGTTTTGGTTCATTTTTTTTTCAGTTAAAAGGATGACTAATGGGATTATCCTTCATAAGGTTGAGTGAACTGACCCAGGCAGTCAATAAAATAGAGAAGTTAACTTGATAGTGAATGGACTGCACTCTTTTCTAACTGAAGACTGAAAATAAGTTGGGGGGAGGCGTGACTGTGGATTCTTCCTTTCTGACCTCCTGATAAAGGCACAACAGGAACACACCGGTCAGAAAGAAGGGAAGGGACCTGAACAAACACAAGCAGCAGCTGTGTCAACCAAACATGCACAGAAACACATACACACACATCTCATCTCATATCCAGTTAAACAGGATACAATATAATCACGTCAGAGCAGGGACGAAAGTTCACAATTTCTTTGTCAAACTACTCAAATATAAATGAGACTATGAAGACTTTATTAAATATACAGTTAAGACATAAAACTAAAAAGACTACTAAAATATTACATCTTCAGCACCTCAGCAGACACTTGTTTATCTCAGCAGGTTGCAAGTTTTTAAGAGTTGTGGCATTTTCTTGCTCTCCTACGTCATTAACAGGATTCAAACCCCCCAAAATCTTCTGCTTTTCCGGTAAAGGCTCAGTTATCTTTTGTTTATATTATTAAGCACCCTTGTGGATCAAATGTAGTTTTGCAAATTATCATAATTTGTTTCTAATATTTTTGTAATCTTCAGAAATGATTGTAATCTTTTATAGAAATCACTTTTAAATGCTTAATATGCGTATTTTATTGTTTTTATTTTTTTGCCTTTGTGTTATGTTTTCCACAGTTTTGATCAACACCTGCTGCATTTATATTAGCTATGCACACAAACTGACTTCACTCCTCACTCTGTCTTTAATAAGCAAAATTTATAGAGACCACCGCTGGATATACTGTTGCTTATTTACACGTACATAGTTTCATTTTTAGACTGAACTAAAATCACTTTCACTTTTCTGATTGGTTGCCTCTCACAAACAGAAGGGTTAACAATTAACTATAAGAAATATGTGTTTCTTATAGTTAATTGCTTGATGGGGGGGGGGGGGGGGTTCTTGAGGTTTTAGAGGCTAAAGGAAAAAAGTAAATTTTTGTTTCTTAAATCTTGAAATTAAAACAAAAAAGTAACAATTTCAACACCTTTTTCAGTAGAAAAAAACTGAAGTAGAACAAAGAAGAAGAAAATTAAAAACAAAAAAAATTCTAATGGAGCCATCTGATTGTTGAGGTTTTCTCTCCATTATTATTTATTTATAGATACATAGATAGATAGATGGGTGTGTGTAGATGGGTGTGTGTAGATGGGTGTGTGTGTGTGTGTGTGTGTGTGTGTGTGCGTGCGCGCGCGCGCACTTGAGTACCTAGATCCTGAAGCCTGGTTTTGGCTCAGTGGGATTAGTTGTTTGTATTCTGACCTAATTTATAATTGTGTTTAGATGTTTAACATGTACAAAATAAGGGAAAGCATACGTCTTCTCTATAAACCCAGACAAACTGAACACAGTTAGCCATATCAAGGAGCAGTACTATGAGCAATGATATTGCCATTGTGTTGATGTACTCTCCAATCCCCTAAGCCTCGACTTGGGCTGACAGTTTCTCCCTTTGCCTCGTGGTTCTCCCCCCTTCAGGGACTTTCACCTATGAGTACATGACCCATTTCTTTTCTCTGGATCTCAGCTTCACAGCAGCATCATTCCCGAGGGAATGTGACACGCTTGATCTTAAAGAGACACGCAGACAAATCAGCACGACTCACACTGAAATGCAAGCAAAGCCTTCACCACAACCCAAACACACAAAAGAAAAAATGAAACAGAGCTTCATGGTCAGAGTCTCACCATGTCATAGGTTTTGTATTTTTAAAAATCAAAGAGTTTTTGTTTGTACATACACTTCAATAGATTACATTAACCAAAAGATTAAAATAACTCAATATTAATAAAAAAAATAGCTTTTCAATGAGGCTAAATGGTTTCTATGTTCCATCTCTTCCGTACACCTTAAGCACCGATATTAACCAGATTTAACAAAACCTAAAAACACTCCATGAGATAACTATTATCTGTAAATGGAAGGAGCTATCCTTCCATTTACAGCCTCTTCAGATTCATCTGCAGTTACGTAACACCCTAAACTGGCCCCAGCCGGCACAAAATGGCTGTAAGGAAAGCAGAAGAAGAGGATTTATGACCTTCAGTGGATAGCAAGTCAGAGGTCAGAGGTCAGGAGTGCAGTTCACTGGAGCAAAATGGGGAAAAAAAGAAGGAATGCAGGAGAAAAAAATGAAACAAAAACACAAAGATACTCGACTGGAGGTCCACTGAGAAATCTCCAGAAATCCCCCCGCCACAAATGCTATCTCGGTGGACTGATCTCTAAAGACGTGTGTGGGCATTGATTCACTCTCATGTAGTCTACACACGTGCACCTCAAAGAGTTGTCTGTCACCTCTGTTCCCCTGACAGGAGGAGTGTCTTTGTGGGAAACTCAGCTAAAAGTTACTAATGCAGTAACAAGAACATGAAAGAACATACAAAGAACTCTTCACTGATACCCCGAATTCCTTCTCTGCACTGACGCTATTATAAGCATTGTAAGCTAGCTGCTGTGCAGCTTCCAGAAATCAAATGCAGCTCTAAGCTGATACTGTCATGGTCCTGCGACCATGACTCAGTGACTTTGTGTTTGTGTTCCTTATTGTTGTTATTCTCTTTATTATTCTTGGGCTGTTTTGGGATGGTTTGTGTTTTGGGATTTTAGATACTGGGTTTTGGGTTTGTGCTCCCTCTATTGGTCCCTGGTGTTAGTGTTCCCCTGTCTCGTCAGGTTAATCAGGTCCAGCTGTGTCTCCCACCTGTGTGTGATTTCCCAGTGTCTCTTTGTGTACTTATAGTGTGTGATTTCCTCTGCTCCTCGTCGCGTCGTCTGTGTTCATACCTGGTGTAATCCCCTGCATGCTCTCCCTGCTGTTCTCCCTTCATGCTCAGGTTTGCTATTTCTTTGTGTAGTTTCTCCCAGTTAGTTCATCCTTAGTTCTGTTTTGCCATCTCCACTTTATGTTCAGTATTGTCAATAAATCACCTTCACATCTGAGTAAGTGCTGCATCTGAGTCCTCCTTTCCACTCTTCACACGGCCGCCGCCCCGGACCGTGACAGATACCTTGATCAAGGGCAAATGCACAAAACGCCACATCTGCAAAGATGTGGCACCAAATTTTTATCAGGCACTGCAGGTCAGCGAAAACCAGCTGTCCAACCAATGAATGGAATAAATGGAAAGATCGGAAAGGAAACACTACACACCTTTAATGAGAATCTGATATTACTAAACTGCTTTTGTGCAAACACACAGTGCTGACCTACTTAAGCCAGCATTTTTTCCAGTGCAGAAAAAGCAGCAGCTCTTTGTTTTCACGATCCTATAGAAAGAAAAAAAAAAAGCGTGACAAGCCCTAAGAGAACATCTCATACTGATTTTATTAGACTAAGCTAATCATGTCTTACCCGTACAATGTTAAAATGATCATTTTGTTATACAACATGTCAACACATACTTGGTTTTGTATTTTTATCATATTCCCCCTCTATTCTGTTCCTAAAAAATGAAACTGATGTCTCGTCCCTAATACAGCATCATCATTTCTATTATTGGATATTATATCAGCCTTTATTACTATAAATCTGTGGTTGAAATAACTGTTTTGCAATAATTTTCTCTTTTTGCATTTCCTTTCCTTTAGTCCAAGTTCAGTCAGTACAAGACTGTGGCAGGTTTAATTTGCTTTACATTAACTTATTGTATTTGAATCATAATTAAAGTTTAGGAAAATCAGCTTGAATAAAACAATATGATTTCTCTATTTTAATGTTTAACGTATTTTAACTTCTTTTTTTTTTTGCCATGATCAAATAGCCATAGTTAAAATGTGTCTGTTTCTCTGGGAAATTGTGAGATTTTTCTCTTGACCCATTTTGTGACTTCGTGCAACATTAATAATATTTAACCTAATTTCATCCAACCTTTGTCACAAGATATTAATTCTAGTTCTATTGCAGAAACACAAGTGCAAAAATTTAAGAGAGTAACAAGCAAGACAAATTAGGTTTCCTGCACTCACCAGAGAGAGAGCTAAGAAGATGGTATATATATATATATATATATATATATATATACATACACAATTTTTTTTTAATCCTCCTACAGTTAATTTAACAAATTGATAAATTATCATGAAGCCATGCCATCTATATTTCTTGTTTTTGTTTACATCGCTGGAAGAGGAGAGCATCCAGGCTCTGGTGCTGTGGCGATCTTCCATAAGAAGATATTTCTGTAACGTGGTGTTAAATATGTCTCCACTGTACGTGTGTATATGCATGTAAGAAAAGGACTGAGTGCTGCCGAGAAGAGTGGGAGGTAGAGGATGTCTGCCAGCTCTGACACAGCACTCATCCTCAGCAAAAGAGAACGGAATTCATTAAGATTAAGAGCCACTGTGACCCTGCATTACACAGCTCTATTTCAGCCAGCTCTTCATGCTCTATTACTGCAGTGACATGACATTTCAGAGTGTGTGTGTGTGTGTGTGTGTGTGTTTTACAGACGCCCAGGGGCTGCAGGCACTGCGTCAGACTGGATCCAGACGTGTGTGTGTGATGCTGTGGCTCAGTGATGCTTCCAAGGTCAATAGAAGGCGCGTGTGTGCAAATATGTGCATAAAAGTCCTTTTCTATTTCACCTTCCTCCTTCCTTTTATTCACACTACCCCAAACAGAGAAGAGTAAATACAACATGCTTCCAGAAACTTCCAAGGAAGAGTGAACTGACTCTGTTTGACATTTTGGGATGTGAGTATATTCGAACTGGAGACAAAACACTTCCTAGCTTTGCTTTGAAGTCTTTTAGCTCTCCATCACACCATTTCTGAACATATAGCTGGCGCAAAATTGATGTAACACAACTGATAAACATCAGCCACTGCCATCAGCATTGTCAACCTGGCATTATAATACATCTGTGCATCCCTACAGCACGCAGCCTCTTGAGTTACTTTTTAGTTTGTCTTAAAAAATAAAAGGCAACATCAGGGCTCATTTTTGTATCCATTTTGCACCCAGTGGAGCAACAAATTTTAGTACCGTTTCATTTCATTGAGCACAAACAGACGGAAGAAGTGACAAGTGAATGTTTTGAGTGGTAAAAGCAAGCAAACTGGCGAAACGTATATCAAAAATGGTTGCCTGGCTTGCTAATTACTTGATCAAATCTCACCAAAAACTACATTTTTTGATCAAAAACCAAAAACCATTTTGAGTTGTCACACCACTGAGCAGCACGATTTTATATCTTCTGACAATAAACAACCTGATAGCTAAAAAAAAAACTGCAGGGTCACCATTGTGACACACTGGAGGAGATCCTTGAAATGATCTAATAAGAGCAGCAGCAGCCCTGAAAACAGTCTGAAGGCAGACAAGAAGACTACTTTAAAAGGGAGGGTGGTTACCACAGACATAATAGAAAGATACTGAAGTAGCAAGTTTCATTAATTATCAAATTATTATTATTAAATCCTTTTTTTTTTAAATAGACAGCCACATGATAAATATCACATAATCACAAATTAAGAAAATGTGTGCATAACTAGTTGCAGACAAAGAACCTGTTAAAATATTCCAGTTAAATCCAAAATTGTAACTTTGTAATCTTTTTGTAGCTCGTTCTATTCATATCCAGTTAAGTATTTGAATACAGTTTTTCAAAAATCAGTCTGAACAAGACGTACAGTTAATGCTGAAGCGTCCTGACATTGTAAGTCCTGTGTTTAAATCAAAGGCTCAGATGTAGGCAGGCAATCTTTGCAGCAGAGGCTTGTAAATAAACATCATAAAATGCTGCTCTCTTCAGTTCGCTGAGGAGTACCACCCCACTTTTTCATATTAGATGCAATAGTGAGCAGATACAGAAGCATGCATATGACCAATGTCACCACAGTCAAGCACAGACTGAATTGTGGATTATACACCGATCTATTTGTATTTATTTCTATAAAAATATCCAATCTTTGGCATCAGTTTTCTTGAAAGGTGTTCCACATGATTTTTCAAAGTGAGTCTAGCTTCCAGACACAGTTCCAGAAGACTTGAGGTCTTATGCTACCTCAGTGTGCCACTTTCTCTTTTAAGGAGGCTGTCGCATTAATTAAACCTGAAATGGCTGCATGGCGATGACGAGTATGTATGCTGGTGCCAGTCAAACAAAGTGGTTCACAAACGTTTTCTGGTGCATGGTACTTCAGAAGGAAAAAAAAGTTTACATCACACATCCCGGAGATTTTATCCATTATAAACAATAAAAAATGTCTAATTTTGCTTTTGAAAGACTTTTCCGGTTCACATGTCAATATATTCCTAGTCAAGATACTGACCCCATATTGCTCCCATCCATCAGAGTGTGTGTGCGTGCCTGACAATGTTAGAAAAAGACCTGTATGAATTTGTATGTGCAACTGGGTGAATGGGACATATATTAGAAAAGGCACTGTATAGGTAACGTTTAACGTATTAGCTGCTAAAACTTTTGATCACTTTCCCTAACAAACTAAATCATTCAACTTCCCTTTTCATTTTTCACCTGGTTGTCTGTGTGCCACCTCTGGGGCCAGCCCCGCAGTTTGAAAACCACTGATTTAATAACTCTCCACATGCTTTACAAGCCAACTTTGAGCACAAATGCACAGGTAATGAGAGGTGAATAAATAATTGTAAAGCTGTCTATGGTTACAGAAATATTTCAAAATTAACTGGATTTAAAGGATTTAAACAGTCGTCTGGTGATGTAAATTGATTCCAAGGTCAGTTTCTCAGTATATTATGGTATTTATCATGTTACACAATAACATATAAAGTACAGCTATGAAGCATTTTAGCATCTGCTTGAATGACTGAATGAAAGGCGGAACATTATTTGTCTAGGTCAGCAGGTTTTCCTTGAAAACCTTCAAAACATAATAAAACCCACTGCATCTGACCCCATAGACATCACCATAAAGTATATAGCTCAAATACAGAACACCGCCTCGCTCTAAACACTGCGTTCCTTCAGTTTGTGCAGCTCATCTCTTTCTAAATGACTCAGGTCACTGCTGACTGATGAGGTCCTCGTCACTCAGCCTTATTCTCCTTCTGCTGCTCTCTGGCACTGATGTTCATATACAGCCATGAAACGGGGAGGGTGAAGCTCAGCTTGCTGCCCATCCCCCCCCCTCCCTTCATTCTGGCTGCTACATCAATTGCTGCAGAGAGAGAGAGAACGACAGAGAGCCCGCGATGGTGTCACCCTCCCTCTTTCACTCTCTGCCCCCACCAATCACAGCCCTCGCTTCACCTTAGCCAAACGTAGAGCAGGTGTTGCCTCCCTGCGTCCTTGTCTTTACTGGGAAACATGCACGCAGTGTTTACATTGCTCAGGAAAAAGATGATTCACTCGGCCTGCCTTCAGCTTTTCACAAACTGGGTTATGCAATAGCCAGTTACAGTGTTTAAATAATTAAAGAACGCGCGCAGATAATTGGCATATGAAGCTGCATTGTGTAATGTAGTAGGGCGTGCAGATGATATCATTTCTATCAAAACTCAGTCTTCTGGCCTTGTATTAAAAAAAATGTAGACTAACTTACAAAAATGCAGGTCTGGGCTGAGCTCAGCCACAGTGCAAACATCCAGCATCAGGCTCAGAATACTTTTTATAATTTAATACTGTACTCTTGGATTCAAAGTAGATGTGAAGTTACTGATGATCGAGGCTCCTCTTTGTGACAATGCACAAATCCTTTCACTTCATGTCAAAGAACAGAAAAATATACTAATATATATACACTAATATATATATATATATACACTAATATATATATATATATATATATATACACACTAATATATATATATATATATATACACACTAATATATATATATATATATATATATATATATATATATATATATATATATATATATATATATATATATATATATATATATATATAGAGAGAGAGAGAGAGAGAGAGAGAGAGAGAGAGAGAGAGAGAGAGAGAGTGTGTTTAATGGGATGGGGTGGGTGTGAGCCAGAATTCTGCAGCAGCACCAGTGAGGCAAATATACCTTAGAGCACAGCTGGGTGTAGCTTAAGAATTTTCAGATTCCAGCAATGTCATGACCAGAAAGTGACACATTAGCTCCTGGTACAGAGCAACTGTGTGGATTTGTATTAGTGAAATGTGACACCGAATCAATACTATGAACAACAGACGCCAAATGAAGCAAATCCTGCAGCCGGGGTAGGGCACGGTACCAAAAAAAAGAGGAGAGAGAGAGAATGAGCAGCTTGGTGTAAGAATTTAGGGACGAACTGGATACATGGCTTCACATTAAGCCATCTCTATCAGGTTTTATGGGCTCGTTCCTGAGCCTTTCGACGACCACTAACACTTGCACCCAGTTGAACCTCCTGCGCCTCCACCATAGTCAGGCCTGTTTCATCACAGCACACCTACCGCTAGAGCACCAGCCCAAATGTAATGAGCCGAAATGACACAATCGGATACTGAACCTTGAGTTAACAGTGTCCTAATGATGCAGGGTTACACAGACTGCCGGTGCCGCACCGACTCTACTCAAAGGGCACGATGACTAAAAGCCGTCCGCGGAAAAATATACAAAAAATGCGGAATTTCTTGCGCAGCGCCAGTTTTAAGGCAACTTTCACGACTCTGGTGCACTCCGCCATTAACGTGAAGCGGAGCATAGGTGGTGCTCTCCGGCTGAGAAAGGGTGTTTTACGCAGCTGAATTATGCTCCATCGGATGGGGTGAGGCACTGCTGCAGTCGGGGAATCCCACGGATCGAGACCGCTAATCTTCATTCATTTTGCAATAAACAGCATCGCATTACATTGTGTTGGCTATTATTAGCTCGCCAGCGTGTGAACAGTACGTGCATCCTGCATGTTGTGGCACAATATTCAGGCAGAAACAGATCGGGATGCAGCTCACAGGCAGAGGCAGATTAGTCCTTAAATAAACGTAAATTGTGTCTAAAAGGGGCGCACACGGGCTTCATTACTCTGTGGCTTCTCATCCCACCGGAGGAGGATGCCAACATCTTCTATTAGTGGGCTAATCATCGCTTGTCAACAGCGTTTTATACGCTCTGTCGCTTGAAATGCAATTGCGCATCCGCGCCGCAGGAGACCAACGAGACGGAGCAGCCTCTGCAGGGCATCCAGTGCTTCCTCACTACACCTCTGCGGTTTACATCGGGATACAATGGAACATCACCTTCACCGTTATCATCGTCACCACTCAGATGCACTAGCAGCCACCCGCATCCTGTCCCCCCCGCTCCCCGGCCCTTTTCTTTTTAAATATATACTCGCTCTCTGGCATATACACAGCTGAATCGGGGTGCAGCAAGACCATATCCCGCACAAATTCTGAGCACCATAAATTAGGAGAAAAAAAAAGTCTTACTTTCGCCGACCACCGCCTTTAATCCGATAGGTGCCATGATGCTGCCTCTGAGTGCTGGACCGACTGATTACCCTCTGCTTACTCTCTCTCTCCTCCTCCTCCTCCTCCTCTCTGATCGTGTCACACCGCTGCGGAGGAGCCTCCACTTGGAAACGTCACTGCGTATCCTTCCGCATCATCCACACTGGTGATGTGCGGACGTTTGGCTACAGCTGTGTGTATTAGCTCAAACTAATTCCTACTAAAGACATTTATTTGTTAAGCCTTACCCGCTCATTTGTCCAAATAGAATTTAAAGATTCCTGCAAAATACCCTTGTTTTTCACAGAACCTGAAATAAATACATGATAAGAAAATAAAGTAACCCTTCATTTTTAAACAAGTTTTAATGCATATAACCTTAAGCAGATGGCACAATAATAGATTCATAGTTTTATATACATAATAATATAGTGAATCATTACATTTATACAGGAAGACAGTGATGTGCAAAAGTCTTGTGTCACTGATTTAGTGAAATGTGCAAACATAAATGGTAGTATAGTATAAGACAAAAACACAGTATACACAATTCTAACAAGCTTGAAAGTCAATATTTGCTATGACCTTGCAACTTTGTTCTTCATAGACTCTTAAAGATATTCAAAGAAAGCTTGCTTAAGTAGTCTTCAATAATAGTTCTCCAGGCTTCTTGAAGGGCATTCAAAGGTCTTCTTTGGATGTTGGCTGCCTTTTGACCCGTTCTCTGTCAAGATCATCCCACACTGCTTTAGTAATATTGGGGTACAGGTACCAAGCCAATCCATGACTGATAGAATCAATATTACTAGATACTCACTGTTTACCTTTGATGACTGCCTCGTACATACTAACGATGATTTGAACCAACAGTTTGAAATTTGGATTCATCACTCCATAATTTTCAGTCTAGTTCCTTTGCAGTTCATGCACAACTCAGCTTTTCCCCTTCTTTAGGAATGGCTTCTTGATAGCCACCCTTCAACTCTGGCCATGTCTAATGAGCTTTCAGTGAACGGTAAATGGATGAACTGAAGGACAAGAAGTATCTCTTATCGCCTGTGTCAGAACCTGAGAGCAAGAACAGGTCGCTAGTACCAAAGTGTCTAAAGATACTGTTTAAAATTGGTTCTTTGCCAAGCTGTCTGTTATGTGTAGACACTGGTTCATCCCCTTGAGTTGTGGGCCTTTTTTACGCTTAAATCATTCATGTTGATTCATCAAGTTAAAATTAACGTTTCAGAAATGAGGTATTTTTGTTTCTTTGTTCCTTTTCCCCTCAGAGTAGTCTATAAAAGTTGTAAAAATCAATGGGGACCACAGCAGACATAAGTTCTCAGCTGTTTGACAAACTGCATTCATAAACTGTACAGGTGAGATGCAAAGAAGACCAGACAGGTTTTTTTATTAGAACTAATAAACATAATAGTCGAAGAAAAACTGGACCATAAATTTATCAAAAGTACCGGAACACTCAGCACATCCAGTAAGTTCTTAATAATTAAATTAAAACCTACAAAAAGACACAATCAGCACATATAGTTCATTCAGTTTAAGCAATGTTTTCACTAAAATGCATGCTCACAAAATGTTGTGTCTCACTCCCATTTCTTATTGTTGCATTTAAAGCTCTATTTGGAAGATCCAACCATGCAAAATATTAGTTTTTGCCATTTGTTAAGTGGTCTTAAACTTTTGATCAAATGGTCCAGTTTATTGACTCTAGTAAGCAGATGTGATGCATTGCAGTCTCCTTTTATGACACTTTTACTTCACTTTATTTTCAGCTAACTTTTGGAAGTTGCAGAGCTTAATTTTCAGCCTTCATTGCTGATAAAACCATAAATTCATAGACTGTTTCAGCAGCATTAGAGATCATTGCATAAACGTGAACAATTTAACATCCAGCATTTTAGATGGGTTTTTTTTAAAGGATCAACTCGCTTACTGAAATATTCAACATGTTTGGAAGAGCTGGTTTGGATACTGGCCTGCTTCAAAATTATAGTAAAGAAATATGTTTTCCACAAGGGGGCAGCATTTATCTGTGTGTGGCAAAATGCTACTGGGTCCAACCATAGACTCGCTTTCAACGTTGAGCCCAAAGCGCGCACTTCAAAGAGCCTTTAGTTAATTTCTCCTGATTTTTAATCACAATATAAATATCATGAAATCATTAAAAGAAACATTTTAAAGAAACTTACTAATAAACGCACTAAGGTTGTATTTTTAACATTTGTCAAGTTTAACATTATTAAGTTTGCTGCTACAAGCAGACACTCTCGCGTACAGTACGCACTGTGATACTCTTAAGCTCCTGGTTCTGGCCACACCCTTAGCACAGCCGACTGAACACGTTGGACCAGTGATGACTCCCAGAGGGTGTGTCCCGCTGCTGTGAAACGCAGCACTGTTCACCAGCACGTCCTCCTCCTCCTCCACCGCCTCCTCCTCCTGTTTTTTAGAAAAAGCTGAAGGCGCCCACACTCAACGCACCAACGCCAGAACAGTGCTCCTCTCTAAGGGGGGAAAGTGAGAGAAATTCCCAGAGGGTTTGCCCGGAGACTGCTGGAAATTTTCCCCTGGAGTAAAACCTGCCGAGTTAGGATACTTAGAGGATATCAGAGGCTCTCCTGTAACCATGGGGGACGTGGTTTCCTCTCACCTGGATGAGGATAGGCGGGAGATGATTACAGGTAAGATGAGTACCGTTGCGCGTTATAACAATCTTATTACAGAGTTTTGACCATGTTGTTGCCTTTAAGAAAATCGATTTATATTACTTTTATCATCTAAACTGCAGAAATCAAGTATAGACGGTTACTTTTGTGCCACCGCCTTGTAGGTGTGCTTTACTTGAAGGCTTCCCATGAATCTCAACTCCACTGCAGCCCTGTTTCTTAGAGATAATAAGTAGGTTTCCGATGTTGCAGCATGTTTGTATAAGTTATGGACTGACTGCTATTTAAGTCTCAGATTGCTCCACAGAGTGAGCTGGGCAGCAGGTCTGGGCGTCTATTAAAGTCATGCGAGTAGAAGAACAATACAAAGACTGAGATACTTCAATGGATATAACGTGATCCCTGTCCTAGAAGTAGCTTGGTGATGCGTTCGAGTATCAAAACCACTTCAGGAATTTGGGAAAAACTAGTGTTTTTTGTTTTTGTTTTAATGCATGGAGTTCAATCTTCCAGACTTGTCATTTCCTAAGACTTTTGTATCAGGGTCATTTCAGCCTCAGCTGGGATGCCCCTTTAGTTCAGGGTTGTAATCCTGTTTGTGTGCATACGCTGGCAGAAGTACTCCTATGAGGAAACCCAGAATTATTCTCTAGAGGCTCAGGCACCGAGTGTGTTTGTTGGATTTTCCTTTTGTGAGCAGAAATAGAAAAAAAGTGGGAAGAATCACCCTGTTAGAATCTGGCTGTTGTAAAAAAAAAAAAAAAAAAAAAGGTAGTTCACATATAAAAGGATAAATATCAAATGTAACTTCTCAAATATGAGGGGTTTTGTTTTTGCCTTTTGTGTGACTTTGGGGGTTCTGGCCAGAGAAATACATGTTTTCTGCTGTCTTATACTGATCCAAAGTTGATCCAAAGATGTGTGACATTCAGAATGAGCAGAAACTGGGCTTTAGAAAGTACAAGCAAGGTGTTCAATGTGAAAGTTCTTGACCTTAGGAACAAAGCAATCTGGTCTTACTGGCTTTTTGGAGCCCTTAGCCACATGTGCTGGTCTTCATTCTTGAAAGGCGCTCAGTCAGGTATCATCATGTGTCATAATGTAAGGCTTGTTAATGATAAAATATGTTAAAACTATAAAATGTAGGGTCCACATGACTGTGGAAAGCTGCGAAGGTAGAAAATATGACATTTAGCTACATGCAGGCCTTCATTGTTAAAATACGCGAGTGCAGTATTTCCTGCTTATGAGTCCACTCAGAAAAAGATCCATATAAAGAGACTAGTCAGAGGGAGAGGGGAAGATAACAAGTGAAGCAGGTAGAAACATGTCACAGGCCGTCTGACTCTCACACACACCCCTCTCTGTGTTGTTCCTGCCAGTATCTTCTACAAATCAACACAGTGAAAACACCCACGTCAACAGAAGACAAGTGAACACCTGTGCATGTCTTTAAAGAAAAAAGAAAACTTTCTTTTTATCCAGGTCCCACTTGTCGATGTGTTTGCACCTTTTAAGTTCGTGTGTGAGACAGGGTAAAGACCAGTCAGCGTTTTTGAGTCAGGAATCTTGTTGTGTCTAACTCCCACAAAGGCAACTACTCAATGATCTCCTCCCCTATAGGACCCACACAGCAACCCCATGTGTGTGAGACACATGCAAATCATAACTGCCTGCTGACCCACATGTTCACCCATCTATGGTCTGCTTAAGGCAGAAATAACCAACAGACTCAAACCTTGGCCTAGATATGTGCTGCCTACTATCAAACCCTTGAAATATAAGCGATCATCCTCAAAGAATAAGTTAGTAGATTAATCGTTTCACAGCAGGTTTTAGATAAAAACAGCCAAAGAATTAGAGTCAAATCCAGTCAGCTGTTTCTGGTGATCAGCTGACTTTTCTGGATCGAGTCACAGTGTTCACCTTTGAGGAGCTGCACGTGTTGCTCTGAAATTTGCTACAAATGAAATGAAGATGGTAGCTTTGATGCTAAACATTAGCATGACAGCATTGTTACTTGGAACAAAAAAAAAAAACTGTTCAAAAATAAAGTTAAAATAAAAAAAAATGTATTTATATTAGAGATCAATAGAAAAAGAACTAACACTGCAGTAAAAAAGATAAGAAGCTAATAGTTAAATTCAGCAACAAAACATGAACTTTGCCATGTGAGTGACACCGCCCTCTTTTGCCAACATGACGCAAAACAGGTAATTATAAAAAGGGACAACATGCCTAACTCAGGCACACCTCAGACTGTTTGTGCACACGGTTTTATAAATCTGTTGAAAATAATGTTCACGCTCATGTCTGCCTTTTTTAGTTTTATTAGTATTTTACCATTTTTATTCATCTACTCACCTATCTGGCTAAGCCTTTTGATGTTAAACAGTGGATGATGATTGATGATGACGACGATGACTGATAATGATTGATAATGATAAGGATTGGTGCTTGATGACGACTGATTGTTATCAATCATCATCAGTTGCTGGCAATGATTGATGATAATGAGGGTTGGTAATTGATGACGACACTGATTGACAATGACGACTGATTAATGATAAGTGGTGATGATTGTTTTCTTTCTCTCCCTTCACAACAAAACTGTAAATCCACTCCTATAAAAAATGCACAATTTGGTTTTTAAGCACCGACAGAATTCATATCCAACTCATCTTTATTAATCATACATTTATTCCATAAATATTATATTTGCCTTAGGAAATTGTAATTATTCTAAGAGAGCCATGGTATTCAAAGAATCCTGAGCTCAAACCTTGGGCATACTAGCAGAGGAGAACTTCCAGTTGGGAAAAAACTTCATAAATCTTATTTTGGAACAAAGTCAGCAAACCTTTTAAGCCTTCTTAAATCATGTTTTAAGGGTTGTTGTATACACACAGTTGTTATGCCCCAGTGAGCCTGAAAATTTAAGTCAATTTAGATAATGCTCCAAAATAGCTGCAAAGAAGTGCATGAATGCATTTCAAGTTGGCTGCAGTTTCATTACTTATTGCCTGAAAGAATTTGTCACTGCAAACTGCTTTTCCTTTGCTGTTCTTCGGTTTTCCTACTTGGAAAGATTGTGGGCCCTGCTGTCCTTTGCTAATCTTAAGCCCACTTCAGTGTACATCTACTGAACAATGCCTTTTTGTCTGCAGTGTCCTTCTGCCATCAGTTCCTCCATGCTCTTGCCTACTGTTATTTGTTATTCATTACAAATGCACTTAAAAAATTGAAGGAATGAAACAAAGGTTTACATCAAGGTCATGAATCTGGGTTATGGGCTTAAGATTTTAAGTAAGCATAGGAAGCACTGATAGAGAGTCTGTAATTCTTATACAAGAAAAAAAAAAGAAAGCTAAAATATGTGGTTTTTTTGTTGGAGGTATTTGTGATAAATTACTTTCCAGCTCAGAGTCTGAAGCTAACCCTAACCATTTCCTGTTTCATTTAATCCTCTAAAAGGACATGCAAACACTGGAAAATACTTAAGTATGGCGTATAAAAAGTACCAAAAGTTCCATTTTTACTCTATTCCATGATGTCACATGTAAAGTAAATAGCAAACAAGAGATGGAGGAGGGTTGTAACAACTATAGCACATGGCTATACAGTTTGAATGAGAGAACCGAGTATGTATTTTATGATGTGGGCTTTGTTTTAATTTCTAAGTGCTCATTTACAGCTTCCTAGTCTGCTGATTTTGGCTCAGCAAGGCGAACGGTGGAAAGTACCAACTCTCTGCAAGTTTGCAGTGGAGGCCACAGTAACCGGAGCGTAATCTAGAGGAAATTTAGCCAGGATAAAGAGAGTTTCCATCCAAAATCAGATATCCTCTGCATTTTTTCTGAGACTAACTGTTCTGAAGGCAGACCCTGTCTGATAAACCCACCGAGGATGAAGAAAAAAATCCTTCAATAAAAGGAATGGAATGACAAACCTGACGAGAGATTCAAAGCCATCGTCTGGAACAATTTAAAGTACTTGCTGATGTTTAGTTTTTCCAGGTGCCTCGCTATCTTGCAGCCCCTTAACCTGCCCTCCCCTCTCATCCTGGTATGTCATGGTGTTTTTAAATGCGTGTCCCTGTCCCCAGTCTCCTCCGCATTCCCTCCATCTATCCTGTCCTGTCAGCTCTTTCCTTCCTGCTCTCCCACTGCAAGCTGGCTCCCTCCTTCCTGCGTCGTTCCTTCCATAAACAGATCATAGTCAACACTATATGCTGCTGAATGAGCCAAAGACACTGATCAGCTCGAACACCAACTCTTTTCCAGCATTAGAACGTGGGAAAAGCCTTTGTCCCCTCCAGCAGCTTCTCAGTCTATTTATTAGGAAGCTGAATGACGACAGATAACAAATCTCGAGGATATGTGGAACACAGAAAAGTCTTTCAGCAATACCAGGAGGCTTTGCTTTTATACAAACAAGGACTTACGCTAACAGATATATTCAGAACTTAATAATTTGATATATACAAACGATGAAGAGAAAGCAGCTGCCATTTACTGGAGCCTGAGCAAATGTTGTCAGGTTTTGGTTTGTCCAGAACCTCCAAACTGCATTAACAAATGTGCACTGTAGTCTGAAATGCTCAAAGAAGTTACAAATGGTTCGTTTGTGTAAACTTAAATATTCCTTTTAGAAATTCAAGTTTGAGTTTAAATATCAGATTTTGAGATGATTTAAAACAAGTTAAAGGATCATTTCAGAGTATTTTTTCTACTGTATTGTGCACTTACCTAATAGTATTTTTTCATGAGAGTTGGCATTATTTCAAGTTATTTGCATAATAAATTATGGACGTCGGCTGAAATATAATGCATGCTCTTTTTTTTTTCTTTTTTTTTTTGGCCTGTCCCGTTTGGCTCTTTTGCCATCAGAATTATTGTCTAAAGGCAAAGAAAGATGCCCAACGGATTTACTTTACCAAACTGACCATCCCAGCCTTGCCGTAATGGTCCATTTGATTCACCTTTTATTGTTTATTTTATTTTCACTTACTGAATACGGGACAGACTTGACTGGGGGAAAGAAGGGGAGAAAGAAAGAGGGAAAGAGAAACAGCTGAGAAGAGGGACGGGGGAGAAGGGCAAAAGACAAAAACCAACAGAACGGGCAGAGAAAAAAAAATGCATATATCGATCACCTGGATCACCTGCTGAGAAAGAAAAAAGAAAGCAAGCAGAAGAGAACAAGAGTAATAGAATAAACAACATCACAATGATATATGAGAATATGACAGTAAATACTAAATGTTAAACATTATTGTGCAGCACATAAGATCAACAGAACACAGTGTGCTTTGAGGTAGGAGCCAAAAAGGGTGTAGTTTGTGGGTGTGATCACCCGTGTGTACACCTGTGAGCATGGACGCGCTTGTTTTTTGTTTTTTTTTAAAGGTTCCTTCATGTAATGATCTGCTAGAGGGTGTGGGGGGGCCACAGCCCCGTCCTCCAGGGCATGAAGCAGGTATGGAGGAGATCAAAACTCCAGACATCCAGAGGCCCCCAGAACACAAGAGACCAAGGAAGACCAACAGAGGGGCAGCTGCGCCACTGTCCCGGAAAGAGCTGAGGAGAGTCCCAGATGAAGGCTCACTCAGCAGCCGCGGAGCAGAAGCCAGGGGGAGTTGCAGTGACGCGCCCGTGAGCTCCGCCGGCAGCCAGCTGCGCCTGAGTGACCGAGCCCCAGGCCGAGAGGCCGGGGGCACCCCACCTCCAAAGTGGCCCGAGCGAGCCCCAGGCTCCAGGCCCCGATAAGCGGCCGCCAAGGAGTGAGCCGGTGTGTACCTGGACGCCCATCCCCGGACACAAAGAACCACCAACGCACCGATGTCTGAGGGGGTCCGCCACTGGCAGTTGAAGTGGTGGTAGGGGGAGATAGGCCTCCAAACCTTGGAGGGCCTGAGATGTCCCCAGAGAGGTGGCGCCTGACACCCAACCTGACATATAGACACAGACATACAGGCACACACAGATACAAACATCCATTCCCACCCTCATGCTCTCATATGCACTTACTCCACACTCAACCAACGTGGAGACAGACATAAAGAGACGCTGTACACACGATCACACTCCCCAAGCGTACTCTACAAACCAGGTCTAGGTGCCCCCGCCCCTGGAGGGGGGAACTGCACCCAGAGCCAGGTGGTGTTTCCCTTTTCCCTGCGGTGGGGGGAGGCAGACCTAGTCCTAGCCCCCCTGCTCCAGCAGGTCGCAGAGAATGGGGGTGAGAGAAGACTCCAAACCTCCCTCCACCCGCTCATTGTAGTGTTGATGCATGTGTGTTCTAAGGTGCATTTAAAACCCAGGAGGGCATGGAGCTACCTGCCAGAGAGCAGCAGGTAAGCGCATGGTCCCTCCTGCTAGCCCTCAATGTCTACGTGTATTTAAAATTGAGAGGTGGGCAACGATGCCAGGGGTGGGGTGTACACCCTGATGGTACTTTGGACTCCGTGTATCGTGCCCACCCCCAAGATCCTATATGTATGTGTAATGAGAGTGTGAGTAATGTGAATGTCTAAGTTGTGGGATAAAATTGAGGCAGAGGCAGCCAGAAGGGGACAGAGGGGGGGGGGGGGGGGGGGGGGGGTAGCCTCCTCTGCACCCTGGTGACATACCCCTACTCCAAGGCCCTGCATGTGTGGGTGGTTGTGGTGGAGCAGGAAGAGGGAGGCAGCTGGAGATGGGGAGGGAAGGAAGGGAGGGGCAAGTGACCCCTCCCTGGGGCCAGCTCCCCCGCTGACCCCAGTATAATGCATGCTCTAATATACAGTGCTGTTGCTACATTTTGCTCTCAAGTTACTCAGGTTGAGTCATATTTACATTTTGCAAAAGTTTTGATTCACCAATCATTTCTTCATAATTTGTTTACAGTGAGGCAGACTTTCTTGTAAATGAATGTGATCTTGAGCAATAGCTCCCCAGGTTCTCTGAAGGCCTTTCAAAGTTTTTCTTTGTTTTTTCACTCATTTTCAGCCCAGTCCTTGTACCTTATCATTGTCAGAGGAATTTCTTTCCTTTATTGTTGTTGATAACACTGATTGTTCAAGCACAAAAGCAGCTAACAGTGTTGTGTCTATATGTAACAGACAACTTCGTAAAGGACGAGTTTTAAATTGTATCTTTAGGCATTTTATTACTAGTAGCCTGTCGCAAAAAGAAAACAATCAAAATAATTTATTCCTATTTCTCTAGTTGAATCTATGAAAGATGCCGAAGATGACAGAGCAAAAGAAATAGTATTTTTCCACCAAGAAGGTGGTTCCCTAAGAACTGTAAGCCAAAATTCATAAGGAAGGGAAAGTGGGAGAAAAGGCTGAGAAACCAAGTTATGAATTCAAATTTGTCATCAATATGTGCAGAGGAGGTCAAAAGAGAGGTGCAACAGTGAGTTTCTACAGCCACCTGTAAAACACGGTGGAGGCTCTGTACTTTAGACAGTGTTGTTGTGGAATTATGAACACAGAAGAGTACCATCAGGTTTAGATCCACTATTCAACGCCACCTGGAAATCATCTAATCAACAGCAGCTTTGTTTTTCAGCATGACAATGACACACAGTGTCAATGCACTAAAAGCATATCTGGGTAGAAAAAGTGCAATGGAACATTATCAGTCATGCACTGACCTCCCAAGAGCCCATAATTAAAGCCCATAATTAAATCCTTGCAATTAAAGCAATGTGGGAACATCTCGACAGAGGATGGAGCAAAGGGCAGCCAACATCCAAAGGAGAGCTTTAAACGACCTTCAAGAAGCCCGGAGAATTATTCCTGAAGACTACTTAAAGCATTTCAAAGGCAGCTTTCCTCAGACAGTTCAGGCTTTGTTGAAGAATAAAGGTGGTCGAACCAAATATTATGAAAGCTACATAGTGTAAACTAAAAATACTTTCATTTATTCATCATAACTGTAGCTCTTTGTTCGTGTTCCTCCTTTTAAAGGTTTGTGTGTGTAAAACCAATATTTCCAGCGATGCAGTCGTTCCATAAACTTTTCTTTTGATTGATTTGACTTTTCTTTTGTCTTTTGATTTAAATGTAACATAGTTTAGATTCAGTACGATTAAAATGAAATTGAACAAAACAAAGTGTTGCTTTAAAATTTATGTAATGACTGAAGTAATACTTCAGCTGTGAGTCTGTTAGAGCTTCACTTAATACAACGGTTTGTGCCGATCATACATGAGAGGTACCTCTTTGTTGAGCTTTGCCTGAGAATCGCTATCTCAAATGTCCACTTTACATTTTATTATATGGGAGTTTTCATAAAGAACCGATAGCAGGAGTAAAGGTTGAGGCCTTTAAATAAGCAAGTGAAAGAGACAGCGTGCCTTCACATGAGAACAGCAGCTCTTTATCTAACCCAGTTAATTTTTGACAATGAAATTTAAACTGCAGCACTGGTGACTTTTGAAAAACATGCTTGGAATAGAGTGAACCAGTCTGTCCTTTCAGGAATTTAATTTCTTTTCTCTCTGACTTGGGTTGCCAGATTCAAAATAAAGTATTAAGCATTTAAGTAGTATAATTAGGTCAATTTCTGACTTTATAAATCTCTAAAGTTACCTTGTGAAAGAAAACTGCAGAACTTATCTTTTGTCCTTCTACTATAAGACATAAGATAGATTGTGTTAATCATGCACTGGTGCAGAAGACGACGCTGATTGTGTGTGTGTGTGTGTGTGTGTGTGTGTGTGTGTGTGTGTGTGTGTGTGTGTGTGTGTGTGTGTGTGTCTCTCCCCCTGCAGCTCGGACCAGAGAATGGATGAAAGAGTTCAGCCAAGTGTACGAGCAGCAGTATGCAGTCGCCCTCTTCAACAGCGTCCGCTTTGAGATAGAAGGAGGAGGAGGGACGCAGTCTCAGCTGCTTCACAGAAAGGTATGACACTTGGTCATTCAATGGGAAAAAAACAAATAAAATAGTGGCCTCCACTGGCCCCCTCAGACCCCCTCTGTTTATATTTCTGAACATTTAATAAAGCCACAAGAGACAGCCCGGTGGAATAGAGCGTGGAGAGGTGGAGGTATGCTCTGGATAGGAGAGGAATAGAAGTCAGTAGAAGCAAGACAGAATGCATGTGTGTGAATGTGATGGAGACGCGTGAAACAGTGAGCCCTGTGGTCAACCATCCAAAGCAACAGACAGTGCTAAAGAGATGAAGAAGAGAGGAGAGCACAGGCATGGTGGAGCAGGTGGAAACGAGTGTCAGGAAGGATATCAGTAAAAGTGAAAGAGAGGTTTACAAGATGTTAGTGAGACCGGCCATGACGTGTGGTTTGGAGATGGTGGCACTGACAAAAAGACAGGAGTTAAAGGTTTTATTGGGAGTGAGCAGGATGGACAAAGTAAGAAATGAGTACATCAGAGTTTTGGCATTGTTTAAACATGCACACAGGCGGGACAGCCAACAGACTTTGATGATGCACACAGTGCATGAATGAGGTCATCTTTGGGAATGTACAAGGACATTACCTAATGAGCAAGCCCCCTGCTTTATTTCTCAGCGGTCTTTGTGTTCCCTATTATCTTTGTGGTCACTTGTTGAAGGCTGGATTTTTTTTTTTTTTTAAATCCATGTTTTCTAACTCTGGAGGGAAAGTGGAGCACATTTTACACTTGAGCAGAGGTGCTGTTTCTCTTATGCAGGTTCATCTTTTCTGGTCACTGTGTGGGAGTCAGCTGCTCGTGTGATCCAGCACACAGCAAGAAACTATCCTGTTTCAAAAGACTTTGAGTTATTAAAATGCTGGACTAAATGTGTAAAAAAACTTTAATATTTAACTGTAGTGGAATCTATTTGAACCCCCTTCCCATTTTTTAACTTATAGATAAATACTTGATTGGTTTCTGAGCTGATCGGGCACTTTTACCCTCCCACTCGCCACCACCAGTGACCCTGCCACAAAATCCACATAAAAGTCTGCAGCTGTTAGCAAACAGAAGCCAAGCCATTTTATAATCATCATTATGTTTTGGGCCTATCGTTTCAGTCGCTCGGAAGCAGTAAGCCTTTGTTTTTTCTTCCTATCTGAGCAATTATTGTTTAATCCAAGACAGGAAAACAAAGTGGGTGGTGTATATCCTTTTGTAAACATGTTTCAGTAAAAAAACAAAAGAAAAACAAAATGAAAACTCCACCCTGTCACGTTTGGAAAAACCTGTTAAGCGTCAAGTTGATTAGTTATGGGAGATTGTAACAACACCCAGTTGTCTCAATAATGCACAGTATACACACCTGTTAGAGTTTGTATCCTAAGGTACAGTAACGCATGCAATCTTTTGTGTGTGTGTTTGCATTTTTCAGGACCCTCTGGCAGGTTGCACCATCTTCTCAGGGAGTCTGTTTCAGTACCTGGAGGAGAATCGGAAATGGAGGAATCGTTTTGTCTTTGTGCCCAAGGACTACACCATAAACCTCTATGAGAGCAAAGCTGTGAGTAAAGCTACTTACGGCACTCGACCTATGTCCGGTTAGACAATTTGGTCACCTGCATGAAAACCATTTCACCACCAACAGGCACACGAACGGGGACTGCACCCAAAATTAACCATCAACTGCGCCGGGTACAAGGCCCTGACGTCAATGGAGGAGTACATGGAGCTGATTAATAAAAGTCTGCCAGGTTAGAAAATAACACACAATATACAGTTGTTAGTCATCAAATTCTGAAATGACTAAGCCCCTTTTAAGATGCAAAGGGCTCAAAATGACTCTCTCTTTGGGTTTTTGTGGTGCTATGCCCACATTGTTTAAGAGTTGTCCACCACATTGGACATAATAAAACTATGGCTTGTAGATATAAAAAAGAAAAAAGAAAAAAAGAAAGTGAATCCACCATCTGGTTGGTGAGTGCTTCCTGGAGGCTGCTGGCAGTCACTAGGTAAAATCAGTCTCAAGGAGCAGTGCTGTACCAAAAACCTCCTTATGATTGCTTTCGTCCCTAGCAGATTGTGACCATAGTTATTTCTAGTTTGCATTGCTCCATTCAGAGTTGCTGGTGAGCATTTGTAGGTGAGTCATCGTATTCAATGCAAACTAGCCAACTGCAGCAATCTGCTAGCAGCCAGAGCAAGTGCAAAGAGGTATTTCTAACTTGTTGGGGAATACACATTTTTGCCTAGCAACTGGGGTTTCCCAGGAGTCATTGACTCGACTATAAGTCTGTGGGACTGGGACCTTATTCGTTTAACCCTATAATGTGACCATGATTGTCCGTACATCTATAATGGTGGAAAGTTATGACACGATTAGCGTGTCTACAAAAATAAATACTTATGTCATTAGTATATTTCCCCCCCTCCACAGTTTGTCGGATTGTTATAGTAATATTAAACATCATTATTTCCCTCTCCTAAAGTGCTTTTGAAATCTCAATTCATCATCTGGTCCATTGCAGGTGTCAAGGCCAAAGTGGGCAGTAACCCATTCATCAAGTGTGCAACCGGGTTCCCCCTCATCCTGTGGCACCCATACGCCCGCCACCACTACTTCTGTGTGATGACCGAGAAGGAGCAGAAGAAGTGGCACGCTGTGCTGCAGGATTGCGTCAGAGACAGTAACAATGGTAACAATGCAAACACAAAGCAGCACATAAATCGGAAGTGACAGAAACGACTAGAAAGCCAGAGGCTGTGTGAAGTTAATGCAATTCGGATCATATGTACATCTTCTGAGCATGAGCAGTGTTTCTCTCTCTCCACCTTGGCAAACCTCTCTTCCTCTGTACCTTTGTTGGCAGTTCCGATGAGGGTGTGTGTCACAGTGTGAAGCTTTTACATGCCATCTGAGTGAGCAGGTCGATCTGTGCACATGAAATGCTGAAGGAATGGGGTGTATTTGTTTTGTAAATGTTGTTGCCATTGGATCAGATCTACACTCTGTGCATCATTTACAGTCAAGATGAGCATCTGAAACGCTCAAATAGTAGACAACATTAGAAACACAAGAGAAACAATTCTATGTTTGAGAGAAAAGTAGCTTTCTGGTTTGTTTTCTAGGCTATTTTTGATGGTTGAAGTGCAGAGTATCACATAGTATTGCCATATCATTTTTTAGCACATTATCAAATTTCTACATTATGCTTTCTAAAGAATATTGCCAAATCATGCTTAAGCACAAGGTCAACCCCCAAAGTCCCATTCCAATTACTTTGTGCCTTAAGGAAATGGATAGGTACAACGTGTGTGTACAACTTGAGGGCTAACACGAAGCCACAAAAGACAGAAAAACACAACTACTGCCAGTTTAGAATAATTGGATGTCCTACGCCTCAACATGCATGTCAGAAGAATTTAGTACTCTGAGGAAACGCAGCTACAGGGAAGACTAGCTAACTAAAGCTAACCTATACCAACGTGCTGCTGCCCCAATTCATTTGTGAAATATTTGTAGTTAGCCTCAAGTTTCCAAACACTGTAACTCATATGTCACTATTTAGAATGAATTAATGAATAAGTTGAACTGAAACTCATTGTTAAATGAGAAATTTCCCCACTAAGACATTACAATACAGTTGCTGCCTTCACTGAGATCCTTTTCATAGCTTTTGTTTGAGCTTTATGGTGTTCTGGAGGATACAGCACTGTTGGCACTTTTAGCATTTCATTTCACAGTGAAAGGATTGTCTAATTAGGGTGGATGACTCCTCTTCATATTAGTTTCTTTCTTGCAAAAGTGTGACTCATGTGTCATTGTTATTAAGACAGAGATGAGACATCCTGGAGGATGTGTGTGTGTGTGTGTGTGTGTGTGTGTGTGTGTGTGTGTGTGTGTGTGTGTGTGTGTTGCAACACTTGGCTTTCCAGGACTATTTTGAGATTTACGTTTTGGAAGCACCGTGATATAAATGACCCGCCTTCTTCCAATAGTTAATTTGCACATTGGCTGCAAAGTCGAGCTCTGATTGGCAGGAGGAACACGGGCACCAGTTTCTGTGGTATGACTGCACATGCATGCAGTCTTACATTCAGCGTGCCTCACTTGAGATGAGATTGTATTTTTCATTTTTTTTCAAAAACAAACTTGAACGATTTGCTGCTGCACTGAAAGTGATCTAGCTTGTTTGGATCCTCTCGGTTGGCAGAGCATGCAGTTAAGTTGTCCCTACTTGTGTTTTAAGTAAGTGAGTGCATTGATCACATTAGGTGTCACTGTAATAATCAAGTCACTTGCATCAAATCACTCAGCAGAAAGATGCCAATCACCCGTGTGTATAGTTTGTACAGCTGTATCCAATGCAACTTAAGCAGTTCTGCGTCACGATTAATGCAACTAAACTTCGTTCACAGAATTTAAAATACTAAATAAATGGCGCCAAGATCCTCACCGGGCTGACAAAGTTGCTCAACCTGATTCAGTTTCTTTCAGGCTTGGCAGAAGAGCCAACCATTTTGCCAGCCAATCATGTTGCATGAATTCAAGCGTTGTGCTTAACCACACAGTACGATGCTCACAGCTGTTTGCATTTGTATTCATTTAAATACATCCAGCGTGTGATGTATTTAGTTTCTCTGTACCTTCTGTTCCAAAAAAAGGAATTAGAAGTCAGCAACTGACTTTTTTGATCAACTTTGTACCAACTCACCTGTTACTCCCAAACACTGCCTGTCTGGGCATGCTCAGTAAGTGTCAGAGTCTTTGCCGCACATTCCAAGGTTGGGCTTAGCGAATATGTTGTAAGCAGCACAGGGTCCCCGTGGCTATTAAAGGTAACCTCGCTGCTCTTTGGGTGTGTGAACTTGTATTCATGTTTTTTCTGCTTTGTGCACACATACTGCTTCACTTCAGTGCTCTGAGGACAACCAGATGGCATAAAAAACTCTGCTTGGGAAGAAGGATATATGGTTTTCTGTCTTGACCTTTGCCCTTTTAGTTCTTAGTATTCTCATTCAGTCATACAAATAGACAGTAGTTAAATGTCTCTCTTTGACATATTTGAAGGTAGAGTTTACATGTATGTACTCAAGTTTGAAATTATGACCGATTTAGGCAATTAAGCATAAAACAGACCATATTAGTCACGGTACAGAGGATAAAATGGTATCAGCATAGATGCTACATGCAAAGCTGTCCTTAACGGAACACAGACACCATTCAGCTGGCTTTGATAAGCGGAAACCACAAGTTAAAATGTTCACGCTGACACACCAAAGGCATATTTAAATGCACTAAAGTTCTTGTTGCTTTAGCCCTAACAATTCTTCTATAAAACAATTGGGTACTGTTTTGCATCACCTTAACAGGGTGATTTGCAAAGCGCCCTGCTAATCAGCTCCTTTAACAGGTGACATCATCACCAGCACATGTCATTGGTCAGCATTTTAAGCTCAGTATTATACTACTATGCTGCTGAGAGATGGACCTACAGCAGCTGGATGTTCTCACTGTGTCAGAGAGGCTAGTGATGTAACGTGTGCATGCATGAAACCAAAAGCTGGTCTGAACATGTTAAAGTGACTACACACCAGTCACTTTGACACATTTTACACACCAGTTCTGCTACCAAGATGGGATGTGGCAATTCACCCTTATAATTGAGCTATCACTATAAGAAATCAGCAGCTAGGCATGCTTTCAGGCACGTTGTCAGTTCATTCATTTTAAATCACAGAGTTCCAAAGTTAAACGGGACCCACACCATGTAATTATGTTCCTGATTTTCTGTCATACATCTGTACTTTTAACGATGGTGGAGGCTGATGCTAAACATGGAACTAAGGCACACTGTGGCATTGCCACCTAGCTGTTGTTTAAACCTTCAGTGTATGAGGGGCAGCCAATAAGATGAGGTTGAAATTTGGTGCCATCACTGACATCCGGTTAAACTGCATAAAACTAAAACCTCAGGACTTAAAGATTTATTTTAAAGACACACTTAAATGTGAGAGTTTGGGCTTTTCTGGAAAGGAAACCAAGCCAACGTTTCAGTTAAGTGATAAAGGAATACAAAAAGAAATCTGTGATAAGGAAAAAAGGACAGGAAGTCAGGATGTAGAAAAGTGAGGAAAGGGTCAATTCAATCTTTACTTCAAAAGAGTATGAGAATAAAAATACAGGGATGGAAATGAGCATGAAAGGTCCACTTTAAGGTGTCACGTCATGCACTCAAATGTAGTGTGCAACCACAGTCTGGGTCCTCGAGTTTCAGGAAAGAACTGTCCCTGCCCCTACTCCACTGTAGTTATCCTCATAGAGAGTAAAATGTGGTAATGACTGAAAGTGGACCTGGTAGAAGACTACCCTGTGTAAATCCAGAATTTTATTTTTACTACACTAGTTAGAAGCAACTAAAAGCACTTTGATCTCATCACCATTGGTCTCAGTTTATAATTTTACATTATTTTTGCATCTCAATGATTTAAATGCAAATCAAGATATTTCCTGATGATTCAAATTATTATTTCATCCCCAAATTGGTTTAGTTTTGTTGCTGTTTGACCTGCAGAAAGCTGTCCATGCTGCAGGGAATCACAGTCATATAGTCAAAGCCTGCTTCAAGCTTCCCGCTAGAGAACCATCAATCGTGGCCAACTCTCCACACCCACAGCCTCCAAAACCAGTCAACCATCCTCTGCTCTGATCCACAGACCACAGACTAATTAACTGAACAAGAACAGACCTACAATGGGAAAATTCAGAGAACAATAAATCCAGGTTTATAACTAAAGTAGAAGTTAAAGTAGAAGAGCATGGCGCTTCTCTGCATGCAATGTAGTTCAAAATAGAGGCATAATGGATTACATGGCACTGTTACCATACATCATGCTGTGCCAACATGCAAAATGAACAAACGCAAGGCCTCCTGCATTCACTGCTGCTGGCCTCAAGAGTTTAAAATGGCAGGTTAGGACCTATTCAGTCATGGTTGTGAAGTCTGCAGCTGATGGTATGTTTCAGAGAGTGTTTACTGTACTGTGGGTTTGGCTGGTTCCACGGGTCTGCACCATATGGGGAAATCCTACTCATGCATGTCAGTGGAAGCAGCAGCAGCAGCAGCAGCAGCAGCAGCACTTTGACTCAAAGAAAGAAAGGAAATGTTGGAAAACCTCTTTATTCTGAAGCCAGGTGGTCTGAAGATGAAGTCTCAGATCCTCTTTGACTTGTCGAATAAATAAAAAGAGAGACACATTTGTCAAGATGAAGGCCTGGGAACTCAACTCCTGGCTTCTGCTACAGTCCCGTCAACCAGAGCATGGTGAGAAAGGCAGGGAGGGGAAATGCCTTAAATAAAAAGAGCGTGGTAAGTGCTGCCACATGTGCTATTTATACACAGTACACATACACACAGAGCAAAGAAACTCTAATCTACTCCTTGATCTAGCTTGGTTCAGACACATGGCGAATGTGTAGCGGTTTACTGGCCTGGCAGATTGTCCAGAAATATTTCTTCTTTCTCTTGGCACCAGCAGGACATTTCTCTTTAAAAGGGCAACAAACTGGGAATGCAGCAAATTTACTTTTCAAGAAAATCACACTGGTGATGTGGTCCCAGTGCATGCCTTTAAATATTAAGAATAATACTTAAGGGGGCAAAAAACCTGCCATCTATTCTTTAACTTCATCTGGTACGCATTTGTTTAGCTGCTCATCCTGAATGGGGTGCATTCTCATTACTGTTAGCAAGCTAAGAGGAGTTGACCAGAACGTCAGGGATGCATTAGCTCATCCAGTTCATGATCTATTGCAGTTCATGTGCAGTTTAATTCCCTGTAATGTGTGAAGAACAGAAAGAATGTTACAGGTTTTGTTGCCATCAGTTGGCTTTACAAACAAATTCAAATAGTTTGAAATTAGAATCACTGAGAAGTCAAGGGCCAGAACAAATGAATGTAGTTTTACTAAAACCTTACTATTGCTCTTGAGGAGTGGTGGCTTTTGTGAATTGTGGAAGGACAGACTGATGACAGATGCCTCACATTCGCATGAGCTCATTGAATGATCTAAAAATAACGACATCATGACATATTTCAGATTTCTTGCTTTGAGGTAGGGCAGATAAGACTGTGTGTAGGATGTACTGAAATATCTAATGATCTGTGATACAGTAACATTAGGGACTGTATTGAGATGCAGCTTCTCCAATGTCCCAGTGAGGGAGCCATTTTATTATTGGTTTCTACCAATATTGTGACAACGCGTCTCATATAAGTGAACACTGGGGCAAGTTTTTAAACATAATTAACGAGGTACATTTTGCATTTACCACCTACAGAATTTAGGTAAAACTTTCACCAGCAGGGGCAGCATTTCACACATGGGTGGGTTGAGATGTTCTCAGCTGTGTGCTGCTATTTAACTGCCATTTCTTTGAGCTACCCCCATTTCCTCAAGGGGCTTGGTCTTTGGCCAGGGCATAGTTGTAGATAGGAATATGCTGGTTAAATAAAGGTTACCTTGACTCACTACACCATCTGGTGGTACAGATCAGTATTACGCAAAAGTACAGCCCGGTTCAACCTCAGCTAATATCTCTTCGACGCAATACATAAACACTTTTGGCAAAGTTAAAGCAATCGTAGCTTTGTCAGTCATTCTTTTGGTAGTTTGTTACTCTGGATTTAAACAAAACACACGTACCTTTAAAAAAAAAAGAAGAAAAAAAAAAAGCCCAAGGCAGCGGGTATGATGTCACCCGGTTGATGACTGAGTAACCACAAGTTGTGTGTCTTATACTTTTGAAGAGTTGCTCTAAGCTGAACTGGGGGACAGTTAAATATCAGGTGCAGCATAATAAACACCTGTGCGCGCTTATCTAACCATCACCCAGAAGGGAATGCAGCTTTATCTTTCAACAGCATGCTGGCTGTAGAAGAAAAACTGAAATGTGAAAGAAAAAAAGGACCCTACTTCATCTCTGGATCACGAACGCCATTTGTTGTTAATTACCTTCATTTAACCGTGATGTGAAAATGTTTGACATTAAAAAATTACTGCTACGAGCATGGCCTGGGATCAGATGAGCAGAATGACCCTAGTCTGTTTTTAACAATGGGAAAAACTGGAGCTCGTGGGGGAAAAACCCACACATGTACATGAAGTCCACACAGAAGGGCCCTACATTTCAACCCTGGGCCCTCTCAATGGCTATTCACTGAGCTTTAAAAGGCCAAGTGGCTAGTTATTATCGCTACATTAACATTTTATGGGTATGATTACAGTTGCTGTATAAAATCTAGCAGTCTTTTTTACTAATTTAGGGTTGTCTATTTGAAAAATATCCATTTTGCTCTATCACATCATATTTTTTGCAATTGTAAACATGATCCAGATATTTTTTGCTTTATCTGTGAATGCTTTTTCACATCTAAACAACAACAAAACTTTACTGATTTTCTGAGAAAGGAATATTTGTATTATTTTGGTATGAAATTGTGACAAGGCAAGCGACGGGCACATCATTGAGTTTGTCGGGCGAGTGTTGAAAACTTCCAAGCATCAACTACGGAAAAAGAGGAGCTTGGGTTTCAGAGGGAGTCACTGAATCACTATGATGACTGCTACTTCTGTTTAGTCAATATTTCTGGATACAGTTACAAAACTAAACCATCTATCAGTTGCTCTAACTTGAGACCTGTGCTGCATTCAGATGAAATAACACCTCCCATATTTACCAGCTTAGTCTGACTGACTTTGAAGATCAGTATTCTAGTAGCCCATCTCCCTCCCAAAGTTATTCACTCAGCAGCTGGAAGCGACTGAGTTGCTGGAGTCAAGGCCATCCAAATGGTCTTTTTATGGACACCGTGAGAAGGATTTTATTCTGTTCTTATAAATGAATGACGACACCGTTATGTTGATGTTGAAGGTCTTTTGGGGTCAGTGGGTTGTGAGTGTAACGAAGGCGAGTGGAGGCTGTTCAATTATAGCTGAAACGCCAGCCTAACATGTGTCCTACTGCTCAATGGCAATTACTTTACATCCGAGGTTATTCTGTCCAGTTAAAATAAACCTTTTGTTTATCATTGAATCAACCACTTTCTTGAAAACAGCAGAAATTGTATTTTTCCACACGGCGACAGTTATCACCTGTCTGGTAAACCATAAAACAGCGTTTCATTGCATTTCACATCCTAATGACGGCTTACCACCTGTCAGCATCGCAGCCATCTTAACTTAGTGCCACCATTGTGCTTCTAGCTTCAGTGCCCAATGACTTCTCATTAAAAGGTGCCAAAACAAACCAGGGACCCCGGCCCTCAGCTTTTCATCAGAATTTGTTCGCTGAATGCTTCCTGTCTGGCTCTGCCCCCCCCCCCCCCCCTCCTCACTCCTTCTTGGTAACTTCCTGTCTTTGTCAACCTCGTCTGAGTCAGCCACGGAAGAAACACTCACATGGGGATGGTGGGCCTTGTGCACTGTAGACTTCACAGACAGCAGTTCACTACTCAGGAATGCTCGGGCTAACAAACCATTCATCCATTTGTAGAACAGGACACTTCGCTACTTCGGTTACCTCATTACTGACACTTCAAGACAAGTCAGCGTCACGGAAACAGTAGGAATAAACACTGAGAAAGATGTTTTGACAGGCTCGAGTACACAGACAGGTCTTGACAATGTTACACAGTAATACAGTTAAGACGTCACCTGATTTTTAATATATCAATGGTTGTAATGGCTGAGTTGGCACAACCTGCAATCATAAACATTATTGGTATAAATTCTACTGGCACAAAGGTCAGCATGTAAACATGAGGAAATTCTTGTATTTTTTCCTACCAGCTGATCTTTCTCTTAAGCTGAACACTGGTGTCAGCAAACAACATTGCCTTTAATGTACACCACCAAGTTTGTGCAGACTTAACAATGAATGTGATGAAACCTGATAGACTTTAAAATCCAATATATATTTTTTATAAAGTTTTTTTAGTTTCTTTGTTTCAAAAGGTGAAAAAACTTAAATATCAACACAGATATTTAGATATTTTATACAGTTAGTATGTGCATAGTTTTTAAAAAGTCATGGAGCATTTAGGGTTGATCATTTTATTAGAAAATTCTATATAACTGCAGTATATCTATTTCAAATAATGTGATAAATACTAGTTGATTTTGTCATAAATAATAGTACCAGACTTTGATCATGTTTAAATATTTAAAACTAAAACATAAAAAAGAACAAATTATACTTTTTTAAATGTATTTTTTTTCCAATCTTGGCTCAATCAAGTAAAAGTGTTTACATGTTCTGAGTCAGGAAGCAGTACCTTGCAGGAATGGGGTCAGCTTAACCCACCACACCTTGGCCCTTGGCTCCACTGATGATGCAGAAGCAGCAGACAGCAGGCTTTGGATATTCTGGAAATAAAAGTTGTGCTTGGGCTAAAGGCCACATTGATTTTCTGCACCATGTTGTAGTACAAAGTGGTGTTGCTTGAAAGCAGAGCCAAGCTGTAGCACAACTTTAGCCGATATCTTGTCAACATAGGTGTTTTTGACAAAGTAACAGCAGTTGGTTCTTCACATTCTGTTTTAATGAAACATTCTGTGACATTTTGAATGTATTTTTAAAGACAGAAATTTACAATATGTAATTTTAATGAAAGCCTAGTTGGAAAAACAAACAAACTGTAAATCACTTCCTTAATTACAAAGGACTGCTTCTTTCTTGTTGGCAACAGAGAAAACACAACTGAAACATTGGTCACTTTTATTGAAAGGGAGAACTGCTCTGAATAACAAGCTGCTAATTACAGGGATGTTTTATTCCACACACCTGTTTATACTATTGTGTGGGATTCATGACTTTCCGCACTCAGTCCTTTTATGCTCCTTGACAATAAGTGAGAGAAGCCACGCTTGACTTCAGCTCCGGGTGTATTTTCATCACACCAGCTACAAGATGAGAACAAACTTCCTAAAAAATGCACGCATGTGGCCGAGTGCTTTCTGAGCCGTTTCTATTGTCCTGTCAACTGCGAGTTGTAGTAACTATAGCAACCACATGAATCTGTCCTTCAACAAACCAGCTACTTCCTGTTTTGAGAGATGACACACTCCAGGAACCGTGACTGAATATACCGCTGACCAAAATTAGGCTCCCAGACTGTCCCACAGAGTGACTCAGATGTGATGGAAACAGTTTTTGTTGGTGTTGCAGAAACTGTTGCGATAAAGCAGCACCACACCCTTTATTCTGCACTACAAAGACATCATCCAGCACCCAATTACTAAGACACTTTTCAGTCTGCTGAGTATTCTCATGAATAGAGAAAGGATGATATCTTGTTTCTCAACTTTTGCCCATTTCTTCCCTGCCCCCGACAGGTCTGCCGGAGAACTGCACTGTTAAGACGCCGGCATTCACCGACGCTGTGAGACTCCACAGACAAGCCCGAGGACAATACGGGACCTGGGATATGATGTGTGGAACACCACCACAGGTTAATCACAAATAAATCGCAATACCATACACATTTCCACAGCACCTACAATGAGTTATAGATATTTTATATACTTTGTGACAGTAAATAGTGTGAGCAGATAGACTAAAGGCCTTGTTCTGCTCTGGAGAGTCACTTTGAACTGCGGTACCACTCTGACCAGAACCTTCAACACACAGAACTGGTTAATGTGCTGGGAAACAGAACAAGGACTACTGGCAGTCCAAGAAGCCTATAAGACTGTTTATGGAGAGGATGTGGAAGACTGGCACAAAAGTAACTAGCAGTAGGGAAAATATGTAGGCCTGAGGCTAACTGCTTAATCACTAGTAAGTGGATCGTGGGGATCCTTCTCTTAAATAGATTAAAAATGCTGAATGAGTCACAAAATGCAGTCGGGCAGCAGTCAATATACCTGGCTGACTTATCCAAGTCAGACATTATCCCACAGTTTTATTTGGCCCCCAAAAATCCGGTGTTTCGATGAGGGGGGTTTATTTTTTAAATCATTTCTGTTAAAATGGCTTTTGTCAAGTCAGGCAACACAGAAACTAACTGCTGAAAATGCTGACCTGTAATCATAAACTTTTTGTGCACTACATAATGCCACAACCTGGGTATCTAAACCCTTTACCAGTGGCTGACGTTGCTTGTGGATGTCAAATTAACATAAATACATGTGAAAAAAAACTCCAGAATGAATGATAAGCACCTCATTTCAGGAAGTTTAACTCTGCTCGCAGATTCTGTCAGGGAACAGTTTTCCGGGGCCACACCTTAATTTCTTTCTGTGCCGCTGCTCTGACACCAACTCAAAATATCAAGACTGCTGCAGGTTATGGTTAAAAGACATTTTCAGGAGCAATTCATCTTTCTCTGCGAGTAGCTCAGAGTGCAGGTCAGGGCTATAGGTGAAGCTGTTGAGAGGCCACGATGACGAATGAAACACACACCCTCTCCTCACATCAGAGAGCAAGAATGCACCTACACAAATCCTTCAAAGAGGCCAAAAACACCTCAACCCACATACCAGCAATTACAAGGACCTAGTCTCAGTCTTTGCCAGAGCCGAGTACAGCCCTGTGTTTATGGCAGCCACCTTTTAGCTATAAACACTTTCAGTCTGAATGTCAGTTTAATATTTAGTTTTCCTGAACATTACAGTGTTTACTCCATGCCACATGGACACTGAATAGAAATGTGACATAGATGTAGGTTGGGCTTTTCTACTGTTAAGGGGCCAAATGTTCCTTTTATTTCAGTCTAACAGAGACGCTGGCATTAAGGCTCATGCACGTAATGCTACAAATACTTTGGATAAACATCTAGAGGGAATTAAGAGAGAAATACAGCCAGTTTATGCAACCACTTTTATCCTTTGCTACAAAAACCAACTAAAATAATTCTGAAAAAAACCTTTTGCAGAGTCAGTGCCTCCAGGTAAAATTTCCTCGTTGTTCCATTGTGTAAAGTTCAATGTTTTCAGGCCTAATTTCCAAGTAGAGATGGAGCACCATGGGTAATACAAAGGAATCCTTTGTATGGGTTCAAATGTTTTCTTAATTGAAACAGATGGCAGGGTTATGTCTCCAGGGTATTTATTGAGATGTAGTCAATCATTTTTCTGATTCCCATTATATAGCTTGGCTTTTTACATTTATTATAGGGGAAAATATGAAGCAAACACTCACCAGTACCTCTGTGGTTAAGATTAACCTTCCACTAATAAAAGCCATGCACCGTGATGCTAAATGGGCTGTTTGAATTTTCTAAAGCAACTTAAAAACATTAACTTCTACTTAAGACCAGTGTTGTCACTGAGCCAGTAGGAAATGTCGGGGGGGTGACAAAATCTGCCCCAACACCCATTATATTCAAACAATCCAAGTGGCTGTGTGAAAACAACAAGCAGTGAATGCAGCACACAGGTAGCTGGAAGCGGCATTAACAGAGAACCATCAACAAGCCATAAAGCATGAAACAGGCTCACTGGGGAAATATAAGTTGACCATAACTAGGGTTGCCAACCGTCCCTTAAAAAACGGAATCGTCCCGTATTTCGAAACAAAAGTACACGTCCCGTATTGAGCTAATAAGGGACGCACTTTGTCCCGTAATACAGTGAGAATCAAAAGTAGTCTATAAATGTTAATGGAATTAACGCTTTGTTTGAAAACATAATTCCCAGCCCCTCTCCTGCTTTGTGACCAATGAGCTGACAGCACACTTACGAGTATGACAATTCAGATTACCGCTCATCTCATTGGTCAAGGAAAGGTCGCTTACGGAGAAAATACCGGAAGACAACAGATGACCACAACAAGAAGCATGGCCAACAGGGAAACAAACGCCGACACTGTGGTGCAAGTCTCGGACGACAGTACACCTAAAGCTGGGCAAACACTGTGCGATTTTTTCAGTCACGTTATTCAGCTCCTGCTCAAACTGCACGATTGACTCGCAGGGGTTAGAAGTTGGTAGGTCACGATGCAGGTCTCACACTATACCGCCCGATGCTCTGATGCGACCTGAGTGCTCACACTGTGCCTCCATAAAATGAAGGTTATAACAGAAAATCTGTCGCGCTCTCTCTCTCCGTCTTTCACTCACTCACACAGACACGCACACCACCATCAACTTTGCTAAATTGCTAATGAAAAACATTGATCGGGCAGCTGTGACTGAGCAGCAATGTAAATCCAACTATTTTCACGGTTGTGTGCCTCCATTGCTTGTGTCCAGATCACACGCTGCACAGCCGTGCTGCTCCATCTTTTACACCAACGTTTACGTGTTTGCGCGCGAGCAGTGTGAGCGGCTGTGGTGACACCCTCACGAGCGATTGATGATCGGGAGCTGGTCGTGAGGTGTTAATCACTTCTCGTTACCCCACGTATACTACACGATGCACGATGAAGGCCAAAATCGGTCCGATCACTCAAAAATCGGCTCAAAATGGGCCTAAAACCGCACAGTGTGAGCCCAGCATTAGAGCAGCAATGTTTGTTCAGAGAAAGGGAAAAATGGGAAAAGGAAAACACCTGGCTGGAAAAAGTTAATATGGGCATGTGCAGTGAATATCAGCGCTATGTGGCCAGAAGTGTGATAATATAATTTATTTTGTGTAATAAACAACTGTAAGGATAGATGATTACAACAAATAGATGACTAATACATAAAAGTAATACATAGATGAATAATGATGATGAGTTAAGATGCATAATCATGGGAACAAGCGGGTTTACAAACAGGAGCAGCTGATTAGCATTAAGCCAATTGTACTAAATGCACTAAATGAGCACTGTTACAAGAATATGTTTCTTTCTATTGTTTTCTATTATCTTAAGTTAAGCAGGACAGAGTTCTTTTAAAGAAAGATTTACTTATATTCTCAAAAGTTAAGCATGACAGGCTTCTGTTTAAGAAGGAGACCTGTTTTATTGTGTTAATGTTGTCATTTTGAGCTAAAAAATAAATGGCTAAATGATCATTTGTTTCACATGTGTTCATATCACAAAGAATACACATCTACTTAAATCAAATTCAAGTGAAATGGTTAAAAAAATAATTTCACACACAAAAAAAGAGCTAGAAAATTCACCACACTGGGAAGGGTGAAGACAACTGGGTCGCCCGGCCCTGGCCACGAGGTGTCCCTTATTTATTTTTCAGGGAGTTGGCAACCCTAACCATAACTGAGCCATTGTCATTGTTATTAGTGGTGTGTGCTGTTAGCTTTATGGTTTACTTGCAGGCCTACAAACGCAAACAGAGGCAATGAATACAGTTTGCAAGCAAACATTTACTGACCTTGTTGAACTCATGGAGGCACAGAGAGCCTAAAAATCCCCTCCAGGTGTCGTTCAAACTTCACTGGTGATACAGCCAGAACATCAAACTCGTTCTCCCACAGAACAGGCCTCCAGCAGTATACTCATATTGCTGGTGGACTAACTCCTCAATGAAATGCTACGTTAGCAACAGCAGATTAGCATGAAGGATCAAATCAGAGGGGCAGGGCTTTAGTGGTTTAAATTCAAGGCCTTTCACAAAAGGGCCAGAGTTACCATGGTAACTAATTGCAGGTATATGTCTAGGCTAGCTATGAGGGTTTTTATTTGTACTGTATTTCAAATATTTCTCTGGCAGTGTGCTAGTGCTAGTTTTTGGCAGTATCCCTTTAAAAATATCCAATTTTAACTTACTACAGTAAATATAGAGACAAATATGGAATAACACCCCAAATAGCATCAAATGTTTGGTCTAAATGTAGCTTTAGACCAAAATTTTGACTCTGACTGCCTCATCTCACTCTGGTGTATGAAATTCGGGCTACATCTGATCTGGTGTCGCACTTTATATGTGACTGCATTTGTATCCCACATTTTAACCAAAGACGCAGACAGAACAGCAGTTGAAATAACAGTTAACAGTTTGAACCGTTATTGCGACAGAAAAAGCAAAGACCTTTACTTTCCATTAATGCTTGCTGTAGGATGACTTCTTTCATTTTAATCTTGATATCAGTGAGCCTGTTTGAGGTTGAATAGGGTCGGCTTTTATGGCCATTTAAAGTCAAGTTATACAGTGAAGGATAACATATCAGCAATCAGTAGAGCAAATATACTACAGAAAGAAAACGCTGCTGGATTTCAGGCTACAACATATCTGTTATTTGTAAAGCCCGCTGCGTGGAAAATCTATGCTGCTTTTGTCTGGCTGTTCATTACCCAGCAACATAGCCATCACCAAATATTTAGTTTAGCTTAGTTAAAGCATCATGAAGGATCTGAGCTTCGTGAGTGTTTGTCAGTTGTGAGGGCAGTGCCAGTAAAAGCAGCCTTCCTGCCTCCCAGTGTCCCACTGTGTTCATGTAGCCATACAGGAAAGAGGAGCTTATTTTTAGGCTCTATTTTTTTGTTTTGCTTTAGCTGGTTGGCATATAGTAACTATATCATCCTGCTGGCTGTGGACAGGCAGATGATTTCATAATTCATAGTATGAAATTTTTGCAAGTCAATCTAATTATAAATCTAAAAGCGTTTATTCCACGTGTTGTGTGTGTGCAGATTTTGGCTAATCTGGTGATGGAGACCCTTCACCCTGACATAAGAAACATGATCGTCCCTCGCCTGAAGGGGAAGATGCAGCAGAGGCAGAAGAACTGGATGCTGGTGAGTTTCTGTCAATCTGTACAGTAAACTTGTAAAAAAAACACACAAGTCAACCAGTGCAATCCATTTATGCTCTTGAACTCCTCCAGATATCGGATGCCGTGTACAAGCAGGTGTTGACTCAGACCACCGGGCAGTACGAAGCTCTGGTTGAAGCCTGCGAGGCCCAGAGAGGCCCACTAGACGCCAGGCTGCGAACCGATATGGACCAGATCATCACGTCTAAAGAACATGTCAGCAGCAAGATCCGAGGTATCAGCAAGAAGATATTCCAGTTTCAGCTGCCACAGACATAAAAAGTACCCCAGCTAGATTTCCGTACACTGCCTCAGTTTACATCCTCACTCGTGTGTATGCAGGATGCTGTTGAAAATGGTTCACTCGGTACTCGCTGTGACTTGACACGTAACCCCCTCGATCACAGATGTGTGCTCTATTGTTCGCCCACTATTTGACTCAGTGACATGTAGCTGTGGATTCTCTGAATCAGCGGTTTTGGCAGAGAGGAGTGATTAGTCTGATCACCGCATGCTCAAAATTCTGAAAACCCTTTTTGGACATTTAGTAACAGGTCCTGTAACTCTGTAACTAAACCTCCCTCCTTAGCAGGCATTTTCCACTTCTTCTGGCGTTTGCACATTGTTGTCACAGCTTGTTTTGCCCACTGTAACTTACATATTGCTTGGCGTGCTGAGCTCTAAAGCAGCAGAGTACCCGGTCTTTGGCGCAGGCTGGTTGTTTCCTTCGTGTGTACCATTTCCCACTGAGCTCCCACTGAGTGGAGGAACTGCATTCCTTCACCAGCACTGCAAAGGCCATTTCTGACTTTGTAAATCAACTGAGCAAAATAACAAAGGGTTATGTAAGGGATGTGAGGCTTATGCATGGCTTCATCAGGTGTAACTGTAGCTATGATCTATTTTTATATTTATATTTTTTAGCATCTGCAGTTGCATTGCGTTACACTGGGTAGAAAACCATAAAAACAAAAGGTGTGGCCCTTCCATGGAAGCAGCATTAGTGTGTTTACTTAAATGTCACCACATGCATACCAACCATTTCAACGACCAAATAATATCTCTGATATTGTTGTGACTTTCTAGCACAGCTCATTTGAAGTCGGTGCCACACCTTTGTTTTTCTTGTCATCAGCATGCGTCGCTTGTTTACAAGCTTCAGTAACTAACTACTTTTTACCCCTTCTTCCATCCTTCTATTGCTTCTGTTGTGCAGCTCTAGTGCTGCCAAAAGCAGAGCAGATCCTGCGGACCAACATCCAGCCCTACATCAACTCCATTTTGGAGGCGCTGATGGACCCCACTAGCCGAGGTTTTGCCGAGGTCAGGGATGTTTTCTTCAGGGAGATGGTGGAGATAAGCAAGAACTCACTCAACGGAGGGGGCAAAGAAAAAATGGGAGAGGTTAGTGCCTGAAAAGGCATGTCCAACCTGCGTTATCCTAAATCAGAAGTCAGCCAAGTTGTTGTTAACTTTCCCTCTCCTTGGGTCAGTTGCACTCACCACATTGCTCTTCTCTTTCTTTCTTTCAGAACATGGAAAGGCTGTCAATGCTTGCCTTCCATCCAGTGAAAATGCAGAGCTGCTACGAGAAGGTGGAAGAGCTCAACCTGGAGGGACTGCAGCAGAGGTTCGACGTCTCCAGTCCATCTGTGTTCATCAGCAGGGCTCAGATCCTTATGAGGGAGGTAAGATGCAACAACCCTCCTCTGTAATATGATGGGAAATATTAGTTTTAATCACACACTCCTGTCAGGCTCTCTGACAACACTCCCTGCTCCTCAGTAAGCTATAATACAGCAGCATCCACACTACCTCTGCTGAATTGTCTACCGCCACCTGCTGGCCAAAAAAAAGAATATGCAATTTGAATCTGAGTTGTGGCACACCTAACCTTTTTATAATGATTTCATTTTGACAGCAAATGGACAATGCAGTGTACACATTTGAACAGCTGCTTAACCAGTCGTTAGAGGCCCAGGGAGACAGTGACATGTGCAAGCTCACCCAGAGATGCCAGGACAGAGTTCTCAAGGTAAAACACAAACACATGGAAAGATCAAAAGAGGAGACGGTCAAATACACATATATATATATATATTTTAAAATGATTCTTATATTGCTCACAGTTTTCAGATTAGATATTCCAGGAAAAACCTGTTTGTGTTAATGATGTTTGAGTCCATCAAAGTTCAAATGAACTCAAAGCAGGTTAATTTGATGACTGTCTAAAGAGGAGAGGATTTTACAGCAGCACAGAATAAGTGTTGAAAGGTCTGAATCGCTAAAGGTAATTCATGTCCCTAAGCTATGTTTGTGTTTCTGGTTTTTCCTGTCAGAAATATGACTATGACAGCAGCACGGTGCGCAAGAAGTTCTTCAGGGAGGCTCTGCTGCAGATCATCATCCCCTACATGCTGCAGCAGCTCGCGCCATCCTGCTCACCTGTGAGTAACACTTGAAATAAAAGTGAATGAACTGTCTTACAAACTTTTCCTTACATATAATTACATATAATTTATGGGATTTGAAGGATAAAAACTGTAAATAATAAAACACAAGATGCCATACAATATATGAGTGGGTTGCAAAAGTAGAAAATTTAGTACCTATGAATCACCAAAGCAGCAAATGTACATTTGAGGGGGGAAAAAAGGCATAAATATTGACTCAGAGGGAAAAAAACAAAAAGAAAAAAACCTGTTGTCATCCTGTTTCCCCATCCTATTTACTTCATCAATATGATGCTTGTGTCTAATCTAGAACCAGTCCCATGACTATCAAAAGAAATTCAGTGATTAATTTTTGTCTCACAATAGCGTTCAGTTTCCAAACTAGAAGACAAGTTCTCATAAATCACTTAAAGAACAGGTTTTGAACTGGCACCAGAACTAGCGACAATCACTGAATCACGTCGGTGGAAAAAGAGGTAGCGTAGTTAAATGGCTGCACAGTAGGCAGACGTGTTTCTAAAAGGAACTTTTGCCATGAGTAATGCTTGAAGCTTTTTTGTGAACTGAGAAGTTTTCAATCATATTTCAGCCCTGACCAGAGAACAAAAGGACTGTCTACTAGAAGTTAGAGAGGGGGATCTCCTCTTCTGCAAACATTTGGACTATCCCAAAAACTGCTGCAATGGTCATCAAAAGATGTCTTTAGTGATAAAATACTGACTCGTCATTAAGGATACAGGGAGCACATAAATGTCGTCTTTATGAGGGGGAAAAAAAAGAGTTGAGGATGCATTTAAAGAGCATTTTTGAGAGTTATGATTTCAGCCTCACCTGCTGACCAACTAAAAGGATTGGTGCTAGAAACGACATCCTGGTCTTATTTGAATTCTGTTTCCTTAGGAGCTGCCTCGTTTCAAGGAGCTAATCTTTGAGGACTTCTCGCGTTTTCTGTTGATAGAAAATATGTTTGAGGAAGTGGTGCTGCAGTCTGTCTCCAAAGACATAATGATGGGTAAGGGCCAGGATCAAGATTTAGAAACAGTTTTCATGATGATGGCATCAATGGATAGCTGCAGTAATAACATGCCTTACCTTTTCCCCCCGTGTCCAGCTGTAAAGGAAGCAGCTGTGCAGAGGAGGCATAACCTCTACAGGGACAGCATCATTCTGACCAACAGCGACCCCAACCTGCACCTGCTTGGGGATAACCCCCAGGTGGACTGGGCCACCAAATTTGGCGGTGATGAGCCGGAGGGCTCTGTCAGCAGTGCAGATGAAGGAAGGGGTTTTGGGAGAAGACGCAAGCAGGTGGTGTCAATGATACAGCTGGACGGGGTGCCTCTGCCCTATGAGTCCTGCTTGGAGGTCCCAGGGGTGGAGCTGATCCCTGAGGAGGATGCTGAGAGCAAAGAGGAGGAGAATGAGGAGGACCAGTTGGGAAAAGCAGAGGACCTCAGCCCCAAGTCTCCTGATAGCGTGAATGAAATCAGGGACTTGATTAATCCGGTGGTTGAGGTGGCGGTGCCAGTGTCCAAGGAGCAGAGTGAAGTCACCAACAAAACAGAGGCGACCACTGGCAGCATCAGCGTGGAGGATGGGGTCGAGGAGGGCGTGACTCACGTCACCACTGTGGTGGAGACTGTTCCAAAGGGGTCTCTGGGAGAGAAGACGTCCCCACAAGCAATCCTCCAGCAGCTGTTGGCGAGCAAGAAGCAGGAAGTTGATAAGGAGGAAGCAGCCATCCAGAACGCCATCGAGGAGCTAGAGATAGCAGTGCAGGAAGATGAAAGTGAACAGATTACAGAGATCTCTGCAGCCGAATCAGATAATGAGTCCTCCCCACCACTGGTTACAGACTCCAGCTCACGTGAGGACAGCGGCTTCCAGTCACCCACCAGCGAGGGACCAGTTGACAGCGAGCCTCAGCCAATCACAAATGGTCTGAATGGAGAGGAAAAGATAGTCGACCCTGTAGAAGTGGAGGTTGTTTTATCATAAGAAGACATTCCACGAATAAACTGGAGAAACCTGCAGAGATGAATGGCAGCATGCATAAATATTGAGAAGCTGAATGAATATGGATTGTATTTAAGGGGTTAAAAATGCCTTTTCTTTGTTGCTGTTGATATTGCACACTCCAGAACCCAGTCCTCCAGTTTTTTGACACGTATATTTGGTGACTGGTGAGTGTAGACTTTCTTCATATTCCGCATGTGTCAGTAAAGTCATATCCAAACCAAGTTTTGTTTTTTTGTTTTTTGTAATAGCAGGAAATAATTTGAATATCTGTAACATTAAATGCTCTTGTAATTACAACTTACACTTTACTACAGGTAATCGGAGCCTTGCCTAATGTTCTTAGCCTCTATCTGGTCAGCAGGGGGTGCTACAGCAATACTTTCTTCTTCATCCTGATCTGTATTTATCTATTTTTTTGTAAAATGTTACTTTACAAGCATGCAATTTGTTTACTTTATGGCCTTTATGTTTCAATGCATTTCAGTACAAACAGGCAGGGAATGTTAAACACATCTACAGTAACTTTAAAACAATGGATTTGTTTTTATTTTTAAACATTTAAAAAATAAAGCTTCTTGAAGAACCATCAACAGCTCTGGAGGAAGCCCGCTTGATTATTAGAAGGAAAACTTGGCTTTAGTGATTCTAGATTATCACTTGCATCAAATATCACATCTTTTATTTAAAATCATCCATCTAACATCATACACACTGCTGTAGTGATCTCAAGCTGTAAATTTAGCTTGTGTTTTATGTGACAACAGATAATAGGTTTTAATTCCAGTCTGTTTGGCAACCCTACAGATAACCGTTTATTTTAGGGGGGTATAATTTGTTTATAGTTTCTATGAGTGGTTTTATGAAAAGAACTTGTTAATTTGGTACTAAAGGGGGGAAATTGAAGCTCTGTATGTGCACAACAGTATGAATGTTGTTGAATTTAATGTTTTTGCCTGATTCTGCCCTGATCAGACCTGCTATGTACTAACTGAAAGACTCAAGGTTAGACCTGCGTGCGATTTACATTTTAACACCCAATAACTTTTTTTTTTAATTCATAAGAGCAACAGAACTTACACATTGTCAATCATTACTTTTCGAAAAGACAACACCTTCTGTCTTTAGACCATCGATTCCCTTTGAAAAAAAAAAAAAAAAAAAAAAAAAAGGAAAACAGGGTAGAAGGAGGCAAAAGCAATTAGAAAAATGGGTTTTTAACTATGGTAAGAAATGATTAGACATTGGGTTGATAGTCCATGTATTACAGAGTGTCCATATTTAGCCCTTTTCTGTGTGTGAGACACTGACCAAGTCGTATTTTTCCATTAAATCCTGAGCAGTTAATTTAATATTAATGTAACCATTTTATCTAGTCAGGACCCAGATTCATTATTTCCAATGGAGGGCTACCTTGTTTTTATTTATTATAAAACCTATGTGGATTATAACATTCAGGTGTAAACAGTTTTTTTCCTGTTTGTTGTACTTACGTTTACTTAAAATATGTATCGAAATGGATGAATAAAAAACAAACAAAGCACAAGACACTTTATCGGCTTCATTCTTTATCTCTTTATTCTTTTTTTCAAAGACAAAAAAAGAAGCCATCACCAGAAAAAATCTTATTGATATGCAACAGTAAATAAAGCAGTTGAACAAATCTGTATAAGCCTTTAGTGTCAGTGATTTTTTTAATCAGTTAAAAGAAAATATTACCAAAGATAGGAACTTCTGAAACGTCTCAACTGTCAGCTTCAAGGCACTTTGCTTTTCTGATTGTGGTTAAACAATTGCTACAGAACCACATGACCATGAATAATAACAAACCAAGATGACCTTTCACAAGGTTTTACAAGCGAGAATCACATGTATCAGTTCCTCATACGGACTCCAGCGCAATGCAATTCTGTCTCATGACCCGTGACTGTAAATGTCTGACTTAGCTGCAAGTCAGCTTTAAGATTTTAGTCCAAAACACTTGACAATCAAATATCAAGTTCCATCTTGAATCATTTGGCAGCAAATGGAAAAAAAAAGAAAAGAAAAAACCCAACCCTAAACAAAACAACAACAACAACAACATAGCTTCCTAACACACCACAATCTGTGCAGACTTCCCATCTCTGGGTTTTGTGTTATCATTCTGTGGGTGATTCCAGTGCATTTCTTCTTCTTTCTTTCTTTCTTTCTTTCTTTCTTTCAATTGTTTAGATTTTCAAGATAATTTAAAAAATAATAATAATTAAAAAAGCAGAATTGAACAACACTCCTACTTTTCCTGGAGATTTAAAAAAAAAAAAAAAAAAATCATTTTTCCACAGGTATTACTCACACAGTCTGCTGACTTAAAAGTGAAGCAGAACTAATACTAGGACTGAAAAACTGAGTGTTTTCTTAACATTATGTACCTTTAACAGAAATGATCTATTTGTTAATTAGGGAAAAATGTTAAAATGTAGCATTTTCTGTTTTCTGGAAGCTTAAAATCATTTTCAGTTTCTATATCCAGATGAGGTTTAGGCAAAGTTTAGTGTCATGTGGCTCATTCTCCACCAATTTTTCCATCCTTCGAGATCCTCGGATAGTAAAAAGTAAACTTTTCTTTATTTCACTATTAAATGTCTGTGCCATCACATCCGACCTAAGAGAGGAAATGAGATAAAATAACCGAGGACCGACCCCGTGATGACCCCGAGGAATATCCAGGTGTTATAGGACATGACGCACAGCATCAGCATGTAGGCCAGAGACACCTGCAGCATGTGGAGGACCGTCTGTATGATGTGCAACAACCAGCTGATGAAAAGAAGAGGGAGAGGGTTATTTACAAATAAACTAATAAGTCAAATACATCGTTCAGGTCTCGACATTCAGTCTGCCAATATGTGATGGTCTCAGTTTGCCACACACTTTTGTTTAATACCGCCCAAAAGATAATAATAGTTGCAATCTAGGATACACCAACAAAAAAAGGGTGTCACCATGCTATGGAGGTTACCACCATGCCACAACCATACAGTTCAAATAGATGCATTTCTGCATTTTATTCAGTGATTTGCATTTCACAGTACGATCCATGATAAAAAAAAAAAGTTACTAGAAATGACTTGCTTACCTGTTCCTGGTACTTTGAGGTGTAACGACTGATGCTATAGGGGTCAGTGAGGATTCAGAGGGGCTGCTGTCCAGGACAGAGATGCTGTCGCAGTGGGAAGATGGGGCGTCGTATGGAGACTGAGGCTGGGTCAGCTTGGAGGGATTCCCCAGCCACAATCTCCACACTTTAAGCACCTCGTAAAAGACAGTCAGAAGCAAGACCACCAGCACTGACACCACCATCCCTGTAGGTACAAAAATACAAAATGTTAACTCACAAAAAAGTCACTATTAAAAAGTACGTTTATGCAATATGATGATGATGATGATGTGAAATTTATTTCGGTCAACAACAACAACAACACAGATTATCATTTTACATAAAAGTACTCAATCCTACAGTAACCGACAATGGAATAGGCTGAAGGCTTGTGGCTTATAATTATCCTGTCCTTTACCCCATAGGAATAATCAAATCCTTAACCAAGAAAATAAATAGCATTGATAAATAAGTTATATAACAGTTTGAAAAGAAATCAATGATAAATCAAGAAATTAAATCAACACGAAGTTATTCATCAAACCAAATTTCCGTAACCTTGAATGATACAAATTTTTAAATTCTTCCTGAAAAATGACAAAGAAAAACACATCTTCAGTTCATCATTAAGTCCATTCCATAATTTCACTGCCAAAACTGACACACATCTATACTTAACATTGAAATACCTAAAGTGAGAACCAAACTTATAAGACCCCCTCAAATCATATTTTCCATCTCTTAGTTGAAACATACTTAAAACACAAATTAGAACATTTTTCATCACTCGATATATCATTTCTAAAGTTTTAGAATGAATTTTAACATAGATGATCCTACAAAACACTGGTTGGTGGACTCCCTATATCCAACTTTATTATTCTAATAGCTCTTTTTTGCAATTTAAAAATTGAATCCAAATATGTTTTGTATGTGTTCCCCCAAATTTCTGCACAATAGATCATATAAGGCAAACAAAGGGAAGTATACAATACATAAACGCAGTTCTTATTCAAAAAAAATCTCTTGTTTTATAAAGAATAGAAACAGATTTGGATAATTTCCGTTTCACATGTTCTATGTGGGGCTTCCAACAAAGTTTATCATCAATAATTACTCCTAAAAATTTTGTCTCATATACTCTTTCAATTTCAACATTATTTAAAGTCAGTTTTACTTTATTACTTTTACTACCTCCAAATAACATAAATCTTGTTTTACTTTCATTCAATGATAGTTTATTAAATACAACCATCTATTTAACTTCATGAGTTCTGTTTCCACTGTTTTCAGTAATTTCTTTATGTCCTTTCCAGAGCAAAATAAGTTTGTATCAACAGCAAACGCCACATATTTTAAAGTATCACTGGCTGTACAAATATCATTTATATCAAGTAAAAATAACTTAGGTCCCAAAACAGATCTTTGCGGAACTCCACAAGTTACTTTTCTAAGTTTAGATTTCATGTTATTAATACTCACATATTGGAACCTATTATTCAATAGGTTCCTTTGAATAATACATCATTATTTTTGCTACTTTCAGATTTAGACTAGATTGACACCAACATCTGTTCACTTAATGCGAAGCTCCAGCCAAAAGCAGGTTCATGAAAAATACAGAGGACTGGAAGCATTGAGAAAACAATACATTTTCTCTACATATAGCTTGAGAACATTTTCCCTGCTTCCCCTGGGATACATGAGGGGTATCTGTTCTGGCAACTCCTCTACAACCGTAATATTTTAGTATTAAAATTTTTTTTTTCACTTTAACAACTAATTATAACCCCTTAAACATCTCCTTAATGTAATTAAATCTAATCCAGATCCACTTCAAGGCTGGCATATTTGGACAAATGTAGAAAGGGGTTGGTGCACAGTCTTTCAAAGCTGTTTAAAAACTAACTTCAATTAATACATTTTTGGTTCCTGCGACAAGTTTAAAAAAGAAAAAAAAAAAGAAACACTTGACAAAAAAAAAAAGATAAATCTGAAGCAAATTTTATCAACCTGTTAAAAACAAGTTTGAACAGGTTTATTCAAGCTTCAGTTCATGAACATGGTAGATCAAGTTTGTATAGTAATGTCAGCAATATTACAGAAACACTCCACCGTCATCAGAAATAAGTATTTGAATTGCACCACACAATTTTTAAATCCAGATGAACTGATTCTAAGGCTTTTTCGCAAGACTTTAATACTCTGCAGCTTACCTGCAGGGCTGTGCACATCCCAGAAGTCAAACAGCAGCGTCACACTGCTCGAAACCCCAAAAGTCATCTAAAGAAAAATGAGAAGGGTATTAGGAGTTGTTCACTGGTAAAGTGGAGTTTAGGGCCAACATTTATACTGAATGCAGTGTTGTCCAATGTTCCAAGAACAGTCCGTACAATAGTACTCAAAATATTTCTGATTACAGAGTGAAAAACAAAGAATTTAATTTATACTACTTTGCACAAATATGCTGTATATACACACACATGATTTTGTCTGACAATTAGAGGACATACTGCCCCACAAAGGCACACTTTGTTCAGCCTTGCTGCTGTGGATATGGGCTGACAGAGGAATGCACGGTCTGTGGCTCTTGCTTGCTCAGCAGCACAGCTCTATCCCTGATAATTCACCACCTGTCTTGGCATAACTGCCTCTCACCAGCTGCAAACTAGCAGATCTCAGTTAGGCATCAGCCTAGCTGAGATCTGCTAGTTATAAAGTCTGGAAATGATAAAGTTCCAAATTTAACAGAGCTACACTGGCTTCCAGTGTCATACACACTGACCTAAAAATTCTCGCCTTAGATGGTCTTGGATCATTGTCTACCACTTTATCTCAGGGCACTCTGAAATCCTCCAATGACAAACTGTTAAGACATACGATATTTCTCTCAAAAAAAAAATAAAAAAAAAAAAATCTGGGAGCAGCTTCAGCCCCTCATGCCCCCAAACCACCGTTTGGCTTCTTTCTCCGTGACTCCATATCTCTCTCTTTCTGCCTCTCTCCCTCTTATTGCTTCATCTTCCTCATAAATGTTTTTATGAATTTAGATTATCAAGCAAAGCACTGAATGGAGTACCTCACTCAACTTTAGGAAAGCCTTCAACTATTGAGGGGAAGACCACGAAAGCCTTTCTAAATATGGTCACACTGAAGTGCACAGCATAGCTGTACATTAGTTGCATGTAGAATTACACAAAGCTTTGTAGTTTGTCATCTACATATTGTAGTTGTGTGTCACTGATCGTTTAAAGCATTTTTAAAAGAAAAAAGTCTACTGCAGTTATTATTTGTGCCTTCTTTCTTTGTGAACAGTCTCCCTTTTCTGCCTAAGCTAACCAATGAACAATCAACCCACATACAGCTTTTTGGAGGACTGCACACAAGTACATTTTCATATCCTCTGCATATTCGAAGACCTACACAAACAGATACCAATGTGGGACCATAAACACTTCACAATGTCATTACGAAAGCGGCACCATTGTCAATGGGAAACTACCTGAAAGGTTCACTAAAAGGTGGAAAACAAGAACCGATCTGAGCCATCCACTGGAGCCAGTTTCCCCAGTTTTAGACTTTGCTGGTGATCTTGCGTAAAGTATAACCAACTGTAAAAGAAAACTGATGCCCAACAGAAAACCGCGCATTTAAGCCTAAAGCCATGTGTGATGATGCAATTTCTGATATGTAAAGTAAATGGGGACAGTTAACTATGCAGATGAGTCTGGTTATCTTGGAACTCGTCCCAGCAAAGACAATGCAGTACAAAAGACTGTCGGAGCAAAGGATTATCTGCTTTATCCGGAGGCCAAATCAATAAGCTTAAGAACAAAGGTCCATCTGTCCAACAGTAACCAGAGTTGTTTTGTTTGGTATTGTGGCCACTGGCTGTGACGTAAAAACAATCGATGCCTTAATCCTCCTTATTTCCTGGACTTCTAAAATTTCAACTATACAGTCAGGCCAGATGACCAAGTTCAGAAGTGCAGTGCTGATAATCAAACATCCTCAAAGTTCTTCCCGAAACAACTTGGTGGACGAATGTGATGACCCCTTGTTAGAATATGGACCTAACAAGGGAGAAAGCACAATATGAAGTACAAGACAAAGCATAGAGGGAAGGATTTTATTTTCTACTTTTTCCTCTTCTCTTTCCTGGTGGCAATAATGGTTTCCCCTCCTTGAGCCTTGTTCTGCTGATGGTCCCTTCTTGTTACAAAGGAGGCTTGTCCTCCCCACCATCCCCAAGCGCTTGCTCATCAGGGTTCCAGCTCACAAAAATTGTCGTTAAAATAAAAGCTCTTTGAGATGACCCTTGTTGTGAAGTGGCAATGTATAACTAAGACTGACTAGATGATGAACCCTAATTAATTCCATCATGTACATTCCTGTCTAGTTGTGACATTCGCAAAAAAAAAAAAAAAAAAAAAAAGACAAAGCACGGCAGGCATCCTGGAGGTCAGATATTTGGGCAATCACATCATGTAATGGGGCCATTATGCTTACTGTTCCATTCGACAAAAGTCATGTCATATCCTCTGGTGCCGGTCGTTCACCTCTCGATTAAGTGACTAATGTGACAGGTACAATGGAGGCCTAAGAAAAGAACCAAGTTGACTCTTCTTACAACTACTGTGCTATAGAAAACCAAGTAAAGGCCTCTCGGCCTGGGGCTCGGTCACTCAGGCACAGCTGGCGGCCGGCGGAGCTCACGGGCGCGTCACTGCAACTCCCCCTGACTTCTGCTCCGCGGCTGCTGGGCGAGCCCTCATCTGGGACTCTCCTCAGCTCTTACTGGGACAGTGGCGCGGCTGCCCCTCTGTTGGTCTTCCATGGTCTCTTGTGTTCTGGGGGCCTCTGGATGTCTGGAGTTTTGATCTCCTCCATACCTGCTTCACACCCTGGAGGACGGGGCTGTGGCCCCCCCACACTCCCTAGCAGATCGTTACATGGAGAAACCTTTGGAATACAAGCGTGCTGATCCACACAGGTATGCACACGGGTGTTCACTGCTCGTAGACCCAAATTACACCTTTCTTGGCTGCTACTTCGAAGCACATCTGTCCTGCGTGCTGCACAACAACATTGAATATTTAGTATTTACTGCTGTTTACACTTAGCTAGATTAATGCGATGGTGTTGTGTTTAGTATGTTGCTTTGTTTTGTTTTTTTTTGTCTTTTTTTGCTTGTTTTCTATTCTTCTCTCAACAGGTGATCCAGGAGATTTTTATTTTTTTTCTCCCCCACTTTCTCACTGTCCCTCTCCCCTTCTGTTTTTCCTTTCCTTCTCCCTTTCCTATCTCTCACTCATGTCTGTCCCGTCTGTAACATCTGAAAATAAAATATAATAAATAATAAAAACAAAGATCGACCAAATGGACCAATACGGCAATGCCACGATGATCCATTTGGCAAAGTAAATCCATTGGGTATCCTTGTTGGTCTTCAGACAACAATTCTGATGGCTAAAGAACCAAATGGGACAGGCGAAAAAAAAAAAGAAAAAAAAGAAAACCAAGTAAAGCAGTCAAAGGATAATCCTATATTGGCTCTTAATCTACAAAACATTTTACTCAACATGGTAGTGGTCTATCACAACAACTAGAACCAGCAGAGTTACACCCATCCATCACTGACACCCTAGTCAGGCTGTCAAATACCCTACTGAACTGAAGTAACCTCACTCCACACCGAAAGGTCTCAAACACCCACAAGGTTCAAGCTAACCCAAGCACCACTTAACTTCCTATCCAAGTTTTCCTTCCTTTATGTTTTATCAAATTAAGGATTTTTGGAGGTAAAACGCAGTTCCACAGAGAAACAGTGTATAATCAGAGCCAAAACTGAACTATGAAGCCATCTGTACATGAATAATAACTCAAAATTATTTAGTTTGGGTTTTAACTTCAGAATTCACCTTCATTCTGAAGCCCTAACCACACGTGGTTTGTTTAAAACTGGTCTGATCAGCTACCCGACTGCTCTCCTTGTCATCTTTTTAGTGAGCTCACCTTAAGCTCAAATCTTAGTAATTATGGTACTGAGTGAACTGTACTCCGTTTAAATAATGAACTATCCTACAAAAGCAGCATCCAATTTGTGATAAATGTAGTTATTATTTTAAAGGCAAAAAAAGAAGAGCTAGAAAGAGCTGGCTTTGCTGCACAGTGAGAAACATTAAATTTATGTCTTTATAACTTCTTTTAATGTGAAACGGATACATGGTGGCCAAAGTTTCCATTTAAAATGGCACAGGACAGCAGAGGTGATAAAAAAGTCGAAGTATTTGACACAATGAAAGAACGAGGGGAAAAATCAAATACAGACAGCTTGAGTCAACAATCCAACTGGGGGCTAGACTCGGAAAGCACTGTGAGCTTGTCTTTCAAATACACTTTGGAAAAACCAGGTGTTTGTTTTCAAGGTGACAGTTGGGACTGAAAATGGTGTAATTAGTGCTGCTACTACAAGCACTCAAAATGACTGTATTCTGCACTTTTACACGAATACAGAACAATTTCCGAGTCTCAAAATGTGCTTTCACTATTTAGGTTTAACCGATAACTTTCATTTAAAGGTTATTTAGGGTAAAAATATCACAACTGCAATAATACTACTCGTTTTAGTGGACCTATAGTTAACAAAAGTCACTCGGGTTTTATTGGCATAAATGCACTAAAGACCCTAAAGCAATGATTGAGCTTATTTTAAATTCCAAGTGCATAAAGCAGCAGCACCTACATATGAATTCACATCTGCAACTTGCATACCTAAACTGATCTGACCCGAATTTATTTATTCTCAGAAATCGACACTTTAAAAAGAAAACAGCACAGGTGACATAATGTCCAGCTTTGGATGACACTGACAGCAAGGTATAAAGTTAATCATATGGTTACATAACACTGACGCTGTTGTTTTAGTGTTTTTGTAGTAGACTTTTAAAAAAGGGGTCTCAGTAAGCGTCCCTTCTCATTAGCTTAACTATAAACATGATTCAAAGTAAAGTTAACACATCTTAGTTTTTAAAAGATGAGTTATCTCCCAGACTTACGCCAGGTCAGACGGTAGTAGTTTGTAGTAGTAGTTTCACAGCAGATTATTTCATATTTTTTTAATGGCTTTATTAGATGCAGTGTGTCAGAAACCAGTAAGTACTGCTTACACCGACTCCCTGGGTTCCCTGAAGTGTGCATGACGTGTTTTCCTCACACTGAGTCAGTGCCACACATTAACCAGCAAAGAAACGTCTCAAATGCAAAACAGCTTATTAAAGTAGCACATATGGCGTATGCTAGACCGCTGAGTGACAAAACAAACACACACAAAGAGAACTCACTCGCATCCTGACGAGCTTGCTGCGCTAACGTTGACACCACACTTTCAGCGGTTATTGAGCGCAGCTTCCATCACAGATGAGTCTCGGTCCGGACATTCAAGCACGAGCCATTTCCACATCATCGGCGTGCATTTCTCAAATATGCCTCAACAGAAACAGCCAGTGTCCCACCTACTCAGCCCAAAGACGCTATGTATGTAGCCTGTGGTACCACGTGACTTCGCCTAACAAACCACGGTTGACGGTTAATGTAGTTTTTCAACATGTAGGGCGAAGGCAAACATCCTGAGTGCGACTGCGCAGCCGAAATAGAGAGTCCCGGATAAACAACCGTTACCCTTCAGATTAAAGAGGGCGGCTACAACCCCCAAATATTTGAGTTTAAAAACGAGTGAAATAAGACCGCTAACTGAGCAGAAATCGAAGCTTTTAAAGCGTTTAATGAATATGTATTATGCAGAACCAATGACTGTAGAACGCTGTGGTCATGTGACAGACGGAAGCAGCTCACACGATTCTTGGAGTTGTATCAAGGACACATCTAAAACCTGCAGAACATCGGCACTCGAGGCCTGTAGTTGCCCACCCCTGCTCTAGACCATCACTCTCATACACTTCTCTACCATTCCTGACTTCCTCATGCAGTCCCACACTTCCTCTCTTGGCACCCGTCATAGCCTTCCTCTAGAATCCACCAAGAGAGTGCATCACATCTGCAGTTCTTTTCCTCAGCATGACCCCGTACTGTTGATGTATACATGTTTGTCTGGAACAGTTGTCTCTTGCAGGGACCACCTGTGGTGGACGTTTCTGTCATTTCAATGTTTATCTATTATTTATTTACTTTAGTATGGATGGCAGTAGGGGAGGTCTTTATTAGTAGCCAAAGCTGTTAAATCATGTGAAAACACTATTAAAATGGAGATATTTATGCCCTTGTTCACATTTTTCAAAATTATTCAGTTGACCAGATTGCAGTCTTTGCCGGCCGTTTCTGGCCCCACACCTTATGTTTTGAAACCCCTTCCATAACATTAAGTCTGGCAAAATGTTCAGGTGTAATAGTAAACAGTCTATTTTTTATACAGCAGAAAACTTTGTTTTTTCACAGAAATGTGGGTGGATGTAGTGCCTTGCTTCCCCTTACCCCCTTACTTTGTCGTTCTATGCAGTACAGCTTTGATTCTGCACTGTAAGCTGAAACTGTACATGTAATGGTTGAGGTGCAACTATATCCACACTGCACCTGTAAACAGCTCATATAGTAGAAAAATACAAAACTGGATACCACTCATCAATATATGAGGGGAGGGGGGAGGGATGAAAAGATAACATAACGAGGGGTTTCATAAAGCTATAGTACCTTTTGGTGAAGAGGATTTGAACAGAATGAAGGCTGGTAAAGGCAGCATGAAATGGCTTCAGAAAAGGAATTGCACAAGTTTTTTTTCTCCTAAAACAAAGAGTTTAAAACAAAGTTCAGCAGGTCTACAAAGTCCAGTGTCTTACTGTTTTTGAAAGCTACATCTGTGTACATCAAGTGCACTTTGCACAGTCCCGCCAGACACAAAGCAGGAGGAGCATGTCCTGATGTCCTCATAGAGAAGAAGAAGGTAGTCCACCGCAGGCTCATGTAAATGTTGATGGGTATCCAGATTGTTTAAGGCATGCTTTCACAATAATGCAGAGCCACAAGATTTCTGTTATCAGAAACTCATGCTGTGATTTGAAGCGGAGTGGCAAGATAAGACGAAAACACACGAAGAGTCACACAAACATTCAGTGCAGATGTTGTGCTTCAGATTTTCAGGGACATTAGGCATTACTATGCCTGGAGGATGTGGATTAAATTTTTTGTCATCAATATATGACAAAACATGACAAATGTATGCAACTACGTGGAACTGTAGCACTGAAGTCTATTTTGCTGTTATGAATAAAATGAGAAAAGAGTTTTTATACGTGCAAAACAAAAGGTTTGGTGAACAAATATCTATACATACAACAGAAAATAGCAGACATTTGTGCAATGCTAAGATCATATTATGGTACAACAACATAAAATCAATACAAAATACAATAGTTAAACCCCACTGCTGACCACAAGCAGAAATGGACAAAAAAGGAAAATATCTCCACTTTTACAGATGTTCGATCAGAAATTGGCTTGAACTCAAGTTTGATTGAAGTTAAACTGCATTTTACTTTCTCTCTTTCTCTCACACACACACACACACACACACACACACACACACACACACACACACACACACACACACACACACACACACACACACACACAGTAAATGAAGTGCTGAGATGTCCAGATGTGTTAACATCTGCATTGACTGACACACTCAAATCACCAGAAGAAATTTAAGGCAACAAAGGGGAAAAATAACATAAATCATCCTGATGCAAACCACATGCATCTTCAACCTCCGTTTATAAGTTCTGCTCAACAGAAAGGAAAGAAATACATTTCTAGAGCGGACTTCAGCTGGTGAATCACAGAAACAAGGACTAAGTTAGGTGGGTCAGTTAACATGGCTGGTCGTTTTAGTCTCCAGTTTTAAGAGCAGGCTCAAAAGAGATAAAGCCTGTACCGGTATCACCCACAAGGGGGCAGAGTACGGCTTTCGGTACTGCAGACCTCATAACCAGCTACAGGGAAAATGAGGCTCACGAGACAAACTTCCTCTGAATACAAAAGTGGTACGGCAAGAAAAATATCTTAAGGAGCCAATGAAAGGGAGACGTAATGAAATAAAAAATATAATAAATAATAACAAAGTTTGACTGCACTGCTTTGTGGAAGCGTTTTTGATTAAAAGGCCTTTTCCTCTTAAAATCTAATTTGTATTTAATTTTCCTCTGGTCTGTAGTGCTGTTTATCCATCACTATTGATTCGGTGTGAGATTCCCAGTTTCCGACATATCAGCTCTGCAGCCGTCTGCTTACTCTTGGATTTAATGGAACTGAATGGCACGACACCTTTGGAGCTAAAAGACACACACACACAAAAAGAAGAAGAAAAAAAAACATGAAAGAAGGAAAATATCCATCCATCCATTTTCTGCCGCTTATCTGGGTTCAGGTTACAGAGGCAGAGGTCTACCCAGAGGCACCCAGCCTCTCATTGGGTTCTTCATTGCATTTCCAACCAGCTGAGCAATGTAATCTCCCCAGCGTGTTCAGGTTCGCCATGGGGGCCTCTTCCCAGTAGGACATTGTGTTAAAAAAAAAAAATAAATAAATAAATAAATTCCAGAACTACCTCAACTGGCTCTTTGTGATGTGAGCTCCACATCCTACTGCTATGGGAGAGCGCAGACACCTTTCAAATATCTGTTATCTCATTCTTTGGCTTACTACCCACAGCTCATGACCACAGGCAAGGGTGAGAATGTAGATTAACTGGTAAATCGACAGCTTAACTTTTATGCTCAGATCTCTCTTCTTCAAAGCATACTGGTACGGCCCGTACCACACCCATCCCTCTGTCATTCCCCCGCTCCTCTATTCCCTCACTTGTCGGTTCAAGACCCGGGACACTTACACCTGTCCCTGACCCAGAGTGCACACTCCACCCTTTTCCGGCTGAGAACCATGCCCTCAGTCCTGCAAAGTGCCTCACTGCCTCAAGACACATCATCTACCAACAGCAGAGAGGTGATCCTGAGGTCACCAAACAAGAAACCCTCCACCACTTGGATGGATTTATAAATTAATAAAAGTTATGAACAGAATCTGTGAAGAAGGGCAGCCAAAACCCATCGAGAACGCATCGGAATTACTGCCAACAGTGCAAACCACAGCCCATAACAGCCTGAAAGATAAGGAATAGCCACATCATGACCTGGTGACACAAAACAAATACCCCGATTTTGTCATGAGCAGTTTCGTTTAGGAACAATTTTATTTTCTATTATCTACATCTGCAAAAGAAAAGAAGCAGCTTAGCTGTTGTGGAGGCTTTTAATGATTACATTGTGAGCCTCTCGTCATTTGTCGTTGGATGCTTACTTCTGCAGAGGGATATGGTTGGCAAACGTTGACAGAAGAATGATGGCAATAGACAGTAGAATAAAAGGTTTAGGACTTTGTTTGAGAAACTGGCTCATGATTGCTGATGACCTTTTGAAATGTATTATTTTAAACATTCCATGTAGCTCCATAATAAGGATATTTGAAATCGGGCAACTCACATCAAGATGATTTAGATAAAAAACAAACAAACAGCACAACAGACCAGAGGAAAACTACTGAATGAACTGAATTTGAATTTGCTCCTTGAATTATTTTAATCAGTTACTCAGCCGAGTGGTTTCCCTAAGGACCTACTTATCTTTATAACCATTCTGTGCATTTAAAAACAGATTTTGATGTGAAAAGAAGCTGTTATCACAGGCATCACCTGTGACTGTGTATTCCTCTTTTTATATCCATGATGGAGGCAGCTCTGCCTGCACGACGACGAGGACAGCAGAGACATGTACAAAGAGCAGCGGACCACACTAACAAGCGCATGTTTGGACCCCCGGACCCCCCCGCCCCACCACAAAAAGGCCAGACTGAAAGCTTTTAGTTTCAAGGCATCACAGATGCAACAACATGTTGGAAATAAAAACACAACAGACGTGTCCAACGACTGATTATTCTAAATGCTGTATAACAATCTGAAATACTTTTTTCTTTTTTTTCTTTAGGCACAGTGATGTTCACCTGACATTATCTGCTGGGACATGAGGAAAAATTTTAATTCTTATATTCATTATAAGAAATTATCCCCTTTTTAAAAAAACAAACAAAACAAAACTCAATGCAGGACAAAGAATCAATCCTTGGGGAGTTTGAAGCATCCATCCTCTTTTCATCCACCTTGTCTCTGGATTCGTTTCGAGGCGAGTGCAAACAGGTGTAGGTGGGAGTGGTCACAATTCTTCATCCACCTGTTTCTTCTCTACTGTCTACTGTTGAAACTGGAGTTGGCACTACTGCAGCTTTCCTCATAACTAGGTGGGGGCTCTGGAACACACAGAGGCAAAGAAAAGTAAACGGGACTAGATAAGAGTTTAAGGTTATCTCGGAATTTTACTGTGATTTAATCTACTAGAGATTATAGGCCAGAAAATGCAAAACACATTGCTTAGTCATTTTGGGGAGTGGGGGGGGCGCTATCATGGCTTCCATGAGTAGTAGTGAAGTCGAACTCTGGAGCTGAAAATGTGGAAGTGCAAGAAACTGCAGGCCCTTTAATGTCCACATTAAGGCTGGCTGCACATTTTAAATACCCAACTATACAGCATTACAACAGTTTCTTCCTAATCTGGAGTATTTTTATTGTTATTATCTGACAAATTATGTGGACTGCTGTGAATGGAGCCTGGCCGATACAGGACTTTATAAGACTGGTATGTACAGATATTTGGTGATTTAAAAAACAACAACCCAATATCGGCCAATATTTTTTAAACTTGAAGCATGATGATGATGCAACTCATAAATGCCTAATTAGCCATTACACCTTGCAGGTGATTGTCTGGGTGTGGTAGGTTTATTAAGTACTAACCATGAGGGTAGTCAGTAGTGCTGTACTCTGGAGGGAGAATGAGTGAACAGGAAGTGGGGGTTGGAGCAACATTTCCCTCAGTGAAGAAAGGTATGGTGGCTCCTGTGGACAAACAGAAGAGCGGAGCAGATGCATCGGGGGGATTGTGGCTAGGCGGCGCTGCCGCACCTGGTGCGTAGCTGAAGGCGCTGGGAGACATTGTGACTGCCTGGCCTGAGGGATCCTGCTGTGAGTGACTCTTTGTGGGAAGTTCCTCACTGGTAAAGCCTCCTGCACATATATCATCGCCTCGATCCTCCTCTGCTGGCGGAGCGCTGGGCATCACCCCTGCTGCACCCGCTGGACTGGTGGGTGTAGACCTCGTCGGAGACTGGTTTAAAGCGATGTTTCCGATATAGATAGGCAGAGTGACAGCTGCTTCAGGATATCTTAGTGACACCTGTAACACAAACAGAGATCCGTGAAGGGAGCAGCGGGATCAGTCCCTGTTAACTGTGCATTACTCACAGCTAATTTATTTTTTATATTCCCCCCACCCAAGTTGATCCTGTGTCTGTAGAATCTATTCTTTAAAAGTTACCACCCCTTTTGGGTACCCTTAGCAAAGACCCTTTGTTTGTGTAGAAAAGTGTCTGACACCAAGAATTAAAAGCACGTTTAATACATGCAGCCACCATTTTAACAGCTTAGAAATGACACGAGCAGATTACTTTAATAAGTTCCTCTTAAAGCAGCAGCACTCAAGAACACCAAGAAACTGCAACCTGGAAAGTTTTGCAAATTGCTTCCCCTGGCAAATCGAACCGTTTTGCCAAACTTGCAATCATACTTCAATGTAGCACTGAAAATGGTAAAAAAATATCTGAAATGATGAGTGGGGAAGAAAAAAAATATCAGATGATCTGCTATTAGCTGCAATGGTCATTTGCAAAATATCACAATATCATCATAGAGGAATTTCTGAACTTCTTCCCACTTCAAAAATCTATTGTGACCTACTCATACTTTCACCTTGGACAATCACATGAATTTTTTTGATTCATTTGGATCCTACGATAATTTACTTCTTAAGGTCAACTGTCCATTAAAAGCTTCACTGCTCTATAAGACCTGCAGCTCCACTTTAGTTATTTCCTAATACTTAGATCCAAACTTAGATCCAAAAATAGCTCAGAAAATGAAAAGTTAGAATCTTTATTTGATATTTAAATATTTAGGGTCAAATTTATTTATTATTATTTATTTTAAATGACTTTTTACAGTTAACTTGTAGTACCTTCACAGCCCACCAGATGGCTGCCATCAACACTCTGTGGTCTGATTCAGAAACAATTAGGACGGCATAAAGGAAGTAGAAAAATGAAAAGCTGGAGCTGAAAAGCTTCAACTAACATATGTTAAACCTGCAAAACTGCTATCAACCTGGTATAACACACACACACACACACACACATACACACACACCTGAATGAAATAGATGATGTCTATAAGGTTGCAGCCTGTCAGTTGTGACTGAGGGAGTGGAGGAACGATGATCTGTTCCTTCCACTCTGCATGTTTTCCTGCCTTCACTTTCGCTCCCTCCACCTCTGCAATGGTCCGTAGGTCTACCACAGGCTTGTTAGTCTTGTAGGCCACTCTCTGGTGTGACAAAGTCAAACAATTAGAAGCATGAAAAGATGTAATGGCAAATTCAAACCGCTTCACACACCACTAATGTGAAAGCTCGCAGGATAACTTACTGTTCTAGAAATGATCAAGATAACTGTTTTTATCTGAGGTAAAACGAATTTTATGTGTGTCCACATGAAAAGATTTGTTACTTGAGTGGAAATTCTGGTTTATTCTATTATTATAGAAGGTCTAAGAGTTCTCAGTCCTTCTTAAAGATGATTTACACGAACCAAGGATGAGTTAAGAAATACTGATATAACTGTCTACATTTAATAACATACCTGTACGAGACTGGCCAGTACACACCCCGTGTCCTTGCCAGATTTGTTGTGGATCTCGGTGAATAACTTGATGACCTGACCGGGGATGTAACCCTTCATGTCACTGCAAACTTTCAGCATCACAGTCCCCGACTTCACCAGGAGGTAGTTGAACTTCTTGGTGGCCACAGCAGAACTGTGATACTGAAGAGGCAGAGTTGTTGAATAAACGTCTGTCTGTCTGTACGTTGGCAGTAATTAAAAAGTTTGGCTAGCAGAAGCTGTGCAGACTCTTTATTGCAGGATAAACAGGAAACTGACAGTCATCAGGAGAAGAGACTTGATTATGAGTAGGAGGGAGAGAACCCTTTCCTGCTCTGCAACGAAATCAAATAAGCTTCGACAAAGATAAAAGTTTATTAAATAAAGAAATGCATTACAGCATTCTTTTCAATCCAGTCCTAAATGCACTGGGCAAGAATCAAAGAGAATAAAGGTGAGATCAAAGTGAAGGAAAACAAATGTGAATCAAGCACTTACAGCAATGTCTGGAACCTCATTGAGGTTAAGCATGTTGAGTAGGTAGAAGGGCTTCTGGATTTTGTAGTCCTTGGAGAAGCGTGGCGTGTCAATAGTCACCTTCACTCGGTAAACTATTTTCCCAAAGGGTCCCTCAAAGGAAGTTGGGACAGCAGCTAAGCAGGAGATTGTGGGGAAAGAAAACACAAACATGAGTGACATTGGGAATTTCAATCCAACCCACATCAATTTCTCAATAAAGCTGTAACTTACATCAAATTCAGAGGGTCATACCTTCACCGTACAAGAAAGCTAACAAGCTCAGTAAGACAGAATTTCCCCCCCAAAAAGCAAAAACTGTCTCCATAGGTGACGACTAAGTGGATCACAGGTAAACTATGTGATTAAAAGTCTAACATTTTCAAGTTCTCATACAACCAATGAGTTGTTATATTGCGGCCTGTAAACTATGGCGGGCAGAAACAGCCAATAAATAACATCACATTAAATGTATGAAATTATTTCTACATCTATTTCTGTATTTTCTACATTTTGCTTTTGCATTTCCACAAACTTGTTTGTTTCTGGTTTACAAAGTGTACTTAAGGAGTCAGCATTTCACCTTTGGGTGACTGACACAAATCAAAGGAAATGGCTGCCTCTGGTTAGGAAAAACAAAGAAGTAAATTAGACTGAAAACAATGCTGTTAGTCAGAACTATTGCAATAAAGCAAAAGTACTAGAACAGTAATAGAAAGTACAAGAAATATTTTTTAAAAAGTCATACAAATGTATATATTTCGATGACTAATTTGTGCGAGGGATTCAACGAACGACTCGATAATTTTTTTTCTTTTTAGCATTTTCTATTAAGGATTAGCAAAAACTTTCTTTTAAATTGAAAAAAAGGAAAAAAAGAAGTTTAAGTTCAATACATTTAATTGTAAATTTAAGTTAAAAAAAAAATTTAAAAGAAGGACAAAAAGGAAAATTAAATGTAGAAATTCTAGAAAATGTCATATTAATGTGGCTACACTTTATTTTTTGTAGATATTTTCCCCTAGGCAGAGACTGAGCTGAAATCTGTATGCATTCCCTTGGAGATGTCATTAAACTAAGCTTTCAGATGGATTCCTGCAGGTGTCCTTAGTGAAAAAAGGACAGGCCATGTGTTTCAGGAAAAGGACAGTGAAGAAGTGGAAACTGTGAGGGTAAACATAGGAGCGTAGGAAATTCAAGAAGAGGAAAAATAACAATTCTGGGGAGACAGCAGTGAGATAGACAGAAGGGGAGAGATGTTCAGATCCAGTGAAGAGGAAAAAACACCCAAACAACAGGTTCAAAACCTGTTCATGGAGTAATCTGTGTATAAATTTCCAAGCAGAACGCACAGCAAAAGAGTTTAATGTGGTGTCAAAATAATGGCAGAGCCCCCTGGCGCAGTCTCTGTTCTAATGTGTTCCTTGATCCTCATTCAGATGTTAATGCCAGCTGCTCCAGGGACTATCTGCTGCTGCTGCTGCTGCTGTCAATAAGAATTAAGCAGGAGAGGCAGATTGTTGTTGTTTGGTTGCAGACAGCTTGGCAACTAAAATGGAGCCATCACTGGCTGACATCAGGCCGAATTTCCCTGGGGAGTGGGCTGCTCGTGGTTACTGAAAGTGGCTAAGGGTTGTAGAGCCTGTCTTGCTCCTTGGAGTGCAGACAAAATCCATAGACTGGAAACATAAGAGCCTAGAAATAACTTGGCGATGTCAAAGCCCTCCTTATGCAATGTCCGTTCATCTTTTGACCTTAAAGTGGACCCATTATAACTCTGTGTTACTCACAGTTCAAAATAATCCTTATTTAACCTACACTGAGCCTTCGTTCAGCTCCTTAGCTGATTTAACCCTCTCAGGCTCAAATTAAACTTTTTGTTGCTAATGCACAACCAAGTCCTGCAGTGGTACTTCTGAGTAAAAAAAACTCATAAAATATGTATGTTGGGTAATCAGGTTGTTGGTTTTTAACTGTTGCAAATCGGCAACGCCTGCCTCGAGAGGGTTAAACAAGTCATTTGAGCTTTTCAGCCTTTTAAGCCAACTTTCTTCTAATTGGATGTCCCTCTAAAACAGGTTTGAATAGCTTTAAGATCCCATCTCTTTTATGATTTTCAGAGCCAAGAGTAGAAGAAAAACTGTGTGAAACAGAGCATTTTGTATAAGCTGGAGACTCCATTTGCCCTTAAGAGTGTGTAGTGCCAAAAATTTGCAAAAATAAGCCTCCTCACCAACTGTCATGTATGTATTTTGATTATTGGTGACACTGTTTTTGCGGAAGATTCATTTTTATTATGATGTCTTTTGTGACTATTAGAGAAACTTTGAAAAGAATAACAAAGAAAACTTGCTAAGATATTATGATAAATGCTCAATTTTTAAACCACATGTTACAATTCAGGTAGACTCTTTTTTACCATAAAAACTCTTAAGGATCACACTGTTCATTTTAGGGTTTGTTAGCCTCTCTGAGGTACCAGCAGGGGGCAGCAGGAGCCTCTTTATCCTTCTGTTAGCCACCTCTCTGCCTGATATTTAACATGCCCTTCACTGATGTTCTCAAGACTGGTGGGCTGAAAGGAGGGGAGGACAAAGCACGGAGGCATGAAGCCCAATTAAACAGTGACTGCACAAAAGGAGAGGGAACTAAAAATAACCCCCGGCTACCCCCCTTTGTGTGTCAGCCTGTGCCTCAGAGAGGGTGTAAGATACCAGACAGATTGCACAATGTGTGGCCTTACAGGTGCCAAGAATGTTCAGCTGATCTTTAGGGTTATTTACACACTGCAGTTTTGTTATCTATCATGAGCAAAAAAAAAAAAAAACTTTTAGTAGCAATAAAAGTATCAGGAAATGGCGTACCACTCCTAAATCTTTAAACACTGATTACGTAATGTTTTTCCATTCGCCTACACACAAACTGGACCTTAACTGCTTTGTCGACAGGGGTTATCACACCTGCATCAGCATGCACCCTTCGCTGAACTGACCTAGATGGGTGATAAAACAAATCTAAGAAAACTTGTTACGGGAAGTGAGGCGGTGCTGGGCACACAGAAGAATGACGTTTCACTCACCTGGAATAACAAACTGGAACGGGAAACTGTGTTCGCCCACTCCAAGGACACCTGTAAAAAAAAAAAAAGGTTTACATTTATAATGACGCTTTTCTCAAAACACAGATTTTAATAGATCCATTAAGGAGGAGAGAGGCACATACTAATAAATATACATATGCTAAAATCATTATAGTAAAATTAGTAGACAGAAAAAACTGCAAATTAAAGTGAATGTGCTGTAAAATCTCATAATTTATGTCCATATTCTTTCATTAACTTTTAATTTAAGGACACCGCGTGCTGGCTGGGCTCACCTGCTTTCCCAGCAGGATGAGGTTTCTGAGACAAAACAGGCTTTAGCTGAGACGATTACAGTTATCTTTTCTAGTGACTTAGACTATTAATGGTTAATAATAAGAAGTGATAAACTGCTGGGTGACACAAGTGGCAAGGTTCGAGGTTCTCTCAGCAATCATTTAAAGGCTTGGCGAGGCGGCAGCAATCAAAGCCAAGCCTTTTCCTTCCATCCCATCACATCTGCAGGCCAGCATCAGTGTGACAAGTATGACCGTTTGGATTGAAGCTAAGATAAGAATGCTCCGTGTTTTTTTTTTTTATAGCTAGCAAATTCCTAAAACAAAAGCCACAGCCCTGAGCTTTATCCTCACGAACTTTTATCTCTGGTTTAAATAAATACAATAAATAAATGTTATTCAAACTCAATCATATAAAGGGTCAGTTTTCCAGAAATGGTTTAAGCCTAGTCCAAGACCATAAACTTTTTTTTCCCCCTCAGTGAAGTTCAACTCTCACCTGAAACCTGCTGGGAGAGGTACACATTTGGTAAACTGGTGCTTACAGCCAGATGGCGCAAGTGAGAGTGGCTGAAGATGAACTACAGCGCATGTTTACTGTAATGAAGGAAAATGTAATCGACTGTGGAACAGCGGGATTCACTGATGTCTTTTTTTATTTGTTTTTGGACAACAATGGAGCTCCGTGGCGCAAAGGAAATGCAGATAAAAGCTCCTGGCCTGCACAGGAAAGCTCATTAGAATGATTACTTCTTTGTTGATTTTGGCCTTGACATGGGGTTTGTTGACAGTATGGAAAAGAAAGAGAATATCCAGTCTCATCTGTTAGTTACTGGTATAATCAGAATCCCACGCAAAGAAAGATTTATATTAAAAGGCAGACAATATTAATTATTTTTCCCATCTCTACTTTTCTCACGTTTTTCATGTTTAAATAAGCAAATGAGGCATGAGATTTAAATAAATTTGCATGATTTTCTACAGCAGAAATCAGAACGACACATAAATCCACATAAAGTTGAAAATTGTTGCTTCGCTCTGTCTAGTTGTCTAGGCAACGCTCCAATGTATTTACCACCAGGCACTGTGTCAATCAGCAGTATCTTGTGGTCTCACTGGTAGCTGTTCAAACAGTTGCCTGAAAGTTGAGGGAAAGTTGATCTCAGGTCTCAGAAAGCTGTTCATCCAAGTCTTCTTCAGTCGCCAGTTCAGGCCTGTATGCACTGTGTATTCTGACACCTGTCATCAGAGCCAAATTTGAGCTACAATAGCTCGTCTGTGCATCACTGAGCCTGGGCCGCCCATCAGCCTGTTGCTGGTTCACCACTGCTGCTTCCTTGAACCAGTTTTGATAGATACCACCAGTGCACCGCAGGAACACCCCACAAAAGCTGCAGTTGAGGGGATGCTCTGACCCAGTCGTCTCCAATTTGGCCTTTTGTCAAACTCGCTAAAATCCTTAAAATTTTCCATTTTTCCTGCTTTTAGGACAGAATATCTCCTTTGCTCCATTATATATCCTACCCACTAACCAGCGACATAATGAAGAGATAATCAGTGCTATTAACTTTACCTGTCAGTGGTGAAAACATTGTGCCTGATCGGCGTCACTATAATAAATTTTACAGAAGAGAACACACAGAAGAGAGACGCCTCTAGGGTTTTTTTTGTCTTTTGCACAAAAAAAAAAAAAAAATCAGAGTTTGACAATTTTGAATAACCTAAAAACCAAAGTGTAGTAAAATAAACATGTCAAAGTGCATCTCATCTTATTAGCCTGAAGACAAGTTACCCATAATTTAACAAATCGCACAACTGTTGCCTGTAGCTAGAAAGAAATTCTATAAAAGAAATCAGCTAGAAAGAAATTCTGATTGAGTTCAAACTTATTTTTCACATGGGCCATCATCACATGCACCGTTTACTTTACAAGCTCAGTTAAAACTAATAACTAGATCATAAGGAAACAAAAATCGCCTTTATGTCCCCATCACACTGAGAGCACCTTGAGTCAACCAGCTTATTAATTCTGTAGATGAGCTGGCAGCCCAATTAAATTACTACAGATAGCAACATGTCCCACCTCATTAGGGACGGGCACAACATTTTCCCCTTCAGTCTACGTTTCCTGAGGGAAAGTGCTCAGACTGTGTGTGTGTATGCGTGTGTGTGCTTATCACTCAGTCCTGTTTACTGCTAATAGAAACAGTCAGTCTTAACACTGCAGTGCACACACTGCATGCAAACTGGGCCAGGACCACACGAGTGAAAGAATAAAAGACTCTTTAAAAGTCACAAATGAGGAACAACATCAATGATTATCATTATTTAACCTTATAATAATAATAACAAACATTCATTCTGCTATTAAAACCTAGCAGGACCTATTATCATAAAGAGATTATAAAGTGAGGCTCCAAATGGGCCAATCAACTTGCCTCAATATAGGTTTTTACTGGCCCCAGATCAGTGATAATCCTGAACCCTGTGTTTATTCTAGTTTACTGTATTTTTGTTCAATACCAGTTTTTGTTTTAATCAACTTCATTATTTGCTCTTTTTGGTTAAATAAAGGTTGGATAAATGAAAATAAATATATTTGTTCATCGATATTTTGATCAAGCCCCATGTTGTGCGAGATACTAGGATGACTACACAGACCTGAACTGTGACTATTTCATGTGGTTCACACAGTCTGTGTAGTCAAGGACACAATAAAAGAAAAAAAAAGATAATATTTTGCTTTTAGTGTCACCTAAGAGCCACCAATTCTCCCCGACACAGCCCAGAGGCTCACAAATATTTTGATATTTTTCAGATGACCTTACAAGGATACTTTATAAGGAAATATATATATTTTTTAGCTTTAATTATCCATCTAGATGATCTCAGTATGAAGCTTCCAGGTTTTTTGTTTTGGGTAACACTAAAACTAGGCAACCAAGTCATGATAACTAAAAAGAGACATTGCTAAGATGCACTCATGTTTTAGTTAGCAGGTGTAGACAGCAGAAAGAAAACAGTTCTGGTATTAAACTTCCTACATAAAGGTTTGTGGATTTTCTTTGAGTAACCCGGTCAATAATTTCTAGACCATTTTTTTCCGAATGTATTTTTTGGCATTTTAACATCAAAAATCCTTTTACTTTATGCTTTTACAAAGAATGCAAATGTGTCTACAACACAAACACCAAAACAGCCTTGATGCATAAATGGCAGCACAGACCAAAGACATAAACTGACAGTGGGATAAGCAGTCTCTTTTGAAAATACAGAACTACTGTTGCTGCTACTACCTTGGATTACTCACTGTAGAAATCAAAGTTTTTTAAAGTTTAAAACAACACTAGAAGGGTTTTTGGCACAAACAGTGCCTTTTTAGTAACACATTTATAAACCTAATGAAGAAGAAATATTGTCTTTGCAGAAATGCCAGTATTAGTAAATAATACTATTAAAAAACTTCCACGTGGCTTTGTCCTAAACGTGTTCTAAATATGAAGCTCTCACTTTTTAAAGTCAGTGTCCATGAAGAGCTGCTGATGTAAGCGGTCTTCACTCCCCTAACCGCCAAGCATCTGTGGCATACCACATTATCAACCAGCCACAGCGAGGGTCGCTTGCTTTGTAGAGTGTGTGTGTGTGTGTGTGTGTGTGTGTGTGTGTGTGTGTGTGTGTGTGTGTGTGAGAGAGAGATGATCTTCTGTCACCCTTCCTCTCTCACTCTCCCTCCGTTGCTCGACCCTTGGGGGCGAACCAGACCCTTTATGGAAGAGAGCGAGATATGGGAAAACGGCAGAGATAAAGAGGAACTCCGAGAGAGGGTGTGTCATGAATTATTTATGACCTTCTCCTTCTGGTGCCTTACGTTTCACAGTAAGGCTTTAAGTTTAACTATTGCTTCAAAGAACTTCCTGCTTTCAACGTCTCTTTCTGTTATTAAGAGGAAGATAAAAAAACTAAACAAAAAAACCTCAAACCTGCCCTTCATTAAACGAAAACTCACAGATTCATGTCCCAGTTATTGGGATTAGCACTGAATCAGCACCTGGGTTTTGGTGTCAGTTTCAACAATAAGTAAATAAACAATTTCATTTCATTTAATAAAACTCTTAAATATAGCAGAAAAAAACTTTATACAACTAAAAGCTGTAAATAGAAGAAGTAATAATGATCTACGGAAGAATGTTTGCATGCAAGACCACTACATTAAAACATTTTTAACCTCGCAGCTCTCTGTTAAGGAGTCAGAGTAATATCTGACTGTGCCAGTGTGAGAACTGATGGTCTTCATCTCACAGCAATTTCTTTAACTGGAGGACCACGCTGGTACAGATAGCCCAGGGTCACACACTGGATAAATTAAATAAAATGTGAAACACTAAACTCCAGGAATTTGGGCGACATGACAAAATAACTTTTACTATCACATATTTGCCAGAAGGCCTGAGTCTTCACTTCAAAGAACAAGAACCTTCTGTTAGAAAATATTTAATAATTTGAAAGGAATTTATTTGGTCGGTGCGTAGTTATAGTGAAAACGCTTTCTAATAATACACTTCAAACCGTATTGACTTTCCTCATGTACTCATAAGCACCACTGCATGAAATGCAAAGAACTCAGAGACAAATCTTGTTTATACAATAATAATAAATTCAGAGGTTCAAGGCAATAAAATTAGATATTCTTTTTTTTTAATCAAGTTAAACAATAATACAGACTCATTACAGCTGTTCCTCTTCAGCTGTACCTCTAAACCTCATCCCACATTTACCAAAATCATCTTGATGACCCCAAAGCCTTTGAGAAAGTTTTCGTAGTGGTCTGGGTCTACTTCATGAACTCTGCTCTCTACCAGAAAATCCTGAAGTAAGTAAGTAAGTAAAGTTTATTTATTAAGCGCTTTTCATAGACAGGTAGTCACAAAGCGCTGTACACAAAGATTAAAATAAACAGTACGATAAATAGCAAAATGCACGTCCAACTAGAACGTCCAACTATCAGTTGAAGGTCAACACTAGGGGTGGGTTTTTATAATCGATTCATCGATTAAAATCGATTCTGGCTTGGATAACGTAAAATCGATTCATTAAAATCCTGAATCGATTTTTTTATATAAATTTATTTTGTCCGAAATGCCAGAATCTCTGGTGACATCTCACAAAATTTCAAGAACCACCAAACAGTAAATGAGAGCAGGTACAGGGATTCTTCACATAGACTTAAACACAGGGCGTGACCCGCGGATCAGAATCAGTTAGATGTCGCCTTTCTCACAGTCGGGGCTGAAAGCCGACAGCTCGCTGATCCGGGTCCGCGCTTTGTGTTCACGCCCTTTATGCGCTGATTCTAAAGCTGTTAGTTTGATCTCTCTCCAAACAATATTGACCGAATCAGCAGCAAAAGAAGATCCAAACGCTTCACATAAACATCGTCATGAATTCACTCTTTTACTGTTTTGCTTCCATTGCGATGCGCAGCTCTCTCTCTCTCTCCCTCTCTCCCTCCCCCTCTCCCCCCTCTCTCGAACAGTTTCGCTTTCTTCATTATTCGCTTGCTTGTTACACAAGTCTACTGTTGCTTACAGCGCTGTCGGCCGCTGTTTTTTCCCCTTTTACATTCTTCCGAAAAGAAAACCTCATTTCTGCTGTTCAATACTGAACAAATTGAAACTTTTAAAAATTATTCAAAATGCAAAATGCTTAGCCATGTCTCTAATAAAACCGCTGTAACGTCAGAGGTAATGTTGATTAATTAATGGTTTTCTTTCGTTTTTGATGTACTGCAGAATATTTTTATAAAATCCCAGGCCAGGAAAATCACCTACATGTTTTTCTGTGTTTTATCTTCAGCTACTTTGACACAAAGGCATCTGCTGTGATGCTCACAGCTTGGATAAAGTCTTGAGAGTGTCAGCTTCCTTTTTATAGATACAAAAATATGTAAATGTCCTGATCTGAATTATATCTCTGACTGTCAAAATTTCCCAGATTTAAATCGAATCGAATCGAATTAAATCGAATCGTGGATCGAATCGATTGGGGACCTTGTGAATCGGAATTGAATCGATTCTAGAAATCAGTGACGATACCCAGCCCTAGTCAACACCACCTGTGTTATGCAGCAGGACAATGATCCAAAACACATCAGCAAGTGCACCTCTGAATGGCACCAAAAAGAAAAACAAATCCACAATGAAGATTTTGGAGTGGCCGACTCAAAGTCTGAGCCTAAATCTAATCGAGGTGCTTTGGCATGACCGCAAACAGGCCGTCCATGCAGCTCTTACAAAAACTCTCCAATGTGGCTGAATTAAAACTGAATTAAAACAATTCAAAGTGAAACATTTGTTGCCATTTATCATAGATGCTTGATTACAGTTCCTTTTCCCAAGGGCGGCACAGCCAATTATTAGGTTTATGGGGCAATTACTTTTTCTCTTATGACTTTTTCACTTAGGATATGCGTGTTTAGATAACCTTTTCCTTTTAAAAATAAATCAAAATTTAAAAACTGCATTTTGTATTGACTCAGATTATGTTTGTTATTAATAAACGAATTTGTTTCATGATTTGAAAATTTAAAGTCTGACTAATGTTAAAAAGAGAAATCAGGAAGGCAGAAAACACTTTCTCACAGTGCTGTATGTATATATTTTTCTTTCTTACAACATCAAAGCTGCTATGTTAATGGGTGAAGTGGGTGTGCTCATGTTTGTGTCTGCACAAACATTTCAAGATTCCTGTTCGACTTAATTTTCACCTCCCAGAAACGCCCTGCCTGACAGCTGACGAACAGTACGTGTGATTTTTCTCACACAGGCGAAAACAAAAAATGGCCACAGTCTGTTTCTTTTTTTTTTAAATTATTATTATTTTCTATTGTTTTTAATGTTCTGTGTATTTGTCTACTTTAGTTTTGTTTGTGTTGGTTTCCTCGTCTTCTCTTTTTCTTGTTTCCTGTTTTATTTTTGGTAATGACTTTTGCCAAAGGCATTCGGAGGATGGAGGAAAGAGGAAACTTCGGTCTGCTTGAAGATAATCAAACTTTCTGCCTCTCATTATTTGTGTCTATAAAGTTAATAAAACGTATATCTTGTCACTTTAATTAGAAGTGGGGGCGATCGTGGCTCAGGAGTTGACAGTTCGTCTTGTAATCGGAAGGTTGCAGGTTCGAGCCCCGGCTCCGACAGTCTCGGTCGTTGTGTCCTTGGGCAAGACACTTCACCCGTTGCCTACTGGTGGTGGTCAGAGGGCCCGGTGGCGCCAGTGTCCGGCAGCCTCGCCTCTGTCAGTGCGCCCCAGGGCAGCTGTGGCTACTATGTAGCTTGCCATCACCAGTGTGTGAATGTGTGTGTGAATGGGTGGATGACTGAATGTAGTGTAAAGCGCTTTGGGGTACTTAGGGACTAAGTAAAGCGCTATACAAATACAGGCTATTTACCATTTAGCCACTTTATTATGTACACCTTGCTAATAGGTAGACTGCCTTTTGCCCTAAGAGCAGCTTTAATCCTTCATGGTATAGACACGATGCTGGACCCATTCCTCACAGATTTTATTCGACTTTCACATGATAACAGACTGCACACTTGTTGGCTGCACAATAAAGCAAATGACCCATTCCACCAGATCCCAAAGGTGCTGGATTGGATTGAGATCTGGTGACTGTGGAGGCCATTTGACTGTAGTCAACAAAATAAAAACAGAAAAAAAGCACTTAATCATGATGTGAACCTTGTGACATGGTGTATTTATTGTGACGATAGCATTCATTAAAGGAAGGGTACAGTCTGCGCCATTTTGGTGGCGCTTCTGAGGCCACTATTATAGATCTTGGTTCACTGGCACAGTATGTTAAACCAGTCATCACTAATCTGGGAGTTAAAATAGAGGCAAATCTTAAACTTGAAAGCCAGGTCAGAGCTGTTGTAAGATCTAGCTTTTTTCATTTGAGGGAATTAGCCAAAATAAAGCCTATCTTATCGAAACAGCATTTTGAGACAGTAATCCATGCCTTTGTTACTTCTAGGCTGGATTATTGTAACGCACTTTATTTTGGGGTTAGTGATGCGTCCATTAGGCGCCTGCAGGTTGTGCAAAATGCTGCAGCACGTCTTTTAACTGGAACAAAAAAGTTTGAGCACATTACCCCAATTTTAATTTCACTCCACTGGCTACCTGTACATTTTAGGATTGTTTTTAAAATTCTCTTATTTGCTTTTAAATCTCTTAATGGCCTGCCCCCCCACCCCCACCCCCACCCCCCACCTCTCGGAGCTACTACAACCATATACACCTCCCCGTTCCCTTAGGTCCGCCAATCAGCAGCTCCTTAAGGTACCAAAAACTAAGTATAAATCTAAAGGTGATCGTGCTTTTGCTGTAGTTGCTCCAAAGTTGTGGAATGATCTACCCTTGCATGTTAGGCAGGCCTCTTCTCTCTTGACTCAATTTGTTTTGACATGTTTCAATTTATTTTAGTTTTTTAGTTATTTATTTTATCTTATCTCATTTTAATTTTCTTTACTTATGCTTTTAGCATGTACAGCACTTTGTGAACTCTGGTTTTATGTTAAAGTGCTTTATAAATAAAGGTGGTATGGTATGGTATAAAGCGATGGACATGGCCAGCAGCACTCAGTTTCAAACTCGGTTCATTTGGTTCTAATGCCTCTTTTCCACTAGCACCTAGCGGCTTGACTCAACTCTGTTAGTTAGTCTTCCATTACAATTGAGTGCCACCTCAATATGAACGGGGTCGTTACAGCAAGGCAGTCCGAAAGTCCTGTGACATCACTTGTATGCGACACAAACACAACACAACAATGGTCTAGCAAGTCTGGCCATGTTCCTCTGATCTTTGCCTTTTTTTTTTTTTTTTACCTATATAGTGAAATAAAATTTAAAAAAAAAATCCAAGAAATACTGAAAATACAACTCTTCAATCTGAAATGTTGAAAAAGTATGAAGTAGCATAGCAAGCACCTGAATACTATATTTAAGTAAAGTACTTGACTAAATCTACTCTCCAGCATTGTGTGGCTGAAGTTTCTATCATGCGCTGAAGAACGCAGCCCTGAGAGTTAAACATTGAACTGTTTGCTGTTTTAACCAGCATGGACTGCATGCTCTAATGCCTGCCATTGTGTCCCACAGTGTGATTTGCATTTACAACAGATTTCATGCATGCGTGGCACATTTCACCTTCTGTTTATGGGCTGCAACACATACAAAAGATGGAAGATCGTACTCGCAAAAGAAGGTCTTGTAAGCTCTTATTTCCGTAGGCAGGAGGAACAGCACAGTGCAGCACAGCATGTTGGTACAGAGACACTCAGGGGAGAAAAATACTCTAACCTGCTCTCTGTGGGGGCTCTCCAACCGTCTCATCAGTGCTTCTTGACTCTGATTGGCTATGTCTCACCTCAGAGAGGAGACAGGCTTCAGGGGACTGTTACTCTGAGTAACTCTTCATTAGGCTGCAAAAACTAGGGTTGTGCCCGAGGCACACCAAAGACAAGGCAAAAATTTCAAAGCCATCTGTATGCATATCTGCAGAAAATAACTTTTACGTTGTCTGGAATGATCTCAAAGACAATTTTGATTGTATTCTCAGTAGAAAGCACTTTTGACACCTATAATTTTTTGCTGAGCAGGACTAGCTTACACTTTCACACAAACATACATTCTTGCTACCCAAGGATCTGATGCTGAGATTACAGACGACAGTGTCTCATTCTCGCTCTCTGATGTGAAGATGAACAATAAAAGGAAAATGACAGAGAATGACTTTGATCTACTAAAAATGACCCAAGTTATGTTGGTTGTGTCACACTAAATGAACATATAATCGCTTGAACATAAAAATGTGTAATCACGTTGTGCACAGGTGCATGCATGTCAGCCTACAGGGGAAAAATATGATTTCTAAACAATGTGATCAACTGTTTAAAATGGCTTTAAATATGTGAGCAATATTTATACAATCTACAAGCTCAACCACTGGACTGGGTGCAGTTTTGACTGTTTTCCCACTCTTAAACTAGTCGATCGGTCAAATTCTTTTCCCCTGTTAGAGGAAAGCAAAAACCTCTGAAGGCCACTGTAACATTAGCTCTATTCCAGCAGATTTTCATTAAACTGAATGGGGTAAAAAGCCAGTCGTCTTACAGTTGTGCCATGACAAGGAGGTTCTGATATTTGTTGGGATATAGGTTGGGAGATAAATCTGTCATCAGCAAAGAAAGATGCAAAGTTCACATACTCTAATGATCATATCAGTGTTGTTGTTTTTTTGACTTGGAGTATATTCTTTTTTTAAATGATGATTTATTTTGGGGCTTTTTTGCCTTTATTTGACAGTTTTGCATTGAAAAGCAGACAGAAAAGGGTAGAATGAGCAGGGGAGGACACACAGCAAAGGGCTGAAGGTCAGCCTCAAACCTGGGTCACTGCATTTCAACAATAAAGTACATGGGAACCTGCTGAACCAGTGAGCCACACCTGCAGTATGTCCACTGCTTTCAAGATACAGGTTTGGTCTTACTGTCGTGCAGATCTAAGCAGCATATCCTTAAGTTTTTTCATAGAGTGCACATACAAATAATGAGCAACAGCTGCCTAGAAAAAAGAGCAAGTGTATGCCAATGGTTTTTAACCTCTCTAGAAGTGTGATAACCTATCAGAGTGTGAAAATATTGATTTACCTTTCTCGGCAACAGACAGCGTGCTGTTTAAGTACTGTTCCTCCACATTATATGCTGTGCTGTTTGCTGTGTTGGAGACCCCACAGGAGCCATGACAGTTGACCTTGATGGCTGCAGAGAGAGGACAGAAAAGAAGAGTCAATCTTCTGTCTTAAACAAATAGTTTATGATCAATCACAAAGTGTAAAAAAACAAAACAAAGAACCCCACCATTGCTTTGCTTTGCTACTGAAATCTCCCATTAAATTTAATTCAGGATTCTTTAAGTTGCATGGCTTTGTTGTCTAGTGCTTGTGGATAGATGGTGATCAACACTAAAAAGCTTGCCAAAGATATGACACTAACTTGCACAATCCAAAAATTAAATTAGCTAGTTTGAACCATTATTCAAACAAATTAACGTTTGTCTATGTGGTTCTGAATTAAAATTTTCTGTTTTGAGGTTTGTTATCTATACGTAGCTTCCATTAACCACACAAGGTGAATGTCAGCGAGTCTTGCAGCAGTCGCTGTCTGTGAAAGTGCTGAACCTCGGCCTTGACTCATTTCATTGTATTTCTTTGGGGCTTTTTGTGTACTGACTTTTTTCCCCTCTCTTTGTGTTTTAAAATCCCAACTAGGGAAAATAAATAAATGCATACACTTCTTTTTATTTATTTAATCTACTAAAATGGATAAAGTAAAATTATCTCCATGACTTTTTAGTTGACAGAAATCTAAACTGTCATCAGAAAGCAGCCAGTGTTTATACAAGATAGGATTTTGGCAATCGTTTTCCTCTTCTGCGATCCATATGGACTGCTCACCTGCAGGGAGCCAAAGCCCAGTCAAACGTGCCTACAAACAGAGACCATAAAGCTTCCAGTACAAATAAATCTCGTCCCTGTCCTTTAGATTCTGCATTCTGCACAAATATCCATTAATAGAGAAGAAATATAACCATAAAACAATTTTTTAAAAAGTGTCCCGTTCAGCATCCATCTGTGCTTCTTGCACTGTATGTTTCGATCTTTGGTGGGTTTGTTTTATGCCTGTCCCGGACCATTTTTCAACCAAGCAGTGTTTAACCTATGTATAATCTCATTCATGACAGCTATATGCTGTTTTTTTTTTTTGGAAGACTGCATGTAAGCACCAGTGCATGGATTTTGAAAATCCCTGTCTTTAGACTCTGTGCAGGGAAACACCTATGTAAACAGACACAACTGCTGTACCATATATAATATGCTGGATAAGCAGTTATGAAAGTAGATGGATGGATGGATGTTCTTGGAAAAAGTCCTCTTATCTTACTGCAGTGAATTCAGGCAACACTGTATAAAAAATACAGACCAGCACTGATTAGCATAAGAATGACTCACAAAGAGGGGACACTCTACTAAATCACTGAGGGCCTGTCCTGTTGGTTGTGTGCATTCTGCAGCAGTGATAAATAATCTGTCAGAACAGGCTGTGAAAAGAGTCTGAGTAAACAGATGGCAACCAGAAACCTTATTAGGGAACTGTTGTGAAACTGAAGAGGGTTTTGTATATAAAATGATGGTCGCATCAAGTGTGACTAGTTTGGATTATAGCACTGCTTCTGCTTTAGCAGGCAAATCCACAACTGGGTGTTTGTTGTGATGCAATAGGCTAGATAAAATCACAATGTTACAGCACAATGACTGAATGTACCTGGACGAAAAGCAGTTCAACTAAACATCAGCCCACAGGATGTTGTAACTGAAAGAAGGTTCCGCTTGCTCAGCGCACAGGAAACCGTGTTATCTTTTCACACTCAATCCTGTAGCATTTCTACTCTGCAAAAAAGTTCACACTGATGTGACTGACGTCAGCAACAATCAACTGTCAAGAGAGACAAAAACTGTTTAAGTGATTCTCAGGAACAAGCTGGCCTCAGACTCCAACTCATACACTCAAAAAAAAAGTGAAATTGGGTAGTTATTACATTTACAAGAGTTTCTATGGTGAACATAATAAGTTGTGTATGAGCTGCATGAAATTCAACAACTTCACGCTTGTTAAATTTATTTTTGTTGAGATGACGTCACCTAATCAAGCAAGAGTGGTTAGTTGCCTGGACAAGATCACGCGAGATTTCAAACCCCAGGAAAATCACTGGGGGCTATAAGAAGCAGAAAAGCATACACACACCACGTGTATGCTATTGCTATTTATTGTGCTTTGTGACAGCTCAGTGGTGCGGTGGACAGCACTGTTGCCTCACAGCAAGAAGGTCCCGAGTCCTTTCTTTTTGTATGGAGTTTGCATGAGGAAATGAAAATCCTCTAAAAACATTCACAAACACACACTCAGAAACACTACCACTGAGACAGAAGTTAGAGGATTACACAGAAGGATGGTGCATCTGCATCGCCTTTTCATAAAGCAGATAGAAGGGCTAATGTCTCATGATGACACCCAGCTTTCTTTGCTTTACATTTTTGTCAGAGAGCCACAGCCACTGATCGCAAGGTCGGTGGTCCAATCCCTGGCTCATCCAACCTGCATACTGAAGAATCTTGATGCAAAATAGTTTCCATTGGAGTGGGAATTTTAGGTTACAAAGTGCTCAGGCATATAAAATAACGTATGAGTGAATGAGGCTTATAGTACGAATGCACTTTGTGTCCACAAATTAAGAAGAAAAGCACTTTACAAGCAATAGTCCACTGTACCTTTTCATTCCATTAAAAGTGTAAAACCTAAGCGACTGGCCCTGTTAGATTTGTATTTCTGGCAATGTTGGGAAGTAACTACTACTACTGTACAAATACTTAATTACTGTACTTAAGTAGGAGTTTCAGGTACCTTTAGTTGAGTATTTCCTTCTAACAACTTTTTACTTTTTTACATTTTTAAAACGGGCTTGCTTTTGGTTTAAGTCACTTGAGGGGTATAATTTCACATCACTGCGGGCCTTCAAACATTGATGTGGTTTGAGCCTCAACAGTGAACAACAGGGCTCCAAGACTGGCAGTGGTAGGGTTTCACTACAATTTTTACTTGTGTTATTCAATAGCACAAGTCATAAAACGTTTTTAGCATCTAAACGTAACACATTTTTAAGATAAGATAAGATAAGATAAGATAGAACTTTATTAATCCCTCGGGTGGGTTCCTCTGGGAAATTCGACTTCCAAAAAGCACAGCAACGACAAATATAAATAAAATATACAAAGGCGATAAATAGAATAAATAGGAATAAAAAATAAAAATACAAGTGAATTGCACATTTCAAGTATTGAGTCTATTGCACTGTTGACTATTTACAAAAGTATTGCACAAGGTATTGTACAGTGAGGTGAAGAGGCACTACAGCTTAGTTGTTCCCCCCCTCCTTTGTCCTCCTGTTTCCCCTCCCTCTCCCCTCCAGAGAGGAGTTAAACAGTCTGATGGCGTGTGGGACAAAGGAGTTTTTAAGTCTGTTAGTTCTTGTCTTGGGGAGAAGCAACCTGTCACTGAACAGACTCTTCTGATTGTTTATGGCCGTGTGCAGAGGATGCCCAGCATTGTTCATAATGTCCATCAGTTTCTTTAATGTCCTTTTCTCTGCCACTGTCACCAGAGTGTCCAGCTTCATGCCGACCACAGAGCTAGCCCTCCTGATCAGTTTCTCCAGCCTGGATGAGTCCCTCTTTGCTGTGCTGCTCCCCCAGCACACCACAGCATAGAAAAGTACTCCAGCAACCACCGACTGGTAAAACATCCTCAGGAGCTTCCTGCAGATGTTAAAAGACCTCAGCCTCCTGAGGAAGTACAGTCGGCTTTGGGCTTTTTTATACAGGTGCTCTGTGTTGCATGACCAAAGTTTAGGTTTTTGCCAAACCTAAACTAGCAAGTTAATAAATAAACCAGATATGAAAGCTCTCAAAGGGATGCAAACCTGGATTTCTTAGTCATTATCCCAGGAAGTTGTACCACCACCACCCCAAGCCTCCATGTGTAGAGCCTGTTCAACAGCTGCTTTAGTAGCAGCTGGAATATCAGGGTACCATAGGACAGCTTGGGGAGAGGCATCTGACAAAGCTGCATTATACAATGCATTGGGATAAGAACACTTTGATCATGAATGACAGTTGTCAGCACTCTACACTAAATCAGTTAAGATCTCCACAAAAAGAGGAAAAAAAAAAAGCATAAACACAGACTGTGCTCTAAACAGTATTCTACCACAGACTGTTTGCCCAATCACAGGCTCACACACACCCACGCAAGATTCAGCTCTGGTATCTCACAAAGACACACACACTCTCTTTCTGTCACACTCTCAGAGTGGCAGATGGCTGAGCTCTCCACACTGCCAGGGCTGCTGGCACAGTTTCCGGTAAGAGGAAGGGCTTTTACTGTTAAAAATAAAACCTCCAAAACTGCAGCTCACTAAACGAGGTGGTGCCCTTGAGCCATGCAGACTAAGTCCACTTACGGTCATTAATTAAAACTCATTGTGCTCCTCCAGCTATAAGCCTTATTCATGGAAATTACAGACACATTCATTCTCCCCTGTTAACACAAAATGTGAGCAGTTATCACACGTCAGAAATGAAAAGCAGAGTGATATGACAGAAAAGAGATCCACTCATACCATGAGATATTATTTACAGATGTCTGCTGTGGAAACATTAAAAGCTCAGCCTATGAAAGGTCAGCGCATGGGTAATCTGTTAATATTCACAGTAGCAGCAACAGGAAGAGAAGCTGCAGCAATAATTTTGTTATGAGAGAGAAGCAGCTCTGGCAGTGAGACCGAGCGTCTGCTGCCTGACAATGGGCACGCACGTGGAGCCAGATGGACCATGAGCAAAATTAAGGCACTTAGTACGACACAAATATGTAGACACAAAGATGATGTGTCATCAAGTTCCACCACAGAATCGCAAAAAAATACCTTAAACTTTGGGCTTGTCTGGTCCCTTAAAAGATTTAAAGAGACGAAAAATTATGCAGATATTAGTGACAAATGAAAAACGATTACTAGGGCTGCACGATTAATCGTTAGAAAATCGCGATCTCGATTCATACTTATGTGCGATCTCATTTCCAAATGACAACGATAAAAAAAAAAAAAGAAAGAAAAGAAGACGATGACGATTGTACCGCATTTTGATCCGGGACGTAATCTGCATGAAAACAAGCGCTCACTCCTCCTGCTCAACAAATGACAAGGGCGGAGCCTTATACCACGTGATACAGAAGCTGTGCCGTGTGATGCTAAAATTAGCAGGGAAAAAACAACGGAGAGCACGTCAGGGATGACGAGAAAGTGACAGGAGAAAATCCGTCCCTGTCAACCACCCAAACATCAATAACGGGAACCTTATACAGCGCTTCCCTATACACGTCGAACTCCCGCAGGCACAAAGAAATTACGGAGGCTATCACTTATCACCTGACCAAAGATATGGCTCCCATCAACACTGCAAAACGAGGGATTTAGGAAAATGATCAACACCCTAGACAAACGCTACACAGTGCCATCCTGCAACTATTTTTCTATTGTTGCACTACCTGCTCTATACACGCAGCGTCGAGCAACGGTGGAGACGGAATTTCAAGCAGTACAACATTTTGCGGCAACAACAAAACGTGAGACATTTGTTGTTTTTATGTTTATTTATTGTTTTTATGTTCAGTCTCAACTGTTACGAAGTTGATGTGCAGCTAATAAGTGCAATAAATATTTATACTGGAAAAGAGAATCATGAGAGAATCGTGATCTCAATTCTAAGCCAAAAAAATCGTGATTCTCATTTTATGCAAAATCGTGCAGCCCTAACGATTACCCTTATCAACCACCTCCTTCCTTCCTCGTTTATCGTTGGTGCTGATTGGGCGCTCAGCCACTCCTGCATGCATATAATAAATGGTAAAATTGGCCTGCATTTGTAAAGGCACAGAAAGAAGAGGGGTTTATTGGTCCCCCTCTTTCATCAATGGCAGCCTTTCCCCTTAGTTGTCTTTTGCATTTTTATCTTATTTGTAGTAGTTGCAGTAATCCTTTTCAGATTAACTGCAGCAACACTGTGGTAACTCATATGCTAAGTTCCTCTGAATTGTGGATTTCAGGGGCTGTGAAACATTCTTATTTAATACCTGGAAGAAATGTTATTCTCTGTGAATAATCCATCGTAGTATTAAGGTAGGTTAAATGCCGACTAGAAGCTGGTGGTTAGGGGCAGCACCTGGGAAGCCAAATCCAGCTCTAAGCCCCTGCCTTGGTCAAGGGCACCGTGATCGGAGAATAACCTGTTTCTGATGGCGGGAGCTCGCAGAAGAAACTAAACAAACCTACAGACCATGCAAACTCCACCAAACCTGGTATGGGTGAAACTCAGGGCACCTTTGCTTTGAGGAAACAAACACAAGCGACAAACCACCATACTAGCTTACATATATGTATGTGTTAATGTTCATAAAATCAAGCAGGTTAAACTGCCACCATGACGTCACCTATTGATTTTGGTGTCCTAATTATGGAGCTTCAACTTAGTACCAAGTTAGCAGTGGGAGCCATAGAGTATAGAGGTACAATATAAAGACATATCAGCTAATTAGTGTCAAGTAGGACTTACAGTAGCACTCAGACAGCGCAACTCCCACTAAAGGGCAAGGGTTACACTAAAACTTTGATGTTTTATGATGTTTTTATTACAATATGGTGATGTCAGCCTGTTATGAGGGATATACTGAAAAATATATTACTCGATATGAGTGGTTAAAATTTCAACGTCAACTTTAATCTTGGGCGTCGTTTTCTTTGTGAGTATTTATTACACGGCGTGCTGCGGGGAAAAGCCTGTTCTAACGTTTGAGTCTACGGTTTATTTTTTAGCACGTGGCGGCTCTTTCTTGCTTCTCATCTGTAAATAATCTGCATACTCTTTCACGTGATTCAGTTTATTTTGAAAAGTCTCAACAGGATCTTGAGCTTTATTGTGAAAGGTTTATGTGGAAAATAAACAAGCGGACACGTGATGGTTTTACCATCTTTGTTGCTAATGACAACGCATAAAAACAGGCGCTTGTCCGTCAGTAGTGTGGTTACATTAAATATAAGAGAAAGAGAGAACTTTAAGAAATTAATATAGCCACTACAGTGACCATCAAAACGATGAAAACATATTGCCATAAACAGCTTATTTTGCAACACCACGAAACAAACGGTAGCGTAAAATGAAACTATAGATGTTTTTATATCGTCATCCGATATATATCGGTATATCGAAAATGTGAAGTGAAAAAATTGTGGGTAATATAAATTTTCTTTGATTTTCACATTTGGTGGGAATCAGCCCAAGCTGTTATTAGTATCTACGATCACACAACATAAAATATTGAAAACTGTGGACACTAGATTGCTAACGAACCCGAAGCACAAAACTCTCAGATGTTCTCTGAAGAAGTCCAGTTCAGTGCCTCCAATTTAAAGATGTGGGGCCTAGCAGACACTGATTGGCTGCCTGTCTCCGGGCACCTTCCAATAAATGCAGCAATGTCTGAAGTCATTTTCCTTTTAAACATCCAGATGGATATACTTCAGGAGCCAGCCTCGAATGGACATTATGGTTTTTGGCACTTCCGAGTTCCAAGTTTAATTTTTTAAAGAGCATTTGATGACATTTTATTGGCAAAATGAGAAGATAAATCCAGCTGCAAAGACGCCTCAAAAAGGACAATGTGTTCAATCGCAATATATCAACAGTGTGACTTTCTTTTATTCTTTTGACAGGCTGTCAAAGATGGGAACTTTTGCTATCATTTCCAAAGGACAATATGGCAAGCACATGTGAGACACTCCAGATGTAAGGATATTATTACATGACTATACCGTCGGTATTCTGTAGGCTTCTTCACAAACTTGAGAGGTTTAAACACTGAAATCCTGAGACTTACAAATTTTTAGTCTGGTTCCGCAAAGCTGACAATCACTTTAGATATGTCACTACAGGAACCTGCAGTTCTTCACCAGCCTGTAGGCCTGAGGGAAACTGACACTCAATAGTAAGAGGGAAGCATGCTCTGACTCAGCAGCTGTCTGATTCTGATGCCAGCACGGGAGTCTCTCCGGGGCTTCTTCATGGCTCAATGAAGGTGTCCGTAGGCAGAGATGATCTTGGTGTTACTACTCATTAGACTGCACGAAATAAGACTGTGTAGGCAGATAGATCCAGTAAATAAGCTCTAAGCGACAGCATTTCTGGATCCACCATGACCTACATCAGATAACAGCCTGATAGAAGAAAACATCAAACGGTGTGCAGGTGAGTCATGAGGCTGTGAGAGGAAAGGTGTGGCACTGTAAAGAGTGAGTGGTTGAGTTGAAGAAGGTGACCAGAACAAATGCTGTTTTATGCATTTGTGCATTTAGTAGCAGACCCAAACGTTTTTAGCATCTAAACTCGACACATTTGTTGCCAAACCTAAACTAGAAAGCAAAAAAAACAACAAAGAAAAACAATAAATAAACCAGATATGAAAGCTCTCAAAGGGATGCAAACCTGGATTTCTTAGTCATTATCCCAGGAAATTGTCCCACCACCACCCCTAGCCTCCCAATGTGTGTGCCAGAGCTCAGGGCAGGTTTCTACCTGTCCATGTCAGGCACAGCAGAAGCATTACGTCAATAACTGAAAGGCATACTTCTGGAAACAAAGTTTTATCTGTTATTAAAGCACACATGCTTCTGAAGATTAATTTACTCATGTACAAATTATATTCCATATTTCTTGGTCAACTTTGACATGTCCTCCTACAGGGTACTGCAGCAACTTTATTGCAAGATGAGCGCATTCTAGCAGATTTCAACATAACCAGTCAGGCAAGGTGTTTGTCCCCAAGCAGGTCACTTGTCAAACAAACCATCGCTCGCAAATATTTTATTCTTGTTCTCAGTAGCCTATTTTGGTTTTAGTCGTGGAAAATGCAGCAAGAAGACAATACTGGTTGTGCAGGTCTGAAAAGTTCAGGGCTTTCATTTACAAGTATTACAAGATACAACCCAAGCAGCCTCTTTTTTTCTCTCAACAAGAAGGTTGATAATGTGATATCAGTGAAGAAAAGCAATATTTGGATAGCTGCTACCATCCAAATCTCTGATTTAGAGGCTGATTCAGGGACCTGATGATTGACATTAATTTCAGCTTGTAGCTTCAGAGTTATTTCAAGCTGTCCTCTGCTTCTACGATTTGTATGCCTCTGAGACACATTCTCGCCACACCAGCGAGTCTCTCAATGTAAGCAATGACGACATCCAAGGAACATCTGCTTTCTGCACCACCTCACCTGTTGACTGATGACTTAGAAAATGCACGACCTGAAGCTTCTTTTCTTTTCTTTTCTTTTCTTTTCTTTTCTTTTCTTTTCAGGAGACGTGTTGTAATGATAAGATTACCTTGTTCATGATTACCCTGATGAGGCCTATGAGATGAGGTGCATAGGTTTCACAATAAAGTACTTCTATATGCTCAGATATATACCACCCAATCAGAAATTACTACTTTCGGTCGCTACTGTTTTCAACTTGTTTGTAAATGTTTTCAGTGCAGTTTGTCTGTCTGCTGGCAATAATAGTCAAACACCTACCAGGCCCAACCACACAGAACATGGAGACATGAAGCATGGACAAAGGAACCCGTTGAATTTATTCCAGATAAAGACCACATTCAAGTGCTTTCTCACATCTTTTGTTTCTTTAGAACCACAAATCACCGATGACGCTCCAGCTTTTCTTTTCCATCCTCTCAGATAATTTTGCCCTTCGGGGGAATTTCTAACCAGCTAAACAATGCTCCTGTTTCCTCTACCAGCAGGTTTCCCAAACAAGGAGTGGCATTATTTTCTGGTCAACCTTCTTGGTAGATTACAAATAAATATGCAACACAGACTAGGAAAAGGCAGCTGAGTAACAAATGTTGAACCTCTCCAGGAAACAGGATAAGATCATTAAGTCACAGCATGCCGTCTACTGCTTCCAGAGGTGGGACCAAGTCATTGTTTTGCAAGTCTCAAGTAAGTCTCAAGTCTTTATCCTCAAGTCTCAAGTCAAGTCTCAAGTAATGTCAGGCAAGTCAGAGTCGAGTCTCAAGTCACTGGTGTAAAAGTCCGAGTCAAGTCACAAGTCTGAAACTTTGAATTTCAAGTCCTTTCGAGTCTTTAAAAAAAAAAACGAAAAAATAATGTTGCAGTTATGCTAAATGTAAATATTAGACCATGTAATTTTTTAATCTGTGTTTTTCTCAACACATGACAAAATAGTGAACTTAGAAAATATACACAAATTGTGAAATTCCACCTCTTTAAAATGCAGCTCAATTAAACTTAGCTCCAAGAATAATTTTCACCGACAGTTCTGAGATAAGCTGCATGTTGTTCTTGGATGCGGTTGTAGGACCGGCTTTAAAATCGCATGACAAAAATATCATACATATTAAAAAAAACTGCATCACCAACGTAGCCTGGAAAACATTTGCTAGTTAGATGAAGTCAGCTATCTCATCTTAGCATATTTATATGCATATTTATAATCATACGGTTCTTGGAGTGAGTGCATACACTCATGAAGTTTAGTAACTTCCGGTCACTGCAACAAGCCCAGGTACAGTTTACTGACGGATGGGTACAGGACCTTGAAATGCACCGTGTAGAAAGTAAAGACCATCGTACATATCATAAGTTTACCAGTCTCACAAATCGTCGTCATAAATACACATTCGTTAACCGTTTATTAATAGGACCTTTGAGCTCAACGGTAATTAATTAGTAGTGGAAATAATTTCTGGTACGCATCACAGAAATGTAGCAGTGACAATAATATTGTATGCTGTAATCGTACTGGACAATTAGTGATACAAAACAACTGTTTTATCCTGTGAATAAAAGTATATGTTTTTGTCAATGTACCATAATAACAGAAGCGAAACGCAATATTGTGTCAGGACAATTCACTATTTATGCACAATAAATAAAGGAGCATAGCGCGACCATTTCTGTTCAGCGCCAGACTTGCTTGTAACCTATATCACCAATTATGTTATGAAAATGACGTATTAAGTACTAAAAGACACTGACCTTCGTGTAAATGCTTGGAGCAGACTAACCTGTGAGCTGGAGTGTTCTGGGAAGTTATATTTGAGCTTTGAATGGCTGCAATCCAGACCATCCGTCGCGTCTTTGTTACTTTGGAAACATGGCTCGAACAATTTCTCTTCAACGACGTAATCCGATAACAACCGATCTCTTTACTCGTCGGCTTCCTGTGGCTGTCATGCGACCGGCTATTGCAGTTAATAATACAACAGCTTCTTGACATTTTTGTGTTTCTTTTTATCGCTGTATAACTGATTTTAATTGAAAGCCTGCGTGCGCTAGTACCGCTTGCCACGAGTTCCCAGAATCCTTTGCGGTTCTACCCGTGAATGACGTCACATTTTCAATCTCTATATAATATGCATGTTAAATTTTATATTTGGGGTAAAATATCAAGTCTTTTCAAGTAAACCGGTTCAAGTCCAATTCAAGTCCCAAGTCATTGGTGTAAAAGTCCAAGTCAAGTCACAAGTCTTAGAACATTTTTTCAAGTCAAGTCTAAAGTCATAAAATTAATGACTCGAGTCTGACTCGAGTCCAAGTCATGTGACTCGAGTCCACACCTCTGACTGCTTCAGTGCATGGGAAAAATTGCTCAGCTTGAGGGTTAGCGGGAAGGCATGCAGTGAAGTGGGCGGACAAAGGTAGTTTCATATTTACACTGATAACAGAGTCTGGTTTCACCTGTCATACAAAAGCACAGAGGAGCCCCAGTGAGCGAGTTTAGGTCCAGAAATGATCAAGGACAAAGCAGACCGAGAAAACCCTCAGCCTCTCAGAGCTGGAATAAACAACTATTTTATCCTGAAGTAGGTCAGGAGTTTGAATAAGACTACAAAAGGCTGTTTGATTTGCAAGAATTGGTCAATACTTCCTACATACTCTATAAAAAAAAATTCATTTCTCACCTATACTGTACATTCCAGCAGAAGTATAAAGGCTTGGAAACTCCCCAGGCAGTGCCTGCGTGACAAGAGTTTAACATAATGCTACAGCACGATGTTTCAAACTATCCAATTTAAAAAAGAAAAAGAAAAACACTGTTCTCAACCTAATTTGAAGACTAGATTTGACTATGGATTTTTCTGGCAGATTATCTTACTTGCCGACTAGTCTAAAAGTCAGAACAGCCAAAAGTTAAATATTGTACAAGTATTTTGTGTGTATTTCAGAGCCATTTAAAACTGTATATAACTTTATCAGGTAGCCATTAATCAGTATGATGTGTGTTGTGCATAACAGTGCACAAACACAGTGCCAGATAAGCCTGCAGAGTGTAACTCCCTCCAGAGAGGGAGTCAAAGAAAGCAGGCAAAGGAAAGGCAGCAAGCGTTTAAATTACCCACTCCTCCAACTCAGGGAGGTAGTGATCAAAAATAACAATACAGCACTCTTTCAAAGCCCTGTAATTGAAATGAGTGCACTTTCAAGCATGGCTTCCTGCAGGTTACCAAATACACATCTGTACTTAATGTGGTTACACATTACTCTGATCACTATGCCATTTCACGCTGACAGCGTTTGCATAACTGCAGTGTCCAAAGCAACATTTTTCCCCTCACTGGGCCGTGGGCCATAAGATCACAGTTTTACCTGTTACGCAGGCACGCGCATGCACACGCATGCACATGCATGCACACGCATGCACATGCATGCAAACGCATGCACATGCATGCACATACACACAAACCCAAACTATACTTCAAATGTTTAAATTGTGACAACATATTTCTTCATGAAAAATCTTAGCTTGTTTTGAATTCGATGACAGCAACGCGTCTTAAACAAGCTGAGACAGGGCAACGAAAGATTGGAAAAGTAAGTGGTACTACAAACACTTGGTTTAGTAAGACAATGCTACACCACGCACACTACATCTATTACAACAACTTGTCTTCATCGTAGATGAGGTGAACCGATTTACATCAATTTAAAATATTTGCCCCATCATAAAATGATAAATACAACAAAGACGACCCAGGACTGCTGAACAGCTAAAACCCCGATAATATCAGACAAAAATGGGTCAACAGTTCTATCCCAAAAGTCCAGCAGCTGGGTACCCAGATGTTTATATTCTGTTGTTTAAAAAAAAGAAAGAAAGAAAGAAAGAAGATGTGGTAAACATTAACCTGTCACAGTTTTTTTTAAAGAATGTGTTGCTGCCAACAAACACAAAAAGCTCTAATAGTTTTCTTAACATGACACATTTTCTCAGTTTAAACATTAATATGTTTAAATGTTTGAATAAAATACAGATTTATAGGATTTGTAGATGATTACTTTCCATTTTATTTGTATTTCACACAGCATCCTAACTTTTTTGGAAATGTGCTTGTATTTCTTTCTTATTATTTTTATACAGCTGCTTAGCTTATTCAGAAAAAATAATTTATTCCTTATTTTCTATTCATCTAAATATGCAGAATAATTAGCAAGTGACAATTAAAATGGATTTAGTGCAACTTAAGACACACTTGTGCACAATGCAGATAACACTGCTAGAAGAAAAACGATGGTGAGAGTCTAGGCAGGCAGCTTGTTTCAGCTCTCTCTCTAAAACAAACCGGAGGTGGATGGGAACAGGTGAACAGATCACCCTAATTCACAATTTAGTTTGTTGATCAGATGTTTGCAGCAGTGCTCTTTACTCTGCCTCTTTGCTGTACTAGATATTAAAAAGTGAGAGAAAAAAATCTTCTTGATATATCCCTGAAAACCTCTAAAGCTTTTTGTTAAAATCCTTCCATTTTCTTGACAAACTCCAGAAGTCACAGCCTCTTAACCGCAGTGCAACCCAGTAATCTGATGCTACAGTTATACTGTCATTAAATCTTTAAACGCTCCAAACAATTAGTCCCTCTCACTTTTCTGTCGTCTCCCATCTAATGCTTTCCGGTGAGAGATGTCAAATAGAGCCACCTGATCTTACAAGCTCTTACTCCCAACTGTAAGGGAATCCCCTGCAGCAGAACAGAGCTGCAAGACCGGGCAAAAATGTTGCAGGGCTGCTCCAGTGAGACTAAGATCAAAGCAATGCACAGTCTGTTATCACGGCATCTGATTACACCTTTATCAGGGAGTTTTCACTCACCTATGTAATGGGAAAGGTATTGCTGTCCGTCTCAAATTTGTTCTGTTTACCGCAGTTATGTCTGTGTGTGTGTGTGTGTGTGTGTGTGTGTGTGTGTGTGTGTGTGTGTGTGTGTGTGTGCGCGTTTGAGTTTCCTCAACACACCAATCCCTGCCTATGTTTGCATGCACGTGTAAGAGGCTTATCCCTGAAAAAGTTACATCACAAAACTAGAAAACCTGTAATCTCTGCTCTGTAATCCTCGTCCCCAGGTTACCCACAAACTTTCCATCTATCACAACCATAACAGACACTCTTCTGTGTTTTGGCTTCCAGAGCAACAAAAATGTTAACGATGCTTGCACAAGTGGAAGCTGGATTATCTTTGAATGGCATCTGGCAAAAATGATATTAATCACTTTTATTTCATTGTGTTGACAGCTGTATGAGGTTTTCTGTTGGATTTAAATGTGCAAACACTGCCTCTCTACCAGCTTAGGATGAGTTTTGATGGTATCTGTGTCAGCAGGGAGCTACATTTAACCATCCGCTATTCCCGCATGACAGCAGTGTCCTCAGTTGACCGGATCGCATTTTACAGCATGGCTCCAGATGCAAAGTCTGTCTCAAAGTTTTGTCTTGAAACAAGGTTTATCTTGAAACTAAAAAGGAAGGGAACGGTAAGTGACGGAAGTGATGTTGTAGGTGACGTCAGACGCCGGAGATTTTGGCGGAGAAAAAGCAAATGGTAGCATAGAGTTTAACAAAGGTTTTCCAAGCTTCAGTATTACCAAATATACTAATCAATTGTCATATAACTAACAACATCTGTTTTATCATCTCTAACACCCTGGAGGACAACGGGGAGAGTTTAGACGCTCTCCAAGATTACATCGACCGCTGTTTTCAAGATTTAGTAATGCATAAGGCCCAGAGTGCATCTTCCCCGGCCAAAATCGAGACGCCGTCATCGAAGAGAAGTCGCCAGGCAGACTCCCCCGGTACAACATCGCCTGCCGGCAAAGACATCGCAGAAATCCTGGAGTCAATCGACAAGCGATTGTCCAGTTTCGATGCGAGGCTGTCCCTGGTGGAGATTTTACACCGGGAATTTAAATCTCTGAGAGAATCCCTGGAATTCAGCCAGCGGCAGGTGGAAACGCTTGCCGCTGAAAATGCCACGCTACGGGAGTCGGTTAAATCTCTCACCGATAACGTGACCCAGCTAAACATTGAAAATAAAAAAATAAAAGAGTCCGTTATCGATCTACAAGCCCGTAGCATGAGAGATAATCTTGTGTTTTCTGGTATTCCAGAAACTGCCGGAGAGGACGCAGAGGCAACGGTGAAAAACTTCATTAAAATCCACCTGAAGCTGCCGGAGGACACCGTAAAGAACATCGACTTCGATAGAGTACATCGCTTGGGGGGCGTGCGGTCGCGGACCGGGAGACCACGGCCTATTGTGGCCAAATTCAGTCAATTCAAACAGAAGGAACAGGTGAAGAGTCGCGGCAGAGAGCTGAAAGGAACGGACTTCAGCGTGAACGACCAGTTCCCCAAAGAGATCCTGGAACGACGCAAGGTCCTGTTCCCAGTTCGACGTAGCTTCATCCAGAAAGGCTCCCGTGCTGTCATCGCCGTGGACCGGCTCTACGTGGACGGACAGCTTTACCGCGACCCCGGCACCACACCATGGTTATATTGACTGCACTCCAGATAAGAACCCGCTACACTCTTTTCTTATTCATTCACACTCTCTCCTTTAACATGAGTTTAAGCTAGTAATATCAATATGATGTCATAGCAGATATAACACCGTCACCCTCCGTCATTGCTTTAATTGGAATGTTTCCGTTTCGTTTCTTTTTTTTTTGTTGTCGCTCACAGTTCATGTGGTTTCTTTCTTTCTCTTGTCTTTCACTGCTGTGGTCACCTACTTCCCCACTCACCTACAAACAACACCCTCTATTTCTCCATATTTTCACAACACGATCACGCAAACACATCAGCTCAACGGCAGCACATTCACAACAGCCTCACAGCACGCACAGACTTGCAGGACACATAAGCAAGCCACGCTTGTTCATATTAGTGAATATTCACACACATAGTCAGACTTATGGAGTCTCTCACCACACTTCTTTTTCTCTTTCTATTTACAAACAAGGGATGTTTCCATATTCTCTCCACCTGTCTAAACGAAACACCCAGCATACATCATTAGACATACACGCACAATTAAGGGCATGCTGAGGTTTGTCACATGGAATGTAAATGGAGCTGGCACCAGAGGAAAGAGGTTAAAAATATTTAACCAGCTTAAAAAACTACAGGCAGATGTTGTTTTATTACAAGAAACTCACAGACCTGTCACAGGTTTAAATGAACTTAAAACACCTGAGTTTCCTAACGTGTTTGCAGCCGGTTATAATTCTAGACAACGGGGAGTAGCAATTTTAATACATAAAAATGTTAATTTTACAGTACTCGATACAGTTATAGATCCAGAGGGTAGATTTCTAATTATTAAACTATCAATATTGAACAAAAAACTATGTATTGTTAGTATATATGGTCCAAATGTTGATGAACCCTCATTCTTCCACGGTTTTTTTAGTGCACTCTCTGAACACCTTGATTGCACACTCATTCTTGGCGGTGACCTCAACCTTGGACTAAATGAAGAAATGGATAGGCTCAACACAACAGGAACTCAGCGTAATTGGCAGTCCACAAATATAATCAAACAGTATATGAACGACTTTGGTCTTTGCGATGCATGGCGCTCTCTTCACCCCACCAGTAAGGAATATACTTTTTTTCTCGCATGTTCATCACTCTTACTCTCGTCTGGATTATTTTTTGGTCAGCAGCTCACTGCTGAGTGACATTTCAGACACTGAGATTCATCCTATAGCTGTCAGCGATCATGCTCCTGTATCTTTAACACTAATGCACAAGAATAATACTACGCCAAGTAAAAACTGGAGATTTAATATATCACTACTTAAAGATGAAGACTTTATTAAATACTTTAAAAAGGAATGGACTTCATATTTAGACTTTAATGACACTCCCGGAATATCTGCTTCTGTTCTATGGGAAGCAGGGAAAGCTGTGATGAGAGGTAAAATAATTTCTTTCTCATCACACAAAAAGAAAGAAGAAAACAAAAATATTCAGGAATTAGAAAAAAACATCAAATCACTAGAAGAAGCCTACGCGTCCCACCAAGATCAGGAAACATTGAACAAAATATGCAAAACAAAACTAGAATTAAATGAAACTATTAATAAAAAAACACAATTCCTTATACAAAGACTTCGCTTGCAGAATTTTGAACACAGTAACAAATCAGGTCGATTTCTAGCTAACCAGCTAAAAATAAATAAAGAAAAAATAACTATATGTGCTGCTAAAGATTTATCGGGGAACACAATATATGATCCTGGAAGAATAAACAACATTTTTAGGGATTTCTATGAAACTTTATACTCACCACAAATAAACCCATCTAAAAATGAAATTGATCTGTTTCTTGACAACGTAACTCTTCCAAAATTACTAGACAGTCAAGCAATGGAACTGGATTCGCCACTGACGCCAAGTGAACTCCAGGAAGCCCTGATAAGTATGCCTAATAAGGCTCCAGGTCCAGACGGCTTCCCTGCAGAATTCTACAAAGAATTCTGGACAATTTTGGCACCAGTATTCAACAGCATGTTGCAGGAAATCGAGGAAAAGGGCAGACTACCACCAAATATGAATTCTGCCAACATTAGTCTCCTGCTAAAACCAGGCAAAGACCTTTATTTCCCTCAAGCTATCGTCCAATTTCTCTTTTAAATGTAGACCTTAAAATAATCTGCAAAGCTCTCTCAAAGAGATTAGAGAAAATGACCCCCCTCTTAATTCATCCTGACCAAACTGGTTTCATAAAAGGTCGGCACTCCTCAACAAACACTCGTAGATTACTTAATTTAGTAGACTACTCATACGATAAAAACATCGAAACCATAATATTATCTCTAGATGCAGAAAAAGCATTTGACAGAGTTAATTGGAAATTTTTATTCGCAACTTTACACAAATTTGGTTTTGGAAACTCTTTCATAAACTGGATAAGAATATTATACAATTCCCCAACGGCTCGTATCAGAACAAATGACCAGACATCCTCCAGCTTCTGTCTCCTGAGGGGCACCAGACAGGGATGCCCACTCTCCCCTTCACTTTTTGCAATTTTTATCGAACCTCTAGCAGCAGCATTTAGACAGGCTACAACAATTAAGGGCATAAAATGTAAGAACATAGAACATAAAATCAGTCTCTATGCGGATGATGTGTTGCTTTTTCTGCAAAACACACAAACCAACCTCTCTGAGGTAATTACTTTAATAAACTGGTTTTCAAGAGTTTCAGATTATTCAATTAACTGGCCAAAATCTACAGTTCTCCCCATTAACTGCTCCTTCCATAATTCTTCCTCTGCCCCACTGCAATCCGGAAATATTAAATATTTAGGTATTAATGTCTCTCCTAAGCTTTCAGACTTAACTAAACTAAACCACATCCCACTTCTAAAGAAAGTAGAAGGCGATCTGACTAGATGGAAATCTTTACCCATATCACTCATGGGAAGGGTCGCCACTATAAAAATGATGATCTTGCCAAAAATAAATTACTTATTTTTGATGATCCCTAACAAACCATCACAAGATTGGTTCAGATCTCTGGATTCATATATTTCCAAATTCCTTTGGAAAGATAAACCCCTGCGTATTAGCTTAAAAACGCTACAAAGAACCAAGGATAGAGGAGGATTAGATCTGCCTAATTTTCACCAATACTTCTTAGCCAACAGGCTTCAGTTCATCTCAGAATGGTTAAAACATACCTTCTTAGTTGAGCCCTGGCTAGATGTTGAACAGGCACTATGCAAGGATCTAGAGATTTCAGACCTACCATTTATTAGCTCAAACATCAAAAGACATGAATGCTTTAAAAGTATCAACATCAGCTTTTCTCTAACAGCATGGTGGGAGTTTCTAAAAATAACGGAGTCTTCATTAATCCCATGCAAACGTACACCTATCTGGAATAACCCTGACATATTACAAAACAATAATATGATTAATTTCCCAGAATGGAGTTGTAAAGGAATTAAATACTTAGAACATATATTAGAGGGAACAGAATTTATTCCATTTGACAGACTAGTTGAACAATATGGGATCAACAAGACAAGGTTTTTAGAATATCAACAAATTAAATCCATAGTAAAAAAGAAATTTAACCTCAGTCAAGTTGAATTACAAACACCACTAAGTGCGGCACATTTTCTTACTCTTAAATCCCCCAAATTATTATCTAAAATATACAGAACACTTTCTAAATTAGATGAATCAATATCCCTTCCTACTGCAAAGTGGGAAGCAGATTTATCAGTCAACCTAGACCAAAACTTCTGGTCTCAGATTTGCTTAAAAACTTTTAAATTAATTAAAAATCCCAGTCTGCAATTAATACAATACAAAATACTTCATAGAGTGCACTATACAGGTCATCGGATGTTCAAGATGGGCTTTACATCTTCCAACAACTGCTCACACTGTCAAGGCAATACACCAGACAATTACATCCACGCTCTTTGGTTCTGTCCACCAGTGCAAAAGTTTTGGCGCGAGATATGTGAAGACTTATCAAAATGTCTGAAATGTAACATTCCAACTTCCCCCTTAGTGTGTCTACTGGGCAGCTTAGATAATGTCACTTCAGAAAAGAATATAGCCCATATGATCTTCACTGCCCTATGCATAGCCAAGAAAACAGTCCTCATGAACTGGAAAAATAAAAATAATCTTAATTCTAACCAATATAGAAATTATCTATTAGATTACATTAGTCTTGACACAGCCTCTGCCACCACATTAGATCAATTGCTCTGGGCCCCTTTTATCAGCTCCATCACCTAGTGGGGGTGGGGGGTCATAGTTTGGTCCCGCCTTCACTGTTGTGATTGGTGAGGGGGTAGGGACAGGCTTAGGGCGTCGGGGGGTTCCCCGGAGGCATCTTCCTTGGGGGGCTCAACCCGGGGTAGCGGTCACGTCCGGTTGGGGGCTCTGTTGGCTCTCAGGTGACTGTTTCCTCGCGGCTGCGTGCAGCGGGGCTAGGGGAGGGTCTGTGCTGACGGACGTGGGTTACTGACCTGGCAACCTGGCTGCCCCTGGGTGGGTCCGGGATGGGCGTGAGGTTCTGGGGGCGCTCCGTCTCTGGGCTGGGGCCCGGGCCGGGCCTCGGGGGCTTGGGTCCTGGTTGGTGTGTTGCCGGGGTTGTGGGCGGGTGGGTGCATGGGGGCCCGGCCCTGGAGCAGGGTGCCGCCGGTGCGTCGAGCCGCCTGGGGGGCTCTTCAACTGGTGGGGGGGATGGTCACATCTTGCAGGAGCTTTCTTCTCTTCAGGAACTCTCTGCAGGAGGGGGAGATACAAGAGAGGTGGAGGAAGATCTCAGCCTGGGCGTTTACCGTCTTATGTAGTCTGGAAGATGTGTGGATGGTGGGGTGGGTGCAGTTTTCTCTGTGGTGGGGTTGGGTGGACTGTCCAGGGCTCTGTGGAGCCGGGGGGCGCTACTGCACTGGGCCCCGGTCTGATGGGCCTGGGCCCCCCTTCCCTGGCGGGTCGCGGAGGGTGGGAGTGCCTACTGGGGTCAGCGGGGGAGCTGGCCCCAGGGAGGGGTTACCTGCCCCTCCCTTCCTTCCCTCCCCATCTCCAGCTGCCTCCCTCTTCCCGCTCCTCCACAACCACCCACACATGCAGGGCCTTGGAGTGGAGGTATGTCACCAGGGTGCAGAGGAGGCTACCCCCCCCCCCCCTGTCCCCTTCTGGCTGCCTCTGCCTCAATTTTATCCCACAACTTAGACATTCACATTATTCACACTCTCATTACACATACATATAGGATCTTGGGGGTGGGCACAATCACGGAGTCCAAATCACCATCAGGGTGTATACCTCACCCCTGACATCGTTGCCCACCTCTCAATTTTAAATACACTTAGTCATTGAGGGCTAGCAGGAGGGACTATGCGCTTACCTGCTGCTCCTTGGCAGGTAGCTCCATGCCCTCCTGGGTTTTAATTGCACCTTAGAACACATATGCATCAACACTACAATGAGCGGGTGGAGGGAGGTTTGGAGTCTTCTCCCACCCCCATTCTCTGCGGCCTGCTGGAGCGGGAGGGCTAGTAGGAGGAGTTGGCCGTCCGACTGCGGTCTGGGGTGTGGGGCCTCCCTGCTGCTGCGGAGTCGGGGTGGTCTGCCTCTCCCCACCGCAGGGAAAAGGGTAACACCACCTGGGTCTGGGTGCAATTCCCCCCTCCAGGGGCAAGGGTACCTAGACCCGGTTTGTAGAGTACGCTTGGGGAGTGTGATTGTGTGTACAGCGTCTCTTTATGTCTGTCTCCACGTTGGTTGAGTGTGGAGTGAGTGCATATGAGAGCATGAGGGTGGGAATGGATGTTTGTGTCTGTGTGTGCCTGTATGTCTGTGTCTATATGTCAGGTTGGGTATCAGACGCCACCTCTCTGGGGACACCTCAGGCCCTCCAAGGTTTGGAGGCCTATCTCCACCCACCACCACTTCCCCTGCCGGTGGCGGACTCCCTCAGGTGTCGGTGTGTTGGTGGTTCTTTGTGTCTGGGGGTGGGCGTCCGGGTACACACCGGCTCACTCCTTGGCGGCCGCTTGTCGGGGCCTGGGGCCTGGGGCTCGCTCGGGCCCCTTTGGAGGTGGGGTGCCCCCGGCCTCTCGGCCTGGGGCTCGGTCACTCAGGCGCAGCTGGGGGCCGGCGGAGCTCACGGGCGCGTCACTGCAACTCCCCCTGACTTCTGCTCCGCGGCTGCTGGGCGAGCCCTCATCTGGGACTCTCCTCAGCTCTTACTGGAACAGTGGCGCGGCTGCCCCTCTGTTGGTCTTCCATGGTCTCTTGTGTTCTGGGGGCCTCTGGATGTCTGGAGTTTTGATCTCCTCCATACCCGCTTCACACCCTGGAGGACGGGGCTGTGGCCCCCCCACACTCCCTAGCAGATCATTACATGGAGAAACCTTTGGAATGCAAGCATGCTGATCCACACAGGTATGCACACATGGGTATTCACAGACGAGGACTAAAGCTTTCTTGGCTGCTGCCTCAAAGCACACTGTGCGCTGTCTATCTTGCGTGCTGCACAATATCATTTATTATTTAGTAAATATTGATATCTATGACTAGCTAGTTTATTGTGATGGTGCTTTGTTTTCTCTATTATTATGTTGCTCTTTGTTGTTTGCTGTCTCCTCTGTTTGTTTTTTTTGTTTGTTTTTTTTTTTTTCTCCATACAGGTGACCCAGGAGTTCTTTTTTTTTTTTCTCTCTCTTCCCCCCCTTCTCACCGTCTCTTCTCCCCTTTGGTTTTCTTTCTTTCTCTCCCCCTCTTTCTCTCATTCATTCCCCCTGTCCTATTTATTAAAAAAAAAAAAAAAAAAAAAATGACAAAGGATGAACTGAAGCTCTGCCATCACGTAATGTCGCATACTGCTGTTTCTGATGTCATTTAGAAAAAGAAAAAAAAAAGAAAAAAAAGAAAAGAAACTAAAAACAGCACTTTAAGATCAGGATATTTTAGTTGTTTAATGAAATGAATTTTTTCTAACTTCATCATCTGGCTGCAATGAACCACAGAAAACTTAAAGAGATTAGACACGTCATCACACATCTGTAGTCATTACAGAGGGTTTTAATTAAAGTTGTACTGCACTGTTTTTTTAATCCAGGTGCTTGGTTTAGGGCAGTGGTTCTGTGGCATGGACTTTTACATGGACCTTAAAACAATAATTCAAAACCAATTATTTTTTTTTTTTAATGACTGGGAGATAAGAATTTAAGTTTCTGAAACAGAGAAGAAAAAGCTCGAGGACCCTCTCTTTACACAAATATTGACTCGGCCCCAACCTTAAAGCATTACCTTTGATGGCGTGATTAGTCATTTAGTATCAGCCAACACCAGGAGTGACCTTCGGACCCTGTTCAACACCTCTTAAGGGACCATTGGAGTTAATCACACAAAGTCAGCTGACCGCTGTGGATGTGTTTGAGCTGCTGCTATAGTTACTTTATTTGCAGACACAACAGAGGCAGCTTTCTCAGTGGTCCCATTCAGAGGTTTTTGGTCGTTTCTAACATTTTTCAGGGAAAGCTTAACACCTACTATTACTGAAAGCCAATACAGAGCTGGGTAAGGCTTGTGTTGTATCACTTGGGTGTGGTTAAACACTGACAAGAAAGAAGAAGAAATACATTTGAGCTACAAACCATCCTGCCATGCACACTTTTTCTCACACCCCTATAAATTATATAAATGCCTATCAACCATAGCTATATATATAGATATTTGAAATTGCACAATTATTTTAAATGAAGGAAAGCAGAACATCTCTGTTCAAGTACCGAATGTCCTGATGTGAAGAAAGCAATGGAAAAGCAACAGGGTGAAAAATATTTTCCCAAAGATGTGGTAATAATTACACCTTACAGCATTTCCAGTCAACTCGTTACCTGAATAATATTTACAAGCGGCAACATGGCTAATTTCTATATGCAAAACAAGCACATGGATAATTAGCTAATCATTTCCTAATTATTGTTACAACTATTCATCCAAAATTCTGGCATCATCATGAAAAATGCTGTCAATTAAATGGAAAAACCTGATTAACAAACCACAAGTGTCTCTGCTGATCTGTCTGTTTGTCAACCATGACTGTCATGCAGTGCTATGCAGAGAGAGGAGATACTTAAGGTATCATTTGACATCTAAATTCTGAAAATTCAGCACTGTAGGCAGCGTACAGAGGGAGTAATTCTTCCAGAAAGGAAGGGGGCAGCATACTGTGACAAATATACTAGTTTATTCTTACATACTGAAGAAGAAGAAGTCGGAAGGCAACAAGGACAGGAAAAACTAAAAATAGCACAGCAAAAACCAAACTTTGTTCCACAGGGTAAAATGTTTGTAACTTACATTAAATGTTGGTGCTAACATAATGCCACAGAAACATTAGTAGACAACTCATCAACCATCCTAACAGTTTGTGTTTTATTTCATTTTGTGACTTGTCAACCAAATATAAGGTTTTAAATAAATGATGTGCCAACATGTCAGTGTTTAAAGACAAACCTATAATACAGGAATTAAATAAGTTCATGTTAAATTAATATTAAATATTGCATCAAATGTAAAGGAGTTAATGTCTAAGTACGTGGGATGATAATCTTGGACAGCTACCTAGGGATGGGTATCGGTATCCGGTGCCATGATGGCACGGTTCTGTCATAAATGGTAGTAACCAGACCGAAAAGCAGCGCACATTTCGGTGCTTTTTTTTCCTGAGATGTGATACACTTTGGATTCCAGCCAATCATTTTGCCTTTCCGAGGATAGTAGGCGGGCCCAGGTACATACGTTCTTTTAGAGCAGAGTTACAGATTAAAAACGCCCAAGGCGAAGTGGTCAAAGTCTGGCTGTACTTCACAGCAAAATATGCAAACTCAGCAGCCTGCAACAAGTGCTTTAAGCTGATACTGTCAAAGGAGGTAACACCTCGAATCTGATGAAACACCTGGCAACGCATAGCGTTTTTTTAAAAGCCGAGAAATGCACCGTATTTGATAGCTTGCTGCGAGACCTCACACCAAGCACATCTTCTGCGGGTGGGTTGCCTGTTATTGGTCCCGGAGTTAGCAACATCCCCCAAGAACCCGAAGAGGAGAGTCCTGGCCCCTAGCCCTGCCAGTGTAGCAGAAATGATGACAGGTGATGATGGCAGCAGCAGCTGTTCTTCTCTGCGTGAGTAGCTTAATGTTGTCCATGTGTAATTTATGTTGAGTAGGCTAACCACGTTATTACATTAATGCACGTAAGGTGAACTAGCAAACACCTCGTAGTTACATGCGGCTGTCCTCTTGTTTGATGGCAGATACTCCCTTCACCCTGGCCAAAAAAGCTAAAATGACCAAAGAAAAAGAGGGATACAGTTAAACATGAGAGGTTTTTGGAAAAAGTTTGTGTTCTTCATTCTTTAAGCACCGGTTCGAGCACTGTTTAAGCACCGTTTCAAAAGTACCGGCTTGGTACTGGTATCGGATAAAACCTAAACGATACCCATCCCTACAGCTACCTATATAGCACTTTTTAAACTCTATTTGAGCACTCAAAGCACTCTCTTACCACAAACGTTTTTCACACACATATTCATATAAGTACTTTATTTTTTTTAACCCACTCTGTTCACACAGAGTTCAGTATCTTGCCCAAGGATTCTTCAGCATGTACAATAGAGGAGCCACGTCCACCTCGTATTCATTGATATAAAATTGGGTATTGAGAAACATGTAATTCTGTGGCTAAGTTTCTACTAATACAATGGCAGGTCTGTGCTAAATCCCCGCACTTCAGTTTTACAGCACTTCTCATGCCTTGTTCTCTTGTTTTAAACCACTGATATGGCGGCAGACCATTTATGATGTAATCAGTTTCTGAAGCACAACCAAAGATTTCCCAACTTTTTAGATTAGATCAATTTTATTCATCCAATGTCAATTAAACATTTACTGATGGCAGTTACAAATAACCATTGGTGACAAAAGCTAAATATGTTGCAATCTCATCTTAAAGATGAAGTGGCTACCAGCAGAAACAAAGGATACCTCTGGATTACATATGACCCAGATTCAAATACATCAGGTGGTGACCCACACAAACAAGGACTTGAATGTCCACTAGCAACCAACTTTCACCTACAAAGCGATGGGCTAAGAGTGGGTATATTATTAAGGTTAATCTCATTAAGTGAAAATTGATGTGATGTGATGTCTTTTAGACCCCATTCCTACAAAACTGCTCAAAGAAGTCATGCCATTAATTAATTCTTCGATCTTAAATATGATCAACCTATCTCTAATAATCGGCTATGTACCACAGGCCTTCAAGCTGGCTGTAGTTAAACCTTTACTCAAAAAGCCATCTCTAGACCCAGCAGTCTTAGCTAATTATAGGCCAATCTCCAACCTTCCTTTCATATCAAAAATCCTTGAAAGAGTAGTTGTCAAACAGCTAGCCAGTGTTGGGGAGTAACGAAATACATGTACCGCCGTTACGTATTTAAAATACAAAATATGAGTAACTGTATTCCGTTACAGTTACCGTTTAAAAAGGTGGTATTTAGAATACAGTTACTTTGTTGAAATAAATGGATTACACGGCGGTACTTTCCTGTTTCATATTGTGGCGGGTCAGGACTGTTTGGGTTTTGTTTGACAGCAACGTTCTGTTGTTCCAGGTGGCAGCATTACGGTTGCCATGGTTACAGGGTGACGCTCTTTCTCTGCGTGTTTCTTGGGTGAGAGAGCGGCTTTTTGTTGTTGTTGTGCTAAGCTAATAGGCAGAATGCTACATGCTCTAAAGAATGTAGCCTCATGGGCAGTGTAGTCCGTGCTGCAGGGAGAATGGACTGCCATACCCGTTATGTGTCTGTGAGCGCGAGGAGGGAGAAAAAGGAGAGTGGAAAAGTACGAGTTAACATCGAGCAGAAACAGGAGCTGGAAGCATGTAAATATAATAATAACCACTGCAGCCAAGAAGAATGCCTGACGAGCCCAGTTGTAAGTAAGCTATTAAGACTCGATTGTACGCTGTGTTCGTGTTTTCCTTCAAAACAATAAGTTCCGTTGGAGCAGCCTTTCAACGCCTCTCTCTGTCTCTCGCTAGAAAAGTTGACCCAGACAACAAGGTAAAGCTAGTTTTCGGCTACGAGCCCGACAGGGAACCAGACGTATTAGCCAGAGGTCCCTTTAATATGGTTCGGAGCCGCAGACCTTCAGTAACAGTAATAAATCACAGCAATAGTACATTCACGTAGTTGTAAAAAGCATGATAATATATTAAGTAATCCAAAGTATTCAGAATACGTTACTCTCATTGAGTAACGTAACGGAATACGTTACAGAATACATTTTGGGGCATGTATTCTGTAATCTGTAATGGAATACATTTTAAAAGTAACCTTCCCAACACTGCAGCTAACAGATCATCTGCAGAGGAATGGCTTATTTGAAGAGTTTCAGTCAGGTTTCAGAGCTCATCACAGCACAGAAACAGCTTTAGTGAAGGTTACAAATGATCCTCTTATGGCCTCTGACAGTGGACCCATCTCTGTGCTTGTCCTGCTAGACCTCAGTGCAGCGTTCGATACTGTCGACCATAATATTCTATTAGCGTGATTAGAACATGCTGTAGGTATTACAGGTACTGCACTGCAGTGGTTTGTATCATATCTATCTAATAGACTCCAATTAGTGCATGTAAATGGAGAGTCCTCTTCACACACTGAGGTTAATTATGGAGTCCCACAGGGTTCAGTGCTAGGACCAATTCTGTTTACATTATACATGCTTCCCTTAGGCAGTATCATTAGAAGACATAGCATACATTTTCACTGCTATGCAGATGACACCCGGCTCTATCTATCTGTGAAGCGAGATAACACACACCAATTAGTTAAACTGCAGGAATGTCTTAAAGACATAAAGACCTGGATGGCCGCTAACTTTCTGCTTCTTAATTCAGATAAAACTGAAGTTATTGTACTCGGCCCTGAAAATCTTAGAAATATGGTATCTAACCAGATTCTTACTCGGGATGGCATTACCTTGGCCTCCAGTAACGCTGTGAGGAACCTTGGAGTCATTTTTGACCAGGATATGTCCTTCAACGCACATATTAAACAAATATGTAGGACTGCGTTCTTCCATTTGCGCAACATCTCTAAAGGTAGAAATATCCTGTCTCAGAGTGACGCTGAAAAAAACTAGTTCATGCATTTATTACTTCCAGGCTGGACTACTGTAATTCATTATTATCAGGATGTCCAAAAAACTCGCTGAAAAGCCTTCAGTTAATCCAAAATGCTGCAGCAAGAGTACTGACAGGGACTAGAAAGAGAGAGCATATTTCTCCTGTTTTGACTTCCCTTCATTGGCTTCCTGTTAAATCCAGAATTGAATTCAAAATCCTGCTCCTCACATACAAGGTCTTAAATAATCAGGCCCCATCTTATCTTAATGACCTTGTAGTACCATATCACCCTATTAGAGCACTTCGCTCTCGCACTGCAGGCCTACTTGTTGTTCCTAGAGTATTTAAAAGTAGAATGGGAGGGAGAGCCTTCAGTTTTCAGGCCCCTCTTCTGTGGAACCAGCTTCCAGTTTGGATTCGGGAGACAGACACTATCTCTACTTTTAAGATTAGGCTTAAAACTTTCCTTTTTGCTAAAGCATATAGTTAGGGCTGGACCAGGTGACCCTGAATCCTTAGTTATGCTGCAATAGACGTAGGCTGCCGGGGATTCCCACGATGCATTGAGTTTTTCCTTTCCAGTCCCCTTTCTCACTATGTGTTAATAGACCTCTCTGCATTGAATCATATCTGTTATTAACCTCTGTCTCTCTTCCACAGCATGTCTTTTATCCTGTCTTCCTTCTCTCACCCCAACCGGTCGCAGCAGATGGCCCCGCCCCTCCCTGAGCCTGGTTCTGCCGGAGGTTTCTTCCTGTTAAAAGGGAGTTTTTCCTTCCCACTGTCGCCAAAGTCCTTGCTCATAGGGGGTCATATGATTGTTGGGTTTTTCTCTGTATCTATGAAGCGCCTTGAGGTGACTTTTGTTGTGATTTGGCGCTATATAAATAAAATTGAATTGAATCTTACTACAAACCGCTAAAACTAAAAATCAACTTCTTACCTAACAGCTACTAACTACTCTAGCTTTAGCTTCTTTGCTATCCTGCACTAATTCACATTTTTTTCCACTTCACTTCTGCTCTTTTCAGCTTCTTTTCTTACTGCATAGCACAGGAAGTGGGGCGGCTTTTTAAACATGGGAAGAAGGGAAGTGATCAGGGGTGGGTTTGATGCTTATCAGTGGGTATGACACAGCTGTGGGGCTAGACAGCATGCTGGTTATGGAGGTCAAAATATGTTATAATTACCACAGCTAAGTCTCAGGGCAAAGGGAGCAGCTGGTGCCAAGACCCCCAGCCGGGGGCTCTACTTCTATGGGCACAGTAGTTTGGCTGATGAAGTGTGTCTCAATGCCACCGGCTCACACTGAAGGGCAGCACTCTGAGTCATGAGTCATTCTCTGAGTGATCATGTGTCACGTTATTCGTTTCAGAAAAAAAGAAACCAAAGTTACTGTCAGATGTATTAACAACCCTGCTTTTCTTCAGAGATAAGAGTCATAAAGCATGTGGAAATGTTACAGCTGCCTAGCAACACAAAGAACTCTAGAGAAAACCTGCTTCAAATTTTTAATTTGAATAAGTAACTGGCTAAGAAGAAAACTACTGGAAACAACAAGCAATCTGTCATCCTCAACACTTGGCTTGAACTCGAGAAAACGTACAACCACTGCAACCAATGAATCCAATCCAACTTTAATTATTGAGCACTTTAAAAACAACACGGTTGACCAAAAAATTGTGATAAAAGTTAAAAACTATACATTAAACAGACAAAGAAAGTTAAATAACAATAAAATAAATAAATAATAATGACTACCAGCTAACTCTGGTACTACTCCTAAAACTCCTTGGAAAAAAGGTGTGTTTTTAAAAATGATTGAAAAAACTCAAGTGTTGGTGCCAACCTAATATGGAGGGGCTGCTTATTCCGTAATTTGAGGGCCACAACAGTGAACAGCAAAATGAAAACAAACAAACCAACAAAAAAATTCCATAATTTGCAAAAAACAACTATTCTGGTTCAGATTCTAATAAATCCACACACCCTGAGAAACAATAATACCTTTTCAGACTGTTCTCTTAGAGTAGAGGTATCAACATGAGGCAAGTCAGAAGACTCAGGCCGAGTCACGGGTGTCATTATGTACCAGCGCTGACGATATCTGTCATATTTAAAAATAATTTAATTTAATAATTTAATAATAATAAAGTTAACTGCATTAAAATTGCACATAAAATCATAACTAATCCATGTTTAGGGTTACAGACTCACTCTGAATTTCATTCAGCCCTTTCATTTTTCAGAGACTACACTGCTAAAGCAATAGAGCTGTTCGATATAACGATATATATCGGATGACGATATAAAAACGTCTATCGTTTCATTTTACGCTACCGTTTGTTTCATGGTGTCGCAAAATAAACTGTTTACGGCAATATTTTTTCATTATTTCTTAAAGTTCTCTCTTTCTCTTATATTTAATATAACCACACTACAGACAGACAAGCACTTGTTTTTATGCGTTGTCGTTACCAACAACAATGTTAAAACCACCGCGTGTCTGCTTGTTTATTTTCCACATAAACCTTTCACAATAAAGCTCAAGATCCTGTTGAGACTTTTCAAAATAAACTGAATCACGTGAAAGAGTATGCAGATTATTTACGGATGAGAAGCAAGAAAGAGCCGCCACGTGCTAAAAAATAAACCTTAGACTCAAACGTTAGAACAGGCTTTTCCCTGCAGCATGCCGTGTAATAAATACAAAGAAAACGGCGGCCGTTACAACTTATGTCTAAAAATATATAGTTTCATGCATCAGTTAAAACACTCGACTCCAGCTACATGACGCGCCGCTGGAAACACTTCACGTAAGTCGAGCTGCCCGAGATTCACAGAATTTACAGAGAATGTTACATTTTTGTGATTTAAATCGTTATCGGACGATAGATGTCTTAATATCGGGATATGAGATTTTGGTCATATCGCACAGCCCTATAAAGCAAGATGCTCGCTAAAAGCTTTCACCTTTCTTCTGTTGTTACTTCTCTTCCAATCCAGTAAACCAGACTGAGTCACTCACACAGGTGCAGGTAGACTGGTGTTATTATGCAGACTGCTGAGGAATTATTGTAATTACCGCTTTGTTTTCTGTAGTCACTGTAGTCTGATGCATTTTTGGAATTAAAACAGATATACTGAGACTGACGTCTGGGTCACAGGCAGGAGGAGAAACCCAAATTAGAGAAATGAGAAAAGCCTTGCCACTAACTAAACAGTACAAAATGTATAAAAATTGATATAGTGAAAAATTCATAGTGCCTTTTATTGCATGGAGTTTAAGATATAAGAGTTTACCTGCGTCACCTGATCTTTCACTGAAATCAAAAACCCACTGAAGACTCTGTGACTCCTTCACGCCCCATGGCTTTTCTTTCCCTTAAATTTTCTTAATAAATTCACAGCCAAACGGTTTGATGCTCTATGTACAAGTGAAGACACGCCCAGGATGGAACAAACATGGCTGTAAAACCGAAAGCAATGCCAGAAAAAAAAAAAAAAAAAAAAAGCAGAATTAATCATCTAAGTGTGAGATTGAATGAGTGAAGGAGTGGAACATTTGCTGGCTGTGCAAAAAAGCAGCAGAAATTGCAAACAAAAAAAACGTCACCATGTGATCAACAAAACCACAGTTCTTACAAACAGGATAAAACATGAGTGTGCAAGTGCTTGTGTGTGTGTTCTTGTGGGTACACCATGTGGCGTGCTTTGTTTACACAAAGCCAATGGTTTGTATTACCGCAGATGATGGTTGGGTTACAGTGAATGTTTGCTCTCCTGCTTTGTTGGAAGCTAAGCTAACATCCACTAATGTCATCTGAGAAACAAAAGAACGACACAGTTTTACATCTGATTGCTCTCAAGTGACTTCTGTGAAATGACTAACTTCCTGATTCACAGTTTCTGTTCATTCTTGCTGTCATGCAACTTTACATTTTATTTTCCAGTGTTTGATTGAGTCCCACATGAGATAAGATGTACTTGCAAGCTATGAAATACAGCAACATTTCATAAACCATGCTGCCAAGATCTATAACTTACTCTCTGTTATGGCTGCACGATTAATCGTTAGAAAATCGCGATCTCAATTCATACTTATGTGCGATCTCATTTCCAAATGACAACTATTTAAAAAAAAAAAAAAAAAAAGACGATGACGATTGTATTGTACGCATTTTGATCCGGGACGTAATCTGCATGAAAACAAGCGCTCACTCTTCCTGCTCAACAAATGACAAGGGCGGAGCCTTATACCACGTGATACAGACGCTGTGCCGTGTGATGCTAAAATTAGCAGGGAAAAAACAACGGAGAGCACGTCAGGGATGACGAGAAAGTGACAGGAGAAAATCCGTCCCGGTTAACCACCCAAACATCAATAACGGGAACCTTATACAGCGCTTCCCTACTCCCGAACTCCCGCAGGCACAAAGAAATTAAGGAGGCTATCACTTATCACCTGACCAAAGATATGGCTCCCATCAACACTGTGCAAAAGAGGGATTTAGGAAAATGATCAACACCCTAGACAAACGCTACACAGTGCCGTCCCGCAACTGTTTTTCTATTGTTGCACTACATTTTTCGGCAACAACAAAGTGTGAGACATTTGTTGTTTTTAATGTTTATTTATTGTTTTTATGTTCAGTCTCAACTGTTACAAAGTTGATGTGCAGTTAATAAGTGCAATAAATATTTATACTGGAAAAGAGAATCGTGAGAGAATCGTGATCTCAATTCTAAGCCAAAAAAATCGTGATTCTCATTTTATGCAAAATCGTGCAGCCCTACTCTTTGTTCTCAGACTCAACAACAGAATATACAGTGTACTTTAATTTGAAATACAAGATTAAATAAATACATAAATAAATATCTTACAACAATCGCACCAGCAATTGTGAATGTGTGCTGTTGTAAATACTTAGCTAAAAAGTAACTTGACAATTTTCAACAGGCTTTATAAAATGAGATCCGGTCATTCAGAAACCAGGCTTTACTTCAAACCACAAAGACTGTCCCTTTCCTTTAATATCCCAGGCCCTGCTTTACAGAAGCCAAGGTCAATCCTGTCCAAAAAAACAGTGACCTTGGAATTAGCCTGGGAAGGAAATGAGACCTGACAGCTGTAGGTATTTTCCCATCAGAACAATATGTACTAACACCACCCTGTTCCCAGGTCTTCCAGTAATGGGGAGATAATGAAAAGCAGCACTGGGCTTTCAACCAATCCTAAAAGCCCAAACAAGCTTGAGCCAACGTGACATGATGGTCTAAAGATAAAGGTCTCTTTTCCAGTCTCCTTTCAGAAGTACATGACAAAAGTAGTGGTGGGTTGCTGGCTTTGAGCTGCCATCACTCTTCTCACCTGGGAGCCTCAAAACAAGCGCGGTCTGACTCAAACTAACTGCAGTCACACTCGGGCAGATTGATGAAGGTCTGCAAGAAAATGTAGTCTCATTCAATGTAGCAATAGGGGACTCAACTCCTCTGGCTGCCACCTGGCTGAACTTTGGTCATATGAACATGTCCAAAGGCTTGGTATGAACCAAGGCTGCTCAATTTCTGTTTCAAATCTTTGAGGTTCTAGATGGACTCTGACGTCCCACTGACTCAGTTTTAATGCTGTCTTAAAGCAGCAAAGTCATTTTGAAGATGGCAGCTGACTGTGAGTAGTCACAAACCGGGTCCCTGTTTTCAAAATAACCACGATGACACCTCAAGTTCACTGCGCACAGTCGCAATAATTTTGGTTGTGATGCCATCGTGTTCCTTAATGCATTAGACCCCACTGTTTTCAAATAAATCATTAACAACTAAAAAAATGATCAAAGCTAAATTTTAGTTAAATAACAATCAAATTCAAATTTTATTTGTCACGTACACAGTCATACACAGTACGATATGTAGTGAAATGCTTGGACAACCAGTATGACAAATTCTATCTCATATTTCCTTTATCTGCAAAACTCAAATACATTCATGTGGTAGCTTCATACCCTTTCAAATTCAATAGGTAGGTTTCAACTGGGCAGGAGTGTTAAGTTCAACATTATGTGTAAAAAATGTGTACAAGCGGCTATTTCATGCATTTCCATCCACACATTCATGATTCTGCTATTACAACTGTCTACCTGAGCATCCTAATCAATGGAAACCATTAGACAGTGTTTCTATCATCAATAATTGAGTGAGGCTAAGAATTTGGCCTCAGCAATATCCAGCACTCTAGAAAGCTTGTATTTGTCTATTATAACCCCTCAGTGTTATTTCACATCACTGCTCGGTAACAGTACACACCAGATTCACAGTGCAATTTCAATTTAAGTCTTACAAATGGCTCACAAGGGTCATACAGTGCCAGCATCTACTGGGTGTATGTAATGGATAGTATGAGCAGTGTATTGGCCCAGAAAACATAAAATCAAAACTTTATTGATATAATGCACACAGCATAAATACAGGTCACACAATCCAGCTCTGACAAACAAGCCTGCTGTTTTTCTAGTGCAAAATTTCTCAGGAAGGATTCTTCCTTGAATGGGCGTTGTTGATGTTTGAGGCAGGAAACAGCAGTGGTCATGAGCACTGAAGTGAAGAGAAAATCAACAGATGACTGAAGAGAAGCAATATCATAGTGTTTTCAACTGCTGCATTAGTACACAAACAACAGAGACCAAATATTTGACTCACTTGCTTAGTTTAGCAATGAGGATAAAAACTTTTCAAGTAAAAAAGGTTTGCTGTTTTCTTGTTTGGATCCTTGTGTATATTTTTATTTGGGTGAAACTGTCAGAAGAAAAGGTCCCAGGAGTAAACCCAATCTTAATCTGCACCATTACTGCAATTACATGTAACGCATGTGGAAATGGGGGAAACTATCATCCACATCAGACATCCTTAATCAGATAAGTGCAGATAATGGATTAGACAGAGAACAGAATCTGAGCGACCAGACGACACAAGATTTACAGTAATGAAGCCAAATGGCTCAGTTCTATTCTCTCCTCGGGAACGATACCCAAAACAGGAAATTGTCACCCCCAAACAAACCACACACTTCAGCTTAATTCAAGTCATCTGACTGATGCAATGATCAGCAGGCTCTATCGAGAGGGCATGATGTCACTGGACACATAATGCAGACTCAGCATTTACAGTACATTAGCAGTGCTCGCTGAAAGCCCAAGATGGAGAAGAGTCTTCTCAGCTGGAGCACTTTTGCTAAGAGATCAGTGGAGGAGCCAGTTTAAGGGGCTTAAGTAAGATAAAAAAAAAGCTCCTGAAACGTCCCATGCTACAAACAGATATAAACAGTCACAGCAGATCGTACACATTTTTTTAATTTGCAGTGAAAAAAATGAAAATGAAGATGTTGGAAAAAGTAAATGCATTTTTCTGAGTGCAGATAACTGAAAGCACACTGTGGTCTCGCACTTTGCTAAGAAAACTACAGGGAGATGAAACCAGATTGACAGACCACCACATCAAACACCTGTCTGCATGCTCTTCTTAGCACCGAGGACTCTTATTGAGCTTTTCGCTTGCCTCGGAGAAACTCTCCTACTGTCTGCATGCTTCAAGGACAGCCTACATCCAGCCAGCAGAGCAGGGTTTAATTTGGGGAACGACAGCCGGTGTCAGATAGAGACGAGCTGCCGCTGTTACACCTTACAGTGTAACAAAGCTCAACGGGAGCTTTTGACCTCTGCTGCAAACCCATCTGCTTGAGGTCATTCTGTGCATTATGGCAAATTAATCTCACTATGTCAGGTGTAAGGGGTGACTGTGGAATGAACAGAAAGACAGGAGGCTGACCTGGAGGTGGCAGTTGAAGATGCTAAGATTTTCACTGGGAGTGAGCAGAAGGGAAAGGATTAGAAATTACTACATCAGAGCGACTGCTCAGGCTGAGCAGAGGTAAGGCTGGGATAGCGCAGACATGTGGGGAGGAGTAATATTCATCAACAAAGGATGATGAATATAGAGCTGCCAGGCAGGAAGAAAAGGAAAAGACCACAGAGAAGATGCAGGGATGTAGTGAAGGAGGGATAGTATGACAGAGGATGATGCAAGGAGTAGGGTGAGATGGAGGCAGGTGGAGCAGCCAAAAGAAGAAGAAGAAGAAGGTGCACAACATGCAGGAAATGTGGCCAAATAACTTTACAAGAATTTAAATTGATTTCAATTTCATTTCAATTTCACTGGATTTGTCTAGGATCTCATACCCGATGCATTTTTGCCTTTCCTGTGCAGTCCTTGTGGATGCTGTGCAAAGGAAACCGGGTCCGATGCACTCTTTGCACCTAAAGGCGTCCCATGGTGAGATCAGGTTACCCTTGCTAGACAGACTTTCCAGTCAAAATTAAAAAAAAAAAAAAAAAAAAAAAAAAAAAGGCCACCTCACCAAGGCTCAACTCCCTGCCAGAAAACCATGGGTTCCTCACTTCCTCCATCTCTCCCCATCTTTTACAGGTAAGATTAATTTGAATAATATTTAGGTTAAGCAGCTGCATTATGTTTGTGGAATTAATGAATAATCGAGATTATACTGATCATGGCGATGGATAAACTTATGAATTTTTGCTATTTGCAATTCAAATGTTCGGCCTGTAGTGCTATTTGCCCTCCCTCCTTGTTTTGGTGCGACTTTCCGAGTTCTAGCCTGCAGACACGCGAGGCTCCGCACATCAAACCAGTGTAGATCAGTGGATAAACTGCACTGCAGGCTATTTAAACTTTGTAAAATACAAGACGCAAGGGGACATATTCCCAGAGTTTCACCCTGTCAATTAACATACCACTGTGCAGGGACACCCACTGTAAGAAGAGCTTTCAGTCAAGATGATGACTGCTCTTCCTTATCTGGGAAGATTACCCTCGAGGATCTCTTTACACACAATGGATTCTTTGTGTCTTTCCAGGAGCTGCTTCCCACTTAGCCCACTTTATTCCCATTATTAACAGTTTCTTCAAGTTTGTCTAAATTAATAAACATTTCCAAATCGTTTTTATTTGACGCTTGTATACTGAAAATGCTCCCAGATGACTAACACCTGATGTTCTGCCTTTTTTTTTTTGGGGGGGGGGGGGGGGGGGGGGGATTTCTGTCAAATTCGAGGGTTCTTCAAAAACAAAACACAAGGAAGCAACATGTTGCAACAAGCAGGATGTGTGCTTTAAACGGCCTGATAAGAGTACCAAACAGCTGAGCTGGCACAGACAACAACAGCGGCGGTGGCTGCTGGTGTCGTGTGGGAAACGCTCGGTCCACTCCCAGAACAGCGGCACAAAATCCCCAATACATGTCCGACGCGACCGCACAGTGTGGTGCCTTGAACAGACGAAAAAGAAAAGCCACAGCTGCGCGGTGCTCTGCTCTCCCCCACGTCCACCATCACCGAGGAAAAGTTTATGTACACCAAGCCTACGTGCGCGCCTCGCTGAGCCTGACTGAGAGAGGCACGCTGGGAGGAAGAAACGCTCCTCTCCGTCTTCTGGGTTTCGCTGACGGACAGCTTACCTTTGAAATGCAGCGACTCGGTGGTTCGTATCTTCACCGTCCCGCTTATAGACTCCCCCGGACCGTAAACCACCTTGTTGTTGGTAAAAGTAATATCAAATTCCTGAAGCTTTCCCATGGCTCTGCTCCTCACTACTCCGCTACTTCCTCAGCTCTGCGTATCTCTGATGCTGCGCTCTCACCTGCTGCCGCGAGCTCCCTCCTCCCCACCTTCCTCACTCGCACGCCCGTGACGTCACGTTGACCTTTGATAACAGATGCGCTCATGTGTGGTTTAAGAGAAGATGATTGTTTGATATTGTAAATAAATGACCAGACTTATTTTTTATTTATTTATAATATCAACTATAGACAATAAAGCAGGAACCTTCAGGGCTGTGAAGTTCCAATAACTGCAGTTCCTTTACTGGCCACTAGAGGCTACAAATGTGAGTCAATTTCCCATGTAACAAATGCCCAACTTTACAGCATTACAAAGCATGTTTTCAGCACTGTGTTTTGACTATTGCCCCCTGCTAAGAATTGTACAGTGAGCAAATTCATTTATAACTCATGAATCAGGTCACTGGAGCAGCTTGATGTGTTTGCTAGGCCACCTCCACTATCTCGCGTCACTGAGCTGGACCTCTTGACCATGCATGCGGTGTTGGTGTCTTTTGGAGGATTTTAAAACACTTTTTTGGGTCAAATATTCTTGGACACAGATCATCCAGGTAGTTTCTCCTCTGGTTTTCTTGCCTCAAAGTTGTTGTTTTTTAAATTTTTGAATAGTATTAATTAGTATGGTTGTGCTTGTGCTTGTGCGTCATTCACAAGGGCAAGAATGGTGAGAATAAATGGATGTCACAAAACAGCCACGAGCATTCATATTCATTACAGGCCTGATAGTTGAGTGAGGCACGATAGTTCCCATTGAATATCCAACACTGTCTTTGTTTGAGTTATCATTCCTAATTAAATGTAACACTGGTATTAACCCCCTAATCTATCTGCTTTTTAACTAAATGTTAATTTTTATTTATTTTAAAGTTTACTTATTTATATCTGTGTTCACCCATATCCACCCAATTTATGTTCCCAAACTAATTATTTATTTATTTATTCATATAAGGTCTACTAATTAAAAATGTGTTAAAGCATCAGTATATTGCCTTTGGTTAATTAGTGACAGAATTAAAAGAAATGCCGTTTTTTGCAGGTAAACGATGATGCAGTGTAGATTTGTGTTTTCTCTTTAAATCTTGACACTTCCACAATGAATAAAAGTATAGTATCATTATTGTAAACAGTATTTTGTAGGTGAAAAATCTGAGGAAACGTTGCAAACAAAACATTTAAAAAATCTGTTTTGTTTTTTGTTCTTTGTTTTTAAATTTTCTTTGTTTTGTTTTGTTGTCTCCCTGAATGGCCCTTTAGGGATTTAACAACACTTGCAAGTGTTTTATCCTGCTGGATAAAAATGAAAATTACCACTTGTGCAAATGACATTCTACCTGCTGGGTTGTTTAAAAATGCTCTCTCTGCCATTGGCCCCTCTATTGTAGAGATATGCAATGCCTCACTTTTAACAGGTGTGGTCCCTACGTTCTGTAAGCATGCTGTTGTTGAGCCGATATTAAAAAAGAGCAGTTTGGATCCAACTCAGCTTAAGAATTATAGGCCTATCTCCAAGCTCCCATTATTGTCGAAAATTCTGGAAAAAGTAGTTGCAGATCAGCTTACCGCTTTTTTAGAAAAACATGACATTTATGACAAATTTCAGTCGGGTTTCCGTAAAAGTCACTCAACAGAAACCGCATTACTTAATAATAATGGATTGGATTTATATAGCGCTTTTCAAGGCACCCAAAGCGCTTTACCATACCACTATTCATTCACTCTCACATTCACACACACTGGTAGAGGCAAGCTACAGTTGTAGCCACAGCTGCCCTGGGGCAGACTGACAGAAGCGAGGCTGCCATATCGTGCCATCGGCCCCTCTGGCCAACACCAGTAGGCAAGTAGGGTAAAGTGTCTTGCCCAAGGACACAACGACCAGGACAGAGAGCCCAGGGATCGAACCGGCGACCTTCCGGTTACAGATGCGATTCCCAACCCCCTGAGCCACGGTCACCCCGTTAAAGTCTCTAGTGACATTATGATGTCAGCTGACTCCGGAGCATCCTCCATCATGGTTTTGTTGGAGTTGACATCTGCCTTTGACACCATTGACCATACCATCCTGATTAACAGGCTCCGGGACGTAGTCGGTGTGTCCGGTCTGGCTTTGAAGTGGTTTCAGTCGTACCTCTCCAACAGATCTTTTAGTGTTTTTGCAAATCAGTTTATGTCACATTCTAAGGATCTGACTTGTGGGGTACGGCAGGGTTCAGTTCTGGGTCCTATTCTTTTTCTTTTGTACATGTTACCTCTAGGACTTATAATTAGGCAGTTCCCTGAGGTGTCTTATCACTTCTATGCTGATGATATTCTGCTCTATTGCTCTTTTAAGCCGATGGAAGTCCTGTCCTCTTTAATTAAATGTTTAGCTTCCATTGAACAGTGGCTCGGGGACAACTATTTACAGTTGAACTCTGAGAAGAACATTAATTATTGCCCCCGACAACCAGATATCTCTAATCAAACAGCATCTTGGTTCTCTTGGCTCAGCTGTTCACCCGAGCCTCAGGTGTGATCTTTGATTCTGTCATGTCCCTAGAACAACACTCTCGCCAGTCAATTAGGAACTGCCTTTTTCAGCTAAGAAACATCTGGGGACTGTGAACTTTGCTATCTAAATCTGAGTTAGAAATGGTTATTCATGCTTTTATTTAATCTCGCTTAGATTATTGTAACAGTCTTTATCTTTGTTTGAGCAAAAGGAATCAGTTAGTCCAGAATGCTGCTGCAAGGCTTTTAACTAAGACACGAAAACGAGAGCACATTACACCAGTGTTACGTTCATTACACTGGCTTCCAGTACATTTTAGAATTCATTTTAAAAATCTTGGTACTGACTTTTAAAGCTTTGAATTGTGATGCCCCTGCCTACATTTCTGATCTTTTAGAACCCCACGCTCCCTCTCGCAGCCTGAGATCATCTAATCAAAGGCTGTTGGTAGTCCCACGAACTTGTTTTAAGACCAGAGGAGATAGATCTTTCAGAGCGGTGGCCCGCAGGTTGTGGAATGCTCTCCCTCCATTTTTATGTTGCCTTGATTGTATTTATTCTTTTAAAAAGCAGCTTAAGACTCTTAAGGCTTTTAATTAGATTTGTATGTTTGATTATTGATGTATTTTATGTATTTCTGTTTTTACATTACTGTGAAGCACTTTGTGGTTTTTATCCTGTGAAAGGTGCTATGTAAATAAATTGATTTGATTTGTTGTTGTTGTGTGAACCATCTTCTAGAGATAACTGCTAGAATACCTCTATGAATGAAAGAAAGCTGAAAATGTCTGTATGGTACTTTCCAGAAAGGAGGTTGCATCACAGTGTCTGAGAAATTTCCAAAGAAGAGCTGCATTCCTGAACTTCGCATGTACTGAAGTACACCACAACACAAAAGAAAGCTGCTGGGGCTCTCTTATTTGTGCTTCCTGCCTGAATCAGTGTGCGGCAGTAATATGAGTGAATAGTCATTTGGGCATACGCAACAAGTAGACAGAGGCTACATGTGAAAAAATATAAGGTTTCTGGAAAGTCTTTGGCCCAAGAAGAACAAATCATCCAATTTGAACAAAATAGTTCACTGACACTGACAACACACTCCTCAAAATTTGCATAATTTTGATTTGGTTTCTTTCCCTATAACAAAGTTGAAACGCACAAAACCCAAGAGGAGAATTAGCATGAATTCAAATTAAAACCCTCCCCACTGCTCGCACAGTTTCTGTTTCAGTGCATACTTCCTCTCTCTGAGACGGTACTTCCCATCCCTGACTATACTTCCTGTCTCATTGTGTAGCTTCAGTGATGTGATTAGAGCTGTATATGTAAATGTTTTGATCGCGTTTGTGTATAAAAGGCTCACAGATAAGACCGTCTGTACTGTATACACAGTTTTTTTTCAAGAGGCTTAATGTGTTGCATTTACCACAACAGAAAAAATATCGTTCCTCTTCCTCTACAGTCATGCTTGTTGGGTTAATTGGTGAACTTAAATTGGTCAGAAGTGTGGATGTGAGAGTTCGTGGTTGTCTGTCTCTCTGTGTGAGTCTTGTGATAGATCTGTCGCCGCTATATCAAGCCTGTTACCTAACCTGACCTTACAGTTAATACACTTTTAAGAATGAAAATTAGGTTGAGCTTGTTGCTAGTTGGTCATTTAATGCCAGATTCATGCCTCAAATACCTCGAGAAATATACATATTTTCTAAATGAAATTATTTGCTGAGTTATTCACTTATGTATTTATTTATTTATATTTTTAAATTTGGCTGTTTTAATCCTCCATACACACAGGCTGGTTTTATGCTCAGTAAAAGAAAAGTGTTCCCATGACAACAGACAAAACACCATAGTTGCCAAGTTACTGCCTGTATCCATGGAAATCTGTTATGTGGTGGCATCTAATATAGTTCAAAGAATCTCATTGTTTCTTCTTCTTGTTCTCAGTTTCACCTTGTTTGTTTACTCATGTTGCAAAAACAGCTTGGATCGTGAATCATTTTGACGGTGCCAGGCCGCAAATGAGGCGATTGCATGTCTGTAAGTAACATGATAGGATGTTAACACCATATGTTAGGTACGCCCAGCATCACCTGAGATGGATCCATGTGGGTGTAACTCACCATGTGCCTGCAAAGATCGTGGTTCCCCCTATTTTGTGGTTAAATCCTTAAATATTTTAAAAACCACACCACTCTTATCCCTTTATAAAGAGCCAGCTAACAAGTCTCCGTAACACGTTGACCTCTGACTGGGTAAATTACAGGTTTTGATTTGCTGAATAAGATGCGGGTAATGAAAATTACTCCAATAGCTCCATCTGGTGGACAAGTGCAAAAAGCTTCAACATCTGGTTTATTATTTTAAGATTACTATTTTTCTGTGATTCTGCTAACACAGATCAGACTTATTGCCTTAACTATAGTGCAGTGCAAAGGTCTTGAAGGATCCCTCATTACTTTATATTTTGCTTGGAAAATTGGAGATAGGAGCAGTGATTTGTTCAATCATATGCAAACATAAATGGAAATACAACTCTCTTAGGCAAGATTTCTTGTAATTTCTTAAACCAGTCTTCAGGAATAGCTCTCCAGGCTTCTTGAAGCACTTTCTAAAGCTGTTTGTTGGAATATGGCTGCATTGTGTTTCATTTTCTGTTGAGATGATCCCACAGTGTATCAATAATGTTTAGGCCCAGGCTCTGGGGTGGCAGTTTTTTGCTTCAATTTTCATAAATCAAAATTTCACAGTACTGGCAGTAAAGTTTTATTTAGTGTTTACTTTGGGAAGTGTTTAATTGGCTATTGTAGTAAACAGAGGACGAGTGTCCCTGCATCTTTTTGCCTTTGTTAACTTGCTTGGTCTGATCCTGAAGCATGTCAGCTCCCCCACTGGAGATATGCTTGGCCTGTGATTTCACATGCAGCCAGGCAGTGTATATGCTTTGTCAGTTCCACTCGTCAGTGGAATGACAGAGGCTGTGCTCAACAAACCCGTCTTTATAGCAACCGGTCCCTTTCGCAGTAGCTTATCTACATGAAAACCACATAACACAACACATCGAGCAAAACTATCAAAGGCTTCTGGGTCCCACACCACTTATTTGTGGAGAGATCAGGTTGGCAGAATGTACTTTGGCTAGTTTGTAAGTGTTTGGAAGGAGGAACTGCTATTTCAGATTTGTATGGTTACCAAGATGGTTGCCCCAAGCCACCTTAAGTAGAGAGAAATCAGATGTCTTACCAGTGGTAAAGCAAGATAGGGCAAGCTTGGAGATCCCATATGAGCCCAAAAGTAGCAGCTGCATCACGTTGATACTTGAAATAGGTATGCTATCAGGATGAAGGAGTGGTATCTCTGGCAGTAAGTGGGTAAAGTGGCAGTACAGCCAGCCTGTTCCACTGGAGGCAAAACTGGATAAGAGTAAGGCAAAGCCAGACTGGATGATACATATGATGCCAGCTGAGGTTTAGGCACTCAGCAAGAGTGCTAACAACAAATTCACTAATATGTAAGGACATTTCTACAACAGTCATACCAATGACAAGTGAAGTATATGGAGACTTTCTGACATAAATAGATAAGAAGGCAATCATAGCACCATTATCTTTATTTCATTCCTCAGCGGTTACAGATGGAGCACAAGTTTAAAGTAGCAGTTATTAATAGTTTAGGGAGCATAGTGAGCAGTAATCGTTTGCAGCAGTATAGAGGCTCAGAGGAAAAACACATCTACTTCCAGGCTTCTTCATCTTGTAGTGAATCCTTTTACTCCAGTTCAAGTTAACTCACAGACAGGTCTGTGTTGCTTTATACATTTTATATATATATTATCTATATTATACAAATTATATAATTTTAAAAAAGGCAGCACTTTTCTACTACTTGGCTCCTTTTTCTTCTTCCAATAGGCAGGTTATGGCGATGGCCTTCGTCACTGCATACGGGTCACAGTTTGCTGCGGGACGGCGGTCCTCAAAGTACCCTTTCTTCTCTTGCCCCACCTGCCGTGGGATGCGGATGCTGGCACCTCGATTGGCCACTCCAGCAGAGAAGTCGTGGATGCTGGAGGTTTCGTGGAGACCTGTGAGGCGCCTGATGTTGTCCTTGCCTTCATGAGGGTCGTACACACGAATGTGCTCAGGGTGCTTTTTCCCCAGCTTATCGATAGCCTTCTCAATGTACCTGCCATCAAAGAAACATGTATTTTTACTGAAGTTTCCATTTATTACTATGTTTGAGAAGGCAGTATGTTGAGCATCAGTGAACAGTTGTTTAAGCATGATTAGTAAAGATTAAGACAGCATCACTCTTTTCTTCATATTTGCTTCTAAGAGGACATTATTGTAATTTTTAAATACAGGTCTTGAGCAACAGTTTTCCAGGTTTTCTGAAGGTCTTTCAAAGTTTTGCTCTGGATATTGACTGCTTTTTAAAACCATTTTATAGTCAAGTCCTTGTATTTGATCGTTTTCAGAGAATGTTTTTTTTTTGTTTTTTTGTTAAGCCACTGAAGACTTTTATCTATGAATCTCACTTAAGGGAATAACTTATTTACACTACAACTTAGGAAAGAACCAATTTAAAATTGTATCTTTGGGTAATTTGTTACTAGCAGTCAGTCACTTAAAAACACACATAATTTCTTCCCGTTTCTTGAATCAAATTTATTGCATACATAGAGTATCCAATAAAGTATCTGGTGAGGGGATATAGTGCTGCATTTTATTTAATTTAAAGAAATACTTAAAATAAAAAATAATAAGAAAATACAAGCTGTTTTTAAGCTTTTCAAATGTGCCACTGGTCCTCCTTTTTGTAGTACAATGAAGAGCTTTTGTATGTGTATCTTTTGAAAGTCTGGAGTTTACTTACTGCAGTCCTCCTTCTTCCCTCATCTCCTTGGTGCTGACATTTGTGTGGCAACCAGTCCCGTTCCAGTTGCCCTTCATGGGTTTGGGGTCCAGAGTTGCTACAACCCCGAAATCTTCACAGACACGGTGCAAAAGGAAACGTGAGACCCACAAATGGTCCCCCATCTCGATGCCCTCACAGGGGCCCACCTGGTATTCCCACTGAAGCCAGAGAAAAAGAAAGATGCAGAGACAAGAGGGAAATGTTCGAGGTGAAAACATTAACACTGTTAATAAATGATACGTTTAGCTAACTGCAATTTGATAGTTTTTTTTGACTGTTAGAAAACAAAGAAATTATAATGAGTAACATTTGCTAATGGCCTAGTATTTGCTTGGAAATCACTTGTGAATTATATTTATGTTTCATATTTATCTGTGTATTAAATTTCAGTTTTTTGAGCTCAGTGTTTTCTGCGTCATTGAGCTCATTTTTCTCTGAAGAATTTTGTTTTGTAATGTTGTTTTTTATATTTTTTTAGGTAGGTTGTTTTGAATGTTTTGGCTGCTGTACCAGAGTATTTCCCCAGGTTCTGGGATAAATAGCTTGTCTCATAAATATGTCATATGTTTGTAATATATAACAATATTTAGTCATCGTATTGTATCAAATTAACATTGTCTGAATTAACTGTAAAGTCATAACTAATGTTTGTATGTGGTCATTAAATACTGTTGAGCCATCCACTTTATTTGGACAGCTAATAAATTGTAAATAAAGTTGTAGCTGACTTTATAGTCACTATAACCTATACTTGTTTTAAATTGCATTTCAGTAGGGAGGTTGTGCTGTTTTGCCTTTTGTTACTTTCTCTTTTGCTATCATTTTATTTTCTGTTTTAAACTAGCTGGTTAAGTTCAGGAATTGTGGTTCAAGTTTGGGGTGAGACTGTTTTCTTTATTGTGTGGCATCACTGGACTGTAGCAGCGTGAGTATTTCATAGAAAGCCATGTTATGCGTGGTATGTTGGGGAGGTGTACCCATCTACCCATCTCAATGTCACAAAACTTATCTCGTCGACGCAAAAAGAAAAATGCAATGGAAACAAAAGAAATGTGATGCAACCTTTTCTGGGTGTTATAAAAACGAAACAAGAAGCTAAAAATCCAACTGGCAGAAATCCAAAGCAGGAGAACTAGAAGATAAGAATAGTTTTTAATTATTTCATGTTTTTCTGACTAAAACAACTCCGTGATGCCCTATAATGAAAAGGCTCATTGAGTAGTAATAAAAGATTTATTACTAACCAAAACTCAAGATCGCAGAAAAGTTAATGGCATAAAGAAACACAAAATACATTGTAACCAGTGATTAATAAATATTACATACATTTAATTAGCTATGTTTATTATAAAGTGCTACTGCCATGTATTGGAGTAGTACTTTCACTTACCTGAGATGGCATAACTTCAGCATTAGTACCGCAGATTTTGATCCCAGCATAGAGGCAGGCCTTGTAGTGGCACTCCACAATGTCCCTTCCATAAGCACTGTTGGCCCCCACCCCACAGTAGTAAGGACCTGAGGACACATGATGACACAAATGAAAAACCACAATATCAAGATACACTGTATGAAAACTGTACGACGGCTATAAACATTTAGGTTCTGAGCCTATAAAAAGTGCATTTGTGATTCTTGTTTTCAGACAAAAATTACAAACATTTACAATATGAAGTGTCTGAGAAATGATTTGTCTACTTCTTTTCTAACTTTACAGAAATCCTTTGTATAGCACTGACCACTGTGCTAACTTGAATAAAATAATGATAACATGTGGGAAAGAGAAGTGTGGTGCTCAGAGAATCTGAATGGATTTACAAGCTCCTTAAGAATGTGAAAGCCTTTGTTAAAGTTTAGAAACGTATCAGCTGTGCTAGTCTACTTTTGGTTTTGTTCCTTTTGTCTGATTTCATACCCTGTCATTCTTGGAAAGTGTCTGTTTTGTTTCTGAGAAATTCTGTCATTACCTCTGCTTCTCTGACTTTAAATGTAAATGTGTATCATTTTGTGGGATATTGCTTCACTCCACACTCTCCGTGACCCAGATAATAGCACAAGGATTTACCACAAGCTGGCAATGGGGTTGTCACTGCAGTATTTGTATAAAAAACAGTAAAAAAAATGACAGCTCGGTTACCTTGGGGTGCTGGGAATCCATTTGGAGGCCAGCTAAATGGATGTCCATCTGTTCCCAGAAGTGTGTACTCCTGTTCCATACCGAACCAAATATGGTGCTCTTTGACCTTTTCCATCACTTTGTTGCAGCTTGCTCTGTGGTTAGTTTCTAAAATAAAAGTCAGAGCAGTCTATTATTATGATCTTAGACGATGTTAAGGGTAAAAAGCATGGACTGAAAAAAATGTACCAGCAGGTAAACGGTTGTACTTCAGGACCTCACAGAGAACCAGTTTATTGGGGTCAAGGTTGAATGGATCCCTGAACATGCAGACCGGGATGAGGTACATGTCACTGTTGGAGCCTTCGGCCTGGTAGGTGCTTGAGCCATCAAAGTTCCACTCAGGTATTTCTAAAAATAGAGACTTCTTATTACTCCTCTGATTAGGCGTCAGTGTTCACATTCTTTTTTAAAGTGAAACCTGATTAACTTGATAACTACGTTAATAGAGATGTCATGGAAAATTCCCATTCATACTATCTGCTTGGTGAGATCTGGCCCTGTTACTAAAAGTAGACACAAATAAATGTAACAGGACAATGGGGAAAAAAGACAAACATAAAAGAGCACAATTACAGTAAAATGTGCCAAAGTTCTCTGGTAGCGAAGACAAATTAAGAAAAGACAGCGAGCACTTCTCAAGCTTAGACACACCTGGAATATTCTATTTAATAATAAATCAGTTAGATTTCAGTGAGTTTCCACAGTGGATTTACTTCTTTCAGTTTATTTTTTTCATTTGAAAATGTTTAGCTTTTATTTAGTTCTTTTAAGTTTCTGTCATGGCTGTGTGAAGGCAGGAAGGAATCCCAAAAGCAGGACTCACAGAGGCAGACGTAAACTCAAAACACTCAGCTTTATTGCTGGATAACAACAGAACAGAAAACTAACTAAACTGAGAATACAAAACAAACTAAACAGGCAGGCGAGCTAGCAAAAGGAACACACAGTGTAAATTTAGCAGGGGAAGACGCAGATACTAAACAGGACTGAGAGGAAACAGCTGGGAGACATGGCTGACACTGATTACGCAGACAAGACAGGGAGAGCACAAAACTGAACGCACTGACATAAGACATAGACCTTCAAAGTAAAACAGGAAGTACATGACAGACACAGAGATCCAGACTAGACAGTGAGCTTAACACACTCATGAGCAGACATAATAACATCAAGGACAGACGGAACACAGATACGTGGGACCAGGGCAGGCACAGAACAGAAACCTAACAAATGGCAAATCATAATGAAAGACATAACCAGAATAAACAAGAACATAACATATTATGAAGAAACAAAACACTGAGTCCTCAGACATGACAGTTTTAGTGTTACTTTCAGTTTTTTTAATTAATATTGTATGAATGGGCATGTGCCAGGTGCACCCCCATAATGTTTTGAAAGCAGTTGGCTCACAGTCTTGTAGACATTCAGAGTCTCAATAAACACGTCAATCAAAGCCTCATCGGGCAGGTTGTAATAACAAATTGAAAGGGTAGAAAAGCTGCCCTTCACTATAAAGCTAATTAAACATTAAGTTTTAGACTAAGTGCCTCTCACCCCAAAAGGTTAGAGCTTATTAAAAATGCCATTCACCTTCTATGCTTTTTGGTTCTGTGTCTAGAGTTCTCGTCTTGTTCCGAAGTGTCTCTCCAGTGCCATCAATCCAGATGTAGGTGACCTGGCATTTCTGTCCTTGAGGCAGGCTCATGTACTGCTGCCGCACAGTTTTGTTGAGATGAGAGCTGGATGACACTGATGCCATTTTCACCTTCAATTGCAAAAGTGGATAATTACAGTAACAGATGGCATTTTTTGACTTTATGGCACCTTCAATTTCCATGTTGTGCTTTTTTTTCTTCCCATAACAAACCTACAACTATAAGGTTTTTTCAAAGTTATTAAAATGAACCAGCGGCATTACTTCACTTGTCAAGTCTCACAAGATTAATTTTCCACATCTAGTTATAGTTCCACATGAGTTTGACACTCCTGATTTCTAGCAATCAGTTTCAGAATGTAAATATAGTGCTATAAGGTATTTAACCAGACACCAAGAAGATAAACATCCAGGGCTTGAAACACATTCACAGACAACCTCTGAGAAATAAAAGAAAACTTAAAGTATTTGAAAATAATATAACGTAATCAGTGATGCACATAAGCATATGGTATCTAACCCTAAACAGGAAATTGGACATTATTTCACTTATATGCTACTCATAAGTAGGTCAAACACATTTGAACTTTATCTAATGTATTACAGTTATAATTTGACTAAACTGACTTTTATATATATATTTTAGGTTCTGTCAGTGCTGCATTCGTCAACAGATAAAGTTGTTGATGTAGAGTGAGTAGTCTTAACAATTTCATATACAAGTAGCTGCTTTGTTTTAATTTACCTTCATTCCTTTTGTTTCCCTACATTTATTTGTATGATGTTAATTACATTTATTGATGTTTTATTACATTCTTGTCTTAAGAATGTAACTTTTAATCAAATATGTCTTAATAAAGTTTTTAGTAACTATTTGTGATAAAAAAAAAAATGTTTCATTGTTATACTTTCAGATACTAACAGGGCAACTTTAAACATGAAGATTAAGAAAAAAGTAAGATCAATCTCTTCCCTTTTTTAGTTATATCTTAATATCTTAATAACTGGAAAACAGTGGCATACCATTCTCAGATTTAAATGAAGCAAATTAAACAAACAAAAACAAAGAATTATTTGAACTTACTCTTTTACCGTTGGTTCTTCAGGTGAAGAAGTGTCTAGCTTCCGAGTCAAGTTTGAGAATGAGGTGCCTAAACCTGTTTGTGGTATTTAGCCAGAACGCAAGCTAGGCTGCTGATGTCACCTGTTACGTCCTGACGTAATATGGCATTTAAATACTTTGTGTGGGGTTGTCCATGTAAGCAGCAAACACATACAAGAAAAAAACACATACACTATAATGTTTTGATCAGTCCACAACAAATCCTGCAAGACTGTAAGCGCCTTCAGTACAATCTTTGACAGTATTCCTGCTTCTCTTCTATGGAGAAACAAACCAAATGGTAAACATATTACATTTATACTGTACACACCTCATGTACAAAGCACTGACCTATAAGATCCAAGTATGTGCCCCTATCCAGCCAAACGAAAACAGTGCACAGGTATAGCTCAGGGTATCACAAACTCCCATGGAAAACAGTAACAAACACCCACCTGATGAAAGGCCATCTGCTGATAGTGACTGACTGCTGTTTGCTGAGCTGAGGGTCTTGCAGCTCACTGAACACAATTAGAGACCAGAAGCTGCTGCTGGCTTCAGTTTCCGTCAGGTTGGCTGTTCTGAGATCAGGCAGAGGGGCAGAAATTCAGCAACTCTAACAGAAAAAGAATTAGTCACATGGGATCCATTGAGGATGTATTGAAGTGTGTGAGATGTAGATGCAGAACAGGCCAAGAGCATAAATAAGAAAAGAGATTGTAGGGCTCACCAGCCACAAGCAAGCAAATTGCTCAGTTGGCATTATTGTAAGACAACGTTTACTTTACTTGATATTGGGTCTGAAAAAGTAGCACTTGTCTCTGATATTTGATGACTACAGCAACCTATTGCTCTGATATTCTTCCTTGTATAGAGAAGACCACTTGTTACTGAAATACAAACAAAACCACATTTTAGAAAACAAAATACTGGTGGACACCAGTAGATGCACCTGTGGTATAAATATGAAAATCCTAGGTGATTTTCAGAAATTGACCTTAACCTTGAGGTTGAGGTTACAAAGTAAGTCTAAAGGAAATGCATTTTATAGATATGTCTTTTCAGTCAAATTAAAAACAAGTTTAAGGAGGGATTACCACATTGCCTTAATGAGACGATCTCATTACTGTGAGCCATCTGCCTTCACTGTGTTGTGTTTGTGTTGTAATATGTAGTGTGAACTGAAAAACATCATTAATACAACATTAATATCACCATATTAATGTAGCACAATAATTCTGATATAAACAAAACTAACCCCTCCCAAAACAAACAAACAAACAAACAAAAACAAACAACTAGATTGCTAAATGGACTACTATGGATGGATTACTACAAGCCTCATTTGTTACGTCTGGCGCGGCAGACGTGTGGAGTTCGAGAGTAAGACCCAAGATGCAACTTTTGACGAGAGTGAGCTTTATTTTATAAGGTGGGTGAAAACAAACAGCAAGGCGAGAATAAAACCTAAACCAGAAAAACTAACAAAATAAACCTGAAACCAAAAACAGACATGCAGGGATACACAGAGCAAAAACATAAGCCGGCGAGCGATCACGCAGACAAACCAGCAAAGCGCACACAAAAACACAGGGCTTTAATACACACAGGGCAATCAGAGAATGGGAAACAGGAGGGGGACACGGCTGGCATTAATTGAACATAACAAGACAAGGGGAAGCGAAACTAGAAACACTGACAAAAGAAACAGACCTTCAAAATAAAACAGGAACTCACACATGCAAAGACACAGACTAAGAAACACGGACTTTACACAGAGGAATACACAGGCAGAAATGACTAAACACTAAACTGAGGAAGAACAGAACCGAAAACCAAAGAGCAAGAAAACCAGAACCAAAATACATCACAATAATAGAAAACACAAAACGCTGGGTCAAAAGACCCGAGATCATGACATCATTGCCTTCAAGCCTGTTTAACCTAATAGTCACACAGAAGCATCAGGGGTAACTCAGGGTTCAGTTTCTTGCACTAGTATGCTGCAAAGATTAGCTCTATCTCTCAAGCCACAGGAGAAGCATACCTACTAATCAATGAAACTTTATTGTTTAATGGGCATGTTGTTTATTTCTTGTCTAATGAGTTGAACCTATAACAAAGTGCTACAATATGTATTTTTTAAAACAAACTTATTGAGCTACTCAGTCCACCTTTAACGTATCTGTTTTGCCCTGTTGTGGCATGAGGAAACAAGTTCTCAATAACTGGAAATGAGTTCACGACAGTGCTGATATCTGTCACCGTCAACAATTTTTATTTCAGCACTCACTGACGAGGACTCTGTGCTAAACTGATATCCTCTCCATTCACAAGACGAATTCAGATCACCGCACTGTTCTCAAAAATGGCCATTTTCAGAAAAGCAATGCTGTCTTCAGCCCCTCAAGCAACTTATTACCTTTGCCAATAGGGTTACACCATCTTCTCAGTTTATCTGTTTGATTACTTAGAAGAGTTTCATTAAAATTTTAAAAGAGATTTTGTTTTACAAGTCTGCAATGATTGTGAGAAAGAAAGGTTTAGTCATAAGTGATTTTTTCTCTTTGCTTGTTACTGTATCTAACAAATAATAATAATAAATAAAACAGCTTAAGCAAAAATTATTTTTGATTTGTTTTTAAGCCAATTCAAACCATATTCTGTATTTGCTAATTTTGCTTCCTATTTGTATTGCCTTACTTTATTTATAAATATTTCTGTCATGCCAGAGATGGAGCTCTGGGGACGGCAGCATTAGTCTGTGAGTCAGTAGTGAAATACAGCATAAAATCTTAGATTAGTTACTCTTAATGTCTGTATGGTATACTCCTGGTACTCAGAGGATGAGTACTGCAGTGCCAGAGTCAGTTCAAAATATCTTGACAGACGTGAAAAACAAAAAACATTCCCATCAGCTTTCTCTATGTAAATGTCAGCATGTTTGAGATTGCTGCGAAGGTTGCAGCAGGTTTCTGTTTGTCTTCACCTTAAGACTCAAGTTCAGCCTGAGAGTCATGCACAAAAGGAAAGTAATAATCGCTACCTCGGTCAAATATGATAATCCCCAAAACGGGACATACAGGTTAGACATCTAGCTAGATACAAAATGTGACGCCACCTTAAAATAGACATGTTTTTTGGGTGAGTAATTTAGGCGTGTGCTCAAAACTCATCAGGCTGAGTGGATGTACACTTCACTGGTAACTGAACCACTGGAAATAATTGTTTATGATTAATGGATATAATCATGAATGCGTCCACCAATCATTAAAGTTGAAGTTTACATCAGTCACAAGGGCGTATTTGGCATGGACGGAAGGGACACGCCCCCACCAATATCCAGCGATTATTGAATTGTCCCCACCAATAATTTGATCTATTCAAGTAAAGAAAATCAAACCCGATAGAAAGGGGAAAAAAACGATCTGTCAACGTCTCATTCACTCAGCGGTGCAGAAAGAGTTAAATTACGTCCTCTACTGGAGTCCTACCTCATGTGACAAATATGGCCAATGTGATTGGCTGTGCCTTTCAGGGAGCTGTGTTTAGTTTTAGCAGCGGCAAGCCTGCGCTGCAAGGAGGAGAGGAGGATGGCAGCAAAAAGGAAGATCCTGGATATAAGTATTTTTCAAAGAAACCTACAAGTCACTTAAAGCCAAATTAACTCATAAAATGTGTCCGTCACAATAACGTTACAGGCTATGCTAGGCTTTGGCCCACATCAGTCTAAAATCGTATGTAACCACGATTAACGTGTTTTGGAAATTAACTGCACAACAGGCAGCACTATTAGTTATCTCAGTCTCAGAGTAGCATTTCTAATTTTGATTGAAACTGTCAGAGAAAACGGCAGCTTTGAGCAAGTCAGGATATTAGTTTACAGAGGCTGTTAAAATTATATGTCTAACATTAAAATGTTGGTGACACAATAATTTAATCCTAATGGCACTGACATATTCATAGGTTAATTTTTGAGACAAAATGTCATGAGGTAGTCATGATTTTGCAAATATCCACCTTGTAGTGCAGTTTGCACAAATTGTTTTAAAAATGCACTCACCCTACAAACATTACTGATGAGTCAAGATCTGCACAAATTGACAGAAACACTGAAGCAGCTTATTGTCATGTATGTCCTATTTGTCAGGTGACAGAGGCAGCTCTGCCATGTTGTAGCTCAGACAGAGGTGAAGAGGCGAGGTCACAGGTGACTGACTGATGATTTAGTGCTATAGATTAACTAGTATTTATTATCATGACAGTTGTTAGGCTGCTGATGTAAATTGATTCATTAGTGTATATTTGACAAAGAATCTGAATTCCCATGTCTCACTTTTTATATGGCACGAATCAATGTGTTATTTTATCAGGTGGCAATATGTCCTAGTGCAGTCAGAGGGGAAGAGCCAGGGCCAAAGGTGAGGCACATCAAGCACAGAATAATAATTGTAATCTGAGGATAAAATGCATGTACTGAGGCTGAAAGAAGCTTCAGTGCTCTCAGAAGACTAAAAACATGGCTAAGGTCAACAATGACTCAAATGAGATTAAACAATGCTGCTGTATGTCCACCAGGAGAGACTGGACAGTATAGATGTAAAACAAATATGCCAGCAGTTTATCTCAGTTAACGAGAGGAGCAGGCATGTGTTTGGCTCCTTCACATAGTGGACATTGAGTTGTTGTGTGGGACACCAGTAGTCCATGTCTGTTGCTGTAACAGTAGTTCATGTTGAGAATAGAAAGTCTCAGCTCACTGATTTGATCGGGGCAATAGTGCCTAAACTGTTGCATAATTTTGCTGAGAGATCTTTTACTTTGTGGTCATCTTAGATGAGCAGTTTTATGGACAAAAACCAGCAGGTCATTCAGTGTTCCCTTAGTGCTAATGTATCAGAGATGTTGGTGTACTATAACTGAAGTAATGATGTTAAGTCCTTAAAGTCATATTCTTTTATTGTCATGACTGAATGTGAAGCTATTTTTATTTTTGTATGATACCTGATTTATATGGAATATGGCTGAAGTAAACTAAAGCCTAAAATACTTAGTCAGTCATTTGTTTAATAGTAACTTAACATTATATAATTCACATATAAAACTATGAATTGTGATTTTAAATTGTTTATAAGCACGTAGAATAGGATATGTAGGCAAGTATATTTCTCCTCTTTTTATTAAGAAGCAAAAACAAAAAGGAAAAAAAAAAGAAACCGGGCAGGGTTCGGTGGTTGAATCATCCGTCCCCACCAATGCCAAAACCAAATCTACGCCCTTGATCAGTCACCAATCAGACTTGCAGGAAAACTATCAGCTTTCAGGTTGTCACTTCACAATTATCAAAAACATTAATGTTTACAATATTATTATGGAGATATTGAAAATTGTACAATTAATCTATAACTTAGTCTGAAACAATAAATGTACAGCAATATTGATATTTCACAAAAATCACAATTCTCATTGACATGCAGTTATTGTGACAACGATAAGGGAAGCGGCCTAATGTGTACATAGAAAATATTAAACTTAGGACCAGTGGCGTGTCTAGAAAATTTTTGTTGGGGGGGCCACGTAGGGGCACAGATTTGGAGAAGGGTGGCAGATTTAATTGGCAGATAATGTTAAAAACAATTCTACCAACCGTTAACCATAATTCAATAACCCTATAAACCTAATAACCGAATGCGCTTTTAACTCTTATTAGAATGAGATTTTAACCACTACGGTGCAAAGTTTTTAGATACTGTGATGATAAAGAACAAGAGATACAATCAGTCAGTGTTTATTCAGCAGTCAAGGACATCAATATTTGCATAGTATTTTACTGACATGTAGTGCACATATGTTTTGGGCAAAAACATTTTTGAATATTAAAATACGAACATTTTTATCATACAATTAGCAAATTAGCCAATGCCAATGCAAAACCAATGCCTATTAAAAAAAAGAAGATACTCTTCTCACAAACTGGTGTTTGATTTTGAAACAGGAAAAAAGTGGGGAAACAAATGAAAAGACTAACATTTGAATAAAACCTGAAAGCAAGTAAATACTTTCTATGCTGCCTTATGGTAAACTTTGGTAATATTGATGTATAAAGAACAACACTGGCTGATGATGAAATACAGTCAGCTGGCATGGTGACACTGCCAGTATTAACCTGCAGGGCTGGACTGGGACAGAAAATCAGGCATTTTCACTACAGACCAGCCCACCAGGTATTAAAGCCATAAAGCCTTTGAATGAAAACAAATGCTGTTGTGACAGTGATGTACAGTCTTGTTGGTATATGTATGATTTCTATACATTTTACGTCAGATAAAAACTTTGTTCGCAAGATTCAGATAAGTATTTAATAAAAGCTAGATATTTTAAATGAGAATAAGAAAGAAAAGTATTTCTTTGTGCCCCCCTCTCCCTGTTAATGCCCTACCTGCCCCCCTGGCAAAACTTTGCTAGATCCGCCCCTGCACAGCTATTAGCTGTCAGCTACTTAGAAAATGATATTGGTGTTATTTGTCTCTCAGAAACAGTTCATAACTTCCCTTCAACTTATCCATGTCACCTAAAAGGTAAACTTGTTTCTCCATCACCTGTTCAGCTCTGATGATTCAGTAAGGACATCTCCTGGATTCATCCTCATGTTTCCCTCTCACCACATATCCAAACCGATATCATGACCAGCAGCTTTTACAGCTGTGGCTCCAGCAAACATCAGCTGATACTAGAAATTAATATTAAATAAATTCTAACAACAGCTGATCAAGCTTAAATGTGCTGCTGTTGTTTAGCGCGACATCTGCTGGTTTCCTGTTTCTGGCGCAAAGTGGGCGATAAACAAACAAGAGAGAAAAGCCGATCAGCTGATCATTGATCAGTTTCATGATTGAAGTAGAAACAGAAGAGGGAGGGGGGGGGGGGGGGGGGGTGAGAGAAGAGGCAGCTGTGCAGCGTAAAGACAGAATAACTCCAGCTTTGTGTCTTTTTCCATTCTAGCTAAAGTCCGGGTCAAACTGCGTCTCTTCTCAGCTTAATATTTTCTCTGAATGAGGGACCATTCCATTTTTAAGGAGCCGTTGGCAACTCTACTAACTAACCTTATGAATAAAATAAAGTTCACTATCAGTAACATCATAGCAACCGAACAGCTGTATAGAAACTTCGTCATGCTAGCTAGTACGCAGTACGAGTTATTGTAACTGGCTGTAAAAAGTCAGTACAACGAAAATAAACTCCACCTAAACTTGGTTTATATCTGACCCAGATAGACTGCAGGTCATAACTTCTTACCTGAAGTTCAGTTCACCTGACACTCGGACCGGCGGCTGCCTCGGGTCTCTCCTCCTCCTGCCTCCCTATGGGCTCAAAATGTGGTCATAAATATTTTGTACTTGTAAATCGGTTTTGTACTTGTAAAAAAGATTTGTATGTGTAAAAAAAATTTGTGTGTGTAAAAAAGATTTGTGTGTGTAAAAAAGATTTGTGTGTGGACTTAGAAAAAAACCCCTGCAAGTTACAAGTACGAATTTTGACCCTATTTTTCTTCCTTTCATCTGATTGGTGAATGTCATGTCAATCACAAATGTAACAATCCAATCAGAGAACAGATGGGTTTGGCTGTCGGAGGGGCGCTTTTTTTGAACTGCAGGTCTTTGAAGGGAATAAATGCCCTTTTACATGCCAACCCAGCGTTTTCCTTCATCACCACGAAGGAAAACAGTCCGAGTTTGGTGATTTTTGTGTCACAGGACTACGTGTTTAATACAGGGACTTCCACAGCCTTTTCAACAGCGCTGCGGACCGCAGGGGGGGCAGTGTTTTGGAAATGACAGTCTTCATTACAAAGCTTTCTTCGTTATGAATTAGCATACATGTTTTTATTGAACATTTGAAGAACCAGCAAAAAAAACCAAACTCTTGTAGAGGACATAAAGTCAGAGATAGAAAAGACAAGGAGCAGGTGTATCTAGTACAGGTAGAGCTGCTGCAAAAACGCACAGAGCCCAGCAGCCAGCAACAAATTCTAGATCCTTTGGTTTTAGTTAGCAGTTAGCATTAGCAGCACATCCTGTGTCCGATGTGAAGGGACTTTTATGCTGCGCGCTGTGACTCACAGCAATGGTCCCGGGTCAGCCCTGACGTTGTGTTAAACTAATCCTAAAGTAATAATGTTATTTCTAACCACTGATATACCACAACTTTTTCCTTTCAACAGCTGCTGAAAGTTAGGGGACCTACCTGCTATCAGATATTTATATAGAGATTACCCTTCAAGGACCTGCAGTTCAAAAAAGCGCCCCTCCGACAGCCAAACCCATCTGTTCTCTGATTGGATTGTTTAATTTGTGATTGACATGACATTGACCAATCAGCTTAAAGGAAGAAAAATAGGGTCAAAATTCGTATTTGTAACTTGCAGGGTTTTTTTTGATCCACACACAAATCTTTTTTATTGTTTTATTGTTTTAGCCACCCCAGGTGCCACCCCAGGTGGCACCTGGGGTGGCCAGTCTGGTTGGGGGGTGGCCACCCCGCTAGACATGCCACTGCTTAGGACCTTCCTACTTATATTCATCTCTCCTTTTTGTTCCTAACATGTTTGATGTTTGACCTTTTTAGATACAAAACAATACTAAATAATGATTTAATAATTTGGGTAACAGTCTGCTGTGCTGTTGACCTTTGGCCAGTTAAGCCTAAAATCTGAAGAAATTCCCTCAGGATTCCCTGATGACTTATATACAAAAGTATACCATAATGCCTAAAAATACGTATATTTATTTATTTATTATTATGATTTCGTTATTCGCAGGCTATTACCTTAATTAACTATTCGTTAGTGTAACTAACTATTATTATTCCAGCATTTACTTTACCTTAAAGAATACAATAACATCATTCTTGAGTTTTTAGATTAGGAGTAAAAATTAGATTAGGAATGAAGTTTGATATTTAAAAAAATCTTTATTTATTGTCGAGTTTCAATATTCAAATATATAATTGAGAATTAAAATTGAACATAATGAAGCTCCGAGCATAAACATTATGATGTTATCTTGTTTTTGTCCAGTATTTGTTGAGCCCCATTAAACATAGACAACCAAAAACATTTTTAAGGCTGAACATGAAGCAAACTGCAGCCAACATGAACCCAAACAAACCAGGTAAACTCGTCAGGCCGTGAAAATGAAGATGAAGCCACCTGTACAGCCAGTCGTTTCCTTTAATGACAACACTCTACTTACAGACAGGTTGAGCTGATACTATTAAACTACACAAAAGAACTTTTGGGCTCAGACTCAAAGAACAAACTTGATGTGCAGCATTCGTTTGCATGGTTTTGTTCTTTGTTGTAGGAAAACTGCAGCTTTACAATTGGAGTACCAACCTTTCAGGAACCAGAGATGATGTGCAAAAGACAAAAACGCTACACCCTGTTTTTAAAAAGTGTCTTTCTATGGCTCAGCCACAGGTCTACAGTATATTAGCCAGATGTCATGTGTCTCGTGGTATTTCAGTGACACCTAACACTTACCAATCCCATCTCATGAATTTTGGCCATATCTCAATCACCAAACATCTGTAAATTATCCATAAGTAGCAACAGTAACAGTAGGCTCAAATGTGCCCACTTTCAGAAAGGTGTGGAGTTAGCTTTTAATGTGACATTATGAGTAAGTCCTTAATAAATAAGGTGTAGCCGCAAAATAATGACATTAATTTCAACAAAGGACACTAACTTAATGCTAAATAGCTGCCTAATAATTAAATTAACAAAAGGAAATAATGGAGCCAATGCTTTCAGGCTGAAATATCTCATTTAGGATTTGAATAAAATAAAATCTATCCTGTCTCCACAGTCAAACTGACATTATAGTTTGAAAGTCAAATCTTGACTTTAAATCAACACTCAGTTTATTCAACACTTTGCCATCTATAGTGCATTTATACTCTTTAACAAGCAGCAGCTTTGAATGCCTCTCAGGTAACACACATTTCATTTTATTTGACACACAGTGCACACAAACCTGAAATGGTTTGTCTTGTTTGAATTAAAATGAAAGTACCTTGACTTCACTGGAAACACTTATTGCACAGGATATGCAAGAACTAGATTTACTGCCTCCAACAACCAATAAAGTTGTTGTTTACATGGAGACTTTCCAGGGTAATAAGTTGTTCCCCAGATTTAAAGGAATAGCCTATAATACAAAATGACAATATTTTCCCTGTTTCTTAGGTGCTACAGCACATGGGTGCTGTATTCACTTTTTATGATATGGGTTAGAGTTTGGGGCTATAGACGAATTAATGTGTAACAGAACATAGAACACGTGGATCTGTGAAAATGATGCAACCAGTTACATCCATTTCTTTTCTGAGTTATATCTAATTACTAAATGATTCTTTGCAAGGTTACATTTACACTTTTACACTAAATCACTTTGTCTAAGGTAAGTTTACTTTTGTGCAGCTTTTAGTATAAAGCTCATAGCTTCTTAGCCTTGATTTGGTATTTGACAGTACTGTAGGAGACAATTCATGCTTCAGGAAACTAGGAAAAATACACATTTAAACAGTTAATCTTACACACATAAAAATACAAATATTATAACCAAAACAAACAAACAAACAAAAATGGTATTCAAAGCACCTTGAAAGGCATAGCTCAAGTACAAATGAATGATAGAGGAAACTAATACTGGCAATACCTTAAGTTTGACCTTTAAATCTCTTAGCAGTTGGGACTTTTGCTTCTTGACTCGCATCAGAAAGACGCTGCCAGCTGCTCTTCCAAATGGTAAGACATGGTTGAAATGCCCAGTAAAATTAAAAGCGAGAAGCCCCAGATCAGGCTTGCGGGCCAGGTCACGCTCAGAAGTCCCTACTCTTCAATAAGTGTCCTTATATGTCAAACTTGTCTCTTTTCTTAGGCCTTTCTCACAATGCGGCCGCACTTCCTCAGGTCCCTCATTCCTCTATTTGTCCTGACCGATTGGATGCTTGCCCTCCAGGCTCCCTGACAAACACGAGCACTGAAAGGAAATACAGAGAGTTTGAATGGAAACCTCATTAAACTTAGACAATCCAAGAAAAACGGGTGTTGTGGGGCATCTACAACATGCCGCACAACACTTCAATTCTGTTCAGTTAAATTTTATATATACAACAACAGTTGCTTGAAGGCACTTAATTTTAAAAGATAAATGCTCTAATATTAAAAAGAAACAAAGAAAACCCCAATAATCATATGACCCACATGTGCAAGCATGTGATTGATTTAAGTAACAGATTTAAAAATATCATTAAAAACAAAGGGGTTTTTAATGATCTTGTATGTGTTTTTTTTTTATTGTGATTGATTGTCTATCTATTGCAGGTTCGAAATGGTGACAGAAATGTTCTTTCTGACCCAAAATGACTTTTCATCATTCGTTACAGATATGGTCGACAGATTACAGTCAACCAAGACTGGTGGTTGTGAATGTTTCACCAGCTGCTGTGTGTGTGAACATTTAACACATTATAGCTTTAGTTTGGTAAGTCATTTACAAGTTCTGCAAAACCTTTCTTTTCTCTGATCTCCCCCCGCCCCTCAACAGCCATTTACTAAAAACTATCAGAGGCTGCAGGTGGTTAACACTACTGATTGATTACCGCCATTCATACACTTAAACACACTCACACATACCTGGAACTCAGCAGAGGTCGGTCAGCTCGTTTGCGAGGCTTGGCGCTCTGTCTCCGGTACTGCATCCAGCCGCAGACCAGGTCGTGCGCGATCATCACGTACAGCAGGAAGATGAGCACGGCGGGATCCATTCAGCCGCCGTATGACACGCGGCTGGCGCGAATGAAGCCGGGGTAAACGAGAAGCGGGGACCGCACGAGGCTGCGGGTGTATGATCTTGTGCAGGATGGCAACTGAGAGATGGATGACTAAGATCCAGAAGGGGGCTGGTGCCCAAGTTGCCCTGTGCCCACTTTAGGCACTCAAATCGCAAGACACGAACGGCTACCGCAGTGGTCCCTCGGATTACATCCATGATAGCACAACATCCTCCAGAACCACCCCGAACATCCGAGTGAAGCGGTGGTTTCTGTGCGTCTCACGGGCAACATCTGAAAGCCGCGGTGACAACTGCAAAGAGGGGACCTCGGAGGATGTTGCCGTAGAGACGCGACCGTTGCTAAGGGCATGCTGTCGTCATCCCATCTGAACGAAGCATCTGCACCCAAGAACACATTATTGCTTAGGCTGTTATTTATCCTTTGACACACGGGTCATGCAGCAATTAAGTCTTTTTTTTATTTTTATATGTTAGTAGTATATTATTCACCTTATATAAATATTTAAGCCACACAAGTATGTGTAATTTGCTTGCTTTCACTTCAACAGTAAGCAATCTGAATATAGAAACCATAAAATATTTGTTACTTTGAAATTAAATGAATGACGAGTCTCTGAAGTGCCACATTCTGTATCTTGTGCACAAAAAATATTTACCCCGTGAGAAGTTTTTATGTGGTGAGCACATTATAAGAACCCACCAGGTAATTACAGTGTACACAAAGGATTAAAAAAAATTATAAAAATTGGCAACTTGACCTCAGAGTAATTTCTGCAATAATTTTCAGCAAATAGGTTTTTATTTCAAACACCACATAAACAGTTTCATAATCTCCCACATAAAAGGGCTATACACTCCCTGGCCACTTTATTAGGTACACTTTGGGAGTATCATGTTGAACTCCCTTTTGCCTTTGTTCTTTATGGCATAGTTTCAACAAGGTTATGAAAACATTTCTGAGAGATTTGGGCCCATATTGACATTATGGCATCAACGGTTGTTGCAGATTTTTGGGCTGCACATAATGCAAAACCTCCCATTCTCCAACTGCTTTATTAGATTGAGATCTGATGTCTCTGGATACCATTTGAATACAGTAAACTCATTGTCATCTTCAAAAAAACAGAGATATTTTTAATTTTGTGACGTGGTGTGTTGTCCTGTGAATGCAGTCATCAAGTACACTGTGGTCATTAAGGCATGGACATGGTCAACAAGAATACTCAGGTTTTTAAACAATGCTCAGTTGATACTAAACTGCTCAAAGTGTGGAAGAATATATCTCCCACATCATGCTGAACCATTAATACAAGGCAGGTTGGATCCATGCTTTCACATGTTTACACCAAATTCTCACCCTACCATTCCAGTATTTCAGCAGACAGCTGAAGGTGTTCATATTATACAAATATTGATAAATGCACGATAAACTTTCTTGGCTTTCTGTACAAGCTAAATTATACTATGGCTTACTTGTATTTTTAAAGAAAGCAATACTGGTAAACACACCGCACTTTTTTATGCTCAGTTGCAGTATCCAGATGAAATACATAATCATGCTACACGATTCTCAACTAACCACAATTTAGTAACTCCTCGAGTTAAAAGTAACTTTTTGAAAAACTTACTGGAATAAGTTGCCTTGTGCAATTAGAGAATTGGCTTCTATTCATAATTTTAAAAATCACCTAAAAGCCTATTTAGGCAGTTTTTAATTTATTTGTAAATATTGTAAGAGGGTAATGTCACTTGTAATGGAAATTGTGTATTTTGTTTGAGTGTTTTTTATATTTTTTAATATTTACATGCTTATATTTTCAGAATTGTAAAACCTTATTGTGGATGTAAGAGCCAAATTATGTGGATATTTTGCATCTAACTCATTGTGTAACATTTTATTCGGTAGTATTTGACGGTTTGGGCCCCAGGAAGACCAGCAACCACTGTTGTGGAAGCTAATGGGGTTCCTTATAAATAAACAAATAAACAGCAAGACTCATCACTCAGGCAACATTTTTCCAATCTTTTGTTGTTCAATTTTGGTAAGCCCATGTAAACTGTAGCCTCTGTCTCCTGTCTTTAGCTGTCAGATGTGCCACCTGGTGTGATCTCCTGCCGCCGTAGCCCATCTGCCCTAAGGTTTGATGTGTTGTGTGTTCAGAGATGCTTTACTGCATACCTTGGTTGCCTTCCTATTAGCTTGAAGCAGTATGGTTATTTTCCTCTGACCCTTGACATTAACAACAGAATTTCACCAAGAGAATTCCCTTCTCTCTCTCTATGTATATATATATATATATATACATATATATACATATACATATATATACGTATATATACATGTATATACGTATATATATATATATATATATATATATATATATATATATATATATATATGTGTATATATATATATATATATATATATATATATATATATATATACACAGTGGGGCAAAAAAGTATTTAGTCAGCCACCGATTGTGCAAGTTCCCCCACTTAAAATGATGACAGAGGTCAGTAATTTGCACCAGAGGTACACTTCAACTGTGAGAGACAGAATGTGAAAAAAAAAATCCATGAATCCACATGGTAGGATTTGTAAAGAATTTATTCGTAAATCAGGGTGGAAAATAAGTATTTGGTCACCTCAAACAAGGAAAATCTCTGGCTCTCACAGACCTGTAACGTCTTCTGTAAGAAGCTTTTCTGTCCCCCACTCGTTACCTGTATGAATGGCACCTGTTTGAACTCATCATCTGTATAAAAGACACCTGTCCACAGCCTCAAACAGTCAGACTCCAAACTCTGCCATGGCCAAGACCAAAGAGCTTTCGAAGGACACCAGGAAAAGTATTGTAGACCTGCACCAGACTGGGAAGAGTGAATCTACAATAGGCAAGCAGCTTGGTGTGAAAAAAACAACTGTGGGAGCAATCATCAGAAAATGGAAGACATACAAGACCACTGATAATCTCCCTCGATCTGGGGCTCCACGCAAGATCTCATCCCGTGGGGTCAAAATGATCATGAGAACGGTGAGCAAAGATCCCAGAACCACACGGGGGGACCTGGTGAATGACCTGCAGAGAGCTGGGACCAAAGTAACAAAGGTCACCATTAGTAACACACTACAACGGCAGGGAATCAAATCCCGCAGTGCCAGACGTGTTCCGCTGCTGAAGCCAGTGCATGTCCAGGCCCGTCTGAAGTTTGCCAGAGAGCACATGGATGATACAGCAGAGGATTGGGAGAATGTCAGGTGGTCAGATGAAACCAAAGTAGAACTATTTGGTATAAACTCAACTCGTCATGTTTGGAGGAAGAAGAATACTGAGTTGCATCCCAAGAACACCATACCTACTGTGAAGCATGGGGGTGGAAACATCATGCTATGGGGCTGTTTTTCTGCCAAGGGGACAGGACGACTGATCCGTGTTAAGGACAGAATGAATGGGGCCATGTATCGTGAGATTTTGAGCCAAAACCTCCTTCCATCGGTGAGAACTTTGAAGATGAAACGAGGCTGGGTCTTCCAACATGACAATGATCCAAAACACACCGCCCGGGCAACAAAGGAGTGGCTCCGTAAGAAGCATTTGAAAGTCCTGGAGTGGCCTAGCCAGTCTCCAGACCTCAACCCCATAGAAAATCTGTGGCGGGAGTTGACAGTCCGTGTTGCTCGGCGACAGCCCCAAAACATCACTGCTCTCGAGAAGATCTGCATGGAGGAATGGGCCAAAATACCAGCTACTGTGTGTGCAAACCTGGTAAAGACCTATAGTAAACGTTTGACCTCTGTTATTGCCAACAAAGGTTATGTTACAAAGTATTGAGTTGTATTTTTGTTATTAACCAAATACTTATTTTCCACCCTGATTTACGAATAAATTCTTTACAAATCCTACCATGTGGATTCATGGATTTTTTTTTTCACATCCTGTCTCTCACAGTTGAAGTGTACCTCTGGTGCAAATTACTGACCTCTGTCATCATTTTAGGTGGGGGGAACTTGCACAATCGGTGGCTGACTAAATACTTTTTTGCCCCACATGTATGTATGTATGTATGTGTATATATATATATATATATATATATATACACACACGTATGTATGTATGTATGTGTATATATATATATATATATATATATATATATATATATATATATATATATATATATATATATATATACACACACACACAGTGGGGCAAAAAAGTATTTAGTCAACCACCGATTGTACAAGTTCCCCCCACCTAAAATGATGACAGAGGTCAGTAATTTGCACCAGAGGTACACTTCAACTGTGAGAGACAGAATGTGAAAAAAAATCCATGAATCCACATGGTAGGATTTGTAAAGAATTTATTTGTAAATTAGGGTGGAAAATAAGTATTTGGTCACCTCAAACAAGGAAAATCTCTGGCTCTCACAGACCTGTAACGTCTTCTGTAAGAAGCTTTTCTGTCCCCCACTCGTTACCTGTATGAATGGCACCTGTTTGAACTCATCATCTGTATAAAAGACACCTGTCCACAGCCTCAAACATTCAGACTCCAAACTCCGCCATGGCCAAGACCAAAGAGCTTTCGAAGGACACCAGGAAAAGTATTGTAGACCTGCACCAGACTGGGAAGAGTGAATCTACAATAGGCAAGCAGCTTGGTGTGAAAAAATCAACTGTGGGAGCAATCATCAGAAAATGGAAGACATACAAGACCACTGATAATCTCCCTCGATCTGGGGCTCCACGCAAGATCTCATCCCGTGGGGTCAAAATGATCATGAGAACGGTGAGCAAAGATCCCAGAACCACACGGGGGGACCTGGTGAATGACCTGCAGAGAGCTGGGACCAAAGTAACAAAGGTCACCATCAGTAACACACTACAACGGCAGGGAATCAAATCCCGCAGTGCCAGACGTGTTCCGCTGCTGAAGCCAGTGCATGTCCAGGCCCGTCTGAAGTTTGCCAGAGAGCACATGGATGATACAGCAGAGGATTGGGAGAATGTCATGTGGTCAGATGAAACCAAAGTAGAACTTTTTGGTATAAACTCAACTCGTCGTGTTTGGAGGAAGAAGAATACTGAGTTGCATCCCAAGAACACCATACCTACTGTGAAGCATGGGGGTGGAAACATCATGCTATGGGGCTGTTTTTCTGCCAAGGGGACAGGACGACTGATCCGTGTTAAGGACAGAATGAATGGGGCCATGTATCGTGAGATTTTGAGCCAAAACCTCCTTCCATCAGTGAGAACTTTGAAGATGAAACGAGGCTGGGTCTTCCAACATGACAATGATCCAAAACACACCGCCCGGGCAACAAAGGAGTGGCTCCGTAAGAAGCATTTGAAAGTCCTGGAGTGGCCTAGCCAGTCTCCAGACCTCAACCCCATAGAAAATCTGTGGCGGGAGTTGAAAGTCCGTGTTGCTCGGCGACAGCCCCAAAACATCACTGCTCTCGAGAAGATCTGCATGGAGGAATGGGCCAAAATACCAGCTACTGTGTGTGCAAACCTGGTAAAGACCTATAGTAAACGTTTGACCTCTGTTATTGCCAACAAAGGTTATGTTACAAAGTATTGAGTTGTATTTTTGTTATTGACCAAATACTTGTTTTCCACCCTGATTTACGAATAAATTCTTTACAAATCCTACCATGTGAATTCATGGATTTTTTTTTCACATCCTGTCTCTCACAGTTGAAGTGTACCTCTGGTGCAAATTACTGACCTCTGTCATCATTTTAAGTGGGGGAACTTGCACAATCGGTGGCTGACTAAATACTTTTTTGCCCCACTGTGTGTGTGTGTATATATATATATATATATATATATATATATATATATATATATATATATATATATATATATATATATATATATATATATATATAACCATTATCTCTAAACCACTGAGATGCTTGTGTGGGAAAATCCTAGCAGATCAGCAGGAGGCCCATCTCGTACCAATGACCATGCAACATTCAAAGTCACTTAAATCACCTTTCTTCCTGATTGTGATGCTTGGTCTGGACTTCAGCAGGTTGCCATCTCCATACCTAAATGCCTCAAGTTGGTGCAGCGGCTGGCTGATAAGATTTTTGTGTCAACAAGCAGTTCAACAGGTGTACCAAACAAAGTGTATATCCATGCAGTTTCACTATTAATCAACACTGTTAGCTAACAACTTCACTGCTAGCTACTTTCACCTTTCTATTTCAAGTAATAAATATACTGTTATCAAAAATTGTGTTCATTAAAACTTGTATTTCAACTGTTACTCTGTTCGCTAACAATTCAGCTGCTAATATTTAGCTGCACATATCAAGGTAGACATTTTTGTTTTAGATATGTTTTACTCATAATTTTAGCTAGGTTTCACAGTCTTTTTCAGTTGTTTAGCAAGCTATTTCATTAGCTTCTACATACAACCTGCCAACAACTATTTACCTATACCTTTAGAAGCTAACAATGTTGTCAGTTAGCCGTACTTTTGGCTAGCTATTCAGATGACCGATTTACTCTTTTATATTTTCTACTGCTTATTGATTAATTTATAATTAACAGGTAATTCACTACTCAAATCTTTAAATAAATTATAGTTTTTTTTTTATATGATTTCAGAAAAAATCTTTAGACCTACTTCCTGCATACACCAGAAGTACTATCTGGGATCAGAGAAAAAAACACTGGTCTTGCAGTAGTCATCATTATTTATTACCAGAGCTCAATCACAGCTTGTTTTAAAACAGAGTAAAATTAACCCTTCAGTACATCTAAAACATTGCATTACTCTAACAATCTTTACAAACACTAGCGCACCTCAGCGTCCACTTAAATGCAACTTTCTCAAGGCTATAACCTGCGTGTTTACAGTCTTTTCTCTTTTGTCCACAACTTTCCTTCTTTTTGAACAACAAATTAAGAGTTTATGTCCCTAATATGAATTGGACTCCACTTACATATTGCAACTCAAGGGTTCTGATAAACTTTAATAGTTTCAAACTCCAGTGGCCCATTTATTCTGTTATAAACATGTAGTCTCTAGGCTGAAGCTGGGGAAAAAAAACTTATGAACAGACAAAGTTATATTACTTTTCCATATGCTGAGTATTTATTCCCACAACTAGCAAATTATTTTATCTAAAATAGGAGTGCCCATTTTAGAAGATAAAAAGGGGGCTTAAACTACTGAAATCTTTCTGCTGCTTGCACTTAAAATTAACTTATAACTGTTCGAGGTTTCTGAGACACCTAAAAGGATCTACTTACAGCCATTTCTGTCATTCATGGGCTGTGCCCAGTCTTGATTTAGAGAAAGTTCATTTTCATCCAAAACACATTAGACCTCCTTTTGTCTTCTTTCCATCCACAGCCAGAGTCACATCTGATCTGAGGTATCTTCACCAATTAGGCTTAGCTTGGTTGGTCAGTGTGTGAGCTATGCTTGCATATTGTGTGTGTGATGTATGGGTGACATAAGTAGTTCTCCTGCTGTGATATCACCTTTTTTCAACAAACCACCTTTGGGTGGCAGAACCTTTGTACCTTGAGTCTCATTCCACCTCCATTTCTCTGGTGTTACAAGAGACCTGCAAAAACATAAAAAGGTCAGACTGTTGTGAAGTGAAAATGTCAATTTTGGATAAACTGCTACATGAAAGATAACTTCTATTTTCCGTTATTTTGACCATTAATTTCATGATTTATTAACATATTTATGAAATTCAAACATGAAATAAAGAAGCCTATAAAAAAATTTTTTATGTTCATGTACAGCCTCTGAAGCCAAAACCCAGTGAATCAGCACTTTGGTAAGAAAATGTATGAATGAGAGATTTAACAGGTGGCGACAGATAGGACTTCAGCAGGTACCATGTTACTTTGTCTCTGGTGTTTAAGTGCTAGTTTATATGAAGTATTCTGGAGTTTATTTCTACCATCTGGTGGCAGAAAAGTCTATAAAGCTGCCTCTTATAGGGATTGGAAATCAAACAGCAAATGTCATATTAAATACTCACAGAGACATTATTGAAACCAGCTGCCATCTGGGTTTTGGGTCTGCGGAACTGTAACATGGTCCTGCTGAAGTGAACTCTAATTAATTATTAGTGATTAATTAAGACACATTAAGGTAAAAATCAGCATTTTTGATCATATGGGCAATGCTTTTGTCCTTTTGCTTTCTGACAAGTGTTCTTAAGGGTCTGAATGTCAGATTTACTCACTGTGAGGTCTGTGTCATAAGACTCATTAGTGAAACCAGCAACAAATGAGGAAGGTGATGTCTGTCGTGTTCGCAGGTAGAAAACCAGCAGGCCGACCAACGTGCCGATGAGCAGAAGGACCACAATCACAGACGCCGCGATCCCTCCTGCATTGTTTCGGTTTGGGGAGGCTGCAGCACAGATGGGAAACATTTAGTATTTGTCTCATTAATGTAGTGAAGCCAAACTTTACATTGTAGTTAGAAATTCAGTCAAATGGTTGAATGGTTAAAAAAAAGTGCTGAAAAACTGAATATTATTAAAAGCATATTAGTTCTAAATTCACTTTGTCAGTTAGGAAATTTTATTTTATTTAAAAAAAACCATCTTAGCAGTGACTGCTGCTTTTTAAATTTCTCAGCACTGAATCTGAGCATGCACATTGTGCAGAAACATTAAAAACCTCTAATACAGTCTGCAATAGTTTGAATAGAAATCTGGGAGTTCTGCTCATACGTTTTATTGGATCTGTGACTTTGTTAGCACAGTTGATCCCGATGGTGTATTCGATGTCATCCAGAGCTACCACACCTGCTGTACCTTTGACGCCTTCAAAAACAATCTGTTTACAGGAAAAGTAAGATGACAGCAGAGATTGCAGTAGGTCGTACATGCTTACATACAACAGCAAGTCACTAAGTGTATTCAGCCATTTGTTATAAAAGTGAGCCTGACCTGGTATTTCTCAGTAGATGTGATGTCGATGTCAAAACGTTTCCACAGTCCAACAAGTTCGGTCTCAGCCAGCGGGTTGAAACGACCTTCGGAGAGTCTCCATACTTTTAGCTGGCAGTCCGCTGAAGTCATTCATAAAAAAGGTTAAAAATATTTACAGGTAAATGCATTCAAAACTGACATAAATTGAATATGTTTTTTCTTTCTTACATGACTGGCTTTTATAGACCCAGAACTTCAGGCAGGTGCCCTTAGTAGGGGGCAGGTGAGGGCTCAGCAGTAGAGCGTTTTGACTCACTTCTGTCCGATTGCTGCTTGGAAAGAACAGGAAGTGACCTTGCAGAAAAGAAAAGAAGGGTGTTTTGAAAAAGAAGATAAGAAGTGTGACTTTGCAGCATCCGCCAGCTGTCTAGTTGTTTGTTTCTCTCTGGTTTTACCTTTTTCTGTGCCCAAAGTGTGGTCGTCAAGTGGGATTGGGTAGTGATGTTCCATCTCTGCACTCGTCAGCTCCCAGTCCAGTTTGTCTATGGTCATGTTCTGAGTGTTGCTCCAGCTGCACATGCCTCTCTCCATACTACACTTGGAACCTGGGGAATCTAACAAAATAAATATTACGCTATAATTGTGCAATATTGAGTAGGATAAAATATTATAGAGGAGGTAGTCATGTACTCGGAGTAGTTTTTGAAAACTAATATAAGGCCTTTATTTTAGTGGGTTAAAGACATAAAAATACACCAGTGCAAATTGGCTTACACCTTCTCTAGGTGGTACTGTAGGCAATTGTGGTTTCACTCACCGCGGGAGTGCAACACTAAGTGCATTATTTTCTTTGGCCTGTGGCCAGTGGTGAGTAAAAGACTTCTCTAGCCTTTAAGAGCATCATCCAGCCTCAGACTTAAAAAAAACCTGTTCTAACTCAGCATAGTGTAACCACAGAGTAGTACAGACACACTGAAGCCACAATTTTAAATATGCAGCACAAAATGGAAGACAAACAAAAATATGTCTAAAGAATGTAATATTTTTAAGTCATTTTTACTGTAGTCTTAAAGTCTTAGCGGGATCCTTGGTTAAAGCCCATGAGGAAAAGTATCTAGATACATAGAGCTGCGTGCTGCTTTTACTGCAGTCTTAAAATCTGTAGTGATTTCAATCTTGATGAGGCATGTCAGTACAAACCTTGATTTTCACAGGGATAATGTGAAAGAAAGATGTCATCGATTGCAATGCAAGTGTCTTTCCCTCCAGCTCCGACAACCTCAAATTCCAACTGCAGAAGAAAATTACCACAAAATAAGCTTTGAACAGCGGGCACAAAGTCCTTAGATCAAAAGCTACTGTGCAAAAGTCTTGAGGCACCACTCATTTCTTTGTTTTTTGCTATGAAAACCTGAAGTAGTTGCATGAAGATTCACTGTACAACACAAAAACACAATTTGTAGAATTCTAATTGAAAGCCATTATTTGATATGACCACCTTTATTCTTCCACACAGACCCTCAGTAATCTCTTTAAGTAGTTTTCAGGGATAGTTCTCCAGGCATCTTGAAGGAAATTAAAAGTTATTTCTTGGCTTTCTTGGATCTGCCTTCGTTTTTCTCCAAATTCTCTGTCAAAATGATCCCACATTGCTTCAGAAATGCTGAGGTCCTGGATTTAGGGAGGTTGAACCATGATTGATAGTGTTCCACTGTGTGTTTTTCTATCCAGATTGTCATTGTCACGGGTCTGTGACCCATCGTTTCTGTGTTTGGACTTTTGATTTTGGTTTATTTAATATTCTGAGGTTAAGATTCTGTTCCTTGTTTTGGTTATTATAGTTGTTAGCCTTCTGTTTAACATTTGTATTCTTAGGTCACCTTAGTTTTCTTATCTAGTCTTTACATTTCTGTTGTCAAGCCTCCCCTCTGTTCCATGCCCCATGTATAGTCATAATTCTGTAGTTATATATTTTCAATGTGTCTCTTGCTCTCTCTCTGTTTAGTCAGTCACGTCTCAGTGTTTGTTCCCCTGTCTTGCCAGTTAGATTATAATCCAGCCGTGTTCCCCAGGTGTTTCCTCTCTGCCCTGATTCCTTCATGTATATATATTGTCTGTGTCTTTTTGTGCTCCTTGTGATGATCTCCCTCTTGCTGTTTGCCCCGTTTGTTCAGTGCCTGCAGTGTATGTTTCTAGGAGAACCGGTCAGTTAAGTTACTTAGATTTAGTTATTTGTATTTTCCAGAAATAAAGCTGTTAAGTTCAGTCCTACATTTGGGTCCTAACCTGCCTGCCACACACAGCGTCATGACACAGATATGCTTTTACTGCATTGACAGTGTGTCTGGGATCATTAGCATGCTGAAAAATGAAGCTGTTGCCAATCAGATAATGATTTTTTTCCCTATTAATTAAGTTCATAGCTCACAGATACACCTGCTGTAGATACTTATCTGGTTTCCTCAGATTTTTTAAGTGCATAGTGCACACCATGCCAAAGTTTTCAGCTAATGGCATTATGGGAATCACTTTGTTGGTGTAAAATGACTGTTTTATGCCTTTCAAACTGTGTTATGTGTGTTATGTGTTATTCAGCTAAAGAAAGTGGAACAAATGATGTGTCTAGAAATGCAAACTAAAATTGGTTCTTTGCTGATGGGATGACAGTGAGATGGCTCGAAATTTTTGCACAGTATAGAGAGAGCGGAGAGTGTGAGTGACTCAGGCAGACTGCTGAAAATTGAATTCACACATGTTCATATTTTTAGATAAATGAGTTTATTAAATGAGTAGTTTATTTTATGTGAAGGATAAATTAATCACATTAAAAGTGGCTTAAAAAGTCTGTATCTGCCTTCACACTTACCTGCCAGTCCTCAAGGGAGCTCGAAATGTTGCCATAGCCATGACGCCACACATCTCCTTGATTCAGGTTGTTTGTAAATAGCTTGACCCGCTCTCCCTTCACTGGCTTCATATACACTGTAAGAGAACCTATGGGACACACTCCATTAGTTTAACTTTATGTGTGTGTCTGTGTTTTCCTCTGTGAAGCTGGCCCACCTGGATTCACTCCTCCCATGTGATACCAGAAATTTAGACACTCAGTACGGGTAGTTCCTTGGCGAACAGATGAGGTGAGGACTGCAGTGCTACCTGAGGGAAGGATGCTTGCTCCAGTGTTAACAACCATGTAGAAACCTGGATAGAGACCATACAGCGCATGAACACAATTCTCAATTTCTCAGTCTCCTGCATGTATATTCTAATGTTAAACAGCAGGGGTGCTTCTCACCCTGTTCAGTCTCCAGGGTGTGATCAAATTTGGGCCCATTTGATGTGGATGTGTATCCGCTACGGTGGAGCCACTGATCTTTACTAGAGCTGGTGTACCCACACTGTTGGCCTTCAAAGGAACACATCCTTGGGTTGGTACAGGGACCCTCCAAGAATGCCACATCGTCAATGGCAATGAGTCCATCATAGCCAGAGCGAACGGCTTCAAACATCAGCTGTTGATGAATTGGAAGAGAAGGAAGATGTTATTAACTATTCCTATTAAAAAGCCAAGTTAATTAATGTGTACAGGGGATTTTAAAACAACAAATACTGGACAATGTCATTGACAGAAACTTGATATCTATGTTTCAGATGAAACATAAGCATAAATAAGCAGACAGAAGTAAATTAATAAAAACATGCACAAGCAACAAAAAATACAAACATAAGACAGAAAGCTGGCATAAGTGGGCATGGCATCATGGTAAAAATGATAAAGAAAAATTGTGGGTCGTTATACATATTTAAGATCTTTGGAGGTGAAGAGAGGTTCAGCTGTTAAAAAATTGACCAAAATAATTTCTGCACTTCACTTGTACTCAGTGATGAGTTAAAGGGAGATGTGGTCTTTATTCTTCATAAAAGCAAAAAGCGTCAGTGCTGCATTTTAAACCAGCGGCAGGCAGGATAGGTCTACCTGTGAAGAGCATCTACTCCCTTACAGCTGCAATGATGTTTTGTTTTACCACAAGTGGGCAAAGTTTCTCCAAAAACTCAAACCATTTGTTTAAAACCAGTTTCACTTTGTGTCAGCTGGGATAGGCTACAGTACCCATGACCCTCAGTTGGATAAGTGCTGAAGAAAAAAGGATAGATTTCCTTGTTTTAGTAATTTCACTGGTGCTGTGTGCAGTCATTACATACATGAAATTTTGAGATCTGGTGCGGTACTGGGCATTGTGCTTCATGCCAAACATTTCCACGAGCTCCACTGTGGGTCCACAGGACCATCTCAAAACCTTTGTTATCTATTAGCTTCACATTCAGAGTACCTGGAAGAAAATTATCAGAGATTTCTAGTTAAAGGTTTGTTTTTCTTTTTTTACTGAAGAAACAATCTTTCATTCTAAATTTACATATTAAATTCTTTTAGTCAAATTATCATCACCTGCATTTGGCCCATAGACTTTGTAGAAGAAGTAAAGGCAGTAATCTTTAGGACCCGGTGACTGTGGAAAGGAAATTAAGCGTCCAAACAAACCGTGCAGGTATGGACTCCTCATGTCCACGACAAGGCTTCTGCCTGAACATCAACAGACAGACGGGTCGGCATCAGACACTGACACAGTATAATACCAATGACATAATGCTTAGCAAAATTAGTATCTTCACTTTCAAACTTGTATTATATTTATGGCAACTATTCAAAAGAAATTACATTAAATTATTACAAAGTACTTTTACTGTGCTTTCCATCATTTATCGACAGGGACTGAAAGGAGTTTATAGCAAAGAAACATCTCTCAGCTTTGTGACAAGAATAACATCCTAAATGTCAGCTGAAAAAATCAATTAACAAGGACCAATCATTACTGACAGCAGTTAAGAGCATTACACCTGCACCAAACTACACTGAGGGTTTTCTAATAGAGAGAGTGAGTCTGTGGAAAGGATTTAAAAGTATGTACATCTGAGATGCTCCCTGATTAAAAGCCTGTATAAAATGCTAGATTAATTTATTTGAAATGAGCTTACCAACACTGATAGTATGGTCCATCCCACTGAGCATTGTCCAGTCAAAGTTGTCGCTGCTGTCCTGATACCATCCACACAGTCCTTCTTCAAAGTTACATGACAATCCTGGGCAAACACACACAAAACTGGTTGGTTTAAGCAAGTGCTAGACAATTTACTGGAAAAACTTTAAACTGAGCATCATAAATTATGTAAATTATAAGTAGATATTAAAGTTACCTGTTGGAGACCATGGATAATAGTCAACATGACAGTCACTAAATTGGACATTTTTCACTTTAATCTTGGAGCACTGACAAAGTTTCTTAGCGTGAGCTTCAAAAGCAAGCTGGTGAAGATAAAACAAAGCGGTCTAATGAGTTAAATAATATTTTAACTGTTTCATTGTTTGATTTTGTGTTACAGAAAAACAAATAGCATAGCATTAGCTTAGTCAAGCCACAAAGTGAAACTCAACATCAATTGTGTCAGATCAGCTGATCTCAAATCCATGAGCAGATGGTTCAGCTTATACTTCCTCTGAATGTGCCATTGGCAGATTTCCTATAGAGTGTGTTGCTTAAACCTCCCAAAACTCTCTTTTCTTTTGACTATAGTTTTCAGACTGAAGTTAAAAATATAATAATATAGCTCATGTCATGTGTACTGTTAGAGCGATGGGCACTCATGTTAAACAAGGTAAATATTTTAAATAATGAGGTCATGTTTAATCTCGGGCTTTGTATGATGACCTCACTGAAAGCTGATATCATCAAAGTGGCACAGAAGCCCCACCCAGCTACTATTCAAATTTTCTGTTTATGAGAGTCAGCCAATGAGAAGAGGAGTTGTATCTCTTTAGTTGAGCAAAATGATAAATACCTGAACAGCAAGACTAAAGTTAAGCTGACCTGGAATCGATTTTTCCTGAATCCAATGAGTATGTCAGCGTGTTGCCAATTCTCTGCCTCTGGTCCAGTCTTCCCATTAAACTCCCACAATTTAGGCCCCGTGCCCATTGAGCTGTCGATCACTCTGACGGACAGATCACCTGCAGCAGAAAGATGCAACCGGGGTTATTTACAGCATACCAAGTTTGTGTTCTGGAAAGAATAAAAAGATTTGCAGGGCAACAACTTACCAATATAACTGGGTTTCCCAGTTAGTGCATAATCAAAGCTCATGCTACAATTGGGACCAGTGGGGCCTAGGAGGGGGGTCCGTGTTTGGGCTTCAGTCAGCTGCTGGCCTGGAGCTTTGGCTACATACAGAAACTCCTCTGACAGATGAAAATAGACCCATGGGAATAAATTGTACTATGAAATTAGCACTAAACAAATAAATAAATGAATACCAGAAAGAGCTGTCTGTACCCTGGGCTGTGGAATTTTGATATAGTACCCAACCTTGACCCCCAAGACTGGTGTCAGTCCACCCAGAGCTGCCCTGAGAGTAAGAGAAATCACCTGCAGAAGAGGTTTTTGAAGAAACAGCAGTTAACAGCAGTGATTAAAAATGCAACCATAATCAGCAATAACCTTGTATATTACATGTTCCATGCATGAGACATTACTTGTAAAGTTTAGGAGCAACCAAAGCAATAAACACAACCTACTTAATTTATTTTTGAAAATTAGCAATGAAATTGTGTAAAATACAAGTTAATTATTTGCCAGCAGACTCTTTTAAGTATATTAACCTTCTTCTTGAAATAAAATAGCTATTATTAATAGAGTTGGGTTAAGTTTAGGAACACCCTGCTGGAATCAGCATCACTTCATTTCATAAAATCAAAAGTCTTATAATAATTTAAAACTTTGCAGACCATTTTAAAAAAGTCAAACCGAATAAGCAGGATGAATACACTCACCACATTTAGCTTCATCCTCTGCTCCTTCACAGTCAATATGAAAATCACACAACTTATCCGGTTCAGCACATGGATTTTTAGGGGGACCAGGGAATGTTTCAACAGAAGTATTATCTATGGAAGAGATAATACTTCCATAGATGAGCAAGAGTCATTCAACGACACAAGATGTTTATACTTATTCCCTGCAGATGTTTTTTCTCAAAGTTAAGACAATTAAGAAGCTTACTGCTTGATAAGCGGCATTCGGGAGACAAAACAATGCTGTCAATCGCGATACCTCCATATGCAAAGTTTCTGATTGCTGCCATAATCAGGATCTATAGGGAGAAAATAATTCAAAAGAGCAGATTAGCTATTTTATATTTCAACTAAAATTCTCATCAGTTACACTATAAAAGAGGTAAAAAAAACAAAAAAACAAAGCCCAACAACAACTAAATCACTTATTTCCAAGCTGCTGGATTTTTGAATTTTGTGAGTACAAAAATACTAAATTACATTTAGTAGTCACGTAAACTCAAATTAAAAGAGATGTTTTCTTTTCTTTTATTCTTCATTTGTCGCATGTAAACTGTTCTTTTCTTTCTATTGAGTATTACATTCAGATCTCAAATGTTTTTTATTTTAAAGTCAGAAACTTTTGATTTTCGATTATTTATGCGCATGTAGAAGCTGTACGCTAGAGCTGAGAAGCTTTGGTTTAATGCGATCTATAAAATGTTGTTGTTTGCTTTTTAGGCGATGTTATATTCATTTTAAATGTTTACATTTAAATGTTATTTTTTAAATATATTATATTATGATATATTTCTTATATATATTAGTAGAACAATAATGAAAAAAAAAATATATATATATGGATTTGTGTGCATTAATTACATAGGTACATGGAGACCCAGTATTGCAGGGTCTTTACATTATGATATAAAGCGGCTTTTGGTATATTACATGGAATTGAACTGAACTGAATAATCACCATCATTTCCGTTAAAGTAAATTAAAGTATATGTGAAAAGGTAAAAATATTTTCCCTCATATTTTAATTATTTAAGCTTAAAGTTAAAATTTAACCACTGTTGCCTTCACAACATCAACTTCCCTCTGAACTATTTCATAATGTTCATGTATTAAGAATTTAAAGTTTTCTGTGTGGAAAAGTGTTTGATTAAACGATGACTCCCAGCTATCCTTAATTGGCTCACCAAAACACCAATCTCAGTATTAGCAGTAAACATTACATAGATTACTGTAGTGGCTTGGATGAATCATCTCTTATCAAATCATCGCACCTCCGAGCTACATTAATTTCTGTGGCCAGACTTAACTGATTCTGTAAACTTTACCTACTTACAAAAACCTAATTTTACTGATCTTTACCTTATGTAATAACTTCTTTGCTATTCAGGGTTTGTTTTTTTTAAGATTTGTAGTCGTAACCCATCAATATCCCTATTTTAGAGTTGGAATGGGTGAAGCCCAGCTTCCCTATTACGGTTATTAATTCACCTGTGAGAGGCACTTACCTGGAAAGTGACGTTGGTGACAATCTCCACCTCTGCCTTTACCCAGAGATCACCTAGAGAGCCACCTCTTTCCCACACTGGGTAGATATATTTATCTGCAACCAACACCGTCAAACCCCCCGACCTCGGCCCAAACTGGTGAGTGTACATCACCATCTACAACAGGCAGGTGCAGTAAACTTGTGAAATTAGGAATTGAATTCAAATTATTGTTAACAATGTTAATTTAAAGATGAGGGATGAAAAAATGCTTTTCTCTCCAGGAATTTAAGAAAGAAAGAAAGTGTACTTTATTGATCCCCATGGGGAAATTACTCTCTGCATTTAACCCATTCACTCAGTGAAGCAGTGGGCAGCCATTGGGTGCCCGAGGAGCAGTGTGTAGGGACGGTACCTTGCTCAGGGGTACCTCAGGGTAGGCGTTCAGTGGATTCAAACCACTGACCTTCCGATCATGGGGCCACGACTCTACCTACTGAGCGATCCCTGCCCTCCTCCCCCCCCCTCCTTTTTTTTTTTTTAAAATAAGAAAGTATACTTTAAAAAAAACAATAACCCTTATGTGACTGTTAATTCAATTTGTGAATAACATTTTCCACATTTTTACCTTTTCAAAGCATTTGAATGTTTCAGACTACTGTGAAACAGTAAAAGTAAAAGCCGCTGAAGAACGAAGGCATCAGTTTTGGACTCACCTTACAAGGATGTGAACTGTTGGTGGGTTCAAGAGAGTGACTTTGGAAGGAGGCCCAGTCCCTTTTGAGACCCTCATCAGGGACCGTAACATAGAGAAAATGACCTGAAATAAAAACAATGACATAGTATTTTTTTAAATCTGCCTTTTATTTCTAATACAAAAGCATTTCAAATACTAGCAGTAAGGAGTAATAGGATAGCTTCAGTATCAAAAATACAAAAGGGTCTTCTGATTTGTCTGAATATCATACCTGATGCTGAGTTACTAGAATGATCTCTGCCTGGTCCTTTCAGAGGATCTGTGTTGGTGATCTGTGTCTGATTTGTCCTTACCCATTTCAATGATGAAAGTGACCTTAGGTCCCAAATGCACAGGCCTTCCTCAAAGTCACAGGACTCATATTGAGCTGGGGACGCAACAAACAAAGACGGAACAAATAGTCATCATCATGAAGTGTACTGTCCATAAAAGATGGACATGGTCATCGTGGCAACTTTTTTAAAGCCTTAAACCTGGTTTATAAATATTATTTAAAAATACATACCGATCTTTGCCCAATACCTGTGTTGCCTCTCGATCACAAGCAACCTCCTTCAAGCAAACTCTGTTTTACAAAGTACTGAGTACAAAATCAGGTTTTTTGTTACTGGGAAACATGGCAGCCATTCCAGCCGCAGCACTTTGTTGGAGTAATTTTGCTTAAAATATTAACATGAAGACAGTTTGGTCCTTACCAATAAAAAGCTCCCTTTGACAAAGATATTTAATGTAAGATGATTCATTCTGATTTCAGCATTTCTTACAAAAGCTAAAAGATGATATTGATATGAGTCGCTTCTACAGGAATGTTTATTCTGAGGCAACTGAGCAAAATACACAAGAACCGCTTTTCCACTGCCTTATATAATAACACATCTTCTTTTTGCAACCCAAGGCACTCATGATTATTTTAAATCGTACTGACAATGGATTTGGATTTGTTGTTCCTTGTCAGTTTTATTATTTTAACCACGTTTTATTATTCCTGTTGACAAAAGTCAGTCTGTCTTCCAATCTGAACTAAACCTGCCACACACTGTTGGAGACTGAGTTTGGAGTTTTAGCTTGATAACAATAAACAAAGAAGTGCCATAGAAAAAACAAATGCATCTTAGCAATATTTTCACACATGCTTGAAATTATAATTGTAATTACGTTTTAATTTGTATTAATTGCACAGGCCTATTACTCTATGTCACTTCTGCTAAAAGGGACAAAGGACCCTGTGCACAGGTGTCCTATTCAAGAGCAAAGAGCCGCGTGTCATTCACTGATGATATGATGATGACATTTTTGGTTAGGTCAGCTGATGGTTAGGACTACAAAAGTGGTTTTAGCACACTGATCAAAATACATGGTGGTGCTACACCACCATGTAAAATACGCTTGTACACACCGGCGCATCGACTGGGACTATAGCTGTGTCTGAACGTACTTCCAGTGACATTTGCAGACATTTTTTTAATTTGATTGAACTTTTGTGAACAATAAGTCTGTTTTCCCCACCAATTTTATTACTTTGTATTGTGACTAAAATATTCCTACATATTTATTATGGGATTCAGGTGAAATTAGATTTCTCACTGCAGTTGAGCTCATCAGATCCATCACCACAGTCATCGCTGCCATCACAGAGATGGCGCTCCTCCACACAGGCCTCGTTGTTACACTTCACCATCCCTGCTGAACAGTTTCCCCCGGGGACTGGTGCTGATGATCAAGAGAAAATAAAAAACTATCACTTATGAATCAGTTTACTGGAATTAATTGATTGTAAAACACTCTGCAAGGACTTGAAAAAAGGCAGGGACAAATGGGATCTTTTGAGGGGCTTACAGGGAAGAGCACAGTCTAGAAACTCCAGCTGGTCTATGGCCACATCTCCTCTTTGTCCCACTGACCGCAGCGAGTGAAGACGGATTTGAAAAGTTGAGGGAATCCGGCCCAGAAAGATGAGAGCTTCCCTCCAGGCACGAACACTGGAGGCCTCAGGACGCCAAACAACAGCCTCTTCACCACCTGGGTAGAGGACAGATGCCCACAAGGGCGTAGATCCCAGACCGGTGTTACCTACAGTAAAAAGTAAACATTAAAGTATTCATTAGCACGACAGCTGCAGGGGAAATACATTTTATCTTTAAAGATTGTTAAAGAAACATTGTACATTTTTAAAGGTAGGGCTTGTTATGACCAAAAACAGGACTAACAGAGAGAGACGGAGAGGAAAAAACCTGGTTATCTAAATATATGACATGCAGTTATTTGCCATCATTACCCGAGTCCCACAGGAAGTATCTGAGGCGAAGGCGACACGTTGTTGAAGACTGATTAATCTCTGGAGAGATTAAAACTGCAGTGTGGAGCAAGTCTTCATTCACTGCACTGATTCCCATGAACCAACCTTTGTAAAAAGACATATTGATTAGAACATTTTAAGATATTACCATTCCAGTTTAATGCAGGATGACTCTCTAAAATACTTGCAATAATACAGCTTTGACTATAAACATGACAATAAAAAAGACTGTACAATACCTATGGCTGTGCCGGTGGTGTAATCGGTGGACGGTCCACTGTCAGGCACTGTTTCCCCTCTCTGATGTCTCTCCCATTTGTATTGTGCACTGGGCGACGTGTCAGCCCATCCACACATTCCTTCATCCTCAAAGTCACACACAAACCCCTTTCCATTGTAGCCTTTCACAGGGGTGACAGAGCATTCAGTTGTTATAATACTGTGTATTACAGGAGAGGTCTTCCACTAAGAAAACTATTTACCCTACCATAATTTGGAGTAAAATTTTCCTGCTGTGTAGGTATAAAATCTAGAAATTGTGACCAAACCTTAGAAACCGCTAAGTTTTCCCGTAGCAAGCAGATGCCACAGATGCAAAATCAGGGTCTTTTAATTTTTATCTTAAATATGATGATTGTTTTATTTGAACATAAGTGACCAGCATCTCAAAATTAGTTAAAATTCCCCTTTCAGAATGTCAATAAAACACAGAAGCTTAATGAGACCATAATGATCATGTAACATGATCACATTGATATAGTCAAGTCAAATCTATGGGTGATGCTAATCATATAATCACATTTTATGCTTAAGGACAACAGATGGAAATTAGCCCTTGGCTATAATCTGGTATGTTTACATTCATGTAATTTTTTTTACATTTATGTTCAATATCATGCACTGTCCTAAATACAATAAATACAATATTCAGCATACTCAGCACTGAAGCATTTTCCAGTTTTTGAGACAAATCTGACAAGAAATGGCAAAAAAATAAAATAAAAATCCGATTATAGATGGGACTAAATTACATTTTTAAAACTTACCACAGCCTTGCTCATCACTCCAGTCTGGACAGTCTTGCACAAAGTTACATTTCCCCCCAGGAGCTTGACACGACTGAGCTGAAGAGCCAGCAGCTGGATAAGAATATGAAACACAAAATTCTTTTTTTTTTCTTTTGTCCTGTGAAATTACACTTGCTGATCAAGGGTGTATGAGATGGTCAAAAATCAGACCAATGATCACTATGGACTGCAAAAAATAACTGTAGCCTTTCCTATTAAAAGACAACAGGTTATTAGTAGAAGCCTTAACCTGTCAGAGCTGATGTAAATATGCAAATATCTTCCAGCCAAAGATTGAAAATACTCAAATATTTTCCATCTTTGCTTCTGGGTGTGTGACTCAGGCCCAAACTCTCTCATGACTCAAAGGTTTACAACCCATCTAATGCCAACAGGCTCAAAGACCGCAGAGAGGTAATCAGGGTGACACCATCCACTGAAGGCATCTGTCCAACCAAACGTCTCTGACTAAGACTCAAGACTTTATGATTCAGTAACCTAATAGCTAGAAAATAGACAGGACACCAGACATTTGATTTTTGAGTCTGAATATCCCAGAAGACATCACATCATCATTTTGTTAGAAAATAAATCACACATGAAAGCTCACATTTTTAGTAAGGAGTTATTACCTGACATCAAAAATTACCTGAAATATTGAAGTCTTCTCTGGACTCTTAGAGTTGTGAAATACTCAAAACCCCATTGAGCATTTCTTTATCCTTTATATTTGTGATATTAAATATTAAGGTTAATTATATGTTCTGTCTCAACATGTCTGTTCTGTCTGTGGATCTTTAATTATCAGATGGAAAACAAATGCCAGGTTGCCTAAATTCCCAAAGATAGCAAAAACCTCCATAGCAACAACAGTTGTGCATCTGAGACTGAGATGAAAGAGAAAATCTTTCAACTGCTTGTGGCTTCTTTATCAAATACTAATTTTTTAGTTTTTTACTGACTGTGGCTTGATTAAAAAATCCAAAATCAACTGACTTGTCAAGACATTATTTCAATCTATGTGTAGCAGGGCTGCACAAGTTCAGTTTGGAATAGTTAGCACCATTATTGCTGCACATAATTAAAATCTAATTGAAGGTTTTCTTACCCCACTGCAGAGCCCACAGCAGAATGAGCGCTAAGCTCCTCACATGAAACATCTTCTTTTTCTCCCTTCTTGCACCACATCAATCTGAAGGTTTGCCGACAACCTGCAGAGACTTTATTGTTGACTCTGACCTCTTCTCTGTGCATGAGAGATAACAGTTGGACTTTAAAATCACCCATCATGCAACAGCAGCCAACAATTATAAAATAATCTCCTACAAACGATGGCGGATGTCCGGACATTGCTCATTTACTTGCCGGATATAGAAATGCAGAGCAAAGCAGATGCAAAGTGCAGTTTACGGAAGCGATTTTAGCTTACCTCAGTCATGCTGCATAGGTATTTAAGACAGAAACATGGGCAGCATCCTGCTTTAAGTCACGCATGCATTACTCCAACATCATTACCTCAGTAGATTCATTTATCTTTGTCTTTATTAATAGGTGCAGTTTATAACACTGCATTCTAGAATCCATTGGTATTCAAAGGCGCTCACGGTTGACTCAGTGACAGGAGAGGTGCCCGGATCCTGTGGCTCTGAAACAAGCCCAAATCATCACCCCTCCACCACCATGCGTGGCAGTTGGTATAAGGCATTTGCCATTAGCCATGTTTGGTTTTCTTCAAATGTGGCACCGCACATTATGACCAAACATCTCTACTTTGGTTGAGTAAGGTCCTGAAGACTTGTGGTGTGTTTACGTGCAATTTTGCAAATATAAGATGTGCTGCCATGTTCTTTTAAGAGACCATGGCACGCCGGGGCAATCCTTCCAAAGAAACCATACATGTTCTTTTTACAGTTGTTACATTTAACATGTTAACTGAGGTCTGTAGAGTCTAAGTTGTAGCTGTTGGGTTTGTTTTATATTTCTCTGAGCGTTGCACGGTCTGACCTTGGGTCGAATTTACTGAGGTGCCCACTTTTGGGAAGAACGTGGCGCTGTGTTAACACTTGAAAGCTCCGACCGGGAAAATGCTAAATCTTCTTGGAAGAGATGCTCACACTTAGTGATGATCAATTAATCAATTGCATCAGATTAGGAGCACCTAGCTGCTACTTACCATGGAAGCCGTAAGGATACTTAGTCCTTCACAGAACTGCATTAGAGCCCTGTGAAAAATGTCTTTTTCTTTTTTTTTACATGACTGTCTATTTTAAATTAAACATTTGAATGCATTTTTATCCACAGTTATCTTTACTGATTATTAATATGTATTTTCTAACACATGTTATACATTGTGAATTGTGTTTCAGGTACTGTTTGAACATATGTAGAATATAAAATGTGTTGTCAGGTTTCTGTCCTGGCATAAATATGCTGTGGATCATATGCTGTATAGAAAAGTTATACATAGTTTCCAAATCTGAAAATGGAAGCCAGTGTGGAACAGCATTAAACCAGTATTGTTTGTTATGGCAGCAAGGGGCCACCTTGCTTTAGTTCACCTGCTTTATGAACGCAGTAAACCTATTCCTGATAAGTTTATGGCCTCAGTCACTAGTTTAAGTCTTATTCAGTGTTCATTTTGTAAACATTTTTTCCCCATAAAGCCATAAAGTATGACATGCTTAATTTACAAAACAAACAAACAAACAAACCCTCAATTCTGTTAGGTCATGGATTTAGAGAAATTTGCAGTTGATTGAGAACTGCCAACTGCCTGACCTCCCTACTGAGTCACTGAGCTCATCTCCACTGTGTTTGTGGTGTTGGCCCATTTTGAAGCATTTTAATGGAATAATCTGACTAATAATGTGTCTTTATGTGTGATACAACTTACCCAAGACGTTTGTTCTTCAGTTTTGTTGAGTGAAATTCTAGTATTTTATTAGTCTCTACAAGCACTAATTAGCATATATCTGATAATTAAAAAGCCAACAGATGGCAATAGCCTTGGTTGCAAACACTTCCAGGCTTATGGAAGTCTATGGGAAAATTGGCTTGTTAAATCTGACCTGACCTCAGTGAATATGTTCCTGATGAACTTATGATCTCAGTCACTTATTTTCAGTTATATTGCTTAAAAAAATGCAAGTCATTTTGTAAACCTGTCAGAAATCGAGAGAAATACCTGTGCTACGCACACTGGGTAAATATCAGATGATATATCAGAATATTGGATTTTTGGGTATATATTATAAATATTGGATCCTATATGTCAGAATGTCAGAATCATTTCAGAATACTTCAGCACAATGGTAGTAATCAGGAGCATCAAGTTCATTTACTTTTATCTAGCAACTGTGCCCATTTTAATCAACAGTTTACAGCACGCTGGAATCTGGACCATAGCTGCTGTAAAAAGTAAGATAAGCAAAGAGATGGGGTGTTGTCATTTTTCTGCTCTGCAGGAAAGAGGCACATAATATAAGTACACATTTCACAATAAAACCCCACATCAAAACTTGTAAGATTTGCTTTGTAACTTAAATTTCCAAAGAAATTTATGAGGGATCATGACTCTAAAACGAGTCAGTGAAGGAGAGGCGGTAATCTGCAAAGCCAGCGCAGGCAGTCATTTATTTTAAATGTTTCCACATGACAAATTCATTAAATTATTAGCTACACTATGAAAAGCTGTTATGTTTTACACAAGGAAGGAAGGTGAAAACTTAAAGCTGTTGTATTAATAAAAAGAAAAATCCTAAATGTGTTTAGCCTGATAACGAAGGGTTACAAAAAAAAATACATCAGTCCAGGGTTACAGGGAATTAAGTAGAAGCTGTTTAAAGTTTATTTCAGTAGCCTTCATTATCCCAGGTCACCTCATAGTCTGGATACCGAACCTTGAGTTTCTCAGTGGTCACTGCATGGTTTGCTCTTCCGAATCCCTGTGATCAAAAAAGACACATCAGTGTTTCATCAGAAAGATGAAATAACATTTGATTTAAACCACTAAAAAAACCCAAAAACCATCATTGTATTCATACTTTCTCAGTATTTACAGATCAGAATCACCCACCATGGAGTATCCGTAGACATGGATCTTCTTGGCCTGGGGGTCATGTTTGATTCTCCCTCCTCCTATACACTCACAGTCCAAGTGCCCGTCCCTTTCCAGCTCCTCTGCTACCTTCTCATAGATGTCAGCTGGGAAAAGGATGGATACAACTCAGAAACAAAGTTTTTGGAATATTTTCTACATCAAAGTATGAATTATTGCCTTAGAAAATATAGCTTGGTGACTTAGAGTTTGTAACTGGAGTTTTATTTATAATTTCAAATGCCTGCTTGGTATGTGGATGTGTCCATACAGTGTTCATTGAGTTTCATGAGGTTGGTCAGCTGTTAAATAAAATTGCATGTACTGTGCTTTCAGTGTTGTCCAGCAGAGAGCAGCACAGACCTGTCATTCCTAAATGCAAAGCCATCAGTATTGCATTCATAAAGTCTGCGGTTATCCTGAAGGCTGCCTGTTATTATACAGTGTTTATAATATTTTGTGCCGCTCCATATTGTGTACCAATACTACATAATAAGCACCAACGGATTACATAAACATCCCTTCATTACAAAATTCCAAAGCCAAAATGAGGCAGTCGGTCAATGAGTGCACAGACATGTAAAATATACATTAGATGTAAAACAGTGTCTTTGCTTCCCCTATAGAAACAAGGAGCACAACAAGCTCGTCGTGCAGCTCATAGGGAGGAGAAAAGGTCAAAACTGTGAAAAAGTGAAAAGCTGAGCCTGAGGAGAAAGCGCAGGCACGGTGAGGCCTTAATGTATGGTCTGCACAGAGCTATCAACGACAGGCTGGAGGTGGTGATAATTCCTCCTCCACAATATAAAAGAGACAAAGCGGAGGAAAGGTGGAGGTTGGGTAGGGGATAGGGGCAGAGCCATGCATAAAGTCTACAGATCTTTTGACTGGTTGGGGAAATGTGGATTCTCTAGGCCGCACTTTATCTGTGGCATGAGGGATATTTGAGCATATTGTGGCCGTGTGCTTGAGCCACACAGAAATTCTTTGTTCATTTCTTAGTAATGTTTGCTTAATGTACTTACTAATAACTGGGTAATAGAAACAAAGTCTATACATTTTACTTTTTCCATTTAATATTTATATTATGAATTGTGTTGAATAGAAAGAAATCCATATAAATTATACATATTTATATTAGAATAGCAATTTAGAGTAGTAGTAGATAAGATATTACCCTGACAAAAAAAAGAAGTAAAAATGATGCTGCTGGCCAACAGGCTGACCTTAGAAACTGTGCTGAAACTTTGCCTTGTGTTGGCCAAAGACAAAGGAAAAGGAAAGGGAGAAGGCATGTTAGGAGGCAGCGAGACTGAAGGAAAATTAGGAGTGTGAAGGAGAGAGCAGGGACTTTAAGTGTAGAAACTGTCTGGTAAACAGAGAGCATTTATGAATGGGGGAAGATTAGTAGATATATTGTGTGTGCAGAAAAACAGCTGGAAGGGAAGCGAGGCCAGAAGCATTGGAGGTGGATCGAGATAGTTCTACTATGGTGTAGATATGAAGTAAAATAGAGTAGAGGTAATCTTGACAAGAGTATGTGAAGAATGTTGTGGAGGTGAAGACTGTCAGACAGGATTATGAGTTTGAAGCTGGAAATTGAAGGCGTGATTCTGAAGGAGGGCGTGAGTGGATATTAAAGTAGACTTCAGTGGACATGCAGGAACAGAGGTGATAAGGTGTTAAGGAGAGAAATGTTGAACGATAGATGGTGGTGGATATGCAAAAAGGACTGGGATGGCTGTGGTAGACATTAAGAAGAGGGTGGAACACAGAGTGATGCTTTTTACTTTTTTTTACTACGTACAGCACTTTGGTCAACCTGTGTTGTTTTTAAATGTGCTTATAAATAAATTGATTGATTGATAGGATTGAGTGAAGTAGCAAAAAAAGAAAAAACAAAAAACAAAACTTAAAAAAAAAATAGGGGAGGCCTAGCTGGAAGCAGCTAAATTGAACATGTTAAGATTATTTTTGGCGTGATCAGGGATATAGGGGGTGTCCAAATTCATGGGCTGCATCCTCCTGAGGCCGCATGTGTAGACAGATTACGTCACAGCGATGCACCAAAGGCTGTCCAAATTCGTAGACTCCGAATGCAGCCGACAAATGCGTCCTCCTTTTAGTTTTAATATTACTCTTATTACTTCTACTTACTCGCTTTGGGGTTCTTAGGGAATAGAAAAGCGCTATACAAATACAGGCCATTTACTCTTTCTGGGTCACAAAATAAACTTTTAAGATATTTTCAGGTCCAGTTTGTCTGTTTTTTCCCTTTTAAAATATCTCACCTGTCTCTCTTGCATTTACTATACCCTGTTTTGCACTGACAAAAACTTATCTTTCCTTATGATGGATCAGAGTCATTGCTTCATTCTCTCTCTCTCTCACACACACACACACACACACACACACACACACACACACACACACACACTGATTTCAAAGTGAACATAAGTTCAGGGAAGAAATCATGTGCGCACACCTGTGGACACCTAGACACATCCTAATGTTGGTTATATGCGGAGGTAGAACAGGAAACTATGGGGAGGCAGATTCAAATTATTATGAAACTCAAAATAATAAATTTTTTAACGCACCACTTGAGAAATGACATGAAAATCTTTTACTTTAGACCAATCTCTGACCTCATCATCAATGGGCACAATTGTTAGAGTGTGTCTTGTGACAACAGTATAACTGTGTTTATATGAACTTATTTGGGTTCTCTCTTTTGCCAGTCCCATCTAGATGGGGTTAATTAAGCTGGTTATAAGTAATATTATTATTTGCAACATGGTCCCTCCCTTTATCATCTCATTTAGCAGGAGATACACTGGTCACTGTCCTTCATGAAAGGACAGGGAATAATGCTGTCCTACAATTCAGAGCAATGCACTGTCCAATCATCATTAAAAACAAACAAAATATCTCACAAGTGATGCTGATCAAGCGTGTTAATTAACAGCATGCTATCCATGTTGTGCAATGACCTGCGGCCATGTTTTTAATGACAGGTTGTTAAAGCTTTGGATGAATTCTGACTATGGCCACAACAAAACAGCCACTGGGAGGGCAACTGTTTATGTCCATCGTTTACATACAGTCTGTAGGTATGGCGAGGGTAGGAGGACAATCAAGAACAACACGGAGGTGGGAGACAGGTCCTCGAGATGAGTCAGTATTAGGACAGAAGCAAAGCTGGGTCATCTGTTTGTTTGTTTGATCTCGGGGGTACATCTCTGGTGCGTCCAGGTGCAGATGGAGGTGTATTTTACGCTTAAAACAGAGCGCTCTGAGCGTTGTCCTTACTCACCGTGGTACTCAGCCCAGCCGTATCCTCGGACTATATCCACCTCCGAGTCGTCCCCCTCCTCTCGGCTATGAACACGGATCAAGACGTACTTAAATACTCCGGAAGGGTCGATGTCTGCCTGCGGTATGTTGGCCATGAGAGCAGCCGCCTTCGTCTGTGTGCACATGTCTAAACTTCTCAAGGAGCACACTAGCAAAGCAAGCAGCAAGCGTAACGCTCGGATTTTCCAAACAAGCTTCGTGTCTATGCGTAGAAACTAATACGGAAGTAACACATTTATATCTCTATATTGTAATCTGGACGGGAATGCAAAAGCTATAAATCATTGCAAAATAAAAGACATCATCTAGTTTCCTTCTAGCACCGCCATAATACAGCTAGCCGGCAAAATCAAGTTAACTTCCGGTATGACCCTTCGAAATAAATAATACTACGACTTACTATCGCCACCATTAATAATAATAATAAACATACAGATATTCCATACGTCTTATGATGTGTAATCTTTTCATTGTTTTATTTCTTGCTGTTCATGGAAAAGCTATGGAAGAAACTGTGAAAATTCCTTATTAGAAATGTTTTAAAACTTAATTTTATTCTGAAGGCAGTTCAAACATACCGGAAAAAAGAAATGCATTTTGGTATCTGCAGTCCAAATGAATATTTTAAAGGGCAATGACTTTTTTTCTACAGTCATTGATCAGAACAAAAAACATACAAAAATGCAGAGGGTTTAAATTTGGGGTAGAAAACATATCATGTGAAAGATAATGATATTATTTCATAATTCTAGTTATAAACAAATGTTATATCAAATATCAATATATATTTGTGGTCAAATGTTTACATACACTCATGAGCATGAATGTCATGTGATTTGGTGACCATAGAGTTCTTTACACTTCTTTTTTCCAGGGCGCAATGATTGCAAAGCGTATATCCTTAAGGACTTTAAAAAACAAGAATTGGTTGAGCTTATATTGCGATTCGTCGATTTTCTTAACAGGCTGTGGCGTGGCCTGGTCAAGCCAACTGGCACTGTAAAATCTACAGCGGCACTTATTAAAAGATCTGAGCCTATGAATCTATTTGAGTCTGTATACAAGTCCTGTTATGTTTTCATCGTTGCAATCTTGCTGTTCATGTTGGTGCCAAGTAGGGCTGCCACAAACGATTATTTTTGCAATTAGTCGACTAATCAGATTATGCATCCATTGGACGTAAAACGTACAGCTTATTGCACCAGCATGCATCTGCTCCTTGCTATCTAAAACATAACGGGACACCGGAGTATATTCTCGAGCACCTCACACTTCTGATAATCAGTTGTCTGCTTGATGTTTATTCAGCTGTGTAAAAACGATAACTTTAATCTCAGCCAAACCGATTTACTCAGGAACAAATAAAATACAAAAAAAAAAAAAAAAAAAAGCCAAACAATAACACTTTTAAGTTATCTAAGTGACTTATATATATTGTATATATATATATATATAGTGAAAGACTGTGGTGAGTTTGAAAACTATTTGCCGGGAGTCCGGTGTTCTCACGGGCTCTAGTGAGCCTTGCCCCCGGCTGACTATCGAGCTGGTGGGTAACAGACGTCTCCAAAAACGTTGGAGCGCTTTTGAAAATATGTGGTGTCTTGATAAACTGAGCAGATATTTGAGGTTTATACAGCTACATTCTCGCCTGAAAATCTGTTAAACATTTATTTTGTGACCCAGAAAGAATAATAAGAGTAATATTAAGATGAACTAGCTGTCACCATTGTTGTAAACTAAGCAGGGCCGCATTATGAATTCTGGGACAGAGCTTCTTCTTCTTCTTCGGAGTTTAACGGCAGCTGGCATCCTTGTACATGCAGTGCTGCCATCTTCGGTTTCAGCCCTAGTGCCAAGTGAAGGGTGGATTTGACAGAGAAGCAAAGGACAACTGCTGCCCACCTACAGTAGGTCATTGGATAATATCTGTGGTCAAATGCCTTTCTGAGTCAAATAGCAGCAGATATTCACAAAATGCATTTAATATTTTATTCAGCATGACTTGAAACTTGCATCAAAAACTGGGTTCGCTGAGGTCAGAGTAAAGGAAGCCGAGGGCCATTTTCCAGTAGACTTCCAGTGTTTTTGAGCGAGTTGCCACCTGCTGGCCATTAAAAAAGATGCACTTTTAAGGCACTTTCACGTTGGCATTGTTTTTCAAACTAAAGTCAGAGTACTCACTGTCAGCTTTAAAGTAGTTTACATTCACAGCAAGTTAATGCAGTGGTTTCACTCATTTTATACATACCACTGAATTATAGGTTAAAGCAGCAAACTGTATAAACATGTTAAAGTCAAAACATTTTGTATATGTCATGTTAAAACTTTTGCAGTCAATGAACAAACCACAGTTTACATTTAGCACTAGTTAAAAATAAGTCAATTGGTGTAAAAAAAAAATTCAAAAGCAAACTATGGTATTATATAACAGAGAATATGCTTAAATTAAAACTTAAATCTTGCTCCAAATCTTCCTTGTCGGGTCAGTGTTCAGAGCAAAATAAAAAACAAAACAAAAACCTGACATCATTTCTTAGCTAAATTGTGCTTTCACTGCCTCTTTTCTTATTCTGTCCATTATAAACTCTAAATAAGTAGAAGGAAAGCACTGCGGCAAGGAGCATGACAAAAAGAAAGATGAGGGATCCCCACACTCCTGGGGTCAGGGCCTTTCTCAGCTCCAGTTGCTCTGCTGGCAACAAATTGCTTAAACTCAGCATGTAGCCCAGAGCCCAACCCACCATGGTGTCAGCAACCTGCAGGGTCAGCAACATAATGATGTGAATATATTTGGATCAACTCCCATCCATTTGCAATGGAGCATTGACATGTTTTGTTTTTAACTGGAAAGAGATAATAATCACCTTCTTCTGGAAAGAAATGTGTGGGAATGTTGTGTCATTGAAGCCATATCCTCTCAACATGAGAGTATTGAGAAACACAGAGGCAGCACAGTAGTAATGCAAACGGGACTTTTGCTCTGGAGCGAGAAGCATCATCTGGAAAAATACAATAAATATTTTCACATGCTGCCAGAAACAGATGTTCTGGATAAGTAAAGCATGAATAGAAAAGGTGATTACTTGGGTGAAACTCATGCTGCACACTTTTTTGGTCACATCCTGTAGTTCCGAAGGAGAGCTAGCAGTTATGCCAGTGACTTGTTGAAGGAATGAGTGAACATAGAAGAAAGCAGAGAAAGCCTGAAAACAGAAAAGGGAAAAGAAAAAAGCTTGTATGTAAAAAGTGATACAGCTACAGCACAACAATCAAATAAAAGTTAGCCATGTTGAAAGGCAACCGTGTAAAGTTAACTATATTCAGCAACGTCAAGCAACTGCAGAGTTGATTGACCTCTGACACAGTAGAAAACGCAATAGAGGGTTACCCAGGCAACCGGAGCCTGGAATTAATACTAGTGGCCAACCATCAGGGTCATCCTGTGTGGATGGAACTTCAAGATATGTTTTGATTTATATGCACTTACCACCAGTACAGTTAAATGGTAGCTCACCCTGGATAGAATATAAATGCGTTCCACTCAAGATCGCGTTAGTGCGACATGCCTTCTCTTGAATAGAACTATGGGGTATCTAAAAAGGCAAAAGCCAAACACAAATGATGCCTTTGAAAAACTCAGCAGCAATGTCTCTTTCCAAAGATCAAAACCCCTTCAAAATGTGTAAGATTTGTGAGGAGGTCACATAGGAATCATTTTAGAAGACATCTCTACCATGATTGTTCACAAAATAATAAAACATTGTTTAGCAGCTCTAGGTTTGAAGCAAAAAAATAAAATAAAAAGGACCAATATAAATATAATTTTTTTTGTTTTGAAACAAGACTTGACGGCTCACTGGTAGAAGCTGGTCTGCTGGAGATAGTCCACTATTGTTTCCTTCGTTTATGCAGCGTTTCAGTCCAGGTGAGAGTGATAACACCAATCTGAGATTACATACCACCTCTATGTAGGCGGTTTCACCATTCTGATATTAGTCCTGCTATGGTGGCATGATCAGTAAATTTGACAACACACCTCTGTGATGTGCCAGTGTTCAGGATAAGAGCGATCTCCCACCCTGATATTCTGGGATCTGTTACTCACGAAACCTACAGCAGCATTCTTACACTGGAGTTTTCCAGATTTAGTTGTGGAGAGCTATGATGACTGCATCCTCCGTTGACATGTTTGCTTGATATGCAAATTGTTGTAGGTTGATCAGCGGGGAGGCCCGTCTTAATGTGAGAGAGGATGAGACTCAAAACATCTGGTGATGTTCGAGGTTAGAATGACTTGGCATGTAGGGCAGGTATAATTTGATTACCAAACTACACCTGAGAAAAGGTGTCACTGTTCAGGAGGAAAGCAAATGTTAATATTCAACTACCCTTGATAAACAGACCTGTGCTTATGACAGCATGGACAGGAACAATCTTGAATGTATAGTGTGGTCTGCAATGATGTTACTTTCAGAAACAGTATAGCAGCTTTAAAACATTAAAGTTTTGTGAAAAGAAATCTGGGATTGTGGCGGCACCTTTGACATACAGGCTGAGCTTTAAGTTCAAGAAAGCATTTGTTCTGCTTCTCTTACCATGAAACCTCCGGTGACATTTGGTTGGAAGACTTTGTCAAATGAGCACTGGGAGAAGGGACAGCTGTTGAAGGAGAAGACTTCAGACACGTTACCCAGACAGTATTCATAGTGTCCGCTGCCATGTACTGTCACAGAAGCATGAGGGTCGTAGGAGCTGGGTTTGTACTTTACTGTACATGGAGAGTCGAGTATACTGCTGAGCTTCACCGTCCTGCTGTGGTCTGCAGGATAGCAGGGGTGAGTGACAGACTGAGGGTAACCCTGAGACTGAGGAAGAGGAAACATTGAGTACAATGATCTTATATACATTATACTGGTGATTTTATTGGAGAAGTTGACCTTAAAAATACATCAGTATAGTTAGATATGTTCCTCTCTACATAGCTGCATGTTTCTACCTTAACTTGCAGCTGACATTTACTGAATGGAGTTCCTAGTAACTCATTTTAATGTGTGCCAGTTTTAAAGCCACATACCTACACTTACGTTATTCTATTATAGGAGTGAACATTTCTGTGTTACAAAGCTAAAGTCTAATACTACGCATCATATTAGACTGAAGCCAGGGAGAACCTGAAGTGGCGATTTCAGAAAAAGAGTTTCAGAATCACTGGGCCTGTCCCCTTCTTCATCATTTATGTATTTGGCCGTCTGTGTTCGCATTATTACCCAAGTGGGTTTTTTTTTTGTTTTTTTTTTACACTGTGGTTAGAAGAATAACTAAGTGACATTCTCTAAATCTCAGCATTTTGCTGATTGGCTCCGCTGCAACATTCCTGGTGCTGCTTAGAAAGTCTGGCTCTGGCAGCAGCAACATCTCAGCTCTATTCTTTGCTCCCTGTAGTCATTCTGTGTTTTTGTGGCAAGATCTAACATTTGGTTAGGCCTAGTGACTGGTTAGGTTTGGGATGAATCTTGTTTTGGATAAATTGATTAGTTCATGTATAAAAGTAATTGATGTAAAATCCTGAAAAACAGTCATTTTGTGGACAGGATTTTTCTTTTGAGCTTTTCTTGTGATTTAAGTGTCACGTTACACTACCTTCGTTATATGAGCCAGCAGTGTCATGAGGAACTGGTCCTTCCCATAGCACAGGAAGCTGTGTGTGTACAGAGTATACTCATGACCATAAAGGCGCAGCTTCATCAGATCGTCTTTGTTCTCAATTTTTTCCTGAGTAGCAAATGTTATCTGCGTAGACGCGCCACCCAGATCGAGAGCTCCCACTGTCGGTCTGCTGGGGCTGAACCAGTGCCCCTCAAAGCCATACTGCAAAGGAACAGTCACAAAAACCTGGCTTCATCCAATGTTTGCATCTCTGTTTTGGAAAAGTATTTACAAATTAAACTAATGCCTTACTGAATATATAAAGCCATTTTCAGAAAACTTGCAATACAAACGCTCTCATAATGTTATCAATTTGCTGGTGAAGTTTCACAGTGACAGCAATAACTGACTTCTAGTCTCCTCATAAATAGTATTGCAGATTCCTACTGATTTTCACATTTACACACTTGGATACCTTAATAAAGTTCTCTGAGAGATAGTTAACTGTGACCCATCCATATGCCCCCTCTTCTTTGCCACTCAGTATGGCTGCTCCCCGGTAGTCGAAAGGGTAGGACTGGATTTTTTGTCCCACTTCCTTCAGAATCTGAGTGGACAGCTCTGGACTAGATAAACTGAACAAGGAAAAACAAATAAAAACAAATATAATCAAGATTTTTAGTGATAAGACTTTCAGCAAATCATTAGGAAGAATGATGATCATGATGATAATTATGAACACTTCATTATTAAAAAAAACAAAAAACAAACAAACAAACAAACAAAAACCTTCTGCTGTAAGCTTCAGGCACAAGTTTTAAAACTGCAAATCAGGGGTGTCAAACATAAGGCCAGGGGAGCAGAAATGCCCACCAAAGATTTACATTTACTTAATTGCTTCATAACAGAAAAGGCAAAGAAGAAATTAAATAATAAAGTTACTAGAAGTACTATAGAACATTATGATTTTTTATTTATTTTTAATCTGTTCATTACCTCTACATGAGACAAATATGCAGACAGGAACTAAAGAACAGATTAAAGTCAAAACTAACATTTAAATTATATGAAATCTTTTCCAGATATTTTCCAAGCTATAAGTCATCCTTATGAGGTCTTTAGATCTCCCAGTAAATTTAAATTAAAGGATGATTATTATTATTATTATTATTATTATTATTAGAGTTTAGAATAAGCTGAAGTCAAGATTGTGTGTCACATTAAAGTTTAGTGTCAGTGCTACATGAAAAACATTTTAGTAAACATTCATGCTGATACTCGTCAGTAAAACCCACAAACAAAACAGCTCAAACTATAAAATGAGGTGGTGTATTTGTGTATGGAAATGCATTTGTGACAAAACAGCTTTTAAAACACATTTGCAAGAATCAAATGATTTACGCATGCATGCAAGTTAGACTGAGTGACTGTCCAGCTGTTTTCCGCTGCATATTTGATTGAGTTATGGTACACATACAAGGACAGGAGGCCTTCTTCCAGATGTTTAAATCCATACTTGATAGCTGCCTAAACCCAATCAGGCAGTTTTGCTGGCTGAACTGAAAATAAAAAGATGGATTCCTGTCTGCAGGCAACGTTAAGCCACTAAACCAAATATTTGAATACATTTAAACTCTTCTCGATAATGCTTTGCATTTTCAACACTCATACCTTCAATTTTATCTACATGTCTGAATGCCCTGTCACCATCCCCACTCAATGCTCTTAACTTTATAGACTTTGGTTTGACCCCATTGCTGCATGCCCTCCACCAGGCACAATAGAACTGGTACAAATGTAAAACATATCCTGCTCAGGATACTAGAGATCAACACATAAAACAACTTTACACTGTCCAATCAATTCTCTGTGAACTTCAGTGTGTGGATATTGAGGGGATCTACAGGTTTTGAGAGACCCTCAGATGTGTTTGTCTTTCCAATAAGAAATGCAGAGGGAGGAGAGGCTTAAGTGCTTGCAGGTGGCTACAAACACTTTTAAGGTAATTTCCTTATTTTAAAATAACATAACACAGCCAAATTATCCTGAAACATGTGACTTCAGCCCTATGAAATTTGCAATCACTGCTTATTCCTCGTGTTTATATTTTTTCATCCTCAGACCATTCAATGCAACAAGGGTTGCCGCTAAAATAATCTGGCTAAAACAGTCTTAAATGAAGGATTACATTTAAGCAGCTCTTTTACAGAAAACACGTTATGATGGTAAGAAATTTGCAAGAGAGAAACTGAATCTAGGGGAGACCATTTTTGGTGGATACCTCATTTTCTGAAGCAGGACCTCTTAGTCTATTATCCAGGAGTCAAACAGGGCTATTCACTGCATGCCAACACAACTGACAACAATTACACATTGTAGGTGGCAATATCATGAAGCTGGTTAGGTTTGTCCAGTGGAGTCATTACAACAAACAGTGCAACAGCTACTCTGAGAACTCTTAAACAACATTTAGCTTTTTTCACTTTTCTCTGATTTCTTCTGCACTGTAGAAACTTGCTATATTTGGCACAGAAATAATTATATTCCCAACACATTCATCTCCATGAGATTCATCTTGTTTAATGAATGTGTAAGCCGGTTAAAAAGGCCAGTATGGATCGCCATTTTAGCATTATTACAAGATTTACTTGGAACAGGATCAAAATTAAGGTGATGCATAACTAAAACACATGGAAACAAAACAGACACGACTTACTGCAGAAGCCTCATGCCGGCTGTGGCTCCCAGGTACACAGGTGTGAGCTGGTGCTTGTCTTTTGGGATGCTCTTCACTGCGTGATCCAGACATGCTTCTAAGCTTTGCCCTGCTGCTCCCGGTTGACCTGCATAACTTGCAATTCCTTCACCTGAGCGAATGATGAACATGTCGAACAAACAAAATCTGTTTGATAACATAATCAACTTGGTGTAATATTCACAAAAATCAGTGTTAGCAATTGTGACCCATATCCTTGTGGTGCTGCAATACAAAAGAATCCAACTACTATCCCAGCTTCCCAGCCAGCTGTATGAAAATCTGCTGAATTGTGTGTGAAATTTTAAAATATTAACGTTATCTAAAGTCACAGAATAAGTAATATTAAAGCAAGTTATCTGCATTAACTCAGAAAAAAAATGATTTGGGAAAAACACTTTATATTTAAATAAGAACGCATATTTCCTCCTCAAGACATCCATCTACAAATCCTTTCTTAGGATCGTTTTATTATGAAACATGTCAGCATAAACACCGTGCTCATGAATGACAAGGGGGGAAAAGTTGTTTAACACAGGAATAAAAGCCTTTTACAGGGCAGGAGTGGCAAACCACAAAGCTCAACTCTGACTCGATCCTGACTGTTGCTAGGCAAACATTTGCTTTGACATCAGTGCAGTGATGCAATAAAAATGACTCATTCAGAAAAAACTCCATGCAGACTTTCCCACAACCAACTCATCATTAAGATTTCCACTATTTCTCAATTATCAACCAAGTATATAAATTACTATGTGGTGTAATGAGAGTACTCTTCCATTAGATGAAAGGTAAACTGCATGTATATTGTTATGAAATAATGTGATGAACTACACCTAATAGGTTTAACTTAAGAGTAGTTCACTTATAATGAATGTATAAAGTTATGTTGAAACTGGTTAGTCTTCTTTGTTAGCACAATAAAGGCTACTTCTCATTAGATCACTCAATACCGTGAATGAATCTTAGGCAGACTATTTCCTGCTGTGTGGGAAAGAACAGCTGCGGACAAAAAAAACAAAACAATATCCTGACCTCCTTCTCCCAAGGTTTGTGTGTAAAAATTGCGAAAGAAAGAAAGAAAGAAAGAAAGAAAGAGAACCCCCCCCCCCCCCCAAAATGCCTTCAATTTCATTGATGGTTTAATTACCATTCAAACTTTGAGCATCTATTGTCCATATGCTATACAACTTTTGCATATACATAACTTTTCCATTTGTCTAAACGAACTGCACCAACTTCAAATGAACGTATGTGTCAAACAAGTCTGCACGATTTCCTGCAAATATTTGTTGCTGTAAGCACCCTTTGTTTTTCAAGCAAAACTCTACCAATGTTTTTGGTGTGGGAAGTGCTACTTATGATACCTACCCTCAGCATGACATTTGCTATGCTGGGTGACCACGGCTGTGCCATTTTGCTTATTTGCTGGCCACTTGTATATGTATAAAGATGTGTGTGAGGATCCAGCATCCAGGACAATCCCATACTACAGAGAAGGGAAATTCAGGAGAAAAAGCAGTGAAAATACATTTTTTCCACCCTTTACAAAGATTTTTGTGGCAACCGCTTTGAAACAGACCTCAAGTTAATATAGCAGAGTAGCAAAAATGACTTTAAGGATCGTGGCGATGTGACCTTCACCATCTGGCTAGAAATGAGGTCAACTGGCAATCAAAAGAGCCTTATGGATTTTATATTGTACAAGATCACATGTTTGCTTTGAAAACAGTGATTCAACTACTAATCCAGCAGTATAAGATCTTTATAAAATAGGACTTTGATGTCCTAACATGTTTTCGTCTTCTTTTAGCTGCTTCCTTTAGGGGGTTGCCACATCTGCCTCCATCTCACCCCATCTGTAGCACCCTCCCCGGTCACACTAACTCTCTGCATGTCCTTCATCCATGAACTGCCTCTGATTTCTGCATCTGTTTTCCTACCTGGCAGCTCCTTTAAGTATCCTCTCTCTCCCCCTGCACATGTATAAAATATCTCAGTATCCATAATACATTTTTATTTTATTTTAAATCAGTTTTGTGTTTGTCTGTGGAGTCCTCTTAATGGAGTTGTGCAATGCAAATACTACATCAATCCACACTGCTTAAATAATACAAAGTTTTGGCCCTATGAGAAAAAAACGAACAAGTTCAAGGCTAATGAAAATCATTATTTTAAATGAGTCATTTCATCTAAAAATCAACATGGACCATCTGCTTGACCCTCTCCGAACAACAAACCAAAGTTTGGACACAGAATAATTTCTGTAAAAGTTTAGCTTCAGCTCTTAAATACTTTTATATATTAACTTAAAAGGCATCCTGTTGCCCCACTTTCAGGTTGTTTTATTTCACACTGAAATCTGAGGTAATGGTTGAAAATTAATGTCACACATACTATGAAAGATAAACCTGAATTTTAACTGGTTTTTAAATGAATCAGGAGCTACAATTTGAGCTACACACTTCAACACAAAAACAAGAGTAAAAAACAAACAAACAACAACAACAACAACAACAACAGGCCTGCACACAAAAAACGAGATGAGATAAAATGCTTACGTTTTTGCTTTTTGTTTTTAAATACTTTTTTCAGCCAGTTTTTATTCTGGATTTGTATTTTTAGGGAAAATAAGAGATGAACAGAAAAAGTTGTAAAAATTTGCAGATTTCAAATGGAATGACCTGAGTGTAAAATCCATAAATTGAGGAGTAAGACTTTAATAGCATAAAGCATCAACTAAAATACATTTTAATCATTTTCCTTACTTTTAGTTAAATGCACTTCATACACTCCAGTTGTGCTGCCTGCCATATAAACTGCTGTGTTACAATTGTTTTTACTCTACTTGTTTGTGCAAGCCAAACAATTAGTATCTGCAGAAACAGAACTTCAGACATCATCTTATATGCCTGCATGTCACAAGACCAAGACCCATCACGGGTTACTTTAATGAAATGATCTTTGCGACGCATAAATGTTTCACAACTGCATACGTGGTATGACATTTCAATATATGGTTAGAGTGATTTGAAGACAAGCAAACAGCATCCCAGCTTTTTGGAAACGGAGTAATAAGAGGCTTAAGTATGAAATTCTGGAAAAAAAAAAATGCCTATAATTTGTAATTCTAAGAAGCCAAAACAATGGAGTCAAATTATATTTGGAATTTTTTTTTTTTTTTTTTACAGTGTGGGTGCTACAAGTTATCCTGAACTTGTAACATTAACACAGATTCAGCTGTGCTTCATCATAATTTTAGGATCATGCTTTATGCTACAGTATATGCTCACAGCTGTTTGTAAAATGCTTTGTAGTATAGACATTTAAAGGAAAAGTTTATGCAGCCAGACAGATTTCAATTCTGAGCTCAGTTGCAGGTCTGCGTTGTGCTGCTGTGGATCAATAAATATCAAATCATTACAGCTTCAATGCCTTCTGAAAATAAAGGAATCTGGAGAGTGTGCTGAAATCTGCCCACCCGGGAACCCATGTGACCGACAATGCAAAGGGAAGGGACCACACGCGTCTCATATCAGTGCTGCAGGTGAACGGCAACAATGTACAGACATGTTCCTAATCACCCCTAATAATAATTCTTCATTACTGCTGTGCACTCGACTGTGAGGAATCCCAACACATGGCAAACAAAACACGAGACGCTCTAATTGTCTGTTCAGTCCTTTCAACGCACTGTTGCATTTGTCTCCTCGGAAAAAAAGTAGAAGAAAACCTTTGTGCTTGCTTTCTCAGACTGGATTCCCACGTTATTGCTGGGTGGAAGGGGAGCTACATTATAAAAGGGAACCATGGGATATTAAGCTGGTGACACAAAAATGAGGGATCAGCAGTAACAGAATTTGGTGTTGAATGGCTCTGCAGCAAGCCACTTGCTACTGACACGGCCCTATTGGGCTAGAAAAATTAAGCATAATATAAAATGTAAATTCAAAATATGGGGCCATAATTAAACATAAAACAGAGCTTAATCCGGACAATAAACAAGAGTAGTCACTGGCTGTTACATCCAGGTATCAAGGCTAATGTCCTCGAATTCCCTGGTCCCACATTTAATTTTTTTTTTTAATTTTATTTTTTTAATTTTTTAAATTTTTTTTTTTAATGTACCACCTGTTTCACACCCTTCGCACAACACACTGAAGCGCACCTATCCGACCTTACCCTGAGCTCAGGTTCCTCCTGAACATTCTCGGTGGAAATAGTAAGGAGGAGGATTCCGGCAAGTCCAAACACCAGCAGCGCGATCGGGACAAGGTGAGCAGACCGCTGAGCCATGAAGCGAAAGCGTGAAACGCAACTCCTCTCTGCGCCTGCAGGACACTCAAGCGCCTACCTACTGTAATAGCGTCCAACTGGGAGAAATGGCTGGCTGCCAGATAACCGGAGGAGTAGTTAAAAAACACTACAGAAGTGAGACATCCAGGAGAAAAGGAGTCTTTAGCTACCCAATCCGAACAGTGCATGCTGGATTTGTTTCCAGATCAGGCGGTGTGCCCATGTGTAAATCATTCGAATGATTTACTGATGATTAATTGAGAACACGCAACCCGGTATACGTCACACCAAGAGAGCAACAGCTACAAGTGCAAGCTTATAAGGAAGTATATTACGTAATATGTGAAAAGGTTCGTTATTGAAAAAAGTTATTTATGCGTTTTTTTTCCAATAAGGCATTTTATTCTTATCATAATAATAAAGCTGCAGTGTCAAACCTATGAAGTTTCCAAATGTATGTAAATTTGAAAAATGTTGCTTTTGTCTTAAGTTGCAGTCTGTTTTTAGTTTCGCCTCTCTGTGATTTATCAACATGAATTTGCAACATGAATATGTTTTGGTAAATATATCAGAAAAATAGCATGTCTGTCCAAATATATGTAGATAAAATTCACCTGTCTTAGTGTACAATCAAACATTTCTTCACTGCTGATAGAGCTCCAGATTTGCCTTTCACCAGATGTCAACCCAACTTAAAATCAGTGAGTAGTGCTTCGTACCACCACCAACAAAAGAACAAAAAAAGGAATACTGTGTGGAAGAATATTGGATCAAGAGACTGGGAGCTCGTTATCAAAGGAACGCAAAGTAAAGATATCTTAGTTTTCCCTTTGTCACCTGTATTTAGATCAGTGAATGCAAAACACCTTAGGTATCATGTCAGTCATGTGGATATTTGTCATAATGAAAAATGCAAAGTGGATGAGCCACTAATAAATCGGCAGCAACTGTGTGATACTCTGTCAAATGGTCCCAAATCTCTGAGGAATGTTTCTATGTTTCTACCTATGCAATCTATGAATTCCATTTCTAGAATTAAGCCATTCTGAAGGCAAAAAGGAGCCAACCCAGTACAAGCCAGGTGTACCTAATAAAGTGTCCTGTGAGTGTATATCGTCACAAAGAAGAAGTGGAGTGGAAGTTGTACTGTCTATTTTTATCTGCATTTATCACACTTTTAAACCTTCTCAAACGTCACTACGTCAGCATCTATTATATCCTGTCTCAATCCAAGAATCTGTATAACTCCACGATTTTGCCTCGATAGGTCTCTTATGTCTTTACCACCAGACAGATATCTTGACCGATCATGTTGACTCAAGGTGAGTCTCGCCGCTGCAGCTCAGCCAAAGGTCCACCTTACCAAAGCCAGATGTCAACACTTGCGCCTGCTGTAGCTCATATCAAATCTGGCTCAAGACACATATTTACCAGTTCCACAACTGCCATAAATGCCAAAATGAGCCCAGATTAGATGCAAATAAGTCCACTATATTCTTCATCTGCTACATTGCCTTGTGTCCTGTATTGTATTTTACTTGAGAAAGCAAAGTCAGACCTGAATTTAAATGCCAGCCAAGTCCTTTTCAATGTGCCTCTACTGAATGGGAATGGCTCCAAGGCTACTCGAACCATGGAAGGAAAAATGTTTTGCCATGGCCAGAGCTGCAAAGAATGGAGTGGCCTGCTGTTCATTTATATTCAGCAGTTAGCTTGGGTGGAGCTACTGACTAATTGCTGCTCAGGCACTTTATTGTTAATTCAACACAGAAAGGAAAACATATGATTCATAATTATTTAATCATGAATGGAACTGGGTGGTTTAAACTGACAGAAATCCTAGTTTCTGGACTGAAGAGCTGCAGAGCTGGTTGTTTTCAACTAGTATTTGCATTTGAATAGGTGCAGCCTTAAACCCGACTTGCAAATTGTTCTCTGCTGAATGATGTCTTTTCACCAGAGGCCTATACTTTGTTTGTACAAGTGCTTTTTTAAAGTCTATTTTTTGCTGAAATCCTTTTTTTTTTTTTGACAAGCTCTAAATTTAGCAGAATACATAATGAGTTATTTTGAAAGAGTTTCTGAATATCATCTCTCCACATTATCACTCATAGCACAAATTGTTATTGCTGCATCATTCACTGTCAATATTCCATATGAGTTTATCTGTCTTCAGGAAGACGTGAGATGTAAATGGCACATGGAATAAATGCAGCACTTTAATGCATATAATGTATCACAAAGCTAAATCATTCCCTCCCTTCTAGTGACTTCACATCAATAGACATGGCACATTTATTGCCATTGTGACAAATAATAAAATACCATTATCTTTCCATTCCTTGCATAGCTGGCGATTTTTTGTTTTTATGGGCCGATGTTTTTTTTTTTTGTTTTTTTTTAGGAAGGGTATATATAATGAAAGGTGTTGGATTGGCCAATTGGTCATGATCGACTCTGGGCTGGACCAATTACAGCCGAGGAGGCTGGCTGCACCCTCCCCCTTCTTTAGCAATCACGTGATTTTCGCGCATTGCATGCCGGGAACTCGTGGCAAAACAATCCAAGTACTGCATCAAATGCAAACATTTGCAGCACCGCAAAACGTTCATTCTCCGGTTCCAATACCTTCTTTTTTTTTCTTTGCCGCACAAAAAAGGAATGTACAAAACAAAAGGAGAATAATGCCGGTCCGTACAAAGACAGACTCGACGAAAAGACAAAGAAAAGATACGAGGAAAAAATCAAAGGAGTGAAAGAGTGGACAAAAGACGTCAGCGTGCTGCCCAACTTTCACCACGCTCAGATTTATAATTATACGCTTCTTGGAGTGAGTGCATACACTCATGAACTTTAGTAACTTCAGGTCACTGCAACAAGCCCAGGTACAGTTTACCGACGGATGGGTACAGGACCTTGAAATGCACCGTGTAGAACGAAAGACTATTGTACATATCATAAGTTTACCAGTCTCACAAATCGTCTTCATAAATACACATTCATTAACAGTTTATTAATAGGACCTTTAAGCTCAACGGTAATTAATTAGTAGTGGAAATAATTTCTGGTAGTGTAACAGTGTTTATGTGGTATTATTCCACTTGCCACAAATATCAGTGTAATGGGGAAACAGCGCCCCCTCTCGGTGTGGCTGGCTGCAGTAATCGCTGCCAGTCTGCCGTACGAGCCATACGAGAGGTGAGTTGTATTGTTCCGCACACAATATAGCTAAGTAGTACAGACACATAAAACATGTTTGATTAGCTGACGAGCACCGAGTGTAATAAGTGCTTAGTGGACACATGTCCAACACCAGTTTTATGTACTTTTCATTTGTTTATTAATGTGTGAAACTGTATGCTAAAGCGGAATGCTAATGAGATGTTCTGCCGTAGTGTGCTGTGCGGAGTGGTGTGTGGCGAGCCTGTGCACTGATAATACACCGTTGTTTCCATTCAGGTACATCATTTGTTGTTGCTGTTATTTTATTGTATATTAGAAATTGTAATATTGCTGCAGTAATCGCTGCCAGTCTGCCGTAGCCATACGAGAGTGTGCTGTGCGGAGTGGTGTATGGCGAGCCTGTGCACTGATAATACACCGTTGTTTCCATTCAGGAAATAAAGTGGCAACGATCGATCAGAGACTCCTTGTCTTTTTAAAAACACTACACAACGCAGAGTCGAGGAGTCTGTTTGGGCCGAACTGTTGCAGCGGGATGAAGCAGAAACCGGTTACAGTAGCATTACAGAAATGTAGCAGTGACAGTAATATTGTATGCTGTAATCGCAATGGACAATTAGTGATACAAAACAACTGTTTTATCCTGTGAATAAAAGTTTATGTTTTTGTCAGTGTACCATGGTTATAACAGAAGCGAAACGCAATATTGTGTCAGAACAATTCACTATTTATGCACAATAAATAAAGGAGCATAGCGCGACAATTTCTGTTCAGCGCCAGACTTGCATGTAACCTATATCACCAATTATGTTAAGAAAAATGACGTATTAACTACTACAAAACTCTGACCTTTGTGGGAATGCTTGGAACAGACTAACATGTGAGCTGGAGTGTTCTGAGACGTTATATTTGGTATATCCAGACCATCCATCGGCTCTTACTTCGGAAACATGGCTTAAAAAATTTCTCTTCAACGACGTAATCCGATAAAAAAAAAAACGATCTCTTTACCCGTCGACTTCCTGTGGCTGTCATGCGACCGGCTATTGCAGTTAATAATAATACAACAGCTTCTTGCCATTTTTTGTGTTTCTTTTTATCGCTGTGTAACTGAGTTCAATTGAAAGCCTGCGTGCGCTAGTACCTCTTGCCACAAGTTCCCAGAATCCTTTGCGGTTTTATCCCTGAATGACGTCACATTTTCAATCTTTATCCTGGTGGGCCGGTCTCTAGTCAAAATGCCCGGGCCGATTTTTTGTCCCAGTCCAGCCTTGATTCCTTGCTTTCCCAACACATTCACAAATAGAGTGATTAAGCCGCTGGTAATAAATGTATGCCTGTCTAACGTCGATAATGAGCCAAGACCATCGAGGCCTAAATGACAGATATGAGAAAATGAACAGATATTGGTTTTCTTCCCTCAAAGGGTATGTAATCAGTTCTGTCCATTTGTCTCTCTGTCTGTTTGTTAGCAGTCTGGGACTCTGTTAAGTCTAATTGTTGAATCTTGTCATTATGTTATTAAATTTGTCCAGTCTTGGTTCAAGCAGTAGGATCAAGACATTCCTTTGATCCCGAACACCTCTCCAGCCACTCTGTGCTGGGGGAGGTTTTATTGCAGAAACATCCTATCTGAAAGATCTGTTTCTTGTGATGTTTCTTCCTGCTTTTATGACCCTTTTGGTCAGCAGGAGGTCACACACACATACACACACACACACACGTTCTTGCACATGCATATAGGTGCTTACTCATACATACACATACCCCTCTTGGTCTTTGTAATCAAGAGGGGTCTTACGAGGGGAGGTGCTTTTGCTGTGATGTGTATTGTAACAGTTTGTTAATAAATAGCTACGGGGACAGCTGCTCTTTTGAAGGACTTTGGGCTGGAGTCAGGTTAGGAGCGTGAGCTCCAAGAGCTGGTTCTTGAGCAAAGACTTCCTTTGCTAGCAAGTAAAAGATGTTCGTCTTGTTTTTGTCGTTAACGAGAATAAGTTTCTAAACTAGCGGGGCTTGTGGAAACACAGACCCAACAGACTCACAGTTTGTAAAATATTGTTTTCAAATTTTGTGTGTTGGTAGATACCAGTAACATCTCAAACTGATTTAATTTTGGTAGAAATCACGTCAAGGTCACACCAAATTTTTACAATATTATTATTAATATTTTTATGGAATGTCTTCAAACTTCACAGCAATATACTAAACCTCAGGGGACGTGGGTACCTAGGTTGTCTAAGCGTTTGACCTTGACCTTCTTTGTAACCAGCAAAGGTTCGGAGATACTGGGAGAAGTCAGACTAGAGAAGGTAAAAAGAAAACAAAAACAGAAAAAGAGATTCACATGGTAACCTTAACCATGTATCAAGTTCCTGCTGAAGGAGGAGGTGGCAACAAAACGATATGACCAGGACATGTGACAAGTACCATCACCTTGTGTTTTACTATGTTTTTTTTTCTCTATATCACATACAGAGACTCTTTGACCCTCTGTATGTGATATTGGCCTATACAAGGTGGAAAAAGAATTAAAGTGAATAACAATAAGACATTGTGCTTCAAGTGACAGGAAGATACAATTTTTTCTTATTCAGCATTTGGTTACACTAAATGGCACTCTAAGGAGAGGATTTTAGACTTTTCAAAATCCTTTATAGTTCCCATGATATATCTGTTGTCAAAGCTTACCTGGGTCATTTCCAAGATTTCCTTATTTCACAACTCCAGGTTGTAGCATAGGTTGTACGACAAAACTTTATTAACCTCTGGGCCTAAGCATAAATAATCCAGATGGCGTGACTTTCCAGACATCTCCTTCTGGAGCCAGTTCTTTTCACACACATGACAGCAGGCCATAGCATGTTTTGTGTGTATAAGTCATTTCTTTCCAATTTTCTGGAAACTTAGGCTTGTTTTTGCATGCCCTGTTGTCTGTTTGCTTGAATCCTGTTACATACCTTAAGAGTTTTTGTCTCCCATAAACTAAAAGGTTATTGCTGTTCATCTAAACCTTGTGTCACAGGCCTTTTTCACAGCAGTCAGTATAATTTGCTGCAGTAGAAAAAGCACTAGTGTCGCCAATAATGACAACAATGGGTCTGTTCTATTCAGATGTCTCAGTAAAGCAGGGCAGTGTGACAGTGAGCCAGCATGAACAGCATCTGGAAGTCAGCTATCATTATTATTATGTATAACAAAATAATTACTACTTTAAATACACTGAACAAAAATATAAACGCAACACTTTTGTTTTTGCTCCCATTTTTCATGAGCTGAACTTAAAGATCTGAAACATTTTCTACAAACACAAAGGACCCATTACTATCAAATACTGTTCACAAATCTGTCTAAATCTGTGTTAGTGAGAACTTCAGGTTTGCCGAGATAATCCATCCTACCTCACAGGTGTGGCATGTCGAGGTGCTGATTAGACAGCATGAACATTGCACAGGTGTGCCTTAGACTGCCCACAATAAAAGGCCACTCTGAAATATGCAGTTTGATCACACAGCACAATGCTACAGATGTCACAGCTTTTGAGGGAGCATGCAATTGGCATGCTGACTGCAGGAATGTCTACCAGAACAGTTGCCTGTGAAATGAATGTTCATTTCTCTGCCATAAGCCATCTTCAAAGGCGTTTAAGAGAATTTGGCTGTACATCCAACCAGCCTCACAATTGCAGACCACATGTAACCACACCAGCCCAGGACCTCCACATCCAGCATGTTCACCTCCAGGATGGTCGACCAGGTGGAGGCCAGCCACCCAGACAGCTGCAGCAACAATCGGTTTGCATAAAAGAATTTCTGCAAAAACTGTCAGAAACCGTGTCAGGGAAGCTCATCTGCATGCTCGTGGTCCTCATCAGGGTCTAGACCTGACTGCAGTTCATCACTTTAACCAACTTGAGTGGACAAATGCTCACATTCAATGGCATCTGGCACGTTGGAGAGGTGTTCTGTTGACAGATGTTTTTACTGTTCAGGGCAGATGGCAGACAGCTTGTGTTGCGTCATGTGGATGAGCAGTTTGCTGACGTCAATGTTGTGGACTGAGTGGCCCATGGTGCCGGTGGGGTTATGGACAATGAACACGAGTGCATTTTATTGTTGGCATTTTGAATGCACAGAGATACCGTGTTGAGATCCTGAGGACCATGGTTGTGCGTTTTATTCATGACCATAACCTCCTGTTACAGCATGATAATATGGGCCTCCCCCATATTGCAAGGATCTGTACACAATTCCTTGGAAGCTGAAAACATCCCAGTTCTTGCATGGCCAGCATACTCACCAGACATGTCACCCATTGAGCATGTTTGGGACACTCGGCTCGGCGTATATGACAGCGTGTTCCACTTCCTGCCAATATTCAGCAACTTTGCACAAGTATTGAAGAGGAGTGGACCAACATTCCACTGCCCACAATCAACAACCTGATCAACTCTATGCCCATTGCACACCATTTGCCTCACACAGTGCAACACATCTATGTGTTGCACTGTGTGAGGCAAATGGTGGCCACAGCAGATACTGACTGGTTTTGCGGCATCTGTAGCATTGTGCTGTGTGATCAAGCTGCATATTTCAGAGTGGCCTTTTATTGTGGGCAGTCTAAGGCACACCTGTGCAATGTTAATGCTGTCTAATCAGCACCTCGACATGCCACACCTGTGAGGTAGGATGGATTATCTCGGCAAACCTGAAGTTCTCACTAACACAGATTTGTGAACAGTATTTGATAGTAATGGGTCCTTTGTGTTTGTAGAAAATGTTTCAGATCTTTCTTTAAGTTCAGCTCGTGAAAAATGGGAGCAAAAACAAAAGTGTTGCGTTTATATTTTTGTTCAGTGTAGATATATTCATTCCTCCTTCCATCCATCCAAAGACTTAGTTTTAGGGCTATGCAGGCTCTTTTAGATGTTTCTTTTTGGTAAAGTCTAATCTGCCTTCCTGTTCTTTAATGTAACTGTTGGGTTTCACCTTATTATAAATGCTTTTATATTCACATGAGGCATCTTTTGCTTGTAGCCCTTGACAAAAAAACTCCTACCTCCTTGAGTGTGTTCTTGACTTGGTTGATGTTTTGATGGTGTTTTTCTTAACCATCGGAAAAAATCGGTCATCATGCACTTAGGTTGTCTTCTGTGGTCGTTCAGGCCCCTCAGTGTTGCTGACGTGGCCAGTGTATCCAAAGTTTTTAAGAGTATATATATTAGATTGTTGATTTGGCAGATCTTAAAGGTTTTGGTCTGTCTTACAAGGCTATTTTGCTTTTTCAGCCTCACTTCCACTGACATTAATTTGGACCTTATATTTAAAATTACACTGAGAAAAGTATAAAATACAATTTCAACACTTTGTATGTATGTGTGAAATAATTGACTTACATACCTTTATAAAACTGCATGACTGCACTGCATATTAAAAGCAAACCTGCAAATGTCCTGAGCACAAATCCCAAAACATATTGTGTACATACAGTGGTCTCATCTCAGGACTTGAAATCTGCTTGTTGGTTGATGGCTGAGCATTATAACGACTCTGACAGACTGTCTGCTGTGATTAGGACAGAAAGTCAGTGCACCAAGACAAATATCTCACCTCCTGCTTCTGCAACATTTGCATTAATTAATAGTGACAGCTGAGATATGACCAAAGATGACGCTCATAATTAAATTTCAGATTACACTTAATGTGATTTTGATGTTAGCGCTATGCTTCATCCAAGAAAACAGTGGTATAATTACAGCTGCTGAAATGTCAAATTATTAACCCTTACATTAGGAAAGCTGCTGTGAAATACAAGTTTAAATCAGCTATTTTATATGAGTAACTCTACTGAGAGTTTTAGAGGAAAAGCTAAAAGCTGGTTTCATAACCCTTGTGGATATTTAACAAATTTAACAAATTTCCCACGTGTGGGACTAATAAAGGTTATCTTATCTTATTAACCAAAATAACTAAATATGTCAACTAACAGATGCAACTAAAACAAGTTGGCTAGCAGACTCCTTCTGAACTAATCGATAATGTTACTAATCATGCTAATATACTCACAGCAATACTGCTGTCATGTTGACCTGCGAATGAGATCCATGTTACAATGCAGAAATGTACTATGGTTAATATCTACAAAGATTTTATGGCTGTTTTTTGAGATATTTCAGTTGGGACCAAACTGAGAAGCAGCTGAGGAGAACATGTAAAAAGTACTTCAGACACACCTTTGCTTTGCATTATACTTTTATAACAATGAGTAAAAGCAGCAGACAACTATACAGTCTAAATGTAGACAACAGAAACAAAGCTATGGGGATTCACAAACTTTAACCTATATCACTAGACTTGGCTAGTTGGACAGGTGGCCTCAGGTTTGACTCTAGATCACTGTGGTATACAGAGGAGTTATTAGATTCTTGCAGTCATGTGCAAGAAGCTCAGATGGGTGTGTATGAAAAAGAAGCCCAAATCATCACCCCTCCACCACCGTGCTTGGCATTTAATATGAAGTGTGTGTGCTGATATGCTGTGTTTTGTTTACTGCAAATGTGGTTCTGTGCATTATGGCCAAACATTTCTACTGTAGTCTCATCTGTCTGGAGGACATAGTTCCAGGAATCTTGTGGATAGTTCAGATGGAACTGTGTGAACCTGGGTTATGCTACCATTTTAAATTTGTTTAGTCTTTTTTCTACCTTTGCACTTGTGAATGTTAACATTTATCATACTAAATGAGACCTGTAGAGTCTGAGATGTAGCTCTTGGATGTTTTGCGGTTTCTCTGAGCATCGCACGGTCAGACCTTGAAGTGAATTTGTTGGGAGGCCCACTCCTGAGAAGACTGTAGTATTGTGTTTACACATCTGGATGCTTAAAACCATCAAATTGCCAAAACATCTGCGTTTATAGAACTGCCAAAATTTTCTGACAATCAGTTAATCAAGTGAATTTGATTAGCAGCATATGTCTCCTACTTTCACTCTTAATTTCTATGGCTGCAGTAATGATACACTAAGTTTTTCACAGACCTGCATGGAGTGGCTGTAGCCCTATTTGTACTTTTTTTGCTTGCCTTGATTATATGACATTGTGTAGATGTCATCAATTAACTGAAAGAATTACTTGACATTGACGAGAGAAATAGTTGTTAGTTGGAGCCCTATATTTAGCATATTAAAGCAAAGGATTCATTAGACATGACAATGTAAGTGTATTTTATTTACAGGTGTATAAACAACATGATTCAATGCAAGATCGTCACTGGAAAAGGTAAGAAAAACAAGTGAACCTTCCCTTAATGTTTGTGTGCGTGTGTGTGTGTGTGTGTGTGTGTGTGTGTGTGTGTGTGTGCGTATATGCATGTGTATATGTGTGTGTTGATGCATGCCTGTGTATCACACCTGTTTTGTGTTTGTGTAACTATAGTATAAGACATTCCCAGCTGCAGTCATTGTACGAGCTCATGAACCTCATCTACACAGAGCCAGACTCTATTTATATTTCATTCAACTTTAAGTGCTCCTCACGGCTCAGCTAACTGTACATGGCAACAGCACGCATCCAAACTAAAGCATTAATAATAACACATAAGCATGCACAGGTCTGAATGAGATCAGAAGCAACCTCTTTGCTCAAATTAAAATCATTTAATCCTATAAAGACTTTGTAGATCCTGCTCTGTTTTTTCTCAATAAAGCAAATTAAAAAGGAAACCGGTAAGATACTTTACAGTATGACTGTCGTTCTGTTTTGGGAATCGGTGTTTTGTTTAAATACAGTTTGGGGAGACTCCTCATCATAAAGTGCTATGCAGTGCCATACACCAGAAAGAATGTTACAGTTTTCTTCAGAGCAGTGGTTTCTCATCTCCAGAAATTGGGAAACGGCCTGTTTTTGCATCTAACCAAACCTGCACATGTGCTTGCAAGCTGAGCGAAGCTTTCAAATTCACTCGGCTTCCTTCGTGTAAAAGTTCTCCGGCGCTGCACAGGGGAGGAGGTTTTGCATGAAAGACCGAGTGCTGGTTGGGTGAAAAACCTGGCCCTTTGATGCAACCCCTTGGAGACTGGAAATGAGAAAGACTGCAGTGGCGGCGGCAGGAGAGAGGAAGAGAGAGGGCGTCCCAAAACAGCAGCATGGCTCACAGCCAACTGTCTCAAATATGGCTGAATATGAAAGACACCACTAGTATTTAACTAATTAAGTAGGATGTGATTTCTTATATCACCTGCATATGTCGTGCTATAAATAGTAGTAAAGCTAAATACTTCAAACTTGAATTGTTGTTAAAAATAGAAACACATGCAAATTTTGAGGTTAGTGCAAAATAAAAGTGGGGAAAGGTTCAATTTGTTCATCTCCAGAAGCTGATGTATACCCTTGCCCAAGCACACCCATGCCTTCATCATCTTCTCTGGTTGACATGGTTAGCCAACTGCCTTCTGTAGTGCCATTATTAGTGTGGATAAAAACACAGGTATGTCCTATTAAAAAATACTTGACCTCCATCGGAGCTTACAGACCATTTTGTATTGCAGTATATGTTGTTAAGAAATATTAAATATTGTGACTTCTAGGCCCTAAGTGGAAGTGAAATGTCCAGTACAATACTCGCAGCCAAACTGGTTCATCCATAAACTTAGCCGAACTAACCTGGCTTGCTAAAAGCTATAAAGCTGCTTGGGAAATTGGAAAACATCAAACATTAAGTAAATGTGTGCAATTAAAGGGACAAAACAACGTTAAATAAGTTAGGTAATAATATACAGAAGGAAAAGATTGTATATGTCGGATGGGTTCTTCTGTGCATGCTCAGGGACCCTACGAACATTAAAGTCATTTCGTCTTTAAAAAAAAAAAGATAAAAGAAAAAGAAAGGTGCAAGTTGAGTGTTTTCAGCCAGTTCCTCAGCAAGCAGTTTCCTCAAAAGCTCCGCTGGCAGGCGGTGAAATAAAAGCTTCGGTTTTGGCTTCCTCTCCTCCTCTCCTTGGGGAGTGAACCTCATTGTCGCCCTCTCCGTTTACACCACTGTGCTGACAGACGGGTCAGACAAGTTGAGTTGGCCCGTGACGTCAGTGGGTGGGTACTGCTGCAGAGGTGAAGAAAAACAGGGCGGAGGAAGAGAGACACATAACAGGGTGTCATTTCTTGACAAAATTTAGTGTCCCTTTTGTTGCCGATGTTGTTGTTGTCCTAGCATTGTCTAAATATTAATTTTAATTTAGGGAACAACTGTGTTCTGCAGAAGCTGGATGTTGCTCTAACCCCTCTCAGGCAGACTTTAATTTTGTGTCATTTTCTTTAAAGTCTGAATTTTTGTAGAACAGTTTGTGCCTGGGGTGGGCTAGTTTTGGAGCTGACGTAAGATCCCGAGAGTCTTGACAACAGCAGTCATTTATTTTTTTATTTTATTTTTTGCCTCAGCAACATGACTGGGTGATAACTTCCTGCCATGGATAAAATGGGCAGCTCATTTATCACCCCCACAGTCATCTGTGTGCATGCAGACAGGCAGCTTCTCTATATTTAGCTCAAGAGGAGAACATGAATTTTGGGCTGATTGCACAAGTGCTGCTGTGTCCGACTCTTACGTCCAATCCCTGCATCACTGTGCTTCTTTAAGAGCAGAATATGTTGAATTATAGGCTTCTACAATGCTGAGAGGGGAGGCAAGATCCCATATCCATGCATATGCTTCGTTTGAGTGGGTTGTTTTTAGTGCTTTTGGCAGCAGTAAGCCATTTTTTAAAATGTTATCTTTTACATAGAAACACAGAAATCCTACATTACAGAATCCGCTTTATACATCATAAATCGAGTTTGCAGAACATGTTGTTTTTGTAGAATTGCTTCATGTTTTGAAACACAGTGAGATTGGGTGGAGTAACTGCATTATGTCCTTTATAATTCAGCTAATTTCCAACATGCCAATCAAAATTCTGACTCACAGTGCTGTGTTGCAAAGCATGCAGGAAAGCATCTTTTCTTTTTACATTAAGCACATTACTACTGCACATTAATGACATTCAGAACCAAAACAGGGAAGGTGTACCCGTCTCATTTGTCACTTTTTTTGATTTAAGCACCTCTCGTTTTAAGCCGATAGAGCCGATACATTCAAGCATGTGAGTTTCAGAAGTTGGTATGATGCAACTAACATGCTGACAGATGTGGGGGCATCCAGACTGAATGGGAAAATTGTTGCTTTTTATTTTAAGGTAATAAATAGGAGTCAGAGTGGATGTCCCTCATCTCCTTGACCCGCAAGTTGCATCATCACATAGCTTACAGCCCCCATTTGGGTCTCCACATGTCTTGTACCTTGAGGGCCTGCTAACAGCGCACCCTACTGGGGTCAAGTGGACCAGCAAAAGAGAAACACTTCACTGACATCACAACCACAGTTAAAAGCTACTTATTCAGCACAACTAAGATGACGTTTTTTTGTTGGGGTTTTTTGTCATATATGGAACAGCTACAAAGAGTATTACTACTTCTACGGTTACTACATCTATGACAGTTAAAGTAATTAGCATGCTTGTAGAGGGAGAGAGGAGCAGTGTGGCATGTGGGTGAGGGACACTGACACTCAAGTCCATTGATATCCATTAATAGAAAAGAAGAACATTTATATAAAATCAAAAATAATGGTCAAAGACTGAAGATGGTAGGTCTTTCAGTTGGAGCATCTTTTGTAATTACACTAAATCCTGTTTCATTTTACACTTTGAGACATTTTCTTCCCCCAATAGGGCTCCCAAACCAGCATCCGAAACCTCATACAGACAAAGTGGCAGTGGCGATCCCGCTCTTCTTCTCATAAAATGAAAGAAATTCTATTGGAAAAACGCCGGGGAAGAGTAAAGGTGCTTGGCTTCATTGCTGAAACATCCGTTAAAAAAACAAAACAAAACAAAAAAACAACAACAGATAGTTAACAGAAGAGAAAGAAAGGAGAAACAGAAAATCAAATCGTAACTTTTTTTAAATGTTGCAAGCTGTTATCTTTGCTGCCATAGGCTACATTTCTCCAGAGAAACACATTCAAAGCATAGTGTTAGTGCAAAAGGCTATGAAGGCTATCTCCACAAATTATTGCCATTCTTTTATAAAGCCCAGATTTGGTTAACAACCAGCTATGCCTGGCAGATCAGCTGGGCACAAATGACCGTGGGTCACCGGTTTGTCAGCGCGATCCAAGCTTGTGTAGTGCAATCTCCAAACCGCAATGAGCAGGGCCTTTCAACCGAACTGTGAAGGAATGCAGAAAACCTGACACTCTCATTGTGCTGCAGCAAAGGAGTGATATAAAAAGAATGGGGGGGGGGGGGGGGGGGGCAGTAGCTTGTATTTATTCTTGCATCACAACACAGTGAGAGTCTAAGGCTTCACAGAGTTTTTAGCACAATAAAAACAATATGTAAAACTTAAAGTCGACTGTCTTCACGACCTGAAAATATACCCTGCAAAAGGCATGCACAGTTCGGACCACAAGGACACTGGAAATAAAACAAGAATTATGACAAACAAAATATGATAATGCAAAAAAGTAAATTGATTAATAGAAATCCATGAGTGGAATCCTGAAATAGACACACCGAAAAATATGACAACACATTAGTTTTCTTCTCGGGAGGGCTGGACGTCACCTTAAATTTTAAAAAAGGGTTTTGGGAATAAAAAAATGACAGAACACCAGCGCATGCTTTTCAAACCATAAGCAAACCAACAGCGGCTGAAACCCAAACAGAGGAAGTGCAGGATTGGTGCAAAGAAACAATGGATATACGAAGGATCAGGCAGTCAAAACGACAGGACATGAACAGAAACGTATAAACAGACACGCTCGCATACGGTACACTCACGCACACACGTACCACAGTGCCACCACCACCATCACCACCAAATACGGACAGAATCCACGTCCAAACCAGAGGCAGGGAGGAAGAGCAGCCCAAGACAAAACACCACTGGCAGACTGCTTGCTTTTGTCGCGCCCCTTCCTCCAGAAGACACTAATCCCATTAAATCCTTCCCCCCTTTTCCCCCAAATCCTGGACACTTGGGACGCTCCCTTTCCAAATTCAGAGCCCAGCTCCTGGCCTGGCCTGACCTGAGATCCTGCACTGATGCCCTCTATGCTGTAGAGGAACCATAAGAGCTAAATGGTAATGGTTGATCGATGGTGAAGGGACAGACACGTGGCAGAGGCCAGCGGAGCCGTGTGGAAATGAGTGAGTGGAACATGGGACTCTTTTGAGGTCAGATATGGGGATGGGGGCAGAGAGGACAGCGAAAGACAAAGAGATGGAAGCAGAGACAGAGGAGGAGAAGAGGAAAGAGAGGAAAGAATAAACAAGGGAAGGTGTCGCTTCTTCCGTCTCCTTACCGTGTCTTTGGAGGACCTACGTCTCTTGATGCTGGAGGCCAGGGTGGTACTGATGGACCTAAAAGAGGCTTTCTTTTTGGGGTCAGGCTCTGCTCTACCACTTTTCCTATCCTAAAATAAATATATGTAGAAACATTATTCATGTCCTATGGCTGGGGTGATAACCGTGGTTTCAGTCTCACCCGTTTTCTCTCTACCCACCACCACCAAAACCACTGCCACCCCAATAGATTACCTTATGTTTTTAATAGACTAATTACTGGGAGGGTCCTTGTGAAAAACACTACACCATTTGGAAATGTAAAAGAGGGAGAAAGAAGGGGATAAAGCTTGTTAGATGTGAGAGTGAACAAAGTCTGTTCAGTCTGATATGAGGGCATTTGTCTACATTTTATGCAACATAATCACACTTGGACTGCACAAGATGGCACAGTAGTCCTCTAGAAACACACTCAGTTGGCCCTAGAAATGCACTGGAATGAGTGATGACTAGTAAAGATGTCAGTGGGTGTGATACCTAGGTTTTAAACCATCTAAAATAGTCTACCCGTACACTCGCTATTGTGTGAGTGCACACACACTTTAAAGCTGCCACTTCTTTATCTCAGCACATGATTAATCTTCAATCTACTCTTACTCAGTAACACACAGGTAACATCTTCAAATGCGTACCTGTAAAAATAAAATAAAAACATAAAGAAAAAGAAGCACTATTAACCGTATTCTTACAACATGGTGAGCCAATTTGGTGCCCTCGCTCCCTCATACCATCAGAGTGCCCCACAGCTATTCTCAGCACAATTACTGGATGTCTGTGTGCAACAATAAAAAAAGAACTCATATTAAGAACTCATATTAAGGTATTCTTACATCCTGAGTCTCTACAGAGGAAGAGGGCTGCATAGGGGGAGAAAAGAAAAATAAAATAAATGTCCATCCACTTGGATTGTTATTACTTTAAAGAATATCCTTAAGCAAAAGCCAAGGGAACCAAAAATGGCAGATAAAAAAATCCCAAAACTAGCAAAGCAAACATTCACATCCAAAGCCAGGCAGGTATAAAAAGTTAAAAATAATAATAATAATAATAAAAAAGCTACAGTATTGGATGCATAGAAGGAAAACAACAGCGACATAAGTCAGTAATTAAAGCCCATTTAACGTCATTATACCTTTAAGGGGTATAATGGAAATTCACCCCACACACCAGGGAATGGGATGAGATGGAGAGCATAAAGGTAAAAATAAGAAGGAATGGTTGTCTACTAGAGCAACGAAAAAGCCTGTTTTCTACTGAAATTAAAGTGCAAAAACAAAAGTCAGTGTTTAAATGATAAATTCATAATTAACTGAGCAAATGAAAGCTAAAAGATGCTACTTCTAATAAAAAAAAAAAAGAGTATAGTATAAGTGGAGGATGACAGATTAGTAGCAGCAAGGGAGGCCCTTGGGGTGGGCGGGGCAGTGTGGTGTGAATTTCAACATGCCAAATCGTTTTATGGATGGAGGGAAGGAATAAAAGGGGGAACATAGATTAAGTAACACAAAACAAATAGCACGACAAATCAATCCTGGCCAGCACTGGCCCCGCAGTTCATCCTTTTTCATCAGGTCACATGACTAGGCTCTTTCAGGGCACATTTGTTCCACCATCACCCCGCCAACCAGCACTCTCTCAACCCCCTGATGACATAATATCAGGTGGCGAGCAGGTATTATCTCATGTGCAGGATAGATGAAAGCTGGCAGAAGAGTGATTGGTGCACGGCACCGTTCGATTTTAGTGCAAAAAATATCTTTTTCCTGTTGGAAGATGACATCTCGTGTTAGTAAATGGTTAAAGTCAGCGTGCGTATTGGTCTTGGTTCAGAAAAATCAATGCCCAAGTGACGTCAGGTGTTCGTTTAATCTTTACTTTCCCCTTTTCTTACACATGTTAGACTGCAGGAGTGAAGCCCGGCCATCCAGAGCCCTGATGAGGCGCTGCGTGTGCACAGTCCCGGCCATGCAGGGCATGCTGGACCATCAGATGAAGAGCGGCATGGGACTTGCACCGTGTACATCGGCTGCGTGTTTCCCGTTGGAAACAGATGTGAGCTGTCATAGTCCAGCATCATTATACAACATCACTGTTATCGTCACGCAGCAGACTTTCTGACGCTTTGTTTTCATCCCAAACTATCATCAGGTTCAATCTGGTTCAGACAGTGCACTTCTAAGTAACATCTGTTTGAAAAGACAGATGTAGAAGCCACATGTGTAGTCTCTTAGTAATGGAACACAATGTAACTTTTTTATAATATAAATGTTCACATTGTAGCTACATTGTCCACCTCTAAAAAAGAGAACAGAGAGAGTGGATCAGCAGCAGCCTTTCACTAACCCTAACCCTGCCCCAGTCCTAATGTAACTGACAGCTTTTATTAAAGATGAAGATGAGTTATTACTTACACACCCTACATAAATTATAGCAATCGTTGCACTCGAGTGGTCGCACCCTTAGGCGATTTATTCACAGTCAGCTATGGTAAAGTGACAGATAGATGACTGTGTAACACGTATACTTATTAATTGTGTTTGCTATTTAGGTTATTTCTTTATCGGTTTGGCTTAATTCTTTTCCCCTCCAACCAACATACTTTGAAAGGCACAACTACTTTTACTTTAAAGTCATACTGGTTCTGTTTATACTAAGATTTTCTTTCTATAAATTGAATAATGGAATAAGCGGACACTTCGGCCCATTACTATATATCATGCCTTTATTTAAAAGGGACAGTTAAGCCTTAATATCATTTAGGCACCATCGGCAACCAAATAAAAAGCTCTCACACACAAAAATGCATGTGCATTAGCTAAATTAGGTAAAAGTAGGAAATGCCCCAGTAAACTAGCATTTCTCATTATAGAACTCAAAAAACTAAAAATAAATTTTACTCCAAAGACCCTTTACTCACTCATCATGTATGTTGCTACAGCTTTTAAAGTTTTACAATCCTGGGCAACCTACACACATGCACTTTTCTTTCTTAGTAAAAGTCTGCAAAACCAATGCCATGGTGGCGTGACACCTAATGAACTTCTTGTTTGAGAGCTTTTAGCTTTTAAAAATAACTGGGTGCAGAGATAATGCAAAGGTGGCAACTAGTGAGGATTTTACTTTGTGAACAGATTTACTCAGAAGTGCACTTTCTCTGAAGTTAAACCTCTGTTTGAAGGCATTTGGGTGCACAGTCCTGCACATTGCTTTGCATAATACAACCTGAGGCATTTAAAAGCACATAATAACAAAAAACACACATGGAAGCAGTCGAAACGATGCCAGTAATGGGTATCGAGGTTTTAGTGATTGCTGTACTAGAGAAGGAAGAGGCCACATAAACTGTGATCTTAGATTGAGTTTGTACCCTGGAAAACCAAGCTATCATTTTTAATTTCAGAAATTTAGATCACTGTGAGTAATCAAATCAGCGTACCTAAACAGTGTGAATAAGATCCTGAATAATTTTCATGCAAAGCAGATTTGATTAGCCTTACTTCATGGGTCCTCTCAGCGCTTCTTGCGTAAGGCGCCATTGTAATAGCTATAGTTAGAGCAATGTGTGTCTAGCAATTTTAGCTTTTGGGCCCAGAGTGATGGTGAATGAGCAAGATGAGCAAGCATGAGCCATCTTTGTTTAGTGATGCAGAGAAATTGGCATGATCATCACTGACATGGATATAAATTACATTAGTCTGCGGGCAGTTTAGTGTGTCCCTCTCCTTTCTCAGTGACGCCCCCCTGCATGCATTCATCTGCTGTATGCGCCTACATCTATATGTACAGCTATATGAGGACACATACGACAGTTACATACAGCTATCAGTTTGATGGTAGACACTTTTAGAAGGACATTGATTTGCTGACAGGCACTTGTGATAATTATACTGTACCTTCCTCCAGCCCTGCTGTCTCATTTCACTTGGTTCAAGAGAGACACAGCAGACAAACTGCCACAGCCACATCACAGACTCAGGCTGTGATTGGCCATCAAATGTGGAAACCCTGTACCTTCAAAGCAGCACTGATTGCATCAGAGTGCAGGGGAAATCATGTTCTTCACTGGCTGAGCAAAGGAACTTATCGCTTGATTATAGCTCAGATGGTCAGTTCATTCAAAAAAAACAAAAAACAAAAATGTTCATAGTGGTATCTGGCCATGAAAATGACTTTAAACTGCAAAGAAGTTCCATTTATTGTTTTTTTTAATTACGTGAATGTTTCTGAAAACCCCTGAAAATGAATCTAAGTTAGCTGTATAGTTAGATACCACTAGAGCAAGTATGAAAATAAGGACTTATAAAATTATATTTGAGTGAACTGAGCCTTTAGATTGATGCCTGTTCAGGCAATGTTGCACGAAGCCTTTGCCATGCGAGATTTTAAGTTCTTGCTTGGTGTCTGCATCATGAACACTGCGGTGGATAAGGAGACACACTGTGCGCTGCAGCATTGCACATTTCACTTATGCTGACAATTGTGGAACGGTCACTGCCGTATGATTGTGCCAGGGCATTGATTTGACTCTTTATGCTCTATTTGTCTTATCAGCTTTTGGCTGCTGTTAGTTTTGCTGCCAGAGAGAAGGAAATCAATGGGGTCGCGAGCAAAATGCATCAACCTTAGAGTATTCATTGTCAATAATGTTTTTTCAATGTTTCTGGCAGGGAATTTGTTTTTTCTGCTGGATTTCCATGTACAAATCATATGACCTTATGAAGAATATAGCGCCACAGCAGCAGCTTAGAACTACTGGTTCATGCCATGGACGTGGGTAGTGGAGAGTTTTCATTTGGAGATTTATTGTGTGAGAGAATCTCTAATTATCTTATTGTTACGCCAAGAACGAGAGGTGACATGACGGTGGAAATGGCTCTACTACATACTAAAGAGGGAGTTCCAGCCACCGCTTGACTTCCAGAAGTCTCCTTACTATCCTGCAGGCACACACACAAGAGACACGGGTGCATTTGGCCTCAGGGAACTGTGTAAACCCACAGGGTGGCCACTCAGCATGCCTTACATTATATGTAGGCATCAGAGATCACTGTTTCTTGTATGGTGATCTGCTGGTTTGATCACTACTTAAAAAAAACCCCAAAGTTCTCAGATGGGTTGAGAAACAGAAATCAACCCTCATTCGAGGGAGGTTTTTCTGGCTCTCTTCCACCCCAGTTTTGACCCTTCCACCTTCAGTGGATGCAGGGTATCAATCCTACCTGCAAGTTCTTCCTCCAGACATTGACGGCCGCAAAGGCCAGCTGCATCTGCTTCCTGCGGGCGTCTTTATGGCGCTTATAGGCAATTTCAATGAAGATGAGGAAGATCCCTGCTGCTATTCCTCCAGCCACCAGCATGAATACCCCTGTGAAGGAGGGACACATGAACAGAAACAGAGCAGACACAGGGATGCGTGAGTTTCCTGTCTACATCTCCCCCGCTCCCACTAAGCATGAACGCATGGTCTGACTGTCATGCTCAGTGGTCGCCCTCCTTTCTCAACCAGCTCCTACTGACGACGACTGCTGCAAACTACACAATATTAATAGAGAACCACAACCGCACGAAATCACAGGACAAGATACTGTACGGCACACTACCCACAGAGCACCACGCTGACACTAAAACAACGATTTTGTAAAGGTATTGGACAAAAAAGGGCTACAGTACCTTACCACTGCAGTTTTTGTCCAATCACTTTTAACGCTTTCTCTACGCCATAAGGACCATACCTGCCATGTTTTCAAAGGTGAGTGTGGCTGGGGCATTGCTCCTTGAGTCACACTCCTGGTATCTCACCCAGGTTTTATCTAGGTCTTCCATGAAGCCGTTCTCATGAGAACTGCAGGGGGTTGGGGGTAGTGGGGAGAGAGGTAACAGAGTTAATGAATGCCGCAAATGACCGAATGTTTGAGCCGCTTACTCCCAGCTAGCAACACAGATGAAGCACAGACAGCTGTACAGACACGTGTACTGACAAACAGTGATACACTTGACAAGAGACAACCAGACAAACAGGGCAGGAAAGGGGAGATACAAAGATGTGACATAAGGCAATGTATTGGATGGCTATAAAGGGTCAATATGTGACCATGAAATCATATTGATAAGAAAAAAAAAAGAAAAAAAAAAGGTCATACGAGTAATGCAGCTTCGGCTGGGACAGACCTGAGAATGGCCAGGGACACATTCTGTTTCCAGGGGCTGTCCTTGCGCATGCCTATGCCAAAGCCCGAACGGAAAAACAGCTCTCCCGTGGTCACCAGGTCGCACTTCTGCGAGGCTTCAAACTCCAGCACCGCAGAGTCCCAGATGAAAGCATGCAGCTTGCTGTGGGGGCAGGGGGAGGGAGGAGGAGGAGGAAGTGGGGAGGAAGGGGAAGGAGGGGAAGGAGGGGGTTACGGTGCAACAGTACAATGATTTACATACACATTTACGGCTCCCACCCTTCTCTCTCTCTCACACCACATCGTGTGTGTCAGTCAGCGTTTACCAGCAATCTCTACCGCTGCTTATGTCCCAAATGAAATCCAATGCCAGATGGGTGAGGGCGCGTCCCCCATTGGATTCCCCCAATCTCAAAGATGTTCGTCTGGGTACAACCTGAAAAAGGGGGCTCTTCGACTCAATGTTAGCTCAACCTCACACTGTTGTCAGTGCTGTTGACACGTCCACTCCTGCTGCTGTCCCTGGAAACCTGCCTTGGCTGGGCGATGGGCCTGAATCAGGGCGAATGTCGCAGTAAAGCCTACCACTTCCACCTGATCCGGAGGTCCATGTCCCTCCCCTAGAGTTAACTGGAATAGCCCTGGTCTACGTGCTTGATAGGTCGAACAGCCGGCCGACACGTACTCTGGTCGGCCCGGCCTGGCCGAGACTCACTTGTCACGCACGGCCTGGATAGCCTCGGCGGCACTCTCATAGTTGTGCTTCTCCATGTGGCGGTACATGGTGCTAAGCTCCACCTGCCGCCGGAAGTAGATATCCACTGAGCTTTGTTTCACTGTGGCGTAGATGAACTTGTCTGATGGGTTTCTCAGCTGCATAAAGAGACAAGGAAAAGCACAATCTGATAATATGATTGAAAAAAGGTAATGTGTAGTAATAAGCTCCTTGTTTCACATACCCGTGGGTCATTGATACCGGTGATGCGCTCCTCAGGCCGGTCCAACACCAGGAAGGCAGCCAGATTGGCAGTATAGGAAGCCACAATGATCATGGCAAAACCAGCCCACACCATGCCCAGGATTCTCGCTGAGAAGCTACGTGGTGCACCTGTGTGGTGAGTCCAAGTTTTGAGTTTTCATCTCAGTAACTAACCTGCTGACAATAAGCAATTAGAACAACATCGGGGACAGTATTTATTTCCACTGTATTCAAGATGGCGCAGCGACATGGTTTCTACAAACTGGCACCCAGTCCTATAGATTTTTAATGGTTTCATTTTAAGTTTATGAGGATAGATCAGTTTGTTTATGAGTACAAAATCTTAAAGAGAGGGCTCTCCTAAAGGGAGCCTTGCAAAAGTAGCTTTTTTATATACATATATAAAACTCATAAAATATCATGAAAAGGAAACACTTGACAGAAAATCAAATAAGATAACAAAACTGTTACAAGCTGTACCAGCTTTTCTTTTTTTCTTTTTTCTTTGTCGTTTTCAAAGAAAAATATGACAGTAGCAGCTGGATATCTGGAGCCACACAGACACTTGATATCAATCCTTTTACAAATGCAAAACTGTTCAAAGACTAGAAGACATCATCCAGGAGCTCTGTGGGAAAGAGAAAATTCAACAACTGGGTATGACTCACCTTCTCCTATACCAGAGTTCAACAATACTCCCCAGGAGAACCACATGGCAGATGATAAGGTGAGGGCATCTTCTTCTTCTTCTTCACTATTTACTTTAAATCTTCCAAACGGGCTATGGGAAGAAATTGGGAGGGTTGCAGAAGATATAAAATGAGAAATGTCCAACAACTTGCTGAATGTGAAAAACCCAGTGATTCCCCAAAAAAGGGAGGAAAACTGAACATGAGTGGGCGAAGCAAGACAAAGTCCTCAGAAAGAAAACAGGGTGAAGACGGTGGCACAGAGCTGTGGGATGACTGGAACCAATCTTCACCTCTGTCTGCCTTGCTGTCCACATCGAGGGAAGATCTGCAGTGCTCAGGAGTCCATGTACACACACACACAAGCATGTACTTCACACACACAGTCGTTCATACACATATGGATACATGAATACACATACAGGCCCCCCTTGTACCTGAACCGGTCTAGTAGGTAAAGCATCACCGCCACCACATGCACCGAAAGACCCACCAGCAGCCACAGCGTGCTTTGGAACGGCTGCATAAACGAGTCCAGTGTACTGCGAGGAATTTCCTGAAAACAGATACAGGCAGTTGATTATCGATTGATAATGAATTCTTTTAGAATTTTATGGAACCATTGGTCTGGCTCATTGTCAGGTTTTACAGTCTTTTTACTGACAAAGACCCATGACCTTCCATATTGCACTGAAGTAGGATTCTAGCAAGAAAAAACTTATATGCTCATATGTTCTGTAACTGTGTGGTCTGCTAAATGTAAATTTTTTCAAAATGTACTATGGGTAAAAAAAATTTAGGTCTTTTTATGAGTAATGTGCAAAAGTCTTGAGCCATCCCTCATTTCTTTATATTCAGCTAGGAAAATGGGAAACATGTACAGATAAAAACAGAAGCAAAATCAGAAACTGTACAAATATTGTAAACTTCAAGTCAATATTTGCATGACTGCTTTGATAACTTTCTTGTACTTTCTTTAAGTAGTCTTCAGGAATAGTTCTTCAGGGTTATTGAAGGACATTCAACGCTTTTCTTTGGATGTTGGCTGCCTTTTGTTCTATTCTCTGTCAAAATGATCCTACACTGCTTCAGTGGATATGCTTTTGATGCATTGGCAGTGTGTTTGGGAAAATGAAGACACACTTTCGACATGCTAATGCATGATGAGTCAAAACCTGATGGTATTTTTCTGCATTCATAATTCGATTCCATCTTTGGCAAAATCCCCAACACCTCTGACTAAAATGCAGAGTGCAAAATGCAAGATCAAAAATAAAGGGTGTCTTTTACACAACAGTGCAGGTTATTATGCACTCACATACATCAAATAGGTTTAAACCTGGCAAATGAGATAAAATAAGTTTGACTGTTTCCATGCCTTTAACATTTTAACCAGTGTTATTTATATCTGAACACAGTTGTGTCTTTTTTACTGTTTCAGGCTCATTTCTGTGTCTGCGAAAATCTGCAAGGACAGAAAATGAGAACGCATTATCTTAACACTTGTTTGAGATGTGTAATCCATGGCTAATCCTTCCCAGATGGCATTCATTTCTTTCAAAGAAAGATGGTAGAGGCAATGGCTAACTGATACTGCATCACCTCATATTCCCTCTAGGTCTTTGTCCACTTAGAGATTTTAATAACCTATGGAAATTAAAGTTAACGGATCAAATCAATATTTTTCCAAACTGTCAGGGGTGATTTGATCTCCATCCACCACTTTAAATTGCAGCTACGTAGTTCTTTGTCGTGTTGTCATTAACCTGGTATACAAATAATATAGATGGTATCTTGAAACCACCTCTACTACCTTTTTCTGCCACAGCTGAGCAAATTGTATTAAAATGTATCTCTCTTGAAGCCATACAATCTCTGTCTCTGCTTCATTATATTTTTACATAAATGAACAGATGCACAAGTAAGCAATAGATGCATCTCCCCTAGTCATAGGTCTAAGTACCAAATATCCTGCTTACCTTTTTAACGAGGATAGTGAGGCCTTGATATTTAAAGGGTTTGGAGAACTCGATGTACTGGGCTCGCTCATTGTTTATAGTCAGCGGAGCTACAATCATGTCAGCCAGGCCTCCCAGGAGCTCGCCCATCATGCCGTTCCACTCCTTCTTGTTACTGTTGTTGACCTGGAGTCCCAAAATGGAAGGAGTTGAGAAAGTTGAGAATCTGAATCAGCTTTAGCCCTGCTGTTGTCTAGACCACAGATTTGCCTCAGGATTTAAGGATTTGGGTTAAACCAAGTAAACGTCAAAAATATAGAACAGCGTGTTCTTGCTTTGCCTAAAGAACAGAGTTTCAGGTTTCAGAAGGTTGCAGGTTTTCAGTTCAGCGTATCTAGTTTCTTCTCTTTTTGCTTTCTTGCAGTTCTTACGGCTTCTGCGACATGTTACAGCCTCACGCTCCCGTTTTGGGAAGGACTCAATTTCAAGAGATCATCCTTGTTTAATATGTGACAAATAAGAATTAATGCTCTAAAAATAAACATGCAATGATACATGAAATCTGCACTGAACATACTAGAATGGTAATAGGAGGTGATTAAATCTGTTTTATGTCCTTTCTAATTCAGGTCACCTATATACAGTGGATTGTGCTCTTGAGATTTTGGGGCTAAAGACCCATTAGAAGGGTGAATATTTTCACAGGGACACCTGAAAATCTTTGCACCAATTTCTTTTGTCACAAAAATAATACGGACAGGCATGAAGGACATAATATGACTTTTGTGTTGGTATAAAATGTGTTGGCCATTTTTAGACTTCTTAATATTAGAGCATAATTTTACAATTCATAGCAATGCATTTCACTACAGTTATTAAAAGCTTAGGAATATGTTGTATGATTGACTATTGCCTTTAAAAACAATGTGCATTACAGTACATACTTAATGAACAAACATATGCTCAGAGAGATGCCTGAAAAAGGCAAGAAACTACTGTTTTACCAAGTGCTATGCACTGTAGTATACATTTATAATTGTTGTGATTCTCAAATGGTTTATTATTGTATATTTTGAGGCTCTGTTCTTCCAAATGATGCATGATTTGACTCAAAATGGTGTGATTCCATTCAAAATGTCCTCAGGCTATAAAGTGTTATTAGCACACTAATTTATTTCCTTGTTGAACTGAAAAAAAAAGATTCCTAGATGGAAGTAAAATTTAGCGTCATTTACAAGCATTTAACAGGAACAAAAGAAGATGCCCTTGGGTTATAAAAATGTAATGATTACATTTTCTATTGCACATCAGAATTAATAGACACATAAGTCGCACCTCATGTAGGCCTGTAGTAGCTTCATCTTAAATAAGCCAGTGCAGTTTAATAGTAACATTGCCGCTATTATTAAATAAGATAGCTTACATTTTTTTATATTATACAATAATATTTGCTGATAGCTCATTGTTAACATATTTCTATAGTATTGTAGTTGATGATTAGCAGATTCCCGGAAAAGTAATGCAATCTGTTGAGAATGTAAACAGAGAAACCAAAGACTGGACTGGTTACAAAGATAAGTCACAGGCTAGTTTCTGTGCACTCATGACGGTGTGCTGCTTGAGCAATACAAGGTTAGGTTATATATAGCTGATCCTAGCAGGGCATGTGTCCTATTTTATCTGCACAAAACCCAACTCTTTCCCAGGAGGGGTTCATAAAAAATGAACAAACCTTGCCAAAACAACAACCACAAAAAAAAATCTTCAGCACACAAGTGGTGGTATGTACAGTTTGTATGTGTTCCATTTTCATGGATCACAGAACAGATTTGGCAGCGGTGCAGTAAAAACACAATCTGGCAACAAGACAGCTACGACTCATATATAAGTGATCTGATCCAAAGATGGCAATCAATAAGAAAAAAAAGCAGCTGGAAAGCTGAAGGATGTGCAGCAGAAGGCTGGATCGCAGTAAAACAGCTGGACTCGAGTCAAAAATAAACATGATTAAATTTAAATGGCACTCTACTCCCTTTGTCTTCTGAATTATTTAGAAGACAGGACAGACAATGTGAGTCAAGTTCTCTGAGCCTGTGAAGTAAGTGTGACTCATAAAAAACGATTAACAAAAGCATTAAACGCCATCCAAAAAGACAAATACTCAAAACCATATTGAACCTGGTGACCTTGGAAGTGCTTGGTGGCTTGCAGGCCACTCTGCAACTGGTAGGCAACTACTCATCGGTAGTTGACAACTGGAAATTTGTATAATTTTGCTGCCTTGAGCTAATGATCTCCTTTTTAGATCTGAGTGATTTTTAAACACATTCATGTGGAACTACAGGAAAGTCCCAAAATAAAGGCATGCCACCAGATTTAAATGACTGCAGATGGAAAATTGTGAGCCAAAATACACCAACCATGGATCTTAATGTGAAACTCACCCGCTCCTGAGTTCCAAATTTTCCATCAGCCACCAGATGCACCTCATAGGTGAAGTTCATGGTCATAGCCAGCTTTATCAGGAGGTCAATACAAAATCCATAACAACACTGGGGTACGATTGGGCGTCCTGTAACGAAAACAGCAACATTTGGAAGTTATGCACAACCTGGTGGAAACTGGTTCATTTGTTGTTGGTTTCTTTTTGTTTTTGCTTTTTTGAATCCAAAGGCGGCGCATGTAGACTGCACAGAATGCATGACACACTGATACACTGCAGACAACCTCACACAGCCTCATTGCACACAGACCAGGTGTGTGCCAGCATCCCAACAATCACTCAGTCTGAATGGCTACATGCATACATATATAGATACCTGCTGCATATATATGTATGCATCTCCGGTGGATGTTTGGCGGGTGCGCTAGAAGCACAGTGATAATGTAAACGTCCCTGATGTGTTACCTGGGATGGTCTCATTGGGCCCAGTGCAGATAACCTTTTTAATTAAGACTCCATTTAATGTCATTTCCTCCTTGCAAGTACCGTCAGGCAGAGTGGGTTTCACATACACAAATGGCTCCTGGTGTATTGTCACTATCTACAACAGACGGGACAGAAAGCTGTTTATCACGGAGTTGGAGATGCATCTGCTTTAGGAGAAAAACATACATTACACATCACCAAAACATATAGATGTGCAAGGATGGACAGGTGAAAGTAAAAATAATAAACAAGGATACAGATGAGCTTCTCTCGAGGCCTAAGACAGAAGTGAAGAGATAAAAGTCACAGCAAATATGTCAGTTCTGCTTTAAGAACACAGATTAGCTTCCCTGCAAGAGAGAGATGTTAGCACACTGTCCAACACGAGTATTTCGGCTCAGGTCCGCAGTCTATCCGTGTAGACATGAGTGCCACATTGCAGCAGCAAAGTGAAGGTGTCTTACTTTTAGTCGAGTGGACATCTGGAAGCCCTGTGGTTTCTCAGTCTCTCCTCCGGGCCAGATAATCTTCCGCTGATTGTTCATTACCACCTGTAGCGATGCCACACACACATATACAGTATTATAGGTGAGTGCTGACAGAAGGCCTGCTGCTGATGAGGCTTCAGCACTGTGGGTGAGCATCACTAATGAGTCAGCTTTACATAACCACAGCTCAGCAGTTTATTTATTGCATCAACCTCTGACTTTTGTATGATACAGGGTTTCATGAAATTATTACTTTTCCACCTGTCGCCAAATAACTGAAGAGCTTAGAAGAGCTGATCCTTGCAGCCTTTATCGGCTGCCTGGCTGAGTTGAATATCCACCATTAGCTAAAATAGAGTGGGATGGAAACAAGGCTTATAAAACAGCTTCCATTTTACAGAAGGGTTGGATTAGCGGTAATGGGAAGTACCTTAGTCTACTTGCTACAAACTGCAGGGATTTTCAAAGAACAAGCAGTAAAATTAGAATCAGAAACTGAATTTGTTACATTTAGTACACTCTGATTGGGCTTGGATTTGATTAAAACTGCACAACAGCTCTATTCTGGTGATATTAGTGAGGCTGGCACTCTCGCAGATGGATACATCGTTAGTGGACCAGAGCAGGATGGTGGTTTGGTGGTTAGCACCATTGACTCACAGCATGAAGGTCCTGAGCTTGAATGTGCCGCCTAGTGCCTTTCTAAATGGAGATTGTTCTCTATGGGTACTTGGCTTCTTCCTATAGTCCAGAGACATCCATGTTCGGTTAATTGACAACTCTAATATTGCCAAAAATGTGAATGGTTGCCTGTCTCTCTGTGTTAGCCCTGCAATAGACTGGTAACCTGCCTGTTGCCCTGTGACAGCTGGTGTAGGCTCCTGCTCACCCGTGAACCCGAACTGGATCAGTGGAAGATTGAAGAGTACATTTAGAGCCAAAACAAGGGCTGTGTTTGTTTAGTTTCCTCACTAAAGTTTAATAAAATGTACTAAAACCTTTATTTTCATGGTGAGTAAATGAGCAGCCAGCGCTAAAAAATGTACTTGGAAGTTTATTGTGTGCTTTGCAAAATGGTAAATGAGTGAAATATTTCCTCTTTATCGGTTTCTGTTGCATACTTGGGGTTCATGATTGGTTGTATTTCCCATTTCATGCAATGCAAGCAGGATTGAAAAAAAGAAAGACTGATTTTATAATCTTGCCACTTTCTCTTCTTGCCCTCATTGCATCCAGGAGTTCTGAATGACATTTGTGCTACATTTACCAATATTGTCATCATATGATGAGTAAAAGAATCTGAAATATCCCTCTAATAGAAAAGAGCATTTGTTGAACTGCCTTTTTTATGCAAAGGCTCACAGATATGCGGAGTAGATGTACATTACCTGGTATGTGGTATAGATAGAAAACTGACTCCCACCCACCCACAATAAATAAAAAACAGATGATTCTGTATGTGGGCAAGACAAAATCCACACATGGTTTGTGAGTATAAAACAGGGAATGGACATCTGTAGGTGCCTTTGTGTACCTGCGTCCCATTGTATATGCCAACTTGGATGAGTCTGGACTTCTGATAGTTCAGTATACTGTAGTGGGCGTATTTTCTATCTCCGTCGTCATTGAACTCCACACGCCCTGTGAGACCCTCGGGATATTTAGATGACATCAGCACCCTGTGGCAACCACATGAAAACTGTTATCTGTGTGAATCAGTGCAAATGTGCCCATGTAAGGCCATTGTGCATCATCTCATGTTTGTGTAACAGTGTATTTTATTGTAAATTGCTCAGTGTAGGGCTCTTAATTCAGTGCACGAAGCAAAAAATAAATAAAATTGATTCACCACATCTCTTGTTAACGAAAGGCAGAGCTGTGGTTGCTGAGTGCTGACAATACTTGCTGTTGCATTTGTTTGGAAGCAGCGCTTTATATTTTGTTATGCTGCCTCGAAGCTGCTCTAAGTGGGTCAGCTGAAACTCACTGGCTTCGTTTGGAAATAACAAATACAAGGTTTATGGTACATTCAGGAAAACCTGATAAATCTGATGAATCTGTTAAAACTGTCAACAATGGGGGGGAAATGACTGCAATGCAGCATACAACTTATTTATATTGCAGGCCTGTTTCAGTAATTAAACCTGAGCATGTCTAATATGTTTTTGCCCTTTATCACAATAATGGAAATTCTAACATATCTTAATTTTCCAATTATTTTTAATTGAGACATTTTTTATATGACATTTTCTGTCATATGTCTACACTGTTGTAATAATAGCTGCTCATATTAAAGATTTCTAATGAAGAAGCCACAGTATTTATGATTAAAACCTATTTAGTTTAAAAAAAAGTTTTTTTAACTAAATAGGTTTGTATGGTATCCTAAAAGCCCCACCACCTGCTGTTCAAACCTTTTGTTTACAAAGGGAAAGCCAATCAGTTGTAATTTGCTTTAGATGGAAGTGGTAGAGGAGCCGAAACATTTGGGCCATATATTGTATAAGATTAAAAAAAGGATTATTTTAAAACCATGAAACATGCAAAGCTTCTGTGCCAAGCTTACCGTTTAAAAAGGGGTCCTGTTTTCCAAATGTTAGTGTTGCCCACACATCCCCTTGGAGGCTCTGTGATATTCTCCTTCTCAAATAGCTCCTGTATGGACTGAGCTACCACAGCCACTGCGTCATTGATGTGGGCAGACTCATTCTTCCCGTTGATGAGCTGGAGGCCGATTAGACCTGAGAGCATTCCAACAACATAAAGATAATCACCTTCCTGAGCAAGGCACACTCTCTCAGGAGCCTTTTGCAATGCGTAAAGTGGAAAAAAACTTATAGGGCCTCCAGTTTAAACATCCTGAAAAAAGGTCAGACATCAGCTGCTTGATCCAGCTCTGATCCACTGGGAGGGCTAAGTTCAATAAGAGTGTCTCATAAAAGACAGCAGAAATAAGTGGATCATTTTTCTGATGTTGTCACCGATGACCTTTTCGCAGCATGTGCAAGGAGTCCCTTGAAGTTGGATTTATATTTTTCAGCCCTTCTGGCAAAAGTTTGAGGACTCAGCACAGGCACACATATTATTTGTGTTCTCGCTAAACAAAAATACCACCAGGCCTACTTTTAAACCAAGCAACAATCCAACTTCAGCTAAGTTTTCTGATTGCAACCAGGTCCATCAGTCTTGCAGGCTCCTAAAAGAAGCTGCAGTGCAGGTGGAAGAGACTGGACACGGACAGGACAACAAATGCTCTGCGGGGATTGCTTGTGTTTGAGTGCCTGGGGGAGAAACGGTCGACATTTGTGACCAGAAAGTGATAAAATACCGTGACCTGTGAGACATGTGCAAAAATATCCACGAATACATACAAAAAGACTGTTGTGGCTTACCATTCTATCAGTTATCTGTTGCAAAACTCTCCCTTTATAATTCATTAGAGACCAGGATGTTAATATGGCAGATTAGCACAGTGAATTTAGCCTTGGATGAGCCAGGATACACACACATTTAAAGTAAAAACTGAGTGTACACACCACATTTAAACCTTTAAACAAAGAATGCTTAAACGTTTAAATGCTCAACACGAAACAAGCAGTAATACAAATAATCATGTAATAAACCCATCGATAAATGGTTAATCTTTCTAATCCTGTGTGTGTTATGCTCGGCCTCTTAGTAAAGCCGAGGTAAACTGGTGCATTCCCAGTGATCTAAGCTGGATGAACGTACCGTCTGGCGCCTCACTCAGGGCTTTACCCGACATCTCACGCTCGCCCACCAGCCACACGTAGCCGGAGCCCGTCATGTTGAGGAAACGGGCAGCCCTGTACACTGCGGCAGCGTCCTCCTCACTGGAATTTGTTAAAATTAAATCAATAAAAGACAATTGATTGTTTTAACCAGCAGATGATGCTGATCTGATATGCGAGTCTGTCGAGGCTTTCAAGTAACCAAAACAGGAGCAGTGACATGAATCACAAAAAATACTAAACAAAATCCAACCTGACGGCTTTTCCGAGCATTAGAAACAAAGTCAGCCATGATGATATAAAAGATTAATAATTTAAAGTTTTGACACTCATGGATTTTTAATTAAAAACTTTTCATTAAAAATAGATCATCGTGAGTCATTATAGGACAAAACCGAAGAAAATGTAATTGTTGCTTTTAAATTTTAAGGGTTTAGACAAAGTTTGTAATTCTGGTTTGTAATAAATATCTTTAGGTCATTTCCCCCTTAATCTAGCCAATAACTGTCTTCCAATCGTGTACATGTCGCATAGTAAATTGTTACGATACATTTAGCTGTAGCCCTGCGACAGACTGGCAACCTGTGAACGGTGAACCCCACTTCATGCTCCATGACAGCTGCAATAGGCTCCAGTTCCCTCACAACCCTGAATTGAATAAGTGGAAGAAAATGGATGGATGGACACTTATGCAAGTTCATTTTCCTTGAAAACAGTATGAAGCTCTCTAGTCTGCACAGCATTTTATGATTTAGTCTGAAGAAATGGCTTTCTATTGATGAAGGTTTATCATTTCAGTTTTTTGTCATTTTCGGGGGGATATTTACGTCTTTATTTGATAGAATAGTGAAGAGTTAGAGAGGAAAATGGTGAAAGCAAAAGACCTGGAGTCACACTTGAAACCATGGTCACCTGTTCAACCACGTGAGCTAAACTGGTATCCCAGATTTTTTCAGAAATCATCATATCATCCCGGGCAGCCAATTATGAAAGCTAAAAAAGGCCCCAAAACACACAACTCTGTACTGCAGAGAATCCTCTGCTTTATATTCTTAAAATCCCCAAAACATAATTTCATATAAGGGAGACACATTTATCATAAAGTTGCTAAACACACAAGATCTTTACATATTTGTAACTTGATGACAAAAAACCCTAAGGCTGACTTTACCCACATTTTAATTTAAAAGAAAAACCCCACTCATATTTTAGATATTGCATTCACTTTTACAATATTTACTTCAAGCTATATTATTCTTATACTGAGTGAAATGACAAAAACTGATGTCAGGCTTTGGACACATTGATGCCCTGTGTCAGAATCCATCACTATCAATCGTGTATGATTACTTACATCAAAAAGAAATCTAAGTGTATATTCTATTCATAGACACATTTCTATGAAAATACAATACATTTGAATTATTTTCCTCTGAAATGCAGAAATGTAAGTACAAGTAAATACAAAGCTCAATATAGAGCTGCAGGACTTCTACAACTTTCCATATTAGTGCAGCCGAAACCTTTGAAGCACTCTCCAGAAGGTCTATAAATATATGTATGTTATTTATTTAAAAAATAAATAAATAAAACACCTCACCTGGCGGACAGGATGATGACTCGGGCCTCCAGCTCTTTCGCCTCCAGCAGCAGAGCAGTTAAGTTAGTCTCCTGGCTGAACTGGAGGACTTTCTCTGCCTGTGATTGGGGCATAAGGAAGGTCAAGCCAGCTACTTTCCCCTACCTCAGACACCATGCTGCCTCTTTACCTTGTTGGTTTGAGCTTGGCCGATTTTGTTTGAAAACGAGAGACAGAGATATAAAAAGGAAAGCGATCCAGGGGAACCGGCTGAACTAAAAAAATAAAAAAAGCTTGAAGGGAAAAAAAACTTTTGCATTTGTTCGCATGCAAACTGAGGGTTATCAAGGCTCCAAAGAAGGACGTGCATGTGTTAGGTAGGGGGAAAGAAGAAGGTCAATGCAACCAGTAACTAAAAACAGGTGAAGGGGGGTGAGAGGGACGTTTTCCCCCAACAAAAAAACTGCTGAAAACTGGGGAAGTGCTACAGAACAGGAGGAAGTAGCATCTGGGAAACGGTTTTGTCCCACACTACCGGTTCTCCACAAAGGAATGGAGTTGCAAACTTTTTTTGTGTGTGTGAGTGTGTGTGTTCTGAGTACATGCATTCCTTTACTGAAGGAAAAAATGAAAAATGATAAAAGCGAGGCGCTGGCCACTGATTTTTTTTTTATGTTAAAAAATTATAGATTTTTTTTCACAACAAAATCATTCTTCATTTAAATCATAGGGAAATGTCTCAAAGTAAAAATTAAAGAAAACACGTGCTACCAAGAGAGGGACATTTCTGGGTCGGCTGGTGACTGGTTTGGTCTGGTTTCTAGTTGCTACGTTTGGAAAGTTGGTGGGCGGCGTGCATTGACCATGCAAATATACCTTAGGTCCTCGCTTGTTGTCATAGGACAGTTGGTCGAGGTTTTCATAGTTCCTTTTTTTATTCTGATGAGTAATGTGCACAGAGAAAATATGCAGACACAGAAAAATATTATAAACAGTTGAAAATGGAGGGCAGTAAAGCATTCCAACAAATCTCCACTTTTCTGCTTCAAATTGGGATCTTTAACAGTGGGGCTTGCAAAAACATCAGAGATGACCACTTGCAATCATGCTGAGATTATGTCCTCTTATTAAAAACAGATATTAAGTATATACAGCATTTACATGTACTGTGCATGTGATGCATCAATTATTAGTGATAATCCAGCCGCATAGGCAAACATAAGTGTCAAGGAGAGTGATCAGATTTCCAGCACGCCTTAAAAATCAGCTCTATGTGATCACTTTTTTGGCCTCTTAACAAAAACACAAAGAGCTCATTAAATTTTTCGCAGTATGGCGCACTTGCAAAAGAAACTGCTACTCCACAAAACCATCTGCTCATTCAACATCATCTTCAGAAGCTCGTTCTATACTTAGCATCCTCAGACACAATCATTAAAAGCTTGGCTGCAGTTTGCAAGCAGTAACAGCAGTAATTCAACATCAACTGCTAACACGCAGTCATTTTTTACCCCGTAAAAATCCAGCAAATCCGGAAAACTTCTGTCCCAACTTGGCACTATACAGACTAATTCTCGGCAGTCTTTGAGGGTGACTGTCTAAACTGGGAATGTTAGAAAAATAAAAATATAGCACTCAATAAAAGTGTCTGACTTTGTAGCAAGCTCTTGTTTTCAAAATTTATTGCACAAAGGAAACAAAGGTTTCCCACAGAGCTGAATCAGAGTTAATAAAGTGTGAGTGGTGGTGCTGTAGGGCAGGTCCAGAAAGCTCTTGGTCTACAAATTAAGTAATAAATCTTCACAAAAAACATTCACATTCCATCTGCAGCATTTTGTTTTTTGTGGCATTTTCAGCTTGATTCAGCATGTAGCACAGTACTAACAAAAATAATGTGTTGTGAAAGCGAGACAGAGCAATCCGATAGGGGATTCCTATGCACGTTTAATTACATTCAGGCTATCTAACACTTGAGGTGTCACCATTTCAGACTCTGGTCCTGTTCTGTATCCTGCGAGAGGAGCCACTTGGGAGTCCAGGCTGAGTTTAGAAGCCATTTTGCAGTAAAATAGCAAACTGCGTGTTTCTGCGTCACAGGGTTTCTTTCACAGCTGCCTGGATTCAGAGCTCACACCTCAGTGCACTCTGGTCCGCACTCCCCCGTTTGCAAAGTTCAGGCTGACTGTGCATCAATGCACTATTCAGCAAACTGACAACAGATGCTGCCTAGTAAATCTTTTATTCACATAAACAAACAAACAAACAAATGTTAAACACCTCTGTGTGGATGCTGTTGTGTTCCAAAAGAATAAAAAGCCCATAAAAAAATTATCATATATGATATAGATATGAGAACTGTTGGATGCTAATGGGAGAATAAGAACAAAAAACAAAGGAAAAGAATGTTTCTATTTTATAAAAACAACACATAGATGTTTCTCCAGCCACTTCATTGCATAGACCTGTTCAACAGCAAATATTTACCCAGCCAGTCATCAAGAAACTCCATTTAGGCATCTAAACATGGTCAAGATGACCCACTGAAGTTCAAACTGAGCATCAGAACGAGGAAGAAATGAGTGTTTCAGAAACTGCTGACCTACTGAGATTTTACCGCCCAACCATTTCTAACAAAGAGCAAATATCCAGTGAGCAGCAGTTTTCTGGGGGCTTATGCCTTTTTAATGTCTGAGGTCAGAGAGGAATGGCCAGACTGCTTCAAGCTAATAAGAAGGAAACAGTAACTCAAACAATCGCTTATTACAACCAAGCTATACAGACGAGCATCAAGAAAGCGAATCAAATGTGTTGCCTGGTCTGGAGTCTCGATTTCTGCTGCTACATTCAGGTGGTAGGGTCTGAATTTGGCATAAAGAACATGGAAGCATGGATCCATCCTGCCTTGTGTCAAAGGCTCAGACTGACAGTGGTGGTATAATGATTTGGGCATATTTGACACCTTGTTGAATCTATGTCATGAAGAATTTAGGCAGTTCTGAAGAACAAAAGGGGTTCAAACCATTACTAGTAAGTTGTTCCTTATAAAAAACTCAAAGGAGCTGCCTGCAACAATCAGCATCAAGGTGAATTGTGGTATTCACTGGCCACTTTGTTAGGTTCTATGTGATAAAGTGGCCAGTGAGTGTATATAAATTGTATTTTTGCAAAAGGATCTTCTACCTAATATTTGGAATATCTGGAATTATCATCAGTGGTGACAGATCACTAAATTTATTTCAAAGTAATGTTACAAAAGTGTCCCAGAAACCTTACGGTAATGGTGTTTGGTCTTCAGCTCCTGGCAGTGGCATTTCTCTCTGTATCCTATCAACTATAAAGGCAAAAATCGAGTTGGAAATTTATCATAAACTGAGAATTTTTTGCATCTAATTCAAGTAGAAACCCTCTCTGAAGCCTTCCAGAAAAAAAGGACTTTGTCTTTATCCCCTGAGTTTTTCTGAGCACTCTATTTTTGTATCTGCAGCCAGGCATTAATATTTCACTTTGTGTTGGCCACATTTGCTCTCTGGCTAAGTCCACTGTGTCCAGCGCCTTTTCACTGGTGGTGACAGCCCCCCTGCGACTGTGTGACCTCGCTAAAGACTTACCACGGAGCTAAAAATACTCCATCTTGCCTGTCACTGAGTTTATGCAGCACAACAAGGTGATTAGCAAGAGCAACATTTCTCAGTTTTAATTAGAGCGTGGTCTACCTGAGACAAAATGAAATCCTTCAGCATCACCTAAAGCATTTGGAGATATGACATCCAGACAAATCTATAAAGAAAAAGCTGGTTTGGTAGTGAAAAAGATTTTTTTATCATGATTATTTTGTTAAGTGACACACGGGATGTCAGAGCCGAGGGGAAAGTGAGCTGAGCAGCTGCTCTCTGACATTTCTTTTCTCGTCATTTAAGAGTATGAAGGTTACACTCCCGGATTTTGTCACACTGCCAAGCGTAAAACCCCAACTGTCCTGTCAGCTGGGGACCAAGTTTTGATTCTTCTTTTGTGACATTTTATGAAAATCATGTTGCATTTTAAGATATTAAGGCTTCTGTTGTTTAATATTTTCTCAGCATAGCCAGAACTACATCAGCGTGCCTTTTAAAGCTTTCCAACTTCTCCACATGCGTGTGGCTCTAAGCCTCTTGCATATTTCTTCCTATTTAATGCTTCATTTAAGAAAGAAAAGCTGCAGTAATTTAGTGGAAGAGCTGGAATCTGTAGTGTTGAGAAAATGTTAGTCCAGATTAACCATTTGTTCACGGCTATTTTCAGCTATGGATTAACAGGCATTACCCAGTAGTGTATAGATGAGTGTATGTTGGACTGACTCAAAACAAACTATAGAGGATTTGCTCGTGGTAATGAAGGATGATGCCAGTGTGACAGCAGGATTCGTTAATTTTTTATGGTTTATCGACAGCAGCTGAGCGCTACGGCACAGCTGAAAGACATACATCAGCCTTTGGATATGGCGAAAACAGTCATTAGCAGTATACAGGACTTGTCTTATGCTGCTCTGCACTGGTTTCAGTGTAATTATCTCTGCATGTTTTTGGAAAGATTCTCAAACAAATCCTTCTCAGGGCCCAGAAACTCTCAAACTGGCACTGCAGTGAGGACTAAATATATTCATAATTACCGGTAGAGGCTCTCATCAGCAGAGAGAGTCGCTGCCACTTCGCTCAGCTTTATGGGACTGAATGAGCTGAATGCACAGATGGGTTCATTCTGAGATCCAAACGAAGACTTTGCACTTGCACAGGCTTTTAATATACAAATTTATCTTTTCCAGTGCAGGATGTGAGTCACATCTCCACCATCTGACTGTCACTGGTTATGGTTCAAAGTGCGCAGCTGCAGTTTCACAATCGAGAGTGTTTTTTTTCCGATTGGTGTCTGACGCCGATCCCGGTCGCTTCATTTAAGCAGCTTTGCTTTAACCGTAGCTGCCTTCTGCAAAATTGCCTCGGGTGTGTGTCATACCCAGTGTCTCTTCATCTTCTGATTTAATTAAGTCTCCGAATCAGGACTCATTTCACTCTGCCACACAATTACAGCAAAAGAGCCCCAGAGAGGGACAAGCAACGCAGAGTACAAAGAGAAAATGCATCGCAACGTGATTTCATCTTATTAAATGGATGAAATAGATGCAGTTGTTTTGTTTTTTTCTTCATCTTTCTAGCCATCTAACTCTCTTTGCCCCAAAGGGCACACATCATCACAGTCTCAAGTCTGTTTTGGCTCAAAGATCAGCATTTCACTGACCCATATACACAGCCCAGAGCAATACTTAAAATGGAAGCATCAGCACTAAAAAGAAAAAAATAAATCCTCTTATCTTCCAAACATGAAGTAGCAGGTTGCAATAAAGGAAAGCCCTCTGTGTGCAGTAACAAAGCCTGCAAAGAAACACCTGACTCCAGTGAAACAGTTAAATCTGTGATGGTTTGCAAAGCCCCATGTTAAATTCCACTATTTGGCTCCCAATGTGGAAAGACACTGGATAATTTGGACTATGGAGAAAAGCAAAGTGAAGATGAGCAAATAAACATACAAACTTTTGTAAGATTAGACCACATTAAACGCTGGTAATGTCTCTAGGAATGTTAGCCAATGTTTACACAATGGTGAGAAAGAGATGTGGCCACACAACAGAAAGGAAAACAGTCACATACATAGAAGACCTTTGAGGTTTAAAAGCCTTAAACACTCGCACGCTCATGCTCATACACTCGAGGGGACGGGGGAGGAGGCTAGGAGGCCGGGAGCCAGAGCATCTCACCTTTGTTTCTCTTTCCTCCAAGAGGGTCTCGAGCCTCTTTTGAGCAGCCCGGCCCTCGTGGTCGTCGCTCACTATCAGGATGATGTGGTTCCAGTTGAACTCGCGCATTAGGTCGAACCACACGTGCGCCTGGTGAGAGTAGGGAGGGACTGTCCGCAGAAAGGACAGGTGGATACTCTGAGGAGCATTGAGCAGAAAATAAGGTGATCAGCAAAGATGCATGATTAGTTTTTTAAAATCTGTTTGTTATCAAGTGGAAATAATATTAAATCATATTCTGACAACATGATAATTATCCCGTGTGCACAAGATAAAAAAAAATGTATCATGTAGAACTACATAACAGCTAAATTTCCAATGGTCTCATTGATTGCAACATAAGACTGTAAGTATACACAGTGTACCCAAAAGTAATCCAGTATGCAGTGGACATGCGCTGCATCCCCAAAATTCTCCTCTTTTGAAGAATATCAATAAAGGAAGTAATTAGCCACTTGGGAAAAAGAGGATCTCTGAGACTGAGTGGAGTCTGAAGTTACTACTATGTTCTGGCTGAGAGTCCAGAGTCTGCACCAGGAGTTTTAAACAAATAAATACTTTTTTTTAAAAGTAGGGGCACAAATAAAAGTGAAGAGCCTTAGCCATCAAAATAAAGACTTGAATGCAAAAACAGGATTATTTGAAGATGCTGCAAGTCTCTACATCTGGATAGCTTTAATTGAGTGTCCACATACTTTTGGTGATCTGGGATATGGTTTTGTATGCTGTTCATTTTAGCTGCTCAATCTGTTCTAGACAAATCATGCACCACATATTTAAGATGTTTTGTGGCAGTGAACAAAAGCAAACACAATGGATAAATATCATGTACAACAATATGGAATCCCTTTCCTTGATCTTCCTTCCTCACATCTCCCCCAGGCCTATCTAAATCTCTGAATTGAATGCCTCTCATTTCCCTTATTTTGGGAGATTATGGACTGTGTCACTTTAAACACTCAATTCATGTCTTTGGCATTTATGTGATTGCTTTAGTTTCATTTTGGTTGCTTGTGCTTCTTAAAAACACAAGTCAGGTCGGAGGCATTATTAATGATGCTCTTTCAAATTTCAGCTGGAAACCCATTTAATCACAGCTCCCCTAATGGACACTGATGGGACGTTTAATCTAGGAAGCCTCTGAAGATGCCCCAGGGGAGCTTCTTATTCCTCCACTCTGTGTTCACGCTCTTCCTGTTTTTCCTGTTTCCCTCTTTCTCTCTGTCTCCTTTTACATCTCTCACATCCATCACTCACCTTGTCTGAGTAGATGGACATGCGGGTGGTGAGCCCCACCACAGGGATGCGGTAGAAGCCTGCCGTGTAAGAGACAGGCGTCGGGGTTAGGTGGTCATTGGACTGGGGAGGGTGACTCACCAGGATAGCATAGACCTGCAGAGATACAGAAGAAGGACCCTTTGTCATTTTGACACTGCCATTAAGATAAAATGTTAAGACCACTCATCCTACTCCGATAGATGTTGGGGGCAGCAGTTTCTATCTTTGTTTCTTTCTTTAGAAGCTGTATATTAAAGATGGAAGTAGCTTTCAGGTCCGAAAAGTGAAGACACACCAGGTGTCTTAAATTTCCAATCTTTTAATGGCCAAGAGGGAGTGATGCTTCCTGTTGTACAAAGAAGCCAAGCTAAATATATCTCAATGAAAAAATTATTTAAAACATGGTTCCAGGTAACCCTTTATGGCTGGTCAGAGTGGACAGCCTCCGTTTTGCGCAGCTATTTTTAAAGCCTGGTAGAATTGCAACCTCATAAGCCATAAGCTAGCACAATAATTTTTTTTGCATATAAAACCTTAGGAGTTGTACTTATATCTTATACACTCATCTTGTCCCCGGTCACGGTTTCCTTCCACATATGGCTTTACAAAAATTGCATAAAAAGCACTTGCAGCAATACAAACATTATTCCAGAAACACACTTTGCCGATCCAATCAGCTGTTTATAGCACTTCCTACGTTGGAATAGAGGTCAGAGCTGTCACAGAACTATCGCATGTCTGCCCGAAACCGGAAGTGACGTAATTTTTGTGGAAAATGTAGTTTTTGTCTTATATGGCATTTACAAAGATATGCTGGTGTTTTTAAAATTCCTGTTTGAGTTTATGCCTTTCTTATAGTTTCTGGGATGCTTAGAACTCAAATTACACTGTTGGAAATAGTATATTTTGATGCAAATGATGTTTGTTTTTTGCAAATTTGTATTACAATATTTATTTTCATTTTTCCTGCAGTATATAAAAATGGGTGTATCTCAAAAATAAAACTATGAAGACACTCAAAATAAATTTCCTGTGGTTGAAAACTATTTTGTGCAACTTTTTTGCATTTACAGTTTTGAGGGATATCCCTCTGAAATGTCTCTAACTAGAAATATGTGTTAAAAAAACATTTTCAATTTTTCTTTTATAGTTTATTGCATTTTTTTTTTTGCTTTTTTGTGTCGTTGCTATGGACTTAATGCATAAATATTATTAACATTTGGGATATAATGGTTGTATTGATGTATAGTAACTTGAAATACTCCCAAAAATGTCACTAAAGCATGTAAAAATATAAAGATAAGCTCTGGCAGACTTGGTTCTAGGTTAGGTCTTAAAGGGTTTAAAAAACAAGGATAACGTATGATACGTTTTATCATGTGATTGGTAAGTGTCTTTCCTTTTTGCGTGCAGTATCCATCAGCTTCATGATGAACTTCATCTTTTCACTAACAAATGCCAGAAGTCACAATGGTTTTATTCACCTTTTTATACAGTAAAAGTGAATCGGTGCATCTGGGAGAAAAGACTATTTTACAGTTTGTTATAAAAAATATTTTGGTCTTTGCCTTTAGAGATACCAAAATCTTTAGGATAGGGGGTTGAGTCGCAATATTTAATAAGAGACCTGTTCAAATTACATTAAGGCTTAAAGTTACATACTTGTGGCACAAAATACCAATACTTAGGCTTGAAAAAAAAATCAATAGTTGATGTCCAGGTGGCGTCATCCATCTTTGATATACAGTCTATTTTTACAGACCCTTAAAGACACAGTGTCCTCCAAAATCAAACACACACATCTTCTCCCAGGTCTTGTTTAGATGTGAGTTGCCCAGCCTCTGGGTCTGGGTCTGCCTTCTCTTGAGCATAATGGCGCCAACCACCTAAAGAAAGCAGGTGGAAGCCACTGATGACATCAAAAGTGTGAGCCTTTCAGCATGCAAGAGATGCAGTCCTTCTTTTGCATAGTAATGCAGTTGACAGTGTAGTTCAGTGAAAAGAAAAAAGCTCCAACATTCAAACTTTTTTTGAGTAACTGGGTCATAGTTTTTAGAAAGAGGCCAGTTTTCAAATTTAGTTTTTGTCACTTTAAGCAGCTCCACACAAGTGTTTTCAGTTTGTGGCTTTGTGTGTGTGTGTGTGTGTGTGTGTGTGTGTGTGTGTGTGTGTGTGTGTGTGTGTGTGTGTGTGTTACTGAATAGGAAAAAGTGTATGTCTCCATCCTTGTGCAATTTGATGTGCAGTTTCCCTTTAAGACTAGATTAAAATGCAGGAATTGTGTTAAAGTCTTTTCATTTCAGTTTTTATTTGGAATTAATCACTGATCACAAACTGATTACTTCACAGAATCTAGGACATTGGAGGCCAGTGAGCATATATAGCCCTGGGGAAGCTGTCCACTAGACAGAGCCAGCAATTAAGCCTTGGCGGCAACATCAGGGTTTTTATTTATTTATTTATTTTTTAGCTTGAATGAAACTTCTGTGTGCCTAACATACAATATACTCATTATTCATTCAGTGAACCTTGAATCTAGACATAAATTGTAGCCAGGGGCAACCACATCTATAACAAAAAATAGAGAGAAGCAAAAAAACAAAAAAGAAACTTCTCCTTGAGATGATGCTCACTGTGTGGGCTGGCAGACTAATATTAATTTGTGCTGTCTTATTCCTGCAAAAAGTGAGCCCAAGCTGACCAACTACTCAAGTAAAAGGATGAATTTATGTGAGAATCGATTTGAGAAATGCCCCGGAGATGTGGATGAAGGGGAATAAAGTTGGCATGGCTGTGCGGGAATGGATTATTGGATATGAGGAGTCCGTATGGTTGGGTCAAAAATGAGGTCTATCTTCCAAGGACTGCTCCCAGGCATCTACTCTTCCATCTGCCACAGTCTTCCCTCCTCTGTGACTGCTAGCACCTACTGATCTCATCAGATTACACCTTCGATAGACTTTCTGTCCAATTCAAGTGTGATTTAGTCTCATTCACAAGAGGTGTGTGTGTGTGTGTGTGTGTGTGTGTGTGTGTGTGTGACTATTGCTCTTCATACACATTCACATTGTGAGGATGTGTATGGTGAACAAGTGTGAACCTGAAATTTTTAACATAATGCGGTCTTTTAAGGGGCTAGGCAGGTAGGGTTAGGCAGGTAGTTAAGGTAAACAATATCCCCAATAAATCACTGTAAATCAGTTTAATGTCCCTTAAGTTCACGGGGGACACAGAGAACATTGTTGGTGTTGTCTTTAGAATCTCGTGTGGGTGGATTGTACACTCTTACTTTGTATGACAGAGACAGAATATGATGGTTTTATTCCTACAAGCCTGTGTCTCTTAGACTCGTTGTATTAAGCAGAGGACCAGGGACATGAAAGCAACACTGAAGCTGTGGGTGTTTTTTTTCTTTTTTTTTTATAAAGCTTAATTATGTGTGTGGGAGAAAGAAGAGTGAGAGCAAGAGGGACTTCACGCCTCAACATGCTGTGACATAATGTTGGCGCTTTTTAAAAGCTGTGTTGAGCATCACCACGAGAGGATGGTCGGTGCATTTGTCAGCATGCTTCAACTCTCAAAGGCACACACTCTCTAATCATGTATTACTTATGACATATGTTTTGCTGGCTACATCTGCAGCACAAATGGCGTGAATCTCCAAGATAATTCACATTTCAGGTCATTCTTAACATGCGCCTCCTCCTAGTATACCTTACAAAGACAGTTTCTCATGCCACCCATGCTTCGGATCACTATCAGAGGTCATTATCCACCAAACATACTAAACTGTTACCTCAAACCATTCCAGCCTCCTTTTTCCAAAATGTTCACTCATCATGCAACACGCACGGTCAGAGCCAAGCCATTAATCACAAATTACATATTGCACATTTTCACTCCTGACTGGTTGAGTTGTTCTGCAGCTGGGTGTCCTATAAAGTACAATTGCCCTCTCATCCGAGTTATTGCCCCAAACCACAGCCTATTTTTGGATTTCTGGAAAACAGATGGAGCTGTAGAGGGATCAGTGTATTATACAAAGTGAACTAAAATGTGAGTTAAAGTGTGGAATAGTGCCAAATGGAACAACAGAAGGCCAGCATAATATGTAGTCTAACTTCCTGCCCCTACATTAACATGTTCCTGCTTGATAGATATTCTGCAGCTGAAGATCTAATAAAATAGTCTGTCTAGGTTTAATTCAGAATTTGAGACTAATAAGCTAGTTATGACAACCAATCCCTTCAACGGTGCAAAGGTGAAAAAACAAAGATGCTTCTGAAATGTAAGCAATTTCACCGAAAGCACAAACTTTCTCTGTTAAGAAGCAGTCCCTCAAAGACACCCGGATGCAACTATCTTTAGGTAGGTGGACTTGGCATTTAGCTCGTGGCAAATATACTAAAAGATATGAATAAGAGCCCATTGGCAGTAAACTGTACCTGACTGGAGATGAGGTCCTCGCAGACGGAGAGAGCCATCTGGATCGCGTTGGATTTATGCGTTACGGAGATGGCGGTCAGCTTGAATTTGTCCCTGCCATAGACTTGGTTGGCCTGGGTCACGGCATCTTTGAAGACCTGCTCGTATCTCTTCTGGCTCAGGACGGCCCCGATGTTCACGATCTTCGGCTCGCAGCCGGCCCGCGCGCAGGAGCACGAGAAGAGCACCGCCAGCAGAAACAGACGCATCGTGTGGACCACCAAACAGCACAGCGCAGCCCGGTCGCTTTTCTCCCCGGTGGCGGGTCGGCTCGACCAGCTTCTGGACAGCTCAGCCAGTTGAATGCGCGACTGCAGGCACAATCCAGGTGGGCGGTGATAGCGAGGGAGGGAGGCCAAAAAAGGAAGAGGAAGACTTTGTCCAAAAAAAGGTGGTTTGGTTATATGCAATGCGGAGGAATGTGCATGATCATGTTAGAGACAGGCTGTCAACCGGGGACATCTAACCCGCATTGTCCACCTTCTTTGCTCTCCTTTGAGGAGCTGCAAAACCTTCTAGTGGCAGCCACAAAGACTTAAACCATAGCCCACGCTTTTACGGCTTCCTCTCCGGGGCGAGTATCGCTCTCTCCAGCCTCTGTTCCCGTGCGCTTTCTCCGAACTCAGCACCGATGCGTGGCGCGCTGGTTGCTCCGGGCTGAGCGGCTGCTGCTGCTGCTGCTGTCCTTGGTCCTGACAGCTGTGCATGCGCGCCTGTGGTGCGCGCTCCCGCTGTATCGGTTCCCTGCTCCGGAGTTTTGCGCGTTGGCGTGCTGTGCTGCTGCTGCTGCTTCAGCTACTAATGATGCCGGCGAAGAAGCTAATCCTATGAAAAATACATGTAATCACTTGTTAAAAACACACTCGATCATCATGTTTGTCATAACAGGACACGAAAGGCAGGAGCAGTATGAATGGGCTGCAAAAAAAAATTATATCAGCGTTGTGGGCTTTGCTGGTGCATAAAATTTGAAATGGTCAGAAGGGAGGAGGGAAGGCGTTTGTCTTTTTAGTATAACAGTAGTCATGCCCCCCCGGAACTGGAACTGGAAAGAGAGCCTGATTTCTCATACTGCTCTCTCTCGTAAACTGGACCGACCTCCGTCAGCAGCTCATTAATCACACAGGATGTCGGCATCATCAGTCATAGCCCGTCACTCTTCTGCAGAAGAAGACTCGCCTGTCTTGTTTCTCTAATTTTTGTACGTGTGTGTGTGTGAGAGAGAGAGAGAGAAGTGTGTTTGTAAAGGATAGAGTGTGTGTGTGTGTGTGTGCGTGTGCGTGTGTGTGTGTGTGTGCAGAGGCGAAGTAAAAGAAACACACTGTAGATATTGTGGATGTTGCATTATATCTGACCCCTCTGTTGATGAAACTGTTTGCTTCCCTGCAGCTGAAGACACGAGCAGAATCAACCTCCTGGTTACCTAGGAAACTGGCTTTTACAACGCACACGCGCTTGCACACAGCGGAGAGCTTCACACGGAGGAAATGTTCTCTCAATTTTTTTTTAATGGAAAGCAGTGAGACAATGAGTTTATTCATCACTGCAGGAAACGTCAAAATATCTTTCTGTAACAAAACGGTCATTAACACCAAAATGAAAAGAAAAAGATTAAAAAGAGGATATTTAATCGGAAGGATTCAAATGGTCAAACATCAGTTTATCATTTTATTTTTAATATCATAATAAGCTGGATACTATTTCAATATTTCCCCTGAGAGTACATGCGTTTATTCCCGGTATTAACAATTCCTACGTAGGAAAAAAAAAAGGTGTTTTGAAATGAGGCCAGTGTTTGAACAGTGCTCCGAATTCTAAATCACTGAAACACTGTGGTGTCTCTCTGCTCGCAGTGAGCTGATAAATTAATCACAAGGCTGAAAGAAATCAACATTCATCAGCTGCAGGCTGTTCTCCTTCCAAAGTGAGCTCCTCTCAAGTATGATCTGACTGTTTTCTTTATAACTTTAACAATGTGCACTGACAAAGGGGATATTAGGCATGACGGTTCAATTTCGCAGGAAACCTGACACATGTTTACCAGTAGTTCTAATAAAAAACGAATGGAGAAAGGTGTTGCATGAATTTAACTTTGTGTAGGTTGTATTACAAACCTACACAAAGTTAATTTAAAAAGAGATTGTGTGTCTCACTACTGCGCTTGTGTGTTGTTCTGTTGGTGTACTTTTAGTCTAACAGTGGGTCTTGTAGGACTCTATTTTCTAAATCTAGATAAATAATTTAGCATTTCTTTTTCAATCGTTGTTTTTAAATCAGGAAATTAGGTTCTGCGTCCTGATCTAGACAGAATCAGGCATTTAACTCAGTTTTATTTTTGTTGTGTCACCGAACTGGACCAAAGGTTTGCCACCCTCTACCAAGAAGGTGACTCTATTGTAACTGGAGCACACTGGATGCCACAACCAAAGTAGACCGAGTGAGCAGTACTGCCTAGCAAGTGAAGCCTGCGACCACAATCTGAAAGAGCAAGTACTGGAGAAAGTGTCCAGATTCCAGCCCGCGCTCCCAGGACAGCCAGCTAATCAACAAATTTAGCATCCAGTTGACTGGGACTTTGCTGCACTAATGAGAAGCCTCTGTCTCCATTGAAGAACACTGGAGGCAATTTAACTAGACCAGGCTCCTCAATGTAACCTGCCACCCCACTGGCTGTCACCCTGGCTCCACAAGAGATGCCACGGTCTTGGTTTCTCCATGGTCTTGTGCACCATCTCACAGTCCATCCACAGCCAGGTCCTTCCATGACACCACAGCTGATCCTCACCTTGATTCTTGCTCCATCCTGCTTCACGGCCGTGGTTATATGAGACCCTGTTGCCTGGAATATCGGGATGAAGATACCTGAGTTCTGGAATTAGACAGCGAAATTCCGGGGACTATATGGGACCACGCTAAGTTGAAGTATGTTGTAGTCCATGTCGGATCAAATGGAGTCTCTGAACTACCGCACTTTCATCTCAGACACAATTCCTACTCTCTACTGCAGGGTGGGTCATTTCAGTTGCTTGCTGAGCTTAGTCAGTCTGTTGCAACTACAAGATGACTTTTATAGCCAACTTTAACTTGTTCTGAGAGCTTGGAGGGCTTATCAGAGTGATGGTCTGCACCCTAATAGAGCAGGTTCTTGTATGTTGTCAGCATATATATGCTGCACCTTTCTCTGGGTGCTCAACCATAACAATCTCTGATCAAGCTTCTCTCACTCGGGATACTGGTCTATTCACAGAACACGCTTATGAAACTAGCAACACAAAGCTCCCTATTTAGATTTGGGAGACAGGTGTCCTCCTTACTTTTCGAATTAGACTTAAAACGTTTCTTTTCTATAAGCTTTATAGTAAGGGCTGGATCAGGCAACCCTGAATCATCCTTTAGTTATGCAGCAGTGGACCTTTGAGTGTTGGGGTTTTCTCCAGAACACCATAGGCTATTTGCCTTACTGTAGAAAAGAGCTTAAGGCAACTGTTGTTGTGATTTAGTGCTACATAAAAAAAATCTGAATTGAATTGAAAACGCCCATATACACCAAGAATGTGACCATGCACCATTACATTAAAGCCATTATTAGAGATTTCCCATCATCCTACCTGAACATCCCTGAGGCACGGAGACATATTCATTGGTCCTCTGGGAGTCTGATAATCAATTGTAGGGTAAAAGCCAAGCTGCCAGCCGCTGTCTGTCCCTAGAGTGTGCAGGTGTCCCTGTTTACATGGATTTGTCCTGCATATTTGTCCCTTGCCCATCCCCCATCCCACAAACTGAGGCAGTGTCCCGCATTTTGATTGGTTCAAGTTTGGAAAACTTGCATCTGCTGTAAAGACACTTTACTTTTATCCAATGGCTGCTAAGAAAGCAGAGAAGACTGTCAACATCACTCACATTTAGGTTAGAGTAGAGTATGACCAACAGGGGACATTGTGAGTCACCACAAAGTCAAAGGCTTTGCGCATTTGACAGGAAAATGTTGAAGACTACTACAAAGAAAAGGAAATGCAGCTACAATAAAGAGAGGGAAATACTCCATACAAGGTAAGGCTGTGGAAGGAAGTTCCTAGAGTTTTTGTCTTTATTATCATCATTTTTGCTGTGGCATGGGGAAGAATATTAGACAAGTTCTTTGCATTTATGTGTCCTAGATTTAGTTTTTTGGGATCTGATTGCCCATCCTCGCTTCCAAGCTGCACACAGTGAATGCTAATGTAGATTTTTACCACAAAATTAGACCCAGCACTTGCAATACCACACACTGTGTTGCAGAGTTGAAACAGCTGTGTGCTGTAGCTGCAGGCTTCATGCTGCTAGTGCCATAAGAGAGAATGATTTAGTCTGCTTTAATTAGGGAAGATAAGTGGACAGATATCAGCTGAACAACAGAAGGCAAAGGGCAATAAGTCACGACATCGTCTGCTCTAATTTTCTTTAACTTCTTTAATTCTACTGATGGTTTCGGGTTGTTAAAAAAACTAGTTTAATGGTTACAGTAGTCGGCTTACATACACTGGCTTACATAAACATTATACGACACAAAATTCTCCACGGTTCTGGCCCAGCAAGGGGTCACTCATGTCATGGTATTGATTGCAGAGGATTCATAACTCCACTGGGCCCTAGAGAGAGTGGTTTACCCTTCAAATGTAATTTGTTTTGTGGACTATGGAGGATGTTGGACTCAAAGTGGGTGCTTCAGGTTTATTTACAGCAAGATGAACAGAAACAAAAGGCAAACATGAGGGTTTCCAGTTAGTGACGGTTCAAGTCCTTCACTAACTCTTTACACAACAGATTGTCTCTCTGAAATGCTTTCTCAGGAACACACCAGGATTTTCTGCACAGAGGAAGAAAACAGGCAAGTGTAAGTCACCGTCAAAAACAGAGCAAAAATACGGAGATGGGGAACTAACATCACTAACGGTCTTAATCAGTGATCAGGCGACAACTGAATGTCTTCCCTCAGCTTAAGTATCAGCAGCACAATGAGACGATGACAAATGGATGTTCTCATCATCTCCGGGTGAACAGGACCGAAGGATGGAAGGAAGCCAAGAGGAATCCCACCCCTGAAACACAAAAGCGTTGTTAGCTGCTCACTCACTTAAATGCATTCACACAGAGAGTGGAAGAGAGGAAAAGAGCAACAAGAGAAGAGTTTGACAGAAAGATTAGTCTAACCCAGACCTTCCCAAAGTGTGGGGGGCGCAGAACCGTTGCAGGGGGGGCGCGGCATGGACACTGCTAGCACGGGGTGCCTACACAAAGGCAAAGCAGGAGATGAAGCATAGCTGAATATGTTTCCAAACCAACTTCATTCTAAGCCAAAGACTAGAAAATATGGTGGAACAAATCTTCCCTTTGGCTTCACCTGCACAAGTGCCAAGGTAGGTCTCCCCTGCAGAATTGGTTTTCCCTTTGTCGGGAGCAGCGCTGGGCTGTTCAAATCATGGACAAACAGTATCCCACATTCTTGATTTTTAGTTCACAAACACTTGTTGTAACGACTAACTACTCCTGACATTTTGGAGATGTTAGCTCTTTATACAGTAAAGTTACAGCGGGATACAAATAACATCAGTAATAATTTATTTGCCACGATTTGTTCCCCCTGTCTAAATCACAGACAAACAGTATCCCACAGTTGTTTATGTTTTTACACCCATTTTGCACAGAGAGGCATTTTTTGAAAAATTTCTTGATAGCAATGTTGAATATTATTACACAGGAAAAAACAACTACATGTAAAATAATCACACAGTGACGCCTCTGCCTTTCTAAATGGAGGGACAGTAACTGCGTGTTTATATGTAAGAGTGTAAAACCTGAAGATAGAGACAAAATACTGTTAATCTGACTATCTGTCATTCTGCAATTCATGTCATGTAAACAATAACGTGGCGCACAGCTGACGTGAAAAAGGCACATACCTTTGACGTTGCGTGACGAACTCTGTATTCCTCGTCCACACGTAAAAGCAAAAAAGGAGTTTTAAAAAATCTCAGTTTTCGGTGATTCGAAACGCCGTTTACGTGTGGACGAAACCAGGGGCGATTATAGGATCAGAACTTTGGGGGTGCTGAGCACCCAGAGAGCTGCCCAGCCATGCAAGATAAACCTGTCTCTGTCAGTCCCTGCATCCTTAAAGGTTGTCCCAAGTTCTCTCTGACTGTTTCCTTGGTGCATTTAAACCCCTGTTCCTCCCTGTCCTCATCGTCTGTTGTCGTCATCTCCGTTATCAGTCATCATAATTTTACCATTTCTGTGCAAGTCTGCAAATTTCTTTATTAAATCATAAGATTCTTAAATTCATCAAGTCTCTCTGTGCCTGGGTCCTCATCTTAATACATGACATTACTGTTTTGTACATTTTACACAATTTAATCCCCACATTTGTGAAAGAAAAGCAAAACACTTTTTTGAAAAGTCTGTAACAAAACCATCAAATCTGATCAATGTTATTTAAATGCTGCAAAAGAAGAATGGATTGGAATAGAAAAAATCCTAACCTTAATTACTGGGGGAGAATAATGAATGATGCTCATAGTGAGTAAAAAGTAAACTGAGTGCATTTTTTGGACAGAGATTCACTTTTAATGTGTATGTATAATATAATACAGATACATAAAAATAAACTCCCAAAACAGAATAAATTATTACAAATAAATTATTACAAAATATTAATAAAACTATAAAAATGGAGGCAACTTAGCCTGTGGTAGAATGTATACAATGTATGAAAAAAATCTTTATTGTAGATACTAATTTTACTAATTTAATAATAATAATTTTGTGTTGTAAGATTTATGAGTTTTATGCTTTCATAGTGGTACTTAGGAGAGCTTGACATTTTCTCAGGTGGTATCACACTGAAACACTGATAAGGTAAGTGTGTGTGTGCTTTTGGAAAACATTTAAAGCTGCAGTACAGAATCTTTGAAACTAGCTTAAAACATTTTTAGAATATAAACAGAGAACTCTGCTTCTCTTTACAGCTCCTCACGTACGTACTGCGGCAGTCATACAGACAAGTGGACGGTCCAAAAGTTGGCCTACCTATTACTGGCTGAGGTTTTAGTAGAGTTGTGGCTGAACCACATAAAAATATATCATTGATTTTAATCTCCCCAATCAATTATAATGTTATGTTGGAATGTTGTTAAAGAGGGTCAAAAATGTTTCAACCCAGTTTGTTTTGCAGATTCTGTATAGCAGCTTTAATATAGGGAGAACACAACTTCCAGATTGTGTGAGTAAAATCAGGTTTTTTCTCTTTGTCAGTTTAATAGTTTCTGTTGTGCCTGTCACTGTTCCCTGTCTGTTTCCTTACCTGGTTCTTCCTGACCTTGTACTTTGTCCTCACGTTCCCCTCTTTCCTCGCTCCCTCTTTGGACTGACAATCATACACAAATAGATTGTATTCAATTAGATGAAAAATTACATTAATATGAAAAAAATTCTATTAAGATCGCTAACAAAAAGTCCTCTCAGTGTACTTTCAACCAAAAGGCAAATAACCACATGAACATCTAATAAAAGATATAAACATTGAAACACTGATCCAACATTATTCTTGATTGACGGATCATTTGATCTTACACTTTTACCTGAATGTGACTCCTTTTTTTGAAAAAACTTCCTTATATCCATTATGGACCTGGCTGTCTCTACACACAAACACACACACAACAGGAATAAGGTTAAGGGGCATTCAGTCAGTTAGCTAGTTAGTATCCATTTCAAACAGGACAGTGGTAACCAACAGTAGGCTGCGGACAAGTTTTAGATTTTAAATAGGCTGTATACATTTCAATGGGAGCAACAGGACGGTCAAATGTCGCTGAATTTACTACAGAGCAGGACGGATTGTAGGGTAGCAAACATTGTCGGAAAACATGTTTTCAACACTGCAGGTTACCTGGTGTAATGTTTTTCAGCTAAAAAGAAACATGGGTCGTGTCCAAATTCATGGGCTACATTCTCCCGAGGACCCGGCCTTCGCGGTCTACGTGGGCCGGTGTTCTGGGAATTTCTCCTACCCCGTAAACCGTCCTACCCGTAGTTCCTGAGCATGTGCGCGCATGCGCACAGCACAAAAAGGGAAGCTAAGCGCATCCGGCTGTGATTTCACGCTACTCCATTGTCATATTTGCAGGAGAATAGGTAAGTAGTAAGTATTAGTACTTTTTATTGACGTTGATACTTGATTTTTTAAGCCTTTGTGATTGTTTGTCAATATTAAAGTGAAGTCGCTATCTGCTTTCTGCACAAAACTGTCGAATTTGCAGATTCGGTGAAGTCTGCTGTCAAGTTACCGGACACGTGGTATTTGCACAACACTTTTGAGTCCGCAGCTTCGGTGTTTTAAGGCTGTTTCGGTAATTTCGTTATTTAATAAGTTAAATTATTTGCATTGTCAACTGCACATATTGAAGCTCATAAGAAAATGTTTACTGACATTCGTAGATATGGAGAAGAAGTGGGAAGAGATTTACGCGTTCATTTCTGCGGGCTCCTACCCTTCAGGATATGACAAGGCTCAGAGGCAAAACCTCAGAAGATATGCCTCAAAATTCAAACAAAAGGGTCAGTAATTTACTGTTAATACTAACAACTCATATATGTGGTTAAATTAATTTCTAAATATATATTGTTTTACTGCAGATGGAGAACTCTTTGTTGGAACCAGAAGAGTAGTAAAAACCATGGATGATGCCAGGAAGATATTTCATGAGTTTCATTCATCTCCAATTGGAGGACACACTGGCACACACAAAACGCTAAATGCAGTGTGTTCCAGATTTTACTGGTTTGGTATGACAGTTGACATTAAAACATGGGTATGTATTAACTGTTTGTACTGTTGTTAAATAGTGTTTAAAATAAGCACATTTTTTGATATCAGTTAAAAATATAAATAAATATGGTTAATTAGTGATATTACAGTAATAACCCGTAGGCCTGGCAGAGATTTGAAGACACGCACACAAACTATTGTTGCTAAATAGTTTGTTCGTTAGAGAATATGTCATTAAGTGTTTTTGTTTTTTACAAATGAGAATGTTGAACATTTACGTGAACTCCATAAATATTTTTACCTTAAAGATTCAGGAATGTGACCAGTGTCAAAAAGTTGGGAAACCACTGACTGCTGTGCAACCGTTGCAGTGTATTCAGGTAAATATTATGCCCCGTTTACCCATCAAACTATGCTTGTAGCTCATATTCATAAAGGCAGGAGGGTTTGCCAACTAATTTTAACCATCAATGTTAATGTGTACATTATACAAATTGTTATTCAAATTATTAATTTGTCCTTGATAGGTGTCTGAAGTGTGGGAACTTATTGGTATAGATCTTACTGGACCTCTTCCTAAAACTTCAAGCGGCTTCCAGTATATACTTACTGCAACTGACTACTTTTCAAAATGGGTTGAAGCTTTCCCATTAAAAACGAAATCTGCATCTGAGGTAGCCCAGCACTTGTGCTCCATTATATATAGACATGGCTGCCCCAAAAGGATTTTGTCAGACCAAGGCAGAGAGTTTGTGAATGAAGTAAGTGTTAAATAATTTTCAGTTACATTTTTTAACTTTACTTCACTGGGGTCAAAGATTTTTTCTTGTGTGCTTGTATAAGCAGTATAACCTTGTCCTTATCTGTTGAAGCTCAACTCTGATCTTTGCAAGTTATTGCAAATTGAAAGAAGTGTCACAGCAGCATACCATCCACAGACGAATGGTCTAGATGAAAAGACCAATGACAACATAAAAAGGTATGCCTAACTTTTTATCTATCAGTTTTTAATAACATTACTTATGTTATTCAAACTTAATTGTTACTTAATAATTTATTAATTTCTTTACTTCTAATTAAACTTTGTCTTACTTACTGTGTTTACATATTTCTATGCCTGCATTTAGAGCCCTCCGAAAACTGGTGAATGACCAGCAGAATAACTGGGATCTGTATCTAGAGCCCACCCTGTTTTCACTTCGGTCAAAAGTACACACCACAACAAAATACACACCTTTTTTTCTGATGTATGGAAGAGAGACAGTATTTCCATCAGAAGTGCCTGCTCAAGTGCCGGTGAGTGTTTGTCAAATTCTTTCTATGTTAGAACTAAGAATTGAAACCATTTAAGAAAAAAACCCAGTAATCTCTTTATGAATATGATATCATCTTGTTTTAATTGCTAATATCTACAAAATTTTAGATTTCCAACATCATTCTGCCAGACGACAAAAGGTACAGTGACTATGTACAGTCTGAAAGTGAAGCACAACATGCAGTTAAAGAAACTGCACAAGAAAACATTGCGAAGTCACAAGACAAGCAAAAGGTTGCATATGCCAAGCGGGCCCTGAAAAAGTACAAAAATGTTGTGTACAATATAGGGGATCAAATTCTGCTTCTAAATATGAGGAAACGTGGGCGAAAAGGAGGAAGACTTGAACCGGATTTTTCAGGTCCCTACACAATTGATGACTTCAGTGGAAAATGTGTTAGACTGAAAAACGCTGAGGGAAATACTTTAAAAAGTCTATACAGTATTGACCACATTAAACCCTATAGAACAAGCCACCCTGTCCAAGTCTCAACTCCAGCTGAACCTGTTGAGAGTAGCCCATCTTCTGAGATGTGGCCTTGCAGTCCTCAGCATCAACATGAAGCGCTGCAAAATAACAGATCCTCTGTCATTCAGTTTGCACCAAAAATAGCTCAGGTAAAATCAGTCCAAGCACCAGAAGAGCTTGTACCAGTGACCCCCCAGAAACCCAGCACGCAAGAAAAAGGTGGCATAGCTAAAAATCTCATTCTGACCGGTTGGTCAATTGTTGCCTGTTTGGCTAGTCAGATGGATAGAATGTTTTATTTTTTTCTCCCCTCTTGCTAATTTTGACCTGTTGGTCCAATTTTGGCTAATTTCTGATTTACATAAAGCTACTCCCCTCTGGCATGTTTATGTTGTTGGCCCGTTGGCCCTTGTCTGCTTGTGGCCCGTTGGCCATTGACCGTGATTTTCAAATGGCAATTGTTATTACTAAAGAAACTTATCATATTTTGTTTTTTAGTGAAGTGGCTTTGGGCTGCAAAAGACACCGGGCGTGTGGAGGCAGTCGTTGGGCCATACAAATTGTATGACTCTTCTTTTCGCACACTGGAGGATAGTGGGTGGCTTTCTGATGAGGTAAGTGAAATAATCATTTTTGGTCCTAGTGGTGGTCTGTAAAAATAATCTTCTTTTAATCCAAACAGGTCATTGATGCATACCTGCACTGCCTCATTAAGAAACAAAAGGCAAGTAAGAACGTATGCCAGTTATTTCACAAAGGTATTTTATAAAATTTTGTAATCATTTAAAAAAAAAATAATAATAATAATCTTGCATTTTTTCAGAAACCCGTGTATCAGTTGTCTTGCGTTGTTGCAACCTCTCTGTTTTCTGGGAAGTTTAAATGTGTCAGCAAGGTAATGTAGATGTTATATTGGTTATATAGTGTATGTTATGTAAATAAATCTAAACCTTTATAAACTTAAAAATATTCCACAGATGTTGTTTCCGGCTGAGGACATTTGGTTGTGCCCACTGAACTCTGGTGCACACTGGATACTTGTGGTACATGTTCACACCTCATGTGTTTTTTCTCTATTTTGTTTTACTGTTCTTTTTAGCAGCATATTCTTATTTTGAAAATGTTTACAATTGATTATGTTTACTTAAGTGAGTGTAATACACATATTCTACTAAATACAATTTTTATTTTAGGTTGTCAAAATCTCCTCACAATCTGTACTGCTGTTAGACCCTCTTGGAAATGAAGGTTGTTATGAAAGGAAAGTTATGCGTAACTGGAGGTATTCATCATTCATTAATTATCTGTTTTAGGTTGTTTGGTTTGTGGGGGTTTTTTTCTTTTTATTTAGAGCAAAATGCTGGCTACATTTTAAAAACTTGTTTTGTTTTTATTAGGAATTTTCTGAAGATGAAAGGAAAGGAAGAGTCCCGAGTGGATTGGAAAATGGAGACTCTGCCACACAACAAGCAGATGGACTCCAGCAGTTGTGGAGTTTTAGTGTTGAAGGTATTTAATAAGCAATTGTATTTAATGTATTAAACTAGAATTAAGTTAATCAATTGCAATTACTGTAACATATTTTACAGTTTGCCGAACACTACCTTCTGAGTGGAGAGGTTACTAGGGTGCTGTCCACTCCAGAAGCCATTGGGCTGCACCGCACTGAAATTGCTTGCGAACTGCTAGAACATCAAAGTAAGTTGAGTCATGTGCTTTTGTATTGCAATAGCACTTTCAGTTTTGTTTAAAACTGTTAGGTTTAATGTCAGTGTGTTTCTAGGTAATGCTGATGACTACTGTGTGGTTTGTTCCATGCTGGAAGCCGATCCAGACTCCAGTATGATTGAAATGGTAAAACAAATAAACCACAAATGCAATATACAGTGGCTTGCAATAGTATTCGGCCCCCTTGAACTTTTCCACATTTTGTCACATTACAGCCACAAACACAAATCAATTTTAATTGGAATTCCACGTGAAAGACCAATACAAAGTGGTGTACACGTGAGAAGTGGAACAACAATCATACATGATTCCAAACAATTTTTACAAATGAATAACTGAAAAGTGGGGTGTGCGTAATTATTCAGCCCCCTGAGTCAATACTTTGTAGAACCACCTTTATCTGCAATTACAGCTGCCAGTCTTTTAGGGTCTGTCTCTAACAGCTAGAGACTGGTAGAGACATTGGTTTTTCATGTGGAATTCCAATAAAATTGATTCATGTTTGTGAATGCAATCTGACAAAATGTGGAAAAGTTAACGGGGGCCGAATACTTTTGCAAGCCACTGTAGTAATTATTTTCTCATCAAACTCATAATGTTGTTTAACACACTTACACCCCTCTCCCTCTTCAGGTGCAGTGCGAGTTTTGTTCCAGATGGGCACATTTTGGATGTGCTCAATATGAGAGCAGCCTGGTCAAGTACCTGTGCGACAAATGTGCATAATTTGTACACTGTTTCTTTTTCAGTTCTTTCTCCCTGTGTTCTGTTAGATCTATATAAATGTCAAATATATGTATCTGTAAATATATTCAGTAAATATATACTGTAACTATAATGGAGTGAGTTCATTGTCAAAGTTTATATAGTCAGGTGTTCCAATCACTTCAGTGGTGACAGCTGTATAACTTAAGCACCTTGGCATGCAGACTGCTTCTACAAACAAGTGCCAAAACATGCTACCTTTGTTATTATAAAGTAGAAGCATATTTCTGACGGGAAGAATTACGTGCCAAAACATGCTACCGTTGTTAATATAAAGTAGAAGCATAATTCTGACGGGAAGAATTACGTGCCAAAACATGCTACCTTTGTTATTATAAAGTAGAAGCATATTTCTGACGGGAAGAATTACGTGCCAAAACATGCCACCTTTGTTAATAAGAGCAAGAAGCATAATTCTGACGGGAAGAATTACGTGCCAAAACATGCTACCTTTGTTATTATAAAGTAGAAGCATACTCTGACAGGAAGAATTACGTGCCAAAACATGCTACCTTTGTTATTATAAAGTAGAAGCATACTCTGACAGGAAGAATTACGTGCCAAAACATGCTACCTTTGTTAATAAGAGCAAGAAGCATAATTCTGACGGGAAGAATTACGTGCCAAAACATGCTACCTTTGTTATTATAAAGTAGAAGCATACTCTGACAGGAAGAATTACGTGCCAAAACATGCTACCTTTGTTATTATAAAGTAGAAGCATACTCTGACAGGAAGAATTACGTGCCAAAACATGCTACCTTTGTTAATAAGAGCAAGAAGCATAATTCTGACGGGAAGAATTACGTGCCAAAACATGCTACCTTTGTTAATAAGAGCAAGAAGCATATTTCTGACGGGAAGAATTACGTGCCAAAACATGCCACCTTTGTTAATAAGAGCAAGAAGCATAATTCTGACGGGAAGAATTACGTGCCAAAACATGCTACCTTTGTTATTATAAAGTAGAAGCATAATTCTGACGGGAAGAATTACGTGCCAAAACATGCCACCTTTGTTATTATAAAGTAGAAGCATAATTCTGACGGGAAGAATTACGTGCCAAAACATGCTACCTTTGTTATTATAAAGTAGAAGCATAATTCTGACGGGAAGAATTACGTGCCAAAACATGCTACCTTTGTTATTATAAAGTAGAAGCATAATTCTGACGGGAAGAATTACGTGCCAAAACATGCTACCTTTGTTATTATAAAGTAGAAGCATAATTCTGACGGGAAGAATTACGTGCCAAAACATGCTACCTTTGTTATTATAAAGTAGAAGCATACTCTGACAGGAAGAATTACGTGCCAAAACATGCTACCTTTGTTATTATAAAGTAGAAGCATAATTCTGACGGGAAGAATTACGTGCCAAAACATGCTACCTTTGTTATTATAAAGTAGAAGCATACTCTGACAGGAAGAATTACGTGCCAAAACATGCTACCTTTGTTATTATAAAGTAGAAGCATAATTCTGACGGGAAGAATTACGTGCCAAAACATGCTACCTTTGTTATTATAAAGTAGAAGCATACTCTGACAGGAAGAATTACGTGCCAAAACATGCTACCTTTGTTATTATAAAGTAGAAGCATAATTCTGACGGGAAGAATTACGTGCCAAAACATGCTACCTTTGTTATTATAAAGTAGAAGCATAATTCTGACGGGAAGAATTACGTGCCAAAACATGCTACCTTTGTTATTATAAAGTAGAAGCATACTCTGACAGGAAGAATTACGTGCCAAAACATGCTACCTTTGTTATTATAAAGTAGAAGCATAATTCTGACGGGAAGAATTACGTGCCAAAACATGCTACCGTTGTTATTATAAAGTAGAAGCATAATTCTGACGGGAAGAATTACGTGCCAAAACATGCTACCTTTGTTATTATAAAGTAGAAGCATAATTCTGACGGGAAGAATTACGTGCCAAAACATGCTACCTTTGTTATTATAAAGTAGAAGCATAATTCTGACGGGAAGAATTACGTGCCAAAACATGCTACCGTTGTTATTATAAAGTAGAAGCATAATTCTGACGGGAAGAATTACGTGCCAAAACATGCTACCTTTGTTATTATAAAGTAGAAGCATAATTCTGACGGGAAGAATTACGTGCCAAAACATGCTACCTTTGTTATTATAAAGTAGAAGCATATTTCTGACGGGAAGAATTACGTGCCAAAACATGCTACCGTTGTTATTATAAAGTAGAAGCATAATTCTGACGGGAAGAATTACGTGCCAAAACATGCTACCTTTGTTATTATAAAGTAGAAGCATAATTCTGACGGGAAGAATTACGTGCCAAAACATGCTACCTTTGTTATTATAAAGTAGAAGCATACTCTGACAGGAAGAATTACGTGCCAAAACATGCTACCTTTGTTATTATAAAGTAGAAGCATAATTCTGACGGGAAGAATTACGTGCCAAAACATGCTACCTTTGTTATTATAAAGTAGAAGCATACTCTGACAGGAAGAATTACGTGCCAAAACATGCTACCTTTGTTATTATAAAGTAGAAGCATACTCTGACAGGAAGAATTACGTGCCAAAACATGCTACCTTTGTTATTATAAAGTAGAAGCATAATTCTGACGGGAAGAATTACGTGCCAAAACATGCTACCTTTGTTATTATAAAGTAGAAGCATAATTCTGACGGGAAGAATTACGTGCCAAAACATGCTACCGTTGTTATTATAAAGTAGAAGCATAATTCTGACGGGAAGAATTACGTGCCAAAACATGCTACCTTTGTGAATGTGACCTACAAGCACACTTTAATGGGTAAAAAAAAGTGTCAAACCGAACTGGCTTTATGAATATCAGCTACAAACATACTCTGATGGGCAAAGTTAAGTGGCAAACCGTCATACCTACTTAAATTTGTGCTGGAATTATTGTTTGGCAGCAGAAATGTGCATAAATTACATACAGTAGGACATTTTGCCAAAGTAGGGCAGTTTGTCATATGGCAGCGTAAAATTATCCTACTGGTAGGACGGTTTGCCAAAGTAGGACTGTTTGTCAGGGGACACCGTAAAATTATCCTACGGGTAGGACGTTTTGCCAAAGTAGGATGGTTTGTCAGAACACCGGGTCCTCAGAAGATCGGGTAGGCCGGAAGTAAACGGCCGTGAAATTGGACGGTCTAGCCTTCTGATTAGCGTCACCGCTGTCTCGGTGGAGTTTAATAAACTCAGCCGTCTGCTCCTTGCTGTCTAAAATATAACAGGACACTGGAGTAAACTCTCGGCCATCTCACACTTCTGTTTAATCAGTTTTCTGTTTGACGTTTAGTCAGCTGTGTAAAAACCAAGGAGGAACCCACCCGGGGGATTAATAAAGTTTTATTTTATCTAATCTAATAACTTTAATCTCAGCCAAACCGATTTACTCACGAACAAACAAAACACTGAAAAAAGCCCAACAATAACATTTTTAGGTTGTCTAAGTGACTTATATATTACGTTTGTCACGGCCGGGCGGGTTACACACAGTAATTCGGCGTGCCCGTGTGGCGTGTTGGCTAGACCCAAGCGCGGCGAAGGCTAGCGGTGGGTTTGGAGCAGGCACGCAGTTATTCTAGTAACGATCAGTGCACGAAGCGTGGCTTCGGAACGGTCGTTACCGACAGAGAGCGAGCGGAGCCGGGAAGAGAAAAAGGATTGAAGGGATAATCACTCACGGTTGCTGAATCAGGCGGAGACTGACGTCGGCAGAGTTTCGGAGCTCCTGACACGAAGAGAATGATGTCTGGCGTCTCTCTTTTAACCCCGGCCCCGTGATCAGCTGATCACAGCTGATCACCGGCTGACAACGTTTAACCCGAGCAGCGAAAGTCCGCGGTGATCTGAAAATGATGTGCCGGGAGTTGTGCCATTCTCGGCCGCATCAGTAACCCTCGAGCTCCCGGCTAGCTATCGAGCTGGTGGGTAGCAGACGTCTCCGAAAACGTCGAAGCACTTTAGCAAAGATGCGATATCTTGATAAACCGAGCAGATATTTGATGTTTACACAGCTACTTTCTCGCCTGAAAATATGTTAAAAGTTTATTTCGTGACCCAGAAAGATTAATAAGAGTAATTTTTAAAACTTAGTAGCGGCCGCCATTAGCCGGAAACTGGAGCTTGGCTGGGCCGCGCTATGAATTCTGGGATATGGTGGGCCACGAAGGACACACCCGACCCATCCTTCAAATTCGGAAAAAGGAGCACGCATTTGTCGGCTGCATTCGGAGGGGTCTACGAATTTGGACAGCCTTCGGCGCGTCGCTGTGACGTAATCGGTCTACAAATGCGGCCTCAGGAGAATGCAGCCCATGAATTTGGACACGAGAAAAGTCTGACTCCTACCTAACTATATAAAGAGTAACTGAAGGTTAAATGCAGCTAATATGTCCTGTTTTAAGCCAGGCACTTACACTTCCGCTCTGCTGCGTCTAAGCCACCATCGCTCTGGCAGCAAGAGGCTAGAGCCAGAGTAGGGGAGAGGCGAGCTGGAACAAACCATTTTGGGAGGGGGGGGGGGGTATCTATACTTTTGTTGTTAAAATCTTATGTCTCAAACAAGTACAGTACTGTATGCTTTTTATATTTTTAGTAGTGTGTCACACAAACAGCAAATATTGTCAAAAAAAGTAAGAAATCTTTGGGGGTGCATTGATTAATTTTGGCTGAAGCACCCCCCAAAATGGCTAAAATCGCCCCTGGACTAAACAGCTGCGTTTTCAGAAATACCGGTGTAGGTGCGGACATAGCGTAAAAGAGTTAGTAGTTTATTTTCTTACTACCTGCAGATTACTTGTATTTGCTTAATTGTTTACTAAATGTTTGAGGTGTGAAATGAGCAAAATATGGGTGTGTGTTGTTGGAGGATGTATCTGTACGTGCGTGTGTGTGCGTACGCGCGCGAGGGGGGGGGCGCGAACATTTTTCTTGTAAAACAAAGGGGGGCCCAGCGAAAAAAGTTTGGGAACCACTGGTCTAACCCTTGGGGGTGTTTTTTGTTTGTTTGTTGATTAGCTAACGTCCCGTGATGTTAAACATCGGCGGCAGGAGGACGGGATCCTTTATAGACTGAGATGGTGTAAGTCAACATTTTGGTCTCTTTGCATTTCTCTAGCCCAGTTTGACTTTAAAATCCTTCTACTGCGCAAAGTCTTGAATGATGAGACCTCATGTCTTAGAGTCATCATAGCAAATAGCAGGCAGAGCCTTCAGGTATCATGTCTCCTTCTGTGGAACCAGCATCCAGTTTGGGTTCAGGAGAAAGACCCTCTCTGCTTTTAAGATTAGACTTGAGCTTGTTTATGCTGCTACAGGCTCGGGCTGCTGGGTGACTTTCCATGATACACCGAGCATTTCTTCTCTACTCCCACGTTTTAGTGCGTATGCATTTATCTGCCACTATTGCATGTCATTCAATTCTATCTGCTCTCTCCTGCAGTTTGCATTTTACCCAGTCTGTTGCTCGTGGTCAGCCTGTGTGCTGTCCCTTTTTTTCCTTTTCCCCTCACCCACCAACCACAGCAGATGGCTGCCCCTCCCAGAGCCAGAGGTCTGTGCCTGTGCTTGCTTGTAGAGAATTGACTGATCCTTGGGGTTTTCTCTCTAATATTGTTTGTTGGTTTTTAAAATAAGTTTAAAGGGCGGTATGTATCAAGGTCCATATAAATACCATGACCCAAGGATTCACAGTAGCCTTTTTAATGACATGATTAGTGTTACAATCTTTACCTGTTAGTGGTTTTATTGTTGTGGATGATAGGTGTATGTACACCCACATAAGTCTTTACACTGCTGTACACACAAAGCAGTACTCTGAACGAATTTGAAACATGTTTCTTCATCACACTATTCCCAGTTGCTATTCAGTTCACACAACTTTCATAACAACATTAATCTTTAAAGAACAGGAGCTCAATGTATATATGTTTTATAAAATATAGGATGTTTTTCAAATTAAAATCCTTTGGGTTTCCCAAAATCCAAAAATCTTTAGTTATTACTGAACAGTGACACATTTTTAACAAAAATAGTGGCAAAAAATAATAATAACCACAAAAAAATGACTGGAGGCAGAGGAAGGAAACATCCCCATAGGTAACAAATCAATACCGTAGCTCCAAAGGGAGAAATCTTTTTGTAGTCATAAACCTTTCAAGAAAAGAGAATTACTATGAATTATTGACAGACTAGTGTGTTAGAGTCCAGGATTTTTGGTACATAGTGTCCCTCTGGAGCTCAGCCTGGACAGATCCATTTTCAGACATCGTTTTCCAAATTGAGGCGAGTAAACAAAAAGCCTGACCGCATACTGCTTTCAGTGTGTCTGCCACATATTTAAGAGCAAATGATCAAAGCACTGACAATTGAAAGAAACAATAACGTTGAACAAAACATCTAATGATTATTCTTCCAGTCTTGGTGTTGCTGCCACAGCCAGTTACTGTTAATCTCACCACTTATTGTACGGCCCTGATGGCATGAAGGCCTCTTATTAGATGAACCCTCCTGTGTCTCTTTTCCAGCCCACTCATCCACAATGCTAACACATCAATAAAGCCGGACAAGTCTGCTCTGCAGCAATTATATAACAAGTTGTTTTGTGTGTTGCTGGAGCAGCTCAACACAGTTTCATAAAGACTCCCCAGCTCAGCGAGGCCATTGCAAGAAGTGCATGCAGCCGAGCACACAAAGAGCATCACAGGCGTTTAAACATAGTATGAAGCTTTCCTCACATATGTGAAAATCCACGTGGAAGTGTACGCACATGTACACACTCCCCGAGTTCACACTTTAAGCCACCCACCCACACAGATGTAACACAGACCCATACAACACCAACACTGTCCTCTGCACTGTGAGGAAAGGATATTTTGTGCGTATATGGGTGTGTGTATGTGTCTGTTTTAAAGCCAGAATGAAACAAAAATGCTTATCATTAAAATCACACGAATACACGAAAGGAGTTACAGGAGGACAACTACTGCTAAATAAATAAATAAATATTTAATTAGATGCAACAAATATAACAGTAAAATAAATTAGGCATCAATTAAAATAAAATGTGACATATGTTGATATCCCTTATTCATTTTTATTTTTCATTAAATGTTCTACTTATTTACCTTCCCACTTCATTTTCATTTATGTATGAGAGTAAAATACAAAGTGAATATGCAAAGTAAAATACTCTGCAAAGGTCTTGAGTCACCTCTTATTTCTGTATATTTTGCAAGTAAAATGGGAAATAGGTGCAGCAGCTTATTGAAACGTGCAAATGTACATGGAAATACAGTTTACAAGGGAAAGACACAGGTTGTACAATTCTAACAAGTTCGAAAATACATTGAAGGACATTCAAAGCTCTTCTCTGGGTATTGGCTGCCTTGTCAGGACACTGCTTCAAAAATGTCGAGCTCCAGCCACTGGGGAGGCCAATCCATGACCAATTCAGTGATCCGAGTTTGGGATCATTGTCATGTTGAAAAATGAAGCTGTTGCCAATCTGACACTTTCTAGATGGTATTTCATGGTGTTGCATTCATATAGTAACTGCATCAATTTGACAAGGTCACCAGCACCGCAGGCTGAACTGCTGCCCCAAAGTGTGACATAGCCTCTTCTATTTTTTTATTTTTTACAGATTGCTGCAGATAAAACTATCAGAATAAGCGACATACAGAGAAATAGAGGAAGGAACTGAGGGAAATAAAATTTAATTTAGGGAGCTGAAGCTAAATAAAAGTCAAGAAATTGAAAACTAACACTAGGACAGTAAACAGTCTAAACAAGAATCTACAACTCCATTTAATCAGAACCCTCATTGTACTAGAATAAGAATGAAAACATGAGCCAAAATGCAAGACTACAAAACAAAATCTGGAAAACCATGACATGAAAGGAGAAATGAAAGACTTAACAGCATCACAAGAACTCAACATTTCTACAAAGATAGCAAAATCTGAACCCACAATTCAACCAAGCAAATATATGAATCAACACTTAAAATAACAGAAAACCCAGTCAAAATCTCAAACTCAATAATACAACAAAGAACTAAAAATGACACCAAATCCAGGACCATCTTCAGCCACTTACACCCGCGCTTATGAGAATAAAACCTTTCTTGCTATAGTGTCATCTATACTCGCGTTATATCTTCAAAGTGCTTTTAAATGACAAATCTCTCATTTATGAAACCCATAAAGAGGAAATGAAGCGGAAGACAGAAACCGATGTCGCACTTGAACTCCTACATGCTTTAGCGCATGACTCCGTGTGGCAGTGTTTCACGAGAGCATTTTTCAGAACACATTTGCTCTGACGTGAACATGTCGAAGCTGAATGCTGCGAAGAACCATAAATGAGAAGTGATGGAGCAGCATTTTGCAGAACACAGTTGTCTGTAGAAGTTGGACGCTTTTAATATGGCGCCCACATTATCTGATTGAAGCGAGACGTGAAATAGGTCCTGCTCTGATGTTTCTTTGATATAAACAGAGCCAGTGAGGCCTTTGAAATGGGTCGCCTAAATGAGTCATCTGCAGATGGATGCTTGCCTATCTGATGCGTTTCTCATGTAGTGTGAAGTCCTTGCATAAATTATAGATGTGTGAGCCCACTCGATGCTCGCTCGCTTGTCCTGATGCCGAGCTGAAGCATTGATGCTGCAGAGAACACAGAGACTCTTACGAATTTTAGATTCCAGCTCTGCTCCTAACATGCTGCAAAGCCCTGTGTGAGGGCTCAGAGTTGGATCGATATGGATCAATGTTTTTGTTACACATTAGAGAGGCCTGCTTGCTCCAAATTTGTGATTCTAAAACGGAGACAGTCCACCAAGTCAGGAGAGAATCGGGATAAGGAAAACAAGCATTCATGTTATTACAGACTCAAGAGAAGAAAGAGATATGCTATTTCATGTAAATTATAAGGAAAAACACATCAATCAAGGGAAAACTTTATTACATGATAATACATTTTGAAGCAGGTGACACTATCTGTCAAGCTATCCATTGTGGTAAAGCCCTTATGATTAAAAGGAGTAGCCGAAAGTAGCTTTTTATAACATTTGACATCATTTGAGAACTGTATTTTGGCTGACACCCAAAGAGGATAGCAATTTGTAATCATGGCCAAATCTTATTGATGTGCCACCCACCTAAAAATTACTGCATAACAAGTATCTTCCCACATGACAAGGACTCCTTTCAACCTCCTGCAGCCCAGCCAAAGACTGCATGCACAAATCTGAAATAGCCAGTGCTTACTGGTTTGTGAGTCCTGTTTTGAAACCTTGAGCTGAGCATTTAAGCTCTTATAATTTAGTTTTTTTCTGTTTTGTAAGAGGGGAATCTGACTGAAAAACAGCACAATTACATGCTTGATCACATTGTAGCTCCAAAACATAACCTACATTTAATTTACTTTATACGGTACCATAATTTTGAAAATGAAATTCGTGCTGTATTAATTAAGACTTGAAGCTAGAAACTGAATTCATAACCTAAAATGATCATTTTTCAATAAAATCACACATTTATTCAGCAGAAGGGACAATTTTCCATAAACATCTATAAACTGCTTTCCTTTTTGCAACCAAAGGAATCACTTTGCCATTGCCTTTATGATTTAGAGGGAACATCAAGCTTTTATACACAGTTTATGAGCCAATCACACTGTAAAAACGTCTTTAAAATGTCGAGCAACATTTTGAGGAATACGACAGAGTGGTGACAAAGATCCTAAAGCACTGGTCCTGCTTCTGGGGCAGAACATGTTTTTCTTCAACTGGTCCCATGTGGGAACTCACAGGACTCAAAAATTGTCCAGCTTCTACACATTTCATTACATCAGTGCCCATGAATATGAGGCAGACAAAGTGCTTAAAGTGTACAGAATAAAGCACTTTATGAATCTATGATCGAATGAGGCTTGTAGTCTAGATTACTTTGAGTGGTGACCGTAGAAAAGCTCCATTTAACTGCCAGTCCAGTCCATTACAGCACACCCCCAGATGCCCTCTGTCCATGTTTCAGTGGGTCAAAGCCATTTCAGGAGGCAGCCTGACATTTTCCACTGTTTGAAATGTTATGAAAAAATACCAGGTAATGGAAACTGTGAAAGTCAGGACACGATAGGGAAGATAAAAAAAATGTTAGGATAAAAGTACAAAGTTTAAAAAAAACAAAGTTGGGTGGACAAACTTTTGCACATCACAACTGATGTTTGAAACACCGACTGCTGCAAGGTTTTATTTTGTTTTTTAACAGTTCACTTGAAAAATCAAGATAATACACACATTTTCCACAGACACATAGAAACAAATCTTTGAGTGCAAGTACATCTACTACAAAGCATAATAATAAAAAGAAAAGAAAAACAGGCTTAAATTGTAGGGACAGGTTTCCTTCATGTGCAGTTGGAAAGGAGATCAAGCTGGGTTTTTTGTTGCTAATAATATGCAGCAGTAACAGCACAGAACATCCTAGATGTTGTAATGAGAAATAGGTCAATATGAGACCCAGAAAGATAAGATAGGAGTTTTGATTCAAAGTCAAACCTCTGTTATCTGTAGCACCAAATCCTGCAAAGCTGTGTCACTCTTCAAAGAAAACAAGAGTCAGGAGGTTGACAAGCTGACAGCAGATTGGATGCTTTCAGTTTTAGAGATATTTTAAATGTGGCGTAAGATGAACTATTACAGTGGTAAAACGTAATTCTTCATGCAGACCTCCAGTTGACATTATTTAGGAGTCAAGTGAACTTGTGCCATCTATAAATTGGAAATCTATTTAGAATAAAGAGCTGTGCACCATGAATTTGAAGACAATAAGTGAGGTTTATCAATCAACAGGAACAGGTGACATCTGAAATCTGGAGAAGAAAAGATAAATGTCCATGCTCCCTCGTTAATGTGGGAAAAGCCAGAGGAATATATTTCAAATGTCAATCAAAGCGCATGAGAAATATCTCACTGCCAGGTCACACTTAGAACTCATTCATCTAAAATATGGACAGCATTTTAAGTGGGAGGACCATGTACAGAAAACAGCCCAGCATTACCAGTAGGAGGAGCAGGAAGCACAGGAAGTACCTGGCTCTCAGTACTTCAACCAGACAGGAAGGGTTACAGCAGTATCCGCATATATTTCTGCATGTGTCAGCCTCCAGCTGCCTCTCCAGAGTGAAACAACATAACAGTGGTGCTGGCGCAGGCTGAAGTTCAGGACCTGAACTGATGCTGAGGGCCGGTCCGGGTTCATATGTGCCGTGACTGTAAGACTCCTCCTGAAGTCTCCAAATCTCCCACTCAGGGAAAGGGGTGGTCTGTCGACAGAAGGGGCACTGAAGCCGGCTGGTGTCCTTGGCCCGGCTCATGATGGCATCTGTACAGCGGTGACATATTTTGTGGTTGCAGTTGAGTAAGGTGACACTGTGATCGCCGCGCGAGTCGAACAGCTCGCTGCAGATGGGGCACTCGTGCCGACTGCTGTCACTGCACAAACTCCTGACACTTTCACTGCAGCCTGGCTGATCCCTGCCAGCCAATTCCAGCTCTTGTGGAACAGATGTCTTTTGGTCAGTCCCATCTGTCGCTGTTTGTGCGCCTGCTTTGTGATTCTTGTCACTGCTGTCCTGATGTTTGTACCCAAGCAGAGGCTTTATCACTGAGTCGCTTACATCTTCTGTTTTTTCTCCGTTGGATTTGTATACTTCTCTGAAATAAGCTTCCTCTGTAGATGACTGTTGATCTTCTTCCAGAGTAATAACACCTTCCTCCTCAGTGTCAAACACTTTTGCTTCAGCCATCCTTCATTAATAAGATTTTAATACAGGCAACACAGCTCTAGCACAAAGTCGACTATGGCAAGTCTACTTTCTTCCTGCACTAAGCGGGCCAATTACTGATGTAATGCTTTAGTATAAGGAGAGCAACACAGTTTTCCCACCTCTAACTGAGATAAGAAAAGTACATTCGCAGATAAGGAGTGCTAAGAAATAATGTGCACCTCAGAGAAGTGCCACTGGCCAAGAAGAACAGTGAACATTTCAGCATTATGCTCAATTTAACATACTAACATATTCACTGCAACTGAAAGCTTTTGCCGGTTCACAAATGCATGAGTAAGCACATTAGAGCATAAGGGACAGATTTATTCTTCATATTTATACAAACATCACATCTGCAGATTAGACAGGCACAAAGCACATGTTAAAACTGAGAAGGTAGGAAGCAGTTTATCTGATATTTTAACAACTATTGTGCTTTAACATTGCTGCTTGTTTGCTTTGAAATGTGTCTTCTCTCATCTAATGCAATCCAACAGAAATTAAAAGTGCAGAAAGCCACATCGGCAAATGCAATAAGACATTATTATAACCTTTATACAGTTAAACACCATAGTGTGTAGTAAAGACTCCTCACAGTACTGCAGTCATCAGTGATTACATTGGGAACATATGCCCAGATTAATTAAACACCCAAGTGTAATATTCTATATAATATAATAATAATAATATAATATAAGTATAAATATTAGCATTCTATGTATTAGAGCTATCTGCTTTCACAATCTTAAAAAATATCCTAAATTTAATTGAGCATCAGTGTCTTATCACATTAAAACAAATGTGCAGCAGCAAGCATTTGTGACAGTGCATTATAAATTGCAATTATCAAATCACACCGATATGATCACTTCATCATTTGCAATGCATTATATATATGAACAATTATTTTCTTAAAAAAAAACAATGAATATTTCAATGCCTGCTATAATCATGATTTGCATATCAACAAAGAATCACATGAGCACATGTAGGTGGAAAAGGTCAGAGCTGCTTGCAGAGCTCCATTTCACCTCCGTGTGTTTGTCTAACAGCTGTTTGTTGTCCTCTTCTCTCTCACTGAAAAAAATGACTGCATGCTAACTGTCCAGGAATAAACAACAAGCAGCAGTTCTGGCACGAGCATTTAGTAGGTGTAAGGTTTTCTCAGATGTTTATGGGAACCAAGTCATCATATGAATGACATAATATTTCACAAAACTGGAGTCATAAAGAATCATTTGTAGCCATACAACCAACAAGCAGATGATGACATGGGTCCTACTAAGCAGGACAAGCAGTACCTTGGAAAACTGTGCAAATATGTAGCCAGAGCAAGTAGTGTTGTTTTGAAGGGAAATAGCACACAGACCAAAAACTGATTTGTTTTCAAGCAGCAGCTTCCAAGACAAAGAAATGTAGAACAAAATGTAAAAACCTGCAATTCTGAGCTCCAAAAATAAATAGATTCCCATAGACATTGAAGCTAAAATGCCTGGATTTATGACACATACTTTTGGCCTGTTGCTAAATTTTATTTTGGTCTCTATCAAATATTCATCTTAATGACAACTGTATGGAGGGTGCAAATATTTTTGTTCTGAGGCTTAATGTTATGCGAACACAGGTGACCATAACTGCTAGATGTCTACCTGGCTTCACCTTAGCTAATTCGAGTCATCTCATCGAACCTCTGATAGTTCAGTTTAATGCTAATGCTAGCAAGGTTGGTTAGCAAGTTGCTTCTATGGACAACACAGGTGTAATGCACACACCTTAAAGTGCTACAAAATAAAGGCAGAAACCTTTTTTTTTTTTTTTTAATCAGGCTGTAAACAAGGTTTCAACACAGGAGTCTGTAGGGATTGAATTATGTTTGGAGCCAGCCTCAAGTGGCCACTAGAGGTATTGCAGTTGTTGACACATTGCATTGCCTTCGTCTCCAACTTCAGAGGCTTCCTCTTGGTTGAAAAATAAAATAAAATAAAATAAAATAAGACTTAAAAATTGTTGCATGGTCCTTTTAAGTTGTCGTGTCACACCACTGAAACAAAGAGACTGTTGTCAGCTGGCTGCTGAGTAACCTGAGAAATCATTTAAAAAACAAACACGCCTGCTCTTACACCTGCAGGTCAAACACAGCCAAGGTTGAGTACACATTAAAGATGTAAATTTACAGTGTGAGGCATAAGAGCATAACAGGGGAGAAGAAGTAATAACTGCATTCTGAGGCAGAAGAAGGAAGCCTTTCCTATGATCTCAAACTACAGGCAGACTAAAAAACAACAAAATAGAGAAAGTCCCTTAGTCAAGAGCAAATATTGGGATATCTATGTATATGTTTCACAGTTTATGTTATAGATAGTTGGCCTGGTGCAGAGTAAAACAGTTTTGACAATCAAACAGTCAATAGGGGATTTCTGGTGTCAGGGTATTGGTTGTTTAGATGTTTGTGAAATCTCAGTGGCACTTCAGGCATTTTATAAGGCTGGAAAGTAAAATTACACACATCAAAAATACCCCAAAAAGAGGTCTTTAACAAGACAAGGTTTGAGTCCTTTACAAAAAAATGCATATCTAAATTGCTTAAACTTGCCAGGCTTCTTGGCTCCCCTTTTCATCAGCAACAAATACAAATGATTGGTGAACGCCTTCGTCCAAAGCGTCAGATTAATGTACTCTGACCTGATAATCTCTGCTTAAATCTCCTCTTGTGGTTCGGGGAGGTCAAAAGTCCAACTTGTCACGCTGGTACTGCAGCCGTGGGCTGTTCTCACTGTAGAACTGACTGAACCAGCGCCTGTGTTTTTGGATGGCTGAATCTTCCTTTACAAGAAGAGGCTTGGAGACATACTTCTTATTGTTCCAGATCATCACATCACGCTCAAACTGAAGACAAAACAAAAACAAGAGAGAGTCACGGGACAGCACTAAATATCAAACATAATTATAAGATTTTTATACAGTAAAAGTTTTAAGCCTACTTCAAACATTTTTATTTTTAACAATATCCAACTTGTCCTTGATGATAATGAAGCAGCCCAGCTGAATACAATTTGTAAAGGAACAGATTTTCACTGAAGTATAACAAGAATTAAATAATGAAAACTATACTGGTGTCTTTTTGCATTAAATTACAATACTTTATCAGCAGGGGTTTCTTTGTGAAGTGCTGCTCATTAAATGTCACTCCATAGTAACTCCGTCAGCTGCTGACATTTCAGTGAGAACGCCCTTCCACTGCTGTCAATACCAAGTGGAGAAAAAAAAATTTAATCTAAAAACATAAGCTTGGAACATGAAACTGTGCAATCATCTTCCTTTATCTTGTGTTTGTTTTTAATTAAACTATGTATCTAGCTAATCAAAGTATTTTGTCTGAATATTTTTAGAAAATCTTAATGGAGGACAAGTCTAGACATTTTAAGAACCAGACAACTTTTCCCAAAGTATTTTGAGCCTACTATTATTTCTTGTTAAAGTGCAACTATGTGTCTTTATCACCAAGCTAATTATCAGGTTTAATGAGGATTATTCACACCTTATCCGTGACTGTGGTGTTACTTCTCGTGATAATGTGGAGGCTGAATTTAATCAAAGGCAGAGTGGGAGGTTAATGTGCACAGTGATCTCTCCAAGTTAGAGCAGCACTGGGGTATATCTCACTAATAAATAGCAATAAATTGCAGTTTTGATATATGAAATGAAAGATAAACAACAAAAGTTTAAATGTGATGGAACAAACCAGTGAATAATAGCCCACCCATTGACTAAAAGATGGGGGGGAAACCCTTGTTTGAACAAACTATGGGTGTTAGATGAGAGTAAGTGGGGCATGCAAGGCAAGCAGTGCTTGCCAAGTGAAATCTAGAAAATGGACAATAAAAGTGAACTAAAAGGAAAGCGATCTCTCACCTTACAATTTAGTATTTGGTCCTATAAAGAATCGTTCCTTGTTTGCATCCATCCTGTAAGTTACTGCCATCTTTTGGCCAAAAGTACCTACTGTCTCTGGAAGCTCAACTTAAATATAGTTTCTGTCATTTTCACAGGGGGATTTGTAACCCAGTATCAAAGACTGCAGCTGGGGAAGCTGAGATAGGAGCTGCATTTCACTGATGTGAGATCAGTTATTAGTTCTTATACATTATTATACACATGTCCACACACATGTGAAAACAAGAGGGAACATTTGCTACTAAGCAATCAAAGTGCAGGTAAGTTGTCTCTTATCACTTTGGCTAACATGTGTGACGTAGAGGAAAGTTGAAGATATTAAGGCTCAGTGCAGCAAGATATAGAAGATAATAAAAGTCATCCAGGACAAAATCATTAAAAATCCTATATGTTTTAATCAGCTCCAATCTGTCATGTTAGTGGAACAGTGTTGGATCTGTTTTGTTTTGTGTCTATTTTGGGGGAGGGGATCATCTTCTTTGCTTGCCTTTCAGCAAAAGCCATTATATGATACTGCCTTAAACTTAGTGAGTTAGAGCAGTTCATCTACTATTTGTAAGGTTGGTGGTTGAATCCCTGGTTGCTCCAGTCTGCCTGCCAAAGTAAAATGCTAAAACCTATGTTATTCCTGATGTGTTCATTGGAGTATGAATGTAAGATAGAAAGAACTTTGACATAGAAACAAGTGCTTGTGTTAAAGGGCAAATGAGCCTCAATGAGTTCTCAAGTACAACAGAAAAGTGCCATATAAGAGCCAATCCATTTATCAGATAGATAGATAAGGGTCAAATGATGGCAGCATAAATTATATGTAAACAAGCCTGTGTTATAGTTATCATAAAAGATAATGGTACTGCACCTGAATGCACTCCACTTTGAGGATGAACTTGGGCACCACAGGTGGGATATTAGACTGATAGAAAATGGTGTGAGTGACACACTGCAACAGAGGCTCCACAGGAGTCACACAATGCATGATTACACCCCGGCCCAAGAAAGTTTGGTCAAACAGCAGAAATACTATTCCTGGGCCAACCTGAAAGATAAACATGTAATATTAGCACAATTTAAAGTTTTCAACTTTTCCTGATAAGCATATCTATACACTTAGGGTTCATTCATTTAGTCAGATTCACTAGCAGTTACTGTAGTAAAAATGTATTTTGCATCATTTAACATCAAGCCTTATTTCCAGATAATTAAATGCCAAAAAAGCATCAGTCTGTTCATGAGAAATTAATGCTTGAAAAACACATTTACATGCATGGTTAAGCTCAATAATGCCTGCCTCTCATATTATATTGCTGCCGATCTCCCACTGCTGGCCACAGTAAACATATCCTGCTTCCAACATTTGTGTTGCGTGTAAATGATCCAGCTCCCTCTGCAGCCTTGTGGTTAACCTAGGGAAATTAGTGGTTTCAGGCTACACTTGCATATCATTTTTTTACTCACGCAGCAAGGCAAAAAGTCACACTGTGCTGTGTTTTTTGCTTAAGCAAAAACGACCATTTTTCTCAGGCTGATCAGGCCAGTGATGTTCGACATTAGAGATTACAGGAAGCTTTGTCAAACCCGGTTTTGTTACAATGCCGACAGCAAACTGTACTGTTACTGCACTGTGAAACATAATGTTTATTGTTGAAATGTACTTCTCATCCAATTTAAAAGGACGCTTACAGATCTAGCATGATTTATTTTGGTTATATCTAGTTTGAATAAAATTTATAGACAAGACCAGTGATTTGTGCCAGTTTAATGTACAATCAATCATAGGGAATTGTTTAAAAAATGGCATTCCTGGTGTACTGTACCTGTCTCGCCACAACAGAAACATCCAGAAGAGGCCAGTGGCATCCAAACACTCTAAGTGCATGTTTCACAAACATCTGAGAACAATGCTTGTTAGGCTCTGACTCTGGTTTCCAGTCAACCTTCAAGACACACAGTGAAAAACAGTGTCAAAATCAAAAGTTGCAGGTATAACAGCGAACATATTCACCTTAGTGGATAACGGGAACATCAAATTTAGTTTAGTGTTTCCAGTTTACCTTCCAGTCATGTTGCACAAATTCCCAGATTTTGCTATTGGTGTAACGTAGATCTGCTCCACTGAGCATGCTTGGAGTGTGAAGGTGCGACAAGTGAGCTATGTCCGCTGCATTTTCTGGAATCTCCTACACAGAAGAGAAGACAACTAGTTATTAGCAAAAAAAATAAAATGCTAGCATGTGGTATATTGTTTCTGTCTGTTGATTTCTAAGATACATGTAAAGTCCCTTAAATATATTCAAAGATTGCAAGAAAGAACATGTATTGACTATACTGCATGAAATGCATAAATGCCTTGCTGTCATGTTTTGGCTGTGTGCAGGCAAGAGAAGGACCCAAATGCAAAACTCACTGAGACAAAAATGAACTCAAAACACTGCTTTATTGCAGGCTTGGAAAGGAAACAAAGAACAAATAGAAATTGGGAAAACTACAACTAAATCATACATGAAAACACAGGGCGACTAACACAGCTATGATGGAGTACGTAACACTGACAAAACACAGGGCTTAAATAATGAGCCACAGGAGGAGAGCACAGCTGGGAGTAATTACGCAGGATGAGACAAGGGAAGCAAAACTAGAAACATTAACATAGGACAGACTGTAAAAGTAAAAAAGGAAACACACTGACTGAACTCAAAACATGTAAACTTAGCCGACTGTGGAGACAGAACAACGGCTGTGTCCCAATTCAGGGTCTGCACGCTTGAAGTACGCATTTTAAGTGTGATTACGTCACCGCCACGCAATGACGGCTGTCCCAATTCGAAGTGTACTTCAAATGCATACTTCAAATGCGCCGTCGATTTCCCCAAATATCAAGTGTGGTCCGGTGCACGCTTCGTGGTCCCATATATCCCACAATTCATAGCGCGGCGGTGGGTGTGGATAATTTTGCCGCAAAATACGGCAGAAGGGAGCGGCCTAAGAGTGAACTGTCAATAGTAAGTACTCAATATGACGTCACTTATTTATGTGCGAATGTTTAATAACGAAGAACATTAAAACATTGCTGTTGCCCACATGTCGGCAAAGTTATGTGACATTAGTGATGTTTGTACTTTCAGCCTCTACATATGTATATATATATATATATATATATATATATATATATCATAATAATGTGACAATACTATAATATTGGTCATATTATATTTACATTACCACAGTGAGATGACTTTAGTCTCATGAACAACAAGAGCTAATTGTTATTTACTAACTACTCTTGAACTGACTGTTCAGTACAGAAATGAAGCCCAACAATCATGTTTTACAGTCCCGTGGTCTCAGCCTCAGATACTCAACTAATCAAAGTTATGTCATGACAAAAATGAATCACCAACAAAACATTTTTTCTCCTTCATTTATGTCGTACTATCTTGCGTTTCTTGCGGTTAGTATCATGGTTGCTAGGCAACCTGAACAGCGCAACGAAGGCCAGACCGTCCCATTTCACAAGCCTCTCACTTCCGCACTACTCGTACTTATAGTACGCACTGTACGTAGTACGCGTAGTGCGCGTACTTCAAGCGTGCAGACCCTGAATTGGGACACAGCCATAGAGACGTGAAACATGGGACAGAAAGGCACAGTAGACATAATGACGCCACAGGGGAAGAGTAAAACAAAACACAGAAGCACAGGACCTCTTTCAAAATAAAATAGGAAACAATGAAACACTGACATGACTACATGAACTTAACAACATAAGAAACAGACGTGAAACACATAAAGGATAAGGGAGACTTAACACAAGGGTTGAAAACACAAGGGGAATATAATAAGCAAATGAACATAGAAAACCTAATGAGCTTAAACATACACTATAAACATCAAAATGAACTAAAACCCAAAACGCTGGGTCATAAGACCCAGGATCGTGACACCTTAGTATACTCTAGAGATATCTTAGTATTAGCACAAGTGTTGTTTTAGGGAGATGAAAAGCTTGTAGCTTTGCTTCTGATCAGAACCAATCTGAATAAATATCAACAATGCATGGTTCATTGCAGTGTGTGAGGAGTGACCATGAAAAGGAAACTGATGCTAAATTGAAGGTAACTGATGTACGGATGGATATAGAAACACTACCCTAAAGACAGTGTACACTACTGACATACAAATCATTAGAAGATAGATTAGTTTTTTGTCACAACATACATTTTATTTATAGAGTGACTTGGAATTCCTTATGGAAGCTTGCTTCTGCCACTGAAAAACATTATGTCATTATATTTTTAATATCTTTATATCTTTTTGTCACCTATCTCTAATAGGTGACAAACAGAGAAGATACAAGAGAAGATACAAGTTTCCATACATTTCCACTCAGATGTATGAACCATACCTGTATATGAGCATTAATAAAATGCTCAGTTCTCCCCCGATAGACCCACTCATCATTTGTGATCTCCGGCTGCTCAGGGACGATCCACTGAGGTCCTTCTCCATCACAGTGAAACCAAACCAAGATTTGCTTGTTGACCTCACAGCTGGGCCAGCTGTGCACGCTGGCAAAATCAGGCACTGATGGACAAATGAAACCCCAGACTAAATCACAACCCCTTTAACCCTCTACTGCATGACTTTTTAATTTTGGGGGAAAAAAATATTTCTCCCTATTTTGGGGGAGCTTTAGGATCCCTAATAATATATCAATCATAAAATTTGACACCCTGCCCCCCCCTAAACAGATATTAGTTTGTTGCTTCAAGGCAACACTGTGCAACAAAGGTAGTAAAATGCCAAGTTATTCTATAATAAGTTGTATTAGTACAACAAGGATGAACACATAAATAAACAATGTAAACATTTCACAAAACAATAAAACACCAAAATACATCCAACATTTGACCCTAACCCCATGCACGTGCGCGCGCGCACACACGTTGTGTTTCCATCACTTTTGGGGACGTTACATTAACTTACATTAATTTCCTGGACACTTATCCTGACTCTACCCATCACAAGTCCCTGCCTGAACCTTACCCTAACCCTGACTCAAGCCTTCACCCTAAAATTGAATGATTTACCTTGCAATTTGTCCCCATAAAGTAGGCGAGACCTCACAATATGAGTGTGTAAACAAATTTGTGTCCCCACAACAATAAGTAATACATGACCACACACACTGACACCCACACAGCAATATTGGTATGGCAGGGATCAGGCCCACACAATATGCTTACACATGGCCCACATACCGCAAAGAATGACGGCCCTTTGGTGGCCCAGACCTAGTTTGCCAGAGGTGGCCCACACATGGGCCAGCACAAGGCCAGTTTCAGACACCCTGGTCGTTCTGTGCTGGCCCATGTGTGGATTACCTCTGGCAAACCTGATCTGGGCCACCAAAGGGCCGTTATTCATTGCGGTATGTGGGCCATCTGTAGGTGATGTGCAGCCACGGGCCAGTTGTAGACACACTGCTGGCCCTGTGCTGGCCCAGAACGGTTTCAGCTCTGGCCCCAGATGTCAGCATAATGTGTACCTTAATCAAGCCATGCAATAACAACATGTGCCAGAACATGCAAAACAGTGCAAAAGTAACATGCCGAAACTCTGTTCAGATAGTGAATGGACTGATTTTTATGTAGCGCTTTTCTACTCTCCCAGATTACTCAAAGTGCCGGCTTGATACCAGATCCTGGCCAGACCTGCTTACTATGTGGGCACTAACACACACACAGACAGTTACTTTACCAACTGACCACTGACCCCTGAGCTCCTAAGTGTCCCTCAAACCTCATTCAGGGATCCACTCCTCTACTTCACTGTCACTCCCTGAAAGCTCACTGTCCTCACTTTCTGAGGACAGAAAGTGCACATTCCCTTGGTTTCCTTGCATAAAAAGTTTTTACATCCATGTCCTGTAATTATGAGTAGATTGTAAAGTAAAAAACATTGACTATGATCATATAAATGCACACAAACACATCTCTACACACATATCCAAATGCATTATATTGCCTGAAAAAAATTGGGCTAACTGCGCAGTGTTGCCTTGAGGCAACGAATGAAAATGAACAGTTTTACAGTATAAATAGATTTAAAAAAGTAGAACAAACAATCAAATATGCTTCTTAACATATTCATGCACATACAAGTATATTTTAATATACATTTATTTCACTATAAACATGTAAAATAGTGATCTTTATCTTGCCTCCTAATGGAGATGTCTCTCATGTAGTGCAGCTTGCAGAAAGGGGCCCTACCCCCCCAAATCAAAGTCACACCTCCTTCAACTCATCATTTTCTTGGAAAGAGATGTGCCTGGTAGCATTGTTTGAAAAAAAAAAGTTTTTTTTTTTTTTTTGAAGGGCCACCGTAAGGCATGTAAATGTGGTTTGTTGCCTCAGGGCAACGCTATGCAGTAGAGGGTTAATCAGGATTTACTCTATTCTGTACACCCATGTAGGGCTGCTCAATTAATCGAATTTTAATCACGATTACGATCTGGGCTTTCAACGATCATTAAAAATGACTGAGCCGATTATTAGCCCCTCCCTCATGCTTTACTCTCGCGCTGCTCCATGTGGCAAATCAAGCGCACTGCTCTGCATTTCGAACACGCGTCACAACAATTAAGAGGACCCGAGGGAAGCTCGGAAAGCTAAGCAGAAGTTATTTGGAGAGGAGTGGACTGCCGTTGGTTGAAAAGAGAGGTAAAAAAAAAAACTTAAGTGGTGTGGAAACATTATGGCTTCGCGGAGTCAGACGTGGATCAAGTAGACACAGTGTGTAAACTTTGCTATGGTGTCGTAGCTGCACCACAGAGCAACACTGCAAAGTTCACATTTTTCATTTATTTCTTATATTGCAAACATTTGCACTGTTATCAGTATTTGCACACTATTTTATATTATTTTTTAAAGTCATTATTCAATACATTGTTATTGTTAAACCTTTAAAGCCGGTCAGAGCAGCATGCTCATTTTGTGTAACTATTTTTAAATCCCTGTAGAACCTGAACGCTAAGCTAGCACAATAAATTTTTTTCCATATGAAACCAGAGGAGTTGTACATACTTCTTATGCCATCAGCTTGTCCTCGGTCACGGTTTCCTTCCACATATAGCTTTGCAAAAATTGCATAAAAAGAGCTTGCAGGAACAAAAACATAATATTCCAGAAACACGCTTTGACGATCCGATCATGAACTTCCCACATTGAACAAGACGCCAACGCGAACTATCGCAAGTGACGTCGTTTTTGCGGAAAATGTAGTTTTTTACTTGTAGGCCTTAGAACTCGAATTGCACTGCTGGAAATAGTTTATTTTGATGCACATGCACATTCTTTGCAAATTTGCATCATAGGATTGTTTTTTTGTTTTTCCTGCAGTATATAAAAATTGCTGTATCTCCAAAAATAAAACTATGAAGACACTCAAAATAAATTTCCTGTTGTTGTAAACTATTTTTTGCAACTTTTTTGTATTTAAAGTTTTGAGGGATAAACCTCTTAAATTTCTCCAAGTAGAAATATATGTAAAAACAAAAACGATTTTCAATTTTTTTGTAGTTTATTGCACTTTTTTGCAATTAATGTAGTTACTATGGACTTAATGCATACACATTTTTAAAATATGGGCTATAACAGTTGTATTGATGTATAGCAACTTGAAATGCTCCCACAAATGGCACTACAGCATGTAAAAAAATAATATAAGCTCTGGCGGACGAAATAAATATCGTCAAATAATCGTGATCTCAATTTCAGTGAAAATAATCGTGATTATCATTTTTGCCATAATCGAGCAGCCCTACACCCATGTCAGTTAACATCTGACCAATAACATCCAATAACCAATAATCATAACCAATCCAATCCAATAACTAATAACTGACCAATAACATCTGACCCTGGTCTGTTTACTTCTAAGTTTATATAATATTTTAAGCCATTGGCTAAGCATATTCATGCACATCTGAAGATTAAACTGCCATCAGTTTCAGATTTGGACCTAATATTTATGAAGGCTTTAAATGTCTTCTCATTACAAATCGCAATGAAATGTTCAGTAACTTGCTTTCTTTATGTAGGTTTTCTAAAATAGTGATTTTTGTTTCTTAGCGAGCATATTATCCAAACATTCAAGGTTACTTAGAACTGTGACATAACAATATTATAATACCTTTTTCTGCATAGGGAATCTTCACACATACACCATTATCCCCCTGAAACTGCCATCCATGAAATGGACACTCGATGCAGTTCCCAAACACCCGTCCACCCACAGCAAGGTTGGCACCCAGGTGAGGGCAGTAGGCATCCACCACATAGGCCTTTCCATCGTGGCCCCGAAACACTGCCACCTGCTCACCTATGATTATAAGCAGAGAAAGGTTTTAATACTGGGTTTGTGAACTGTCACTAATGGGCCATAGTGGATAACAGTACTGTGCAAACTGTAGTTTTTGTACAGTTTTATCCAAACCAGACCAGTGTTTGCATATTTATTGTACAGTTCAAGAGAAAGGAAAAACAAACGTGCATTCTTTGCAGCATATTCCCTTTTCCCCGCTTCTTAGTATGTTCCTTAGTGCCCTACTTGGAGCAATATAGCTAATTATAGACAGCACTTATTAACGAAGAAACACAAATTTTCCAAGAAACAACCCAACCCATACACAGAATTAGTAATTATTATGCCAGATTTTACATTTTATAATGCACAACTTTGTGTTTCTTAAATTATTCCATTAACAATTAATGCCACCCATAGAAGATTTGTATGATCTTTGAAATGATTCTGATGAGCTTTATTTTGTTTGTTGAAACAAAATCAAATGCAGTTGCATCAGAATTACTGCGGCACAAAATTTTAAATGGAACGGTGCACACCTATTATGGTCAAATGGCGTTCCTAGTGGAGGTCTTCTTGGAAAGTGCTTCCTGTGGTGCATGTCTAAATTGACACAAGATCAGAAGATCTCTTCCTACTGTCTTTGCTGGATTTTTAGCTGAGCTTTCGATCTGTCGTGCTCAGACAGCACTCAGGTTGGTGCAAGCTGAGCAACTGTAGTATAGAGTGACAGCTGAGCAAGCTCTACTAGTGATTAGTCAGGGTACTAAAAGAATCTGAGACACCAAATAATCCAGATGAAGGGTGACACAGCACTGCACTGCTGCCCCCAGACTGTTGGGAGAGCAGAATTTAACGACACTACAGAGAACTGCACGGTGGAAAAGACACAGAATTTAATATGTGAATGCATTACTGCAGAGAAAAGTTAGGAGGGAGACACAGCAGGATGCAGATCCTGAATGGGTGCCAATCTTTTTTTGGGTCAAAAGAATTTGGGGGAGTAAAATGTCAGGGGCTACAGGGAGAACTGAACCTAGAAGATATAGTGAGGAAGAAAGCGGAAAAGAGAAGTTAGAAAAATAAAATATATCCAGTGTGAATTATGGGTAGAGAAATGTGTATGTTATCTAGAGAAAAACAATCTGTATGCTTCTTATTATGTTTTCCAACATGCTGACACACCCTGGTGGGTTTCTGGCAACTTCTCAAATTGGCAACCACTGCTCTGCATCACACTTGCAGTGTGTAGGAGGTCTAATAACCTGCCACACTTGTACTCACAGTAAGATTCCCAACGTGTAGAAAAACCAATCAGTCAACATGCATCTACTTGAGAAAACTTTTAGCTACAAAACCTTTCAATTGCTTATCTTTTTTTAGCATATATACTTTCCAAATTCTCTTCAAAGCCTCTTTCACTCGTTACCTCCAGCTTTTTGATATCTTTATGTTTGCAAACCTTGCAACCTTGCAATTGCTTCTTTTTCTTATGTTATAGACATGAAAAAAATGTGTTTTTGTTTTTTAAAGATGATTTAAATGTACCAGATAGTGTTGGTTGTTGTTGTTTGTTTTTCGAAATAAAGGCACCCAGTTAATCAAATGAAATGAAATATTTTCAAAATAAACCTCAAGGCAGCTTTAGGGAATCAGCATATCTGAAGCTATAGTTATATCATTCAAATATCAAAATATGGAGCTCCTTATGACATGTGAGCTTTCAATGTGTGTTTTCAAAACAAAATTTTTTCAAAATACTGTTTTTAAAAATATTGCCTTTTTTTACTATACTATACAGTTTAAAATGTTTTATTTTTATTTTCAACTGTCATGATTGTTTTCATGTATTTTCCAGTGAAACATAAAAGTTCATTCCCTTTTTTGAAGGAATGCCATTCAACTCAGTTATTTTCATTTTGTTTTTGTGCAACAACTTTTTCAAATTTGTGCTTTACCTGGATTAATTCTAATGATCTTTTTAGCAATGCAATGCATTTAAGTTGGTTCAGCAAATTGACTTGGGATTTAAGTATTCTAGCAATACAAGCTAATGCGATGGAAATGCATCTTGTAGTTTGTAACGTGATTCTCTGTTATGGACAGGGTTAAAAAATAATTGCACAGTCACAACGTGTTTGATCATTTCTGATATTGGTGTTATGGTATCCCTTTTAGTTACTAGTCCCATAAACATATACAGAGTGCTGTCATAGAAACTATGATGTCAGTTCACTTTTGGGTGCAGTTCAACTAGAGGCGACACTCTCTTCTGATAAAACATGTTTACAAAGGATAAATATAACAGATGTAAGGGGATTAGTTAAATCACAGCAGACAGCATTGGAATGTATAAAATGTCTGTGGTGGTTGATATCAGGTGGTGTTTCAAATTGGCGTGAAATGAAAATAGTAGCTGCTATAACGTGGCTTTGTTATGGTGCTGATTTTTTTTTTTTACTTTCTAGTTTCTAGAGGGAGAAATAAATCTGAATCTCATTTAAATATGAGATTCCAGCTTTATTCCTCCCTCTTTGTTTCCTAGCTTCATTGTTTTCTTGGCCTTAGTGTGTTTCCACGTTTAGGTTTCAAGTTGTTGTAGTTTTCAGTTTCCTTTGTACTCTGTGTTTTGCATTTGTTCAATCCTGCCATCAGCCTTTAATAAATAGCTTTCTTTTGTTCATCTCAGTCCGCCTGCCTTCACACTCACGCAGGCCTGGGACATACCTAGCCCTTGAGCACGGTGTATTTCTACAATGCCAAACCCTCATACAAATCTAAAAATGCAATGATCTAGTAAATGAGTCGTTCTATAAATACAGAACGAACAAACAAATGAAAAGGTCTCCACGAACATTAATGAAGATTGCATTAATAAACTACAGCTCCACCTTGATGTGAAGACCAGTAGATTGCTTTGCTAACTCTGATTGTAAGATCCAATAAAATGTATACTGACGTGAAAGGTTGTATTTGGTGAAGTCAGTTGGTGGAGACTTTTGTAGCACAACAGCCTAACTCAACTGTTGTTCGATGATGTTTGCTTTTCCTTTATGAAGGGTGTTGCAGACAGGGCAGGAACACAGGATTACAGTATGTTGCTAACTTGTGTAACTCACTTAAAGAGCAATTGATGAAAAGATGACTGTTATTTACAACTGTGAGCTGAATCCACAAGAGCAAGTCTCACTTTTTACCGGTGGATATCTTTTCCAGGTGTGAAATCCTCTCATACACTGTTTGTTTGTCATTTACTGAAAGCTATGTGACAGAAACCTAAAAAGCCCGACAGGCTCTTTGAAACCCTTTTGAACTCAAACTCAAAGAAACTCTCTGAAGAGATCAAACAGTCCCACCACATATCAACATGAGAAGCACAAATCTGTAAGTGAAACACAACAGCGGTTGAATCAATACACATAAACTTTAGGCCATCAGTGATGAGACCGTCTTGTTGTTGATCACAGAAAAACCTGATGCAGGAGATCAAAGGGGTCAGCTAGTGCTCACACATCAAACCTTATCATTAAAGACAGATCTTAATAATAAAATGTGATGTAATAATAAACAAGTGTTGGATTAGAAAAAGAATAAACACTAGATATTCAAATGAAGAGTTCTTGCAAGTTACCAGAATGATAAAAAACAATTATAAAACAAACCTAAGGCTCTAGAAAATGTGCATTCATTAAAGTTTTCTTCTCTAATTCTCTAATCAAGAAAATTATTAACGCATTAATTAATGAAGAAACTAGCTCTTATTTCAAAGCACTAATGTTGCCGTGAAGTAATTAACATCAGTAATGGCAACACTGTGTCTCCAAGGCGCCTTCAAACCAAACATGCAGGTGAAGCTTGAACCTTTGTGTAAAAGAAAAAATGTTACTAAGCACCATAATGCACAACCGTTTTCTTAACAAAGGCCTGGCCAACGTGTTGAAATGCTTTTACATTCCCTGAATTCCAAAAATATTGTAATGTGAGCTTGTTTCGTCTGTCTTGGCAACAGTCCTACCTGGATGAGATAGCAAACATCTGGGTTGCTGGAAAGGTGGCAAACAACTAAAAGGTCTGACAATAATGTTACTTGCTGTGCTTCAATAAGTATCACACTTATTCTTTTACACACCTGAGAATGAAAGTTTAAATAATTCTGTGTCGGGCACTTGTAACACTTACCTGACTGCTTGAAAAGAAATTCAGCTTATCCCTCATGATGGGGGCAAACTGAATTTGGTGCATTTATACTTTACCCCATACTGTACCCCACACTTTCACCATGCACCCAGAAAACAACCAGCAATTTGTTTACTCATTCAAAAATGCAGTTTTGACAAAAATAACTAACCATTAACAACTATCCATTATTAAAATTATGTCAGCCATAAATTATGTGGAAAAGCCCTGCAGATGGAATTTCTGATATTGTTGAAAGGCATGCATAGCCGAATAAACACCTGTAAAAATAAGCCTACATATAAGCCTACAAAGCTCAGTCTAATCACTCAATCAAACTTTGAGTTAAACTTTAACAGTCACGAAGGGTCATTACATCATTGTCCAATTTCCAAAGTCCAAAGTAAGCTGCTAGCACACATTTAATATCCCCCAAACTTTTATTGAACACATATATAGCCTAATTTTAAGTTTACAGCTTTAAATGACTCTTTAACTTGCTGCAACTCTGTTAATAAACACGTTGTCTAGTCAGCCTGCCCGTATACCAGCATCTGATTTATTTATTTTTTGCTAATTACAACTGCTGGTGCTTTTTGTTTCTTTTACTTAGCATTTGCACACCATATACTGTAACGTAACTGTGTTTCTTCTGTTATTCCCTGTTAAGAGCAGTGATCCAACCACCACTATGCATCGTACCTAGAATAGACACACTTTTGACCTCGCCCCTCTGCAGCATGTGTGAGTCCAGGACTCGGTACCAGCCGTTTGGGTAAACCGGTGGGAGCTCCCCGATTTTCCTCCTGCGCCTGGCGTCGTTGGCTGCCTGCGCTTTGGTGCGACCGTCCTCCTCGACGTATCCCACGTCTTCGGGCGACCTGAGCAGTTCCAGAGGACTGAAGAGCTGCCGGTACAGCCAGCCTATAGCGAAGAAAAGAACACCGACGGAGAAGCAAAAGAAGGCCCGGGCTGGGGCACCGCGTAAGCCCATTTCGCTCCATATCGGGTACCAGCTGCCCACAGAGCCCAGCGGATCTCCACCTTGTGTGATAAGCATTGCACCCACTCCCAGCCCGATGACGGCAGCTGCCTTCGCGTTGGACATGTCTGAGTCTCTAACTTGCAGACTGTCACGGTCACTTTATAACGAACACCGGGCACTTTGGACACAGACCAACATTTTTTTTAAGCCACACCCGGGCCGACTACAGTGTACATAAACGCAGAAGTGGGATGGCCATTTCATAGTGAAATCGACTTTCTCTCTTGAGGACTAATGTTTAACATTAAATCCTTCAATCCTTTTTTATGTTTGGCGTGTAGATGAGAAAATTACACACACACACACACACACACACACACACACACACACACACACACACACACACATACATATATGTACATATATATGTATGTTTCATGACTACAAGACAAGAGACAAAGTATCTCCCCCTCTGTTATGTAAATTGATGTGTGCCAGTGTATGAGTGTATTATAATTAACATTAAATATGTTTTTATTAATAATAATTTATTTATACTTAAATGTTATATTGGCAGGATTCTACAATGTTATCTGAAACATGATTAGACTCGTGTGCTGTAAACGCCCTCTAGTGGCCTTTGTAATAAGAATCATGTCAAAAGTCAAGTTAACCCTCTGAGTGAGGCGTCACTGGTGATGAGACCCAACGCTACAAACAATCTTAACAGTAGTTAAGTTCTAGTTTGAAGAAAAGCTTTTTGAAAAAAGGATAAACTGAAATAGTTTATGATGCATGCAATTTAGAACAATTATTTTTCACGTTCTCTCATTGCCAAGACTTGGGGAAAATAATTTAAAGATGATCATCTATGATAAAGATTTTAGATTTAATCAAAATATCACTGATCTGATCCTATAGTTAAAACTAACTACAAGAAAACAAATTATATTATATGTGACAACTTAGATCTTGTTAGTATTGGTTGGTGGGCCTTTGTTCCTACTCAGTCCTCACAGATTCCCATCTAATATACGAAATGACATAGCATATTTGGGAGCCTTGACAATACAAATTTCCAGAGGTGGGACCAAGTCATTGTTTTGCAAGTCTCAAGTAAGTCTCAAGTCTTTATCCTCAAGTCACAAGTCAAGTCTCAAGTGAAGTCAAGCAAGTCAGAGTCAAGTCGTAAGTCAAGACAGACAACTTTCAAGTCAAGTCCCAAGTCCGAAACTTTGAATTTCAAGTCCTTTCAAGTCTTTTTTGTAAAAACAATGTTGCAGTTATATGTTAGGTGTAAATAATAGACCATGTGTTCTCTCTTTTTTTTTAAATCTGTATTTATCTCATCACCTGATGAAACAAGTAACTTACAAAATATGCACAAACAAATTCTGAAATTGCACCTTGTACAGGTCAATTAAACTTTGCTGGAAGAACAGTCTTCCTCTAAATTACAAATTCACAGAACAAACATTCAGTGAAAAATGCAAAAGCAGAAGCAGATTTCCTTATGTACAAAACAATGAACCATCGCAGTAAATTTAGTGCAGTGTGATTAGCTTGTCCTCTCTCTCTCATCTAATATATATATATGTATATATATATATATATATATATATATATATATATATATATATATATATATATATATATATATATATATATATATGAACAATGAACAAGAATGTGCAAGAATGTGCACTTTAACTATTTCAGTTAACTACTAACTATTCTGCATTGCATTTCCAAAAGACCGAATTGGCCAAAAGTCTGTCAGTCATTTGTGCACGATGAGGCCGTAGAATGATGCCACCATAGCTGAAAACTCGCTCCACAGGAGCACTACATGCAGGTACTACCAAAACTCTGGTGGCCACATGAAACAGAGAAGGAAGAGTCTGCATGTTCATTGCCCAGAACAAGAGGGCGTTCTGTCCATCAGCAATATCCAGGTAGTGACTTAGCTGTAGAGCTGGACTCTTCCCCACATCCTTCGTCTGCCTCTTACAGTAAGCAGCAAAGAGTCCTCCATCTTCACAGGCCTCTTGGTGTTCCTCACCAGGAGTGACAGGTTGCTCTGACTTTACATGGTCTGCCGCATCTTGCAGGATCAGATCTGGCAAAACAAATTAACAACAGCAAAAGAGCCTTTATTACAATTTTAGACAAAAAAATACAGAAAAAATATAAACTATATTCAATCTTTACCTTTAACTTTCTGTGTCACCTCTGTCTTTATGTCACACTGCCCAACACATGGTGTTCCACCCACAACAGAGAAAATGCTGGATCCAAAGCAGCTGCTTTAAGGTACACTGGATCTGAAAAGGGGGCAGTGATCCCATCTTCTGCTCTAGCCATTCGCACATTGATAAAGATTCCAAGAAATCTTTTGTTCAAAGATGCTTGAAGGCTCCTGACCAGACCTTTCAGGAAACGGACTTGAGGCTTCACTTTCTCAAGGTGGTGATTGAGGGACAGCACGGATGGAACAACAGCACTAATCGTGACTATTTTCTCACCTTGTGTCAAATCTGTTGCTTCTCCAAAAGGCTTCAAGATGTCCACCATCTCCTTCAACAGGTTCCACTCTCGTGTTGTGAATAATAACTCCTTGTGCCCAGCCATTTCAAGAACAGCACAGAGTTTTAGATGTTCACATTGGATAACTGCCTTCACTTGTCTCCGTGTTGAATTCCATCTTGTGATTACAGCTGCAGGGATCGCTTTCTGTTCACCAAATTCAGCTTCAAACACATCTTTGAATGTTGTGCTTGTGTGCAGTAGAGAGCTGAGCTTAGATAACTTTGAAAGTGAAGGAGATGCCACTTTGGTCTCTGACAAACCATCTTTCACCACCAGCTGAAGTGTGTGCGCAAAACACTGCAGGCGCTGTGTCTTTGCCATAGCAGCACCTACTGTTTCCTGATCTTTCAAGGTTAAGTCATGCCAGAGCTCTGGGTCGTCAAGATGATCACCATCATCATCATGTTCCTCACCTTGCTCAGTGGGGAAGCACACAGTGAATGCTGGTTGAAATTCAAAGGGGCAGGTTGCAACCAATAATCAAGTCACTTAATAATGCATTCGTGATAGCTTTCTGCTGTGGATGAGTCATGCTGTACTGTCCGGCACAAGTGTCCATAAACTGTGATATGAAAGGCTGTTAAGGTTCATTTGTGATCCTCTTTTTCATCTGGTATTCTTCAAATCTGATGGAGGTAAGCATATTGACTATGTGCACGTTAGCATATGCTACTTCCGGTGCGGAAACTCCTGTGGGGAGCTTTGTTTCCGGTGTCCTATTTGCGCCCTGTTTACGGTCCAAAACAAGTTAAGCAAATGAATGAATCAAGTGGCGATTTACATTTCTATAGATGTCTTGGGCATTTACCCAATATATCTGTAAATGATGTTCATCGACTTGTCGATATTTTTCCCCCGCGCCTCAGAGAAAAAGAGAAAAGGGATTCAAATGTTATATTTCTCAGCTGTCCCTCGTTTATCGCGGGTGTTATGTTCTAGAAATAACCAGGGATAGGTGAAATCAAGTAGCCAATTTTATTTTTTGACGGTGCAAAACGTTTCGTGGACATCGTGGACATACAGTACTGCACTTCAGAGTCACACCGCTAGCGATCGATGCAGCGATTCTGTACTGTACAGGAGAGACGTCACGGAGGAGATCGTCTGCAGCGATCAGGACGCAGGAAACAATGTGACGTAAAAAAAAAATAAGCATGCAAACTTGCACTAAAAAATCCGTGAAACAGCGAGGTGAAAGGTGAACCGCGTTATTAGCGAGGGACCGCTGTAATTTTGAAGGTAAGTCACAACATACCCTTCGTAAATACTAATGTATAGAAACCGTTACCAGCAATCATTCATTTTTTGTGTGGCTTTTTTCACGGTTTGTTAACATGCTGTGTAGGTGTGTACTTGACTAGCTGATCTCGACATAATGGGAGAAACATCTGGTTTGACTATTCTTCACCTGTAGTTTGAATGCTGCCTGTTTAAATCATAAGACCAGTCACTATACAGAGATGTGCTTCTGAATGTGGATGATGTGTCTTCTGCTGCAGTAATGCAGTTCTGCTTGTGTTGAGTGATATAAACAACTGATCGATCTAAACGCTTTAAATGTCAAAATTGATCATTAGATTTTTTATGACACAACAGTGGTGAGTGTTCCCACCTTCTGGTCTTTGTAACTTAACGCAATCTTTACGTTTTCGAGTTTTGGACATGATTTTGGAATATATCTTCGCAGTAGCGATTGACCGCAAAGTAAAGCTACCGGAAATGCACAACCCCACATCCGGTCTCAAACCAGTAAGTTAGCATTTTCTCGTGCACATAGTCAATTAGACTCATGTCAGAAATTCCATTTCAGCCATTCATGAATTGCATTTGACTTTAAGTGTGCGTGTGTGTGGGGGGGTTGGGGGAGATATGTGTGTATTCACATCATTTATGTTAATGAGAGTGCGGGGAGTGAGTTGGAGGGTGGGGTGGGCTGCTTTTAACTATGTAAAGCACTTTGTGCTACATTTTTTGTATGAAAAGTGCTTTATAAATAAAGACTGATTGATTGATTGATTGATTGATTGATTGATTAAGTTGATCCTAATAATAATAAATAACTATTAACACTTAAACCCTCATAGTTTTCAGACAATAAAAATATAAATAAAAAATATATAAACAATATTTATTAAAACACTTTTCTCAAAACTCTGCATACAGTTCTAATAAGCAATGTTTAGCATCCCTGTTAAGAATAACTGACCTTTGCAAATAAACAACAGCTAATAACATAAGATCAAAGTATTTTATTTCATGTATTGACATAAATGACAGAAGAAAAAGCAGGACTACTCAATTACACACTAAGGTGGGCCAGATTTTCTAACCAAAAAAAATTTTCCCTGGCTCAGACTTGCAAAAGTTAAACACGACCATACACTAATTGCAAATTAAACAGTGATTTTGAATTGTGATGTGATGGTAAAATAAATATTTGTCAGTCTAAACTGGGTCAAATCTACGGGGTTAATGATGGGGAGGAGACGGAGAGAAACTCTCTTCCCTGAGTACAGCTACAGAACCCACTTTCTGAAACGGACCCTGCTCACCAATTCTGAGCTAACAAGTTGCATATTATTCTTGGATGCGCTTGTAGGACCGGATTTAAAATAGCATGACAAACATATCATACCTGTTAAAGCCAAACAGTATCATCAACGTAGCCCGGAGAACATTTGCTAATAAGATGAAGTTAGCTAAGTCGCTATCTCATCGTAGCAAAAAAAGGCAGCACCTACCGTTCTTTATGCAACTTCAAATGTCGGACAAAGTTGGAAGTTGTTCCATCTCCGTCTGTAATTCTCTTCTTGCATGTTTTGCATGTTGCATTTCGTTTTTTGTTGACTACTTCGTAGTTTATGTAGCCGAAAGAAATTACTCTTGGGAGCATTTTTGGCTCGAGCGTTTTTGTTTTTGTAAATCTGGTTAATTTGATTGGCTGTGCTACAGCTCGCGCTCACATACATACGGAGTGTGGTAAGAATGAATGAATAAAGTGAATTAATGGTCCACACTTTTTATATAATATGTATGTTAAATTTTTGATTTGGGTAAAATATCAAGTCTTTTCAAGTAAACAGGTTCAAGTCCAATTCAAGTCCCAAGTCACTGGTGTAAAAGTCCAAGTCAAGTCACAAGTCTTACAACCTTTTTTCAAGTAAAGTCATAAAATTAATGACTCGAGTCTGACTCGAGTCCAAGTCATGTGACTCGAGTCTACACCTCCGCAAATTTCCGTACAATCAGATATCAAGTATATACAAATGTCGTGACCCTGACATTGCCAGTACTAGTTATTCTGAAGATGTGATATTCTGTGATGCAGTTTGCCTCGCCACTAGAGGGCGCGGTCGTTTTTGTGAGTAATGTTCTGTTGGGATGTGAAATGTGTTCATGGAGGCAGTGTGAATCAGTGTGAATCTGCAGAAATTATGCTTAGGGGCAGTGGATGTGGTTTCTTTCAGAGTGTGTGTACACAAGATTGGTGAGTTACATTAAATCTCCTGTTTTAGAAGGATAGTTTGTCAATTTTATTGCTCTTGTTATTTTCTGTTCACTCATTTTACCTAGTGGGAGATATAGCTAAGCTAAGTTATGGCTAAGCTAAGTTTTAGTTTGAGTCATACTTGCCAACCTTGAGACCTCAGAATTAGGGAGCCATTCAAAACGGCTGTTGGGGGGGGGGGGGGGAGTAGTATACATATACATATATATACCAAAAACTTGAATTTTACATTTTTTATTTATTGGATAAAGTAAGTTAAATGTCACCGTTATTATTGTCCAGCCGGAAACAGCGGGGCTGCCCAAATTCAGAAGCTGCATCCACCTGAGCACCTGGCCTTCGCGGTCTAAGTGGGCCGGGTCCTCCGAAAGCCGGGTAGGCCGGAAGCGAGCAACTGTGAAATCCAGTCTTTAAGAGTTCCTGGGACCATTTTGTGGCTTTTGCATTTGTCAAATCCAAGCCATTTGCACTGTGTTGAATGGAATATAGCCAAATTTTCTAAAAAAAAAAAGTATTTTTTTTTAAATTTCAGTCTGATTTCCTTAAATTAGCTTCAGTGGCTAAGCTACAGAAACACATCCTCTATTGTTCCTAGTGGTCGATTTGTGCCCCATTGAAAACCATTATAAACGCTGTTTTTCATTGCATGATTATTTTAACTAAAGTTAATGCAGTCCTGTAAGTGACGGTGACACTTTGGAGCCCGGGCTTGTAATGTTTTTATATGTCCACCAGGTGGCGCCATTGTTTCACATTTAGCGCCTGCTGGAAAATCCCACATTTACAGCAAATTTTCTTTCTGCTCAAATGATGAGCGTGGGTCACTATCAATGTGTGTGTGTTAAAAAAAATAAAGGTGTGTCTAATCTCAGAATAAAAGAGTGTGCGTCTAATTTCAAACTTTTTTTCTCCTTTGAAGTCCACACTGCAATACAAACAAATCAAATATAACACTAAAACCCAAAGCCAAATTAGACTTTATTTTGTCTGCAAGCTCAGGTTGTTTATGCAGCTGCACTAAAGCCGTGGTTATAAGAATGAGCAGAAGCGCGGGAGTAGTCATTTTCACAATGGCAAGACACTGCAACACAGAGGAAGCTTTGAAAATGATCCTGGACCCCGAGGATAGCTCCTCATCATCCGCCGAGGATTCTGGGGATGACGCGGAGATTTCATCGGAGGAGGAAACGGAGGAGCTGGAGTCAGGTTCCGACTCATGTGGAGCAGAGTCGTCTGAAAATGAGAGCGGAGAGACGGAGGAAGCACCAGCAGTGTGGATTGCAAAAAACGGAATAAAGTGGTCTCCTACACACGCCGAGACGCTCCGCTATGTTCCAGCAGCCACGGGACACACCGGACCTACTCATTATGCCACCGCTCGTATCAGTGACCCACAATCCAGCTTTTCACTGTTTGTTACCGATGAAATTATGCTGCATATTGCGTCAATGACCAATCTCCAAGGGAGACGCACAATCGCATACTGGAGAGATGTGGACACAGACGAACTGCGCGCTTATGTGGGACTACTGATTCTTGCCGGTGTTTACCGTTCCAAAAATGAATCTATGCTCAGTCTCTGGAGTGAGAAATCCGGGCGGATGGTTTTTCGCGCTACCATGTCCCAGAAAAGATTTCATCAAATCAGCAGGGCTCTGCGATTTGATGATAAACTTTCCAGACCAAGACGCCGTGGTAATAAATTTGCTCCATTTCGTAAAATCTGGGATATGTGGACCCACCGCCTCGAGATGATGTTCTGCCCAGACCAGGACATTTGAACTTGTTCCGTTCAAAGGGAGGTGCGGTTTCAGGCAGTATATGCCCAAAAAGCCAGCGAAGTATGGTCTGAAAATATGGGCAGTCTGCGACGTCATACGCCTGGAGACTGCAGCTCTGCACAGGCAAAGCTGCTGGGGAACGCGCTGAGGTCAACCAGGGGATGCGGGTCGTTCTGGAACTGACAGAGGGGCTCCAGGGACAAGTCATCACATGTGACAACTTTTTCACTTCCTTTCCTCTGTCAGAATAGCTGCTCAGGAGAAAAATGACCCTGGTTGGCACCATTAGAAAAAACAAACCCGAGTTTCCGCCACAGCTGCTCCAGACAAGGCAGAGAGAGGTGTTTTCCTCCATTTTCGCCTTTGCCATGACGCACACGGTGGTGTCTTACGTCCCCCGCCGCGGCAGAAATGTCCTCCTATTGAGCACAAAACACCGCACTCCAGGCGTAAGTGGTGACCCAAAGAGAAAGCCCCAAATAATAAAGGATTATAACAAATCCAAGGGAGGTGTCGACAAACTTGATCAGGTAGGTGTCATTACGCATCAGTTGCGCACGAATTTATTCATTCTTGCTCATATATTCTTGTGTAAAATATACGTAGGCTTAATGTTTTTTTTTAATTAGGTGGTTGGCACCTACTCGTGTAGTAGGCAAACGAGTCTGTGGCCATTGGCCCTTTTCCACCATGTCATTGACGTCTCGCTTTACTACAACGGTTACGTCTTGTGGACCGCAGTTGACCCAGCCTGGCAGCAGGGCAAATCATACAGGAGGAGGTTGTATATCGAGAAGGTTGGAGAAACGTTAGTTAAACCGCAGATGGCGAAGAGAGAGCGTCTTCCCCGCCCATCACACCTAGCAGAGTTACTCAAACATGCGCAGGGTGCTGCTTCTGCAGGCCCCTCTGCAGCCATCAAATCGAAGGGCAGGAGGCAATGCGAATTTTGCGCAGAAAACAGAAGAGTCGTCACCACCTGCTGCAAATGTGGAAAGGGCGCATGCAAGGACCACAGCCTGACCATCTGCAAAAACTGTTCCACCTGAGCAGGACTACCCGCCCCACCACCACCACACTCCCATCTCTCACTCTTTCTCACATCTCATATCTCTCATACCTTTCCCCATTCCAAACAGTATATGTTCATTGTTCTAAAGTTCTAAAATAAATGTTTTCTGGTTCAAAGTGATCTTGTATTTTTATTTTCATATTTTATTCTAGAACACAACAATGTAACGCGCATTTAGTGGTAATACGCAATAAGTAAATAATAAGTGGTAATAAGCAGTTAGCATAAGCAAATGTGAAAACATGATTACCGTTATATTACATTTACTGTGCTCCTAGAAAAAAACAGTACTTGGTTAGAATAATGGTTGGTGCCAATCTTTGGACCATCTAAAGGCCTAATTATAATAACAATCGAATATTACTTCAAATCTATTTTATGGAAAATATTTAGGTTTTTTGTTTTTTTCGGCTAAAAAACCAGTGTGCTCATGTAACGAAACTGGGATTTAAAGGGTTAAATCCCCCGAAATATAATTAAAACTTTATATGAATATTTGAGGGAGAAGTAGTTTTAAAAGGCTGACTAATTTAAAGTGGGAAAAAATATGAATATATATTATTTTTATAGCACTTTTTGGGGCGTGGCCGTTTTGTGGCCTTAGGAACACAAAAGGGTGCATTTTTTGAAATGTGCTCCTGCAAAAAAAAAAAAAAAAGTGGATCAAAATGAATGTTGGTGCCAATCTTTGGACCATTTTAAGGCCTAATTATAATAACACTCGAATATTACTTCAAATGTATTTTATGGAAAATATTTACGTTTTTTTCAGCTAAAAAACCAGTGCGCTCATGTAACGAAACTGGGATTTAAAGGGTTAAAACCTCCGAAATATAATTAAAACTTTATATGAATATTTCAGGGAGAAGTAGTTTTAAAAGACTGACTAATTTAAAGTGGAAAAAAATATGAATATATAATATTTTTATAGCACTTTTTGGGGCGTGGCCGTTTTGTGGCCTTATAGAATCCGGTTGTTAAGTGATGACGTGACAAATCCTACTTCCGGGCCTAAAGTAATCTGCGTTTAATATGGCTTTTGTGTTGTTAACATGTTTAATGTTTTGTATTTTCTTCTATTTAATCTCAAAAAGCTCCTAAAACAGTCAGTGATCACTGTTGTCCTCCCTCTGCTTTTATTACCGCTAATCATTTATTTAAGCTCAGTTTTTAAAACCTTAGGATGTAATTACAGCCCAGTCCATGCAGCAGTATATGAATGACTAACCTCGTATTGTGGATGGATTATCTCAGTTGTTCTCCTGGCTGAAGTTTGGTCCTTTTACAGCATCCTGCCATGCGATTACATTTGTTCCTGACCACCGAGAACACTCACGTTAACTTTTATCGAGTGGAAAAAAAGTTAGCTTGTTTATATTATGCTAACATAGCTGTGTCGCTAGCGGTCACATAGCACATCATTATATACCAGCTAGCCAAACTTCAGTAACCCTACAAACGTCACTGCTGTTTAGTTTTCTGTCTTCATTTATGCTGGAAGTGATAACAGAGCTGTACGTTTTAATTTGTTTCCAAAACCCCGCAGTCAGGACATGCTATATTGTATTTAGATAGAAGCTAGTGAGCTAACTTCCTGCTAACTTCTAACTCCGTTAAATGTCATAAATTCCGTTTTCATGGATGCCTGGATGCTAAACTCAATTGTTACACCTGGTAGAGCAGAACGCTGATCATTTTATTAAAGATGAAAGACTTTAGACAGTTTTTCAACTCTCAGTAATGCCATAGTGATCGTTTGATATATGGACCTGCAGCGGAGTTTAGGCCCAGACACGGCTAGTGATGTCAGACTTAACCGGATACGAAAGGGTGCATTTTTTGAAATGTGCTCCTGCAAAAAAAAAAAAAAAAAGTGGATCAAAATGAATGTTAGTGCCAATCTTTGGACCATCTTAAGGCCTAATTATAATAACACTCAAATATTACTTCAAATGTATTTTATGGAAAATATTTACGCTTTTTTCAGCTAAAAAACCAGTGCGCTCATGTAATGAAACTGGGATTTAAAGGGTTAAAACCTCCGAAATATAATTAAACTTTATATGAATATTTCAGGGAGAAGTAGTTTTAAAAGACTGACTAATTTAAAGTGGAAAAAAATATGAATATATAATATTTTTATAGCACAAACGTGGCTGTTTTGTGGCCTTATGCTGGGCTTACACTGTGCGATTTATGGCCCATTTTGAGACGATTTTTGAGTCGTTTTGGCGATCGGCCCGATTTTGGCCTTCATCGTGCATCGTGTAGTATACGTGGGGTAATGAGAAGCGATTAACACCTCACGACCAGGTCCTGATCCCTCGCGACCGTTGTGAGGGTGTCACCGCAGCTTCTCACACTGCGCACACGCAAACAAAAATGTCAGCGAAAAAGACGGCGCAGCACGGTAGTGCAGCGTGTGATCTGGACACAAGCGATGGAGGCACAACTTGTAGAACTATGGCAAGCTCATCCGAGCCTTTTCGATGTGGCTTCACAAAATTATCACGACCACAACAACCGTGAAAATAGTTGGATCTACACTGCTGCTCAATCACAGCTGCCTGATCAATGTTTTTCATTAGCAATTTAGCAAAGTTGATGGTGGTGGTGTGCGTGTCTGTGTGAGTGAAAGACAGAAAGGGAGAGCGAGCGACAGAATTTCTGTTGTAACCTTCATTTTATGGACGCACAGTGTGAGCACTCAGGTCGCATCAGGCCGTATAGTGTGAGACCCTGCATCGTGACCTACGAACTTCCAACCCCTGCAAGTCAATCGTACAGTTTGAGCAGAAGCTGAATAACACGACTGAAAAAATCGCACAGTGTAAGCCCAGCATTAGGAACATGAAAGGGTGCATTTTTTAAGGAACAACCAGGGGTTAAGTCTGATGTCATTAGCCGTGTCTGGGCCCAAACTCGGCTGCAGGTCCCAAAGTCACTCAATCACTGCGGCATCACTGAGAGTTAAAAACTGTTTAAATCCTTTCATCTGTAATAAAATGATCCGCGTTGCTGCTCTACCAGGTGTAACTAGTAAGTTGAACATCTGGGCATCCATGAAAGCCGAATTTATGACATTTAACGGAGTTAGAAGTTAGCAGTATGTTAGCTTGCTAGTTTCCATCTAAATATAACATACCATGTTCTTACTGAGGGATTTCTGAAACAAATTGGTAAAGGGTAAATGGCCTGTATTTATATAGCGCATCACTGAGAGTTAAAAACTGTCTAAATCCTTTCATCTGTAATAAAATGATCCGCGTTGCTGCTCTACCAGGTGTAACTAGTAAGTTTAACATCTAGGCATCCATGAAAGCTGAATTTATGAAATTTAACGGAGTTAGAAGTTAGCAGTAAGTTAGCTTGCTAGTTTCCATCTAAATATAACATACCATGTTCTTACTGAGGGATTTCTGAAACAAATTGGTAAATGATAAATGGCCTGTATTTATATAGCGCTTCACTAGTCCCTAAGGACCCCAAATCGCTTTACATATCCAGTCATCCACCCATTCACCCACACATTCACACAAATTAAGACGTACAGCTCTACTATCACTTCCAACATAAATGAAGACAGAAAACTAAACAGCAGTGTGTCACGGTCCGCTGTGACAGACCGTGTGGAGAGTGCGTGGAGGACTCAGGTGCAGACACGAGTGACACGGGAGTAAACTTTAAACAAAAGCGAGCCTTTTATTGTGGCTGGTAACGCAAGAGAAACAAACAAGAATAAGGGCAGCTCAAAAGCAATAACTAAACAGAAACCTAAACTGGGAATGAACTGAGGTAAGACTATGAATACAACAGACCGGGCATGGAAACATGGAGGGTGGGAACACAGACGACGCGACACAGACTGTACGAAACACAGAGACTAAATACACATGAGGGAAGATCAGGGGAAGTGGATGCACACGGGGAACACAGGTGACACTGATAATCATAACAAGACACGGCAGGAGTGAACGTAACACTGATGGGAGATGGGCAAAGTAAAGCAGGAAGTACACAGAGGTTCAAACAGGAGGAGAGAGAGCACGGGGAGAACGCAGACATAACGGGCTGGGGAAAACATAGAATAAAGCACAAAGAGAGACGAGGGCTCATAAATACACAGAGGGGCACACAGGGGGTAAGAGTCACGAAGGGAAAACACATAAGGAACAACGTAACAGATCAACCCAGGAAGCATGGCCTAAATAAAGAACAAAATACAAAAATACATGAAAACTAAGAATACTGGGCCCACATGGCCCAGGACCATGACACAGTGATGTTTGTAGGGTTACTGAAGTCGGGCTAGCTGGTATGTAATGATGTGCTACTTGATCGCTAGCGACATAGCTATGTTAGCATAATATAAACAGTGAAGCTGGATGATGAACGCTAACTTTTTTCCACTCAATAAAAGTTAACGTGATTCCCGAAGGTTCAGGGCAAATGCAATCGCATGGCAGGATGCTGTAAACAGGCTGAACTTCATAATGACTGAAACTAGCACCACTGAAGGAACAATCAGTGTTGCCAACTCCTCAGTAAGGAAAATTGCTATTGGTTGTCCTAAAAGTCACTAGAAGTCGCTAAATGACGTCATTGCCTAATTTGCATAATTGGTCATGCTAATGTGATTTAATCTAACCTACGTTGTTGAAGAGAGAAATAACATAGTGGAAGAGACAAGAAGTGAGTAAAAACATTGTAAATGCATTTAGAATTTATTTAGAACTATAAATTAAATTTCTTTTAGCAATTATTGTTTTTTAATGTCACAATTCCAACCCTGCTCCTTTACCCGGGCTTGGACAGGCATAAGTGACCCGAAATTGGCACTCTGGTGGAGTTACTGTGTGTGTGTGTTTATAAGTAGTAGTGGTGTGCGGATCGATCCTGAAATATCGATTCCTCCGATACCAATCATTTATGTTCTAGAATCGATTCTCACATTAAAATATCGATATTTTAGTAATTTAGGGTTAATTTGTAGTTTATCATTAACAGCAACACAGTGGAAAGAAACTGTAACATTCGGATTGTCTACATTCAAAGGAACTACTTCCTCTTCCGCCTTTCATAGTCATGTGTGAAATACGGCTGTATAAATGTCTGGCCGCCCCCTGGCGCGCACTCACAACAATGGCTGAGCGTAATTGTGCGGACGTATTTTACCTCCACAAACAGCTGAGACGTGGTTTGCTATACATGTGGCAAAAAAAGTGCTCCAAGAGTGAGGTGTTGTGGCCATACTAGGGAGACATTCAAAAGGGCTGCTTGGGGGGGGGGGGGCATTTCTGTACCTTTTACAGGGTTTATTTATCGGATAAAATATGTTAAATATCACCGTTATTATTGGCCGGCCCGGAAACAGCGGGGGTGTCCAAATTCAGAGGCTGCTTCCACCTGAGGACCCGCCCTTCGCGGTCTAAAGAAAGCCGGGTAGTACGTCACAGGCTCCATTGGTGGAGTGAAACTCTGCCGTCTGCTCCTTGCTATCTAAAATATAACCGGACACTGGCGTAAACTCTTCTGTTTAATTAGTTTTCTGTTTGATGTTTATTCGGCTGTGTGAAAACCCTGGAGGAACCCACCCGATGGATTAATAAAGTTAAATTTAATTTAATCTAATCTAATAATTTTAATCTCAGCCAAACCGATTTGCTCACGAACAAATAAAACACTGAAAAAGCCAAACAATAACATTTTTAAGTTATCAAAGTGACTTATATATCATGTTTAACCCGAGTAGCGAAAGCCCGCGGGGGATTGAAAACGATGTGTCAGTTGGCTCAGATATTTGAAGTTTACACAGCTACATTCTGTGTAAATATGTTAAAAGGTTTTTTGCGACCCAGAAAGAGAAATAAGAGTAATATTAAAACTAAGTAGCTGCCACCGTTGTTGGAAACTGGAATTGGCTGGGCCGCGCTATGAATTCTGCGATATGGTTTTTCAATGTTGTTGTCCGGGTGGAAAATCGGGAAAATTTCGGGAGAATGGTGGCTCCAGGAGATTTTTGGGAGGGGCACTGAAATTCGGTATTCTCCCGGAAAAATCGCGAGGGTTGGCATGTATGGTTGTGGCAACATCACTAACCTTGTCAAACACCTCAGAGTAAATCATATCACAGAATATAAATGGTAAATGGCCTGTATTTGTATAGCGCTTTTCTAGTCCCTAAGGACCCCAAAGCGCTTTACACAACCTGTCATCCACCCATTCACACACACATTCACACACTGGTGATGGCAAGCTACAATGTAGCCACAGCCACCCTGGGGCGCACTGACAGAGGCGAGGCTGCCGGACACTGGCGCCACCGGGCCCTCTGACCACCACCAGTAGGCAACGGGTGAAGTGTCTTGCCCAAGGACACAACGACCAAGACTGTCCAAGCCGGGGCTCGAACCGGCAACCTTCCGATTACAAGGCGAACTCCCAACTCTTGAGCCACGATCGCCCCATGACAAGCGTATGTTGAGGCGAACTGAAGAGGAAGAGAGGGACAGGTGCTGCTAGGGCGAGACAGACGTCTCTCACGGAGTCCTTTAGTGCTGCAGGCAGGCAAGGTGTTCAGATAGCCACAACTTCAGTTTTTTTATTTATATATGATGAACTCTGCATTAAGTGATAAGAACAAGTAATCTGATGTCCTGCAATCATTATGATGCTATAATTTGAGATACAATAAATAAAATACGTTTTTGTACAAAGTATCGGTATCGGATCAGTATCGTCGATACCACCCTGAAAATTACTTGGTATCAGATCGGAAAGGAAATCAGTGGTATCGCACATCACTAATAAGTAGTTTTAAACCTTGTGATCCACAAAACAGCATCACAGTAAAAGAAGAACTGACTGCGTTACAGTCAGTGCGGAGCAGCGGCTTCACTCATACGCACTTTAATTTGCAGTTTGGACGCATAGGTGTGAACGTCTCGTGCCCTGATAGCAGCTGGGGGAGGACTATCCTCCGTCCGTGAGCGCTTTGGCACTGGCGAGGTGCCCACGGCAGCACCACTGCTTATTTAGCGTAAAAGCGATAAGCATTTCACGTCAAAACGTCGTCATAAATAAGTCTCCAATAACACCAGAAAATGTCGCCAGATTTGTTGCTAGTCGCTTTTTAGAAAAAAAGTCGCTAAAGGGGTCTGAAAACTCGCTAAATATAGGCAACACTGGGAACAATGGGCTGGGAGCAGTAGCGGAGCTGGGGTGGGGGGGTGGCTTACTGGGCTTAAGCCCGGGTTGTTTTTTCAGAAGCCTGGCGTCTTTTGGAGTGTAATTTTTTCATAGTTAGATGCCTGGCTGACAACTGTATAAAACAAAAACTACACACAATATTGTAGTGCACACTGTGGGAATTTACGACTGTGCGTAAATCCCCCCTAATATTGGTATGATCCGAGCTCAGACACTAAATGACTGAGCGAGGGGGCGGGGGGAGCTGCTGCCTGCGAGTTTGCTGTTGGAGAAGTGGAGACAGGCAGACAGAGGAAAACTGAAGTTCGACCAGGTACCAAAGCAAATCATTCATACTGTACAAATAATGTAAATATGACGGTGTATCACGAAAGATTGATATCAAACTGATCACTTGACCCATATTACGTTACTTGTTCAAGTGAATCAACAAATGGCGAAATGAAAAGCCGATCAACAACAATGCTGCTTCTTTAGAGAGTCTTAGCTTACGTGTGTTTAATTCATATTTTCAGTTGTTACCCTCCACAGCTAAATAAATCAGTTTCAGTAATGTACTGATACAAGAATGGACATAAGGAGCTTCTTTCAAAGAAAAAACTCTGGTAGATGTTATTTTCTATATTATGCTTTGTATGTTGTTCAGTATATTTCTATGCAAAACAAGAGGAATTTCAATACACAGCAGTATATTCACAGTTTAAACCAGATATTTACGTACACTTTATGGAAAACACAAGAACATTTTTTTACTGTACAACATCAATTTAGAGCAGGGGTAGGCAACCTTTCTGATGGTGAGTGCCATTTAAATTTTCCTCAGAGGTCAGTGTGCCATATGATTGCATTAGCAATAAATTTAATAACGCTCTATATTAGCACTTACACACTATATAGAAGTACTTTATAGAATTATATTTGTTCGAAGATGTTATCAGCGAATAGTTATCAGCTATTTTGAAACAAAAAGACACTTTTTATCCATAACAGCAAATGAATTGTACAACAGAAAATACAAATGCTATTTATGGTCTCCTCCCAAGAATGATAAGAAAAATAAACTGGGCCAATATGGCATATGTCTGTTAATACAGAGACACACATGTTAATGTGATCTCTGGTCTCCCACTCAGAGACACAGGTCTCCGAGTGTCCAGCATTCAGACCTGAGGACACTCATGTGAGAGAAAATCTGCTCACACAGATATGTAGAGCCAAATACTGTCAATAAGGCCTCTGCAATGTTCTGAAGACAGTTAAACTTGTCAGGTAGTGATGTCCAGCAGGTGAAAATGAAAGCTCCATGAACACGCACAGCTGTGGATTCTAGCTGCTTCGATGTTGCATTAACCCAGCCAGTTAATGCGAGACAAACCCAGCTGCTCATTAAAGCTTTCTGGTTTGATCAGAAAATAAAACATTGGTCCATACACCTGAAAGTCCCAAAAATGCATTGTGTCTCGAGTCTACGGATGTATCAGTGTATTTCCGTGGTGCTGATGCTGTGCTGAGCGGAAAGCTCCTGAAGCTTTGAAGTGTCAGAATGTGGAAAGCTAGCAACGTCCCTCTCACCAGTAGGCTAAGTTATTTTTAGCCAATTACAAGTTGAATCTGGTAGTTGGGGTTGTTAGTTAAGATACCATCATTAAGAAGAGGCACAACTAATGTGTCTATGCGAGCTGATTTGCGATGTGATGCACCTTCTCAGATTAATTCAGTGCATGTCGTGCCCAGGGCTGGACTGGGACAAAAAAACAGCCCGGGCTGTATTTCTTTGTGCCCCCCTTTCCCTGTTAATGCCGCCACCCCACCTGGCCCCCTGGCAAAACTTTGCTAGACCCGCCCCTGCACAGTTACCAGCTGTCAGCTACTTAGAAAATGATATTGGTGTTATTTGTCTCTCAGAAACAGTTCATAACTTCCCTTCAACTCATCCATGTCACCTAAAAGGTAAACCTGTTTCTCCATCACCTGTTCAGCTCTGATGATTCAGTAAGGACATCTCCTGGTTTCATCTTCATGTTTCCCTCTCACCACATATCCAAACCGATATCATGACCAGCAGCTTTTACAGCTGTGGCTCCAGCAAACATCAGCTGATACTAGAAATTAATATTAAATAAATTCTAACAACAGCTGATCAAGCTTAAACGTGCTGCTGTTGTTTAGCGTGACATCCAGCAATTTCCTCTTTCTGGCGCAAAGTGAGCGATAAACAAACAAGAGAGAAAAGCTGATCAGCTGATCATTGATCAATTTCATGATTAAAGTAGCAACAGGAGAGAATGAGAGGAGAAGAGGCAGCTGTGCAGCAAAGACAAAGAATAACTCCACCTTTGTGTCTTTTTTCATTGTAGCTGAAATCCGGGACAAACTGCGTCCCCTCTCAGCTCAACATGAAACGCACAATAATTTCTCTGAATGCGGGACGATTCCGTCTTTTTACGGGACGGTTGGCAACTCTACTAACTAACCTTATGAATAAAACAAAGTTCACTATCAGTAACATAGTAGCACCCACCCAGCTGTATAGAAACTCCGTCATGCTAGCTAGAACGCAGTACGAGTTATTGTAACTGGCTGTAAAAAGTCAGCACAACGAAAATAAACTCCACCTAAACTTGGTTTATATCTGACCCAGATAGACTGCAGGCCATAACTTCTTACCTGAAGTTCAGTTCACCTGACACTCGGACCGCCCCGCTTCGGGTCTCTCCTCCTCCTGCCTCCAATCTCCCTCATCCAAGTGCTGGCCTCCACCACTTGTTAATTTTACTGAATCTGTGGAAGCTCCGCGATGCCACTACCAAACAACTGAGTTATTTTTACACACCGGCCAGCATCTGGCCAATCCAACACCTTTCATTGTTTATACCGTTACAAAAAATATATAAAAATCATCGGGCCACCGAGCAAATGCCCGGTATGCCCGATGGCCAGTCCAGCTATGGCCGTGCCATCAGTTAACCCTTTGCGTGCCAACTATGGCACGCGTGCCCAGGGTTGCCGACCCCTGATTTAGAGTAAACTTGTTTTGGATAAATAAATATTGAAATATCTTTTGAATTAGTTAAATGTCAGAATAAAGAGAGACAGAGCTGTCTATTTTTTATCACTTTCATCAAATGTAGGAGTACATATACACCAAGTTTGTTGTTAATTAATAAGAAACTCCAGACGATTCCATTCTGAGCTGAAGAAGCTTCTGATAGGTTAGTAGAGTCCATGTGAGTAAACTGGTGGCACACCTGTGGATGCATATAAGGCAAAACACAGAGCCTGTTTCTATGACATGGGAAAATCAAGAGATGTCAACCAAAACACCAGGAAAAGAATTGTGGAGCTCCATAAGTGTGGCTCAATTTTGAATACAATTTGGTGCCATGTGCAATTAAGAAATACAGATAGTTTCTCTCTTTACTCTTAAAGTTAACAATTATGTTTTTTTATATTTATCAACCTAAAAACCTGTTTTCAACTTTATATTTGATGATGTTGGTGTTTGGCTTGATTGTCAGCACAAAGAGGGAGAGAGAGAGGAACAGAGAGGGAGATGGAGAATGAGGACAAAACAGAAATGGAACAAGAGCAGGTGAAACAGACATGTAAGTAAATATGGTTTGTTTCCTGAGCGCAGAGCTGCTGGTGCTTGTTTCCCTACAGAGCACTTTATAGGCAAACCCACTTTATCAGCGGCTGATATTCAGTCACTGGCACACAGCTTTGAACCCTCTGCTGAGTTTTAGCTCTCAGTTGAGTTTAAACAGGTTTTAAGCCTTCAAGGCGTGATTGTAGATGCCGTACAGGTGAGTATTTCTCACCTGCAGTGGCATTGCAGGCCACGCCCCGTCACAAGCATTTTCTATTTAATTGACTATGTGCACGTTAGCATATGCTACTTCTGGTGCGGAAACTCCTGTGGGGAACTTTGTTTCCGGTGTCCTATTCACGCCCTGTTTACGGTCCAAAACAAGTTAAGCAAATGAATGAATCAAACAGCGATTTACATTTCTATAGATGTCTTGGGCATTTACCCAATATATCCGTAAATGATGTTCATCGACTTGTCAATATTTTTTCCCCGTAGCCAATTTTATTTTTTGACGGTGCAAAACGTTTGGTGGACATCGTGGACATACAGTACTGCACTTCAGAGTCACACCGCTAGCGATCGATGCAGCGATTCTGTACTGTACAGGAGAGACGTCATGGAGGAGATCGTCTGCAGCGATCAGGATGCGGGACACAATGTGACGTGAAAAGAAGTAAGCATGCAAACTTGCACTAAAAAACTGCAAAACAGCGAGGTGAAAGGTGAACCGCGTTATTAGCGAGGGACCGCTGTAATTTTGAAGGTAAGTCACAACATACCCTTCGTAAATACTAATGTATAGAAACCGTTACCAGCAATCATTCATTTTTTGTGTGGCTTTTTTCACGGTTTGTTAACATGCTGTGTAGGTGTGTACTTGACTAGCTGATATCGACATAATGGGAGAAACATCTGGTTTGACTATTCTTCACCTGTAGTTTGAATGCTGAACATTTGCCTGTTTAAATCATAAGACCAGTCACTATACAGAGATGTGCTTCTAAATGTGGATGATGTGTCTTCTGCATGCAGTAATGCAGTTCTGCTTGTGTTGAGTGATGTAAACAACTGATCGATCTAAACGCTTTAAACATCAAAATTGATCATTAGATTTTTTTATGACACAACAGTGGTGAGTGTTCCCACCTTCTGCTCTTTGTAACTTAACACGACCTTTCCATTTTTCGAGTTTTGGACATGATTTAGAAGTTAGCATTTTCTCGTGCACAGGGTCAATTATAAATTATGTCCTGGGTTTTAACTATTTAATAATAAAAAGGAAACACAAAAAACACTGAGGGTCATGAAAATTAATTGAGATTTAGCAATTCAAGAACACACCCACCTTATTTATTGAAAAGTATTGGTATTGGTATCGGCGATACAGGTCCGTATTTACTTGGTATCGGCTCAATACCAAAATATGCAGTATCGCACACCACTACGGAGCATTACGGCTATTGTAGTCAGGAACCTCGCGGAGTAATCTGGGTCCAAAACTCCGTCTGTTTCAGGTCCCAAAGTCAAACGAACACTGCAGCATCACTGAGAGTTAAAAACCATCTAAATTCTTTCACCTTTAATAAAATGATCAGCGTTGCTGCTTTACCAGGTGTAACAATTAAGTTTAACAGGCCAGGGATCCATGAAAACAGAATTTATTAAATTTAACGGAGTTAGAAGTTAACAAGAAGTTAGCTTGCTAGTTTCTTTTTTATTTAATGCAAAATTATATTTTGTTTTAATTTACTTTCAAATTCTTCAGTTGCTGAATGGGCTGCATAGTTTTCAAAATTGCATAGTTCAGAATAGCTATAATTGTACCAGATGGTTGCATTCAGTTAAGTTGGACTAGACTGTAATACAAACCGTTCAAGTTTGTCAACAATAAAACTGACTGAAATGAGAGAAAGACTGAGTGCGAGAATTTGATATTAGATAAAATGAATATTGATAAAGTTTACCTTTATGTACAGACTCTGAATATCGCAAAATATTTTTAAAAATTGCAATAATATCGTATCGTGCGTTAAGTATTGTGATAATATCGTATCGTGGGATGTATGGTGATTCCCACCTCTACTAAACAGTAAAGCTGGAGGATGAACGCTAACTTTTTTCCAAGTTCCAAGGGTTCCCAATAGTTAGGGACAAATGCAGTTGCATGGTAAGATGCTGTAAACGGACCAAACTTCAGTTGGGAGAACAACTGAGATAATCCATCCACAATACGAGGTTAGTCATTAATATACTGCAACAACATGGGAATAGAGCAGCTGCAAGAGAATTCAACATTAATGAATCAATAGTACGGAAGTGGAGGAAGCAAGAAGAATGAATTGAGTAAAGTTTGACTTATCTGACTGTTTTGTTTCGCTTAATGCACCTTATAATCTGGTGTGCCTTGTGGTACAAAAAATACGGTACGCATTACCATTTTTTTTTTGTTGTTGTTTTCCTGTCATGCCTGTTTCATTCATTCTGGAAGTACCGTATCCACTAGGTCACTGACTCTGGGAGAGACCAATAGTTATCAGTAGTGTAGGAGAGAAAGGGACAGGTAAAACACAGAATAGTATATTTTACCAATTATGTAACTGTTATACCTAAAAGAAAAAAAATCTTTGTTTTGATAATGTGGTTTCAAGATCTAATATTTGTGATAGAGATGGACCGATCCGATATTACGTATCGGTATCGGTCCGATACTGACCTAAATTACTGGATCGGATATCAGAGAGAAATAAAAAATGTAATCCGATCCGAAGTATCACAAAATCACCTCACAAACCGCGCTACTTGGCGTAACCCAGCTCGGCGCATCGGAGCAGTATGTGTCACGTGATAGAGCGGCTGTTGTCTGCGAGACCTGTCGGTGGTCTGTTGGAGTATTTGGAGCTTCGCTACATGCTTTCTAACCGCGGCATTTCATCTCGGCGAAAACTATCCCAGAGAAGTAAAACAAGTGTGTAAGTTCATCCCTGAATGTTTGCATAGTATTTCCACATTAAGCTTAATAACTGATAACTGATATATTGAGCCCCAGCTGGACTGGCCATCGGAGTTCTGTATTGAGGTGAAAAGGAAGCGATTTGTCCCGTACTTCAGCTAGAATTAAAAAATAGACATTTTTGTCTTTGCTGCGCAGTTGCATCTACTTCTCTCATTCACTCCCCCTTCCTCTCCCGTTATTACTTCAAGCATGAAACTGATCAATGATCAGCTGATCGGCTTTTCTGCCGCAAGTCCCGTCTTTCTTGTTTGTTTATCACCCACTTTGCGCTAGAAAGAGGAGACCAGCGGATAAACAGCAGCGCGTTTAAGCATGATAAGCTGTTGTTAGAATGTATTTAATATTACTTTCTAGTATCAGCTGAGGTTTGCTGGAGCCACAGCTGTAAAAGCTGCTGGTCATGATATCTGTTTGGACATCTGGTGAGAGGGAAACATGAAGATGAAACCAGGAGATGTCCTTACTGAATCATCACAGCTGAACAGGTGATGGAGAAACAGTTTTTCCTTTTAGGTGACATGGATAAGTTATGAAGTTATGAACTGTTTCTGAGAGACAAATAACACCAGGATCCTTTTCTACGTAGCTGACGGCTGGTAACTGTGCAGGGGCCAGGTTGGGCATTAACAGGGAAAGGGGGGCACAAAGAAATATTTTTCTTTGTTATGTCATTTAAATGTATAGAAATCCATTATTGTATATAGTAACTAATAAGTCTAATATACATCCTAGTAAGCTATAGTACTTTATCCTTTGGGAAGGTACCATCTGTGCAGTCTGCAGTTCTGTTGAAGAAAGATGTTGAGTCTATTTAATTATTGTAGAAAAATAATTGATTTCTGTGCATTTGTTTTACACTTGCATTAAATTAAAGTTGATTACATCGATTAAGGGAGCGAGCGCAAATGCAAAAACTGAGCGAGAGGGGCTGCTATTGTGTGTATGGATAATAGCAAACACTGAAATACATGTTTTGCACACAGCAACGAGTTTTGTTCACTCAAATTTAGCTTTTCTTCACTCAAAATAAATTTCTCCTCAAAATGCAACACGTGCACCTGCAAATGTTTTTTACGTGCGCTCAGAATAATGGCACAAAAATAACGCCATACACCCCTAGTTTTAATGGTTTGGGGCATAGTGGGAAGTATATTACATGTACTTCCTAACTGTCTGTCTAACACTGTCATTTGTGGAAAAGCCCAATGAACCTCTTGACATCAACTATGAAACAATTTGTTTTTTGGTGAATGGATCATGAAGTAGTTTGTTGGCGCAGTTATAAATTACATTTACATATAGGACAAAAGAGTGCAAGATAAGTATACCACTAGAAATTTGGACTTGAGTAATGTTGTCAATTACTTTGCTGAGTGCAAAGCCAGAAAGATGACATTCAGATTCAACAATAGTTTGTTTTTTGGAAGGACTGATGTATGTAGGATATATCGAGAAGCTGGTCCATTAGAAATAGTTATTGAATGAGGAATTCTATTCATTAGTGTGCTGGTTTGGTACAGTGACCACAGTGAAGACCTGTAGTTAATGGCCTTCACCCAACTTCCGTTTGAGATTGCTGTTCATGGCACTGGAATGATACAGTTAATACTGTTGATTATTCCTGTACTATACAATTTTTGCATTTACACAGTGTGTGTCTGTGTGAGAGAGAGACAGAGTGAGATAGTGTGTATACTCGGGTACAAGTTGGTGGGAACGATAACCACTGTTTTTGTCTGCTAGAGTGGTTTTTTCACTGCATATTCTGCACCAAAACTCTGTGCGTTCATCATTTGTTTGAAGCCAGCTCACCTCCTGCAACCCCTTTTCCGAGAATACTTTTTGCAGTTCGGACTCCTTCTGACATTTCTTTGGAGGTGGAGGAACACCAAAGTAATTACGTAAAGGAGCTTGCTTCTTGGACATCTTTAAGAGTTCTAAACAAATGTTTGTCCTCCTCCAGAAAATCTTATGTACGCAAACGCGTGTTGCAACTTCTTATCTGGTGCGCGTCTTTTATTTTGACAGAAAATGCACACCTGCGGACCACTTATGTGAACCCCTGGTCATATTGTAAATCCAAACACATGATCATATAAACCCAACAGATTAGTATTTTTGTCTGCTATCCATTTATTTTTTTATGAGCTAGTGATGCAATACTTGTCTACACATATCCACAGGTGACAGCACATGATGCTTATTCTGAAACAACTGTGGGAAGGCTGGGCAGGATCCTGGTCCAGAAATTCACGTAAGGCATCCTCATTTTCTGTTGCACGTAGTTGTTGTTCATATCAGAATGGATCTCCAGGAACTGTGGTGCACTTCTGGTGAACGTTGGCCAGTTAACAGGCACGCTTGAGCCTCCGTTGTTGGGATCTCTGTGGACATAAAAAGAAAAAAGTAAAACATAAATACAGCAGCTTAATTTATATTTCAATACTTGGTTTAGTTGTTTGGTTTCTGTGATACTCTGACAATCGTTTGTGTCTGCAGAATTATACCCAGTTTTGGCAAAGTTGGTCCAGTAGGAGATCATGGCGCCGGAGACACGGCGATGGCTTGGCCAGTATCCAAGTGGTGTGGTAAAGGGCTTTCCAAACACGTACTGCAGGTCGTCAGCGTGGTCAGCTCCCATCCAGCTTGGGTAGGGCATGATAAGACCACCCATACGGTTGGGCTCAGAGAAGAGGTAGGAGTAGGTGCGCCCAGTTCTTTAATGAGAAAAAACATTGATGTGACAATAACTACACAACTGACAAAAACTATTTGACTTTCATTTCTGTAATTATTTATATGAATGAAATGTTTGTTTGTTTTTTGTTTTTTTTTGGCCTGTCCCGTTTGGCTCTTTTGCCCTCAGAATTGTTGTCTAAAGGCAAAGAAAGATGCCCAACGGATTTACTTTATATGAATGAAATTTTACTGAGACCACTATTATCTCATTAAACTGTGACATCTGTATTGCAAGATAATATTCTCACGTGGCATGGTCAGCATGTAGATAAAGGGCAGCCTGTGTAGGAACCAGGAAGATGTAGTCCGTTCCTACTCCCACAATGGTTTTCTTGATGGTCTCCTGGCTGGGATTGCTTCCCCAGTTTGAAGTATAGGTGGAGTAGGCATTGTTCAGACCAACCGTGCCCTTCTCCTTTGTGTACGCTCCCAAGAGCCTCCTCACATCGTCACTGAAATCCGAAAGTGAGGATTAAGGTCTGATAAAACACCTTACTGTCACCTAAGGTTTGATATAGTGTTACATCCATGTTGGCATTGTTATTGTTTCAACTGATCAAATGGCTCAAACTCACATAGGGGTGCTAATTAGATCTGAGTTGATTGACGGAACATCTAAAGCAGTGAAAATATGCCCGTCCATGTCATTGACTCCAGCAATGTAATCAATTTCAGCTGCATTGTGGAACAAGTGGGAAGGATCTTCTGGCAAGAAGTCCCCATCAATCACAGGAGACAGGATCAGGTTGAAGACAATGGGGTCTGAGAAATGCAGACAATTAGAACATGTACTATATGCAGAACAAACTTTGTTTTATATATACTGTGTTAGCCAGCATATAGTTTAAACTGTTGGATTTGCTTGTATCCCATTGAACTTTGTGAGCAATCTTGTCAGAAAAGCTTTCATCGTGTCTAAAATGAGAATGTAAAGTAGGCTGTGTGGAATGTAATCCTTACTATCGGGTGAACCGGACAAACTGATAGTGCCTGCCAGTGTTAGGGCTCCAGGATCAGCCATCTTCAAACAGGCAGCCATTCTGTTATCAGTTGGGCACTTGACCTTCTGAGCAACCTGCAGAGTGGGTGTAAATTAATAATTATGTGCTATTGTTAAAGCTGTTTACACAGATTTTGTATTCCTATTATTTGTTCCGAAAGAGTGATTATATCCAGAGAAGCTGCTATGTACCTCCTCAGCGAACTTGCGAGGGTTCTTGTTGATTCCCCAGGGGCAAAGTGCCACTCCACTCTGGGAGATGGCTCTCCTGATGATGCCTTTATTGTGGGGAGTGAGAGTCTGTGGGTGGAAGGTTAGGAAGAATACTTAGTCTGATCTTGTGCAACAACTTTATGGTTTCCAGTGCAAATAGCAAGCCAACAATTGTAACCACTGTAGCAGATGGGTGAGAACCAGGTCTAGGTCTGCTGTAAGTGTCACCTCAACATAAATTACTAAATTTGATCTGTTGACTGTGATGTTGCTGTACTGCTTACAGTGTTTTTATTTTAGCAAACAGTTTGTGCAGGAATTCGCTTCTTCAGTTCCTTGCAAACTAAGTTGCTAGTGTGAGTTTATAGCTCAAAACTCTATAATCTTGTCCAAATATGGTCACTGGTTCGAACAACCAAGGATTTTGATATATGTGTGTATATATACATATCTGTGGAAATGTATTTTCACCTGGAAGCTAACACTAGCTCCACCTGCAGATTCCCCAAAGATGGTGATGTTGCCAGGGTCGCCTCCAAATGAGCGGATGTTTCTGTGTACCCAAGCAATGGCAGCCTGCTGATCCCACAAACCGTAGTTTCCTGAGGATCAAATATATTTCAGCTCATGAGAAGAATCACTGCTTTAATGGAAGTATTTTTTAAATGGCAACCTAGCATGTACCAGGCTCTGTAAAGTGTGTGTAACTTACCAGGCAAGCCAGAGTCTCCACTGCTCAGGAAGCCCAGTGTTCCCACACGGTACCCCACCGTCACTACAATAACATTCCCTCTGTCTGCAATCTCCTGTCCGCTGTACAGGTAATTATTCAGGAAGTTCGCACCCATGGAGCCTCCAACCAGGAAGCCTCCTCCATAGATCCAAACCATGACAGGGAGACCGGCAGATACTAGAGGACAAAGTTAGTGAAATTTAGTCTTTGTCTAATTTACATTAAAAAATAAACAAATAACCTAGGGCTGCGCAAGTTAATGCGTTATTATCACATCAACGCATTCATTGATTAATAACGACAATTATTTTATTTTGAAGGTCCATGCTAACTGCCTCAGAACATAAAAAGCCACGGGTCACAGGAGGGATGGGATGTTGATCTGTGCAGGCTTGAAATGGGTGACATTATGCATCTCAACCAATGAGATCATTTATGGTGGGCTTGATAGTACTGCAGGGCAGAGTTGATAGAACTAAAGTTATTTGTAAGAGCTGCAAAGTTGAGTTTTCTTATCATCGGAGTACAGTGGTCTCTCGCTATAACGCGGTTCACCTTTTGCAGCCTCGCTGTTTCACAGATTTTTTTTTTGTGTGTGTGCAATTTTGCATCCTTTTTCCCCCCTGCGCATTGTATTCTGCGTTCTCATTGACTGTAGACCATTGTCAATCAATCTCATGCCGTGTCTCCTGTACAGTACAGAATGTGTTCAGCTTGTCAAATTAACACAAATCTTTGATCGCTAGCAGTATGACTCTTACGTGCTGTACTGTATGTTTGTAAGTTATCTCCCCAACAAACACAACAGTGTCAACGAAACCTTTTTCAAAGGCACCTGTGGTAGCACCCAAAAGGCAGAGGAAGATGCTAACCACCGCACAAAAAGTTGGACTTCTGGATATGCTGAAGGAAGGTATAAGTTACTGTATTTTTTGGACCATAAGGCACACCAGATTATAAGGCGCATTAAACAGGGTTTGATCTTTGGTTTCATTCTATAATACTGGATTTATTTTTCTACGAAGGTTTGAACTTTGAGAGTGTTTAAACAAGAGAGAAAAGTGGGAAAATGTTCATGTCTGTCTGAGAAAAGTGTCTAAAGCGTGTAGTGAGGGGTTTTACAGCCTTAACACATCTATAATAACTGTAAAAAATAAAGCTGACTACTTCATGGATTTCACCTATCGCTGGTTATTTTTAGAGTGTAACTTGCACGATAAACGAGGGACCACTGCACTTCAAGTCTGAAGTATCACTTAAATGCATTACACGCTATTGATGCCAGCAAAACACCCACTCAAACAAACAGTGGCAGGAGGATCGACAGACTACATTGGATGCAGCTTGTAGGAGAAGTATAGTTAAACAAAACGGGAGAAGCTAACAATCGCCATAACAAAGTGGCTAGCTACAAACTGCAAGTCAATTATTATCGTGGAAGATGTCGGTCTGATGAGCCTCCCTCAAGACACACCAGAATTCACAAGCTGTACAAAAAGGAGAGCACTATGAAAGCAACTGTGTCATTATGTGCACTAGCTGTTGCTCCCTCTGGAATCTAGTGGATGTCACTAGGTAACCATAATTACCTGAGAGTTGCAGTACATTATATTGATGAACAGTGGGAGCTGCGTTTGCATGCTCTGAGTGCAGCGAAAACAGAAGAGAGTGGCAAAGAGTAAGAAAATTTCAATTTAGAGGAATAGATAAATGCAGTAAATTTTGTCAACTCAATCTAGATTAGTGAAGGTGGGTTTTGGGGCGGGGGGGGGGGGGGGGGATTCTCATTCTCCACCAGAAATCAAGAATAAACAGACTTCACAGAATAAAAGTCCTTTGACAGTAAATGATCTTGAACATCTCCCTGACAACAGAAAATGTTTCTGGTGGTACCTGAAAAAAATCAACATATTTATAAATGTTAACTTGCTGTTGATCAAAAGGTGCCTGTTATAAAGTTATGCTCGTGATTCTTTGTTGGATCTGATTAGATTCATGTTTATGTTGAGATCGACAAGAAGTGTTTTAACTGCTACTGTGTTAAGGAAATAGTGCTGTTAAAAAGCACCTTATTTCTTTAAAGGCGTTGCTAACTGATAGCAACGTTGCTAACTCATATAGCACATCCGCTATATGAGATGTGCACTTCTCATATAGCAGTGCTATGGGTGCCGGTTTAGCTCAGTGGGTGAGCAGGTGTATGGCTGGAGAGCAGTGGGCCTGGGTTTGAGTCCGACCTGCGGCCTTTTCCTGCGTGTTCTCGCAGAGAATCATGCAATTCATGCGATCACAATTTAAAAAATTTCATCATTGCCCAGCACTAAAATAAACTTTTGTGCATTTCTGTTTTTACCTGAGCTGCCATGAGGAACCCAGATGTTAAGGTACAGGCAGTCTGTACTGCCGATGGTGTCAGTCATCACAAGGTTCAACTGAAGGCATCTGGGCTTGTAGTCTGTGGCCTGTAGAATACCTGACCAGAAACACATTAAAAGAGTTAAATATTACATTTGAAAAATTATCAGGATACATGTGTATGTTACTTCACACAGCGCAGGTCTTAGCTTGCCTACCTTTGCAAGTAGTAGAAGTAATTTTCTATTGACTGATTAAAGTTAACCGGAGACATGCAGAAAAGGCTGCTGAGAGTTTCAGAGATAACAGCTAAAGACTGATGAGAAACTTAATCAGTCTACCTACCATCCCAACCACGGTGAGGCCTTGGTTTCTCAAATGTTCCAGGAGCATCAGCAAAGGGAATCCCCAAGAAGATATCCATGGATCGGCCTGATCCCAGACTCTTCGATTTTCCCTCAACCTTCCCTCCCTCGGTCTGCACCACACCAAGCTAAAGAGATAAAGCACAATGAGATAAAAAAAATGTTGATACGTTTGTAGCTAAATAGTCTTTGCACAACAAGATGACAAAAAATCCTGTAAACATGAAAAATACACATTTTGTGTAACACTTACAGAGGCCGCAGAGGCCGTCTCTAGAAACAAAGCAACAGCAATCAAAATCCCCAGCGTCAGCATCATGAGTAACTGGCAGAATGGCACCGATTGTCACCCTGACTTTTATAAAGCGGACTCCTCCCCTGGACAACATCTGACCTGTGTGAAGTTCGTGGGCCTGCTTTTCTCACAGTTACATAATATTTAACCACCTTGTGTACATTACACCTTCCCAAATACTTCCCGTGTATCATATCATTATATCATTAATTTCCATATTTTCGAGAAGGAAAATAAGTTGTTTTAGACTCAGTGAGCAGAGAGACAAATTTAGCCAAATGTTCATGTAAGTTGCCTAATGTGTAAGAATGACCACAGGTCAGGATGTATTTTGAAATATTTCACGCAGACAAATAATGACAGTCTGATTCTGGACATGCAAAGAAGGCTACTAGTAGTATGTTTGGCATCTCGTTTTTTAATTTAATGAATTACTTCAAAAATAGAGAGCTGGTTCAAAAAAACACACAAACAAAACAGACAGAGATTGTGTTACAGTCCTGACCAGAGCCTTCGTAAGACATGCAAGTGATTAATCTTTCACGTGTGACTTGTGAGTTTTCCCCCACTATTTATCAGGAAACCATCCTCTATTGAGTTTACACAGCTGTCAGACTGTGCACAGAGTCACACTCCTCTAGCCAATCTGAAAAGTTAACCATTATGTTTTGAATGCTTCAAAACTAAACTGTAAATACCTTTATTGTAGCCTACAATTAATAACTATTTCTACTATAAAGTGCAAATTTGCTGAGTCAGCGTTATCTCTTATGTGCTTTTCCACGGCTACTGATTTTATCTGTGACATAATCTATACACCTATGGGGTCCATGCATATACAGCAACAGTGTCTGCATGTGCATGACACTCACCTGCCACATATCTAGTCAGCCAATCACATGACAGCAACTATTGCGTTTAGGAATGTAAGCATGGTCCAGATGACCTGCTGACCCCCAAATGGCAAAGAAAAGCAATTTAAGTGACTTTGAATATGACTTGGTTGTTGATGCTATCCTATTTCAGAAACTGCTGATCTACTGGGAGTTTCCCTCACAATCATCTCTAGGGTTCAAAGGCATGGTCTGAAAATGAGAAAATGACCAGTGAGCAGCAGTTCTCTGGGTGAAAAATGCCTTGTTGATGTCAAACATCAGAGGAGTTGACTTTTAGGTTTGTTAGGTATGAAGCTATCATTAGCTTGCTAGCCCTGGCATCTCCACATATATATATTTAGAGCTTCAGGTGTAAATTCAAATAGATCAAATAAAACTAAGACAACCATATTTGTCTCTGCTATGCTAATTTTTAATGAACTATCACTGATACTGATACTTTTAGATCAATATATTTTGATATTCTTATAAATGCACCATGGGCGGCTTTGGGTGAAATGGCATTTCGATTCGCTGTATACTGTGTATATTGTTGTATTAACAACATGAATTGAATTGAATTGAACTGGCCTTTGAGCTAAGGGTGCTTAAACTAACTTTGCAAGGTATGAAGCTATCATTAGCTTGCTAGCCCTTTTGTCTCCACATATTTAGAGCTTCAGGTGCAAATTCAAAAGTCATCTTTATTTAGCACATTTAAAGCACATCAAGTGTCTGCCAAAGTGCTGAACAGAGGGATAATATAATCAAAAAGAAAGAATTAAAATAGATATGATGAAAACATTATAGAAACCCCTGATAGTTGATCAAATAAAACTAAGACAACCATATTTTCTCTAATATGTTTATTTTTCATGAACTAGCACTGATACTGATACTTTATTTAGATCTACATGTCTGCACATGTCCACAGTGAATAGTACATGCCCTTTATTCAGAGGTGACTGTGGGAAGGCTGGGCAGGATGGTGGTCCAGAAATGCACATAACGCAGCCTCATTTCCTGCCTTATGTAATTCTGGTTCATGTCAGAATTGATCTCCAGGAACTTTTCACCACTTCTGGTGAATGTTGGCCAGGTAGCAGGCACGGCTGAATCTCCCTTGTTAGGATCTCTGTTGATCAGAGAAATTGAAAACATCACTGATGTGTTTTTAATTTGTATTACAATAAGTGATTCAGTTGTTTGATTTCTTTGACGCAAAAATCTGTGTTTGCAGAATTATACCCAGTTTTGGCAAAGTTGGTCCAGTAGGAGATCAAATAGTCAGAGACACGGCGATGGCTTGGCCAGTATACAAGTGGTGAGCTGAAGGGCTTTCCAAACACGTACTGCAGGTCGTCAGCGTGGTCAGCTCCCATCCAGCTTGGGTAGGGCAATAAAGGACCGCCCAGAAGGTTGGGCTCAGAGAAGAGGTAGGAGTAGGTGCGACCAGTTCTTTGATGAGACAAAAAGAACAGGAAAATTAATGTGATGATAACTCCACCACTGCTAAAAAAATATGTATTTTTATTTCGTAAGTAATTAATTAGATAAACTGTGACATCTGTATTTCAAGGTCACATTCTCACGTGGCATGGTCAGCATGAAGATAAAGGGCAGCCTGTGTAGGAACCAGGAAAATGTAGTCTGTTTCAATATCAACAATGGTTTTCTTGATGGTATCCCAGGTGGGAAAACTTCCCCAATTTGAGGTATACGTGGAGTAGGCATTGTTCAGGCCAGACTCACCCTTCTCCTTTGTCAAGGCAGCCAAAAGCCTCCTCACATCGTTACTGCAATCAGAAAGAGAGAACTGATAAAATTCCTTACTGCCACCAAATCATGGTTTACCGTTTTGCGATGTGTAAGTTGTTTGAAATTGTTTCATGATGCAATTCCAAATCACTCCAAAGCTGATCAAAGCACTCAAACTCACGTAGGGGTGACAACCAGATCAAGGTTGACTGATGGAACATCAAAATTGGTGAACATATGCCCGTCCATGTTGTTGACTCCAGCAATGTAGTCAATTTCAGCTGCATTGTGGAACAAGTTGGAAGGATCGTCCGGCAAGAAATCACCATCGATCACAGGGGCTATCTCCAGGTTCAACACAAGGGGCTCTAAGATATGCACACAATCAGAAATCATTATATATATGCCAGAAATTGTGCAATAATTAGTATGAATATAATTTGGTGGGTAATTTAAGCAGAACTGTTTTCATCACGTATAAATTAGGTTTTGTGGAACGTAGTCCTTACGATCAGGTGAACTGAGCAAATTCACAGTTCCCGCCTTTGTTAGGGTCCCAGGATCAGTCATCTTCAGACAGGAAGCCATTCTGTTATCAGTTGGGCAGTTGACCTTCCGAGCAACCTGCAGAGTGGGTGCAAATTATCTGTAATTACCCCCATGTTTTATGCATGTTTCTATTATTATTTCCTTATTTGATCAAAAAAAAGAAAAGAAAAGTGGTTATATGTAAAGAAGCTGCTATGTACCTCCTCAGCAAACCTACGAGGGTTTCTGTTGAGTGCCCAGGGGCAAAGTGCCACCCCACTCTGGGAGATGGCTCTCCTGATGATCCCTTTATTGTGGGGAGTGAGAGTCTGTAGGTGGAATGTCAGGAGAAATACATATTTCACTATCTGCTTTGAAATGAGTTCCACCTATGGATAGATGGTCAGAAAAAGAACAAATACTCTCACCTGGAAGCTAACACTAACTCCACCTGCAGATTCTCCAAAGACGGTGATGTTGTCAGGGTCGCCTCCAAATGAGCGGATGTTTCTGTGCACCCAGGCGATGGCGGCCTGCTGATCCCACAAACCGTAGTTTCCTGAGGATTAAATATAATCAAGTTTGTAGAAAGAATCACTATTTAAATGGAAGTATTTCTGTATTGGCAGTCCAGCATGTACCAGGTTCTGTAAGATGTGTGTACCTACCAGGTAAATCAGAATCTCCAGTGCTCATGAAGCCCATAGGTCCCACACGGTACCCAAGTGTCACTACAATAACATTCCCTCTGTCTGCTATCTCCTTTCCATAGTACATGTAGTTATCCAGGTAGTAAGGCCCCATGGAGCCTCCAATCATGAAGCCTCCTCCGTAGATCCAAACCATGACAGGGAGACCAGAAGATACTAGAAGGATGAAGACAGTTAGCACTGGTCTAATTTAATATATAAACATTTTTGGCTTCTGTCTTTACCTGAGCTGCCATGAGGAACCCAAATGTTAAGGTACAGACAGTCCTCACTGCCTACGTAGCTATTCTGGAAGAAGTTCAGCTGAAGGCACTCGTCTCTGTACTGTGTGGCCTTTAGAACACCTGACCAGAAACACACATTAAAAGAGTAGTGTGTTATCATTTAAGATTACCATGAAGCATCAAGTATGTTATTATTACATATTTCTTCACACAGAGCTGGCCTTAGCGAATACTTATTTCACTTTGCAAGCAGAAGATGAAACATATTTAAAAGGAAATGAGCAGAAAAAGCTTCTGTGAGTTTCAAACATAATTGTTAAAGAGGTCAAATCTAGTGAAAAATGCTGTCCACCCACCTCCCCAACCAGGGTGACGCTTTGGTTTCTCAAACCTTCCAGGAATGTCAGCAAAGGGAATTCCCTTGAAGATGTCCATGGAACGGGATAATCCAAGACTAATTGTTTCACCCTCAACCATCCCTCCCTCAGTTTGCACCACGCCAAGCTACAGAGATTAAGGCAATAAATGGACTAAATATGTGAGCCATAAAAAAAGATGGATGTTTGGGTTTTTTACCACACTGATTAAATTGAGCACAATATGTTTCAATTTGAACACTTAGTGTAACAAAATTACACATGTTGTAATCACGCAGTCACAGCTGAATTATCAGTGCACAACCGAACTTGAAACATATTCTGCACAGTGAAACCTTTAGAGATATCCAAAAGAAAGTCTGTAAACATGAAAAATACATTTTATGTGATACTTACAGAGGCTGCAGAGGCCGTCTCCAGAAAAACAGCAACAGCAAACAAAACCCCCAGCTTCAGCATCATGATCAAGCTGTCAGAATTTCCCTGATTGTCAGCCAGACTTTTATAAAGGAACCAACATTGCACAACATCTGACCAACGTGGAGTCCGTGGCCCCTGGTTTTCTCACTGTTGAATAATATTTAACCACCTTGTATACACTACATCTTCCCCCAAACTTCCCCACATTTAACTAGAAAACCAAAATCGACTAAAAAGAATGGTTAATGGTAGTTATCATGAGACATCTCTTTTAATGTCTGCTCTAATAAGTAGGTAAGCTATTTATAATTATTTATAAATATACAATAAAATTACAAATGATAAACAAGGAGCACAAATACTTTTATTCTTAGTCAACAGAAAAACTAATTCCGATACATACTCGTGAAAATTAGCTGGAGTTAACTGGTGTTATTAAAATCTTTCTTGGGGAAAAAAAAAGAAAAATAGTCTCTTTTTATTTTATGTTCTGCACTTCTTCTATTTGCAGGTTTTCTCTACATCTAAAGAATATCTGGAGGTGCAGATGCCACCAATATTGTGTTTGGCTTGTATTTAGTTTAAATACTTCAAAAATTTCAAAAACAGTCAGTGTATTAAAAAAGGAATACCATGACACAATATATATCTGTTTTTCCTTACTTATCATCTGATACTCAGACTGTGTCTTGCCTTAACCTTTAACCTCTAACCACTTGGCTTGGAAAGGAAAAGTGGGCAGGAGAATTGCAAAGGAAAAGACAAGGCGTATGCTGAGAATCAGAACAGCCTTACACTAGTATCTCCTTAACAGGGTGAAAACTATACAGAAGATAGACTACAAAACATGCATGTGACTTCACCATAACGTGTTCAACCCCCCTTTTTTTCAGTGTTGGTCGTATAAACAAGAACAGCCAAATATTCCTTAATTTCAAAGGTTAAAATTTTAAAAAAGAAGGAACATTCAGGGCCACATGAACTGACAGCAGCAGCACCACAAAACCAGTTTTTGACATTGGAAAGCTGCTGGATTTACTAGAACGCCACAGTGTCAGTTTTATGACTGAAAGTTGTGAACAGAGATGTTTTGGTGGCTGGTCTCATGCATATGTATTTGTAAGAGTTTCACTTTCAGGACAAGAATTAACGTGATTGTGATATTTGCTGCTAAAAGAGTTTATTTCTAGGAGCGGGAGATGAAGTCATCAGGACCAGGTCCTAAACGGCACTTTGCTTGGATGGCTGAAAGCCACGCGCGTGGTGCCAAAACGTTCGCCCTAAAACTCTTCACTTATTCCTCAGGCTGAGTGTCTAGACACAAGCCCCACTTACTCTCCGTCAGAAACACTGGGAGTTTCACTGGGACAAAAATGAACTGAATTGAGCTTTTTTTCTTGGCATTGCGCACCCAGCGAGCTGCTTTTCTCTGCTGAATCTGTAACAAATAGGAGTGTCAGCCTTCTCACATTTATCTGAATTGCCAGCAGAAGTGTCAGCAGTGTCTTTGACTACAGCTTAAGAGAAACTGCTTTTTGGGGCTCCTCTATTTACCCAAAATGCCTGAACATATTTAGAAAAAAAAAGAGATCCACAAAAACAGTACAAGTACAGGACCAAAGTTCTTGTTCTTCAGTGTTTTGCAGTTCATAGTTCAAATTGAACACTCTAAATATTTTATTCATGTACTTTCTGAGTGCCTTGTTCAGTAAAAACAAACAAACAAAAAAAACTTAAAACAGGAGACTGGAACAGTGTTGTTTGGTTTGAATCTCAATTTTGGGCCTTACGGTCGAAAATTCAAAATTCAATTTGTAGTCGTTTGTTGCAAATTTTAAGTAATTACCCGTTTATTAGTTACTTTGCTATCTTTTTTTAAAATCTTTAATTTAATACGCCTAAAGGAGGAAGACCACAACAACAGGACATGGCATCCGGCGATTTTTAATGTTGGTTATGAATGTTATTTGGTCAGAAAAACTGAACCTTTATTTGTGTCCATGGTGAACTCCAGTTATACTGTAACTAACAAAAATGTCAATTTAAACGCAAACACAAACGGTTTCTCTACATTAACAGCAAAGGGAACACAACTATTACACAAACCTTTCAAAAGAACATAATTTCTTTATTTACACGGTCACATTTTTAAAGAAACTGATGACACAACATATTAACAGTCAAATTTATGTCAACACGTGGTTTTATTGTGTTACATGTAATCTAAAATTTCGGTCTCCATCTCATTTTCACTTCCTTCAGATGGCTGAAATTCATCTTCCTCATCCTCCTCTTCATCCTCCCTATTCTCATACTCCCCCACTTCATCTTCCTCCTCCTCTGCATAAACATCTTTTACGCTTTGGCCTTTACGTCTTCGTCTTTTGGGTAATTCCGGCAGCACTGAAGGACAAACAGAACAAAAAGCCAAAACCAAAAAGTAAAAAGTGGGTGCCAGGTGGTCTTGTTCATGACTCATTTACTTCAAATACTGAAAATAGTCACTGTTAAGTTTTGTCTATGAGTTTTGGTTTGTCATGATAATCCATAATCAGTGCTTCAAAATGTTAGTGCACAAACAAACAGGTTTATTTTTAGGGTAGCATGTTAGCATTTTTCTATTAGAACAACGCAGGGCATCAATGTTTCTGCAGGAATTGTGACTCCAATCATGGAACCAAAAACATAAAAAGTTGACCTACTATCAAAGAAAACATTAATGGATAACAAGAGCTGCTAAAACCAATTTTGCTCGAAACATGGATGTTTTTTTTTTTAAGATTTATTGTTGGCATTTTGCAGATATTGGATAGTGACAGAAAGAGAAAGGTGCCCAGCAAAGGTGCCTGGGCTGCAATCTCAGTTGGACCACCGGTTGACTAACGTTAATATCTGAACATAGTTCAGTCCATCCAGTTGTTGTTCACACTCTTTTACTTAAAACTAGACTATGTAACTGGAGTAGCTGCTGGTCATAAGTAGGCTTAGAGGGAAAAAACTTTGCAGCTAATGAATAGAGAAGAGCAAAGAAAACTATCAGGTGAGAAACTAAACTAAAAGCAGGGCATGATTTGGAGTAAAAGTAAAACAAGTTCTGGGTGCACACTGTGTCAAGTTAACATACTCTAATGATCAAGGCGGTTACACAGTAATAAGCGTCACAACTTTTTCCTTACCTGGCTTCTGCGCTCTGATCACCGCCTTGATCATGGCTGAGATCATGTCCCTCAGCTTGTCTGTGGTGCCAACGACACACCAGCCGTCACGCTCGTCACAGTGCTGCTCGTTTCCGTTGTTCTGCTCGATCTCCTTTTGGATGCTGCAAAATGGCAAACGCTTACATTAGTCATTCTAATGGAACCACGACATATTTGATAAATCCACCAGATAATTAAAATGCTACACTGGAAACTTTAAAATAATAAAATCTTATTCATTGTTGCTCCTGTTATGTATTCATAAAAAATAATTTCACAGAATCGTACATTCATGTTTTCCTCCCTATTAACATTAGCACATCTTGCTATCTTCTCTTATCCCACCAAAAACAGAAACAGCCAGCACTTCGGAGTATACAAAATATATCTGAAAAGCAGTTAAATCTACTCTTTGAGAATCTTTAGATAACAACATTTTTAGGAGTTAGGTGAAAGGACCTGTGGAAAACCCAGACATCAGTTTGATCAACTTTATTTAGATGAAAAATGATGACAGATGCGAGTAGATATGACCGTTATGAACATTATTGTGTATTACCTTTCCACATCCAAATCACAGACCTGGTAAAACATTTGTCTGTGAGGAGGCAGCATGCCCTCTCTGAAAATGTAGGATGATTCCTGTGGAGATGAAACAGAGGACACAGACAGCTTCTCCATTACTTTTTTTGCAAGACAGCTTGCATTTAAACTGTCATTAAATGCCTTTGTAGCTTCAGGCATTTTCACTATCATGCTATAGAAATGTCAATGTGTTCAAAAAAGGAAAAAAAAAGATTTCAATAAATGAACAGAATATACAGCACTGGGCTAAAGTTTTGATCCACCCCTCATTTCCTTTTGAGTGTCATCTGTAAAACACGGTGGCGTCTCTGTCATTATTTGGGGCTGCATTTCAGCCAGTGGTGTCTTGTCAAAACTGACTGAATTATAAACACAGAAATGCGTGTTTAGATTTTAATCCAACATGCAGTGGGATCTGGAAAGTATCCAACTGACAGCAGTTCGGTTTTCAGCATGATCCCCGACCCACTTCCAAACAGTAAAAGAATACCTGGATAGAAAATCATGTCATGGATTGGCCTCCCCAGAGCTGTTTCAGTCTTTAAATGCTGTATGTATTTCAAGCGAAATGTAAAGAAATAAGGCATGGCTTCAGACTCAAGACCTTTGCACAATACTGTAAACTCTGGCCATACAATCATGAAATTCATCCCATCATATATTCTTTTTTAAGCATGCTTCTAGAAGAATACTCAGGGTCCCATGAAGAAGGAGAGCTTTAATTCAAGTTGGGTTCAATTTAGTTCTATTTACAAAGCCCCAGTTTACAACAATGGTCACCTCACAGTGCTTTATATTCTAAAGACACAAAAATAGAGAGAATTTCAAAATGAAAAATCCCCTCCCCATCCTGCAAGAGGTTTGTTTAACAGGAAGACACGGCAGAAAAACTAGGTTCAAGGCTCTGACTGGATGGGGAACAATATAACGGAAAATATGAACATATAAAAAACAATTAACAAGCAGCACCAAACACAACTTCTGAGAGAGCAGACAAAACCTACTGACTATCAACAGAGGCTTATAAAAACACGAGGAGTAAAATGAGGGGAATGAAGGAGAAGTACAGCATGGGAAGCGTACCTCATCAAGCCTAAATATAAGTGTTATCAAAAATGTTTTTTTAAAGCCTGATATTGTAACTATAGAAGGTCTGTGTGCTTAAAACATCTGGCATGTTTGCTCTGATAATGGTCACTGACCTTCAGCTGGTATGTGACTGGAGCTGGATCTCGACTGCTGCTGGGACCCTCCTGAGTGGGAAGATCCATCACACTAGCTGGCTGGGGTGCTGGGGAAAAAAGGACAGCACAACACTGAATAGAGCAATGACTTCATTTACTAACTTAGTAACAAGGTTACTTTTAAAACACTTGAGTCTTGACAATTCATACACTGCACTCACCGCTCTCCCTTTTGTGTGAATATATGTGCAAATCAGAGGCTCTGATAGGCTCACAAATAATATTTGTGTGCATTATCCTCCATACTTCTAAAACACTTACCCGACTTGTTTAATGTGTTTGGCAGACTGTAGTTCAGGGAGCTTCTCTTGGCTTTTATTGGTATGTTGGATAGCAAGTAGCCTAAAAATGGGAACAAATGAAATCAAAAATGCTCATCATAACAAACTAGCTGATTTTGCAAAATGACTAAATTGCTCAAGTTTGTTTTTTGCCCTTTTGAAACACAAACGCTGATGTTAAATGTAGAAAAAGTTTCAACAGAAACGGAGAAATCCTGCTCTCACCGTGCTTGGAGCTACAACGGATCCTGAAATCCAGCATCTGATATTTTTTGGCCTCTGGGGTCTTTCGGGGATCGTAGCCGAGCTTCACCCACAGGCTTCTCCACGGCCCTGTCACCTACATACAAAAAGTCTACCTATGTTAATCTCTTTTTACAGGAAATGAGAGACTGCACAAGTCTCTCATCCAGCAGATGGACATAATAATATCAACAAAAGCATGTAATCTAGTAATCTTTATTACTTTTGAGCATTTATTTTTTAGGACTTGTGGCATTTTAGGCTTTGACTTGATTCAATGTTGTATAGTAAATGGATATTACTTATTCAGTGTCATATTAAATAAGTCATAGCCTTAAACCAATGGCTAAACTTTTAGCCAAATAGGGAAATGTAAAGTAAACTATTATAGCTAAATTACCTCTAAGCTTAAATTCACCCTACAAATATAAATTCTGCTTATTGCTATGCAGTAAATTAAATATTAATAGGTTAAATTTGTCTTTTTAAGTATTTCATTCACTACACAGTTGTATAAGTGTACATTCTTATTCATGACAATATCACTGGTATTTGATTAAAATGGAAGCAAACACAGACATTTCTAAGATTTTAGGGCAGACTGAGTAAGTACAGCAGATTTTTTTAATTAAAATTTCAATATTTCAAAACACCTGAGTGAAGTCGTTGATAACCTCACCATGTAGTAGGCATAGAAGGGCAGCAGCAGCTTCAGTTTATCAGGGTGGAGGTTGATGTTGGCTTTGACTGCGTTCCGTGACCAGATGGGCCGGCTCTCAAACATCTAGGTGCAAAGTATTTTGAGATTAGATAATAACCAAACATGATGGAAAGCAATATTTATGTAACATTATATAAAAGATAGCCTTGTAACATTTTGCTATTTTGGAGAGAAAACTGCTGATTATTGTTGGTTGACCTGCGCTTCTGAAATCAGGTGATGGAAAATGAACAAAAATACCAGTAGATGCAGATTGTGAGCCAAAAAACACAACAAGACAGAGTTTTCAAAGTGTCCGAGCAGATGTAAATACAGCTGTGCAATCTCCCCTCAGTTCCTGCGCTTATCAACTAGTGACCCTTGCAATCAGAGTGTGGCTGAGTGCTGGACACACCTTTTTCAGCTGCTCTTCAGCCTTCTTGTCACACTCATTCATGCAGATTCGCTTCCAGGTCACTTTAGCTGCCTCGAGGCACTCTGCAGGCACGACGGGATCAGTGAAGCTGACAAAAATGGCGTTGTGGGGCCGGCCAGCGCGATTTAAACCAATGAAATTCTTACTGTCACCTGGCATTTGGCTACAAACGCAAAAAAGAGGTGAAATATTATAGGTATCACCCTGAAACTAAAGATCGATAAAGGCTTCCCAATATTGCTGTTTGGGGGTTTACAGTGGTTTACTAACTTTAGATGGACGTCAGGCCGATAGAAATAATCCACGGGACTGTCGAGGCGTGAGAAGATGGGTGGGGGGAGAAAGTAAGGCATGGGCTGCTCAAAGAACTCTTGACTCTCGGGTTTGCGGAGGATGATTTTGTCATACAAAGACGTATGTTTTCCACCTTCTGAATGCACAGCGAGGCACTGGAAGTCTGCCAGCCCTGCAAACGGCAAACATCAGAACAAACATTGTCACTTGCATTATTTGTACTTTTTCTGATACGCTGTCATCTTCTGTCTGAGATCAAACCACCCTGTGACAGAAAGCATTGCCATGCTGGAATTTAAGACAAAGGGATTGAGGGCATGGACATTTTTCGCTTTCAGAAGTGTGGCATGCCAGAAACCACTGCCTAAAACAAGTTAATATGATGTTTGGTAAGATCATGGGAGGGTCCCCGTGTCAAGACAATATATAATATAATTCCCACAGATGTGACCCCCCATTACTGAATTTCATTGAAAGAAAAAAAAAAAAGAAATTCTGCGCCCAATAAATTGCACCGATAATCTTCATATTTCATCTCCTTGTTTCATGTGCTGGCATTTGATGTCTGAAGCAATCTTCCTAAGTTGTCTAAAACAAAAAGTAAATAAATAAATCTGCCATTTGGCCACTGGAGGGCACTGTAGTAAACATGTACAGCATCAGTCAAACTGGATTTCCTTTGATTGTTTAAATTCTCACTTTTAACATGATCAAGATGCCACATCGGTAAGATCATCATGACTAAATTACGTATAAACTGTATGAGGAACGAATAAATATTAGAGATTCTTAAAAAAGTGAAACCAAACATTGAAAGAGGACCAAAGGCGAACAAAATTAACACTTTATTATGCTACAGGTGGATAACTGAGAGACACACCCGTGAATTTGTATGTGGTTCCAATGACTCCGAGCATGTCCATGTGGATTTCAGCATCCTTGGGGTCATTTTTTCGCGCCCGCCGTCGCACTCTGAGGAGGAGGTTGCCTGATGAGACGCGGTTTCCGTACAGTGAGTGACAGAAAGGGTCTTGGGGCCGGTAACGCAGCTCGAGACGCTTGCTGGGGTTGGAATAGGTCTGTGGGATTAATGGGAAATAAAGGGTACAGGTATTAACCACAAAAGTGAGAAAGATTTGAGTATCAGTTAATTACCCACAAAAAAAAAAACAATTTAACATGCAAAATAGACAATACATTTTAAATAAAACAGCTCTCCCCTCCAATCCCACAAAGCTACAACCAAGGGCAGGAACGTATGTTTCATATGTTTTATGAAATATTTAAACTTCAAAGAAATTTAAATACCAACTTGTTATTTGTGTATCTCAGTGGAGCACAGCATTCAAATTTCTCTGTTTCAACCTATGGGAGCCAGTGCACCTGGCTGTAATTAAGCCAGGTTGCAGGAGAGGGCGCTCATGAGAAAGTCTTCAAAGGATTGGAGCTAAAGAAGGTAAAAGGCAAAATAATTCTAATAATTTGTGCTAATTGTTTGGGTAACAATTTACGAATGGCCTTCCTCCCTTCGTGACAGCTTTTTTATCTGGAAGGTTAAAAATGTTAAAATGTTGTTGTTATAATCATAAAGATGGAAAAAACAACTGGTGTTACAGTTTATTGCCTTTCCACTGTGATCCTAGGTTCTGGTGGTCATGAATGAGCTTTTCCTCATTCAGCAGATGTAGATTAGATTAGAGATTAGATGAAACTTTATTAATCCCTCGGGTAGGTTCCTCCGGAAAATTCAGTTTCCAGTAGCAAAGCACCGAAAGAAGTTGCAAGTTACAGATACATTAAGGGGAATGAGAGTAAGGATATAAGCATAAATACACCATATATACACATATATAGATACAGAATATACAATATGGATAAACAGGATTGCTCATTTGAGTGAGTATATTGCACAGTGATTATTGCACAGTCAAATATAAGAATAAAAACAAAACAAAAACCAAATATTGCAAATATTGCACAGTGTAGAAAAGCCCCTACAACTCAGTTGTTCCCCCCTCCTTTGTCCTCCTGTTTCTCCTCCCTCTCCCCTCCAGTGAGGAGTTAAACAGTCTGATGGCGTGTGGGACAAAGGAGTTTTTAAGTCTGTTGGTTTTTGAGTTTGGGAGAAGCAGCCTGTCGCTGAATAGGCTCCTCTGATTGTTTACGACCGTGTGCAGAGGATGCCCGGCATTGTTCATAATGTCCATCAGTTTCTTTAAGGTCCTCTTCTCTGCCACTGTCACCAGAGTGTCCAGCTTCATGCCGACCACAGAGCTTGCCTTCCTGATTAGTTTCTCCAGCCTGGATGAGTCCTTCTTTGCTGTGCTGCTCCCCCAGCACGCCACGCCATAGAAAAGGACTCCTGCGACCACTGACTGGTAAAACATCCTCAGGAGCTTCCTGCAGATGTTGAAAGACCTCAGCCTCCTGAGGAAGTACAGTCGGCTTTGGCCTTTTTTATACAGGTGCTCTGTGTTGCATGTACTGAATGAGGAAAAGCTCAGACACATTGTTGCAATGAATCTTTTTTTCTTCTTAAAATATCTCAGGCTGCCCTTCATCTGTTTTGTTAATGGTTCAGTCATTAAGGCATCAAACTCATTTAACAGGGAATAATACCTTCTGATGACTGGCAAATTTTAGTGGAGTTGAAAAATAGGATTTATTATTTTTTTTTTTTTTTACTTAGGCTCATGTTTTATATGCATACACATATACTCACTGGTCGTGTTCAACTGCTCATCTAATCAGCCAATCACATGGCAGCAACTCAAACAGTAATTCAAACAACTGCTCATTACAACCATGTTTTGCAGAAGAGCATCAATGAATGCAAAACGCATCGAACTCTGAAGCAAATGAGCTATGGGAGCAGAAGACCACACCTGATGCCACTACTATCATCTAAGAACAGGAAATTGAGGTTATGGTTCACACATTGTCACAGAAATTGAACAACAGATGACTGGAAAACTGTCTCCGGCAAGATTCTGATGTGACGGTCCATGTCACAAAGCTCAAAGATCATCTAAAATTGGTTTCACTGCACTGAAATGGGCTCTACAGTAAGCAGAAGTCAATCCAAAAGAGCAGCTTTGCATGTGGTGCAACAGGAGATTTGCATCATGAATGTGACGCTGACAAATCTGCAACAGTGTGATGCTATCATACCAATATGGACCAAAATCTCTGAGGACTATATCCAGCAGCGTGTTTAATGTATGGCACAAACTATTAAAGCAGTTCTGAAGGTAAAAGGGGGTCCAACCATGTACTATCAAGGTGTAGATGGTTCATTACATGTGAAAATGTGGAGGTTTTCAGGACACACGTTTACGTCTTTACATTTAATATAGAAAGAGTAAATTATAGGGAGGTGTGGCCAGCTTGATTTTAAACTGGAACTGTATAGGAGACCCAGCCCTAAAATGCGTTTTACAGCGCTGATCCAAAGCCTGAAAAGATCCCGGTTTTCCTCACAGACCACTTGAATTACAAAATGCTGAAAGACTGTAACTGATATAGTTTAAAACACCAAGTAAATAAAGCGATACATCAAATAAAGCGATGTATTTAAGTTACAATGTTTAAAAAAAATGAAAATATATTTTCTATGCGCTCATTAGCCGACACAATGGTTTTCAAAATAAAAGCCCGAGACTGATCTGTGTCCCAGCTTACTTTCCGCTTACTTTTGTTACTTTTTGTTCACCACCCAAAGTGGCCAGCATCCTGTCCGCGCTGCTGAAGACCCCCGGATACTCCACACACACCAACTTCTTGTCCTGGAGCTCCACGGTGGACGAGCTTCCCGGGACATCCTCGTGTTCGGCGGGAAACGTCAGCTCTTTGAGAGTAAAATCCAGCTTCGCGTCCCTCATATCCGCCATACTGACTCCTTAGCTGACTAAAAATTAAGAGTAATGTAATGAACCAACTACTTTAGCCAAAAAGAACACGAAAGAAAACACATCTAACTCCTGCACCAACAGCCGTACGAGCATGTGTTCAAGTCCAAAATAACTCCGGGCGGAAACATTTCAGCACGCATGACGTTCCGGTAGCCTTTCAAAATCAGGACTCAAGACTCAAGAAGTTTATTGTCATTTTGTATGGTGTAACCCAGGCAAAAACGAAATAGTGTTTCTCGCCAGCGTCTACAGTGCAATAAACAATACAGTTTAAAAAAGAATAAGCTTAAAAAGAGCAGTAAAAAAATTGCAACAATGGGTATGGATAAATGACATAAAATCTAAGTTATAAAACAAACTCAAGTCACATTCATTTGGGTAGGTAGAAGCAGTCCTTTCACAGAAAGGGATGGTTAAATTAGGTAGTCTGTGTGCATGCGTGCGGGGGCATTACAGTCCCTTTGTGGACCTCATAGTGTAGCTGTGTGAATAGCTGAGTGGGTGGGGAGGGGGCACAGTCTGTTTATCACTCTCACAGCTTGTGCAAAGAACCCTTCCAGCATCCTGGTGGTTCTGCAGCTGATGCTCCTGTACCTCTTGTCAGACGGCAGGAGGTAGAACAGGCTATGCGAGGGGTGGTGGGGGTCTCTGATGATGGAGATAGCTCTGCATATGCAGTGCTGTTTGTAGATCTCCTCCAGAGACGAGAGAGGGACACCAACAATCCTCCTGGTAGTCTTAACAATCCTATTGAGTTGACACTTCCCATAGGACTTGCAATTGCCAAACCAATATGTAAAACTTTGTGTTAGGATGTTTTCAATGGTGTGAGGTGAAGTGTGGAGAATCCTGCTTTTCTGAGTCTCCTGAGGGAGTAGAGACGCTTTGTGCTTTTTTGATAACTGCTGCGGTGTTAATGGAAAAGGACGGGTCATCAGCTAGGTGTACACCCAGGAACTTAACACTGCTGACCCTCTCGACAGCAGCACCATCTATGATGAGGTCTGTGTGGTGATCTCTGCCAGACTTTATGAAATCGATCACCATCTTCTTTGTTTTGTCCACATTGATGGTGAGCTTGTGGGATCTACACCACACTTCCAGCTGCTCCATTTCCATTCTATAGGCAGACTCGTCATTGTCAGTGATGAGACCAACCACAGTTGTGTTGTCTGCAGACTTCACAATGTTTGTTGTGATTTATAAGTACACACCACTGTGAATTTATAAGTACACAGTGGTGTGTACTTATAAATTCATTTTAAACAACTTAAAATCCCATAACACTATAAATACAAGCTTTTTTCAGCCTCTTTTTTTTTTTTTTGCCTGTCGCGTTTGACTCTTTTGCCATCAGAATTGTTGTCTAAAGGCAAAGAAAGATGCCCAACAGATTTACTTTACCAAACTGACCATCCCAGCCTTGCCGTAATGGTCCATTTGATTCACCTTTTATTGTTTATTTTATTTTCACTTGCTGAATACGGGACAGACTTGACTGGGGGAAAGAAAGGGAGAAAGAAAGAGGGAAAGAGAAACAGCTGAGAAGAGGGACGGGGGAGAAGGGCAAAAGACAAAAACCAACAGAATGGGCAGAAAAAAAAAAATTAAAAAAATGCATCTATCGATCACCTGGGTCACCTGTTGAGAAAGAAAAAAGAAAACAAGCAGAAGAGAACAAGAGTAATAGAATAAGCAACATCACAATGATATATGGGAATATGACAGTAAATACTAAATATTAAACATTATTGTGCAGCACATAAGATCAACAGAACACAGTGTGCTTTGAGGTAGGAGCCAAAAAGGGTGTAGTTTGTGGGTGTGATCACCCGTGTGTACGATCACCCGTGTGTACACCTGTGAGCATGGACGCGCTTGTTTTTAAAAGGTTCCTTCATGTAATGATCTGCTAGAGGGTGTGGGGGGGCCACTGCCCCGTCCTCCAGGGCATGAAGCAGGTATGGAGGAGATCAAAACTCCAGACATCCAGAGGCCCCCAGAACACAAGAGACCAAGGAAGACCAACAGAGGGGCAGCCACGCCACTGTCCCAGAGAGAGCTGAGGAGAGTCCCAGATGAGGGCTCACTCAGCAGCTGCGGAGCAGAAGCCAGGGGGAGTTGCAGTGACACGCCCGTGAGTGTGAGTAATGTGAATGTCTAAGTTGTAGGATAAAATTGAGGCAGAGGCAGCCAGAAGGGGATGGGGGGGGGGGGGGGGGGGTAGCCTCCTCTGCACCCTGGTGACATACCCCTACTCCAAGGTCCTGCATGTGTGGGTGGTTGTGGTGGAGCGGGAAGAGGGAGGCAGCTGGAGATGGGGAGGGAAGGAAGGGAGGGGCAAGTGACCCCTCCCTGGGGCCAGCTCCCCCGCTGACCCCAGTAGGCACCCCCATACTCCGCGACCCGCCCGGGAAAGGGGCCCAGGCCCATCCAGACCGGGGCCCAGTGCAGCAGTGCCGCCCGGCCCCACAGAGCCCGGGACAGTCCACCCAACCCCACCAGAGAAAACTGCACCCACCCCACCATCCACTCCTCTTCCAGACTACATAAGGCAATAAACACCCAGGCTGAGATCTTCCTCCACCTCTCCTGTATCTCCCCCTCCTGCAGAGAGTTCCTGAAGAGAAGAAAGATGTGACAACCTCCCCCACCAGTTGAAGAGCCCCCCAGGTGGCTCGACGCACCGGCGGCACCCTGCGCCAGGGATGGGCCCCCATGCACCCACAACCCCGGCAACACACCAACCAGGACCCAAGCCCCCGAGGCCCGGCCAGGGCCCCAGCCCAGAGACGGAGCACCCCCAGAACCTCACGCCCATCCCGGACCCACCCAGGGGCAGCCAGGCTACCAGGTCAGTAACCCATGTCCGTCAGCACAGACCCTCCCCTAGCCCCGCTGCACGCAGCCACGAGGAAACAGTCACCTGAGAGCCAACAGAGCCCCTAATTGGACATGACCGCTACCCCGGGTTGAGCCCCCCAAGAAAGATGCCTCCGGGGAACCCCCCGACGCCCTAAGCCTGTCCCTACCCCCACACCAATCACAACAGTGAAGGCGGGACCAAACTATGACCCCCCACCCCCACTAGGTGATGAAGCTGATCAAAGGAGCCCAGAGCAATTGATCTGATGTGGTGGCAGAGGCTGTATCAAGACTAATGTAATTGTAACGCTAAGTTATTAAAGGACTAGTTTATGTCAATGGATGAATTTACTGACTGACGCGCAGAAGAAATAGTTCTTTATGGAGCCCAGATGGTGTGAATGATGAGACCAAAAACTGCAATGTCTTGTACCAAAAATATATTGAATAAATAGGGGAAAGGGGAAATGGAACAAAATAATTAACACAACGTAAATGTCCACAATTAAATAATAAATCAATGCTGTGATTTTTCTGTGCAAGAGTCCTTTTGCTAAGAGTCCCTTTTTTTTTTTTTGGTCCTTTTCTTTTTAAAGTTCACTTTTAAGGTATTCCTCCTTAGGGTCCAGCTTCATACAATGGGAAATATGTCCGTAATCCAAAGACGGCTAAGTGGGGGGAAAGAGGGGAAACAAAGAATGGTCCTACCGGCTCGCCACTTCAATATGAAGAAGATCAATTCAAAGGGGAAAAAAAAACCTGACCTGTAGGTCAGAAAAATGTCCATTAGCACATCAAGTTCGATTCAGTGTACCGGTAAACAAATATATTCTTCTGCAAGTCTAGGTAACAATGCAAATCATAAATCATCATCAATCAATGTACAACAGTTAAATCATTAATCATCTTGGCTACGTAGCTTAATCTATACATTCCAGTAGCGTTCGCTACAAACAATACAAAAACAACAATAAAGAAAAACCACTGTCTAACAGACAGCATAGCCGAATTCAAGGCAACACATAACAATAATCATTCAATCGCACTTTGTTTCAAAGTAAGCCCATAAAAATGCTTAAGTAAACAGAAGTGTTCAAAAACAGCGGTTTTTGAACCGAAGTTCTGCTCGCGGTGGGAACGCCGCCGCACAAAGTCATTTTTTAATCGCGAAAACGATCGGCTGGTTACTGACAACCAAAGGTTGTAAGATATTAAGGACACTTACCGCTGAGTTTAAAGTTTAAAGATGAATTGAGGAGAGAAAACGCTTTGTTTTTCCAATACCGCTCTAAATGCCATAAGCTCACAGCCACAGCAGGAGTCGAACCCGGAAGTAGCCCTCCACAGCCGGTTTTCAGAGTTGCCGCGACGTGAAAGGAGCCAATCAGAAGAGGGACCTCAAATCAGCTGACGTGGGTCATGTGACAGGCAGTAGTTGATATGGGTTACATAATCTAATAGATAATTTCTATATTGGTTAGAATTAAGATTGTTTTTATTTTTCCAGTTCATGAGGACTGTTTTCTTGGCTATGCATAGGGCAGTGAAAACCATATGGGCGATATTCTTTTCTGAAGTGACATTATCTAAGCTGCCCAACAAACACACTAAGGGGGAAGTTGGAATGTTACATTTCAGACACTTTGATAAGTCTTCACATATCTCGCGCCAAAACTTCTGAACTGGTGGACAGAACCAAAGAGCGTGGATATAATTGTCCGGTGAATTGGTTTGGCAGTGTGAGCAGTTGTTGGTAGACGTAAAGCCCATCTTGAACATCCGATGACCCGTATAGTGCACTCTATGTAATATTTTGTATTGAATTAATTGAAGACTGGGATTTCTGATTAGATGAAAGGTTTTTAAGCAAATCTGAGACCAGAAGTTTAGGTCTAAGTTAACTGATAAATCCGCTTCCCATTTTGCAATAGGAAGTGATTTAGAAAACATTCTGTATATTTTGGATAGTAATTTGGGGGTTTTAAGAGTAAGAAATTGAACCACACTTGGTGGTGTTTGTAGTTCAACTTGACCCGGTTTAAATTTCTTTTTTACTATGGATTTAATTGGTTGATATTCTAAAAATCTTTTCTTGTTGATCCCATATTGTGTAACTAGTCCGTCAAATGAAATAAATTCTGTTCCTTCTAGTATATGTTCTAAATATTTGATTCCTTTGCCACTCCAATCTGAAAAGTTTATCATATTATTGTTTTGTAATATGTCAGGGTTGTTCCAGATAGTGTACCCAACGACTGTCTAATGTGACGCCGTATGTACTTTAATTCTTGCTTTTCTCACAAAACATGACAAAAGAATGTCATGTTTTGTGAGAAACAAATACAACTTTCTTTTTTTCAGAGTTTTCCATCTTTCTTTTTCGCTTTCTTTGTTAAAATACATTTATATGTTTTGGTAGAATATAGTACTTTACATCACAGTAAAAACAAAGTACAAAAGGCAGCCAGAATGGAGCAATGCTTCAGGCTCCCGAGAGCTGGATTCACTCATGTATTTTGGTTCCCCTTTAGTTTAGCATTAATAATTGGTCTCTGTATGTTATACATAATATACTATACATACTATAGACTATATGTCATGTTTCGGCTGTGTGGCAGGCAGGAGAGGACCCAAACGCAAACTCACAGAGACAAAAGGTAAACTCAAAAAACACAGCTTTATTGCTGGCGTGGAGTGGGACACGAAAAACAATACAAAATAAACTAAACTGGGAAAACTAAAGCACAAGGAGCCACAGGGAAAAATCACACAGCTATGATGGAGACTACGACACTGACAAAGAGAAACACAGGGCTTAAATACACAGAGGGATAACGAGGGAATGAGACACAGAAGGAGGGCACAGCTGGGAGAAATCAGGACTGGACGAGACAGAGACGCAAAACTAGAAACACTCACATGAGGCATGGACCTTCAAAGTAAAACAGGAAGTATCACACAGAGACGCGAACTAGACACAGTGGAGACAGCAACTAAGAAACAGAGACAAACCATAAGGCAGAGGTCTAAGAACCAAAATACACAGAGGGAAATACTCAGCTTTGAAAACAAGAGACTAGACTAGAGGGAGTAACAAAAGACCAACCATGAGAACATAATGCACAATGCAGGGTGACAGAAAACAAGAAACTCAAACATGCAAAGACACACAATAAACAGAACAGAGGGGGCACAGAGAGACATGAAGGGCAGGGGAGACTTAACATGGGTTGAAACACAAGGGGGAACTAATAAGCAAATGAACATAGGAGGCCTAATGAGCTAAACATACTATAAACATCAAAATGAACTAGAACTCAAAACACTGGGTCCTAAGACCCAGGATCGTGACACTATATATATGCTGTTAACATGTAATATGTTTTTTGGTTTATCCCTTAATGGGGATTTTTTTTTAAATATTTCCTTTTCATTCACTGTGCAGAAAGAATAATACTAGAAAATACTTGACTGTAGGTTCTTATGCTCACTTTATTTTTTTATAGGTACTGTTAAAAAATGCACCTTCCTGTACAACTTTTAGCCTCATGATGGTGATGTGCAGATCTTCTTGGTTGCTTTAACATAATGTAAAGTCTATGTATTTTTAAATTGTATTAAACGCTGGGCACTTATGCAGTCACTAAATGTATCTTTGATTTGACTGAGAGATTCACTGCCGTCACTGTCTTTCTGTCCCGTACCCCACAAACTGCACACTGTTGAGACTGCTTTCTACTCCGAGGGGATGACAGTGTTTGCTGACTTATATAGGCAGATATATATATAAATATCTGCTGTGACACTCTGTTTACATAGATTCTTGTTTTTCTTCTTTTTGTCATACCTTTAGGGGAGTCAATGTTTTTTAAGACTTTTCATAGGATCATCTTACTTTTACTTTTTCCTATAATGTTCATTTGTGATAAAGCACAAGATGATTTATTTTTCCAATTTGGTAAATTACTTTGTGACATTTTAGTTAAATATTTTTACTTTAAAGAATAAAATAGAAGAGGTGAATGCAGGCTACAGAAAGTCACCGAGAGCTACCATGACAGAGAGAGCACAGGGAAAGGTCAGCTACTGGAAGACACAGAGATAAAACTGATTACGACTTCTTCCTGTAGTTCTGAGGTTTCTTTCACAGTGGACTTTTTTTTTTACCTGGCAGAAGAGATAAAGTACAACTCCATTAGCCCATTATGATATGCAGTTTGAAATGTGCAAAAACTAAGTGATTATAAATTATGGTTGCATAACAGGGAAGAAAACATTTGTCCCAGAAAAATTTACATTCATCTGACACCTGTTACACATCTTGTTAATAGCAGCTGGATCCTTTTTGCCTAATCTTGCTCCTAACTCTAATCCTGTTCCATCCCCAAGGTGCACTTTTGGCTTAAGATCTGGTGACTGTGGAAGCCATTTTAATGTTTAGGAAACCAGTTTGCAAATGATTTGATTTTTGATTTTTACAATCTTCTATGGTCTGGTTTTGGTGAGCTCGTGCAAACTGTAGCTTCAGATTCCTTCTTAGCTGACAGGAGTGACACTGTGTGGTCTTCTGCTGCTGTGGCCCGTCTGGTGTTTTGTGTTTAGGTTTGCTCTTCTGCTGACCCTGGTTGTAACTAGTAGTTCTTTGGGTAACTGTTGCCTTCCTATCAGAATGAATCAGTCTGGCCACTGAGTATATAGTAGTGGAAAATAGAAAAATAGATGGCTGCTGTACTACTTTTGGCCTCACGATGGCGGTGTCTTGCTAGACAACATTAAAGCTAACACAAGTAACCATCTTTTTGAATCCTCTCAGTCTGACTGAAGGAACATTATTTTTTGCACAGCATTAACAATCGTATAAAATCTGATATTTTAACAGTTGATGAACATGCAGTTGTTCAGAAAGACAGAACCACAGTTGCCAGAGGCAAAGAGGAGTGGTCTCTGCCCCTCCCAAAAATGCAAACTGACTGTCACCCCCTCAGAGAAGAGAGCAGGCTCGACAGTTTTCTGTGTTTACCAACGTAAATATGTATGTGTCTATAGTGACACTGTGTTTACTTTGATTCTTGTTTGTCTTCTTTTACTTTTTAAGCGAGTCCAAGGCTTAACACAAGATTTTAACAGTCATCAGTAGCAGCAGTTTTATTTATTTATTTTTTAATTACATGCATAGGTGTTCTGCAACTATACAGTATAAATGATCAAACTGTTGGTTACACTGCATGCTTCCATTACAGGAAGATATATACTGGAAACAGAGATAAAACAGATGATCACTTTCTCCTTTATGGTAGACATTTTGCCTTGGTGGAGCAGATAAAGCAGAGCTGTATCATAATCATTAACTATGACTCTATAAAGTGCTTACATACTGGATGACATGAACAGAAGAAAGGCTTTAATGATGCGGTTAGTAACGCCTGCATGTACGTTTCCTAATGTCCTAGTGTCCTATCCCAGTAGACGCTATTGTAGCTCATTGTTTCATGATAAAGAGGAGGGGATAGAAGACACACAAGACTCTGACTGACAATCTGTTGTGTGCTGTGGTGAAGTGAAGATTTTTTAGTCTTTCTGCCGTCCCTTTTTTCCTCTAGGGGGGCCATCATCCACTGGATATCCAACCAGCTCTTGGTGGTATCTGGCTTGAGAGCCTCTGCACTCCTCCCTGTCTTGCTGCTGGCCTGTTCCAGCCGTTACAGCGTGGGGAGGCCATGATAAGGTTATCAGTCGGCCTCCACAGCTCAGTTCACTCTGGAAGAGTCTGCTGCCCACAGATTTCACCCCTCCTTTCCTCCCACTCATTCTGACTTCTCACTCAGCACATCCCTTCTCCTGTCAACTCATCTCAGCAGCTGGCGGTTTATCAGCTGTAAAGGAAATCTGTATTTATGGTCATATTTGGATGTGTTATGTGAACTTCAGGCCACTCCTACAAAAGCCCAATCATTTTCTGTATGTAAAGCACAAGATTAGTATCAGTGATTTCTTTTACTGCTCTCTAGTTCATTTAAAAAGTGTCTTTTGCATGTTTTCTAGATGCTTATTAATGCTGAAAAGACCCTAAAATAAATCAATGACCTGCTGTGACCTTCTGTCAAATGTTGCATGACCAGGTAAAGATATGAAGGAATTTATTTCCCTGTGTTATTTGATTTAATCAATTTTTTTGTGATTTTGTGTGCCTAATGATTAATGGTTAATTTAGTAGCTATTAGCACATTTCAGTGAAATCAAACTTTCAATCCCCCTGGTGAGTTGCCCAATATTCCCCAGAGTTTTATAGCATAAATAGGGAAGATCCCATACTCACAGAGGCCTGTGAGCTCCATCTGTGTGCAGGGCATAATGCAAATCTCTGTGTTTGCTTTATACAAGAGGCCATTGTGACAACTCGTTCACATATTAGTTTTCCATTTCAGGCACGGGGAAAGAGTTAGAATTAGGGTTTGCTCTAAAAACATGGGATAATATTTAACATTTAACAACAGGAAGCTTAATGTCTGTGAGGGCCCTGAGACAAAGACAGATTCTCTCTCCTAGTGGCTGAAAATGTAACACTATTCCTGGCAATGATCAAATATTCCAGCAATCAGTGTTTTCTATGTTAAAATTCAAACTTTCTGCTCTTTCATTTGATGTATATATGTATATGTATTCATAGAACAAAAATATGGTCACTGGTAAGTTCGACACAGCACTCAGGCAAGGCTAGTGTGCTTCATCATCTAGAATATGTGCAGGAGCCTACTGTAGTGATTCATTAGTGTTTCTTACAGTACCACAGCAGGCTTCATCCTCTGGGGACTATGCCTGCAATATTCCTAGAGACTGACGAAAAATTGGAGATAAAACCTGAACCTGTAGGATCTCATGGTGAGGTCATTAGATGGCTCTGCTGTGTTTCTTAAACCACTTTTTCTGGTATGGTTTAGTCCTACTTGTTGAACTACAAATCAAGTAGTTTTGAATGATCACTTTATCCTCTGATAAAATGCTTCTATACAGATGGCAATGCTTTTTTCCAGCATATAATGTTCCTTCCAAGGACCATAAGAGCCTCTGAAAGGCTTGAAAAGTCACCAGTTCTCAACCCAGTTGAACTGCTAGGAAAATATTTTGGACCAAACTTTAAAGAGCTCTCAGTCACCATCATCAGAACAACAAGTGGGAAAATATCACTATTGAAGAAGATAGATTCAAGAGACTTTAAGACCCTTATCAGCCACGGCTAAACACCTTATATAGAGATGTTTTTTTTATTTATTTGTTTGAATTTTTTGTTTTTATTTGTGACGTCAAAGACCAACAGACTGGCCCACAGCATTAGACTAAAATAACATTAAGCTGTATCGTCTTGATGAATTCTCAATCATCCAGGTAAATAAATCTCCAAAGGTTGAATCTGCTCATGAAGAAGTCACTTGGATGAGTGATGAAACATTTCTCCCACTGAAAACGCTACGTCCAGATGAACAGAATCAACCTTTGGAGATTAAGCTGTATCTGCTTTTAAAATCATCTCAAGATCTCCTACTGGAAAATAAGCCATGATTAATTACTAACCAATGTGACTTGTTTTGTACAAAGAACCTTGTTTTGGCAGGAAACAGTATAAATATAAAATATAACTACATGGCTAACATCCAAGACTGCTGGCCAACCAGGACATCCCAGCAAGTATTAACACTTATCATTGCTTACAATTTTGTTTTAATTATGGTGGAAAGACAACACAATGGAAGAATCTTCCACATCAAAATAATATTTTATTACCTGCCTGTACTTAAAAAGATCAGTTAAGGAGCTGAAGAGCCAATAAAGGTTACAATTCCTAAACTAAACGAAAATATTGCAGTGCTGAAGCTCTCCTAATAATTATTGACAGTCTGGATGCAACTTGAATGCAACATGTTGTTTCTGCCTCTAAAAAAGACGAAAAGCTCCCTCAAACATGCCAATCTGTTTTTTTGTTTTTCTCATGAGTCTTGTGGAACATTTTGTAGGTGTGTCCGTTTGTACACGTCATCCCTGCACTTATCTAGAGGAAGGCAGGACCACAACACTGTGCCACTGGCAATCAAATAGCATCACACCCCGAAGTTGTGTGACAGCAGTGGTTGTGATCGGTGGAGGCATCTGCCCCCAGTTCAGTCTTACAGAGGAAATCTGCTGACAGTTTGTTTTGTATTTGGTTTTTTCTGTTTGCCGATGATGGATCGTTGGCATGTCACACAAGCCTGACTCCACAGAGACAACAAACGTCTAGCTTCCTTGTGTTTTTTTAAATATATTTTATGGCTTGTATTTTAGCACTTGCAGGCTATATATATTTTACACCTCCGAGTTATTTATGAACCGGTCCAAAAATCCACCTAAAAGAAGTGTTTATACCAAAATTTTGAGTGCATAGTAATACATTCATGGTTATTATATTTTAATGGTTTACACCACATTGGCTGTCACACGTTATGTCCTGTAGTAGACACAACCTTAACAGGCATAATTGAATAGTACAGTCATGATGGTGAGAGATCTGGTGTCATTAAACTGAAACTAATAAAACCACTCTTGTTCAGGGTATTTTCGGCATGATCTTATGAAGAACAACGAGCTAAAAAGGCAGGAAAGCTATCTTCTTAAATATTAAGTTGTTACACTAAATCTGTGAGACAAGTCATTTCAATCCTAAATCTGTCAATCACCAGGAATGTCAAATAAAAAGAGGAACAGGGACATCCGTCAGCCATAAAGCTTAAAAAAGAAAAAGAAAAAAAGGAAAAAAGTCTATCCCTTGTTTCTGGGATCAACTGTCACAGCCAGAGCAAGCTGGAGATGTGTCTTGTGGCACAAGTTTTGTTTGGTTACTGGTATATTACAACAGTAATGACTGAGAGACCTGTGACGTTCCTTTGATCTTACAGGGAAAGACACACCACTAGGGGAACTCCCACTCTGTCTTCCATGAATATGTCATTGATGCCTCAGGCCTTCATCCTGCAGAGTTTCCAGTGTACTGGCTGAGACTCATTTGCATAGATCAAATTTGCAAGACAAATTCAGCGCTGTGCTCTATCACCTCGCCTGTTGCTTGTGTCTGTGAGATAGAGACACACTCAGTACCTGCGTGTGGATTAGGGTGTGTTGTTCATAACACAAAGAGCTTATGTTTTAGTCTTGATTTTTTTTTTTAAATTTGTTGGTTTGGTTATTTGCTGGATGGATCAGATTTGGCAGATAACTGTGGCTGCCAGTGCTGAGACTGTTTCTGGTGTATGATTCTGACATTTGACACCACCGGTCAGACAGAAACTTGAAGCCATTTTACAGACATCTGAGACACATCAAACAAGTACACTCAAAATATTTCACTGCCCTGCACTCCATGCAAACGTGCAGGGATTTTGCATATCTTTACATACAGTTTCTAAAAAATGTTGTTTTGGGAGAGTATTTCTGACTGTTTCCTGTTTAGTAGATTTACAACTTTGAGGATACAGCACCTCAGGCAACAAGATATACAAATTAACTGTGGCTCCCACTTTGGTCACACACAACTTTAACACAGCTGCTATGTCTGGCAATTGTGTTAGAAAATCAAAATTACTCCCCTTAATTAAGGTTTTGTATGCCTCTGCTTCCATGTGGGATTGTTGCAGACACATGCAGGCATGCATGCTACCTTCATGTTCTCTGGTTTTCCCCCAGGCTTCCCCAGGCAGCACCACCCCTCCTCTTTCAGGACCCATGTCCTGTTTGCTCGGTTCCACCCAAGATGATCCTCTCCTTCCCTTTCTGTTGGTTTACCTGGGCAGGATTTTGATTTGCTCAGTCTCCTCACACCCACAAGCTGCAGAACCAGTAAGTCTAACTGTTGCAGAGGATAACAACAGACCCTACTGTAATATCAACAAATTTTGCATAGAGACCTCAGATTTGTTTGCCTGACAGTAAGCCCTCATGTTTCTACTCGTCCCTTCACAAACACTGATTTCTGCACCACTAACACAACTGAATACACACTTGCTCTTGAATTTATAATGTACGTTTTTATACTTTTTGTATATCTATTTATCTACAAGCCATCTAGTTCTTTAACTGTACGGTGGAGAGTTGCTGTATGTGGGCCACTGAGGTTGGTAAACTCAGACGTACATACAATAACAAAATATGTAATGCGCAACATTTTTAATATCAATGAAAATTGGAGAACAGATGTGAATTGTTGCAGTTTTGCATAGTGGAAAAACTGTAAGACTGGAGTCTTGTAGCGTGCCAGCTGTTCATTTTTTCACAGTCTTTTAGGCCCATGCATTGTGGATATAGATGCATGCATTGAACAACAGAAACTATTCGTTCTAATATACCAGTAACGATCCACTTACCTGAAAAACTGATATCATCATATTTACATCACAGCATGGCAGGGAAGGTGGCGGTGGGTGGGAGCTTCAACTTTGGGTTCACTTTAAATGTTCACAGTGCTTCTTTAAGTTCTTGTCAGATTTAAACAGAGCAGGTGAAGATCTGATTTGCATTTAGCAGCTTAAACCTAACAGGTTTGGTGTTTGGGGAGGGCGGTGTGTCTTCGTTAGAATCGCCATTTGTTTGTTGAAGTAAATCCAACAGGCTGCCTGGGTGTGGTTAGAGCTGAGTAAGTAATCGGTACCTTTTCAACAACCTTTTATTAATCCCTGTATCCCATTAGGCTGAATGCACTGCAAAGGCCATTTAAAGGTGTGTAGGGAAAACATACAGTATGGCGGGGCAGACGGTTTGTGTTATTCTGATTTTTACTGAGATTACAGAGCTCCTTTTTGCTCTTGAACATAAAAACTGGACGATGTATTTGCTTCTAACTTTCCTTTAGCTGCTTTCTAGTCGACTCTCTGGAACGAATGGCTCCCTGCGCTTGGATTTGCATAATGTTCTGGGTGTTATTTGAATGCAGGATAACTCCACTACACACTATATCTAGTCTTGCGAGAGATTTCCACCTGGGGCCTGAGTCACAGTTTCATCCTGTATGTGTTTCTAACTATGAAAAGCAGAATAAACCAGTCAGGAAGGGAAAGTATGTTACAATGTTCATCACACTATGTGTGTATTTTACTGTGGGGTGACAAAGGACCAAGTATTATATTTTGCCTCATTCAAAAACAACAACCACAGACATTTGAGATTGCTTCAATATTTATTGGACTCTAAGCAATGGAACATTGTAACACTGCAACAACACAATGAAAAGTGCATCAGAATAAACATTCATTCATATCTTGAAAGATTTCTTTCAATGTAACTTACATAGTGCCTTTTAACCTTAACTGGGTTCTACTGAGCACTTCATAATGTGTTTCTCATGTGCCCATTCACAGTCACACACAGCTGCCGTGCAAGATGTTTGTAGGCCAAGAGGATCTTCCCCAAGGACACCTCAGCATTCGAAGGGGTCAAAGGCTGAGCCCTCAACCTTGTGATATGTTAAGAAAATGCTCTACCAGTTGAGCTACAGCTTCCCCCAGTGTCAGCATATTGTTAAATATTATTTATCACACAGGTTAAAAAACAACAACAACAACAAGAAAGAAAACACTTCCTCTTCAGTTTATGCCATGCTGGCTCTCGTGGTGCCTGCGCAGATCAACCTTGCGTTGGAAGCCCTTTGAACAAATGTCACACCCGAAGGGCTTAAATCCTGTGTGTTTCCGGCTGTGTGTGATCAGGTTGGAGCTTTGGCTGAAAGCTTTGCCACAAACTTGGCATTTGTGAGGTTTTTCACCTACAAAAAGAAAATGAAACACACAGAAGAACACATGCCGTAAGAAATCTACACCAGGGATATCAAACTCATTTTACATCATGGGCCACATACAGCCAGCTTTCGTCTTATGTGGATTGGACCAGTGAAACTCCCCTTTCTGTCAGTTTAAACAGCATTTTACAGGAGAAAAAGAAGCACAATGTCCACGATGCATCTCAGTTTTTCTACATGAGAAAGAAATACTGCTGGAGTGAATGAAGGAAATCTGTCAGTACAATTAAGTAGCTCACTCCCCACAACTCCCCAAATCCAAAATGTATGCCCTTATACATATTTCCCAAACCTGTCAAGTGGGCCAGACTGGAGTCTTTGCCAGGCCAACTCTGGCCCCTGGGCCTTAAGCTTGACATCCCTGATCTGCACAATCAAAACTTGGACAATTTTCAAGTGATTTGTATAAAACTGTTATAGTTTTCTTTTCACCGCTTTGGTAAAATCAGGTTTTCCAACATTACCAAAAATGGTGCCAAGCGTTTTCGTCATACAGATAACGTTTTTCATTAAAACCATGAGAGAAGAATCAGGCCATTGTTCAGATTTGTCAGAGACATACTGGCAACAAATATAAACTAAAGTTCCTTTTACAGAGCTCTGTGAAGAGGAAACCCAGATATGCAAATCAACAGGATATTTGTTTAAGCTTCTTTTTCTGATTTATCAGCAGTTATATTACTCCTAGAAATAGTCCCTACATGCTTGACCTGGAAAGCAGGTGATTGCTGAAGATGGATCATATGCAGGGTCACACTGATGGTCACAAACTGTGAGAATGTTAAGACATTTACCAGTGTGTATGTAGGTGTGCTTTTTCATATCAGATTTCTGATGAAATCTCTTGCCACAGTACTGGCAGGGGTAAGGCCTGGTGTCGGAGTGGATAAGCAGGTGTGTCGAGAGCGTGGATGAACGCTTGAAGGATTTGCCGCACATCTTGCACTCGAAACTTTTTTCCTGATCAAGGACAAAGACAAAAAAAGTGAGGCACAATAATCAGTTAGTGAATAAATGTCAGAAAAAAATTTGTCTTTAAAAGTTCATTCCAATAATTTTAGTAGATTTTTGGGATCTTTTGATGGGGAAAATTGTAATAAAGGAAATGTATATGTTCACATTTCCTTCATTGTTTCTACTTTAAATGATCAAGAGCATTTTACGAATAGGAACTATAGTTGTGTTCACTAAATGTAAGCATGAATCTTGAAAGCTGTCAGCATATCAGACAAGTAGAGTAAAAAACTGAAGCCTAATCCACACTAAAGATTTAAAGGCCAAGATGTGTTGTCCTCTGCATATTCAGGTCCCTAAACTCTTTAAACACTGAAATAATTCCTGCTTCGTCAGTATACCTGAGAGTGGACGTTCATGTGCTGCTCCAGGCTGACAGCATGACCAAATGTTTTTCTGCAGATGCTGCAGCCAAACGGCCTCATTCCACTGTGAGACCTTCTGACATGAACCTCCAGTCCATGGGAAGTTGAAAATACCTAGAACACAGTTTGCCCATAATTGCACTCGTCAGTGGAGTCAAAGTGACAAAGTGAAAGCCGTGAAATATGTCTGCACCTGACATAACAGCTTCGCGAGCTGCACAACCAGTTTTAAGCCTTTGATCTTGGCCTAAGCTGCGGTACCTACCTTGTCACAGGTGATACAGTGATAGGTGTTCGAAGAAGGCGAGTAGTGAGTGCTGCAGTCTAGAGGCTGCTGAGGCTGAGGACTACGGTTGATGTTGGTGCTGTACAGGTTACTGGCATGCTGCAGCACTGTGGGGCTGAAACTCATCTGACGGAGCTTGTAGGAAGGAGACAATGTCTCCCAGGCATAAGGTTGGAAGTCAGCCAAGTGAGGCTCTAAAGGGCGCACACATAAGAGACAAAAAAAAAGCATATCTTATCTTTGTTATAGATGCCTTTTTAAAAAGTTTGCATCAGGGGTGTTTATCTAGTAGCACAATTTTTTCAGTGTGATGGTACAAGGTTTATGAAGACTGAGCTGGGGTTCATTGGAAATAGTTTAAAAAGGCTTGAAAATTGTTTGAAATTCAGCGAGTTCTAATGATTTTAACTGTGAATAGACCAATAGTCTCTAAAAGCATGCATCAGATGACATGGCTGCCACGTAACAACAGTACACATATGTTGGATTCTTTTAGGTAGCAGAAGTTAAAAAGCTTCAGCTAACCTAAAATTCAACTAATTAGAAAATAGTTGGCAGTGAAGCAAACCACTGTAAGACATGAAAGGGCCAATCCAGCCTAAAAATATATTGCTTTATATCTGTTAAATCACACCCATGTCATTTTTTTCTCAATCTCGTAGATGTAAACATAAGGCTATAATTCTATTTCAGCATGAAAGCATGAAATATTAATGTTTTTCCTTATAGTATTTTTCTTGAAAACAAAAAGGATCCTGTACATTAAAGGTGTACATATCTGTTTCTTATTTGGATAAGATGTAATGCAAAATTGAGTGGAATGCCAGTGCAAACAGAAACTTCTACACATGAAAAACAAAGCCAAGGTGGAAGTGCTGGATACCTCCTAGCATGAAAAACATGTTTAACAACTGATATTAAAACTTTATGCTGACAATGGAGCTGAATATTTTTACAGTGCATTCACCTATATACTGGGGTTAACTGGACTGCTGTCCTGACACACAGACAGCTTTTGTGATGTTAGTGCTTTTTCATGCTCATTAATGGAACAATTTTCTTTTTTTTTTTAAAAAAACACTTTTATTTATCCCTTAAGAGTAAATCTTTTTCAGAGTAGACTTGGCCAAGACTGCACACCATTACAATGTTACAAAATAAAAATCAAATTACCTCAAAACACATCAAACAAAATATTATGTCAGAGTCAAAATAATACAAAAACTAGGTCCAGCTTATGAATAGCAGTTACACTCTTCAGTTACAGCAGTCTGATTAATAATCTGATTGATAACCATGTGGTACAGACCAAAGAGTTTCTACTTCAGGTTTTGTGAGTGAAATTAGTGTTTTGTTAGTTAGCTACTCAGTCTAAGGGAATAACCTTTAACCCTTTTTCAACCCGAATATGCAAATCTTTAATAAAGAAATAAATATATAAAACTGTGGTCAAAATGCCAACTTTGAAGCTTTAAAATGCTTTCCAAAACTAATGGGCCACGTCTACTTCCACCTCTGATATGCAGTCTCTATTCCAGCCTAGTCTTTTGACTTCCAGATGGCAAGTTTTTAAACTTACCTGGCAGGTAGTACGGCTGTGTCTGAGTCATGAGAGGTCTGCTTGGCTCTGGGTGAAGCGGTAAGGGACATTCAAGCTCCGGTTCCTCCTTAGTAAGTAAGCGGGGGGCTTCAGGGGAAGATTGCCCCTCTGACTTAGGCCTGTCTGAAATGTCTGTGGTCTGAACGGCTGCTGGGATTTCTGCAAATCCAAAACAAAGTGAAGTTCGGTTGATTAGAGAGAAAGTAAATCTAAATTAATATCTTCTTTTGTTCAATTAGGTATTTTCTTTAATAAGAAAAAGCAACAAATAACATCAGAAGTTTTTTTTTTTAATTTTTAATTTTTAATTTGCAAAACAAATAAAAATTTGTTTAAGACGGCAAGGAGATTTGGGGTTGCGATAAAAAGCAGTTACATCAGTAATTTCATTTAATTATTTTAATAGGGCCCCGTTCTTCACCTATTCAGATCAACTCACTTCTTTTTTTAAAGACTTACCAGATGTTGCGGAGGCCTCCGAGTCATCTTCATCGAAATTTTTTTGCCTGTAGGAAGTGAACTTTTTGCTTCTTACCATAAACGACAGAGGCATGGTGATCCTAGACCGGAAAAGTATAATAATTAAAAATAATTTCTTTTTTAAAAAGGTGATGCTTTTACGTAGGCTTTTACGTCAACGTCAAGAGTATAACAATAAATAAATACACTTAAACTCCCGGAAATTCTCCTCTTATTTGAATTTTAATGATCTCAAAGCTTCACATGAAATGATTTCAGTGCGTCTAATTATTTCATACCGTTAAAAATCCGCGAAGATTAGGAAAAAAGAAAAAGTCCTCCTGCTGATTTTGTAGCTCCTCGCAGCTTCTAGAGACGAAAACAAACGCAAACGGGGAGAAAAATAACCCAGTTAATATTTCCTTTTTTTCCTGGAAGAAAAACAAGTTTCAGAGGAGAGATGCGTCGATTCCAAAAGTCTTTGAAAAGCAGTGTAAACCTATCAGGTTTATACCTCCCGCTCATCCCCCCTCCCTGATTTTCAATCTCGCAGCGGAATCTGACTGTGGTTTTAGCCAATGAAAAGGCCAAACGGCAGGTGGAAATTTGCTTAGAAAAACACAGGGCCTTAGGAACAGTTATACAAAGCACACAGTACTCACAGGACCAAAAACAACAAAAAAATGCCGGAACTAAAGGTAAAATATATGTGCAGTAGGTTTACAGGCAAAAGACCAATATAGTGATATGCTCGGCGAATTATTATTTGTTTCTTTTTTTAAAAAGGCTTTTAGACTTCGACCGTCACCAGCAAAGCAAAACCAAATTCAGCTAAATAAAAAAAAGCTTAAAATAATAAATATAAACTGGAATTTGAAATTACAAAACGAATTAATTTAATAAATAAATATTTTCATCGCTCCGTGTTTGATTTACAGGATTTAATTGCAGTAAAGATGTATGATTGCGTGCAAGATTTAAACGGCTAAAAGATCCTATGAGATTGTAGGACCTCCAAAGATACACACACCAAACCAGTCCGGAGATTAACCGTGTTGACTCTTTTTGTGTACTTTTATCGAAGCTTGTCTTTATTCGTGTATGACAGATTTCCCGGCAGTCTGTTTTAGATTCACACAAGAGGAGGTCCGAATGACAGGAGACCTATAATGTGAGAGGTCTGGGCTTTTCTGGTTGAAATGAAAATATCAGCTTATTAAATCGCATAACTGTCGTCAGATTAAAGGAAGGAGGGAGAAAACGTTTTGTGGAGAAGGGCGAGAAATGCGAGCGCGCCATCTTGTGGATAACGTGTGCATTTTCAATGAGGATCATATATTTTTATTCGGATGTTACAGTTTTTCTCGATTGGCTTGGCTCATTTCTTGAAACCGAGATGACACTCTCAAAACCATAAGGTCATTTGGCCAAACAGTCTTACAGTTCTGCCCAACATTATAGCTCACTAGCAAAATCAAATATCTGTCCCCAAACTCTTCGTCCATGCTTCAAAAGCAGATTCCTTTTCCATATAAAAGGCCAGTACAGTCGAAATAGCACAGATCCTTCTCAAGTGCCTTGGCACATGTGCATTCATTTAGTGTTTTTGTCAAAATAACCTGGATGGTTTAGCACAACACCATGGATCCCCTGCAAAAGCTCATATCTCTCCCAAAAGAGTTTATCCATGTGTCAAAACTAAATATCCTTCCCATATAAATAGTCAATGCCCCCAAAATGCATTATACCTTTGGCATTGTTTAAGCACTGCAAGTCAAAATGCTTAGACGTTTTGTCACTGAGGCACAGGTCTAGCAACAGAATACCACTATGAATAAAACTAAAAGATTTTACAATAAAATCAGCCTCCAATAAACCACTCATACTCAAGGAAACTGTAAACATTGTCATTCGTACAAAGAAATGTTAACATTAGAGAACATACTGTGAAAAGAAAACATATACAGGATTCTGTAAATGTGAACAGTTATAAACACAAACAAAAAACAAAAAAACCCCACAAATAACCCTAGCCTACCATACTGTACATAAAGTTTCAGAACTATAGTACAGTAATATTTTCAGTGGTCGCCATTGTCACCCTCTCTTTCCTGGCCACCATCCTCATCCCCCTGGCCATCGACGCACTGCTCTCTGTCAGAGTTTCTCTCAAATGGTACCCTGTAAATCTGTTTCATGGTCATCTGATGTTTCTTCAATACCCGGTCTATTGTGGAGATGCTGATAGAGTTTATATTTTGGAACATTACATTGTCTAGCAGGATTGCATTACGAATCTGTCTCAGTGTGATGGCATTATTTGCAATGACCATGTTGCATATTTCTCGTTCTTGTTGTTCATTTAGAAGTTTTCTTCTGCCACCCACTTGAGGCTGTCGTCCAATCCTAGACATACAAGTCAAAGGTCAACACTGTAAATTTGTTATGAAATGAGTTACCAATGTAATTGTACTGCTGTTTTATGGTACTAAAAGTGTGATGCACTGCACAGTGACTGGAATACTATTCACAGTATTTTCTCCATTTGTTTTCTTTGTCATTGTTATAGTATCATATGACATCACATGAAGATATTACAGTACTCTAGGCCTACACACACACCAACACTGAATAGTTCAATAGCATAGTTCTGTACCTGTTTGCCCTGCGAAAGGTTTGGATGATGGAGGAGACTGTAGACCGAGGCACATTAGGCTGCACTCGGCGACCTGCCTCTGCCATTGTGAGGCGATGGTTTATAACGTGGTCAATAAGGGTGGCCCGGATTTCATCTGGGACATCATGGTGCCTCCATGCTCCTCGGCCTCTTCCCCCTATTCCTCCACGCATTCTCACTCCTCCTCTTCCTCTTCTTCTTCCTCCTCTTCCTCGAGGAGGAAGTTGCTGTTGTACTTGGCTAGGTGCTTCCATGTTCACACTGCAAATGAAACTGGCCCCGGGCCAAGCTCTGTCTATATACATTTGGCAGCAGCCATAATCATAGACAACACCTGTCAGGTATCTAAACAACCTGTTTGATTGGTCATCTGAGATGTGGGAAACTGCTCCTTCGTTAGTTCTAATTTCACCTGATTGATTGTCAAGTACTGTCATAACTTTATCAAATGTTCCAAGATATTCTTCCATGGTATTATATCTTTGACTAATTTTGACAGTTGAACAGACAATTGTGCATATGATGACTTACACAATGAAACCATGCTGATATGTTTTGGAGTGAGTAATCATTTCACTGAAAAATCAACTAATCAGTTTAGATCGTCAAGATCTATTAATTTGGAAAATGTGCTAAATGTGGGCTCATTGTGCTAACTGTAGCTACTTGTACATAATCATTTGAAAAGAAGCACAGAGTCACTTGAGACATGTGCTAAAGTATTTGCAATTTGATAAAACCAATGAAAAATGACATTCTGTTGTGAACAATTGCAAGGTGGTTTGGAGATTTGTCCATGTTATTTTGAGAATGTCATCTCGGTTTCAAGAAATGAGCCAAACCAATCGAGAAAAACTGTAATTCAGATGTTAAACAGATTAAATTGAACATCTATTTTTGAATGTGTAAGTTTTTCTGATTACGTTTTGTTGTGTGTATTGTGTGTGTTGTTATATCATTTTATTAAATTTAATACATCAGTAAAACATTTGGAGTAGACTTCATTGTACAAAACAAACTCAATAATAATAATAACAATAATAACAGAAGTATGAAAATCTCACAAACCTGCATTTTATTCACAACAGAACATAGAAAATGTATAAATGTTTTAAAGAAAAATTTATTTTTGCAATTGATGGCATCAACACCTCTCAAAAAAGTTAGGACAGCGGCATGTTTACCACTGTGAAGCATCCCCTCTTCATCTAAAAACAGTCCGTTAACATCTGAGAACTGAGGAGACCAATTCATACACATCTTCTAGAAACCTATCTGCTCAGCAATGCAAATATTTTCAATCAGTGGTCTGCAGTGCTGGCAGGCCAGTTCAGCACCCAGACTCTGCTGCTATGAATTCTGTGCCGTTAGAATAGATGCAGTATGTGCTTTAATATTATCTTGTTTAAATATACAGGTCCTTCCCTACAAAATTGCTGTTCTAGCAACATTTTTTGCTCTAAAACATTTCTGTACCTTTCACTGTTGATTCATTTCCAGACTAACTACTGTATTTTAAATCTGGCTGATGCCAAGCATGTCCAAGAGATTTCTCCAGATTTTCTTATTCTTTATTATTTACGGTGTCTTATATGCTGTGCTGTAGATAGTCAAAGTCTTCCCAGCTGTTCCACAATTTGTAGATGTGTTTTTTTTGTTTTTTGTTTTGGTGAATGTCTGTCCATCTTTACTTCTGAGAAAGTTTGTATCCAGTCAAGTCTCAGATCTGCTGCCAGATCTCTTTTTTTTCTGGCCTTTTGTTGCCCTGTCCCAACTTCTTTTTGAAAGATATTGCTGCCATAAAGTTCAAAACATTAAAATATATTTTCATGAAATAACATTTAATATGATTTCAGTGCTCTGATATAAATAAAATATGGGTGTATGAGATTTGCATTCTGTTTATTCACATTTACATAGCATCACAGCTTTTTTGGAACTGGTGTTGTACACACTGCATACTATAGATACAAACATCCGATCACCTTCTGCACTACATCACTCCCAGTCACAGGACAGATTAATAAATAATGAAGAAATGAAGAAATGCAAAGATTTTTACAGTGATGGTAATAAACATTAACCACCATGCCCTGACTGGGTAGTTTTAGTCTACTCAGTCATGTCATTCCAGCAGTGACATTTCATTTGCTGTCATGTAAAAATGACTATGAATGAGTTAACCTGTTACAATATGTGAGACAGATAGTGTGGATTCTTTATGTATTATTCTTTTATAACTGAACATACACACAATGGACAAAAACAAACAAATGGCCTACTGTACCCTCATACACACAATAATAACATGGACTGAACCACCACCTACAACTACTGGCACTTTATATAACTACTGTATAATTTATCCATATATCTCACTGATCTCAACTGCACTACTGTAAATGCTGTATAGACAATATTTATAGTTCTACACTGTTTATTAATACTCGCAATTATATATTTATAATCTGCTATAGCTTTTCATATTTATAACCATACGTATACTTGTTCATAGCCTGTACATAGCTTGCACACTCACTACAGTTAGAGCCTGTACATACTTATAGTATATTCATAACATACCTTCATACCATGTACATTGTAACACATCTATCCATCCCTCCATACATATATATACATATATATACACAGTGTTGGGGAGTAACGGAATACATGTACCGCCGTTACGTATTTAGAATACAAAATATGAGTAACTGTATTCCGTTACAGTTACCGTTTAAAAAGGTGGTATTCAGAATACAGTTACTTTGTTGAAATAAATGGAATACACTGGGGTACTTTCCTGTTTCATTTTGTCGCGGGTCAGGACTGTTTGGGTTTTGTTTGACAGCTAACTTCTTTTGTTCCAGGCGGCAGCGTTACGGTTGCCATGGTTACAGGGCGACGCTCTCTCTCTCTGCGACTGTGTGTTTCCTGGGTGAGAGAGCGCCTTTTCGTTGTTGTTGTTGTTGTGCTAAGCTAACAGGCAGAATGCTACAAGCATAGCTCTAAAGAATGTAGCATCATGTTCAGTGTAGTCCGTGCTGCTGGGAGAATGGACTACCATACACGTTATGTGTCTGTGAGCGCTAGGAGGGAGAAAAAGGGGAGTGGAAAGGTACGAGCAGTCATCGAGCAAAAACGGGAGCTGGAAGCATGTAAATATAATAATAACCACTGCAGCCAAGAAGAGTGCCTGACAAGCCCAGTTGTAAGTAAGCTATTAAGACTCGACTGTACACTGTGTTCGTGTTTTCCTCCGAAAACAACAAGTTCCGTTGGAGCAGCCTTTCAACGCCTCTCTCTGTCTGTCGCAAGAAAAGTTGACCCACACAACAAAGTAGAGCTATTTTTCGGCTACCAGCCGACAGGGACCCCGCCGTATTATGCTGGGCTTACACTGTGCGATTTTTTCAGTCGCGCGATTCAGCTCCTGCTCAAACTGTACGATTGACTCGCAGGGGTTAGAAGTTCATAGGTCACGATGACTGGTGTCAAGCCAGCCTCCAATTCGAGACTTGCAGTCAAGCCAGCCTCCAGTTTGTTTTACGTTCCCTGTGTATTCAAAGTATTACGGGAATGGATGTGGAAACCGGATTTCAAAATAAAAGCCAACTTCGAGTGAATTAACAGATATGTTAAGAACATAATAACATATAATTTAGGCTTTTTTTTTTTTTTTTACAAACTCTAATGTTAGATCTATATGACACAGCCTTGTACCCTAATTGTGCCCTGTCACTATCAAGGCCATCTTATTTTGGATTTCAAAGTAAAAGCCCTGTGAATATTCATTTTTGAACTACTCTTTCAATGACTTAATAATGCTCTTAAAAGCAAAAGTCGTATTTCCAAATACTATTTGAACTTTATATCAACACTTTCCAACCACAGTCTTTTTACAGTGATACCATATCAATATCAAGTCAGTCTGATTTTGCCTTTCATAGTAATGGCCCTTTGAAATTGTCCATAATTGACTTAAATCTTCTAACGATTCAAAATGCTCTAAAATGAAAAATTCTTGTTTCCACAGGGTAATTCCACCTTAGATCAACAGTATACAGCCCCACAGTGATACCATATCAATATCAAGTCATTCTGATTATGCCTTCCAAAATAAAAGCCTTTTAAAATTGTCCATAATTGACCTAACGTTCAGTGATTTCAAAATGTTTTAAAATGGAAATTTCCTGTTTCCACAGGGTAATTCCACTCCAGATCAACAGTATACAACCTCACGATGTTACCATATCAATATCAAGACATTCTGATATTGCTTTAAAAAATAAAAGCATTTTCAAACTGCCCATATCTGAGTTGCTCCTGGAACAATTTAAAAAATGCTCTAAAATGGCACATTCCTGTTTCCACAGGGTAATTCCACTTTAGATCAACAGTATACAGCCCCACAGTGATACCATATCAATATCAAGTCATTCTGATTTTGCTCTCAAAAATAAAAGCCTTTTCAAATTGTCCATAATTGACCTAACTTTCAGTGATTTCAAAATGCTCTAAAAAGGAAAATTCCTGTTTCCACAGGGTAATTCCACCTTAGATCAACAGTATACAGCCCCACAGTGATACCATATCAATATCAAGTCATTCTGATTTTGCTCTCAAAAATAAAAGCCTTTTCAAATTGTCCATAATTGACCTAACTTTCAGTGATTTCAAAATGCTCTAAAATGGAAATTTCCTGTTTCCACAGGGTAATTCCACTTTAGATCAACAGTATACAGCCCCACAGTGATACCATATCAATGTCAAGTCATTCTGATTTTGCCTTCCAAAGTAAAAGCCTTTTCAAATTGTCCACAATTGACCTAACTTTCAGTGATTTCAAAATGCTCTAAAATGGAAATTTCCTGTTTCCACAGGGTAATTCCACCTTAGATCAACAGTATACAGCCCCACAGTGATACCATATCAATATCAAGTCATTCTGATTATGCCTTCCAAAATAAATGCCCTTTCAAATTGAGCATATACGGCCTACTTTTTTGACGATTTCAAAATGTTCTTAAACAGAATTTTGCTGTTTCCACAGGATAATTTCACTTTAGTTCAACAGTATACAACCTCACGATGTTACCATATCAATATCAAGTGTTGAATTCTCCCAATTCTTTGAATCTTTGGGCTGAAGGAAGGACAATACTCGGTGTATAAATGCTCAATCAACAATCATTTATTTCCATACAATTCAACAATAAGAGCATTACAACGTCCGGACGGGAGAGATGCTACCAGAGGGTCAGGCACATGTCTCAAAATGGTGACGGGTTGCTCAGCTTTTTATAGTCTCTAGTGGCCCCCAGCTAGTCGTAAAAGCCAAAACATCACATTTTTTCTCTGTTACAGCGCCTAAGTTATGACCTCGGCAGTTGTTTCTCTGCTTTCTGTAAGGTGGGGGTGTGGAATGTGGTCTGTCTATCTCCCCTGTCTTTAGACACAGAGTCTCCTGCTTACAACCTTCTCTTCATGATTCAACAATTAAGCATGTCAAGAAAACAGTGTAACACATTCCCAGCAGATCAAGGATACAGAGTGATGCACATTTATCTAATGAACTAATATGTGAATATGTTCTGTTAACTCAAAAGTATAATGAGAACTAAACTACATACAGCTCACACACTCTATATTAAAGGGTATAATGTGATCTACAGCAGTATTCTAATTCAACTACTTTGATTACATATATAAGGTAACATATAATAACAGAATAATCTAATACAAGTCATTCTGATTTTGCTTTCAAAAATAAAAGCATTTTCAAACTGCCCATATCTGACTTGATCCTGGAACAATTTCAAAATGCTCTAAAATGGAAAATTCCTGTTTCCACAGGGTAATTCCACCTTAGATCAACAGTATGCAGCCCCACAGTGATACCACATCAATATCAAGTCATTCTGATTATGCCTTCCAAAATAAATGCCCTTTCAAATTGAGCATATATACGACCTACTTTTTTAACGATTTCAAAATGTTCTTAAAAAGAATTTTGCTGTTTCCACAGGATAATTTCACTTTAGGTCAACAGTATACAACCTCACGATGTTACCATATCAATATCAAGTCATTCTGATTATGCCTTCCAAAATAAAAGACTTTTCAAATTGCCAAGATACGACCTACTCTTTTAAAGATTTCAAAATGCTCTAAAATTCAAAATTGCTGTTTCCACAGGATAATTTCACTTTAGGTCAACAGTATACAACCTGACGATGTTACCACATCAATATCAAGTCATTCTGATTTTGCTTTCAAAAATAAAAGCATTTTCAAAATGCCCATATCTGACTTGATCCTGGAACAATTTCAAAATGCTCTAAAATGGAAAATTCCTGTTTCCACAGGGTAATTCCCCCTTAGATCAACAGTATACAGCCCCACAGTGATACCATATCAATATCAAGTCATTCTGATTATGCCTTCCAAAATAAAAGACTTTTTAAATTGTCCATAATTGACCTAACTTTCAGTGATTTCAAAATGCTCTAAAATGGAAATTTCCTGTTTCCACAGGGTAATTCCACTTTAGATCAACAGTATACAGCCCCACAGTGATACCATATTAATATCAAGTCATTCTGATTTTGCCTTCCAAAGTAAAAGCCTTTTCAAATTGTCCACAATTGACCTAACTTTCAGTGATTTCAAAATGCTCTAAAATGGAAATTTCGTGTTTCCACAGGATAATTCTACTCCAGATCAACAGTATACAGCCCCACAGTGATACCATATTAATATCAAGTCATTCTGATTTTGCCTTCCAAAATAAAAGACTTTTCAAATTGCCAAGATACAACCTACTCTTTTAAAGATTTCAAAATGCTCTAAAAGTGAAAATTGCTGTTTCCACAGGATAATTTCACTTTAGGTCAACAGTATACAACCTCACGATGTTACCATATCAATTTCAAGTAATTCTGATTATGCCTTCCAAAATAATGGCCTGTTGAAAATGCCCATAATTTACCTAACTTTCAGTGATTTCAGAATGCTCTAAAAAGGAAGATTTCAGTTTCCACAGGGTAATTCCACTTTAGATCAACAGTATACAACCTCACGATGTTACCATGTCAATTTCAAGTCAGTCTGATTTTGCTTTTCAAAATAAAAGCTTTTTCAATTTGCCCATATATGACTTACTCTTGGAGCGAATTCAAAATGCTCTAAGATGGAAAATTGCTGTTTCCACAGCATAATTCCACTTTAGATCAATAGTATCCAACCCCACAGTGATACCATATCAATATCAAATCAGTCTGATGTTGCCTTCCAAAATAAAAGACTTTTCAAATTGCCGATATACGACCTACTCTTTTAAAGAATTCAGAACGCTCTAAAAATGAAACTTGCTCTTTCCACAGGATGAATCCATGTTAGATCAAAAGTGTACATCCACACCATGGTACTACTTCAATTTCAAGTCATTCTGATTTTGCCTTCCAAAATAATGGCCTGTTGAAAATGCCAATAACTTACCTAACTTTCAGTGATTTCGGAATGCTCTAAAAAGGAAATTTTCTGTTTCCACAGAATAATTTCACTTTAAATCAACAGTATACAACCCCACAGAGATACGATGTTAAGATCAAGTCACTCTGATTTTGCCTTCCAAAATAAAAGTATTTTCAAATTGCCCGTAGACGACCTACTCGTTTAACGATTTCAAAATGCTCTTAAATTGAAAGATGCTGTTTCCACAGGATAATTCCACTTTAGATCAACAGTATCCAACCCGACAGTAAAACCATGTAAATTTCATGTTGGTCTGATTTCGCCTTTCAAATTAATGGCCCGTCGAATTTGTCCATATGTGATATACTCTTTCAATTATTTCAGAACGTTTTAAAAATGAAAATTGCTGTTTCAACACATATTGGGTTTTCATTTTGAAAAGCAAAATCAGACTCAATTGATTATGACAGAATTGAATCATAAAGATGATGTAAAAGGAAGCTGAAATTGCCACTAGGTTGTAATTGATAGTACGTTTATATTTTAAGTCTGTGGAAAGATGTCATTCTAAATAAAGAAATTACAAAACAGCTTGCAAACCAACCATGACATCTTTCCACAGACTTAAAATATAAACGTACTATCAATTACAACCTAGTGGCAATTTCAGCTTCCTTTTACATCATCTTTATGATTCAATTCTGTCATAATCAATTGAGTCTGATTTTGCTTTTCAAAATGAAAACCCAATATGTGTTGAAACAGCAATTTTCATTTTTAAAACGTTCTGAAATAATTGAAAGAGTATATCACATATGGACAAATTCGACGGGCCATTAATTTGAAAGGCGAAATCAGACCAACATGAAATTTACATGGTTTTACTGTCGGGTTGGATACTGTTGATCTAAAGTGGAATTATCCTGTGGAAACAGCATCTTTCAATTTAAGAGCATTTTGAAATCGTTAAACGAGTAGGTCGTCTACGGGCAATTTGAAAATACTTTTATTTTGGAAGGCAAAATCAGAGTGACTTGATCTTAACATCGTATCTCTGTGGGGTTGTATACTGTTGATTTAAAGTGAAATTATTCTGTGGAAACAGAAAATTTCCTTTTTAGAGCATTCCGAAATCACTGAAAGTTAGGTAAGTTATTGGCATTTTCAACAGGCCATTATTTTGGAAGGCAAAATCAGAATGACTTGAAATTGAAGTAGTACCATGGTGTGGATGTACACTTTTGATCTAACATGGATTCATCCTGTGGAAAGAGCAAGTTTCATTTTTAGAGCGTTCTGAATTCTTTAAAAGAGTAGGTCGTATATCGGCAATTTGAAAAGTCTTTTATTTTGGAAGGCAACATCAGACTGATTTGATATTGATATGGTATCACTGTGGGGTTGGATACTATTGATCTAAAGTGGAATTATGCTGTGGAAACAGCAATTTTCCATCTTAGAGCATTTTGAATTCGCTCCAAGAGTAAGTCATATATGGGCAAATTGAAAAAGCTTTTATTTTGAAAAGCAAAATCAGACTGACTTGAAATTGACATGGTAACATCGTGAGGTTGTATACTGTTGATCTAAAGTGGAATTACCCTGTGGAAACTGAAATCTTCCTTTTTAGAGCATTCTGAAATCCCTGAAAGTTAGGTAAATTATGGGCATTTTCAACAGGCCATTATTTTGGAAGGCATAATCAGAATTACTTGAAATTGATATGGTAACATCGTGAGGTTGTATACTGTTGACCTAAAGTGAAATTATCCTGTGGAAACAGCAATTTTCACTTTTAGAGCATTTTGAAATCTTTAAAAGAGTAGGTTGTATCTTGGCAATTTGAAAAGTCTTTTATTTTGGAAGGCAAAATCAGACTGATTTGATATTGATATGGTATCACTGTGGGGTTGGATACTATTGATCTAAAGTGGAATTATGCTGTGGAAACAGCAATTTTCCATCTTAGAGCATTTTGAATTCGCTCCAAGAGTAAGTCATATATGGGCAAATTGAAAAAGCTTTTATTTTGAAAAGCAAAATCAGACTGACTTGAAATTGACATGGTAACATCGTGAGGTTGTATACTGTTGATCTAAAGTGGAATTACCCTGTGGAAACTGAAATCTTCCTTTTTAGAGCATTCTGAAATCCCTGAAAGTTAGGTAAATTATGGGCATTTTCAACAGGCCATTATTTTGGAAGGCATAATCAGAATTACTTGAAATTGATATGGTAACATCGTGAGGTTGTATACTGTTGACCTAAAGTGAAATTATCCTGTGGAAACAGCAATTTTCACTTTTAGAGCATTTTGAAATCTTTAAAAGAGTAGGTTGTATCTTGGCAATTTGAAAATGCTTTTATTTTTTAAAGCAATATCAGAATGTCTTGATATTGATATGGTATCACTGTGGGGCTGTATACTGTTGATCTGGAGTAGAATTATCCTGTGGAAACACGAAATTTCCATTTTAGAGCATTTTGAAATCACTGAAAGTTAGGTCAATTGTGGACAATTTGAAAAGGCTTTTACTTTGGAAGGCAAAATCAGAATGACTTGATATTAATATGGTATCACTGTGGGGCTGTATACTGTTGATCTAAAGTGGAATTACCCTGTGGAAACAGGAAATTTCCATTTTAGAGCATTTTGAAATCACTGAAAGTTAGGTCAATTATGGACAATTTGAAAAGGCTTTTATTTTTGAGAGCAAAATCAGAATGACTTGATATTGATATGGTATCACTGTGGGGCTGTATACTGTTGATCTAAGGTGGAATTACCCTGTGGAAACAGGAATTTTCCTTTTTAGAGCATTTTGAAATCACTGAAAGTTAGGTCAATTATGGACAATTTGAAAAGGCTTTTATTTTTGAGAGCAAAATCAGAATGACTTGATATTGATATGGTATCACTGTGGGGCTGTATACTGTTGATCTAAAGTGGAATTACCCTGTGGAAACAGGAATGTGCCATTTTAGAGCATTTTGAAATTGTTCCAGGAGCAACTCAGATATGGGCAGTTTGAAAATGCTTTTATTTTTTAAAGCAATATCAGAATGTCTTGATATTGATATGGTAACATCGTGAGGTTGTATACTGTTGATCTGGAGTGGAATTACCCTGTGGAAACAGGAAATTTCCATTTTAAAACATTTTGAAATCACTGAAAGTTAGGTCAATTATGGACAATTTAAAAAGGCTTTTATTTTGGAAGGCATAATCAGAATGACTTGATATTGATATGGTATCACTGTGGGGCTGTATACTGTTGATCTAAGGTGGAATTACCCTGTGGAAACAAGAATTTTTCATTTTAGAGCATTTTGAATCGTTAGAAGATTAAGTCAATTATGGACAATTTCAAAGGGCCATTACTATGAAAGGCAAAATCAGACTGACTTGATATTGATATGGTATCACTGTAAAAAGACTGTGGTTGGAAAGTGTTGATATAAAGTTCAAATAGTATTTGGAAATACGACTTTTGCTTTTAAGAGCATTATTAAGTCATTGAAAGAGTAGTTCAAAAATGAATATTCACAGGGCTTTTACTTTGAAATCCAAAATAAGATGGCCTTGATAGTGACAGGGCACAATTAGGGTACAAGGCTGTGTCATATAGATCTAACATTAGAGTTTGTAAAAAAAAAAAAGCCTAAATTATATGTTATTATGTTCTTAACATATCTGTTAATTCACTCGAAGTTGGCTTTTATTTTGAAATCCGGTTTCCACATCCATTCTGTCTGCCGTCTATCGTGATGGGAAATGTGCGATCGTTGGCAAGTAAAATCGACGAGCTCTCAGCACTGGTACGGAGTCAGAGGGAATACCGAGAGTGTAGCCTGATGTGTTTCACCGAATCATGGCTGCACCAGGTCATTCCCGATGAGAATGCTTCCGTGGAAGGCTTCCACACTGTTCGGGCGGACAGGGACAGCATCGCTAGCGGTAAGCGTAAAGGAGGTGGGCTTGCTGTTTTAGTTAACAACCGGTGGTGTAACCCTGCCAACATAATAATCAAAGAAAGGATTTGTTGCCCGGACACCGAACTGTGTGCTGTTGGACTCAGGCCGTATTATTTACCCAGGGAATTCTCTCACGTCATCTTGGTGGCTGTTTATGTTCCCCCCTCTGCTAACCCCACAGCTGCATGTGACACTATCCACTCTGCCATAGCTCGGCTACAGACTCAGCACCCGAGTGCCTTTATTGTGATCTCGGGTGACTTCAACCATGTATCACTGGACAATACACTACCAACATTCAAACAATATGTGGACTGTCCCACCAGGGGAGAGAAAACTTTAGACTTACTGTATGCTAACGTCAAGGATGCATACAGCTCCTCCTCCCTCCCCCCACTTGGTAGGTCAGATCATAACCTGATTCACCTCACCCCCCGCTATGTGCCAATTGTGAGGAGGGAACCTGTGACCACCAGGACTGTTAGGAGGTGGTCAGAGGAGGCAATAGCGGAACTACAGGGCTGTTTCGAGGTGACCGACTGGGAAACACTCTGTGAGCCTCACGCCGAGGACATCAATGGGCTTACTGAGTGTATCACAGGCTACATAACTTTCTGCACCGACTCCATTGTTCCAGCTCAGACTGTTCATTGTTACCCAAATAACAAGCCGTGGGTGACTAAGGACATCAAAGCCCTCCTCAACAACAAGAAGAGGGCTTTCAGAGGGGGCAACAAAGAGGAGGTGAGGAAGGTCCAGGTGTTACTAAAGGACAAGATCAGAGAGGCTAAGGACAATTACAGGAGGAAGCTGGAGTGGAAACTCCAGCAGAACAGCATGAGAGAGGTGTGGAGGGGCATGAAGACCATCACTGGATTCAGGCCAACCAACAGCAGGGGAGCTGAGGGAGGTGAGAATAGAGCCGACGAGTTGAATCTGTTTTTCAATAGATTCGACACCACAGTGTCTGCTCCTACCCCCACAACCTCACCTGCAGTCAGCCTGGAATCCAGAGCCACACCACTGTGCCAGCCTCTCTCTTCACATGTTGCCTCCTGTGAGATTCCTGACACCCCTCCCCCACCCATCACCTTCACTCAATACCAGGTTGAGATGCAAATGAGGAGACTTCACTCAGGCAAGTCTGCTGGACCAGACGGAGTGAGTCCCCTTGTCCTCAAGGCCTGTGCCCCCCAGCTGTGTGGAGTCTTTCATAAACTGTTTATGCTGAGTCTGAGTCTGCAGAGGGTCCCGGTGATGTGGAAGACATCATGCCTCGTCCCTGTACCAAAGACGCCTCGTCCCAGTGGCCCCCAGGATTATAGGCCCGTGGCACTGACCTCCCACATCATGAAGACCCTGGAAAGGCTCATCCTGGACCAGCTGCGACCCATAGTAAGACCACATCTGGATCCCCTTCAGTTCGCTTATCAGCCTCGTCTCGGAACAGAGGACGCCATCATCTACCTGCTCAATCGTGTCTACACCCATCTGGACCAGCCGGCGAGCACTGTGAGGGTCATGTTTTTTGACTTTTCCAGTGCTTTCAACACCATCAGGCCGACCCTCCTGGGTGATAAGTTAGCAGCGATGCAGGTGGATGCTTCTCTGGTGTCCTGGATTGTTGATTACCTGACAGGAAGACCACAATATGTACGTCTCCCACAGTGTGTGTCTGACAAGGTGATTAGCAACACAGGGGCACCACAGGGGACTGTCCTCTCCCCCTTCCTCTTCACCCTCTACACCACAGACTTCAGCCACTGCACAGAGACCTGCCATCTTCAGAAGTTTTCTGATGACTCTGCGGTGGTTGGATGCATCAGCAGGGATGATGAGACAGAGTACCGGGCTGTGGTCGACTCCTTTGTCACGTGGTGTGAGCAGAATCATCTGCAGCTCAACGTGGCAAAGACCAAGGAACTGATCGTGGACTTCAGGAAGACCAGGAAACACTTGACCCCTGTTTCAATCCAGGGGGTCAGTGTTGACATTGTGGAGGACTATAAATACCTTGGAGTACACATTGACAATAAACTGGACTGGGCTAAAAACACCACAGCACTTTACAGGAAGGGCCAGAGTCGTCTCTATTTTTTGAGGCGACTGAGGTCCTTCAACATCTGCCAGAAAATGCTGAGGATTTTCTATGAGTCTGTGGTGGCCAGTGCGATCCTCTATGCTGTTGCATGCTGGGGGAGCAGGCTGAGGGTCGCAGATGCCAACAGACTTAATAAACTGATCCGTAAGGCCAGCAATGTTGTGGGGATGGAGCTGGACTCCCTCAAGGTGGTGTCGGAGAGGCGGATGCTGTCCAAGATAAAGACAATGTTGGATAACACCTCCCACCCACTCCATGACATGTTGGTCAGTCACAGGAGCTCGTTCAGTGAGAGACTGAGATTACCGAAAAGCACCACTGAACGACACAGGAAATCATTCCTGCCTGTGGCCATCTCCCTGTACAACGCATCCACTTAACACACTGTTTGCTGCTACAACTACACATGTTTCTTTTCCAAATATTTATTTATAAGTGACTTATGTATGTATGTATGTATATATATGTATATATTGTACTATTCTTAGTTAGCGTATTGTCTGTCTTGTCTTAATGTTGGTTTAAAATGGAGCACTGTAACAAAAAATAATTTCCCCCAGGGATCAATAAAGTATTCTGATTCTGATTCTGATTCTGATTCATTCCCGTAATACTTTGAATACACAGGGAACGTAAAACAAACTGGAGGCTGGCTTGACTGCAAGTCTCGAATTGGAGGCTGGCTTGACACAAGTTCACGATGCAGGGTCTCACACTATACGGCCCGTTGCTCTGATGCGACCTGAGTGCTCACACTGTGCGTCCATAAAAATGAAGGTTATAACAGAAATTCTGTCGCTCGCTCTCCCTCTCCGTCTTTCACTCACACAGACACACCACCACCATCAACTTTGCTAAATTGCTAATGAAAAACATTGGTCAGGCAGCTGTGATTGAGCAGCAGTGTCGATCCAACTATTTTCACGGTTGTTGTGGTCGTGATAATTTTGTGAGGCCACATCGAAAGGGCTCGGATGGTTCTACAGGTTGTGCCTCCATCGCTTGTGTCCAGATCACACGCTGCACTGCCGTGCTACGCCGTCTTTTTCGCTGACATTTGTGTTTGCGCGTGCGCAGTGTGGCAAACTGCGGTGACACCCTCACGACCAAGCGATTGATGATCGGGAGCTGGTCGTGAGGTGTCAATCGCTTCTCGTTACCCCACGTATACTATACGATGCACGACGCACGATGAAGGCCAAAATCGGGCCGATCGCCAAAACGATCGCACGACTCAAAATCGGCTCAAAATGGGCCAAAAATCGCACAGAGCCCAGCATTAGTCAGAGGTCCCTTTACTACAGTTCGGAGTCGCGGACCTTCAGTAATAGTAATAAATCACACAGCAAGTAGTACATTCACGTTGTTGTAAAAAGCATGATAATATTGTAGCGGGTCAGGGCTGTTCGGGGTTCTGCTTGTACAGTTATGTTTTGTGTATGTTGCCATGGTGACGGGTGACGCCCTCTCGCTGCGACGGTGTGTCCTTCCGGGGTCAGAGGGCGCCCTATGTGTGTTGTGGTTGCCGCGCTGAGCAGTTAGCTAGTGGCAGTGTGTTCTTCTGCAAATGTAATAAACGGCTGTGCTCCCTGGCTAGCTCACGGGAAGCAAGACCAAACGATACCTCCGTCTCCTCCTTGTCTGAACTCGCCACAATATATTAAGTAATCCAAAGTATTCAGAATACGTTACTGTCATTGAGTAACGTAACGGAATAGGTTACAGAATACATTTTGGGGCATGTATTCTGTAATCTGTAATGGAATACATTTTAAAAGTAACCTTCCCAACACTGTATATACATATACATATATACATACATATACATACATATACATATATACATACATATACATATATATATATATATATATATATATATATATATATATATATATATATATATATAGAGAGAGAGAGAGAGAGAGAGAGAGAGAGAAATAGATAGATAGATAGATATATCTAGATATATCTATATAGATAGATAGATAGAGAGATAGAGAGATAGATAGATAGATATTTGATTCAAGTTTGACTCAGTCAGACAGAAATATTATAATTCTGCTCATTTATCAGTTCTGACACTTGTGAGACTTCATCAGAGGTGTAAGCACCACAGCAGATGCTTTTGTGTTAAAGTAACTGAGGATAAAACACAGAAAAACATGAAGGAGATTTTCCCGGCCTGGCTTTTTATAGTAGATAGCCCTAAAAATATTCTGCAATGGAACAAAAACGAAAAACACAAACAAACCCGTGAATCAACATATGAACATTACCTGATGGTGCTGAAGTGAAGCAGAACAATGTTACAGAGGTTTAATTAGAGATACAGCTAAGTGTCTTGCAATTTGGCATAATTCGAAAAAGTTTACTTTAAATTTCTTTTCTTTTTTTCTTTTTTCACTTTTTTTTCTTGTTCTGTTTGGTTCTTTAGCCATCGGAATTGATGTCTGAAGGCCAACAAAGATACCCAACAGATTTACTTTACCAAGTGGATCATCACGGCCTTGCCGTATTGGTCCATTCGATCGACCTTTGTTGTTATTATTTATTTTATTGTATTTTATTTTCAGTTGTTACAGACCGGACAGACATGGCTGGGGGATAGGATAGGGAGAAAGAAAGATGAAGGAAAAGAAAAACAGAGGGAAAGAGGGACAGTGAGAAAGGACACTTAACCCTTTAAAGACGGTCTGATCCCCGTAGAAACAGACGTCAGCGCGAACGATCGCATGTCCACCATTACCTGTCCGAAACCGGAAGTGAGGTCATTTTCGCGGAAAATGTAGTTTTTTTACTTGTAGGCCTTAAAAGCCTATACTGGTGTTTTTATAAGTCATGTTTGACTTTATGCTTTTCTGAATAGTTTCTGTGATGCTTAGAACTCAAATTGCACTGCTTAAAATAGTTTATTTTGATGCACATGCTGTTTTCTTTGCAAATTTGCATCATAGGATTATTTTTCGTTTATCCTGCAATATATAATAATAGGTATATCTCAAAAATAAAACTAGGAAGACACTCAAATTAAATTTCCTGTGATTGTAAACTATTTTTTGCAACTTTTTTGTATTTAAAGTTTTGAGGGATAAACCTCTTAAATTTCTCCAAGTAGAAATATATGTAAAAAAAACAAATTTTTTTTGTAGTTTATTGCACTTTTTTGCAAATTATGTAGTTACTATGGCCTTAATGCATACATATTATTAAAATATGGGCTATAACAGTTGTATTGATGTATAGCAACTTGAAATGCTCCCAAAAATGGCACTACCGCATTTAAAAATATAAAGTAAGCTCTGGTGGCCTTGGTTCGATGGTAGGTCTTAAAGGAGAAATTTAAGAGGTTTATCCCTTGAAACTTTAAATACAAAAAAGTTGCAAAAAATAGTTTACAACAACAGGAAATTTATTTTGAGTGTCTTCATAGTTTTATTTTTGAGATACACCAATTTTTATATACTGCAGAAAAAATGAAAAACAATCTTATGATGCAAATTTGCAAAGAAAACAGCAGGTGCATCAAAATAAACTATTTTAAGCAGTGCAATTTGAGTTCTAAGCATCACAGAAACTATTCAGAAAAGCATAAAGTCAAACATGACTTAGAAAAACACCAGTATAAGCTTCTAAGGCCTACAAGTAAAAAACTACATTTTCCGCGAAGATGACGTCACTTCCGGTTTCGGGCAGGTAATGGCAGACATGCGATCATTCGCGCTGACGTCTATTTCAATGTGAGAAGTGTTATGAACAGCTGATGAGATCGGCAAAGTATGTTTCTGGAATATTATGTTTTTGCTCCTGCAAGCGCTTTTTATGCCGCTTTTGCAAAGCTATGTGTGGAAGGAAACCGTGACCTAGGACAAGCTGATGGCATAACTCCTCCGGTTTCATAGCAAAAAAAATTATTGCGCTAGCTTACATGGTTCCGGTTCTACAGGGATTTAAAAATAGTTACACAAAACAGAGCGTGCCCGCTCCAAATTGGTTTTAAAGGGTTAAAAGAAAAAAAATCTCCCAGATCACCTGTTGAGAAAAAAAAGGAGAAAACAAACAAAAAAAGAGAGCAGCATAATAAACACAACACCATCGCATTAATCTAGCCAAGTGTAAATAACAGTAAATACTAAATATTGAATGTTGTTGTGCAGCAGGCAAGACTGACAGCGCACAATGTGCTTTGAGGTAGCAGCCAAGAAGGGTGTATTTTGTGTCTATGAACAGTGAACACCCATGTGCACACCTGTGTGCATGAATATAGACCTGATACCGACCTGAAATATAGACAGAGACAAACAGGCACACACAGACACAAACGTGCATTCCCAACCTCATGCACACATATACAAATACTCAGCAGTCACCCAACGTAAAGACAGACACAAATGGATATTGTACACACAATCATACTCCCCAAACATACTTTATATTCCAGGTCCAGGTACCCTCGCCCCCTGAGGGGGAAACCGCACCTAGACCCAGGAGATGTTACCTTTTCCCCCGGGGTGGAGCCAAGCAGACCACCCCCAGCTCCACAGCAGCAGGGAGGCCCCACATCCCAGACCCCAATCGGGCAGCCAACACCACCTCCCAGCCCCTCCGCCCCGATGGCTAACAGAGAGGTGTGAGAAGACCCCATACCTCCCTCCTCATGTGTAGTGTTGCTGTGTGTTGTTCTAAAGTGTATTTAAAACACGGGAGGACATCGTGCTGCTGCCAGAGAGCAGGCCCAGTTTGGGGTTCTGGGGTTGCTGCAGGCCCAATTTTAAATGCATGTCTACATGCACCCCCGCCTCCTGGAACCCACCAAGGCAAGGGGGCCCAGGCCCATTCAGACCAGGGCCCACGGCAGCAGCACCGCCAAGCCCCACAGGACCCAGGGCAACCCACCCGTCCCAACCGCAGAGGAAACTGTACCCACCCCATTCAATCCTCTCCCAGACTACACAAGACAATAGACACCCAGGTTAAGTTTAATCTACATCTCTCCTATGTCACTCCCCCACCTGCAGAGTGAACTTCTGCAAGCATGAAATAACCTCCCTGCCAGTTGAAGAGCCCCCCAGTTTGGCCGATGCACCAGGGGCCCCCTGCGCCAAGGCTGAGCCCCCATGCACCCACCCCACAACCTCAGCGACACACCAACTAGGTCCGAAGCCCCCAAGGCCCAGCCAGAGCCCCAGCACGGAGGTGGAGAACCCCCAGAATCCCAAGCCCAGAAAACAGAGATTTGAGATAGGAAACTGTTCTTGAAATACACTGAGAGACAGAAAGAGCTGTGCAGGAAGTGTGATTATTTTTATTTTTTTTTATTTATTTATTTTTATTGTGGTGGAAGCAAAACAGCAAAAGAGGGGAATCATGTTGATGTTTATTAAACGTGAAGTGTAGTTTGGATCTTCTTTTGCTGCTGGTTCAGTGAATTTTGGTTAGTGACAAAACCTGCAGCTTCAGAATCTGTGAGCTGCAGGCTTTCAGCCACAATGGCGTGTCTGTGTACATGCCGTCGGGTGAGAAAGCTGACATCTCACAGATTCGTCTGATGTGTCGGGTCCGCGCTTCTGTTTACATCTTTGTGTGGAATCAGTTTATCTGCTCTCATTTACTGTATTAGCTGTTTGGTGGTTGTTGAAATAGTTTTGTGAGGTTTAACCTGAGATTCTGGCAGTTTTGGTAAAAAACATTTCTATTTAAAAATTGATTCAGGATTTAATGAATCGATATCTCTTTATTTAAGCTAAAATTGATTTTAACTGGAAAACTGATTATCGAAACCTACCCCTATAAACAAGGCAAGCTCTTTTTTAGATAACAACTGCTGCTTGTGGTTGCTTGAAGTTTTCACCTTGGAAAGGAGCCAAGTTGTCCAGCACCTAAAGTATAAAAGTTTAGAAACTTTTATAATTTATAATTACACAGGGACTTTAAAAAAAATGCAAACACTTCATTAAGAAAAAACTAAAATTTAAGATGTTAGTCTTGCATAGAAATCAGGAACCTCTTGTATATTTATAAATACTATGTGGATTAGACACTATTACATATCTGAGTTTTAATAAAGAGAAATAATGATGATGATTAATTTCCCTGTATATTCATAGAGACTTGCATGACACATTCCAGTGTTGTAGTGATATGTTGTAGCTGAATTCCGTTATCCACTAATATTGAGAAAATGACACCCTAAAATGTAGACTAATGATTAAACTGATGATTTCTTGTCAGTTAGGCTATTTTTGTCTCATCCCTGTGTCTCCTGTGAGTGTCTGTCGTGCCCTCTATGTTTATTTACTTCCCGTCTCATTACGTCTCTGTTTCTGCTGTCTTCCCATGTTTTTCCACTTTCCTGTCTTCCTCAGTCCTTTGTTGGTGCGCCTGTTAACCCTCCCATGTGTCTCTGTGTTCCTGGTTTAGACTTTTCATGATTAGGTCCTCGTTTAGTTTGGTTTCCTTGCTTTGTTCAGGTTTGGTTATCAGCCAAAACAAAAGGCACGATTTTTGTTAAGTCTAGTCCAACCCCAATAACTTTTGTACACAAAAACAAAACACACAAAAAACCCTAAATGCCTATAACTGTATAAACAATTTTTTATTTTTTTTATTTTCCAGGGACTATGTTGCTGGGGGGGGGTCCCCTGGTAGTATGGCAAATTAGTCCTGGGTGAGGTTTCAGACAAAGCGATTCAAAAAACCCCTGTGAGAAGATGATCAGGCTTATTGTTTTCGGAGGAAAACACGAACACGGTGTACAGTTGAGTCTTAATAGCTTACTTACAACTGGGCTCGTCAGGCACTCTGTTTGGCTGCAGTGGTTATTATTATATTTACATGCTTCCAGCTCCCGTTTTTCCTCGATGACAACTCGTACCTTTCCACTCCCCTTTTTCTCCCTCCTCGCGCTCACAGACCCATAACGTGTATGGCAGTCCATTCTCCCTGCAACACGGACTACACTGCCCATGATGCTACATTCTTTAGAGCTATGCTTGTAGCATTCTGCCTGTTAGCTTAGCACAACAACAACAACAACGAAAAGGCCTCTCTCACCCAGGAAGCACACAGTCGCAGAGAGAGAGAGAGAGAGAGAGAGCGTCGCCCTGTAACCATGGCAACCATAACGCTGCCGCCTGGAACAACAGAACGTAGCTGTCAAACAAAACCCAAACAGGCCTGACCCGCGACAAAATGAAACAGGAAAGTACCGCCGTGTAATCCATTTATTTCAACAAAGTAACTGTATTCTGAATACCACCTTTTTAAACGGTAACTGTAACGGAATACAGTTACTCATATTTTGTATTTTAAATACGTAACGGCGGTACATGTATTCCGTTACTCCCCAACACTGCTCATTGTGCACCTGCATATTGGACTTCCTGAGCGACAGACCCCAGAACGCTAGAATAGGAGAGCACATCTTCTCCACCCTCATTCTGAATGCAGGCGTTCTACAGGGTTGTGTCCTCAGTCCCCTCTTATACTCACTTTTTACCCATGTCTGTTCTCAAATTCACACCAGTAGCACCATTATAAAATTTACTGATGACATCACTGTCATAGGACTGATCGAGTACAACAGGGGTGCCCAATCCCGGTCCTCGAGAGCTACTGTCCTGCAGCTTTTAGATGCATCCTTGTTCCCACACACCTGAATCAAATGGTTTGATCTCTTCAGCATGCCATCATGTTTGGCAAAGGCCTGATAACAAGCCATTCATTTGATTCAGGTGTGTGGGAACAAGGATGCATCTAAAAGCTGCAGGACAGTAGCTCTCGAGGACCGGGATTGGGCACCCCTGGAGTACAACAATGATTCAGACTTTCGAGATGAGGTTCAGCATATGAAGCCATGGTGTGACAACAACCTACATCTGAACACAGCTTAAGACCAAGGTATGGAAGCCTGTTTCTGCCACTTAAAAAATAATAATAATAAAAATAAAATGGATCCATAACTCGAAATTTTGAGTTAGCGCTGTCAATCAGTAATCTACGTCAATGACGTCATTTCCTTGTTACCTGGAAGCTGAAGCCCTCAGGTACAAATGCTGCAGCTAAGCTACCGGTATTACGTCCAGTCTTGAATGCACAGATTGCTGAGTATTTTCAGCGTGGCCTTGTGTTATTAGCTGAATCACATGGCGTTACTATCAGCAAACATACTTGCGAATTTGTTGCAATCCGGTTTTGAGTGCACGTTATTCTGCGCCATATGTTTCCGGGTAACAAGAAAGTGACCTCATTCATGTAGATTACTGATTGGCAGAGCTAACTCGAAATTTTGAGTTATTAACTCGAAATTTTGAGAAAAGTAACTCGAAATTTAGAGTTATGGATACTTGTTTTTTTTTTTGTTTGTTTGTTTGTTTTTTAGTGGCGGAAACGGGCTTCCATACCAAGGAGATGGTAATCGACTTTAGAAGAACAAAGTGATCTGAACACTCCCCCCTCTACATCAATGGGAAAGAATTACAAAGGGTACAAAGAGCTTTAAGTTCCTCGGGGTCCATATCTTGGCCGACCTTACCTGGTCCAAAAACATTTCCGACCAGGTAGAAAAAGCACAACAAAGGCTGTACTTCTTCAGGAAGCTGCGTCAGGCCAAATTACCCCAAAAACTACTGCTTAACATCTACTGCTCCACCATTGAGACCATTCTGACCTACTGCTGTACACTCTGGTTAAACTGCTGTACTTTTGAGGACAAGAGAAAATTACAGCGGGTGGTGAGGGTGACAGAGTGGCCAATTGACACTACACTAACCCTCCTTAGAGACCTTTATACTGGCAGACTTCAGCGGAAAGCCAGTATCATCATCAAGGACCCCTCACACCCTGGACAATCACTTTTTCCCTCCTCCCCTCTGGTAAACTCTACAGGTTGGTGAGGTCAAAGACAAACGGTCTCAAACGTTTTACCCACAGGCTGTCAAACATCCATTACCTCCACCCTGACTGGAGGTTAACTGTGCTGTTTACCTTTTTGGACATTTTGGAAATTTTCACTGTAGTCAAATAACATTCCTACTTCCATTTATAAACCATATTTATTATAGTATAAATGCAACCAACATTCCTACTTTTGGTCTCTACCTCTTACTTAATGTACACTACCACTGATTACACTGCACCTTATATTGCACCTGCTCCTTTATTTTGCACATATTACCTGTATATATCTGTGTATCTTTTATTCTAAAATAAGACTACGAGCGATTCAGAAGACCCCTATGAAAAGACCATCAAGGGAACAGTTCACCCTGCCCGGGATAGGGTTACCGGGGCCCTGCCCTGGAGCCAGGTCCGGTGAGGGTGCCCGAGGGCAAGCGTCTGGTGGGCCTTAGTCCACGGGGCCCGGCCAGGCGCAGCCCGAAAAAGGGACATGGGCCCGTCTTCCTGCCAGCCCACCACCTGCAGGAGGCACCGTGTAGAGGTCGGGTGCAATGTGAGTTGGCCGGCGGCCAGGAATGGAGATCCTGGCGGACCGATTCCTGGCTACCAAGACTGGCAATTGGCACATGGAATGTCCGAATTGCCCAATTGTCACCTCTCTGGTTGGGAAGGAGCCTGAGCTAGTGCGTGAGGTTAAGAGGTACCGGCTAGATATAGTCGGGCTCACCTCAACGCATTGCCTGGGCTCTGGAACCAGTCTCCTGGAGAGGGGCTGGACTATGTCTCAGTCTGGAGTTGCCCCTGGTGAGAGGCGTCGGGCTGGGGTGGGTATCTTGGTATCCCCTCAGCTTACTGGGTTTCTCCCAGTGAACGAGAGGGTTTGTTCCCTTCACTTTTGGGTCAGGGAACGGGTCCTGACTGTCATCTGTGCTTATGCGCTGAGTGGCAGGTCTGAGTATCAGAATCAGAATCAGAATCAGAATACTTTATTGATCCCTGGGGGAAATTATTTTTTGTTACAGTGCTCCATTTTAAACCAACATTAAGACAAGACAGACAATACGCTAACTAAGAATAGTACAATATATACATATATATACATACATATACAGTGGGGCAAAAAAGTATTTAGTCAGCCACCGATTGTGCAAGTTCCCCCACCTAAAATGATGACAGAGGTCAGTAATTTGCACCAGAGGTACACTTCAACTGTGAGAGACAGAATGTGAAAAAAAAATCCATGAATTCACATTGTAGGATTTGTAAAGAATTTATTCGTAAATCAGGGTGGAAAATAAGTATTTGGTCAATAACAAAAATACAACTCAATACTTTGTAACATAACCTTTGTTGGCAATAACAGAGGTCAAACGTTTACTATAGGTCTTTACCAGGTTTGCACACACAGTAGCTGGTATTTTGGCCCATTCCTCCATGCAGATCTTCTCGAGAGCAGTGATGTTTTGGGGCTGTCGCCGAGCAACACGGACCTTCAACTCCCGCCACAGATTTTCTATGGGGTTGAGGTCTGGAGACTGGCTAGGCCACTCCAGGACTTTCAAATGCTTCTTACGGAGCCACTCCTTTGTTGCCCGGGCGGTGTGTTTTGGATCATTGTCATGTTGGAAGACCCAGCCTCGTTTCATCTTCAAAGTTCTCACTGATGGAAGGAGGTTTTGGCTCAAAATCTCACGATACATGGCCCCATTCATTCTGTCCTTAACACGGATCAGTCGTCCTGTCCCCTTGGCAGAAAAACAGCCCCATAGCATGATGTTTCCACCCCCATGCTTCACAGTAGGTATGGTGTTCTTGGGATGCAACTCAGTATTCTTCTTCCTCCAAACACGACGAGTTGAGTTTATACCAAAAAGTTCTACTTTGGTTTCATCTGACCACATGACATTCTCCCAATCCTCTGCTGTATCATCCATGTGCTCTCTGGCAAACTTCAGACGGGCCTGGACATGCACTGGCTTCAGCAGCGGAACACGTCTGGCACTGCGGGATTTGATTCCCTGCCGTTGTAGTGTGTTACTGATGGTGACCTTTGTTACTTTGGTCCCAGCTCTCTGCAGGTCATTCACCAGGTCCCCCCGTGTGGTTCTGGGATCTTTGCTCACCGTTCTCATGATCATTTTGACCCCACGGGATGAGATCTTGTGTGGAGCCCCAGATCGAGGGAGATTATCAGTGGTCTTGTATGTCTTCCATTTTCTGATGATTGCTCCCACAGTTGATTTTTTCACACCAAGCTGCTTGCCTATTGTAGATTCACTCTTCCCAGTCTGGTGCAGGTCTACAATACTTTTCCTGGTGTCCTTCGAAAGCTCTTTGGTCTTGGCCATGGCGGAGTTTGGAGTCTGACTGTTTGAGGCTGTGGACAGGTGTCTTTTATACAGATGATGAGTTCAAACAGGTGCCATTCATACAGGTAACGAGTGGGGGACAGAAAAGCTTCTTACAGAAGACGTTACAGGTCTGTGAGAGCCAGAGATTTTCCATGTTTGAGGTGACCAAATACTTATTTTCCACCCTAATTTACGAATAAATTCTTTACAAATCCTACCATGTGAATTCATGGATTTTTTTTCCACATTCTGTCTCTCACAGTTGAAGTGTACCTCTGGTGCAAATTACTGACCTCTGTCATCATTTTAAGTGGGGGAACTTGCACAATCGGTGGCTGACTAAATACTTTTTTGCCCCACTGTATATACATACATACATACATACATACATAAGTCACTTATAAATAAATATTTGGAAAAGAAACATGTGTAGCTGTAGCAGCAAACAGTGTGTTAAGTGGATGCGTTGTACAGGGAGATGGCCACAGGCAGGAATGATTTCCTGTGTCGTTCAGTGGTGCTTTTCGGTAATCTCAGTCTCTCACTGAACGAGCTCCTGTGACTGACCAACATGTCATGGAGTGGGTGGGAGGTGTTAGCCAACATTGTCTTTATCTTGGACAGCATCCGCCTCTCCGACACCACCTTGAGGGAGTCCAGCTCCATCCCCACAACATTGCTGGCCTTACGGATCAGTTTATTGAGTCTGTTGGCATCTGCGACCCTCAGCCTGCTCCCCCAGCATGCAACAGCATAGAGGATCGCACTGGCCACAACAGACTCATAGAAAATCCTCAGCATTTTCTGGCAGATGTTGAAGGACCTCAGTCGCCTCAAAAAATAGAGACGACTCTGGCCCTTCCTGTAAAGTGCTGTGGTGTTTTTAGCCCAGTCCAGTTTATTGTCAATGTGTACTCCAAGGTATTTATAGTCCTCCACAATGTCAACACTGACCCCCTGGATTGAAACAGGGGTCAAGTGTTTCCTGGTCTTCCTGAAGTCCACGATCAGTTCCTTGGTCTTTGCCACGTTGAGCTGCAGATGATTCTGCTCACACCACGTGACAAAGGAGTCGACCACAGCCCGGTACTCTGTCTCATCATCCCTGCTGATGCATCCAACCACCGCAGAGTCATCAGAAAACTTCTGAAGATGGCAGGTCTCTGTGCAGTGGCTGAAGTCTGTGGTGTAGAGGGTGAAGAGGAAGGGGGAGAGGACAGTCCCCTGTGGTGCCCCTGTGTTGCTAATCACCTTGTCAGACACACACTGTGGGAGACGTACATATTGTGGGTGGTGGGTGGGGGAGGGGTGTCAGGAATCTCACAGGAGGCAACATGTGAAGAGAGAGGCTGGCACAGTGGTGTGGCTCTGGATTCCAGGCTGACTGCAGGTGAGGTTGTGGGGGTAGGAGCAGACACTATGGTGTCGAATCTATTGAAAAACAGATTCAACTCGTCGGCTCTATTCTCACCTCCCTCAGCTCCCCTGCTGTTCGTTGGCCTGAATCCAGTGATGGTCTTCATGCCCCTCCACACCTCTCTCATGCTGTTCTGCTGGAGTTTCCACTCCAGCTTCCTCCTGTAATTGTCCTTAGCCTCTCTGATCTTGTCCTTTAGTAACACCTGGATCTTCCTCACCTCCTCTTTGTTGCCCCCTCTGAAAGCCCTCTTCTTGTTGTTGAGGAGGGCTTTGATGTCCTTAGTCACCCACGGCTTGTTATTTGGGTAACAATGAACAGTCTGAGCTGGAACAATGGAGTCGGTGCAGAAAGTTATGTAGCCTGTGATACACTCAGTAAGCCCATTGATGTCCTCGGCGTGAGGCTCACAGAGTGTTTCCCAGTCGGTCACCTCGAAACAGCCCTGTAGTTCCGCTATTGCCTCCTCTGACCACCTCCTAACAGTCCTGGTGGTCACAGGTTCCCTCCTCACAATTGGCACACATTCCAGCCTTCTTGGAATCCCTGGGTGGAGCACTGGAGGGTGCTCCCCCTGGGGACTCTGTTGTCCTACTGGAAGTCACATGGGTAACGACAGTGAGACCTGGAAGGGCGTGATTGGGAGGAACGGCCTGAACCCAAGCGGTGTTTGGTTATTGGACTTCTGTGCAAACGACAGTTTGGCCATAACAAACACCATGTTCAAACATAAGAGTGTCCATAAGTGCACGTGGCACCAGGACACTCTAGCCCACAGGTCGATGTTCGATTTTGTAATCGTATCACCAGACCTGAGTACATATGTTTTGGACACTCGGATAAAGAGAGGGGCTGAGCTGTCAACTGATCACCACCTGGTGGTGAGTTTAATCAGATGGTGAGGGAGGACACCGGACAGACCTGGCGCGCCCAAACGTACATTAAGGTTGTGTTGGTAACGTCGAGCAGAGGCCCAGTCCGCGAGATCTTCAACTCACACCTCCGGCAGAGCTTCAATAGCATTCCGAGGGAGACTGGGGACATTGAGTCCGAATAGACCATGTTCAGCACCTCCATTGCCGAAGCCGCTGCACTGAGCTGCGGCCACAAGGTAGTTGGTGCTCTCTCCCTCTCTGTCTTTCACTCACACAGACACACACACCACCACAATCAACTTTGCAAAAATGCGAATGAAAAACATTGACCAGGCAGCTGTAATTTAGCAGGAATGTCCATCCAACTCTTTTCGCTGTTGTTGCGGTCGTGATCATTTTTTGAGGCCACATCGAAAAGGCTTGGATGAGCTTGCCAAAGTTCTACAAGTTGTGCCTTCATCGCTTGTGTCCAGATCACACGCTGCACTGTCATGCTACTCCTTCCTTTTCACTTCCATTTCTGTGTTTGCGCGTGTGCAGTGTGAGAGCCTGCGTTAAATCGACTCGTTGCACTGGTTCAACAGTGCGATACCCTCACAAGGGGCAACCAGGATTTCAAACAGGTTTGATTTTCTTGCGACTAGACGATTGCTGATCGGGAGCTGGTCGTGAGGTGTTAATCGCTTCTTGTTACCCCATGTATACTACACGGTGCATGACACATGATTAAGGCGAAACTCGGGCCGATCCCCAAAATGGTCGCACGACTGAAAAATCGTCTCAAAATGGGCCAAAAATCGCACAGTGTATGCCCAGCTTAATCAGATATAATGAGACAAGGGGAAGTAAAACTAGATACTAGAATTGGATGTCTCGAGACCGGTCTTGGTCTCGAGACCACTTTTACGTGGTCTTGGTCTTGTCTTGGTCTCGGATCCCTCGGTCTTGTCTTGGTCTCGCTGTCTCGGTCTTGCTGTCTCAGATCGACATAGTGGTCGGGAGATTTGGAGTCAACCATCGGCAAAGCAGGGGGGTGGCTTACTGGGCTTAAGCCCGGATCATTTTTTTCAGAAACCCGGGGTCTTTTGGAGTGTAATTTGTTTCATAGTTAGATGCCTGACTGAAAACTGTATAAAACAAAAACTACACACAATATTCGAAGCGCATAGCGCACAGTCGTAAATTCCCCCTAATTTTGGTATGATCCGAGCTCAGGCACTAGGCGACAGAGCACAGCACTTAGCATGTGAGCGAGGGGGGAGAAGCTGCTGCCTGCGAGTTTGCTGTAGGAGAAGCGCAGCCAGGCAGACAGAGGAGAGCTTAAGTTTGATCAGGTACCAAAGCAAATCATTTGCACTGTACAGATAATGTAAATATGACGGTGTATCACAAAAGATTGATATCAAACTGATCACTTGACCGATATTACGTCACTTGCTCTTCGAGTGAATCAACAAATGGCGAAATGAAAAGCCGATCAACAATAATGCTGGGGTTTTTTTGTTTTTTTTAGAGAGTCTTAGCTTTCAAAGAAAAAACTCTGGTAGTATTTTATATATTATGCTTTGTATGTTGTTCAGTATATTTCGATGCAAAACAAGAGGAATTTCAATACGCAGCAGTATATTCACAGTTTAAACCAGATATTTACGTACACTTTAGGGGAAAAAAACATGAAAAGATTTTTTTTTCCGGTTAAACATCAATTTAGAGTAAACTTGTTTTGTTTTGGATAAATAAATATTGAAATATCTTTTGAATTAGTTAAATGTCAGAATAAAGAGAGACAGAGCTGTCTATTTTTTTTATCACTTTCATCAAATGTAGGAGTACATATACACCAAGTTTGTTGTTAATTAATAAGAAAACTCCAGACGATTCCATTCTGAGCTGAAGAAGCTTCTGATAGGTTAGTAGAGTCCATGTGAGTAAATTGGTGGCACACCTGTGGATGCATATAAGGCAAAACACAGAGCCTGTTTCTTTGACATGGGAAAATCAAGAGATGTCAACCAAAACACCAGGAAAAGAATTGTGGAGCTCCATAAGTGTGGCTCAATTTGAATACAATTTGGTGCCATTTGAAATTAAGAAATACAGACAATTTCTCTCTTTACTCTTAAAGTTAACAAATATGTTTTTTAGATTTATCAATCTAAAAAAATAAACATTTAGTTTGATTTGATGTTACACTTAAAAAAGTGTTTTTGTTTTTATCTGAAGAGTGTGTAAGTGTCTGGTTTCAACTGTATATTTGATGATGTTGGTGTTTGGCTTGATTGTCAGCACAAAGAGGGAGAGAGAGGAACAGAGAGGGAGATGGAGGAGAATGAGGACAGAACAGAGATGGAACAAGAGCAGGTGAGACACACATGTTAGTCAAATTGTTGTTTGCCAAAACTCATCCTTTCTCATCCTTTCTCATATCTTTTTAGATACCATTTGTTACTTTTCAAATTCTATATTTATTAAGTTATGCAGGCTTGTTTACACAACAAGGCTAAATAGTTATATTAACTTTTCTGAATCTAAATAGTGTACTTTGGTAGAAAAAAAATAAGTGTAGTGAGTAAATCGGTTTGGCTGAGATTAGAGTTATTAGAATAGATTAGATAAAATAAAACTTTATTAATCCCCCGGGTGGGTTCCTCCTTGGTTTTCACACAGCTGACTAAACGTCAAACAGAAAACTGATTAAACAGAAGTGTGAGATGGTCGAGAATTCACGCCAGTGTCCTGTTATGTTTTAGATAGCAAGGAGCAGACGGCCGAGTTTATTAAACTCCACTGAGACAGCGGTGGCGCTAATCAGAAGGCTAGACCAGCGCTCCCCAACCTTTTTTGCGCCACGGACCGGTTTATGCCCGACAATATTTTCACGGACCGGCCTTTAAGATGTCGCGGATAAATACAACAAAATAAAACTAGTACCGGTACTGAAAAAAGAAGATTTATTCATAACACACGTGAAAAGACCCAGGAAAACAGAGTTAACAATAAAAACGATGACAAAATAACGCTGAAAATCGATAAAAACCCTGAAAACCATACATTTCACACCTGAGCCTCAACTCTCGCAGTCCAGTACCAAACGACTCCCCACCGTACCGGTCCGAGGCCCGGGGGTTGGGGACCGCTGGGCTAGACCGTCCAATTCCACAGCCGTTTACTTCTGAGCCGTTTACTTCTGAGGACCCGGCCCACGTAGACCACGAAGGCCGGGTCCTCAGGAAGATGCAGCCCATGAATTTGGACACAACCATCGTGTCATGCGCAAAAGCATCAGCTCTAAGAGCCGTGCTTAGAGAATGCTTTGTAGTGAATCAGAAGAGTCGACTCCCATCAGCGAGAGTCGGCTCCTCACTTAATTTCCTTTCGCTGCTCAGCTCACACAGTGGCTCAGCTATGCTCCAGTCCCTCCATATTGTGGCCAATCGCATGCGAAGATATAGGATAATATCATTATGTGAAAAACAGAGGGTGAGAGACGCGACAGTCACGTGGAGCGTGTGTCTGTCCTCTCAGTAAGTGAGTGAGACAGTAGACAGCGGTTAAGGAGGGCTTTGCGAGCGCATCGCAAAAACACATAAATATGCCTGACACCCGTAAACAAAGCAGCATCTGGCTGCAGTTTAAAGACTTTTTTGTCTTGGTCTTGACTCGGTCTGTCTTGGTCTTGGTCTCGACACCCTCTGGTCTTGGTATTGTCTTGATCTTGTTTTAGGCGGTCTTGACTACAAGTCTACTAGATGCACACAGGACAAGGATTATCAAAATAAAACGGGGAATGGGAGAAAATCACAAAGATGCCAACTTGACACTTAGACATAGAGACATGACTGACTGGGGAGATAGAGGGAACATGGAGAGAAGAGTGACTAGATGTGGAACACTGGGTAGGCAAAGTAACGGAGACCTAAATCCTAGGAACTAAGAATATAACACAAGCAGAAAACAAGAAAGAGAACCAAAACCATGAATAACAATAACCAAAGAATCTAAATTAACCAACAAACACAAAACACTGGGTCACAGACCCAGTACCATGACACCACCAATCACAATTGTATGGTAGAGTAGACGCAAGTCACTCTTCAGTAAACGGCCCACCTGGAGTTTTCCAAAGGTTTGCCACCTGAAGGACTTTACTCTCAGACTATGAGAAACAAAATTTTCTGATCTAAGATAAAGATTGAACTCTTTGGCATGAATGTCAAGCATCGTCTCTGGAGAAAACCAGACACTGCTCATCACCATCGCAATACCATCCTTACAGGGAAGCATGGTGATGGCGGCATCATGCTGAGGGAATGTTTTTCAGCACCAGGAACTGGGAGACTATTCAAGCTCAAACAAAAGCACACAGCCAAGATGCCAATGGAGTGGTTTTGGGACCCCTCTGTGAATGTTCTTGAGTGGCCGAGCCAGAGCCCAAACTTGAACCTGAATATCTCTGGAAAGATCTGAAAATGGCTGTGCACTGATGCTCCCTGTCCAATTCATTGAGCTTGAAAAGTTTTGCATAGAACTCAGAAATAGGTGTGCCAAGCTTCTAGCATCATACTGCAAAAGACTTGAAGCTACAAGGTGCTGTAAAAGTGAATCAAAGTATTGAGAAAAAGCTGTGAAGAATTATATATATATGTGGGTATGTGTGGCTGTCAGGGTCCTGGGTCTGAGTGACCCAGGGTCCCTGAGCAGTTTTGGACTTGTCTATTGTATGTATATTTGGTGTTGCTGTCCCTCTTCTCCCTGTTTGCGGATGTGTGTATGTGTTTCTGCAGGCGCCTTCAGGCCTGGTGGGTGTGGCTCTGCTGGTGGACTGGCAAACACCCGAAGCTCCTGCCACACACCTGCTGTTGATCAGGGCTCGTCGGGGGAGCTATTTAGGAGAGTGTTGGAGCTCCCACCGGCGCGGGATCATTACATTAGACTCCCAAGTCAGTGTGTGTGTTTAGGAAGTGCAGATCGTGTGTGTGCCCGCGGGGGTCAGTGTTTAACGGCTGCCTCTATTGTTTTCCTACAGGAGGAACGTGGAGAGGAAGGGCAGCACGCACAGGGTGGGGAGCACGAACACGGACGTCTGAGTGGGAGACACACACGGGAGTCTTGGGGAGCAAAGGGGAAGAATGGTGCATTTATTGTTAACTTCACTGTAAATAAGCGCACTGTCTTTATTCAGAGCTCTGCGCCTGGGTCCTCCTTTCCCTTACATCCCCACGGTTTGCCCTGCCAAACCATGACAGTGGCATTGTGTAGAGAATTTTGAGATGAAACAAAGTAATTAAATCCCTTTTGGAATAAAGCTGTAACATAACGAAACATGGAACAAGTGAAGCACTGTGCATAGTGTTTTTACAACACTGAATGGCTTGATCAGTGTTCTGATCTGCTGATACATTTGAAACTACATCTGTAATTCCTCATTTATTCGGTGGAGCTCGTTTCAGCTATGGTAAAATAACCAAAGAATGTTTTTTCTAAAGCAATACTTGCAATGAGTATTACAGTGTGCCATTATACAGGAGTGCTGATGGCTGAAAAGAAGTTTGTAGGTCTCTTAACCTACAGGGAGTGCAGAATTATTAGGCAAATGAGTATTTTGTCCACATCATCCTCTTCATGCATGTTGTCTTACTTCAAGCTGTATAGGCTACTACCAATTAAGCATATTAGGTGATGTGCATCTCTGTAATGAGAAGGGGTGTGGTCTAATGACATCAACACCCTATATCAGGTGTGCATAATTATTAGGCAACGTCCTTTTCTTTGGCAAAATGGGTCAAAAGAAGGACTTGACAGGCTCAGAAAAGTCAAAAATAGTGAGATATCTTGCAGAGGGATGCAGCAGTCTCAAAATTGCAAAGCTTCTGAAGCGTGATCATCGAACAATCAAGCGTTTCATTCAAAATAGTCAACAGGGTCGCATATCTTCCCTTTGGCTTCACCTGCACAAGTGCCAAGGTAGGTTTCCCCAACATAATTCGTTTCCCCTGCGTCGGGAGCACATACTGGGCTCTCCAAATCATGGACAAACAGTATCCCACATTCTTGATTTTTAGTTCACGAACACTTTTTTCTTGTAAAACAAAGGGGGCCTAGCAAAAGAATTTTGGGAACCACTTTTCTAACTGAACAAGAAGTCACAGTTCCAGTTTAATTAAATGTTATCACAGCTATACAGCTTTAGAGGGCTTTGTACGCATCCCGGAAAGAGGTGTAGCAGTGGTCAAGTAGCCACTTCCACGAGTGTTGAAGTGGATGTGTTGGTGGAGTTTCGGTGAGACTTTCTTCAGGTTTCCCTTATTAAAGTCCCCGGTCGTGATAAACGCTGCCTCTGGGTGTGCGGTTTCCTCGCTGTTGATCGCGCTGTACAGTTCCCTGAGTGCTCGGTCAGTGTCGGCTTGTGGGGGAATGTAAACAGCCGTAATAATCACTGCTGTAAATTCCCTCGGTAGCCAGAATGGCCGGCACTTAATCATCAGGTACTCCAGGTCCGGTGAGCAGAAGGATTTGACCGGGTGCACGTTCGCATAATCACACCAGCTGTTGTTGATCATGAAACACACACCACCGCCTCTGCTTTTCCCAGTAAGATCCTGTGACCTGTCCGCGCGATGCACAGAGAACCCCGGTAGTTGTATTGCGGAGTCCGGTACCTTGTCCGATAGCCAGGTTTCTGTGAGGCAGATCACGCAGCAGTCCCGCATCTCTCGCTGGAATGAGATCCGTGCCCGAAGCTCGCACAGCTTGTTCTCCAGAGACTGCACATTAGCCAGTAATAAACTGGGTAACGGTGGTCTGTTAGTGCGCCGTCTCAGTCGAACCAGAACGCCAGATCTTCTCCCTCTGCGTCGGCGTTTGCGGCCTCCAGGGCCAGAGAACAAAGGCGTCTCAGGTGAGATGAATGGGGGGTCTGCAAACGGAGCGTCCGTGTTGCAAAACTTGAACTCCGGAAAGTTATAAGAAAGACCGTCTTTTATGTCCAGTAAGGTTTGTCGGTCGTACACATGGAGACATGTGCTACTCGCGAAAAAAATTAAGGAAAAGTAAAATTAAACACAGAAGAAAGCCGTTGCTTGGGGGAGCTCGCGACGAGGCTGCCATACTCGGCGCCATCTTGTTTGAGCTTCAATAGGCGGTGCACTGTTGGACGGACCAATCGGAGTCTGCGCTGCGGGACTGTTTTGATCACGCGGACTGGGAAATGTTTCACGTGGCTGCTAGGGACATTGATGAGTACACAGACTCAGTCTGTGGATTCATCAGGAAATGAGTGGAAGATGTCGTCCCATCCAGAACAGTTAAATCCTTCACAAATCAAAAACCCTGGATTAACGGAGATGTTCGCGCGGCACTGACGGCACGGAGCACCGCCTTTGCCTCCGCGAACACATCGGACTACAAACACGCACATTACCAACTCCGGAAGACGATCAAAGCAGCCAAACGTGAGTACAGGGACAGGGTGGAGCAACAGTTTGACAAACCTCGGAGTATGTGGCAGGGACTAAACACGATCACAGACTTTAGAGGGAAAACCAGCACACCGCAGACCACGGCCTCTCTGTGTGAGGATCTAAACGTATTCTACGCTAGATTCGACACAGCGAACACCATGAGACCGGACAGTGTGCGCACCGCGGATGACGTCAGTGCGCACACTGTGTCTGAGGAGGATGTGCGGAAGTGCTTCAGGAAGGTGAACGCACGCAAAGCTACTGGTCCGGACGGGATTCCCGGCCGCGTCCTCAGGTCATGCGCGGCTCAGCTGGCTGGAGTGTTCACGCACATCTTCAACCTTTCCCTCTCTCTGTCTGTAGTCCCAGCCTGCTTCAAAATGGCCACCATCGTCCCTGTACCCAAATCCTCCACCATCTCCTCATTGAACGACTGGCGACCTGTAGCCCTGACCCCCATCGTGAGCAAATGCTTCGAGAAGCTGGTCAGGGACTTCATCTGCTCTGCACTACCCGACTCACTGGACCCTCTACAGTTCGCATACCGCCACAACAGGTCCACTGATGATGCCATAGCCCTGACACTACATACTGCCCTGTCACATCTGGAGAAGAGAGACACATATGTGAGAATGCTGTTTGTAGATTACAGCTCAGCATTCAATACCATCGTTCCCTCGAAGCTGGACAGGAAACTGCAGGATCTAGGACTGAGCAGCTCCCTCTGCAGCTGGATCCTTAGCTTCCTGTCTGACAGACGCCAAGTGGTCAGACTGGGCAGCATCACCTCATCCCCCGTCACACTGAACACTGGTGCTCCACAGGGGTGTGTACTGAGCCCTCTCCTATACTCACTCTACACCTACGACTGCACAGCCACTAACAGCTCCAACATCATTGTGAAGTTTGCGGACGACACTACAGTGGTGGGTCTTATCACCAACGGTGATGAGACGGCTTACAGGGAGGAGGTCAGCGCCCTGACCCACTGGTGTCAAGACAACCATCTCACCCTCAACGTCGCAAAGACAAAGGAGTTGATAGTGGACTTCCGGAGGTGCAGAGAAGTACACACCCCCATCACCATCAGCGGCGCTGCTGTGGAGAGAGTGAGCAGCTTCCGGTTCCTTGGTGTACATCTGGCTGAGGATCTTACGTGGTCAGTACACACAAACAAAACAGTGAAGAAGGCGCAGCAGCGCCTCTTCTTTCTCAGGAGACTGAAAAGATTCGGCATGAGCCCCCGCATCCTCAGGACCTTCTATCACTGTGCCATTGAGAGCATCCTCACTGGATGCATCACCACCTGGTATGGCAACAGCACCGCCTACAACTGCAAAGCTCTCCAGCGAGTAGTGCGGTGCTCTGAGCGGATAATTGGAGGTGAGCTTCCCTCCCTCCAAGACATCTACAGGAAGCGGTGCCTGAGGAAAGCGGGGAGGATCATCAAGGACTCCAGTCACCCCAGCCATAAACTGTTCAGACTGCTTCCATCAGGAAGGAGGTTCTGCAGCATCCGGTCCCGTACCAGCAGACTGAGAGACAGCTTCTTCCATCAGGCCATCAGACTGCTGAACACGTCATAGACACCTCAGCTTCACTACTGGAACTTTAACATTATGCACTCCATACTGTACAGTAATGCCACTGTTTTGCACATGTCTCACTCTGTATATTTTTATATATTTTATTTATTGTTTATTCTATTTAATTTGTAAAATATGTGTATACACACACACACACACACACACACACACACACACACACACACACACACACACACGTAGAAAAACATTTAGTATTCACATCCAGAAATGCATATACTATTATATATTGTACATATATTTATTAGTTTCAGATGTAGCCATTCTTGTATTTTGCTTGTTTACATTATTGTATTTTGCACAACTCTGTTGCTTGTGAAGCTCGCACACAAGAATTACACTCACATGTGCTGTACCAATGTACCTGCACATGTGATGTGACAATAAAAGTGATTTGATTTGATTTTGATTTTAGATTGTGTGGAGTAGCTTTGACCAGTGGTGTGCAGGCATGTGTTCAATTACTGGGCCGCCCTGATGTGTATTTGCATATAATTAAATGTATAAAGTAAAAAAACAAACAAACAAACAAACAAAAAAACCCTGCCTCATACATTTGACTTAATTATTCAGGTTAAAGAAAAATAATTGTATTTCATGGTGGATTTTCACCAGTATTTATTTATTTATTTATCTGTTTTTTTATATCTTTTATTTTTTATGTTTTTAATTATTTATCAATTTTGGTTTTCTTTTTATGGCACGAATGAGCTTCCATATATTTCTACCAACTACTGCCACCTGATTTAATAATAATAAAAATATATACAATTTCACTCTCTGCATGCAGGCTTCATTCTTCCACCAGTTGGGTGATTGAAAAATATTATAAGCTTTATTTAGCTTTGAAAATATAGATAAATATATATGTTTACATACATCATATATTTATCTATTTATTCATTCCGAGAAACGTCTGTAAATGCTAATTCTAGCGGTAAAGTATGCCGAGCAAGAGAGTTGGAGCTTCTTTTTTTTTTTTAGATGTAATTTGATTTCGAGTGGTAAAAGTTGCGGTCATGACGCGCAGTGCTCCAACGCCTGGGATTATTTTTGCATGCAGGCTGACAGCGGAGGCACACTGTGGTGGGATGGGCTGTGAGCTGTTCAAGATGGCGGCGCCCTGTGGAGTGCAGCTACTCTAACAGGTAAACAGGTCCGATTTTTTTACATCTCGTCTGTTTTTCTCACTACGAATTTCAACGCACAAGTTACGTTTTGGTGAAAGAGATTAGTTTCGCTTGTTTCTCAGCTGGTTGAATGCGGCTGACAGAGTGAATTCTCCGCCGAGTGTGGGTCGCAGCTCCCAGCTAACGTTAGCTCTCAGCGGTGGGACTGACTTGTTTTTGGGGAGACCTGTGATGGGTAGATGTTAAGGCTTTAAGCGTTTCGTTCTGGTTTTATCTGGCTTTTGTTGTTTATGTATTACGAAAGCAGTGCTCAGTTTGCCAGAGAGGAGACGTCTGCATAGTTTTATAATCGGATAAAGTCAACCCAACCCTGCCCATTGTTCCCTGCGAGTTGTTTACGACAAGCAGCAGCCTCTGGTCAGTCCACATACAGCGGGGAGCTCTGCTGCTTTTCAGCTCCACATCTCGGCCTGTCCTGGCTCTGCACGGCCCTCCTCTTCCATGTCAGTATTTTTCCAGTCTTTACGGCCTTTGTGTATTTTTATTTGCTTTTTCACGCTTCGCTATTCATCCCTGTGACAGATCTGCTGCTCCTTTCTGCAGCGTCTCATTTACAGCCAGCAGTTTACTCAAATTCACCTCAGCAGTTTTTTTTTTCTATTGTCACACCAGCCATTAATATCCTGTTGTTTTTTGCTGGCTTGTCAACGCCTCAGCTTTTTCAATCACTCCAAAGACGAAATGGGTCACTAGTTTCACACTTTGACCCCCTCGAGCTCTCATTTCTGCCTGTCACATTGGCTAAGCTGTTAAAATTCCAGCACTGGTAGCTGGGCCTTTGCATTATATATAAACACTAACCTAACACATTGCCTGAAGGGATAAATGTTTATATGTGACACTTCTTTAGAATCCATTCATGTTTATTCATCTCAGTCATTTATTTTCATTTGTAAGCCACCCTAACAACATGTTCATGAATAAATGGGTTTCACAGGGGTATTTAAAGCTTTTCACAAATATTTTAGACCATGTGTGATTTAACCTGCATTCTTTCTGTGCATGCTCACAGTCTTGACATAAATGCGTAAAGACATAAGCTTCGTGTCTCTCCAGAAATGGCAGCGTCCCAAGTTGAACCGGTCCTCTGTAGGTATTTGTTTTTAATATAAGCTCTCAACGAATTAGCAACACGAAAATGGCAACTACTGTGCTGAGCTGATGATAGATGTCCTTAGACAGCTGGTCAGATTGGTGCCCAGGAGATAAGATTAATGTGTGATATACTCATTATTTCCCAGGCAATATAAAATGAACCACATCCCATGCATGCAGCTGACCTTTTTCATTTTTCCGGTCAGCAGCATGCATGGGATGGAAAAAAATAAATAGATGTGACTAATGTCAGTAATACTTAAAGCCAGGTTTGCAGAATTTCCTGGTTTGGTTATCTATGCAGAATTTTTATTTAATTCAAATTATCATCATTATTATTGTTATTGTTATTATTATTATTATTATTATTTTTGCACATAACTCATTTTAAAAAATGGGAATACTGTGCACCAGCACTTAAGAGTTAGGCACCAAGGCTTCCCTCTGTCATGGTGAGAAAAGGTCCGAGCTATTTCCAGGGAATACTGACTGTTTTCAGATTAATGCAGTTTACCACAAGCTCCCAGCCACCGACATGGCCTCATACTGCCTGTTTGGATTTCTGGTTCTGGGAATTTTGAAATGATAGCCACCCAGTCATAACTGTTTAGAGTTTGTTTTCAAGTGTTTGAGGTGTTTTCTTTCTTTCAGGATGTTGTTGTGAAGGAAAGAAATTAAATTTTAATTAGTTGTGCAGCACTAAACTCCTCAAGACTCTGCCCCGAAATGTCCAGCTTAGCTAAGCGGACATTTGACAGTGTTACAAAGTCTGTGTGACATCCAGTGGTGCTGATAATTGTCTGGTAAATTTGCAGTGAGCAAGTGGGTGTCATGTGTTCGGCCTCATATGTACACTACCCAGACAGCACCCCTCACCTACCCCAACACAGTATATTAGTAAGTGTAGCCTTAGCTTCTGAAGGAAGCATAACGTTGTACAACATCCAGATCTCATTCTTACAACATTACCTAAAGACAGTTTATGTAGGTGTGCAATATATATATATATATATATATATATATATATATATATATATATATATATATATACATACATACATACACACACACACACACACACACACACACACACACACACACACACGTGTTTCATATAAATACTTTAAATGTGGAGTCTTTTCAGTTCATTCAGTTTCATATTTGCATGTGGTGACCTGCTGCTTTTCTATTTTATCTACCATTATTTAATCAATTAGTCCAACACAATTTATTACATTTATAGTAATTAATCATTGTATTAAACATAATACTGTTTTCTCATTTAACATCAGACTCTTGTAAATTGTGACAGACATTTTTGCTGTTTTTGTTTTTTTTTGGATGATTTATATTTAAAAAAAAAAAAAACCAGATGGTAAGAAAATGATAAGAATAGATGTACACCGATTTAAAAGTTGATGTAAGATTTAATATGGTGTGGGATGGTTTGTTTGTTAAACAAAAGAAGCAATTTTAGCTCTGGGAAGACTTGATGGGGCATTTTTCATTATTTTCCACCCATTATATAGCTCAGGAATAGAAAGTTAGTTGTATCTTTGCTCAGTCCAGTAAACTTCTGCAAACTGTGTCTGATTAAAAACTTATTCAAACGGACCATATAGCCACATCATAAAGAAGGCAAATGTCCTTCTTCTTTTAAATATTCACGCAGGAGAATAGAAGGCTACTGCTAACAGCTCGCGCTCGGCCAAATGTAATTTTCAGTGTGTACATGGAAGCGCTCGGGCTGCATAAAGCTTCTTTGTGTGCTCCTGAGCATTCCCAAGCTGCCTGAGATCACACTGAGGCTAACTCTTGTTTACACCACTGACCTGTCCCTGCAAGACTTCATTTCCACACCCCAATTCTCAACCCCCGTGACTCAGCAGTTAATTGATTTAGAAAAAAAAGAAGAAAACTGGGCTGTGACTTGTCCTGTGAGTGAACAAACGGGAACATGTGCAAATGTTAATCGTGCATTTTCGGGTTTTTTTTTTTAAATTTGTTTTGAATGGGAGCATCCTGGAGCGACTAATATTGTCACGTTTCCATCCAGAGGGGAAGTGACACATGACTTCAGTGGAAATACACTGGATATCGATTCATTTATTTTCTCCGGATAAGCTCCTGTTATCTTGGGTTTCATAGCATGTGACTCCATGTTGAAAGCTTCAATATTTTTGCACTGATAGTTTACACCCTGTGAGCTACCAAAAACAAACAAGAGTCTCATCATTTTCTAACTTGTTAGGGGTTGTGGTTTAAGAGCTTAAATGAGATCTCTGGTGCTGATTCATTATTCCTTTTGGGGAAGAAGCTGCTGGGTGCAGACACCCTGATGCTAATGGCCTGTCTATCAGTATTATTAATGCCCGTTTCTCAGATGGAGATTTGCGAGGATTCCTTGGCCTCCTTTACTTCGAACAGCTGACTCAGCGTCTAGCCTAAACAGACAACATAAACAGACTTATCCCCTGAAATGGTAAACACATTAGGTCCCGTTGTATTTAAGTTTTTTTTGTTTTGTTTTTTCAAAGCACATACTTGTGTATACTCAATATAAATTAAACAACTTCTCACTTAAAGCTCAGATAGTAAACAGGCAGGATTTGAAAGGATTCTCTTGTCTTCTTGAGGTCAGATTAGCAGCAGGTCACATAGTTGGATCCATCGACACTGCTTAATCCGCTCCAAGTCCGTTCTCTGACCTTTTTTTTTTTTTTAAATTTTTTTTTATTTGTCCCGCAGTATGTTTGACAAGTGAGGTGGTTTATGTGTGTTTGTGTCAATAAAGCTGCGTGTGGTTCAGGACTTTGATGGAAAAACGGTTATAGCCTGCTGAGCTTGTGCTTCCCTGAGGAAAAGATTTAATTTTCTTACTTCAAAAAGCAAAATGTCTAGGCTTGTTCCAGATTTTTGCCTTGTCACTGTAGGAAAAAGCGTGGGTTTAAGTAACATTATGAATTGGCTCCATTGTCAAATTGTCACGACTTCCTTGGACGTTTGATTAATGGTAAAAACTCTGCATTCTCTGCGGTGACAAAGTTAAAATGTCTGCAGAGGAAAACAGTCGGTTTGTTTAATATAATTGAAAAATAACATGAACTCTGTCATTTCTTTGAGCCACATCTTATCATCAACTGTTTGGTTTGTTTGTGTCACTTTTTGCCGTTTTCAAACTATTACCAAATTATTGCTCTGAAACTATAGTAAATGCAAGTTTTCAAAATGTTATCACACTGTTAATTCAACCTTATTAATCTCTTCAGATATTTTATATAATAGGGATCTCTTATACTGACTCCATACTTTTATTCTTGGACCCATGATGCATAGCCCAGAGTGGTCCTTATTTATCTTATACTGGCTTTGGTGCTACCACTACTTCATCCTCATGAACTGGCAGTATATTCTTGCCTTTGACCCTTAAAAATGGTGGCTCCTCAAAAGTGGTGTTAAACCTGGGGGTGAACTCTGGCATGGCCTGAGCTTCCAGGTTAGAACACATGGGCATTCTGTAGAAAACCTCAACAATTTCTCTGTTTCTTCTTTTTTCTTTTGTGAGCACTGACGTGGTGATTCTTTAGTTGTTTAGGAGAAGACTGTAAGGAGTCCAGTGTGCCTCAGGCTTGAGTATAAATGGTTACTGGTCTATGTTGACGTCACAGTTTGCATAAGCTCTGAGCACCGCGTCAACTGTAACCACGGTTTTATATTCTTTTCCTTTAGGGACACCCTCCCTTTAAGCCATCTTCTTTCTAACTGGCTGCCATTGTGTGAAAACATTGACACAATAGCATCCAGTTAGAACTTCAGAAGGAAAGGCTGGTGAATGTTCCACCATCCTCACCAGTTTATTGGGTACTAAGCAGGCATCGTGAAGTCAGGGTTTTTCCTGCTTAGAGGAATTTTAGACTGACTAGCTCTAATAGAGGATTCCTCTATGCCTTCTGGTGTTGCACTTTTTGATAACATGTTAATTTGGCTTCATAAACTCAACACGAACACAATTATGTTTCGCAAACGATCAGAAATAACAGAAAAATAATTGATTTTGCTTTATGTGGCCCTCTTAAAGGCCTTATTTGGCCTCATCTGCGGGATGATTGAGAGACTTAAGGACCACTGCGTGTCTTTACAGCAGAGACGTTGTATTCATTGCTTATAACTTGAAATTACATGGAAATATGGCTGCGTTGTCTGTCATTCACACCTCCCTCACCTGATAGGATACGATGACAAGGCCATTATGTTAGTCAAATCAGAGCTCTTGTGGGTATCACAAAAGAGAAGTCCACTCATTTAGGGTTAACTTTTTTTCTCTCTCCCCATTTAAGAGAATTCTCTTTACTGCAAACCCTGCTTCCCATTACACCGTTGATATTGTCACGCAAGCAGTAATCCTGGATCAGAGCTTAAACACATTCTTGGAAATGTTTTTGATTTGATCTTGGTGCATTGTAGAGGTGCCTGGAGACTGTATTGGTGGGTGGGTCCCAGGAGTCCTCCAGGCAAGTGGGGACGGACGCCGTGACAGAGACGCTGCCTCCACGTCCAGCACTGCCACCACCATGGCCAGGGAGCAGCCAAATGTGGGGGACCTCCTCCCACTCTTGGAGACCTCTGACCTCCACCAGCTAGAAGAGATCAGAGGCCTTATCAATGAGCAGCTCAGCACTGGTAGGCACTTGGCTTGTTATGTGTCAGCACAGTTTATTCTGGGCACAGCTTTCTTTCTCCTTGTGTGTGTGTGATGTCACTACAACTTAACAGAATAAATAATTAAAAATTATATGCATACTTGTGCTTCTTCAGTGAGTTTCTCATTCTGTTCACAAACTCTGATCCACTCTCTTAAGTTGCACCTAGCAATGGTAGTCCTTGTTCTGCTCTGCAGCCTTGGTTAACTTAGGTCATAACCGGAAACCCCTCTTAACCCTGCGATGTAACCTTCAACACCAGTTGTAGTCGTAGCAGGCTATGTCGACTCAATGTGTAATTTGCAACATAGATTACCAGCTTAAGCAGAAATTGGCCATTAGACTAGAATATGGACTTCCATTGCTAGCTGTAGTCCAGGAACGTGGAGGTTGAGTTTGTGAGGCAGCTGAAGGCTATATGACCATGAAAAAGATAGCCTAGTCAACCTGGCTGTAAGGAAGTAGGAGAAAGGAAGCTAGCTGGTAAGCAGTGATACTGCTACTTGAGCAATTGCATCATCTTTTCAGACAGATAAAATAATACATCACAAAATGTACTTGGGTATCAATAGCCCATAAAAGTAAAATCTGTGTGTGGGGAAACCACTGAACTTTGATAACCTTGGCCATTCTGTGCCGATTGCATCTCATTCTTTTAATAATGCTTGCTTTATCACCTGGTTTAACTTACCTCACTGCATATTTATTCAAAATCTCCTCCCTGTTTTCCTTGAAGAACGTGGGTCCATGCTGCTAAACACGCTGGTGGACTACTATTTAGAAACCAACTCCGCCCAGGCTGTGCATATCCTGTCATCTGTCAGAGAGCCACATGATAAGGTGAGGTGGAGTTTGTTTGTTGTAGCTTACCTGTGACGTGGGTGGAAAAAAAAAAGAAAACCAACAAAACAAAAAGCACTGCTTCTAGAAACATTAAACTCTATGTATTGATTGGTCATTATGGTCCTGTATAAAGTTGCAGCTTATATTGTCACAGATTAGTTTCAACATGCTTTAAAAAGGAGACTAACTGCCTGTGCTGAGTACTGATTGTGTTTGCTACCCTGACCCTAATGTCCTTCTGTCACAGCACCTTCTAGATAAGATGAATGACTGTATGACCAAACAGGCCTGCCGGCTGCCCACCCTCACTCTGCTCGGCCATGTAGTCCGCAAGCAGCCGTCCTGGATCCACAAGATTGCTCGATACCCTCTGCTACTCTCACTGCTCAAATGCCTAAAGGTAACGACCCAGATACGACTCGATGAACAAAGAAATCTTGTAAAGGCACCGAGTCGTGTGTGGATGGATGCGGATCAGAAGTTTTTCATCCAAGCAGCTTTTAGAATGGATTTAATTCTAGTGAGCACACAAAGCAGTAGATTGTTTAGTTTTCTGCTTTCAAAGCAGTTACTTACCTGGGTTTTGTTCATATACACACATCTTTGAGCTGTTACTAGCAAGTATTTAAATGTCTACATTAAAAACCATTAGACACAACATCATTAAACACAACATTACTTACAGAGTATAGGCTAAGAATTGTATTATATTTATTGTATTGTACTTTGGCTTGTATTATTTTTAATAGCTACAACATACCCATCCCCAAACCTCACAAAATCTGCCTTAGCTCTACTAGAGCTTGTCAGCAAATTGTATGCTAATACGCTAAGCCTAAGATTTTTGATTGTCCTATGTAATGTCTTTTGTGTGCCCTAAACCTAAATACTTTCACCTTGATATCATGGCAGACAGATACAGATGTAGTTGTGCTTATCACTGGAGTGCTGGTGCTGATCACTCTGCTGCCCATGATCCCTCAAGCTGGGAAACAACACCTGTGGGAGTATTTTGACATCTTTGGCCGTTTGGCATCGTGGAACCTGAAAAATCCAGGTAGGAACTTCCTGTCATGTCTCAAAAATATGTTGTCGGCTTTTTGAATGTTTTCTAGTTCATTTTTAAGGGTCTTGATCCAGTTGTGTGGGAGGTAAAGGGGTGTTTTTATAGGCGCTGAGCAAGCTTAGGTTTTTGTCTCTCTAACCCTTTTTTCCCCACTTTAAGGCCATGTTTCAGAGGTTTACCTAATCCACCTACACGCCAGCGTCTATTCCCTCTTCCACCGTCTCTATGGCATGTACCCTTGCAATTTTGTGTCCTACCTGCGCTCCCATTACAGCATGAAGGAGAACATGGAAACCTTTGAGGAAGTAGTTAAGGTAAGCGCATTACTTCAGATGCAGTGATCTGTTGCTCTTCATTAGAGTTGGAAGCAAAGTGATGATGGATGTTAAATTTGTGTCCAACCTTCAGCCGATGCTTGAACACGTTCGCATTCATCCAGAATTGGTGACGGGAACCAAGGATCATGAGCTTGACCCCACCAGGTAAGACAAATTTTATTTATTTTATTTTTCTGTATTTCCAGCAGGACTTTGACTAACATTGCTCTGCTTTTCTGTAGGTGGAAAAAGTATGAAATCCATGATATCGTCATTGAATGTGCCAAAGTGTCTCTAGACCCCAAGGAGGCTTCCTGCGAGGAGGGCTATGCCACCATGCCTGAGAACTTTTACCCCCAAATCCACCTGCGACCACAGGACTGCACTTCCAGCCCCTACCCAGACCTCCACAGTAGCTATGGTCAGTTTTGCATATGAAACAATACTGATACGAGTAAGAATAATAATAGACATGTTGCATTTTTGCATCTGCATCAAGAACCATAGCTCAGGTTAGAACATTTTATCATTTGAAGTATTACTTTGAAGCATTACTTGGAGCAGCTTTTAAAGAGCACTGGAACAGTGGTGCCCTAAGAACAGACTGAAAGTTGCTGGCTGGATCCATTAGTGGCTTGTTCATACCATTTGTCTTCTTGACAACAGGAAGCACTTCTTCAACCCCATTTTCAACTCCACGACAGCCTCTACCCCCACCCCTGTCCTTGCCCCCCTTCTCAGGGACACAATCCTCGTACCGCAGCCCACAGACCTCCAGACGGCAGGTAAGATCATCCATAATTCGATCAAAATCTGTCATAATTGTTGCTTTAGGACACAGGGTTTGTCAGTAACTGATGATCAGAGGGTAGTGCCAGAGCACGTTGTTGTTAAGCTTCTGCTTGATGCTGGCTGTTGTACACAGGGTCATGTTTACACCCCATATAGCACCTGTCAGACAGAGTTAGGCAATTGTTTGTCCAGAAAGCCCTATGAATGAGTTCAAAAAGAACAATAGCTGTCCTCCATGTTTTTGAAAAACGCAAAGAAAAAGTGTTTTTGAGTCCCTAAAATCAGCTGGCGGGCAGAGTCAGGTTCATGCCCCTATGCTTATCCTGCCACCACTCCGTAAGGGCTGGAAAGGGTTTGCTGCCTTGGAGATGCTGTCTCCCTTTTTATTATCGGACCAGCTGCATGAAGGAGGGGTCTGGGTGTTTTTCTGCCCCCTGGGGTCTGTCTGAGAATTTTTCTCTCCCACGACTGTGACGGATGGATAATCTGGAAAACACGTGAGAGCCGCCATTTTTTACTTGGCTTGCTTCACCCACATCCACCTGTTCCACTATTCAGCCACTATTCAATGTTTTCTAGTTCATTCAAGCTACCATCTGACAGTAAATTAATTCTTACAATGCATTAACAGAATAAGAAACCCCAGCCAATTGAGATGTATTTTAAATTCTAGAATAATAAATATCCTGTAATTTTTGAGAAGCTCAACTCAGGTATCCAGGCAAATGGGCATGCGACTGGTCCTGCAAAATGAGGATAGTCAAGCTTCCTCCAGAAGTGCAATTTTAAATTGCCCCCAGTTAATGTAGCACTGCCAATCTTTCATAAAGCTGATTGTGATACACAGGTGGTCTGTGTCCCTCTCTGTGTGGGCGACGAAATGCATCAGGAAGTTTTAGTCCCCACTTTATAGTTTATAACAAGAGGGCACCAAATCACCATATATGACAGAGAATGATCTAATAATTTTGTTTACTAAGCTACAACAGTATATCATCTATAGACCAGTTTGTTTCCCAAATTTTATTATATTACAGTAATAATGACTCTCTTCTTTGCAGAACTCCTGTGAATTAAATTCCTCCTGTGGTGGGAAAGACCCTCTGTGGAGCCCCTCCTCATTGTGTGGCATGACTACACCCCCTTCCTCAAGGGGCATGTCGCCCAACTTGGAGCTCTCCCACAGTGCCTCACATCTTCCCACCCGCTTCCACTGCACATCAGGTACAGGCTACATCATGCTGTACGTACCGTACCGTTTTCTGACGTGACGTCCTGTCGTGTCTTTTCTGGTGACTGCTGATTGTTTTTGATCCGAGCAGGAGGAAAAGGAACGCCTGCCTCCAGCACCCCAGCCACGTCTTCTCCGCCTCCCACCTTATCAGATGACTTTCCTGTAATCTCCTTACCAGCCAACACAGTACAGTCCAGTCCACCAAGAAAAGTATGCTCTCTCAATGCTATCCTGAAAATGTCCATAAGATGCAGATTTTAGAAATCCTGCCAAACACTTTGCATGATAGAATTACAAAAGGTCATTGGCAGTGGGCAGATTGTGATTATTCATTACACTATGATGTTTTCATTTTTTTTAATCACTTAAGAATCTGAAAAAAATATGACTAATATGTTGAACAATTCAATGTGCCTTACATGAAAACAGCAGGAGGCAATATGATTTGAGTAATTATGTTTAATGAGGGAAAAATTATAACTTTATTTAAAATGTATTTTAGAATTACACTGGGAAAGAAGAGCTGGAACAAACCATCGATGTGTCCTGAAACTGTCTCTAATGAGACTGTTAACTGTGTGTGACTTTTCAGGATCGGAGACATGGGGAAGGCACAAAGCCCACACTGGTGAGACAAGACCCAGTAAAAGAGCCTGAGAAGAGTTCAGAAGTGGCCACAAGCAAAGGTTAGACGTGATGTCTGTCATTGATACGGTTTATTATCATTCATTTTACAGTAGTCTTCACAGGCCATCACTTTTTGGATTAGATCCAGAATGATCCTAGAAAACCAGTCTGACTGAAATACATTTCAGATGGAGCTCCAGATGAAGCAGTTAACTCACAACTGTAATTTGATCTGATGGTCCACCCCTCCTGGGCAAGACTCCGTTCTGCCTAATTTTAAAATGCTGGATATTTTACAACAGCATAAACATTTGTAATCTGAGTGAAGTGCACACTTCTACTTGAAATGACCTAAAATGTGTTTGATTTCTGCTTTACTATTTATAGAGGTTTAATAGTTAATTTCTCAAGTTTAGGGTAAAAGTATTTCTTCTTTTTTTTTCCTTTCATTTTTTGATACCATATGCAAACATGTGGCATGTTTTTCGTCATCAGATGCAGGGGCTGCAGAGAACATCTCCATGACTCTGACAGAGCTTTCAGTTTTCATGAAGAAACAGGAGTTGGAGCTGCAGCTGAGAACAGAGAAAGAAAAAGAGAAGGAAGAGGGTGAGTTTCTTTCTTGCAGAAACACATTTATGTACATTGTCAGCAAATTCAAGCCACAAGGACTAAAGTCAACCCAAGAAAATGTTGCTGTACTATTAAAAAAAATATTTATTTTGAGGTTAACAAAAAAGAAGTCTATAGTTTCCCCAAGTTATTCACATGGTGTTAAAGGCAGACTACCTGCTGCTCTCATTCCTCTTATTGAATTATAAATGCACACAAAATGCTAGCAAGATGTTGAATAAATTCATGCTAGCCATTTTTTATTCAAACATTGGATCTGAGCAGCATTCACAGGCACATATTCATCAAAAGAGCTGTATGAACTGGTGATTCTGGCACAAGACCTACATTTGAAAATTCTCAATGTCATATGGCTTTTCTGTTTAGTGGTTGCTACTGGCAATCACTGGAGCCATCAAAGCCATATTGATAATCCTGAGAGGCTCTTAATGTAGCAGTCTGCTCCTTTTCTCTTTAATATTACACCTGCAGAGTTCTTGGTTTGTTTGGTTTTTTTTTTCTTCATATTTGTCACCCTTAAGTGTTTCAACTCATTACATTTTTATATTAGACAAAAAGGAAAAAAAAAGTAAATGTAAAATTCAGTTTTTAAATTGTTTAACGTAATAAGTGGTTTTGCCACCCTGGCAGTAAGAATTGCAGTCGAGCATTTGTAGTAAGTTTCACATCACTGGAGAGGCCCACCTTTCTCTTAAGGCCTGTTTGAGATGCTTTGGCATGACCTTAATCAGATTCAAGTCCAGATTTTGACTAGGCCTCTCCAAAACCCTTGTTTTGCTGCCTTTTTTTGTAAAAGCCATTCAGAGGTAGGCTTTCTGGTGTGTTTTGGATCATCATCCAGCTTCACACCCCAGCTTGAGCTTCAGGGTGCGAACTGATGTCCAACGTTCTCGTTCAGGATATTCTGGTAGAGAGCAGAATTCATGGTTCCATTAATTACAGTGTCTAAGTCCTGAAGCAGCAAAGCAGCCCCAGGCTATCACACTACCACAACCATGTTTGACAAGAGCCTATCCCAGTTGTCATACGACTAGAGATGGCCTACGCTGCCTCTCAAAAAGAAATGAAAGGAAAGTTAAGGAAACTGTACTTCCTAGCCCAATAGATTTTCCCTTAAACTAGTTGCATTCTTTAAAGCAAAGTAATTTGATTTTTCAGAACAGACACCTTAATAAAATTGGATAACACATATATAAGAACAATGAGTCAGTAGGATGGTCTGTTTTTAATTAAATCAACATTCTGATAAACAGATTCCCCCAGTTAAGTTGGACAATTCTCAGCTCATGAACTAAACATCCAGGATGCCAACACATCTGTTTATTTCCCTGTATGTTGAGCTTTCTCTGCATAGTTACTGGTTTAAATCCCACTTGAGCCACTTATAATAAAAATAAATGCACCTGCAGTGCTGCGAACACCACTTTTAACAGAAGCATCTGCCAAATGGCACAAGCTCTGTTTCTAAAGCTAGGTGCTTAGATGTAAACATCCATTCCTTCTTAAATAATAAAAAAAAAAATACAAAAAAAAATTGGGCGCTAGTTTTGTGATTGCAGAAATATTTAAACCTGCATGTATATTCTGAATGTCATTGTCTCCATCTACTGCAGCTGCCATCACAGAGGAGCTATGGAAGCTCACTGAAGAAAAGCTGGAGCTGTCAGGTGTCAGGGGCTTTGACTCCCCTTTCTATCACACCACTGAAACGCTGACTGGCTGTCAGACACGAGACAAGACCCGCTCCAGCACCCAGCCTGGAGGCACCGTCCGGGACACCCATCATGCTGTATCAACACCAGATAAAGCGGAGAACACCGTGTGTAGCAGCACTGTTGGCAGTGAAAGAGGAGCGGGAGCAGGAGAAGGAAGGAATTCAGCTGTTGGCCTGGAGCAGTCATGCTCCTTTCACACATGTTTTACTCCTATTGAGCACCACCTGCACCAAAGCCCCTCTGTCCCGGATGATGAAGTGACTAAGTTTGGGATGTTCTCCCCGAGTCCGTGCAGCAAGACGCCAGCCCCGGTTCCCTATGAGTCATTTTTTGATCTGGCCTTGCCGAGGGCAGCTTCACTCTTTGTGCACCAGAAGACGTCAGAGGTGGCGCACAAGGTCACCATGGAGAGACTTTTGCAGCGGGAAGAGGGGTTGGAGGATGGAGAGGAGGAAGGGGTAGTGTCTGCTTCACCACTGGAGGTGCTGGATCGCCTTGTTCAGCAGGGAAGTGACGCCCACGACAAAGTTCTCAAGAGGTGAGAGACTTTTAAGTCTACATCATTTTAACACTCATATCTACAGTGATTGTGGTCTAAAACACAGGTGACCTGCACTCCATCCTGTGCCTGCACACATCCTGTGTAGACTCAGCTGCTACAGCTTCTGCGAACACTACAGATTCTATAGATTGTAGCTTATTTGGAAACATTAGCAACAGTGTATTTTAATAGTTTAAAATGTTCTGTTGTGCATGAAAAGACTAGAATTGGTCATGACCCAGCCTCTGATGTGCTATAGTCAGACCAGAAATGGTTTGATTTGCCAAAAATATTTCTTCTAAAAATGTCATGTGTAATGGCAGCAACTGCATTTAGTTTCCTCACAATGCTATTACAAACGCAGCAGCCAGTAATCTATCAGATTAGCCCCTTGAGTAAAAAGTCAAGTCCCTGTATTTGAGTATTTCTTATCTCCAACTCCTACAGGATCCGCTCAGCTCTTTCCAGTATTTAAATTGATTTTTAAGCCATAAAATATTTTAAAAGTCTTAAGTACTTGTGAGAGATCATAAATTTTAAATGTCCTAATACTTTGACCATATCAGACATGCATTACTACATGTAGTCGGCATTGTTTTCTATTACAGGCTGTTTAGAAGAGGTGAAATGACAATTAGAAGGTGACAGATGGGAAATGCAAGTAGCAAGGACACGAGGTTCCAATTGTTAGGTGATTTCTAAATGTTTTGGAAAAAAATTAAACTTAAAAAATAAATTTTATCCAGTTGAGTCCAATATAAGGTTCAAATTGTTTAGAAAAAAAGGGTGCCAGTGGAGTCTTTCATTTCCACTGTTACCTCATCATCAGTGCCACGTGGACCGCAAGCTGGTTATGTTGGGCGTAATGAAACACCCACAACATTAAGTATTTAGAAGAGGGTTTGTGGCTCCTTTGCATAATCCACAACATTTGTGTCATTTTCAAGTTGATGATTCCTAAATCAGAATGTGTGAAGACATTTAGTTTTAATAGATAATCAGTGTGCATTGCTCAAGTTATTACTGTGTTCTGCTGTCAAACATCTTAAATTAACTTTTGAAAAGCATGCAGAAACCTTTTTTTCAACATTGTTGAATGGCATGAAACACATGCCATGAGGTTAGATGCACCGAAACTGTATTTTCAGTTGTAGTTTTAGTTGCACAGAAAAGCTCTGTGCCTTTCCTGATTAGCTTTAGTGAGTGTGATACAAACTCTGCTAGATGGATACAGTTTCAAAGAAAATTTAAGTTATTAAATATCAACTTTCAGTATGAAAATACTGAAGTAACACATGTATGTTGCGGTGGTTTAGGTATTCATTCTTTAACTTCTTTGTTGTGAGTCAGCCACTCATCTTGATCACACTGAAGAACCTCATGAGTCTGTTTTGATGTGCTTTTCAATGTTCAGAGTGTTTCTGGGTTGTTTCCAGTCTATTACCGCAGTTCCAAAGGAAAACACCCGGTTTGAACAAGCATGACATTGTTTGAAATCCACCTCCCCCTTCTTTTCTTTCTCTCTCTCACACACTCACACACACACACAGCTGGCTTGTCCACAGTGCCAATAATACAACAGCACAAGCGGTGTCAGCAAAGCCAGGACTAAGCACAGATCATTTAGACTGCATTCAATTTTAGTTGCTTGCTACTGCCATATTTAGATTTTATCTGTGTTAATACAGGCAGGTGGAGAGAATGAAGTTGGCACACACACATGTCAAAATCAAGGCAGAGAGAGAAATAAGACAAGTTACAAGCATGCCATTTTTACTGCGATGTGGTCACCTGTAAGGGGAGGAAATATGGACAACGTATGGGAAAATTGTAGGAGCATAATTATAGCTCTTATAAACAGTCTTGATATATCTTGACATTTAGTGAATTCTAGACTCTGCTAGGTAGATTTTGATACTGTTGGACAAAGCCAAGCCAGCTGTTGTGTCTTGTCACTTCAGCAGAAAATAAGTCCCAAGACTGAGCCCACAGAGTAGGCTCTTAGAGTCTGGCGTGATCTGGTTTGCAAAAATACTGAATGTTCTGCTAGAAAGATAGGAGGTGCATCCAGATGCTTCCTCTGACACTGACTTTCATCACAAAAAATGAGTCATTTCTGTATTATTGTATATTTAGCACAAGTGCACTTTTTGAGCTAAAGCACACTTGCTGTCCAATACAGTGGTCTGATTGGTCAGATCGCTTTATTTGCATCCGGTGTGCAAAGGCCATTAACCTGTGCTAACATTTGCTTTTACCGGTGACTACATGGCTTTGTTTTGTTTTTTAGAAAAAAAAGGGCAGATTAAGAGTACAATACGACAAAAACTGCTCATGTTACTGACCTGTTTTGTTTTTGTTCCCACCCCCCCCCAAAAAAAAAAAAAAAAAATCTTCTTTAACAGATTACCTTTGCCAAGTAAGTCAGCTGACTGGACACACTTTGGAGGTAAATCCTTCACAACACTCAGAACACCATTGTACACAGATGAAAGAAGCCATTATCAACACTGCAGATGGAGCAGTATATAAATAATATGCATGACTAAGTTTGGCCGCGAGGTCTTAAGACATTTGCAGTATTTTGAAATGAGATGTAAGATGTCTTCTCTGCCTTTGTTTATGCTTAAGCGCACAAATCAAATTTTCTCCAGCTGCAGTTCATAAAAAGGAAAAACAAATAAAACTCTGCCAACCTATAATTACAACTCTGGAATCTGATAATCTCCCTTGGCTGACTGATAGGAGTCACGTCTTTCAAATTACATCTAAAACAAAACTTCTCTCTTCACTTGTGGCTGATGGGCATGGAGCCCTTGGATGACTGTAAAGATCCTGGATCAAACTTTCCAGCACATACTCACTAAATTAGTCTATCATTTTTTGATAAGCAAAGCCGTGTATTCAAAGTTAGACTGGGCATTTCCTAGATTTTTATTATTATTTGACATAATTTTAAATATTCATAATGTATATAATATTTATGATGTAAATAACTGGTAATGACATCAGGTTATTCGTCAAACTGCCAACCAGACCATAGTACTAGTTACTTTTGCTTGTTTAATTGTTGAACTTCAGCCTTTAGTGATCAAATGTTTGTTCTGTTATCATGATGTAAACAAATGCCAATCTTGATTTGAAAATAAGAAAAAAAATTCACATTTTCTTACTAAACTGCACACCTGAACTCATTTGTAAAAGGTGTTTGCTATTTTAAGTGCTCTTTATACCACTGCGTGTGAGTGATTAGCAAAGTTAGGAAAAGCAATAGATTATAGAATATAATTTTATACCTAAACCATTACCTGTGCTCATCTTGTGTTTCACACTCTAATAATAATTAACTCCACTAATTAGTCGTGTGTGTGTGTGTGTGTGTGTGTTAATTACATTATTATTACCTGGGCTTCCTCAGGCTCAGCTCCGCTGGATGAGCTTCACACGCTGCGCAGCCAGCTGCTCCTACTGCACAACCAGCTGTTGTACGAGCGCTACAAGAGGGAGCAACACGCCGTCCGCAACCGACGCCTCCTCCGACGCATCATCAATGCCACCGCACTAGAGGAGCAGAACAACGCCATGGCAAGTTTGCAAGTGCTCATTATCACAGATTGAACACTTTCAAACAGTGTTGAAAATGTACAAAAGGTGATGTAGCTATCTTATACACTAGATGTGCACTGATTCAATAGCTTATTTTCATTTGGAACGATAAAAAAAGGGACAAAGCTCATCTAAATTCTTCAGAGACATTCAGTAATCACTGAGGCATTCGGGCATTTCATAATACCAGCTGTCTAATCAGCTGAGGGTCATCTGCATACATACCAATGAAACTGTAACCGAAGTTTTGTTTGCACACAGATTAGTTTCCAACAAATAACAGTTACAAAGAAGTCACAAAGGCTGTTTTGCCTCCAGTAATCAAATGTGTTTGATTACATCCATGTCGCAATCAACCAAAAGAATAACTTTTTACCCCTCTGCCCACTCCACCAGGCAAGCAGCAGGGCAGCATGGACACCAGAGTTTGTGAATTTGGTAACTTGAAAACGAGGCAATGTAGGAACTTCAAATTGATACCACAAGTGCATCTAATAGCAATCTTGGAGTTCGAAGCTCCGTGACCTTGATGTTAGGGTCAGAGTAAAGTTTCTTCTGAATGCATTAACTTGAGAACCAGGCGACATATGTTACCATTGGTGTGTCTACTAGGAGGTTGTATTGAGACGTGTGCCAGTATTTTTGTAAATCATTCAAAAACAGTTCAATCTGAGTTTCTGGTTTAGAAAATTCTGTGCTTATCGTGTGTGTGTGTGCGCGTGTGTGTGCGCGTGTGTGTGTGCGCGTGTGTGTGTAGAAGGACCAGCTGAACCTGCAGAGTGTGGACATCCTATCTCTAAGGGAGAGCTTGCAAGTGGAGCAGCAGCGATACAGGCAGCTGTGGGAGGACCGGGAGACGGTGGTGACCAGGCTGCACAGTCAGATCAGACAGCTGCAGCAGGGTCGAGACGACTACTACACCAAGAACCAGGAGCTCCAGGTACACATGCACGTTCACTCTTATATTATGATGTGCTAACATTTCTATACGGTATACATTAGAGTTTGGTATTCATCTAAATCTGTCCTGCATGTTCAGAGCAAGCTGCAGGAGTATCAGAAGAAGATGGATGAACTGGAAGCTGAGCTTCAAAGGGCCAACAACAAAGTTTGTCACACTGGTCACCTCCTGAATCAGATGACTATCAAGGTAAAGAAGTACAGAGTGTGAGATCATTTCAAACCACAGTCAGAACTTCGGCTTTTGTTGGTGTTTTGATAGTTTGACATTCTACCTTTGTAGCTACATTACTAGTGCGATAACCTCCACCTGGTGGATGATTGGTGGCTTTGCCACTTGTTATAGAAAAAAGGAAGGTGTCTCTATGCTGTACGTGGTGTGATTACAGCACACTGTAACTCCTTCTGTAAGACTTGCAAAATTTAAATTTGGTTTTAGTTCAGGGTTGTGCATCTGTACAAAGGTTCAGGTAGTTAAAAACTGGATGCTTGTCTTTAGGCAGCAGGACTCACAGGTTAACCTTGGGAGACAAATTCTCAGTGCACCAACATGAGAAGGTCGAAGACATTGTGCTCCTTACCAGATTGAAAACTGATTCCTTGACTCAAAAATTGCTGTCTGGTATCTGAGCGGTAGAAGTCACCACGGGTTGAAATGAAAGTTGAGTCAGTTAGAGAGAGAAGTGGTTAACTTTCTAAGCCAGCTTCAAGCCTGTGGTGAGGAATCTAAAAGTAGCAGCTGCACTTAAAGCTGCTGCAGGTGCACCCCCCACAGTCTTTGATTGCCTTTCATATTAAGACTTCCTATACCTTTTGCTATAGGAAGTTCCAATCCAGTGGTATGTGTGCCTGACCTGGTTTTTTTTTTTTAAGTCAAGCTCTGATATCCTTATATCATATCTAATCATTCTCTGTCAGAGCAAGTTCTCAACTTCAGGGACATTAACGTGTCTTTGCCAACAGACCTATATGACCACTGGTGAGACATCACTAACTTCCTAACACAGTCAGGTTGTGTTTTTACTCTATTTTTCTATGTGCTTGCTTCTCCTGTAAATGGAAAAACTGTGCAGTACCATGAGCAGGCTTGCAGACAGCTGGGTCAGACTTGGGGAGCTCCAAAAAAACATGCAGATTGTCCCAGGGCTCGTTGCCTTGGAGATATTGTCTCACCCTCTTTATTTTTGGGTCAGCGACACAGGGGGTCTGAGTGTTTTTTCTGGCTCCTGGGATTGGTCTGAAGTCTGTTTCCCTCCTCTGACCCAGACTGAACCGAAATCCTGATGAGCAGGGAGGCGTCTATTCATTTCAGATCAGACAGCATCCATAGGGTCATATATAAGGTCCTTGTTCACGATATTCAGGTTAAGTACAAGTTGGCAGAGGCAAAAGATGCCTCACCATATTCTGAATTATTCCTTAAATTTCTCACTTATTAGGCAGTCAAGATATTCTTCAAGACCATGGCCATATGGTTTAATATCACGACCTGGGAAGTAATTTCTTAGGACGATTTCACAGAATGGCTGTAAAGTGTGACACATTTAAACAAAGTTGAAATCTTTTGGATTTCTCTGTGTACTGAAATATCACATGACTTTTTGCCGCAACTCATTGGACGTTTATCAGAGTCAGATCATTAAGGACTGCTTTTCTCAAATTCTTTCGAACAGGGTATTTGTAGCATAATTGCTAATTTGCCCTCCATCATCATTGTTTGTCTCATTTGTCCTTCAGCTGAGCAACAGCGAGAGCACCCAGCAGCAAATGAGCTTCCTGAACAAGCAGCTGCTGCTCCTCGGGGAGGCACATAAGCTGTCCATGCAGGAATTACAGCACGCAGACGCCAATAACACAAAGGTACGTGTGTGTTTGCAGGGAACAGCAGAGATGACGTACTGAAGTGAAAATGGACACTAATTGGGTTTGTTGGGTGTGAAACAAAACTCTCCCAGTGAAGCATTTTCAACTTCATGGCAATATGAACTCTGGTGAATGAAGTCACAGGCAGTCAGCTAATCATAATGCTTTGAAACAAAGACATGACTGTGCTTATGTACCACTTACTGCTAATTTGCAGATAACTTACCTTGTAGAATATGACAGCTTTGTAGTAAGGCTCGCAGAAAATCTTAATCTGTATTTTGTTCCCATTTTCATGCATTTTTCTTGTGTTGTGACCCACCACCCAGGAGGCCCAGATGCTGCAGGTGTCTTACGGAAAGGAGGTGGAGACTCTACGGCAGAGTCTGCTGGTTCAGGGTCAGAAACTCGAGGCAGCGCAGCAGAGAGTCGCCGAGCTGGAGACGCTTCTCTCCAAGAAGGAACACCTTATCGCAGAGCAAAAGAAGTTCCTCGAGGACGTAAAATGTCAAGCAAAGTGAGCACCAGGATTCAAACAAAAAGAGAATTTAATGTAACTCTTTTCTGTATAACTTAAAGCAGCATTGTGTAATTTGAAAATTAGCGTTTGTCGTAATCTTTGTGTGAGAAGATGGATCGCTACTTTAGTACGGATCATAAACTAGTTGTGCAAGTAGGCAAGATCATTTTTCCTACAAACAAAACATTTGGCTCCCCCCACAATTTGGTCTCATGTTCTCTCTCCATGTTTGTCTTTTCCTACATTGAACCAGTGTCTTCTCTCTTTTCTTTGAAGGGCTGAGCTGCAGGCCTCAGACAGCAGGTATCAGGCTCAGAGGAGAATCACTCAGCTGCTGCAGACTGAACTCCTGCAGCTCTACAGCAGAGTAGAGATGGAGGCTCCAGCCAGCACCACCTCCTGCTCACCACCAGAGGGCAGAGATGACCCACACATGCCTTGTGACTCCAGGTCAGAGTGGAGTTGTGATGTTACTTTTTGCCATGCAAAAGTAAAGTCAGTGTTTCAGTCCTTGCTTCCTCCAACCTGCATGTCAAAGTATCCTTGAGTAATACACTGAGCCCTGAGTTGCCTCTAATGCATCCATCAGCGTGTGAGTGTGTGACAGCGCTTTTTTTTTTTTTAAAGGCATATAATAAAGCACCTGTAAGAGTGTGTGCAAATCCACCAACACTCAGTTTGGTGAAATCGTATTATTAGTACATTACAAATTATATAATATTCTTTTTAGTGCTAAAACGGCAGAGCTGAAAACTAGAGTCTGACACTTTGGTTCAGACACAAATGGATGGATAGCATAGTATTTCATAGATAACTTCTATTATTGTGCGGATCATAGATGGTTCATAGGCTTTTTAACATTGCAAATCTTTAGTTGTAAGGGGAAAAAAATGTCAGTTGTCTAATTTATTCATAAATAACCTGGAGGAGGGAAAAAATGGAAAATGTATGTTTCACTGTTTCTTTTCATTTAAAAAAAAAAAAAAAGAACTTCAGCTATTTGGTCCACTCTGAAATAATGTTTTTTCTCCCCACCACAGTGGCATCGTGCCAGATGGACCAAGTAACATTCACAACAACGAGGACACAGACAGCAGACCACCACATGACTCCCCTCATGGCAATGGCAGCACTTTATCGCCAGGGCAACCAAAGGCGAGCAACTCTTCCAAGTCAACAGCAAACTCCATCAACGGCAGTCAGGAACTTGCCCCACCCCTGCTGGTGGAGCTCTCCCTGTCCTGCCCCCACGCCAGCCTGCTCACTCCCCTGGCCGCCTCAGACACACCACTCACCGTGGGCTCCTACCCCAGTGCCAAGAGCTTCCTGGGCATGAGGGCACGTGAGCTGTTCCGCAACAAGAGTGAGAGCCAGTGTGATGAGGACCAGCCACCTCCTCGCCTCGCTGGCCTCGCCCACGGCCTGAAGACTGAGCTGTGCGTGGAGTCGATAAGCCCAAGTTATATTGCCCCAGTCAGCCCCGCACCTTCGCCCATCCCTCCCCCTCCCCCTGTTACTCCTCTCACTGTGCCCACCAAGGAGCCCGCCTGTGAGCCGAAGCAGCAGAGGGCTTCCAGGCAGGAAAGTCTCTGCAGAAAGACAGGGGCGGGGCCTGGTGGTGGGAGGGTACAGGTAGGGTCAAGTCGCCCCCGGCAGCAGCAGCTTAAGATCATGGACTATAACGAGACCCATCATGAGCACAGTTAGGGACATAGGACTGAGCCGGTATGAAGGGAGACTGAAATTTAATGACGGAGAAGAGCTACAAAATCGACAAGAGGAACATGTCAGCAATTCAGTGTTATTTGTCCCATTCCCTAAGTGTCACTCTGGGTGGACAACAGGATTTTCACCCCAAGTTCTTCTACTTATGATTGATTTTGGGGGGTTTTTTTGTTTGTGTTTTTTTCATAATGCTTTATTTCCCTGAAGAATTTTGATAATGTGATACAAGCAATGTCAGCATGTTACCAGTGAGCACGCTACGCTTGACAAAACAAAGGTGCTGAAAGCTTCACTGACAGGAAGCTGATAACAGTGATAAAGAATCATGAAGCTCCCTACACAGGACACCTTGACTATTTACTTTTTAGAAAGTCAGTTCACCTAAATTGGAGCTACTTTCTATTGTGGTGGTGTGGCTATCCACAGTAACAGACGGTTTGTTGTTGAAATATTTAGAGATCATGTCTAAAAGCTGTGAGCAAAATTCCACTCATCACTATTGCATAAGCTGAGAAGGCAGAAACTGTCTCTTTGACTGTAACTGAAGGCACAAGTCAGAAAACCTGAATTTTGGGTAAACTGACAGCTTACTCACTTTTTTTTTTCTTCTTGTTTTTGTTTGAAACATTTTCTTTTTTTCCTATTTAAATGGTAGCAATTCTAAAAAAAAGAAAACACTGTTTATTTTTCATCAGTTATCACTTCTAATCAAAGTTCGAATATAAGTTCGCTTGAGTTTTTGGTTTGTTCTAGTGACATTTTGAACCCACACTTTATTGTTCCTGTGTTTAAGCAGAACATTTCCGACAAACCTTTACGTTTTTGTTAAAAGGAAAATTGGTTTTGCATCCAAATGTTTAAGTGTAGGTGCTGCGGACACACAAAAATGATTATTTCCACAAAAAAGGAAAGTGAGTGAATGAGATTTGGAAACTGGTAACATTTTTATGAATTTTTATAAATGCTACATTTTCTACACCCCCTGCCCCCCCCCCCCCCCTTTTTTTTTTTTTTTTTTTTTTTTTTTTTAAATTTTGGGGTACATGAACTAAAATTGAATCAGACCTGACAGGGTTGCACGACCCAGGTTTTATCACAACATTCAGTTCAATACGATTATTTTGAAAGTGCCAAGCAATATATTTGCATTCTGGCTGACCTCAGTCATCTCTAAACATAAGTGTTGTTTCTCAACTTGTTCACTACGCTTGAAAACAGACATATTCTGTCCGATGGGTTTTCCTTTCTGCAGGTCTGATAAACATGGAGTAACCTGTTCCCCTTTTGGAAGTATTAGAAGTAAACTCTGGCTGTGGAAGTCCATCAAAATCCTGTTGTCCACCGGGAACTCCTGCTGTTTTTTCCTTCTGCCTCGCTATCTAAAGCATGTTCAACAATCCACTTTAAATGCCAACCATAGTATCTACAGCAAACCAAGACAGAAGAAACCAAGACAGAAGGTACAATCAGCACAAACTGAAGGAAGAAATCAGGACTCTCACCGGAGCTGGAGAATCTGGGACAAAATGGCAAAAAAGGAAGTTCGTAAAGCAGTGGCTTGTGTTTAACTGTGAACAATAAAGATCGTCTTCAATGTTTTGCACTACAGTTCTGAGTTTTCCTCGTTTTTTTTTTTTGTTTTTTTTTCTGGTCATTGTGAGTTTAATCTTTGGACAAAACCAAATGGGTTAATATTTTACTTTCAGCTCTGACTGAATTTTAGTTTCTTGATCTTCATTGACAATATTATTAATTTAGGAAGTCACCTCCCAGTCGAATTGAAGTAGACAAATAAGCTTACTCTCCTCAGTTAAGCTACTAGAAATTTAAAGTTCAAGTTCTTTAAATTTGGACTTAATAAATTTAAAATTGAGTAAGTTGAAAAGTTATCTGAAATGGTTAACTTACTCAGAATCAGTATTATAATAGTTAACGTAAACTTAAAAACTAGAACTAGATGGAAAAAAAAAAACTAAGACAAATGACATTGTGAATTTGTAAAACTAAAATAAAAATGTAGGAGATATCCTTGGTTTGATTATGTGTTAATTTGGTTAAAAAACAACAACAAAAAAGGTATCAATTTGCTTAATGGGTTAGGGGGACATGTTTATTCAGACTTTGAACTGCTCCAAGTCTAAGTCATTGCTTTTATAAAATTCCACGTTTTAATTGTAATACCTGTACAGGTTTTTTATTCTTACCTCTGACATATGTCCCCCATACAACAATAATTAAAAACACTTAAAAACAAACAAACAAACAAAAAAAACAGATGAAATTGAAATGAGAAAATTCCAAAAAGTCAAAATAACTCGGAATTTAAAAATTTCAAGATACTCAGTGTCAGCAGAAACAAGCTTCCATAAATGGCAGTTAAAGTTTAGTTGATAATATGGCAAGGATAAGATTAGATTAGCTTAGTTAAGCTAAAATTGCTAGCAGGGAGGGAAAGGGGTTTGTCCAGACTAAAGGTAAGTCCACCTACTATAAACTCTTTTAAGGATTAATGAGGAGTAAATGGGGGTAAATGTCCTTAATGTCACGTGGGAATGTTTTACGGCTAACTAGTTAAATAGTAAGCCTCAAAGTTACTAGCCTGGGCAATTATAGCAAATAGGCCTACTATGTAAAAGTATTTTCTAGTGCGTCCACAAATTGACTAGTTAGGACTTTTGGGCCCAGCTTTACCTAGTATGGCTTTTATTCCAACTATTTGGACAAATACCCCAACAAAAATCCTAAACTACCGGAGAAAAGCACGACATCGAGCTAATGCTCCCTGGCTCTGTCGCATTATTTAATAGATATAAACAACATAGCTAGTAGCAATGAGGTGACTTTTATGGAAGAGGATCAGGGCCAAAATCTCTTTAATGTCAGAATTCTGACTTTTTTTTTCTCAGAATGTCAGATTTTTCATAATTATGAAATTAGAGTCAGAATTCTAAAAAAACAACAACAAAAAAACAGAGACTCCCACTCCTCCCGCCCCATGCAAATATCACTTCATCCAGTTTCAGACAAGTTAAAAGAAAATCTTCATCTTTTACATACCAGCATCTTAACCAAAACAAAGGTTTAAGTTCTTTAAACCTAGAGTTGTTTTTTTTTTTATTACGTTTGTTTGTTACGAACTTGTATGTCCGTGTGTTTGTTTGTGCAAGTGCTGTGTTTTTGTCTATGTTAATTTAGCTGTGCCAGGTCCCTGTTCCGATTGGTGCGTGGACTTACTGCCCCGGCGTGATTGGATCCAGCTGGAGGACCCGCCCAATAAAAGGCGGCTGGAGTGCTACAGCGGGAGAGGTCCTCGCATTTCTCCTCATCACCCAGCAGTAGTCCTGTGGTAGCCGCTGGCTGCAGTATACGTGCGAGAATTGTAGAAGTGGAGTGGGTAGGGGTGAGCTGCCGTTTATTTTGATCACCCGTTTTCTCCTGTTTTTGAGTTGGTTAAGGAGGTCAGACTCTGTCTTTATTTTTGACTTTATTTTGGTGAGGTCAGGGGTGCGGGATTTGTGTAGGTTTGTTTTGTTTATTGTTTTGGCCTTGGCTCACCCTGAAGTGTTGACACTCCCGTTTTGGTTCTCTTTATTCACCTTGTAAATAAATCACTTCACATCTAACGGATTTGTTGCGTGTGACTGCTTGGGTCTTGGGGAGGGAAGCGAGTGCCTCGCTCATGTTATGGCCTGGCCCTAGACGGGTCGTAACATGAATTGGGGGCTCGTCCTCTGCCTTTTTCTGTGGGTTTTTGCGTGTGTTTGGTCTGTTGGCGGTTTTCTTGGGTGTGGGGGTGGTAGGTGTGTGGAATTATGGAGTTTTCTTTGGATGATTTTGTTACTTCGCCTTCGTGGGATAGAATTGTGAAGTGCAGGAAAGCGGATTTGCTTATCATTGCTAGTTGTTATGACGTTCAAGTGTCCTATGGTGCCCGCAAAGCGGTGGTTAGGGACGCTTTGTGTGCAGAGTTGGTGGAGCGAGGCGTTCTTCCTGCCCCGCAGGCAGCTGTAGAGCAGCCTGATGGCGGGGGTGTGAAGGTGGCTCCGGAGGCTGAGCCGGGGTCGGATGCCAAAGGGCCTGTTAACGTGCTACCAGCCGAGGCGGACTCTGATGCGGCTGAGGCGGGCTCTGACACAGCCGAGGCGGACCCTGATGCTGCTGGGGCGAAGCCTGAAGCAGCTGAGTCTGGTACGGCCGGGGAACCCCTGGCGGGGAGGGTCTACGGAAGATCTCCGTTTGACCCTCCGTATTAGGGAGGTGGAAGCCCGTGCTAAAGAGCTTGAGGTACAAGCAATGCACCTCCGTGTCAGAGCTTTGGAGCTGGAGCGAAAGCCCTCCACATCTGCCTCTAGTCATCCTAGTACGTCCACCGCGGTCCCGACAGGTTTTGACATCACCAAACACGTTAAACTGGTTCCCCCGTTTCGTGAGGCCGAAGTGGATTCCTATTTTAACGCTTTTGAGCGTATAGCGGCCGCGTTAAGTTGGCCGAAGGAATTTTGGCCGCTGCTGTTACAATGCAAATTGGTTGGCAAAGCCCAGGAGGTGTGTACCAGTTTATCGATTGAAGATAGCCTGGATTATGACGTCATGAAGAAGACTGTGTTGCAGGCATATGAGCTCGTCCCAGAAGCCTACCGTCAAAAATTTAGGAAGTGTGAAAAAACCGCCAATCAGACATTTGTGGAGTTTGCCCGTGAGAAAAGTCGCCTGTTTGAACGATGGTTGCAGGCCAGTAAAGCACAGGATTTCGAGGGGCTGAAAGAGCTTCTTTTGTTAGAGGAATTCAAAAAATGTTTGCCGGACCAAGTAGTTATTTATCTGAATGAGCAAAAGGTGCCCTCACTTGCTAAAGCGGCAGTGATGGCTGATGAGTTTACTCTCACCCACAAAACTATATTTTCAGCCGCTGTCTCACAGAATATTAGGGTGGGACAGGAAAGGAAGATAAAGTCACCAAAGATAGGACTGAAAGATAGACAGGAGGATGGTGTTAATCGCGACTGTTTTTATTGTCGCGGACCCGGACATCTAATCGCTGTCTGTCCTGCGCTCCGGAGGAAAGAGCAGCGCAAAGGCTCTAGAAATCCAGCGGGCGTAGGTCTCATCAAAGTTGTCCCTTTGCCTAAATCGCATTCCACTCTCACCCGTGATTTGCACCATGTGGATGCAGAAATAGAGCCACGTTTTAAACCGTTCATCACGAAAGGCTTTGTTTCTGTGACGGGAGAAGAGGGGGACAAAGTGCCTGTTACTATTCTTCGGGACACAGGTGCGCATCAGTCGTTTATGTTGGATAGTGTACTGCCATTGTCAGATAAAACTGCTTGTGATTCAGATGTGTTGGTTTGGGGAATTAAGATGAGCGTTCTTCGGGCGCCGTTACACAAAGTCCATTTACATTCGCCCGTGAAAACGGGGCATGTCAAAGTTGCGGTGAGTTCCCAGTTGCCGATTAAAGGGGTTTCGTTTATTTTAGGAAATGACTTGGCTGGTGGAACAGTTTTCCCACCGCCTGAAGTGGTGGAAACGCCTATTTCTTCTGTCACTGATGTTGCCGCCCCTTTATCAAGTGTGTTTCCTGTTTGTGCTATTACTCGTGCGCAATCGCGCAAATTTGATGATGTTGTGGATGTTGCTGACACGTTTATGGCGACGCTAGACGAAAGAAAATCTCCCAGCCGTGAGAGTGGCAGAATAGCAAGCGGAAATGATGTGACGAAACTGATGCCAGAGCTGGATGAGAAATTGAATAGGGATGCATTGATAACCGCTCAGCAGAATGACTCATCACTGGCTCCCTGTTTTCTATCTGCAGCTAAGAGTGCAGGAAGTGAATCACCCACTTCTTATTTTTTGCAAGATGGAGTTCTTATGAGGAGGTGGTCCTCTGACCGGTGTGGTTTGTCTGGTGCTACGCAGGTGGTGGTGCCGAAGCCACATCGAGGGCAGGTGCTTAGCTTAGCGCATGATGCCAGCATGGCTGGACATCTTGGGGTGAACAAAACATATCATCGGGTGTTGCGCAACTTCTTTTGGCCAGGGTTGAAAGCTGATGTGGTGGCATATTGCCGTACCTGTACCACATGTCAGATGGCGGGGAAACCTAACAGACCCATTCCACCTGCTCCGTTACATCCTATTCCAGTAATAGGTGAGCCGTTTGAAAAAGTAATATTGGATTGTGTGGGTCCCCTGCCAAAAACCAAATCCGGACACCAATACATACTTACAATAATGTGTTCAGCAACAAGGTACCCAGAGGCGATTCCACTACGCACGCTGAAAGCAAAACCGGTGATAAAGGCACTACTTAAGTTTTTCTCTACTTTCGGGCTTCCGAAGGTTATTCAAACAGACCAAGGAACGAATTTTACTTCAAAAGTGTTTGCACAGGTTGTGGAGGAGTTGCACATAAAACATGTAAAATCCAGTCCATACCACCCAGAAAGTCAAGGTGCTCTGGAGAGATTCCATCAAACCCTCAAAGCTATGCTGCGCAAGTTCTGCGCGGGGTCGGATAGAGAATGGGATGAGGGTCTGCCGTTATTGTTGTTTGCAGTCAGAGAAACCACTCAGGAATCCTTGGGATTCAGTCCGATGGATCTGGTGTTTGGACACGTGGTCCGCGGTCCCCTCCGCCTTCTGAAGGAGAGGTGGTTGTCAGAAACTTCTGAAACTCAGCATAATGTTCTGGATTATGTTAGCGGACTTCGGGAAAAGCTTCACCTTGCATGTCAGTTAGCTCGAGAGAATCTGTCCCATACGCAAGCTAAAATGAAAACTCGCTATGATAAAAAAGCTGTTTGCAGAAGTTTTCAGCCGGGAGAGAAAGTGTTGGTGTTGTTGCCTGTGGTAGGGTCCAGCTTATCAGCTCAGTTCGCTGGCCCATATGTGGTGGAACAAAAACTCAGTGACAACAATTATGTGATCCAGACCCCAGACCGCCGGAGAAAGTCTAGGGTTTGTCATATTAATCTGTTAAAATCGTTTCACTCGAGGAGTCCTTCGGGTGCGCCGTCTCCAGTGTGCGCCGCTAGTACTGTTTCTCCCTATGAACCCTCTGATGACGGGCTACTCCAGAAAAGTGAAGCGCTGGGTAGCGGCCGGTTGAAAAATTCGGAGATCTTAAATGATTTAGACACATATTTAGTCCACCTGTCTGAACCCGCTCGAGCTGACATCACTGATCTGATAGAAAAGAACTTATCACTTTTTTCTGATCACCCTCGTCAAACTGCGGTCCTGTGCCACGATATTGATGTGGAAGGACATAAACCGATTAAGCAACATGCTTACCGAGTGAACCCAGTGAAAAGGGCGATAATGCAGAAGGAAGTTGACTATCTCTTAGAACACGGTTTAGCCTTTCCGAGCGCCAGCGCATGGAGTTCGCCGTGTGTGCTAGTACCAAAATCTGACAACACTCCTCGGTTTTGTAATGATTACAGGAAGGTTAACGCTGTTACCAAACCTGATTCATTTCCTCTTCCTAGAATGGAGGATTGTATTGATAGAGTGGGATCGGCATCGTTTGTAACCAAACTTGATTTGTTAAAAGGTTACTGGCAAGTACCTTTAACTCCCCGAGCCTCTGAAATATCTGCTTTTGTTACACCGGACCATTTTCTCCAGTACACGGTTATGCCGTTTGGGTTGCGTAATGCACCCGCTACTTTCCAGCGCCTTATGGCCAAAGTACTGGCGGGCGTGAATAACTGCGATGCCTACCTGGACGATGTTGTCATTTACTCATCCACCTGGTCTGACCACTTACAAACACTCTCTCTCGTTTTCAGCCGTTTTCAGGAGGCCTCGCTTACGTTGAACCTAGCCAAATGTGAATTTGGCAGAGCCACCATCACATATCTGGGAAAACAGGTGGGTCAGGGACAGATACTGCCGGTGACCGCGAAAATACAGGCGATCGTTGAGTTTCCAGTCCCACAAACGAGAAGGGCGCTGCGCCGATTTCTGGGAATGTGTGGTTATTATAGAGGGTTTTGTAAGAACTTTGCCACTGTCGTCGTTCCTCTCACCGATTTGATCAGTCCGAAGAAGCCTTTTGTGTGGACGCCTGTTTGTCAGACTGCTTTCGAGTCTGCGAAAGCATTACTGTGCAGTTCCCCTGTTCTTACGGCCCCGAATTTCATGTCCCCTTTCAAGCTCGAGGTTGACGCTAGTGCGGTTGGTGCAGGAGCTGTCCTTATGCAGGAAGACCATTGCGGCGTGTATCGCCCAATTTGTTACTTTTCAAAAAAATTCAACAAACATCAGATGAACTACAGTACCATTGAAAAGGAAGCCCTTGCCTTGTTGTTAGCCCTACAGCATTTCGAGGTGTATATCGGATCCAGCTCTATCCCTGTTCAAGTGTTCACTGACCATAACCCATTGGTATTTCTCTCCCAGATGCAAAACTCAAATCAGAGACTTATGCGTTGGTCCCTTCTTTTGCAAGACTTCAACCTGCAGATCAAGCATAAGAAAGGGACGGAAAATGTCATCGCGGACGCCCTGTCGAGAGCAATTTTGTAGTTCAGGAATTAAACAATAGGAGGATTGTTTAAATCTTATGGAAGGGGGTGTTACGAACTTGTATGTCCGTGTGTTTGTTTGTGCAAGTGCTGTGTTTTTGTCTATGTTAATTTAGCTGTGCCAGGTCCCTGTTCCGATTGGTGCGTGGACTTACTGCCCCGGCGTGATTGGATCCAGCTGGAGGACCCGCCCAATAAAAGGCGGCTGGAGTGCTACAGCGGGAGAGGTCCTCGCATTTCTCCTCATCACCCAGCAGTAGTCCTGTGGTAGCCGCTGGCTGCAGTATACGTGCGAGAATTGTAGAAGTGGAGTGGGTAGGGGTGAGCTGCCGTTTATTTTGATCACCCGTTTTCTCCTGTTTTTGAGTTGGTTAAGGAGGTCAGACTCTGTCTTTATTTTTGACTTTATTTTGGTGAGGTCAGGGGTGCGGGATTTGTGTAGGTTTGTTTTGTTTATTGTTTTGGCCTTGGCTCACCCTGAAGTGTTGACACTCCCGTTTTGGTTCTCTTTATTCACCTTGTAAATAAATCACTTCACATCTAACGGATTTGTTGCGTGTGACTGCTTGGGTCTTGGGGAGGGAAGCGAGTGCCTCGCTCATGTTATGGCCTGGCCCTAGACGGGTCGTAACAGTCAGCAGAAACAAGCTTCCATAAATGGCAGTTAAAGTTTAGTTGATAATATGGCAAGGATAAGATTAGATTAGCTTAGTTAAGCTAAAATTGCTAGCAGGGAGGGAAAGGGGTTTGTCCAGACTAAAGGTAAGTCCACCTACTATAAACTCTTTTAAGGATTAATGAGGAGTAAATGGGGGTTAAATGTCCTTAATGTCACGTGGGAATGTTTTACGGCTAACTAGTTAAATAGTAAGCCTCAAAGTTACTAGCCTGGGCAATTATAGCAAATAGGCCTACTATGTAAAAGTATTTTCTAGTGCGTCCACAAATTGACTAGTTAGGACTTTTGGGCCCAGCTTTACCTAGTATGGCTTTTATTCCAACTATTTGGACAAATACCCCAACAAAAATCCTAAACTACCGGAGAAAAGCACGACATCGAGCTAATGCTCCCTGGCTCTGTCGCATTATTTAATAGATATAAACAACATAGCTAGTAGCAATGAGGTGACTTTTATGGAAGAGGATCAGGGCCAAAATCTCTTTAATGTCAGAATTCTGACTTTTTTTTCTCAGAATGTCAGATTTTTCATAATTATGAAATTAGAGTCAGAATTCTAAAAAAACAACAACAAAAAAACAGAGACTCCCACTCCTCCCGCCCCATGCAAATATCACTTCATCCAGTTTCAGACAAGTTAAAAGAAAATCTTCATCTTTTACATACCAGCATCTTAACCAAAACAAAGGTTTAAGTTCTTTAAACCTAGAGTTGTTTTTTTTTTTTACTTACGTGATAGTATTTTCATCTAGTTTTCTCAGCATCATTAACAACTGCTCGAACTATCAGTGCTGCTTTGCCTTTTTTTTTTTTTTTTGAAGATTTCAAGCGTGTATTACATGATTAAAAGGTTTTTGTATTGCCCTTTGCTTTGTTTTTGTGTTTAAGTTACATACAAAACAACAAAAATCTAGACAATAAGTAGTAGAATTTTTATATAAAAACGTGAGGGGGGTGGACAACTAAAAAATGAAACAAAAGTAAAAGCTCTGCAGTCAGAAGAAATTACACAATGTACAGTAAAGACATTTTTAAGAACCTTGTGTATCATCTGTACCCGACCCCATTAGATTTTGTTTAATACCTTAAAAAATACAGCTTTTCCTAGCTGTTTGACATTTAAGAAGAACACTTGTTCTGCATTTTCCCAAATGATGAGTACATTTCTGAGATCAGTGTTTTATGGTTGTTGTTTTTCCACGGCCCTCTCTTTTTTTATTTATTTACTTGTACTTGTACTGTTGTGTGTGTTGTGTTGCTTCCACTAGAGGACACTGTTCCTCCATAAACAGACGCCAGACTCTGCAGCCATGTTAGGATCAACCATAGTCTTTGGGATCAACAGGTAAGGCAGCCTGGTAAATACGTTGTTATGCAGGCAATCACCGTAGATGTTTTAGATCCTTAGGCTGTTAATGGTGCTGTTAAAGTGTGTGTATAAACATAAAAATATGTGTATATTTATTTATATAAAAGTATTGATAATATTGCCAATGACTCTTCACATTAATTATTTTCTTTAATACTTCTACCATCATCTACTGTCTATAAATACTGCATACAGAAAACTAGACACAATGATTTACTGATTAATAAATACAATTGAGTTTTTACTAATACAAAAATGAATAGGTTTTTTGTCATTTTGCGTTGTATTTTTTCTGCTTATGGATTGCATGTTTATGTATGTGACTTTGCATGTTGCATCAGTTCCCAGTTCTCTGGGCCTGACTGCTGACTCTCATCCTGCTTCAGAGAATTTTTTTTTTTTTCTGAATACAACCGACCAAGTATGATTAGTTTATCAAACGTGTGCATATGTATTCCACGAGAGAGAGCCCTAAAAAAAAAGAAGAAGGGGGGGAAAAAGTGATATGATTAATTTACCAGCATTCCGCAGGGTCAAGGAAATTGATGCAGGATAATTGGGCACATAGGGAATCCTTGGCAATTTGTGCTTTCAGACTCTACTTGAGAAATTAGATGTCAGTGCAAATGTGAAATTGCTCCTCAATGTTCTCAAAGATTCCATGAAAATTTAAATATAAATCTTAAGTATTTCCAGCAAAGGGATTCTTCCTTTTCTTTTCTTTTCTTTTTTTTTTTTTTTTGGTGCAAACTTGAAATGAAGCCCTGTGAAAATGATCTGAATGAAGTGAAAGTGTATGAGAGGGGAAAAAGACATCGAAGCTTGTGTAAAGTTTGGGGCTGCACTCCGAGGAAGATGTCAGGGCTGTTGCTCTCAGTAAAATCCTCATGCAAGAATTCATTAGATTCTTTCTGACAGGAAGTTTGAATTCATCTGAAGACGTGTAATTATAATATTCAAGATATGTACACCTATAATGTAGAATATAACTCAGATGGTGCAGTATAGCCTACTTTTTTCCCTTTGGGCTGTCAGCTTGGAAGCTACAATATACCAGTGTATGACGTGTGTTTGCATGAAGGGGAATAACTTACACCGGCGTGAATAGCTGATGTAAAACAGTTCAATTCCAAGGCTGTTGATTGACAACGTTGTCATTGGTGTTTTAATTGGAAATAAATGAGAAAACTCTTATTCTGAAAAACACCCAGACTCCTATAATTTCAGTTTCTTTTTGTTGTTGTTGTTGTTTTGTAGTGGTTATCAATGAGATTTAGCGCCAGTTACAAGGAACGCTGAAAATTGTTAAATCATAATCAGCATCATCTGCATCATCATTACAGAATTTGATCAAAACTTGCGGGAGATTTGATGTTTGTATGCAAGATCAAGATAAACTGATTGCTCCAAACTCCTAGTTATATTTAAATGTTAGTGTTTATTCCTTGTGGACATACAGTGCAAAAGAAAATGCTAAACAAGAATATTTTTGGTAAGCATACTACATACTGACACTCTGAAAAACGCCTTCATTTGTCCTCATTAAAAGCTTAAAAGTCCATGAATAAATAATCATTAAAGAGGATACTCCCGCCCTCCTTTTTTCTTTTTTTATCTTTGGCCTTATGCAAAATACACTCACTGACTAAATAAATATGCTCCATAAAGACTGTTTAGAAGTGTGCCCTCCTCCCCCCACCGCTTCCACATTTAGAAGGCTGACATGCACCTAAAGATCAGATCCTACATTGGCTGTTGGTTTTGGAGGGAAAAATTGGACCTCCGAGAGTCAACTTAATGCAATTAAGTGAGGATGATGAGTCTTTCTCTCTCTCCCTCTCTTTTTCTGTGCTGCTTGAATTGGTAAGCAAGGCGGAATCAAAACTTAAAGGCAAGAAGAAAAGAAAAGAGCCGGAGATGAGCGTGCACAGACCGGTCCCAGCGGTTTAATTATTTTAATTATCTCTCCTCTTTCAGCTTTCCTAAAAAAGAGGCCATTAAAGGATGCCCGTTTGGGTTAATCTGATTAAAAAAACAAGATGGAGGGAGAGATGAAAGGCAGCAGATGTCAGTGCTAATCAGGGGAGTTAAAACTACTATTTGTGAACTGGGACGGTTGTTAAAGTGGGTAGAAAGTGCGTGCAGCGTGAGTGTTTTTTTAAATGCGCTTTTCCTCACTTCAAAACACCTCCTTCCTGCAGCCTCTGTTGATAAACTTCCCTCTTATGCATCTTCTCAAACTAACGCCATGTTTAATTCTCCGCCGTGTTCTGTAACTGTGTTGGCAGCAGGTCAGGCGAGCACAGTGATGATGGGAGAGAAGTAATAAAAGTTTAAGTTGAGTCCCCAACGGTATGGTTTAGTTTTCATAAAGGGAGGATGGCACTGGAGGAAGGGATAAAAGCAGTATTAGAAATTAGCAAATTTAGAGTGAGAGTTTCTTTTTTGCCTTTACTTGGTAAGATTCTACAGAAAGTTGGCCATTAAGGTATGGGAGTATCGATCTGCCAGTTTCTTTGGTTTTATTCTGAAATGTGAAATGCTTCATACTAAAGATTTTCTTTGCCAAGTTTAAATTTTCTCAGCATCCAAGGGTTTAAGGGCGTCTTGGAGACCAGAAAGTATAAAATGTCTGCACATCTTCTTTTAATTGTATATTGATCTTAAAGTTTCTATCTTCAGCACTGGAAACACATTGGTTTCATTTTCACTGTACTAACAGATTTTTTTTTGGTGTGTGTATGCGTGTGCTTTATGAAAAAAGAAATTTTTCTCACGAAAACATCAATATTTCTGTCAACATATTAGCTTTTGATCGACAGAATGTTTATTGCACTGTAATACGTAATATTGCACAGACTTTATGTCACTCAGCAGGCCAAATGCAACGCTGTCAACTTTCATAATGCAAGGAGTTGTTAAAGTTCCTCTGACTGCAGAGCTTGACATTTGTTCAGGCAGGAATGAGCACAAAACAAGCACAGGTGTTGAGCCACAGCATGGCGAGAGAGGAGGGGAAAGGAGAGGGAGGAAAAAAAACAAAAAAAACAAAGATCTACTTTCAAACTAAATCAAGCAGAAGGAATGTCCTGAGTGTGTACAGAGATGGACGGGAGCCCATGCAATATTAAAGCGCCGTGTCTGGCAATGCCAACCGTGCCACTCCTCTCCGCGGCTCCCACCCTCCCGGCTTCCCGGCCATCGGCTCTTCCCTCAAGGTGACACTTCAAAGCGGGCACGCAGACGTGGCAGGCCTGGCTGTCGGCATGAAGCCAGCCCCCCAACCCCCACCCCTCATCCGCCACCTTCCTCCTCTTTCTCTCCCGCCTACCACCTATTCTAGCCCCCGTCTACTCCCCTCCACCACCGCCACCACCACCTCAAAGACACAGCTCCTTCCCCTGCTGGGCCAGGTCAGCGCCAAGATCCACACCGCTCGCCGCCTCGGGAGCCGCTGTCAAAAAACTCTTCTCCACGAGCTTAATTAATAACGGGCCATTCCTAATGCAAACCCTCTGAATCTGCAGCCTGTTTCCTTCCGATCCGATTGGTGAGCTCTGAGGCCTCGACAGAAGGCAGACAAGCAGAGGAGGGCTGGTTGGGGATGCATCCAAATCATTTGAATTTCGATGATTGAGATTCACATGCATTATTCTCCGTGCTTTATAACCTATTTTCTGTGTTGTACAGTGTGCCTGCCTGCCCACCCGCCCGTCTGTCTGGGTGTTTTTTAAAGATGTCTCTCTTCTGCAGATGATTGGAGACATTCGAACCAAAGAATATGGGGCTGCTCTCCTCAGCCTGTCTGGGAGGTGGGGTAGGAGAAAACCTAAATGTCCACACATACACGCACACAGGCTGCATCAGCTGGGTCCAAGGCCTGTAATCACCGCTCAGACCTGAAGGGAGAATTTTACCGAGAGCGCCGTGATCGATATTTGCCAATCCGCCTGCCCGTATCAACCTCAAATAAAAGCAGAGAGCAGGAGACAAGGCAGCACAGGCAGGTCGTGGGGAGGTCTGCGGCACTCTGGTTTGATGTCTGTGAAAGCGCTCATCAGTGTGTGGAACCGGCCTCATCTTGGCACGCCGGGTCACCTGCCGCCTCACCCTTAGCAGCTCACGGCTGATTGTCTCACTGTCGGAGCGAGTGGGGTTGTTGTTTTCCAAGGTGAGAGGACGGATCTTTTCCAGCAAGCTGGGCTTTGTTTTTTTTTTCCCCTCCTCTTTTTTTTAATAGGGCCCCAGCTATGGCACCTCGCAGGCCTGCTCTGGCCGACATGCTGATGATGAGGAGGGGAACTCGTCCAGACCCGCTCCTTTTCCTCCTCCTCCTCTGCCTCGTCCTGCCAGTCCTGAGCTCATGTTGTTACTGTATTTTCATTCGCCACATGTGGTCCTCTGCCTTGTCCGTTGCATTCTTGATGGGCAGAGTGGGGGTACAAAAAAAGAGCAGGCTAAACAACCATGTGAGCCTCGAGAAGCTGTGGTTAAATGGTACACAGCTCAGAAACATAAGGTCTGTAAGTACGAGTTCAGTCACAAGAGCATTGCGGCATTTAGGGCAAGGAGCTGGTTGTGTTAGCTGACACACTGATATAATTAGGTCGTAATAAATAAGAAAGGCAACGGGGAGTGAGGGCGTGCCTCAACAGTGGCCATTAGAGAAACCACATGGGTTGCTTTTTAAGAAAAAAGTCACCTGTCTACCTGGAAATACGCACACTTTCTCTTCTTCCCGCTTGGTCTCGCACACATTTGCTCAGTGTCCTACTTGCAGAGTCCTTAAGAGTGTTGTTCCAAACCCCAGAAGCCCTGGCCCTTTAAGTGAGCTAACTGGGATGGTTGTAGGCTCAAACCAACCTTAATTAGTACACTTACTGCACAGCGAGGGCAGGTATGAACTCGAGCCTCTGCACTGCAGTTTCCCTCAGATTAAGCCTCTTTTAGACGAGGCTGTAACCTCCCACAATGACTCAGTAATTAACTTCATTAGCTTCCCATTCTCTTTTTGGTTTGGCAAAGTGGGTTAGGCTTAGTTTTGGCCTCTGTTGAGATAATAGTCTTAGAAATCAGTTAATCTTGTCCGTCTGTGTTCTATCTCCTCTATCTCCACCGGAGTTGCTGTATTTCACGAGTGTTACCTGCTGTTCATCTCAGAGACACGCACGTGCACAAGCGGGTTGTAATGACTCAGGCATCGGGTTTTAATAAGCAGAGCTTTACCCGTAGATCCTTCTGTGATTTGCATCCATGTCGGACACGAGGCGTAAAGCGAGGCTGATTGATTCATGGCTCGTCCTATATTGGAGCGAGAGAGAGGGAGAGAGAGATAGAGGAAGGCCGTAGATTTATTATCAAGCTCAGCGACAAAGGGAGGAAGAGAGTGCGCATATGTTAATCCGCTGGGTGAACGATGATCAAAGACTGGAACAAGCTGAGCCCTGCTGATCGCCTCGGGGCAAACGATGCTCTCCAAGCAGCTGGGAAAGTGTGAAGACGAGGAGTAAACAGATAGTTAGAAAAATCAATAGCTGAGGTTTTGGGCCATGGCTCGGTGTGAAGGTCAAAGTAGGCTGGTGTCCGCTGTGCGTGAAGGGAAGTCTAGAAACCAGGAGCGCTTTTAGGCCAATTTACAAGCAGTGATGTGTTTACAGCTGAGTTGTTTCCAGGAATGGAGTTGAATTTGAGGTTACGGCCGCTCTGGTCATCTGAGTTTTATATATATATATAAAACGCCATGGAAAAAAAAAAAATCTGATTTCTGGTTGATTCTTAAGGATTCAGTTCATGAGCAGTGGCATGGGTGTGTGTGCGGAATATGAGGACTTCACATCAGCTCATTTGGGCTTCAAAGGAAGCAGGATTTTCTTTTTAGTGTCAGTACACCCTGCGTGGGTCTCGTTTGTTCATCATCTGTTATCCCACCATTTTCTTCACACTGACCTAAAGCATTCCCATGAGACTTCTGCCTCAGATGCCCACACTGCCTGACTGCTTTAAGAATTTAAGCCATCCGTGTGATCCTGCCCTCGAAGATCATTTATGAACTTCCTTCATTATAAACTTCCAGTTCTTCTGTGGGCTATGGAAGAAATGCAGATAAGCAAGCAAATTCTTTTTCATCAAAATTGTCTGTTAAAAAAAATCTATTATCTGTCAGCACTCGGTTTTTATGTATTCATATCTTTTGTTTGCCAATAGCTGAATAATTGAGATTGCTTAGCTTTTTACCCCCAAACTTTGCCGTCTTTTGACTTTCTCCACTTCTGAAGCGGATTGTTTTTGTGATTAGTCACTTTGTTTAATCTGTTAATGATGGCGTCCCCTCAGGCTAAATGCCTGATTCGCGCTTACTGGCTTATTTATTCATTTGTACTTGTGACGTGTTAATCTGCATAAACGGCAAAGAGCTCCACGAGGACCCCCGAACGTCTCTCTGCACCTGTCAATTACAAGAAATCCAAGACACCAGGAAGGAGCCACCCTGGTCTCCTCACCTTGATCAGGGTAGAAGGCTGCCTGTCAATCAGCTCTCATCTTCCCCGTCCTGTCAGGGAAATACTGATATTCAAAGCTTCATCTCTACCTCAGGTCTGCGGCATTAATCGAAAAGAACTGCTGCTAATTAGAGTTGATTAAAGAAAGCGCTGTACGCCAGAGAAACCGACAGTACAAAAGCAATATCATGCAGTGCTTTTTTTCTTTTATTACTCTGGGGCAGTGGCTGACATCTTTAGGCTTGCGGCCACCTGTCATAGTCTGCATATATTAAATGCTCTATAATCACATATTTTGACCCAGCCATCATAGATTGCTTAATCGTGCAATGACTTTTGGAATGTGTCTCAATTATGTATTTCCTGGCAATCTCATTTTTGTCCATTTTTGTTTTGTACCATGTTGCAGCTGCCCAGTAATTTAACTGTGATGACAACCCCTCATTGCTTTGCAGTGGCAGTGCATGAGTTTACAGTGTTGCCTTGCTAACTGTCTACACCTGGCAAGGTATGGATGAGGGCAGTCCAATTAAGAGACACCAATTCTCACAAGACTTTGGCTGAAGCTAGATTATTTATAGTTTAATCGTTTAAAATAAACCAGTTTTCTAAAAACTCCAGGCCTAGGCCAAGATTCCAAAAGTTTTGATTATCGAGTGGCGATTTTAAGAGTCAGCATGTAACTGAGGACTACACAAGAAAAACGCACACACTGAACATGGTGGTGTTTGTCACTGTTGTAGAGATTAAGTCTGGTAGAACAGAAGAGTTGAAACTGAAGACTCCCGCAGTCTTGTTCTGTGGTCCTTTATCTTTGTATCAAATGAATTATAGACAAATGAAAAGTACCACACTGTAGTTTTATTTCCTTGCCATTCAAGGGCTCCACAACATGCAACCACTTTGAGGATGCTGGGCCTACATCTAGATAATTTTTGCTACTTTTAGAGTGCAGTTGGAGAAATGAAGCAAAGCTCATCTTGGTTAAAGCAAATTGAGCATTTTTGGTAGACAGGTGATACCTTACACCTTGAGCGACGTCATAAATCGCAGACTGTTTCATCATTTACGTGCAACCTCGTGTGAGGAGGGGGAGAATGATCCAAATGAAGAATATTGAAAAGCACAATGTGTACTATTCACAAGTTTTGACTAAACTGCCAGGAGAATGAATGTGCACAGTACATCTAAAAAGGAAGACCTCTCTGCAGATGACCTGTTCTGCAGAGTGGCCATTAGCAAATCCTCCAGTTTGTTGTTGGACAGTCTGAGACCTATAATTTACTGCAGCACAGTTCGCTTAGCCCTACAGCAGGCCTCTGGTTATCAGATGCAAATTTTCCCAAATGAAACGAATGGGAAATATCAACAAGCTCTGAGTAATTGCAGCTGATAAAAAATGCATGGGGGTTGTGGTGCCGGACTCGATTCCTGCAGAAGCAGGGAAGTTATCTCTCATTACCCAGACTGTGATGAAGCACATCGACTTCGCCATCAAGCCAAAGCAATGCATTCAGCTCCGTCTAATAAAGCCCGTCTACCACGCGTTTCCTTGTGAAATCCATTCGAAGGAGTTTGTTACGGACAAGAATATTGTTAGTGGCTGCAACGATTAATTTTGTTTCTCTCTGCTTTTGACGCTTGCCTCTGACTAAAAGTCTATGCATGTGAAGTTTAGATGTTTTATTCATTGTGAAACTTAATTTATATACAAGTATAAATGTACACTGTGAAAATCTCACTCTAACAACCTCCACAGCACACTTAAAAGCTAGAGTCTTTTGCAATTCATCATCGACGTACCGAGGGGTTACAACATCGGCTTCTTTCCTTTTTTTTGTTTTTGTGTTTTTTTTTAACTGTGCCACAATGCAAGAATTCAGTCCTTCTATCCATCACCAGAGTAAGTAAAGGAGTCATGACAAGCTCTGATTCAATCTGCCATGCAAAACAGCTGTTTGGCTCCAAGAAACTTGAATAATAAAAAAGGGTGACATGACGGCTGTCGCAGTGAGCACAGCTGGAGATCCAAAACCAAAAACACAACACTAGATTATAAGGAATGAATGAGGGTGATTTCAGAGCAACAATAAGCAGATTTTTTTTGTGCTTGCAGGACACGAGTCCAAACTGTTGAGATTTGAAAAATATTCCAAATTGAAAAGCAGATACAGATTGAAAATCTAGGAGGTTTCTTAGCTCTTTTACTGCTTATTACATAAACTCACTGTGACTATTTCTGTTATTTATTTTTCAACCTTTTCATCTGTGCATTACTGTAGTTTGTGCTAACATGTTTGCAAAACTAAACGCAGCTTCAGCTATACTTTAAATTGAATGATAATCAAAAAATTCTCCATCTGCTAAACTACATTGTAAATGTAAGATAAATGCATTATAATACTCACCATACTGGCCTAATACAAACCCACTTAAGTCACAGCAGACAAATCTATATTTTTGTACCCTGTGTGTCCAAATCTCATTGTGCATTCATGCAGTGTTGGAGTAACGTAAAAAATGAATTCCCAACTGGGAAAATTCACGTGAACTCTTCCTCAAGTTGTATTAAAAAAAAAAAAACAGATACAATTTTGGCAACTTGTTGATGTCCTACACAAAAACACGGTGAATGAAAATAAATTTGTCAAATCAAATCATAGAATGGTGGAAAAATTGCAGGTAAGGTACAGCTGTGTTTTTATTATTACTCCTTATACTGGAAACGCAGCTTCCAGCATGTTTTGTAAACACTCTGAGCATTAAAATTCAACAAATCTTATATGTAGCGTCTGTGTCGTTTCCACATTCTGGCTTTAAAAATGCACGAACGCACTAAAATTGGAGAAACAACTTTGCAGTTTTGAACAGTGACTGCAGCTGTGAGACAGTGAAGTAGTTTGAAAACAACACATTACTGCTGGAGGATTTCACAGCTCTGAAATAAAAGAAATTTAATACCTTCCTGGCACAAAAAACCCCACGAAAAAACAAAAACAACAAATTTTTAAAGTATACTTTGGAAAATGTTGGGCAGCTGAGCAAAGTATACTTGTAATAAACACCAGACACCTGCAAAAATCAAGTTTTTAATATTCACCGTACCGCTCGAGCTGTCAGAAGACGCTGCCTGCTTGATGGCAGATTAACTGTGAACTTAGAGATCTGCCTGTATGATGCCCATGCATGCAGACGGGAAGAAAAAACAACTTCATATCTCAACAAGGGTTAACGCTTGTGGCAGTGCACTGACGTCAACAGCTGTTCTCAAACAAGCCCTTTGATGACTCATTGACAGCAGAAGCTCCGGATTGCCACTTTCACTAACTGGGGAAATGTCAGCGTCTGTGCTCGACTGAGGCTGATCACAGTCCCCAACAGCTCCCGCCTGCCAGAACAAGGCAGTGATGAAATAGCTCCGGTGTTAATGGATGTGAGAGCAATCTTGACCCTTTCCAAAGAGCAGGCTCTCTCTCTCCAGTAAAAGGGGCCCTTGCTTTGGTTGGGATCAGACCCTTGGCTTTCTCTGTGCCATGGGGAGTAACCAGACAAAGGTAATTGTATGCCTCCTCTGCCCCTCCACCTCCACACCGGGACTCTGAGGAGAGCCCGTGGAGGACACAGACTTTGAAATGGAGAGAAAACACACCCAGACAAGCAATGATTAGGTTATTAGTGCCGAGGTGACTAATTACCTAAATGTACTGTCAAAATGGGGAGCAGGAGGGGAAGTTGAGCTGCAAGGTGAGGAGAGGAGAGCAGAGCAAAGGTGGAGTGTTTGGAGAAACTCAGGTTTATCTCCTGTCTCTCCCCCTTCCCCAGGCAGGGCTGCAGGGGTGGGTCCCTCACTATGTCTCTCTTTCCCTGCGGCATCCCCCCAGCCTGCTGCTCAGCTCCCAGTGACATCTGCTCGTAGCACTGCGTGTCCCCCCCCCCCCCCCCCCCCAGCCCCTCGGACGCTGGAGTACCACACAACACATGCCTCCCCGTGCAGATGTTCGGGTCCCTGGGTCCTCCCTGCGTGGATCGCGTTGGGCCCGTTTGAAGTGTGATGAAACGGAATCGAGCGAGCCACTCGGGGACCTGGGGAGCAAAGTGGGGAGAGTGGGGGGTGACGTTGGGTACCAGGGAAAACATGAGAGCCAGGGAAGGAGGTGGGGAAGAGTACAGTGAAAATGGGATGTTGGGATGCGTCTCATTATAATATGAATCAGAGGCCAGGCACAGACCACAGAGCTGAGATGCTGCTTCACTGGAGGTCTGAAATGCTCAGGAGGAAGATGAGAATGGAGCAGAAGGAAGGACATAAAAAGGAAAAGGAAATGAATGAGACAAGAAGAAGATAAAAATGGAGGAATTAGGGAGAAGGTGGAGATAGGAAGGGAAGAGTGAAAAATAGACTGTAAAAGAAAAAAGGAAGAAAAGTAGAGGAGATGGACATATGAACTAAGAAAAGAGGAAACAAAGTTGAAATTAGAAGAAGCATCAGTGCAGGAGGTCAAGTCAATGTGAGGGAAAGAGAGAAAGGAAATTCGAGGAAATGCAAAAGGAAGTTTTGGGCGAAAGAGGAAGAAATTAGATAAAGAACTTGGAAGAAAGAAAGAGCAGAAATGAGAACATGAGGAAAAAGGAAAGTAAATTAGGGAAGAAGAGATTAATAAAATTAAATGAGAAACAGTGAAAATGGAAAAGTGGGCTCATGAGAAAATGAGAACAGCAAAGTAGATTTTAAAAAAGACAAAAACTTGTGAAAGTAAAGAGAAGGAAATGAGACAAAGGGTGTAGGCATGAAAAAGCATGTAAAGGATGATGGATAAAAAAAGACAGGAAAGAGGTAATGATATTGTAGGTAAGAGGAGATTTTATAGTGAGAAGTGAGGAAGGAATGTGGCAGGAAATGAGATAAAATGAAATTAAGTTGAAAGTAAAATAAGAAAAAGAGGAAGAAATTATGAAAATGGATACCAGAGGGACCCATAGCGGGGGGGAAACATATATGAGAGAAAATGAAATGCGAGGAAGGAGGAAAAGGGATTAGATTAAAGAAAAAGAAGCAAGAGGATGGCAAAGGAAAGAAGATACTGAGGAGGGAAGTGTAAAAAGAAGAAGAAAGAAATAAGGGAAATGAAATGAAGGTGATAAAAGTAGAACATGGGTGAAAGAGAAAAGGAAATGGAAAGTCTGAAATGAAAGAGGAGAAGAAAATGAGAATAGACATACAAAAACATAAGAAGGAAGGAGGTAAAGGAAAGTAAAGTAAAGGATAAGATAAAACAAGAGGAACCAAATGGGAATGTAAAGCATGGCAGGAGAAGCAGAAACCAGAAATGAGAAGAAGGAAGACGTGACCGGACGAGGAGGAGGAAGAAAGTCAGAGGGAAGTAGATGAGAAGAAATATAAAAGATAAGAGGAGTGAACAAACAAGAGAAGAAAAGATAAACAGTAAGCAGAAGAAACCAAGAGGAAAAGAAATGAAAGCAAGGAGCGAAAAAAGAAAGCAAATCATTGAAACTGTGATAGGAGGAGAGAAAGCCGAGTCTTCGAGCTGGTCTCAGTGTTCTCTCATCTCCTTTCTGTCTTTTTTTCTCTCCAACATGGCTTCCTTCCCTCGACTCTTTGCTCTGTGTTGCTCTATATTCATTTACCACAGCATCTCTCTCTCTGCCTAATCTTGCTCCCTGTGCAGTATGTTAATTATTGTTGTGGAAGAACAGAAAGTTAATGACGAGGATGATGAGGATGATGATGCGATCATGATTGCCACTTAGTGCGGGCAGTGCTGCGCCTCGTAGGAGAAAAGTTTAACAGGAGGAAGTGGGTGAAGAAGCAACGGGTGGGGGATTCAGGTGAAGTCAATGGATAGGTTAGCAGTTAAAGATCAAAGTGAAAAACAAAGGCGGATTTCAAACGGGCCCAGAGAGCTTGGCAACAGACCCGCGGCTCCTCTGATAATACTTAGATCTATAAATGTTCCTTTTTTTATTTATTTATTTTCTTATTTATTTTTAAAATTATTCATCGCCATAATAATTTGGGCCTAACAAGCACTTGAGGGAGACGGCTTCCTTTTGCATCTCTCTCCCCCATTTCCTCAGTTCCCTGCGCCGTGGTGCTGGGAGCTCAGGGATTTGGGGGCACTATTAGAGAGAATTTCTTTTATTTGCTGCTAATGAATGATATGCATGATACTATTTTCTTTTTTCTTGTGTACTTTGTGGGGGTAACTGCGAGGATTGGGGCAGGAGCTGGAGAATTGGACTCTTTTTCAAGGCTTTGTTCGCTTAACCCTCTTCTCGCCTTCCGAGCGAGTGCACAAGGTTGTTATCATCACTTTGCCAGATTTCCAATTCTAATATGTTATCATACTTCACTTGACATCACTGATATGGCATAGTTTGACTTTGTTTTGCTATTTTCAGTCACACTTTATGTTAATGAATTATGGGTTAACTGGTTTGTAGAGACAGTGAGCGGCGCAGCAGGTCTGTAAACAGCTCTGCCACAGAAATAACTGCACTTTCATTGTTCTTAACTGTTCTTCATTCTTTAAAAAAATCGAGTTCAGCGGTTTCTTCTGCACAACCAAAGTGTTTGTGCTCTGTGCCCACGCTGTACTGAACTGATCAAGCAGTCGCAACATGGGCGCTAACACTAACATTAAGAGAGAAGCCTGCTTTATTTGAACACGATGGCCACGTCAGACAGAAGTGTTGACAAAGCCACAGACAAAAGCAGGAGAAGAAGCCAATTTGTTATCAGTCTTCTGTCAGTCTGTGATTGAATGGGGTCAAGTTGGCAATTACACACAGTCTGGTTCAGATAATACAGAAACTAACTGTGATAAATTGTTAAAGATATCTATTGCTGCAAAGAAAGAAATTCACATTTAACAAAACTGCACATTTAACTATTACATTTGCAGTTAGCAACATTTATGTTCTATAGAACTATAATCAATTCAATTCAAGTTATTTATACAGTGCCAAATCTCAACAACAGTTGTGAGGTGCTTTATATTCTAAGACACTACAATATTAGAGAGAAACCCCAACAAATCAAATGATCCCCTCTGAGCATAACTTGAGCATAAAAGTGAGAAGGTGTGAAGGAAAAACTCCCTTTTAGCAGGAAGAAACCACCAGCACAGCCAGGCTGAAAGAGGAGCACCCATCTGCTTCAACTGGTTTTTTACTCAGTTGTATACAGCATTTGTATTCTATTTTTATCCTATTGTATATTTTATTCTATTTATTCTACTGTATATAGTATTTTATTCTATTCTGTACAGTTGTGTACAGTATTTTATTCTTATTGGATTCAAATTTTTGCTATATAACTTTTGCACTGTCCACTTCCTGCTGTGACAAAACAAATTTCCCACGTGTGGGACTAATAAAGGTTATCTTATCTTATCTTATCTTATCTTATCTTATCTTATCTTATCTTATCTTATCTTATCTTATGTATGAAGCAAGAAAGACAGGACAAAAACCATGTTGTGGAGGATTAATAATAACTAATAACCAGAATAGAACTAGCTGCCAGCCAGCTGAGTCGAGCCCCTCAAAGACTCATTCAAACTGACTGAAACGTGAGCAGTTTATCTGCATTTGTAAATTAGATTATTATTTGTAAACCTTTAACATTCTCTCTGAGATTGATTGCAGTCAGTTCAAGTTTAACAGATTGTGACTGTTTGCAGAGAGATTTCTTCCTACCAGGCAATATGAGCCCCATTATTCATAGTATTCCCACAGTATTTTTATTTATTTAATGTAATAAAATTTCAATATTTGGTGTTGCTATATTGATATGATATCACATCACAAAATATCGCAATACTGTGCTGTGTCGATTTTGTTTCTCCCACCTTTACAGTAAAAATGCTGTAAAGAATTTTCTGGATCTTCTATTTTATAAAATTGCTGTATTTCAGTCAGGTATTTTTAATAGCCATTAAGCATCAAAGATGCTTTTCAGATCAAGAATTGATAAAATATGCTATGCGCCTTCAACGAGACAGTTAATGCTAGTTGTTGCTTTTTGAGTAAATGTATTCTGATGGGATTCATTAGTCCACGTCCCCTTTTTACCTCAGACTCAGTTTTAGAAGCAGATATTTGTTACTATTCAGGCGAGAGCTGCTTTCCCTCCTTTGCTTGAGTCCATTCATGTCAACTATTTGCTGTCAGCAGAAAAATATTATAGGTCTTAATGGCAGTTTATTGTTATTTATTTTTATGGGGAGGGGGTTGTTAAAAAAAAGCTGAAAACAAACCAAATGACTCGTTAAATCTGACATTTTAGTCTCCCGGTGCCGTACTTTCTAAAGTATTATTTTGCTGTTTATGCTGAGATGCTGCGATTGGCTGGGGAAACACTGACCTTCACCTTTCTATGCAGAAATAATGCAAATACCTTTTAAAGTGGCGCCTCGGTGGAGTTTTTGTACAACACTCACACAGACACACGCACACAGACATAGGAACATAAACTATTTTGCCTGAAGTGATGGCTGCAGTACTGTATTTCAAATGTTAAAACAGCAACACGCATGAGTGTGCTCTGTACCGGCGTAAACATGGCCTGATAATGACCTCCCTCCTGACTGGAAAGAGATGCTCCTCCTCGACTGTCCCTGCTTGCTTCTCCTTTTTCTTCTTTGAGTATCCCAGAACTTTGAAGTTGCCTCTGTGCCACCTTTTGCCGAAATCGGCAGCTTCAGATGGGAATTGATGGAGGCGTTATTGTCTCCCTGTGCTGCAAGAGAGGTTTGTGTGATGAATGTTTGAGCAGTGGTGATAAAGCTGCACTTTTCCCATGCTGAGAGTCATGCCAGAGGCTTTACACACGTCACTGGTCAGGAGGGGTGAGTCCAAGCTGGGTAGCCCTGATCTTTACCTCCTACAGCGGGCTGTATAGATGGGGCTTCGGGGAACTATTGGGCCAAAGGTCGGCTATATAAGTACCGAGTGAGTCCAGAGCGGACCATTGAGAAAAGACTTATATGTGTTGACGAGCAGATTGATTTTGCTGCCGCTTTCAACTCCACAAATCTAAACTTTGTACTAACACGTGTCAACATGTCAGACTTGTGTTAATGTTTAATTCATGCCTGTAAATGACCATTAATTAATAACCCTTAAACTACAGGCTCCTTCATATTGCATGAGCAAACATTTAACTTTTAATCTTGCAGCAGAGAGGTCGGCACATGCCAAAATTAAAAGCTACCACAGAGACTCAATTAGAGCAATCCACTGAAGGATATCACTCAGATGCAACTTGGAGATGTTAAATCCCCGTCTTTGTTTGTTTGTGTGCAGCTTGTTGCTCCCCAAACCCTGAACATCTGTGCAGAGGGAGGAAAAGGGGAGGGGGCTGTGGGAGTGATGGCAGGCCACATGGGGAGGGCCTTTTCTCCCTCAGTCTGTCAGCCCACCTGACTGCTGCTATGGCAGGCCTGCCCAAGGCAAGACCACAGGCTAAGGCCTCCTGTGGGCCTCCAGCAGGGCTCAGCAGCCTCCCCAAGCCCATTAGAGCACCCCTCCTACCACCTCCACCCGAGCGGCCCCCACCCAGCCCTGCAGCCCTCTGCCCCAAGATGCCATTGCTCTCTGTCCTGTTTCTTTCTGCACTGTTTGCCATGTTGTGTATGTAATAGGAGCTGTTTGAGGGCATGTTTGATTATTTTTATTTATTTTTCTGCCTGCCTTGTCCTCAGGCTGCAAGGCTTCAAATAAGGCTCCAGAGAGACTTCAGCTTCCAGTGGTGTGAGAGTATTTTTAGGGAACAAATCCCAGAAAGGCCTTTTTACAGTTACTGCACTAATGTGGTGTGACTGTCAAAGCTTCCACTTATGTCCACTGCTTCCCTGAACGGTCCAACATGGAGGGTTGCTGAAGCACTTAGGATTCACTGTATCTTACAGCGAACTCAACAGCAAGGAGTATTACTGCTGTATATTTCTCCCTCCGGTTCTTACATCTCCGATTTAATGAGATTGTCTCGGTAGCTGCTCAGATTCTCAGAGGCAAGGTGAGGTGTGATGGGGGGATGATCAGATATTCTGGATATCCTGTGATTCTCTGTCTATTTGAGTCTTTTTGATCTAAATGAAACTACAGGGTGCAGAACAGACCCTGCATGCGAATCAGACACAGCGACTTTGCATACAAGCTGCAGAAATACCAGGAGAGCAAATTCATGTTCAACCCCAGTTGTGGATGCAATTTGTGAACGTGAGGTTCTGAAGCGTGCTCTAATAGTTTAATTTATAATTAATCATATCTGATTTGCCAGATTGCCATAAACTTGGGGAATAAAAATCTGGGAGTGTTGGGGTTTCAGATTTTTTTTTTTTTTTAATCATTAAGTATTTATGATCCGTGATGGATATATAAACTGTGTTAAATCTGTTGCCTTGAATATTGATTATCTCTAATTAAAAATGCAGTTTGATAAGAAGGTTAGCAGCGTTCTCTGGTCAGCCTCCCTCGTTTTACAACTTACATATTATTTTTTTAAATTCCTCACCTCCTAGTGGTTTTCTCTCTGCTTTCAGTTCAGTATGCCAATTAGCTGCAGAGGTCTTTAACAAGGAAGTCATTAGTTCTAATTAGGATGTGGTTAACTGCGATGCGTTAAAAGGCAAAACCCATCATGTTGAAGGATGGTGGTGTTGCGAATAAGCCCGACTGGAAACAGCTGTTGACTTTACAGAGAGGGTCATGCTATAAACAAATACTCCCCTGAGCACAGCGAGAGCACGGGACACCCAGTCTTACAAGATGATTGGCATGCAGAATTAAGCAGCAGTTGAGTGGAGTATATGATTGGAAATAAAATGTGCTGCTTTGTCTCTACATTTTATTTAGTGGATAGAAATTGGGCATTTCTTAAAATGCTTAGAAGCACAGAGATTTATGAGAACCTGGAAATCCAACTGCGTCTCAAAAAAACCCTTTTTATATAATAATATAATACAAAATAATGATATTTGATCTCTGACATCATATTAATGTGCTTTACCCACAAAAATGGGCACCCTATGGATGCAAAAAGTCAACAGTGACAAGTTATTTGAGCCAGTTGATTGTTTACTCTTTTTTTATATATTTATCCACCTTGATAAATATACTTTATTGCAGTGCACCAAAACAGACAAGGCAGAAAACAATGATCATGTTATCAGTTAGAGGAGAAGCAATATGAGGTGCGAGTACAGAGAAAGAGAGAAGAAAACAGAAAGCCATAATAACAAGACTCTGAAGTATACACCAATCAGACCAACAGGTGTTTTACTAGGAAAAAAAAGTCTGAGCATTGAGTTGGATGTTACTTTGACACAAATCACACACCTAAACATTCTTGCAGGGCAACACATACTCTGACAGCAATGGTACGGTCCAACAGCAAAGGTCTTCGCCAACAAATAATTGTCAGGAATGCTTTGGGGAACATTTTCAGCCCAGTGTCACAGCATTTTGTGAAATAGCCACAAAAAAGTTGTTATGTTTCTGTGTCAGTAAGTACAGATTTGTGAGTAATAGGAAATATATTTTTGTAAGAAGCATAGGTTTTGTGTATGATGAGCAGGGAGGTGTCACCAATCAAGGAAAACAACATTTTAAAAGACTTAGTAACTGTTGCAATTTTACCCAAACCGTGATCTTTTACTAAAGATTACCAAAGTGGGTTTTTTTGTGCTTAAGCCTAACTAAAATTAAAATGTCCAGTCTGCTGATCCTCTCAGAACAAGTTTGACTGAAGGAAACCTCACCCTGCAAAAGACTGAACCCAAAATATCTGTTATCAAAGTCCTGGTGCAGGACTGAGGAGATCTGTTAAGCTCTGTGAAGCTACAGATTCACTTGGAGATGCAACGTCATTACATGTCAGAGCACACATGTTTTTTTATCCTCCTCTTTTAGCACCAGAAGTGGACAAACTTGATCTTAGAAGGTTTGAATGTGCTCCAGTTTTGGCAAAAGGAGAATAGTAATGCAATGAAACCGCATTGAACTGTGATATGGTTCAGGTATCTGTCCCAATAACCACAATAACCAGTTGCAATAGCTTCTAATTTTGGCTACCTATCAGGGTCGTTAACAGCCTTAAATCCACACGTTAAGGCTGTGGTAAGGTTGAAGCACCAAAATCAATTTATCTGTCAAACAAAAACACATTTTTAGGACTGTGGACCTCGACATTTAGATTTCACAAACTGTTTTGTATGAAACCTAAGAGTCTCATTACCTGAAGTGACAATAGCTGGCAGACAGCTGTTTTCGCTAATGTGCGTGCGGGGACGGGAAAGAAGGCAGAAGAAGATGGCAGGGCGGCAGCGGCGGGGTGTAGCTGAGGATGTGCAGGTGCAGAGCGAACGTGACAGAAAGGTACACAGGCAGAAAACAGGCAGAAAGTGGAATGAAACACGGAGAGAAAAGATAAAGAGGAAGAAGGGAATCAGCGAGCTTGACTCGTAATGTTTGAGTCGTGGGGCTCGGCATAAATCATCGTAGATTACCGAGCCTGTGGAGCTCTTTTGACTTGTGTTCCTCCTCTTCCTACCTACTGTTTGACATGAGAGTGAATGAGTTAACCCGCCGTGCTCAGGGGTACACAGGCTCTGCTCCCATCTGGGCTTTGAACCTTTTGCTCACCTCACGCTCGGTCTCTGGTGTGTCGTGGTACAGTGGAGCATGTCAGACAAAGAAATTAAAGATGGCAGTTTACAGGGAAACACTCGGCTCTTTTGGTAACGCGGCTCCGAGAAGAACCTGACAAATTGATTTAAAAGGATGAAATACGTTCCCCAACCCACAAACGTTTTCCTCTCACCTTTTAAAACATATTTACCTCCCTGCCTGCTCCCGTTTTGTCACTTTTGGGAATGTGTGCGTGCACTCCGTGCCTGTTTGCATGCCTCACATTCATTCATTTTTCATGCCCATAATGGCACTTCTTTGCAGCCATCAATCAGGTTTTCTTTTATTTGCATGTGAGCACATACAATATGTGTGTGTTTTTGAAAGTGCTCCTCTTGCAAGTGTGTTTTCAGAAGCAGGACTGCGACTGTTCTTTTGTTGCTCACAGCTGTCCCATATTAGGGATCAGCTGCTATTCCCCAGGCAGTAAAGTGCTTTCAGAGGACTTGCTAATTGGCTGTAATCTCCTTTTTAAATTTGAAAGCCAGCAAGCCTCCAGCCTCGCAGTTTACAAGCAATTAATGCAAGGGAACACCAATATTGCTGGTCACAATTGGTGTATGTGTGCTCATTCTTTCTGCAGCTCCCTCTTATCTGATCTCACGCAGAGGCGGATTGACTCCTCCTGTGTTGTGGACCCCCAGTGTAAACAGCTACTCAGCAGTGGGGCGTTCTGGGGAAGTGGCGCAACTTGAGCGGGGGGGGGGGATTTGGTCTGAATCTTGAGGCGTCCATGGGGATGATGGTGGGGTTTGGGGATCGGAGGGGTTTCCTTCTTAGGCGCTGATGAAATAATAATGCACAGAGTTGGCGAGGCTGAAATTTGCACATGAAAATCCTCTCCCTTCGCTCTCCTTGCGTCTAATGTGCCGCCGATGACAATCCCTGCCTCTCACAGTTTATATGCAAATGAGTTCTCTCAGCTTCCTCCTCCTCCTCAGAGAGTCGCCCAGCCGAGCTGGAAAGAGTCAGATAGACGGAGAGATAGAAAGTGAAAGAGACAGAGTGGGGCTTTTTTGTTGTGTTTTGTTTGTGTTTGTCTTGTTTATTTTTAAAAGGATTTTAAAAGATGATAATATATTTTAATTTTTTCCTTTGTTTTTTTTTTTGTTCTTTGTTTTTTTTTTTTTCCTGAAAGGCAATATGCAGATTCTCTGAAGAGTTTGAAATGCCAGACTTTTCTTTTGAGTTTAATTGGAACATAATACCAGTAGTCTAAATAAAGTGTTTGTGTGAAGTGAGAAACGGTTGTATAATGACTCTTTTCTCTTTTTTTTTTCTTTTTCCTCCAACAAACAAGGCTCATCTTTCCCACAGGAGTCTCTGAGTCTGACGATTCTCCGTCGATATAAATATTGTTTCCTCTTTGTGACCTCTGCTCTTATTTTTTTCTATAGGCATTTGCACAGCTGTCTCACTGAGTTATGTAAAGAAGAACTGGGTGTTAACATCACATCACCGGGAATAAAATCTTCAAAATTGAGGTAAGATAATCGAAAGATGTGGAAATGCTCTAAAAGTGATGTTTATACTTAAAAAAAGCTTCACCTGAAGAAGACAGAAAAACTAACATACATAGAAAGTGTCATTATAATAACAGAAAGCATGATTTACAGATTTCATGAGCTCTTCTGCAAGTTATACATATTTGTATCATTTCCCATACAGAATCTACTGGGTCAAATACTCTATTTAGCTAATAATTTTAAATTTAATTAGCTAAACAGCAGATCGTCCTAAAAAGAAGATAAAGCTGGAGGTTTCACTGGTTTCCTGCAACACCCAATTCAAAGTGAACAGGACCCAGTCAGATGAGGAGGGAGACAGATAGGAAGAAGAGGAGGAGGGAGAAGAGAGGAGCTTTATGTCAGCCCGCTCTCCTCAGTCACGGCCAGTTAGTTAAAGCAAACGCAGGCGGACCCTTGAGAAAACGCAAGGCGGCGGAGAGTGCCAATCACGGCCGAGCCCTGGGCATTCCCTGGTACAGCTCGCCTTGAGCAACTTTTTATTAATTTAATAAACATCCCACGGAGACGGAGCGATGTGGACTTACGTACCCTTGCAGACAACAGCACTGCTTGGGCCTAATGAGATGTGCTACTCTCTCACACACACACTCGCCAATTCACACAAAGTGGGCACACTCTTTCTGAAAACACACAGCCGTGCAGCCCACAGGCTCAGTTGCTCAATAAATATGTCAAAAAAAATGTCACTTGCATATTGTGGTTTCTAGCTGTGAAAATAGTGTTGGTTTTATTTGCCAAAGTTTTCAGTTGTACATCCTGAGATTTCTGCCTCTACTCCACTGCAGTGAAAGTGAGTGGGATTTTATTCGTGGTTACAAGATTTAGAAAAAATCATTCTTTTTTTAAAATATCTTTTTCTAGGAAACACTGGTACTTTGGATCATCCACATAACACCACCGAGCGACAACAGAAGAGAAACGTTGAAGACAAAAATGGTTCATATCATTATTAAGGTTCAGTCAAAAAAAACATTTCAGAATATTCTTTAGGATTGATGTAAGTCAGGTATATTGGTATCAGACTAAAATGCATCCAATATAGATAATATTTCCTCAGTTTTCTCAATCAGGATACCCATGTTCATGTAATTTCCTGTAGTACACAATGCACTATCTGCATACTCTGTGTAGTTAGTACATTTTGATGGTTTGTTGGCCTCAATCAAACCTGAAAGGTTTTGCACCTGCGAGAAACAATGGCTGTGTTTTACATCCCTTTATATCTTGTTGCGTCTCCATCCAGACATTTAATAAAAAATTCTTGATAAATACCAAACAATGGCACAACACATATAACATCAATACCTCAGAAGAAATATGCCTCCTTTAGCACTGTCACTGCCATTTCACAGTAGATTTAATTATGTTTTCTCCTACTGATTGCCTTGAATTAGTTAGAGGTCATTCTGCTTCTGCTGAACAAAATTCAACCTTTTGCCCTCTGTGAGTACACAATCCATGTATTAATGTCACTGTTGCACACTGCATGTTGTACCGAAGCATCCAAGTTGTAAATTTCTCAGACACAGATGATTTAAATAAAATATTGTTTGGGTACTCCTGAAGCAATGTAATACTTGGATCTTGTATCTGGATTCATCTAAGTGACTGAGTGTAATTCAGAGCCATGGTGGGCAGCGGAGTCTATCCCAGCTGCCATAGGGCAACAGCCTGTTGCAAGGCTAATGCAAAGTAACAGGCAACCATTCCCACTCTCAGTCACACCTATGGCCAATTTAAGTACCAAGTAACCTAACCCCACTAACTGCATGTCTCTGGGCTGTGGGAGGAAGTTGGAATACCCAGGGAGGACATGCAAGGCCCTGGCCAGATAGTGAATTCAAACCCAGGAGTTTCTGGCTCGAACCCTGGACACAATGCAGCTTTTAAAAAATACCTATGTACAAGTGAACAAGGTGTCCAAACTTTTATATCAATTCAATGGTTAACTTGCACTCCATTTTTTTTAGAAAGTGTTACTCTGGATCATAGAGTACTCATCCACTAAAGGAAAATCCAGATATAGTGCTTTTAAATATGATCTTTCAATGCTTTGACCACCATAAATAAAATTCCATTCAGCTCATGGCAGGCATATAGCTCAAAACTTGGCCAAAAAATTACATTTTTATAGATACTACTAAAGGCAGGAGAGAAGATATATCTTTCTTTTTTGCACTTTGGGTGAAATCTCCTTTTAAACTGGCATGCTGTCTTTGAAGTGAACTTCTTTTCTTCGGCCTCTTAAAGCACTCCTCAGACTCGAGTTCATTGCGATTCCATGGGCAGCGTGCGATGTGCCAAGGGGTCCAACGGCAAGCACAAAACATTTTGAAAATAATAATGATCTCACTTTAACGCTTGTTTCTTCCTTCTCCGACTGCTTATGGCGGTGTCGGTGTCGAAGGGAGTCATTAGAAGGGTCGGCCGCTCCTCCCGACTGATGAGGAGCGGCTGCAGCAGCAGGGACCAGGGGAGTAGGAAGAGGACATACTCCGGCACGCTAACGACCACAACCATCATCACCATCGCCACGCATACCTGCTGCTCTGGGGAGACGCTGCCTCCTGTCAAACAGCGGATGGACCCTGGTTTGCCGTGTGTGTGTGTGTGTGTGTGTGTGTGTGTGTGTGTGTGTGTGTGTGTGTGTGTGTGTGTGTGCGCGTGTGCGCGTACTCCTTCTGTCTACATAATCCTCCCCAAGTCTCACCTCACTCTTTGGATTTGACTGTTCACTCCTCTTTTTCTTCCTTCACCTCACCCCTCTGCCCCCCACCTCCTTCCTCCGTCTCTCACTGTATCACTCCATATATTCATGAATTTCCTGTTTATCATGAAAACTTATGCATGAAAATAGAGGGTGGGAAGGAAAACAACAACAACAACGACAAAAAAAAAAAACACCAAAAAACAAACAGGGTGAATTTTGATCGTCTGGGTGCAGCGCACTGTGCACAGGCAGCCCAGTCCTCGGGGGACATATTCAAGAAGCCCCTGGTTCCATCTCCCTTTTCTTTTCATTACATTTCTTTCTCTCCTCCCTTCCATCCATCCATCCACCCACCTACCGCCTCCCTCCTCTCCTTCCTAATATTCGTCCCCCTTTGCTTTAGCCTCCCCCACCACCTACCCTCTGCCTTTCTCTTCTCCGTCTCCCCTTGACAGTGTCAAAGCCAGTTACAGACAGAAGAGCTCTCCTTCTTAAATAATTCACAAGTTGATTAATAGACTCACAAGGGTATAATTAGGCAGGGGAAAGACAGTGGCTAGTGTAACCAGTACAGTGCTTAGGGGAATTATAGAGAGCGGGGGTTATTGAGGAAATGGAGAGTACCAGTAAAAAATAAATAAATAAATAAAATACAAAAAAATAAAAAATGAGGCGGCTGCAGTGGTGGACTCATGAAGGGGATGAAGAGGAGGGGGAAGAAGGAGAAGACGAGGGGGGGCACCTTTTTCTGAGGCTATGTGTTGGATATGAGGCAGCCTCTCCAGGAGCATGGAGCCTGGGGTTTGTTTGATGTGGAAATTGGACAGTTTGAATCCGTCTCCTTTAATTTTTCACAACTTACAGGGCCCCCCTGGGTGCCTCACATTCCTCTTATAGGATATAAATTAGTTTTTTTGTCCTCTCACTCCCTCATTTTTAAACCCCTTTTTTCTCTTTCTCTTTTACACATTACCCAGGTACCCCTGTTATTATTATTTTTTTCCTGAACCTTCTTCCTTTTTCCTTGCTGAAGAGAGTTGTAGTTTCACCCCCGATGTTTGTCAAACAGTCAGTCATCAGCATAAAGCTTCACTTATGTTGCCTCTAAGGCATCTTTTGTATTCTGAAAGGGATGCGCTTTCTGCTGCCAGGCTGGTCTTCAAAACAAACAAACAGAACAATAGAGCAACAGATCTCTCTTCTCAGTTCAGACGTCATATTTCTGTTGTGGTGATCTCTGTCTGCCTCACTTTCACTGTTAAAACAAAATGAAAAGAACCATCGGAAATACACCAAGACAGGTACAACACTGCCTTTTCCTTGCATGTGTTTTTCCCTTTCCTCCTTTCCGGGAAGTTCTCTGCGAGTTAAATCATTTATATTGGACACACACTGCTCTTTCTTTGGTTTGTTGCTCTGTATTTATTTCATTGTCAGTATCTCAGATTGCTTCCCACAGCCCTGCGCAGCTGTGGTGTTTTGCACTCGGTATACGCCAATATCCAAACAGACTGATGTGTCCATCCAGACACACCAGCACGTGGCTGACTCTGATGTGCGCCGTGTCTGCCTGCATGTCGACGTGTCAACTCTAATTCAAGCTTCTCTGTTTTCCCTCTCATCTGTCTGCTCCAGATGTTGCGCTGGGTGTCAAAACGGATCTCTGCTCTGGAAAAAAAAAAAGGTGGAAAGCAACATATTTCTCTGTTTGTAGAAACTGAGAGATAGACTTTGAAATTCATTTCAGGCTTGCAGGAGGAGATGAGCCCAATTCAGCAAGAGTACGCCTTGATGCCACTGCTTGTTATCTGCCCTGAGACTTCTGACGTGATTGCCAGGAGAAAAAAAAACATACAATGCTTAATGGTTAATTCACTTCTTTCATTGTCTTCCCTGTATTTGAAAATAGCACATTAATTATCCTTTTCTGTACCATGTAATTGGCCCTTCTTTGTAGTCCCCAACAGACAGCTAATGCCTTCTTTATATTTTGTAGGCTGTGCAAATACCCTGCCACCAGGAGGCGCTGAAAAGAGCGAGACCCCTGTGTGTTGATTTATTTATCTGTGTCTGGATTAAAGCCTGTATACCTGATAAAGGGGATGTCAGAGGAGCTTTGACAGCCACAGAGGCAGCAGAGTGTGTGCGATTTGGTCGCTGCGTCGGCAGAAACAAGGAGTGTCGATGGCATCTTTGAAGTCTTGACAGACGAGAGCCTCTGAACATCCCCTTAATCTTGCCTTCCCCTCAGAAAGGCGTGCGAGCAGGCAGGTTCTGAGCACACTCGGCTCCCTGTTTGCCTTATTCTCTTAATGACACAAACCATTCAGCCACCACGCATGATAGCATTTCATCTGGCATAATGTGTGGTGGCTGCTTACTTCAAACGCTTCAGCGCCTCTCCGCATTAAGCTGGCTGGAGACGGCAAGAGCCAGGACATGAACACACAAGGCTTTTCCTCGTGGCTTGATGGGATGCCTGTGTATAGTGTATGCTGTTTGATTGTGGTGATTGTTTTTCGTGAGCCCACCGAAAGCAAATACAAGGAATCTGCCGTGTATGATTGTCTGGAAATCTGATCAATGGAAAGAGATATGTTTCGCACCTGAACACTCTGTGTGTCTAGAGTAATTCACGGAGCTTATGATGACCCTTGAACCTTGAACTGTTCCCATTACTGTTTCTTCGCACAGTACTTTGCGGTGTTGCTTCGTCACGTAAAGACAGATCACTGCAAAGACAATGTCAGAGAAGGGTGGCTTTGCATTACTCTTTGCTCAGTTTGCAGCTTATTCGCCATCAGTGCCAGTTTGATGTTTTTCCATCAATTCCCATCTTCCACTATATCCCATTCAGAACAATGACAGACCAGGAATGCAACTGGAGTGGAATATGAGGGGAGTGTACGTGGTGGAGGACTGGAGCTTCTGGGCAGAAGAGGGCGGCAGGGTTAATTACTCCATTACTGGGTGGCTCAGCCAGGAGCTGTTTAAACAGGCCCCAGTCAGCAGGGGATTAGGCCTCATTACTCCAGCTAAAGTTACGCCCACGACCCTTCCCCACTGCCGATTACTGTGGGTTTGTCTGGTATTCTAGGGAATATTCATATAGAGGGAGGATGGGGAAATATAGAAAGGGAAAAGAGTCTAAGACCAAGCGAATGGAGAAGGATAGGTGAGGGGAAGAAGAGCAAACTGCCAAGTACAACATGGCAACTCCAGTACATCACTAGCATCATCACCTGAGCTCAGCCAAGGCTACAATTATCCCCCAAAATGCTCAAGCGTAGCAAGATTAGCATCTGAGGCTTAGGTTACCCTCCCTCCCACCAAGCCGAACTCTTCTGCCATTCTCACCCACTGCCTCTGCATCGTCCTCCTCCAGGTGTCTGATGGCACTTGGTGATAATGACGGTACTCTCATTTGCAGGAAGGACATGTCTCCTGAAATTAGGTTGATGTTTGTACTCCATGAGTGGAGCACGATGGGTCGGTTTACCAGGTCTATAGGGCATGAAATACTTTGGGTTACAGTGACAGTCAAGCCACTCAGCGATGAAAGGAGTCTTTATGAAATTGATGATGAGGTGTTACAGCAATGAAATGCATTGCACTGGAACACTATAATGTGGCTAGAAGAATAGATGATTTATTGACTTTGATGATTTTTCCTTATCATGAGCAGAATTACCTGCAGGGTTTTACCAAACATGCAAACATGCCTTACTGCTATGCCAGTGGCACCATGGGGCTGTATGTAGGCCCACTGGTGAATCAACCTATTGAGTTTATGCTTACACAGAACACATGCCCATGCTAAGCAGGTGCAGTATTAACCTGAACTCAAGTATTTGCTCATTAGCATAAATTGTTAGTCACTAAAACAAAAATCCAGAGATGTGTTGTGATCCAAGTTTAAAGATAGACCTGACCAGAGCAGAGCTGCTTGGAGCTATTCATCCTGAGGTTCAGTTCAATTCAGTTTTATTTATATAGCACCAAATCACAACAGTTGGCTCAAGGCGCTCTATATTAAGGAAAATTAAGGTAAAGAACCAGATGATCCTCTATGAGCAAGCACTTTATATGTTACTGTTTTTCCTTGTTCTGCTTTCGATTATACTAAAATACACTCCAAAGATTTGGCAATGTTCATGCTTTTCCAAGGTAGACCAAATCAATGCCACACTAATCTGGTCATTTCAGCATATTTTGACCACAAGAATTCCTTTAACTGATTTTAGTTGAACTGGAATATAAATCACCTTCCCCTATCGGTAGATCCTTGTATGTATTAACATGATTCTTGGACGGGACTGACCTTTACAAAGGTGTTTGAGTTTAATAGTCTTTGTCTGTGAAACAGCAGTAAGTGTCTTGTTCTGTTTTCACTCACTCCTGCATTCTCCTGTCAATATTGACATGCCTGGGAGGATAGAGAATTTACGGATGTATGCCAGCAAAGTTGCCGATGGATCAAATGGCTAAAAAAGTGGATGTCTTCCAATTAGAAGAGTCAGCTGTGTACTGGGAGAACTAATCCAGGGGCTTTTCAAAACAGATTTCTGAGAGCTTGAGTTGTGGCCTGCTGAACTGCACACTCAAAGTTTTGTGTCAGTGCCTCCTTGTCTTTAGTTCAATCACCTGGAACACTTAAAAAAAGCAGACATACACTTTTGTGCCGCACATTCACACTGTAGCCACGCAAATGCCTCCAGAGGGGCTGCCAAATGCAGTCAATAAAATTCCCATTTCATATGAGTGAAAATGCCTTTTTTTATGAAAGAGAGACACACTCGCTCACCAAACTATGTGATTTAAGTTTAAATCCAGAACAGAGCTTCTATTATATAATTGAGGACAAAAAAAAAAGAAAGAATAAAATCAATAGAAGCAGCTGGATGTGGCCACGGCAGGCGCGGATCACATCCATATTGAGAGTGTACCCTCTTCGATCTGTGTCTGGGCCGGGCTCAGCTTCACTAACCTAATCACATACGGAGCAGGTCGATTGGAGGACTTAGCCAGTGGCGCTCTCTGATAGCATATGTTAACACGATGCTCCCTCTTGTTCACCGTTAAGAAAAAAAAGCTGCACCTGAGATCCTTGGTCATTCAGAGCTCAAAAACCAAGGATTATTTTAAACATAGCCTGAGGTGAGAGCGAGATTCTCCGCTCCAGTAACCAGAGCAAGCTGGAGGTGGGCAGCTAAGGACAAGAGGGGCAAACAGGATATTTATCCTATTGATTTTCTAAAGTTGAAACAAGAAGATTTAGGGGGGCTTGACTCTTAAAATTCCCAAGGAGCCGCTCACTGCTCAGCCCCATGGCCATAAACACACACGCACACACACACAAACACACACACACACGCAAACACAAAACATCTTGCTAGTGAGAGGTGTGAGGGAGGTTTAGGGGCCTTGAGCTGCAAAGCTGTGCTGTGCTGTGGAATGATGTGCCCCAATGTGTGTCAGAGGAATCATTATAGCTAGTGCTAGAGTTGAAGCCCGCCTATGGTGTTAGTGTGTGTGTGTGTGTGTGTGTGTGTGTGTGTGTGTGTGTGTGTGTGTGTGTGTGTGTGTGTGTGTGTGTGTTTGAGAGAGAGAGTCATGTAGCAAAGTGGAGGTGTGAGCAGACAACAGATGGGAAGGGCCTCGGTATTGCAGAGATGTGGCTTTTGTCTCTCCCGCTGAAGAGAGAAAAAACCTGCAAATCAATAACAAACCTGCTGTGAAAGAAAATGTGTGGGAATGTGACTGAGCTCACAGAAAGTGTCCTGGAAATTTACACATTTTGGTGGCAGGTTCGCAGTCTGAGGGATAAGAAAGTTTGGCTGTTGTTTGCTGTATTCATAATCTTGTACTTAATCTTAATTTTTTTTTAAAAAATATTTGATAAATTAAGTCTCATGGCACCTTAAAATGGTGAATTGCAGTCATTTTAAGGGTACAAAATTCTGGAGGTAAAGGCTGTTACACATGGGCGTTGAGTGACTGACAGCTGAAACACCAGTACTTAACGAGGAAAAGAAACCCTCCTCCTCTGTTGCTTAAGTGCAGAAAATGAGCAAATATCTGACTTTTTGCCCAAAAAACATACATAAAATTAGGCTTGAAATTCAGATACATGTGCTGACAACAACAGATGAAACATTTATTGGGTCCAATCCTTTTGATCAGGGTTGTCAAGCTTATTTCACATCATGGGCCACGTACAGCCCACTTTGCCCTTAAGTGGACTCTTTCAGAGGAAAGAAGGTTAACTACACTATTATTATTTTCTAAATAATGGAACAATTGTGGTCTATTGAATGAAATAAATCTGTCAGTATGACTCTTTGTGCTTAAATCGTGGCTCAAGAGTTGGGAGTTCGCCTTGTAATCGGAAGGTTGCCGGTTCGAGCCCCGGCTTGGACAGTCTTGGTCGTTGTGTCCTTGGGCAAGACACTTCACCCGTTGCCTACTGGTGGTGGTCAGAGGGCCCGGTGGCGCCAGTGTCCGGCAGCCTCGCCTCTGTCAGTGCGCCCCAGGGTGGCTGTGGCTACATTGTAGCTTGCCATCACCAGTGTGTGAATGTGTGTGTGAATGGGTGGATGACAGGTTGTGTAAAGCGCTTTGGGGTCCTTAGGGACTAGAAAAGCGCTATACAAATACAGGCCATTTACCATTTACCATTTAAACTATAAGGAATAAATGTGTAAAATTACAGAAAGACAATTCTGCTGGCTAGGTTTTTGTTAACTCACAGAAAAAAAAAACTTTTCACTGTGGACCCACTATAAATGAAATTTCTATATATTTCTATAGAATTTCTATAGTAAATTATGAAAACCAGTGAATGTTTATCCATTATTTAGTTACTTTAGTGCACTATGAATGACAGGAAAAGCTGGAAAAAGGCAATGAAAATGGAAATGGAGTTAGAAGTTCAGAATGAATGCCTCTGAGCCTTAAGTTTGAACCCCTGCTATAAATCCATCCACTTCACCAAGATTACTGATTTTTAATCAGGTGGGCAAAATTGAGTCTCCACCTAAACAAAAATTGGTTGGCATCCCATTCCAGCTGCTCCATTTCCATCTAGACATTTCTGTCTGATGTCAAGCAAAGCAGAACGTCAGTGCTGTATTTTATAGAAAATAAAGAAACAATCTGCAGCTGTTGGATTCTTGGTCAATTGTGCATAAATTCAATAGGGCGTAGTTTTGTTGCTTGCTGAATTGAAGAGGAAACGATAAACAATGAGGAAAAAACAGGGACCGTTCCAAAGCAGAAAAGATTTATGAATATATTTATTTGTGAATTAATTGAAGTCTGAAGAAAACTTGAATTCCACCAGTCAAAAATTAATCAAATAGCGCTGCAGGGCTGTCTCCAAACTTTTTTCACCTTCAACAACTCGAACGGTAACTTTTATTGTCAATCTCCCACCTGAAATGTATTCAGATGCTCAATTTTGGTGCAAAGTTTTGAAGGAGTTTGACAATGTTTCCAGAACAACAACCAAAGTGAGTAGTACAAATAATAGTCCCTGCATTCTTTGCCATGTCACCGCTATCCTGAAAAACAGACCCCCTCCTCCCTCTCTGACCTTCACCACAACTACGATTTTCTGCCAGCACCAGCCTCCTGTCTCCACCCCCCTCCAGAACCAGTGTCAAAGCACTACCACCTCTACCCCATCACCCCTATTCAAAACCCCTTGCATTTTACATCCAGCCCCTCAGTAATCTCTTTACAATTTGCAGACTTTGAGGTCAAAATGTAACTAGACGTAATTAAACATTAGCCAAATTTATTTTAAAAGACAGCAATTAATTTACTACACAATTTAGACATCTAAAACATATTTCAAACAATTGTTGTTCAGTTTTAACCCAAACATTTTCAACCCTAGTCCCAAAAAAAGTTGGGATATTGTATAAAATGTAAATAAAAACAGAATGCAATGATCTCGAATCTCATAAAGCCCAGTTTTATTCACAGTAGAAGATAGAATACCTATTTAGTGTTTCAACTGGGAAAATGTAACATTTTGGGAAAATTATCAGCTCATTCTGAAGCAACATGTTTCAGAACAGAGCATGTTTACCTTTTTTTTTTTCCGTTTCACAGCAGTTTGGAAATGAAAACTTTGGAGACCAGTTGCTGGACATTTGGAAAAGAAATACCCACTTTGCCTTAGTTTACAATGAGCTTTGGCCCATGAATCACGTGGCTTCTTCTTTGTATGATAGAGTTTAAACCAGCATGGTGAACTGTGTTCACAGTGATTTTTGGAAGTGTTCCTGAACACATGCAGTGATTTCCATGACAGAATCATGCCTGTTTTTAATGCATTGCCACCTGAGGACCCAACGATCACAGGCACAGCCTCAGTTTCTACCTGTATCTATTCTTAAAGTGTAATTGCTTTGGCCACAATATTTTCCTCTTTAGTGCTCTTTGTCCTGGAGTTTAACTTTGTTGCCAGTTAAGCGTTAACCCTTAAACACTCAAAGAAAAAACTTCATGTCTTCCTTCTTAGGTTGATATTGTTAAACTGGTAAATGGCGTTAAAGTAATGTAACAACTTGTATAACAAGATATTTTCTTCGGGGACTAATAAGCATAATAATATCTCATGTTTTGCTTTTGTTTTTGTAATAATAGTAACAATTCCAACACTGATGTTTACTGATAATATATGACAAATGCCAACATGTCTGACTTGGCATTGTGACATCATCTTGTAGTAACTACAGCATCATTCGCTCACTTGTTCATGTTTATATGTCCCCTTATTAAACCACGTGGGATCCTTGATGTAGTCCATTCTTTGGCACTTGCTTGCTGATGCGTTTAGAAAAGCAGTGCTTCATTCAAGAAATAAATGAGCATATATATGAGTTGCAACACTTAAATGAATTACTAGCTACAGCACTGATTCTTATTCCTTTACATTGTTTCTAAACAGACTCAGTGGGAAAATGAAAAGATAGCACTTTGACATTTTAACACATTAACTTATGACTCTTGAATTGAGCGATATTTCACACAGCCAGGTTTAGTTAATCCTCATCACGAGATATTAACTATTTAGACTTTTTAAACGCCTAGCTAAAGATGTGCTATAAATAAATTGTGCTATTAAAAGACTGAAGGGTGTAGAATGACAATTAGACTTTTTTTTTTATTCAGACACAGCACTGAAGCACGATGAAGAGACATGATCCTCTACCAATGCAGTAGAGACTCAAATCCCAAAAGTACTTTTATAAGGTCAATACCTTAATTTAAAAAGAGGCAACAGAGTGGCAGTGAGATCAGAGAGTGTCATAAGCCACAGAAACACAATGTGGTTGAAAATTGACTTAGTTCTAACTAGTTCTTGTTAGTTTAACCATATTCTGACTAGCCACACCCCCCACTTCTCTCCCCTGCAGACAGATGAGCTCAATTACTGATACGTCTTTGTTTAGACACACATGCACACACGGTATGACACAGATTTTATTAGACAGCAAAAAAAACCTAAGCATAAAAGTTTGTTTTTAGTTTCAATCATTTACTGTTATAAAAACAAATATATCTCTGTGTGATTTCAGCACTTTATGCTAATTACAGCTCATCAGTCACAGGCCTGCAGTGCTGGCTGCAACTCTCATTTCTGCATTCTCCACCTGCTCCTGTTGGACCTCCTGGGTCAGTCTGCAGCCACGACTCCACGCTCGGCGGTCACAACTCGTGACTCCTCAGTCATGCTCGCAGATTATTGCTAATCTCATAGGTGGTGAAGAGGTGCTACGTTAATTGTTCTTTGGAGTGCCCCAATTATGCCATTAACGGCCCCTCAGTGATGAGGCTAATGGCGAGAGACCTCGTTTGCATAGCATTATCTTAATTGAGCCCGAGGCCTGGCATGAAAACAACCTCGAGATTATGTTACTGATGGATGGTGGCAATGGTCCGGCGGCAACCATTTACCCGACAGCTATATTAATTAACAGCTATCCAGTTACATGGGCTTTAACAGGGATGAATAAGTTAACATGGTGACTGTGATGGTGGTGGTGACAGCACTCCTGTGCCTATGTGTGGGCTTTTAATCGACGAGACACACTAATACAGGGTGTGTGTGTGTGTGTGTGTGTGTGTGTGTGTGTGTGTGTGTGTGTGTGTGTGTGTGTGTAGAGGGATGCAAAAAGAAGGCCTGGCATCGGCTCTTATTACCCATTTCCTAAAGGAGGAAACGGAGCCAGCATTAGTACCAGCCTTTAAATAAATCACCACACAAAGCCTGCACTAATACTTTTAATCGTGAATTAATTACACGCTCATTGCAGGGAGAAGACCCATAAATGTTCCAATATGCTCAAGCCTGAAATCGTTGTTGCACAATATCTCAGGAAAAGAACAACTCCAGAGTGTTTCGCCTTATGTAACGTAAAGCCAGGACTTATTGTGGATCACCCTTGGACCAGAACTTGGACTCACGCATGCAGACACGCAGAGCATCTCTGGACCAGGGTGGAGTTTTCAGTGAACTGGGCCAGCCAGGTAACTCTTTTGTTATGTAAAGATCTGCTATGTGATCCGTTAGGATAAAAGAGGAGAGAAAAAGAAGCCGTTCAGATAAGCTTCCCCTCATCAGATAATTAAGGATGCCTTTGCTCCAGTTTCCCCTTCTTAGCATAAGTGTCTGATCAACTTTCAATAAGCTCATCAGTCAGAGTTGGTCCTCGAAGCGCCGCTGCAGGGGTTGCTGCAGGTTCCTCCAGGATGCAAGTCAAGTGCATTACCAGGAGTCTTGGCCTCTGGCGTGCCCAGTAGGGTGCAAATAAATTTAAAATTGTAAAAAAAAATCAACAAATTACTCTGCTAGATGCAACCAACAGTGAACAGACAGCTCAAGGATCAGTCATAGCTGTTGTTTTGCAGTATATTTACAGCCTGTTGTTTTAATATTTCCATGTGGATTAGATATCATTAATCCAGCCTGCCGAGACTTTAACATTTGAGCTGTGCCTTTTCTTCATTTTTCCTTCACTAATCGTTTAATCAACTAATCAATTTGTTCAACCACCATATTTGTAAATTTGTTTTTTTGATTTTAGCCTCCAGTCTCCAGCTGCCTGTGCAATCTGATGTTTTGGGGGGGGGTTGGTCCCATGTTCTCTCTTTAGATGTCACTGCTTTGACAAACTGTGCAAATGAGCCACAATTTGAAATAATTTTTTAATAACATGCAGAGGAAGTCAACAAGTCGCGCTTGCCTTCGGGCTACAATAAGTGAAATTACTTACTGTTTGTGCTGCCGTCTAATTGCAGCCTCTCAACAAACGGTTTAGACTTTTTTTCCCCCCCTGTTAGATTTTCCCACCTCAACAGCCCTTTGCTTCTTGTCAAAACTCTTCCTCCACCTGTCACAGTGTGCGAGTTTTGTGCACGGTCGCGCACCCCCCCCCACTTCTTTTCCATCGCCCCCCTGTCTCTGCCTCCCCTGCTGCCAGTTTTTAACTACACTCCACTCTGGCCTCTGCTCTACTTGTTACAGCCCCAACACGAGTGCAAACAATCAAAGTCTTTGGGAACGCTAAAATATGCATGGCTATCCGTGACAGACAGATAAAGCAGGGCAATTAGCCACGTAATCCTAGAGCATCGTACGGAATAGTCCGCCTCAGCTGTCCTCCCTCCCCTCCTTCCCTTTACTCTCTTGGTCTCCATTAGTTAAATGTACTCTGTGTGTCGGCTCCCCATCAAATCAAGTAACACTTCCCCTAATTGGCTTATAAATAATACAGCAGGGCCTACATTATAATTTCATCAGTGGTAAACATTGCGGGGGCAGTTGGTAAAGAACCTATCCCTCATTAATTTCGTAATTTGGGTAGATGGAACGAAGGGGAAGTGAGGGAATGAAAGGTGGAGAAGGAGAGGGAGCTGCGGGGATCGGATGAACGGAGGGACTCGTATCACCTCAGGTAGAGGGAAGGAGAAAGAGGGAGAGATAGACGAGGGGGAAAAAAGAAAAAACAAGAGGGAAGATGCTGCTGCCGCTTGTGTTAAGAGATGTCAGATATTCAATCCGGGGGTTTTGTCAGTACTCCTGTGCAATAGGTGATGAGGGCCCTGCTGCCCCCATTTTACACACAAATACACACAAGTTAATACAATCTCCCTCCCCATTCTCACTTGCTGTTCTTTTTTGGTATCAACTTAATGAATATTTCATAACAAGCTGCATAAATATTCATTCTAATGGTTTTGCACATAGTTATTACCGGTATTTTCTTAAAAAAAAAAAACACACACAAAAAACAAAAATACTTACTTAAAATTCAGTATAACCAGGCGCTGAAATCATTTCCCACTCCCATGCAGGCACACAGAAATTATCTAGATCAACTAGTCAAATAGTATTTCAACTGCAAGTCACTGGAGCTATTACAAAAATCCTCCCCAAAAGCTTGTTGAAAACACATATTTGTCTTTGGGAAAGGCATAAAGTTCATGTCTAATTTGTGTCATCAGCTGCAATCGCAAGACAAACCAGAGAAATTCCCAAAAGATTGGCTGTGTGATGAAATTCTTTTTGTAAAAGGCAATAGGTCTGTAACTAGCCTTCCTCCCCTCGGCAGCTAAATGTCACCCAAACCTGCTATTATATTGCATAATGCACTTTTAAGGGAATTTTACATAGCCTGTGATAGATGCTAGGAAATATGAGGTGTACGAATATGACACCCTCTGATCTCTGAAAGACAGATATTAAAGCAAACTCTCAAATGAGCCATCCCCCCCCCCACCCCCTCACATTCTTTTCCCGCTGAAATCTGAGAAAGGAAAGGCGCCGAGAGCCCTTCAGCCATCAAAAGGAAAGTTAAGTGCTTCACATTCTTGGTGAGATTTTGAAAATGAAGCCACCTGAAGGCAATCTGTATCTGCTGGAACCTGACTTGTCACCGTTACAGAGAGCTGTCACTTCACGGTGCCAGCGCTGATGGAGACAGACACCCGTCATCCGTTGCAGTGATGAACACTACGTGATGTCTTGCAGGCCTGCTGAACAGGATGTTTCACTTATGATCTGCAGAAACATGCTCGTGCGGAGCCAGGAGAGCTTTTTGTTCACTTATCGCTGTGATCTGAAACTAAGTAAGAAAATACAGCATTTTAAGGCAAGAAAGGAAGAAAGAAAAAGAAGCAACTACCCATCAATCACACCAAAAGCCATATCACATGGATCTCATTAAACTGGAATGTACTCAGATCCTTTGTGTAAATATAGCAATCAGTTCTGAATTAGAATTGTATAGCATGTATAATTTATAGCTGAAAAATCCATTCAAGTATCAAAGGAACCCAGTCTTCAGCGCTGCAAATTACTGGTAGATGATAAGACATCCATAGTCAAAATCTATAAAACAAAGAAACCAGTCATTCCTGAAAGAAACGGTGTCTTCTGGCCCCTCACAACTGGCTGCAGGTGCCTACTGGTTGAGATATTTTAAAATCTTTTCTTTCCTTTTATTTTATTTTAGCAAATTTTAAAGAGGTTAATTATTCATACATTCACAAGAAGCACAAAAAGCTAAAAAAAACAAAAACAAACCCCAAAACAAAACACTGAAAAAGGCAAAATAAATAAATAAATTAACTATTTTTTATATAACAGCAAAACCAGCATTAACTGGCATCACAAACTTGTATTAGTATACATAATATTAGACATAATAGCTGAAATCTTATGTCCTCAGCTTTGTATAGCTTTGTATAGCTTATTGATGTAGCGTATGCAAAACCCAGAGTTGTGTGTGAATTGACACTCCCTAAATTATTACTGAGTGAAGCCACACCAAGGTTTGGATTACAAACTGCACAGGCAAAGCAGAATACATGGGCCAGACTCCCGAGACCACCAAAGACCACCAAAGACTTTTTTTTTTACTGTTCAGCAATCAGTTTTTAGGGATATCATCTTGTAGCTGGGCTCTAAATTTAAGTCTAAATTTTAGGAGAACAGTATTTCATCATCTGGTACAATTTAAAACCCAAGCTAAGAAATTCCATTTCATTACGACATAGTCATTTAATGTTTATAGTAATTATGATGGGTGGGTAGGCAAAATACTGGACTATTTTGCTTACATGGGAACGTATTAAGAAATTCGAGGTTTTTATACCAGTCAAAGAATAGCAAAATAAATACAAAAGTGTCCTTTAAATGATAATTTAATTTATTAAGGGAAAACAGCTAGCTCAGGGGTGGGCAGTCTCAGTCCACGAGGGCCGGTGTCCCTGCAGGTTTTAGATCTCACCTTGGGTCAACACACCTGAATCACATGATTAGTTCGTTACCAGGCCTCTGGAGAACTTCAGGACATGTGGAAGAGCTAATTTAGCCATTTAAATCAGCTGTGTTGGTTCGAGGACACATCTAAAACCTGCAGGGACACTGGCCCTCGTGGACTGAGATTGCCCACCCCTGAGCTAGCCAAACCTAACTGGCCCTATGTATGTTTCACTAGCCACACCCAGGCCTGATTACTGCCAGACCTGCTGAATCAAGAAATCACTTAAAGAGAATCTGTCTGAAAAAGTAAAGTAGGCACAAGAAAAGCAATGTGTTAAGTCACAATCTGAAGAAACTCAAGAACAACTGAGAAAAATGGTAAATGGCCTGCATTTGTATAGCGCTTTTCTAGTCCCTAAGGACCCCAAAGCGCTTCACACTACATTCAGTCATTCACCCATTCACACACACATTCACACACTGGCGATGGCAAGCTACATTGTAGCCACAGCTGCCCTGGGGCGCACTGACAGAGGCGAGGCTGCCGGACACTGGCGCCACCGGGCCCTCTGCCCACCACCAGTAGGCAAACACGGGGTTAGTATCTTGCCCAAGGATATTTGGCATGCAGCCAGGAGGCAGCCTGGGATCGAACCACCGACCTTCTGATTAGTGGCTGACCTGCTCTGCCACCTAAGCTACAGCCACCCCAAAGTCATTGACATGTATCACTCTGGAAAGGGTTACAAAGCCATTTCTAAGAGTTACTTCAGTGAAAGTCATTTTCCACAAATAGAGAAGACTTGGTAAACCTTCCCAGGAGTGCCCAGTCTACCATGAAAGACAAAGACTCATCCAGGAGGTCACAAAACCCCAGATCAAACCCGAACTGCAGCCCTCTCTTGCCTCGGCTAAAGTCAGTGTTCATGATTTAACAATAAGGAAGAGACTGGTCAAAAATGGCTTCCATGGGAGAGTTCATAGGTGAAAACCACTGCTGACCAAAAAGATTAAAAGGCTCCTCTCATGTTTACCAAGAAACGTCTTGATGATTCCTGAAAGTTTAGGGAAAATATTCTGCGGACCTACGAGAGCAAAGCTGAATTTTTTGGAAGATCGTGTTAAGTGTTTGACAAATTACATAAGTTATTGTTCAGACTCGCCAAAACCCCTCGGAGTGCGACTGTTCTCCTATCTATGCTAAGCAAGCAAAACCCGATTTACAAAATCAAGTCATGGGCAAATTCAGAGACAATATTAATATATCACTTAGTTCTGAACATGAAATAGTCAAGGTAAAAAAAAAAAAAAAGCACAGCTCTTTAGATCAAATGTAATGTTCCAGTCACTTCTGACCTCTGAAGGCGGGAGATGTTGCGCTAACCGTCAGAAAAGGTTAAACCAACCACACACTCAATGCAGCCCCTCCACTTAATTACCGCAGAACAAGAGGAGATGGGGAACATGTTGAGAATGAGCTTAATTAATGTAGCAGTAAAAAGTGGCCCTCCCTCTCCGTGTCCGTTCTGCTGTTCAGTATTAGTTCCACTTCGGTGCTCTCAAAGCCTCGAACAAATAGTGACTCTAATGATGGACATGCAACCTCCCCCCTCTATCCTCCTCACACAGCCTCACGGCTGGTCTCGGGTCACTGCCCTCCCTGCTTGCGTTCTCCCCCCCTCCAGCTTCCCCAGGGAGTGCGTGGGGGGTAGTTAGACAGCCGTGTTCACTCCATCAGCTCGGAGAAAGCAGAAGACAACCTTGCATACTGACTTCATTAGCACTGACAAGTTTGGGGGGGATGCGGCTCAGTTTATAAGACTTTAGAAACAGAAGAGAGGAGAGCCTCATGGGGGTGTAAGGGAGTCAGATGCAGCTCTGGATTGTTGCTGTGCCAAAGTGTTTATTGTGATGTATTTCTGGGCCCAAACTCTATAGACAGCCATGTTTATTTCACAGCTCAGGGACTATCTGCTTCCTGTCTGAATGATATGTAAATAAAGTAAATATAGAAGAAAAGAGAAGGAAGATTTGTCAGATGGGGCTGGCCAATCAAAGGAGTGAATTCAATTATGAATATTTGAAGTTTGATTCACTGTCATACATGGAGAAAGAGGGATTATGAGAATAGGACCTACACAAACCCTAGGCATACTTGGCATGCAGTAGTGTTGGGTAATCTGTTCCATAGTTCAATTGTCCTGTTGTCTCCCTCTGTGATCACCAATAAAATCAGCACTGGGATGGGGCTGGGGGAGTAATTAAAATGCATCCATTAAGGTAGCGTTATCCATGCGACATAATGCACAACGTGTGGCTCAAAACAGCTTTCTCACTAGAGCTGGTGACAGTGGAGCACACAAATGGACACCAAGAGAAAGAACACACCTGCAGGAAAGCTTTGTTCACCTAGAATGATGCATAATTTAGCCTACCATAATTAATGAATGTAAGCGGGTAGATATCAGCTGAACAGATCAAACAGTATTAAGTCACACTTGCCTTCCTTTTTATTTTTTAGCTTTATAGTTTTGCTTGTTGTTCAGCTTGTTTTTATGTATAAAGTGGCTTAATTGTCTTTACTTCACTCTTCATAGTGCCCTTCTATAAGCTGGCAGGAGAAGTGGTAGAGGAAGTACATTTGGTTTGCAGTGATTACCAGGCAAACACAGCAGCTCATGCTGGATTTGAATAAAAAACAAAAACACACACAGAGAAAAACTATACCAAAAAAAAATGTAACAAACTGTTCAAAAGAACATAAAGAGACTTAGTCAAATGAAAAAAAAATGTTTCTAGGCCTGTGGCATTTGGGCAGTTGGCTCCCTCAAAAATATATTTTAGAGGTTTTGCAGACATGTTACCACTAATATTAACTTGTTTGACAATTCAGGGTTAATAATCACAGAGGCATAGAAATCCATCCATGACTATCTGGCTTCCATCAGTCAATAAGGAAAAAGACACTGCCAGTACTTAGAAAGTGTTTGTAGACAAGTCGGTGTCTTCCATGCAAACTACAGGTCATGGGCTACAATTGTTATATCACTGCATTAATGTATTACTGGGAAGATTTTGCCCCGGAAGTTGTCCCCAGTCACTCTGATCATCATCGATCTCGATTAGTACAACCCTGCTAGGGAGCTCACCAACCAAAGAGCCAACAGTACACTGCCTGATGCTGTTAATACGATGTGTGGAATCAAGAACAAGAACTACAATGTACAGACAATGGCTACAGGGAACAGTTTTCATTGTTTTTAACACTTGTTTTTTCTTCACAAGAAATAGGTTTTCTGTCTTCCATTTGAAGTGGGAAGTTGGAAATCCCAAGTTCTAAGATGGAATTTTCAGATGAAATACTTTCCTCCAGAGTTGTTCTTTCCATTCAGAATGTTACACCAACCACCATCCCTGACTTCTTAATCCAAGATGGCAGCAGTGAGCGTAAATTGTAGTAAAACTTCCAAGTCTTCCTGCAGTGTCTGTGAACACTGACCAGGCTCCATCAGTGAATGTGGTGCAGAGGTGTTTTAAAGAGCAAAAAAACCCAAGATAAATAGCTCTGCCTTCTTAGTCAGCAAAACAAAACCTGTTTTTGTTACTTGTACTACTGGAATGCGGTCAAGTGGGACATCACTTACTGGTCCGACATTTGAGGTAAGCATAAGCTAACAGGCCAAAATAAATAAAACAATAAGAGTAACCAACATTATAACTTGTTCCACATTTTTGGCCCTGGCCCCAGTGCAGTACACAGCTACAACAAAGCTCTACATATCACCGAAGAACCACCAAAGCATGCTGATGCGGACTAAACCAAAATAGACAAAATCAATGTTACAATGTACTTGCAATATACAGCAAATGAAGAAAGATGTTGTTTTTTTTCTTGCACTATTCTGATGTTGGACATCAAGGTGCTTCCTCGCATTACAATAATGCAGTCTTGGATTAATACTACAGAAAAATCGACACTTTAATACTACCCAACCCTATCATCAACTCCTCCTGAAAAAATGTTAAAAAAATCATCAACAGACACAGTGTTGTGATCCCAACAGGCGATGCAATCACATGTCTAAGGCAGTAAAGTAGCTGCCATGTTCTGCGGTTTAAATTGGAGAATTCTGAAGCAACAAAACAAATCGATACTCTCTCGAGAATACACTGGGACTCATGTTGGAAATCTATTCTAAACAAAACAAAAGGAATATCACATGAAATTAAGGTGTGAAAAGGTGCCATGAATGTTTTATGCCTTCCAGCCACTGACATAAAGGATATAAATATTGTATGCAAAGAGAAAAATCCCCTGTTTGAAGTCTTGAGAGCAAAGACACTGGGAGAGAAAGGGAGGGGAAGCAGGTAATTACTAGTGGAGATGCTCTTTGACGGATTATTATATTAAAGCAGGAGGAGGATCAACCAAACACAGCTAACCTCTAACAGCGCTGGTCTCCACCTATCAGTGACAGGAACATTACAACCTGAGGAGCCACTTGCACTTGACAAACACGACAACGAGCAACAAATCCCCAGGCTGATAAAAAGAAACCTGACTGCCAAGAAGGCACCCCATACTGCAAACCTACCACAGTCGGATCTAATGAAAAGCTAAATACGAGGCTTTGAGTTACTTTAACTTAGGCTACAGTCACACCAGGGGAAAACACTACAGACTGCAGTACAACCAAAATCATTGCAAGTTTGCAATCAGCTTGAAAATTCTTACCTCTAAAATCATCACTTTAACAACAGGAAACAGGTCTGCAACCTCTTGCAGTCAATTGCGGTCTTTAAACCAACTTGATGCGTCAATATAGCGATAAGACAGAGTCAGTCTGCTAACTGTTTTTGATAAACCTAATATCTATTAACGTAAACCTTAACAACGCATGTTTCTTTTTTTCTTTATTTGATGGAGACAGCAAAAAAAAAAAAAAAAAAAAAGTAATGCAATCACTATCCAACCACTGTTTTTCCTGGTCAGTTGGAGGTTGCCATCCTATTCTTACTGCAGTGTGAAAAGAGACACTAGAAAGGACAGCAGCTGCGCAAATATAGCAGCAAATTTTTGTCCTCTGCTCCAAATTTTTACACCAGCTTTGGATTATACAAAATTCAAAAGTACCTTTGAATACACCTTACATTGAGCCTTGGCACAGCCCCTCAGTTGATCAACTATGAAAACCACAGCTTATATAGAAGACTATAAAACTAGCCACTGTGACGCCACCTAATGGTAAATGAAGCCTCCTGAAACCTTGAGCTGAATGTTCTCACGGCACCATCTTTGCTGTTTCAAACCAGACTGTGAATCCAAGCATGCTGCAAGCTCACTGGCTAACTTAATTAAAGAGTCATTAGCCTGTGATCGCACCCTGGATAACCATATTCCTAAGAGGTGGGTGGGGCTTAAGTGTTGTATCTGAAATATCTGAATATTCCCTCTCACTGACATCACAGTGGGGCAAGAGGAGAAAGATCAGCTTGAAACTGAGCATACAGAGCAGTCTGAAGTCTGGGCTTTTGGCTCATAATTCCTTGACTCTTCAGAAAATGTTTAATATAACAACAAATGTGGAAAAGCACAAAGCTCCACTTGGAATGAATAATATAACTTTTTCTTTCACGTGTTTTTTTTTTACATGTTGCTTAAAAGTTGGAAAGTGCGCTCATCAGTTCCACCGGGGAATGCCGTATCACGCTGAGTGGTGCAACCCGCATCATACCTTACATCAAAAAAAGTGTAAAAACACGCAAACGGTGTGTCTTTTATGTGTGTCTGACATTTAAAAAACAAACAAATCACAAAGGACATCACAGGGAAATAAACAATGGTTTGAAACAAACTGATGAAGAAGAGAAGATGTAGATAAAAGGGCCAGAAAAAGACTAATAAATGGACTTGTTTAAAATCAGTCAAAACTGAGCAATCCTTATTGAGAGTTTTGTCATTTTTGGTTATAAAATAAATAAAAATGATCTGCATCCACATGGTCTGCAGGATTTCTTTCAAATTTCAGAAGAAAACTTCACAGTGTCATTACATTTATATATTTTCTCAGTAGTCATTTGTGCACGTTTTGCACTCTGTTGTAGTCTGCAGACACGTTCGTTTAATCAATTTAGAAACTTTTAAGACTGTTCTTATAATTTTTTGGGACAGAGCAGAGGCGAGGGAAGGAAATCTGTGGGTAAAAGCACGGGAATAACATTTAACCCTTTGTGGACCTCAGGAGGAGTACTGTAGAAGCCACATCAGAAGTTAAAGAGAGTTCTAGTTGTGTTCTTTATTAGCCTTGGCACTGTTCATTTAAAAAAAGGACTGCCTTATGCAGCTTAAAAGCAAACTAATCATACAATAGTCCAGGGCATCTCCTGCAGCACTGCACAGGATAATGTGATAAGCGATTCAATTTCAAGCAAAACGGGAGACACTCCTTTTTTCTACCGATGCGCTGAGTCTTCTGAGTCTTGGGCCAATAAATGCCACCACTGAACTGAGAAATGTGGGCTTAGGAAAATAAAGTAAAAAGCTTCCCTTTCATGAGCTCCCGAGAGTTTGGAGCAGAGCTGCCTCCTCTCTCCTTGCCCGGGGGCAGGCTATCATCTCTGGTGACACCAGAGGAAGGGCAGCCCCAACCCCGCCCCTGTCGGACCTGGAGATGTAAGGCCGCAGTGGAGAAGAGGCTCTGCTGCCGGCCTGGTCTCTCAGCTCCGGCTTCCTCTTTGATCACCAGCAGCCGACCTCCATGTCTCCACAACAAGGAGGAGGGCCAGATAACACGCTGCTGAGCCTGTAACCCCACCCTGCAGCCCTTGTTCTCTCCAAATATGAAAAAAGGGTTAATTGTATTTAACAATATGCTCTCTATCCTAACACCCCCCGTCTCCATCACCTCCACCCTCCCGTCCTTGATTAGAATTAGAATCACATCTGGCGCCATGTTCTGTCCCTCATTACTGCTGAATCTCATTACAACGGGCTCCCGTGGGAGGGACACGCTGGGTTTTTAAGCACACTTTTTGCTTTCTTTCTGCCTCTTGCTCATCTCATCTGCCTCGCCGCTTCTTCTCTTCTACGTTTACATTAGCGGAAGTCCTCATCTGAGAGAATGACTGAGCACCACCACCCTCCATCTCCTCCTCCCAGAGCTTGGAAATTGTTTTACAGTGCCAATTAAAGTAGGTATGTTGAGTTTCTTCCAGAGTATGTATTATTCAGAGTGTATTATTTGTTGCACTCAAAAAAAAAAAAAAAAAAAAGAGGAGAAGAAGAAAAAACCCACTAAAATAGGACTTGCAGAGTAAGTTCCACTTACTTGCAATAAAAACTACACCAAAGGTTTGGAAATAGAGTCAACATGAGGAAAATGAGGGAGCTTATTTATGGCGCCCTGAAGTCCTACTGAATAATAAAAACCTCCACATATAACCACATTTTAAACTTTGTTTCTGAGCATCTCTGTCCAAAAACTGCTCTGAGTGGGAATTCGCTTTAGATGAGGGGTGGAAAATAAAGAAATGTGTAAAGTTTGACTCCAAAATGTTTTACCTCCGTAAAATATTAATTTAAAAGTTTAGAGGCAGGAAGCACGCACTGCACACTTTGTAACTGGAGTGAAATAAGAGTTTCAACAAATATTCAAAGCGTTTTATTTGCTCTTTTAACATACCAATATAAAGTAATAAAAACATGAACAAAACATATAAAATTAAGAAAGAAAAAAGCAGTGATGTCTGACAAGATTGGACCCGGTGTCAGAGCGGCGAGCTCTGAAGGTCGCGGGGAAGCCCTGAGGTTTTAATGATCGTTTAGCTCTAGATCATCGGCGAGTCGCAGAGCGTGCAGGGTGCCTGCAGTATCTTCTTTATCCACTCTGGATCTGTGGGGAAACAAAACAACTTCTGTTTGTGCTCAAGATTACGAACAACAAATTCATTTAATGTGGTTATGTATATATTAATATCAGAGACTTTGAAGGGTGACAGGAGTACAATTTAAGACCCCCCCCCAAAAAAAAATGGCCTCATTAAGCACTACGAGTATACAATTGAGCACAAAATAAGGGCATGTGCAAACTTACCACTGGATTCATTAAGTGTGCACACTGGCCAATTTGTTCTCACTGCCATGCATATGTTACATCCTCGTTCTACAAACACAGTCGTACTCTCGTTATTTGCAATCTGCGTAGTGCCACACCCCTTTTCTCTATATAAGAAACACAAAAATCGATAATGTTCTTGTCCACTAAAGCAATAAAAGTGGGACAATCAATAGTGCACACCATTCCTAAGAAAAGGATGTGGCTAAATAATAAACATTTTTAGTAAGTAAGTATACAAGTGAAGTTTGAGCTGGAACAGCCGAGGTAATGTGTTGTGCCCTCGAGACACGAACTGTAGTTCAGACAAAGAAAGAAAGGGTTTGATATCAAAAGATGGGGAGAAGTAGGTGATGAGATACAATAAAAATGGACTGCAATGGAACGCAAACATATTTAATAATTGTGTAATAACCATTTTTATATGCTGAGCATTCAAAACTGGGGTATGATCACTATTGTTTGTGAACTCTACATTTTTATTTGTGTTTTGTTGAGTCTTCATTAGTGGTACTGGGAGGCCGGCCTATTCTAATACGTTATATAAAAGTACGCATACATTAAGCTGAAGCTTTATCCTGCACATTCACAGTTGTTATTCAGTGTCATTTACATTAATTAAAATACATTACAATTCATTGTTAGTGTGCATGCATAGTCTAATACTAAAGCACCAAAAAGAAAAATTCAGGTGAGAAAATATGGATGAAAAATTAACAAACTTAGCCCTAAACTTTTCACGACACACCACAATTAAGTGAGCCGCCCCTTGCACACACTGGTCTGACAAACTAAGCGCTTCCTGTAATGAGAGCATGCTTCTCTCCTGCTGCTTTCTACACGCAAGACAGGACAAGTGTAAGCGATGGTCAGTCTGCATTGTCTTCCAACATTTGTTAGAAGTAATGCGAAGGAAACGGCTTACTTTTCTAAAACATCTATAACATTTGTCAGAGTTTCTGACCACTGGTTAAACAAAAACATCTATGCTTGAGTAAATTAACCCGCAATGAATAAAACGGGTTAAAAATTGTATTTATCCCACTGTACAATACTGAAAAAACTAATTTTAACCTCATGTTTGCTATTGACGTAGAAGTATAGAACAGGGCTTTCTAATGAAGTATGTGAGAGATAAGAAATGACTAAATTAGGAAGTTTACTGTGAAAGTGCATTATCTCACACTCATCAGTGAGGCAGGACTTAGGGGAAAAGAAAATTCTTCTTTGTGATCCCAAAACACCCACGACTAAAGTTAGATCTCACAGACATGATGTGCAGTGGCTCAGCGGGGGAAACGGCCTCCTGTCTGCTGCACAGACTGTAGTGTCTCGGGCATATTCAAGATGGCAACATGGCTGGTTTGTTTATCTCTAATTATTTAATGCCATATATTTAATATTAATGTAGGTTTTTTTGTCTTTTGCTGTCAGACATAGAGCTTCTAAATTGTTTTTAAGAATTTCATGTATAAAAGGGTTTTTATTCCAAACAGAAACTGCTGTGATAATAATAAAAATAGTGAAATAGGAACTATAAAGAAGGCAAACATCCTAAAGATGTTTTTAGACAAGTGGGGGGTGATGCTGATTTTGACAGATGCCACAACTGCACAGACCTGTCACTCATTAGCTCAGATAGGCTGGGATGACCAGCAGAGCTGCCCCTCAGGCAGGTTTGATAAAGACCTGAGATCATTTTTCCCCCTGCAGGACCACAGAGCCTGCTCTTTTCCCACTTCTGTGTTTATGTAGAATAATATATTTTTCTCTCATTTGTATCATTATTGAGCTTACCTCCACCCATTTATAGGCTATTATGATGATGTGTACATTACATGTCATAGAGACATGTACTGTAAAACCAATGCAGAGCAAAGATCTCTAACTTACAAATATATCCGAACATAAATATGTAAGAGGGTTTCCTACATTTAATGTGAAGCAAATCATACTTTCCCCAAATCCAATTAAAGAAACTGAAATACTGGATACAATGACCACAGACAGAAATCTTCTTAATCAGTTTGAGTAAATAGTAAACGTCTGATAATCAGATTACTTAGATGCAATAAACGTTCCACAGACTCACCGAGGCTTTCTGCGTTTCAGGCTTTTTAAGACCATTAAAAGAATGCAAATTATTACTGTAATGGTCAAAATATAAAGAAGGCATGAGGAACGTATGGTATGAGGAAAACAATTATAAAGATAACAATTATTTGTTAGCATACAGTACAATTCCCCTATGTTTAAGCAGTATATTTAAATCCTAAATTCTAATGTTACAATTGTGTACTGTAATGACTCCTTATCAGAATCGATGTAGAGCTCGTACCTAATGAGTGAGCAGCAGTCAGCAATGTCACTGTGGTCGGGACACCCCCAGACTGATACAGAAACCTTTGCTGGCTTGCCTGCACAGTCGACTGCGGGCTCGAGACAATACTTAAGGCTTTTGTAAACTTAATTCTTTCCTTTAGGACTTTTATGAGGAAACAGAATGCAATCATTATTTCAGATATAAAGGCAATCAGAAAACATGTTTACATGCATTATATAGTAATGATGTATGTAATGCATTCATCTCCTCTTTCATCCCGCAGCTCTGCTGTCACACCTGTGTTTCTGTTTACAGTCTGTTGTGAACAGGCTGATTAGAAATCCATCTAACTGTACACATGGCAGTGGAAATCAGCTTTCCACTGCCAACAAGTTTTTCTAATCCAGGTTATCGTTTACTTAAGAAATCAGGACTAACGTGTCTCCTCCTCACTGGAACCTCGGATAGTTTTGTTTTTTTCTCCCCTGAGTATCAAAGTATTAACCCCTTCAGTAATTCACAAGCACAAGCAAAAAGAAAAAAAGTAGTCACCCGTTCTGTTAATTGCATTGTTGCACGTGCATGTCAGTGCACATTTCTACCCTCCTACTGAGCTGACCGACCTTAAAGAAGTCATGCAAAGATCACTTACTCCCGCTCCAGCATTCAGAATTCCCCAGCTACACATTTCAAGTCCTAGCCGAGAAAGTGACAAGACTGAGCTTTGTGACCAGTAACTCAACTCTTGCCTTATAAGAAAATACAAAAGCACACTGGCTAGAAAGAAAGAAAAGACGCTGTGCTAATTTCTGCAATCAGTCACAGTTAATAAGTATTATGTTTGTGTGGCTCAGTCATCCAACATGTCGAGCATTGATCCGAGCGGCAGAGGCTGAGGTTGAAGGTGACAGGAGGAGACGGCTGATCGAGAGCGCGACTGTGAAATGGAGGTGGAGGGAGATGGAAAGTGGCGCTTACCCTCAGGCTCTGGCAGTCTGGCGATGCTATCCAGCAGGAGGCACCGTCTGAACGTCAGCGTCTGGCAGGCCTGGTATGACAACGCACACCTGGAGGAGACCGAAAGAAATACATTAGAGAGCTGGCTGCCAGGGACAGTCACACACACACACACACACACACACACACACACACACACACACACACACACACACACACACGCATTATAAAAGTAGAGCAGAAACAGTGCTGAGGTGCAGCTGACGGGCACAGATTTCCCCTCAGTGCCCACCAGAGGCACCACGTTCAAGCTAGAGAGTAGGCAGGAGAAATGTTTGACAGACGATATTTATGAGACGATGAGAGTGCTGCATGGGTAAATATCAGAAGGAAGGAGCCTTGATTACTGCTCCGAGAAGATAAATAAACCGTCAAAGAAGGCGTTCGGCATTGAGATTCAATTCATGTCCCAACGCTCAGGCTCAGCTGTGGCATCTGAACCAACGGTGCACCTACTCATCCTGTCAGGCTAAAGCTAAGAAAAACAACCATCCTTAGACGTTTTAAGTTTCTAAAGTTGTTCAAGAATTTTGTGCGTACCTGAGCCACATGTGTCCATTTTTACACATGGTTTGTTTGTGGTCTGTGAAGGGCAGCACATCCTGACACAGGCTGCAGCGCTCCGAGAACGTCTGCTTGTTCATCTTATTCTTGATGTGGCCAATCAGGACCTGAAGGACAAAGCATGCAGGACCAAAGGGTCTGAATTAAAGCAACCAATGCAAGCATTCCCAACTTGTATAGCGGAGGCAAAGAAGTCAAAGAAGTTTCTTCCACTGCAGCCTTACATCTAACAAGTATCCCCCTCCTACATATTTGCCAGACTTGCATGTTTCAGATAAACAAAACCTGAGTAAATACAAAAGTTAGAAAATTTCCAAACCCTCTTGGAAAAAGTAGCCCCCTAAACTTACCTGGTTGCGCCACCCTTGCAACCATTGTAACTGCAATCAAACATTTGCAATAACTGGTAATGGGCTGGTTTCAGTCATTATGCAAATGTACAGTTTATAAAATTGAGGAAACCTGCAGTCAGCTGAGGCTACATCCACACTAGCCCGGATAGATTTGAAAACGGCGTTTTTGTCTGAAAACGCTCCGCGTCCACACTAGCGTTTTCAGTCGTTTTCACAGAGTTGCGCGTCCACATTGAAACGGCCGAAAACGCTTACGTTCCAGTACTGCGCATGCGTGAAACACAAGACGATTCGGCCTGCCTCATTTCTGTCTGCCGTTTATTTACTTTCCGGCTCTTTCAAACGTCGCGGCAAAACGTCGAGGAAACGCACAGAGTTTTTTTAAATGGACTAACAATGAGGTGGAGTTGTTGCTGCATCAATCTTTGGAAATTTACTTACCTGGATGATTGAGAATGCATCACGACGAAAACTGGTAATGAGTTTAGTGAATTCTTAGCCAACTATTCTTTGTAATCAACCCGCACTGAAGGGTTTTCAAGCTAGGGTGGCCTGTTTATGGGCGTGCCAAAGCACCTCAATTGGATTTAGGTGCTTGGATTGGATTTTCTGGGTCATGAAGCAACAACAGAAGTAATTGGGGTCTGCAGTTCTTTAGATGCTGTTCTAGGTTCTTTTGTGACTTCCTGGATGAGTCTTTGATGAAATGTTTTAGTAGGCCGGCCACTCCTGGGAAGGTTTACTACTGTTCCAAATTTTCCTCATTTGTGGATCATTGCTCTCACCGTGGTTCACTGGAGTCCCCAAAGCCTAAGAAATGGTTTTGTAACACTGTCCAGAGTGATAGATGTCATTGAATTTGTTTCTATAATCTACAGGTTCTTTTTAAATGATCACGTAAAAACTCTGTCCTTTGACTACTACTAACATTTTTTAAATGATCTGAAACATTTAAGCTTTTCAAATACTTTTTACAGCGCTGTATTCAGGAAAACCAAACCAAAAGAACGTGCAGTGGTGTCTTAAGTAGAAAAAAATAACACGCGAGTCATTACCTCTGATGCTCTGTCGTTGGTGTCTTTAGAGAGATACTCCACCAGGCCACAGGTGGGTATGCTAATGTTCTCTGCTAGCCAGGTATTGAGGTACACCACCCCTAACACCTTCTTCATGTTTTCTCTCATCAAGTGAGTCTCTACGGTGTTCATCCAAGCCTGTACCTCTGCCCTTTGCTCCTCCTGATTTTCCTCCTTCTCCAGTTTTTCTCCTCCGGGCTCACCTTCCTCTTTCACAGCACCTTCTTTGTCTTCTCCATCCTCCTCTTCCGCATCTCTTATGAACACCTTGCTTCCCTCTTTTGCAGGTTTCCAGTTGTTTTCTGTGTTAGGTGACTGCAGTGACTGGTGAAGTATTCGCACCAAAAAGAGCTTGAACCGCCACAAGTAAGGAGAGTCCGCTTCCCGGATCTTTTGATCGAGCTCGTCCTGCAGTGATGCAGGGATGGACTTGTTTTTCAAAATCTGCCACCTCACCAGGTCGAGCAGGTCGGCCATTTTATACAAGTTCTGCGTAGGAGACCTGAGCAACAACGCTGCTGCGGCTTCTGGAGTTTTTAAGGTCACAAAGTGAACCTGGTAAGTCCTGTTAACTGGATGATAGCCATCAACCATACCTTGCGTGCTGACAAGTGCAATATATGCTCCGTTGCGGCTCACTGCAATCCCGTGTATCCTCCTCCCCGTGAGGTTCTCTGGTCGCATCATTTCCTCCTGCTTAAATATTAAAGTGCTCTCTGTAAAAGTTGGCGTCAGCTTTTTAATCCACCCGTCTGTGGAACAAGTGTACACCGCGACACCTTGTTGACTGACCGCCAGGGAGACTACAGGAAGGGAGTGCAGCCCAGCCACGTGAGAGTTGTGTACATTTAGTCCAGCTGGGGAAATCACAAGTAAACACCAAAAGACGTAGCAGCCACGTGATGCGACGATGAGGCTGCAGCTGGATTTATGTATCGGGTGGATCATCGGGACACATTTGAGGTTTTCAACAGCGATTTCATCGCACTCCTTCCACAGGATGACGGGGTGTCGGAGGGTGAAGTACCCCTTTACTCCCGACAGGCTGACTGGCATGATCTTGACGGGTCCCACCTCACTGCCGACGATCAGGCCGCTCATGCGACGATCTGCGTTTTCATACTCCCACCACGCTAAGTCACTTGGTCTGGTCACGCCTGATTCGATGGTGTCATAAAACGTGACATCTGCCCCGTCTGTAAAAGGCAACACAAACTTCCACAAGACGAGGTCACCGTTTTCCATCAAGACAGCGAGGAGGACCATCTCTAAGTCTACGCCCGTGTTGTCCGGCTGAACCTGTTTAATCGTGTAAATACTCGACCACTCCATTCTCAGTGGCGTCTGCATACGGAAACGCCGCTGCAGCTCGTCAAAGTCCTGTAAGTTAGTCTGCGGCAGCTTGTCATCCTTTCTGGCATAATTCCGCTCTTTTAGCCTCTCGCTGTACTTTTTAGTAAGATCAACTAGCGTGTTCCACTCAAGACGCTTGTGGCTGTTATGAATGGTAAGTCTGTGGTCAAGCGTTAGGCAAGCGAGCAAGCAGCGTCCACTCGAGTCACAACCCAACGGAGACCAGCTGGCGTACTTTATTCCTTTGTGCACGCCTACTGATGGGTTGATCACGCTGTCAGCCAAAAATGCTTGCCTTACTGTGGGATCTGGATGTGTAGCGAACTTCACCATTGCTTCAGACAGCTCTACTGATGGCCCCACCTTAAAAGGCAAAAACAACATATATTTAAGGATTATAAAGTCAAGTTTGTTCTTAATTTCATGTGCAGAAATGTTTTATTTGATAAACCACCAACACTTCATCTGAAAAGCTGTGTGTTTACACTACTGCCATTTTTGGTGCTTTGACCAAATGTGAGGACTGAGGGTGGATCAGCAGAGTGGACATCCAATGAGCATACCCTGGATAATCCCGCTGACTCCAAAAATGTCGATAATTGCCTAAATTAATTTGATGTTTTAATCCCCATGACTTGACCCATGAAATCAAACAGCAAAGTATTAACTTGGGTCAGAAAAGTAAGGCACAAGAGGGCTGATTTCCCCATAGATTCCCATACAAATATTATACACACGTGTTGCCCCTGCTGGCCATTGAAAATAAGGCCGGTTTAAAGCACTTTTGTATTGGCTTTACTATGATATTTTATATCATCAAGCCAACATGCCCCAGCCCTTCCTGTTTTGTTTTCTTACAGGTTGTCTCAGCTTGGGGGGGCCACTGTAACAACACCCTGCTACAGGCAGAAAACTGGTTCTTTATGCCAGACTTGCTCAGGCTACAAGGAACGTGCCATATCATAGCATCTGCTATAACGCAGATATAAAATTTTCACGTGATATAAAAGCATTATATCTTGGTGTCAGTGACATAGGGATGGCACATGTTTACATTCCTATGCACCTACAACAACAGCACAAGAGCCACATCATCAGCCTCTGATGATGATAAGATAAGATAAGATAAGATAAGATAAGATAAGATAAGATAACCTTTATTAGTCCCACACGTGGGAAATTTGTTTTGTCACAGCAGGAAGTGGACAGTGCAAAAGTTATGAGGCAAAAATTAGAATACAGATTAAATACAGAAAAAAAGGAGCAACTTCAACAACATCCAAAAGAGCTGAATACTTTGCAAAATATGCAAGAAAACTATGCAAAGTGAGAGCAGAACAGAAGTAACGTCATCAGCTACAACTCAAGACCTACCACAAAGTCCTTAGAAATGTTGCAATATTGCAAAGATTTACAGAGAAGCACCATATAAACAGTATTTTTGAAAACTATTCAAAAAGTGTGCATTTATCTCACATATAAATGCACTTATATATATATCATTTTTCTATGTGCACATCTGAATGTCAGTATGCACTGCTAGATGTTAAAAAAGCATTAGAAGCACTACATATAATTAGCTGTAATGATCTCTTTTTAGCAATCATTTATTTCTTCTGTTAAGCAACAAAATCATCATCAGGTTTTAGCTTAATAAGTGGTATTTCCACAGAAAAGGCTAAAACTGTTACCAAAGCACTGATGATCCATTTTCTGTGAATCATCTAATGAAATAACCACCTAATTATTGCTGCTCTACAGCGAGTAGAGCTGGGCAATATGAGATTTTTTCATATCACGATTAGGGCTGCCACAAACGATTATTTTGATAGTCGACTAGTCACCGATTATTTATGCGATTAGTCGACTAATCAGATCATCATCCACTGGACGTAAAACTACAGCTTATTGCACCAGCAGCATCTGCTCTTATATAACTATCATTAGCTTACAGCTTTAAGCTTTTAAGGTGCTAACTAAAAATAAAGACAAGATGATAGTTTATTTAATTTTAATGAAATTTGCAGATTGTTTTGGTAAAGTTTAATAAACTCCTTGCTATCTAAAATATAACAGGACACCGGAGTATATTCTCCAGCATCTCACACTTCTGATAATCAGCTGTCTGCTTGACGTTTATTCAGCTGTGTAAAAACTATAACTTTAATCTCAGCCAAACCGATTTACTCAGGAACAAATAAAATACTAAAAAAAAAAAAAAAAAAAAAAAGCCAAACAACAACATTTTTAATTTATCTAAGTGACTCATATATATTTAACCTGAGTCGCGAAAGACGGCGGTGGGTTTGAAAACAATTTGCCGGGAGTCCGGTGTTCTCACGGCGCTAGTGACCTAGCCCCCGGCTAGCTATCGAGCTAGTGGGTAACAGACGTCTCCGAAAACGTCAGAGCGCTTTTGAAAATATGTGGTGTCCTGATAAACTGAGCCGATATTTGAGGTTTACACAGCTACATTCTCGCCTGAAAATATGTTAAACGTTTATTTTGTGACCCAGAAAGAATAATAAGAGTAATATTAAAACTAACTAGCTACCGCCATTGTTGGAAACTAAGCTGGGCCGCGCTATGAATTCTGGGACACAGCTGCTTCTTCTTCTTCGGGGTTTAACGGCAGCTGGCATCCTTGTACATGCAGTGCTGCCATCTTCTGTTTCAGTCCGTTATTACACTCTTAAATCCTGCTATTATTCCTGCGTCTTTTGCGATCTTACAAAGCTTCAAACGACACGTCGACTATTAAATCAGTCGTCGACGATTTTGATAGTCGACGTAATCGTGACTAGTCGACAAATCGTGGCAGCCCTAATCACGATATGTTTTTTTCATTTCAGGCGATAACGATATCTATCACGATATAAGTCAAATAACTATATTTGTAAGATTTAAATGTGCCGTTGCTCACAAGTAAAATGTGAAATAATCAGCAGCTTGTTTTAATTTAAATATTTATTTCCCATAATAAGTTCAACAGGGTAGATGTACTTAAGGAACATGAGACTTTTTCAGATAAATAAAGGCAAATATTGCAAACTACACAAAAGGCAGCCGCTAAAGCGTTTAAGTTTCAAAATAGAACAAACGAAACAGACTAAATTGTCAATTCCACTTAGAAACAAAATATTAATTCTAAAAATAAATCTCAGTTTGTTTTACAGAAGAACAGACAAAACTGACTAACTTTTGTCAATATCAAATAAACTGAGAACTAAAAGGAAATTCTCAATCTCTCCTTGTTGTATAGCTTAGCTTTTCAAACAGTTTTAACAGTTACTTTAGTCTGACAAAAACCGAATGACGAATTAGCGCTTCCAGTCAGAGACTGAGGCTACGTCCACACGTACACGGGTATTTTTGAAAACGGAGATTTTCCGTTTTCGTTTTAAAAATAATCCCGTCCACACATAAAGGGAGAAATGAAAGAAAACGCTGCTATGAACATGCCAAAGCAGCAGGTGGCGCTAGATTCCTAACCGTGCAGAAATGTTGCCCAATCAGAAGTCTAGAAGCCTCGGTGGGAAAAAGTAAACAAAGCTGGGGCATAGAAGCAGAACCGAGTCGTATGTGTGGACGGACAGTAACTGTGTGTATATGTAAGCATTTAAACACTGCAGAGAGTAGAATTAACAGTAACAGTATTGTAGAAATTCATTTCACCGAAACAATAACGTGGCGCACAGTGTGACGCATGCACCAGTTTATTGTATTTCCAGACTTGCTTTCGGCACAATTTACAGTGCACGCTACTCTGTTTTTTTGTCAGACTTGAAATAGCCGAAATACCTTCACACTACGGAACTTCTATGGCTCTTCTGTTCGACAATCTCTCCGGCATTGGAACCATCATCTGTTTTCTCTTCGGTCACGCTCGGTAGATTTTTCTAGTCGGCACACTCATTTCCTCCATTACGCGCTGGCTCCATTACCCGCTGGCTGCTTCCCAAACAAACACATGTGCGGCTTGGCACTTGTGCTGTATGTAACAAGTCACACGACGTGACGCTGTGGCTGTGATTGGTTCGGCTCTGCGCTACTTAATTTGGATTGGCTGACCTTTTTTTTTTTTCTTTTTTCTTTTTTTTAAGAGGACAAGAGCGGCGAGGTCTATCGCGATAGTTTAATTTCTCTATCGAGTAAAAGTTATATCGCGATACATATCGTTATCGTTCTATCGCCCAGCTCTAACAGCGAGTAAAACCTAGAAAAAGTTTTATGTCAACAAACTGGACAAACAGGATAGACGCAGTATAACCAAACAGACTGCAATGAATAAATTAGAGATATCTAAGTTTTGTTATCTCATTTTTTAATGCAGGATCATTTTAGGTAAATGGTGAACATCATGGCCCAGCTTCACCACAGAAAACAGCCTCCTGGGTGGCTGTACTATTATACAGACAATATCATGGCCTCTAAAAAAAACCAAGCCATGCTTTGTGAGCCACAGTCTACAGCTCCCAGCTCAGTACCTCCCATTAAAAAGCAGTTATTCATATCAGCCATTGACAGCTGGAAACTTTGCCTGTCTGCCACCGTGCCTAGTGGATTATAAAATTCAGCTAGGTCCAACAATGTATCTGCCAAGTGGATTTTTGGACTGGAGACGAAACCTAAAAGCACTCATGTTTATACACAAGAGCAGCTGCGAAGAGACAAATTTACCACAACAAAATTGTTTCTCTCGTTTTTTTGTTTGTTTAAAATCAGCATTTGTATTCTATTACTTTGATTATCTTCCCTGCGCTTTAGTAAATAATGAAAATACAGAAACATTCACCACTGCCAAACTAATAGCACAAAAGTGATTGGCTCCCTTTCTGAGACATGTGTACACAATTTGTTTAATGAGAAAACAAACATCAACACCGTTACAGGAGTAACACATATCAGTTTGTGATCACCTATTTATATGTTATTTATTTACTGAAGCAATGACTTTAATAATTTGTGAGCAGTGATCATGCTCTGAAAGGTCTTGCACAAAGCTAATGGGTCAATAAGTTGAACACACAATGCAAACAATTGGGAATGTGTTACAAGCCATTTTTGTGCTTCAGGCCTGTAATGTGACGAAAGTGCATACTTCATACACCATCATTTAAAGGGGTTTCACAAAAATACTGCATCAACTGTTTAGAGTACAGCCATTTTTAAGCACTGTTGCCCAAATCGCAGTTTCATGTCACTGGCAAGCAGTTTCATGGCCAGGGGAGACCTGTTCCTTTGTTATTTCATAACAAATTAAGCAAATCGAGGATATGGAGTTCTGCTGTTCAGAGGTGCCCATGCAAGTTAAAGAAAGCATTACTAGGTTGAAAAACAAAACAAACGTAGCAGAGACACACACACAAAAAAAAAAACTTCAGCAGTGGCCAAATCCAAATCAGTAACCTGGTGCATTCTTAAAAAGAAAAAATGCACTGCCCAACTCAGAAACAAAAAGACCAAAGATGACATCATGAAGTTCAAGACGACAAAATTAATTCCAAGGTCTAGAAAAACCAGCACTTAGCTGAGTCAAGAACATTCGCTTGCCATTGTGAAAGTCTAAAATCAAGAGACGCCTTCATGAATGCAAACACAAAGGGTTTAATACAGGGTGCAAACCACAAAAACCTATGGGCCCAACTGTATGTAAAGCTCTGATCACAAGAGGAGACATGAGGGAGACTGAGGGAAGAACCTAAGAGTTTATTTATTTCCCACATTCATTTATGAATATGAAGCAATGTTTGAAAATCTCGTTTAGAAACAACATTAAACAGCTGATTTAGTCTACCTTGATTAGTAGACATAAGTGGACAGATGTGAGCTAGTTAGCTGTACCCTACATGACAGGAAGAGTACCGTAGTTACATGGTGGAAAAGCAGGGCCTTAAACAGCTGGTTAAAAGGCTCAACCGAAGATAAAACATCCCAGCAAGAAAACATTTTTTTTCTGTTTTATGATGTGACAATATTGCAAAACTCCTGAAGAGTTTCAAGGCTAGTTGCTCTTAAGGTCAACTGTTTAGCAGTTATACTCTTTCTTTTGTTCCTCGGTTAATGAATGACTGTCTTGCAGTGTATTTAGTATAGCTATAAGAGTAGCTATTAACCTTGGTTAACATGGTTTGAGGCAGTTATAGTTAACTCTTCCTGTTTTCCTTTATATCCATATATACAGTGGCTTGCAAAAGTATTCGGCCCCCTTGAACTTTCCCACATTTTGTCACATTACAGCCACAAACATGAATCAATTTTATTGGAATTCCACGTGAAAGACCAACACAAAGTGGTGTACACGTGAGAAATGGAACGAAATTCATGCATGATTCCAAACATGTTTTACAAATAAATAACTGCAAAGTGGGGTGTGCGTAATTATTCAGCCCCTTTGGTCTGAGTGCAGTCAGTTGCCCATAGACATTGCCTGATGAGTGCTAATGACTAAATAGAGTGCACCTGTGTGTAATCTAGTGTCAGTACAAATACAGCTGCTCTGTGACGGCCTCAGAGGTTGTCCAAGAGAATATTGGGAGCAGCAACACCATGAAGTCCAAAGAACACACCAGACAGGTCAGGGATAAAATTATTGAGAAATTTAAAGCAGGCTTAGGCTACAAAAAGATTTCCCAAGCCTTGAACATCCCACGGAGGACTGTTCAAGCCATCATTCAGAAATGGAAGGAGTATGGCACAACTGTAAACCTACCAAGACAAGGCCGTCCACCTAAACTCACAGGCCGAACAAGGAGAGCGCTGATCAGAAATGCAGCCAAGAGGCCCATGGTGACTCGGGACGAGCTGCAGAGATCTACAGCTCAGGTGGGGGAATCTGTCCATAGGACAACTACTAGTCGTGCACTGCATAAAGTTGGCCTTTATGGAAGAGTGGCAAGAAGAAAGCCATTGTTAACAGAAAACCATGAGAAGTCCCGTTTGCAGTTTGCAACAAGCCATGTGGGGGACACAGCAAACATGTGGAAGAAGGTGCTCTGGTCAGATGAGACCAAAATGGAACTTTTTGGCCAAAATGCAAAACGCTATGTGTGGCGGAAAACTAACACTGCACATCACTCTGAACACACCATCCCCACTGTCAAATATGGTGGTGGCAGCATCATGCTCTGGGGGTGCTTCTCTTCAGCAGGGACAGGGAAGCTGGTCAGAGTTTATGGGAAGATGGATGGAGCCAAATACAGGGCAATCTTGGAAGAAAACCTCTTGGAGTCTGCAAAAGATTTGAGAGGTTCAGCTTCCAGCAGGACAACGACCCTAAACATAAAGCCAGGGCAACAATGGAATGGTTTACAAAAAAAAAAAAAAAAAGTCTGGAATCATGTATGAATTTCGTTCCACTTCTCACGTGTACACCACTTTGTATCGGTCTTTCACGTGGAATTCCAATAAAATTGATTCATGTTTGTGGTTGTAATGTGACAAAATGTGGAAAAGTTCAAGGGGGCCGAATACTTTTGCAAGCCACTGTATCTATCCCCTGCACATGCCTAAACCTTTCAGTATGACTTTGCTAAGCTACGAACCGCACAGTTTGATGGATTGTCGGAGCATTACGGCTAACGTAGGCAGGAGCCTCGCGGAGTGATCTGTACTGCGCTTCGATATAATATTACCGTGTTGTGCGTGTATGACGTCTTTTTAAGTTTTGTGGATATAAGGTTATGCTGAGGATATGTCGGCCAATTTCCACTAGGTTTGGTTAAACTGTCAGCAAGGAATTTGCATTTCCACTGTTAATTTTTATATAAATTTAATGCACATAAAAAAAAAAAACCAGCTGCTTGTTTAAGTGAAAATACATTGATGGGTTTTGTTTTTTTGCACTAATAAAGTTGTGGAGTTGTAAAGTATTTTGTCTAGTGTCAATTATATCGTCAATTATATTGTTATCGCAAATTTTCAAATGTATATCGTGATAAATATTTTTGGTCATATTGCCCTGCTCTACACCAGTCTCCCTCTCACTCACACATGTATTATGTCTTTCCTCTTTGCTCCACAGTATACCTCCACCTCTCCAGGCTCTCTTCCACCTGCTCTTTACTCTCGCAATGTCATTGCAAACATCACAGTCCACGGAGATTCCTGACTGACATTATCAATCTGTCCATCACCGCTGCAAACAAGAAGGGGCTCTGAGCAGATCCCTCGTGCATGTCCTGCACCACCCCCACATACTTCTCTGCTACTCCGGACTTCCTCATGCAGCACCACAGTTCCCCACTCTGTACTCCTACGTTTTCAAACAAAAACTAAACTAGCCCAAACTAAACTGAAATTTAAAAAATAAATAAGTAAAATAAAGGTGAGCTTCCCGCAGAAGAAGTTATTGTTTCCCAATCAAAACAGTGGAGCACGTGACTTGTAAACACCACATCAGCTCAGTAAGCTAAAGCTACAGAGCTGCATGGGTTCTGATATTTCCCTCTTATAACGTGTTGGTGTTAGCAGGTAACAGGCGACTGTATGCGGTCGCTTACCCGCAGTTTGTATTCCTCGGCTGGGACGGGGATTGAAGTCCTGTGCAGCGTTAGGTCCTGTTTGTTGTTGTGGACGTCGCACACCAGCTCCATCACCGCCAGGGAACTGGAGGTGCACACAGCCAGACGGTGGTCCTGCGACCACGAGAGAGGCTGGAGTCCGCTGACCGGGGCAATGAGAGGAACGACGGGCTCCCGCTTGACCGACACATCCTCCGCTTCTGGTTCAGTCTTAATGACTACGTTTTTGGGCAGGGTGTGCACCGAATCACAGGTACTGGCAGCCGCCATGTTTTCTGGGCGGCGGAAGTGACGTCAGACAAGCGCGGGAGGAGAAAAGTGAGGAGCTTCCTCCGCCGATTATAAAATTGACTTTTATCAAGTCATTTAGCACACATAATAATAATGAAATAAATAATAAAATAATAAGAATAAAAAAATATTAAAAATAAAAATTCAGCAACATTAACATCAAGTGACAAAATAACCGAAACACTACATTTCACTGTAAAGAAAAGGTATGGATTGTCTAAGAAACATACCTTTCCATAATGCTTTAAAACACTGCTAATAAATTAAAGCATCAAAAATGCTTTTATATGATTTTTATATGCATGCTTTTTATTATTTGCAATTCACAAGAAAATGTTCATTAATCCCTTTCATATTTTGCCACATTGTGCTTAATTATAAATAAAAGTCAACTGTCTGGCTTGTACAGTTAGTAATATTTTTTTAAGCTCAAGTGAAAATGTAATTGCTTAAAAAGGGAGTAAAAGGGACTCTTGCTGCAAAGTAAAGACATGTTATTGGGTGCAAGCTGTGACCTATCATGTTATACCAGATCAATACATGTTATTAAACTTACACAGGGAGCTTTCTTTGACCATGATACACTTAATCTCTGCTAAGGCTGTAAGAATCTTTGACTTGAAGGCATTAAGAGGGCTCAAGAATTGCAAAATTGTCTCTTACTTGTCCAATACACATTCACTGGCCACTTTCTTAGGTATATCTGTTCAACTGCTTGTGAACACAAAAATCAGTACATTTAAGCACGTAGACACGGTCAAGATGACCTGGAAGTTCAAACTGACATCAAAATTTTTAAAAAGTTCATTTACTTTGAGTGAGGCATGGTTGTTGGTGCCTGAAAAGCTAGTCTGAGTATTTCAGAAACTGCTGATCTGTTGGGATTTTTCTATACAAACATTTTGGAGAATGCTCAAAATAAAAAGAGAGACTATCCAGTGAGCTGAAGTTCTCTGGGTGAAAATGTATTATTGATGTCAGAGGTCAGAAAGGACAGACAGCTTTGAGCTGACAGGAAACAGTAAAGCAACTCAAAACCCATCTAAATATCTTCAGTCATATTTAGACAATACACAGACTTACATTAAGATGATGTATGCTAAACAGGCTGAGCTTCTTATTACAGTATCAAGCAACAAAAAATAAATAAAAATGTTGCCTCAGAGCAGATACAGCTTCATCTAAAACAGATGTGAAACCGCAGCAAAACTATATGTAAAAGATTGCAAATTTTGATTTTTAACCTTGTCAAAACTAAATAAATAAATAATAGCAGTGTAGTGATAGCTGGCATGCTGTCACCACATCTTCAGTACCACTGTAACAACGCTTTATAAGGAATATTTAAATTTCTAATCTGGATATATTTTTGTCTGTTCTGTGTAGATTCGCTGTTGCCTCGCAGCCTTGGGCAGTTTGTCAGGACTTGAACTAATTCGATTAGATTAGATGAAACTTTAATGATCTCCATGGGGAAATTTTGTCATGTGTGTGACACATTCATTCAAAAAGGGTATGTTGAAATAGCGCTGGCACTCCACAGTGACATATTCATTCAGCTAGCCCGAGCACTGACAGGCACGGCATTAGTCACTTCATTTGTCTGCGTGTGGTGATTTGTCACCAGGAGAGATCATTAATGGCCATTAATTAATAAAAATATGAAACCTGTCCCTTTCTTGGTTGATGGCTCAGGTATGTATCAGCACGCCGTGTGTGATGAGTCCCTGGCCACTCCTGGACCAGTCAAAGGTCAAGCTGCTGCAATCGGATGCAGAGCTGGATAGTCCCAGACAGACAGACAGTAATTTGTTACAGCCCCTCACATGAAAGCTTCTCTCGCAGTAGCTGCCTGACTCTCAGCAAGATGACAGCAGGATTTCAACAGACAGAGTTATTTGTCACAAAACAAATCGTTACAAATCTGTGAGACAAATACAGAATAGCGCGCCCACCATGTTTTAATCTCTCATTTTTCTGTCTTTTGTTTCGATAATCGAAATGAATAAATGAACGGGGACCATGATATGTTTCATTCTTAATGAAGTGTGTAGTGAATGAATATTTTACACACCTGCTGTGTGTCTTTGGTGGGTTTTGACTGGGGACCCAGTCCCAGCCCTCGATGTATGAATGTTGGATTAAACATTCATCAAATGCTGTCACAAAAACTTTATCCGCTCCTGTCAACCACATATAAGGATGGAAACATTGCCAAGCACAGGCCAAAGAAGCCCAGCCATGATTTGAACCTAAGCCTCTGCTTCACTCGTTGTGTGGTGGTGGAATTATTTAGGCTGCTCTGGACCCATGTCTTAAGGTATATAGGTTAGGTAGTGTGGGTTTAAGGATATGGATGGGTCAGCTCAGGTCAATCCTCTGCATCTCTAATATCCACCTGCTGTCTTGTTATTGCCTGCAGGTTTCTCCCCGGCCTTTCAACCCTCAGTAGATCACATCCTCTGCTGTTTGCTGGATCAGAGTGTCAGTGGAGCTGCTTACATGTATCTTGCGAAGAGGCCCGCAGGGACATTTTGATGCATGGTTCATCATACATGTTTTAATCATTCAGTCTTTCAGACACCTCCCTGGAGGAGGCTGCTGCAGCACGTTACCAAGCACACACAATTAGTGATATAATCATGATGATGATAATGAAATGTATTTAGAGCATGTCAGCGTGGTTCATTCTGTTCGGGGAGACATTAGCAGGATTGTAGCCCCAGAAAAGCCTCAACGCTGGGGCTCCTGGCGCTCTCTCTCTCTCTCTCTCTCTCGAGACTGGCAGAGCCCGGCAGGTTGCCACGTCACAGATTAGCAGTCATAGCGGTCGACCTGGCACTCTTTCTGCGCTGTCAACTGCGAAAGCCTCACCTGACAGGTGTTGTTCCCAATCAGTGCTCCTCTGCTGCCCTCCTTACTGTCCTTGGGGCAAGAAGGGATGAGGAAGTCTCTTTTCGACACTTTATGCACCCTGACAGCCTCTTTTTAGCAATGTGGGCCTTCATATACCAAAAAAAGCAAGAGCAAATCCCCCCCTTACTGAAAAACCATTGATATCATATCAGTGGCATCAGTAGAAAACACAGTGGTGCCCTTTTATTTAGCTCCCCTCAGGGATGCTCAGTCTTTTGTTAAAGGTCAAGGCGATAGGATTTCAGCATCAGAGGTTTCAGTGCATGAGCAATTGTACAGGCTGTGAACTGTTTTAACCAACCCCGAACAAAACAGTGATGATAGTAATAATAATACCAGATGGCCAAATTCTTTCTTCTTTAAAGTAAAGAAATGATATGTAGGTCTCTGGCAAACCAAACATATAAAGGTTGTGAATGCATGAAATAAGAATTTGGTGTCTTTTGAATCTCTTACTTAGTCCAGTTTAAAATGATGCCTGTAGGGGTGTAATTCAAGTGGTTTTTTTTACTTAAAAGTATTCTTAATTAATTTCATTATTTTTAAGATTATCATTTTCAAAGCAGAGATACGTAAAGGAGCTTATGATAAGTATCACTGTTTAGCTTGCAGTGTAACTGTAGAAGAGGCCCTAACTGCTGATGCAGAAAAGACACCCCAAACCACGACTCTGCCTCCTCCAAATGGACTTCTCATACTTTGGACACATTTCTCTAATTTTCTTAACATATATAATATAATAAAAATCAAATTAACACAAGGCGGCTGCATGCATGACACTGGATGCTAGGTGGCTCCTGGCTAAATATTGAGAGGACTGTAATTTTAAAATTTGAATCGTTTAAGAACTGGAAAAACTACACTCTCTTACAATTGCTTCAAGGGTCATTCTGTCAGTCTTTACCTTTAAAACAACCACGAGCTCGCCATCTTTCAAAGTGATTGATATTAGTTTTAGGGCAAAAAGGAAATTACGACCAAGTGCAAGGCTTCCATCTGTGAAGTGTCCCAAAGAGTTCATTTAAAAGCTTCTAATTTGAGGGTTAAAAAAATAATTGTGATGTGCAATATTTGCAGTTTTGATATTCCCCTCAGCTTGACCCCCCAGTTGATGTTAGGATAATTTTAAATTATCCTAACATCAAATTAAGATCAAATTCAGGATAATGTAAGTTGTTGTCTAATTTTGAGTAATTTTGAATTGTAGTTTTCACTAGTTTTTAATCTATTAACTGATATTAGAGAGAAACCCAAGCTATTTAAAAGAAAAAACGTTGCAGTTATACTTTGAACTAACATTTTATTTGCTGGTGAACATATAAAATGCTGCACACATATGTATATAAAGTACTGCAGGTTTTGTAGTATGCCTTCTGTGCATTGCTGCACGCTGTGTAAATGATGCATGGCTCAGACTTTCCTGACTAAATTATGAGAGGACGTATTGATCCAAGCACTACCTTAAAGCAGTACCTAGCAAGAGTTGCCATCATTTCAGTAAGAAGAAATGAGATGTGGGCCAAATTTGCAGGTTAGATTTGAGAATCATCGGTTAATGTCTTGTGATAGCCTCTGACATTGCTAAGCCATTTGTTCTGAAAAAACCTCCCTGAGAAGTCCTCATATAAGAATTATTAGGTTATATAGGGGGAGGTTTGGTCTGAAGTCACTTTTGTCAGTTAAACCACATTTTAATATTTATTTGGTTCTAAAGTTTTTCTTTTCTTTGACTTCATACTTGATTGGATTGGATTGAAATGTACTTATTTACTTATTATGTAGCATTCCCACAATAAGTAAAATGCTTTGGACAGTCAGTAGACGATGCACTTTTTCGACTGGCTGAAAGCATTTAGAAAAAATAATGCATATGCAGGTTTTTGTTACCTAGGTATTCTACATGCTGTCTTCTAGCCAAAGGTTTGAAGAAGAAGGGGTAAAGCTAAAGGCTATGGCTCAACTCGGTGGGTAAGTAGCTACCTAGCTAGCTTAATTGCTGCCTATGCTAAGCATCTGATCAGACTTGCTTTTTCTTGAACTTTTTTTTTCTGAAGAAAAATTACACGTGTCAATATTACAAACTCCATGATAGCTGATTTAATTCTGAGGCTTTGGCCTTAGGCTTTCATCTTATTATACTGTGAAGACTCTATTGAACACATGCAGAACAATGCCTTCTGTGTTTTCTATTAAACCCAAACAATGTTTTATTGGCTTTATATTGTCCACAGATATATCTTTATTGGCATGTTTTGACTTTGTGCAGAGGAGGAAAGCAAGGAGTAATTTAGAAATGATCACTTACAGTAATGTGAAAAACATTGAAACAGTCCTGTAAAAAACATCTAAACACAACCCATGATTCAACAGCTTGTAGAACCAACTTTAACAGAAATAACACGGACCGACTGTTTTCTTTATGACTTCTCTCACATCATCACAGAGGAATTTTAGCTCACTTTACTTTACAACATTGCCTCAGTTCTTTGAGATCTGTGGGTATTCATTTATGCACAGCTCATTTAAGGTCCCAACACATGATTTCTGGACTTGCCAGACTGAGCCATTGCAACACCTAGACTCTTTTAGTTTTTTTAGTCAGTCTGATGTAGATTTGATTAAGACAGACAGGCTCACATTCGACTTTCAAATGACTTGGTATACAGAGGAGTTCATGTTTGACTCAAAGTGACAAGGTCCTGTGGCTGTAAAACAAGCCTAGTCTCTGTGGACTGTGATGTTTGCAGATGGCATTGTGATCTGTAGTGAGACTAGGTGGAGTGGAAGAGACCCTGAAGAGGTGGAGGTATGCTATAGAGAGAAGAGGAATGAAAGTCAGCAGAAGAAAGACAGACTACGTGTGTGTGTGTGTGTGTGTGTGTGTGTGTGTGTGTGTGTGTGTGTGTGTGTGTGTGTGTGTGAGAGAGAGAGAGAGAGAGAGGTGTAACAGTGAAGCTGCAAGGAGCAGAGGTGGTGGATAACTTTAATTAAATAGGGTTAACCATCCAGAGCAACAGCAGTGCACAAGAGATATGAAGAAGAGAGTGCAGACAGGGTGGAGTGGGTGGAGATGATTTTCAGGGGTGATTTGCAAGAGAAAGATAGCAGCAAGAGTGAAAGGGAAGGTCTATAAGATGGTAGTGAGACCTGCTTTGATATATAGTTTGGAGATGGTGGCACTAACAAAAAGATAGGATACGGAGCTGAAGATGCTAAGTTTTTCATTGTGGCCAGAACTGACAAGATTAGAAATGAGTATATCATACTGACTGCTCCAGTTTGTAAAAAAGATAGACAGCTGCAAGGCTGAGATGGTTTTGGCATGTTCAGAGGAGCGATAGTGGACAGAAGATGGAGCTGCCATACAAGAGGAAAAGAAGAAGGCCTCAGAGGAGGTGCATGGATGTAGTGAAGGAGGACATGCAGAGGCTTCATGTGACAAAAGAGGAAGCTAGCAATAGGCTGAGATGGAGGCAGATAATCCCCTGTTGCAACCCCTGAAGGGAGCAGCTGAAGAAGGAAGAAGAAGAAGAAAATAATGCTTGACTGTGAGTGTTGTTAGTTTTGTAAGCTCACTGTGATTGTATTTTCAGTAACTGCAGAAAAATACAGCCTTTATATTTTAACACCACCGCACATGGAAAATGAACTTCATTTCCCATTTTGCATCAACAGGAAACACTGACCACACACAGTGATGAGCATTGATTCCTTTCCAATGCAATGTTCTTGTGGGAACCACTGTGCCCTGCAGTTTGCTGACACACACCACCCATCTAAAAGCCACTGTAGGCCTTGTAGACACCCCCCAGGGCAAAGCACCCTGCTACTGGAACTGCCTGTGCCAGCAGTGAAAGCGCACACCACCACACAACAAAATCTGTTCAGAACAATGTGAGGATTACGATAATAAGCCTAAGGCATTGGATAGGACCTCTAAAATTCCCAGATCTCAATCCAGTCAAATAGGGCAAGGGTTGTAAACGACGACACTCAATCCAAGATGGGGCAACCTCTGGAGAGGCCTGAGCTGTTTAGAGGGTTTTAATGTTAGCTGATCATGTGCATCTTTTCATAGGACGAGACCTAGAGCTAGCAGGACATCGCATGCTTTGTTTTGTAGGCGGGACGTAATATAGCACTTAAAACTAAAATCCTATCAAAGTGTGTTTCCACTGACCAGTTTCACATTATTTGCATTGTAGTGTAGAAGTAAATTACCTTTTATCGACAAGACTGCAATGTCTAAGAACACACTTTCTTAAACTGCTGAATATCACGACGTATTTCAGTCTCTATTAGTTATAGGGTGTATTAACCTGGGACCAAGCCCTAACTATAGGCTATTAAGGAAAAGATGATAACAGAATGGATGGAACTCAAGAGGAAAACCAGCCTTACTATTTATTCCCAGTGATAATGGCTAAATTATTCATCCTGTATGATGATTAATTAAAAAAAGGCCCCGGGTCCTGTGGCAGGTACAGGCTGCTGAGGCACACACTGACATTCCCATGTGATGCACTGGATGTCGCACCCTCCATCTGCCCTCCTTCCTGCTTTCCTTCGCACGTCTACACAGAAGAACCTCTCATGCCTCTTACGTCTGTGCACCCAACATTTTAACCAATTTCACAAATACATGAGGTGAAAGTGCCTGGTAATCATGTAAAAGTACAGAGAGGGTCAAGTAACCATTTTCATGGCTTTCATTACAGTTCATTAGATTTCAAATTTGTAACTTGTGCAGATGAAGTAAAATACACTGATTGTAAATTTCTCAGCCAATGTGACACCAGTGTTTGGAATTGCAATTTGACCATTAGCTGATTCTAAATTTATTTTGTTTTTGTTATTTATCCCCAGGCCCCACAGTGTGGAGGACAGGCTTTGATGACCTTTGCTCCACATTGATGCATCGTGTGACTCGGCCAGCAGCTGGCTTCTGCCAGACTCAGGTAGGCAGTGGCTGTTGCATTCTCTGACCTATTGTGGGCAGCTGGCAGTGGGATGACATGCCCTGTGGCAGTGCCAGGGGAAGGCCAGTAAGGCTGGGGTCCAGGCCTGCTCTTGCCTCTGCTTGGGCCCCGCTAATGGAACAAGGCTGGGGCGCCCATATGGCACTTGTGAGGAGAACTGGGGGCTCTGGAGGTTGGCACGCGTAGTCACCAGGCAGTCTGCCGTTAGATATTAAACAGGACAGGGCCAGACCTGTGTGATCAGTGCACAACCATCAAGGATTATGGATGTGTTAGCTGATGGGGATGGAGTCACAACTGCTTCAGAGGGCTGAGGCATTCATTTGAAAAAAAGAATACTTGCAAGGGAAGAGCACATACATGTGGGCACAGGCTTATATTTATACAGCTTTCAGCCAGACTTTCTGCTTTCTAACTACTTTGAGAAGTCCTCATGATTTTGCTGAAGAGATGATCAACAAAACATTTCCAGTTAACAAGCCAGACTCTTGGAGAATGTCCTCTAGTTGGAGGTCAAGGAAAAATTGGTTTGCCAGGATATGCACAGTGCTAGCTCTGCGATCAGGAGCTGGCCAGATAGGGCTGTGTGTAGGCAATGAGGTAGACAGGGGGAGAGCAATGTAGTCCACCAGCCCTCTCTGGCACTGGACTGACCTGGCTCCTCTCTGAACTGCATGGGACCAGGGGAAGGAGAGCCACGTGGGATGGGAGGTTGGAGGAAAGTGAGTCGGACTGGACTGCAGTGCTGCACTTTCTACAAAAGTGTTCACAACAAGATGTTCTGAGATAATGCTTACCCTCTGGAACAGCTCTGTGCTCCTTGCTGACTGTACCTCACAAACTGATGCAAACTGAACTAAAATTACCTCTTCAGGGTGACACTGGCAATTTGTACTGCAGACCTAAAAAGAGAGAAATAGCTGGGGTAATTACAGTCAGCAGAAAAATGCAGCTTGACGTTGCCCTGGCCTGGTTTTCCTGCTAATACTCCATTAAAAAGTAAGGCCTGACTTTTAAAACGGGTCAGTTTTGCTAACACTCCCTCCCAACTCCATTTTCTTCCCCTCCTACACCCCTTCTTCATCCTCCTTCTTCTCCTTCCACCTCCCACCTCTCTGGATCTGGAACAAAAGCCACCTCCGCTGCCGCCGCCTCCCCTCCCCTCCCCATCTCCTCCTTTTCCATTTTATTGGTGACAGCTGCTGCGAAACAGACTCTCGGAGCGAGAGAAATGATGTGTCAGTGGAAGGTCCTTTAGCCCGCGCTGCTAATCTGTCACACGGCGTTTGTTGTTTACTGTTTCTTCCTGCTCGCCGACTGGCCGGCTGCGTGCACCACGCAGTAATGGCGACAGATGCTGACCCACAGAAGTGTGAATCTTGGCGATTTCTCCCTGCTGTCAACCTGTAAATTACAGCTATCGGGAGTAATTAGACCCGATAAAACCCTTCCAAGCCTCAACCCCCCCTTGACACACACACACACACACACACACACACACACACACACACACACACACACACACACACACAGCACTGGCCTGTCAGTGACCTAAGTGTGTCATCTGAAGATATAAAGGTTCAGGTCTTAACTGCTGTGTTATTGTTTTGCTTTTGTAACTTCTAAAGTTTTATCGTCACTATTATTCTTTTAAAATTCTATTATGGCCCTAAATTCTTCACCACTCTTTCCTGGTTTAAGGGTGTTATCTCTCTTTTGGGTCAAAGTCTGACATCCTTCCCCCAGTATACTTCATGACTTTGAGGACTCTAAGATCGATGTTGGCAGCAACCCTGAAGTTGCAGAGGTGAGCCCGTCGACAGTGAACTATCTTGGATGGATCTGCAGGCATTGCCATTCGTCCTCTACTTATCCTCGCTGAGGTGTTTCAGGGACAGCAGGGTCTTGGGCACAACCAGAGAAGTCAGCATCAGGGCCACCTCTTCTTGCCCTGGCATCCGTGTTCGGCCCGCAACCACCACGGCGGCCACCACTGCCAAGCATGCTCTTAAAAGCAGGGCCTCTGCCCCTTTAGATAACTCGTGCGATACGAAAGGTCGCGCAGCCAGGTCTTGTCATCCTCTTCCTTAACGCTCTGCACTCCTTCTACACCTCCTTCTCTAGTCCTCGGTGCCCACTTCCTGACCATCAGAGCCAATCACTTTCCACCCCACTCCTTTTTCGCCACCGATGCCGAGCGGCAATCTGTCACCCGGGCACTAGGAGATGCCACCCTGCCGTCCACCTTCCGTACACTGCGGTAATGGCTTCTGGCAGCTCCAGAAAGATAAGTAACGGGCAAAATGGCAGGAGATAGGGGTGAGGCGGGGCAGGGTCTAGGACCCTTCCTCATATTCAAGCTGCCCTCATCTTGCCACTGTTCGACCCTCCTCTCCCCCTTTCGCCTCACCCTGCTTTGGCCCGGTCGCTTTGCACGATACTTCAGTGAATAAATGAGTCGTTTTAATCCGACTGACAAGCTGGCATTGCCCAGCCCTGCCCTCCATCTGTACTGGCGGCCAGCGCAGCAGCAGGCCCCAGGCAGCCCAATGTGCCAATCCAACACACAGCTTATCCTGGCTGTAGCTTCAGGGACAGAAGGGTTAGAGCTCTATGCGGCAGCTACCCTCTCCACCAAAAGAGCTATTTATATAAGAAAGGGATTAGCTGGTAGAGGCTTTGATGAAGTGAAAAAAAGGATGAATTTGCTCCCATATTGCTGTAGTACGTGTTTGAAGTCTTTTTTTTTTTTTTAGATGAACGCTACAGCGTGCGTTTTGCTTTTGCACGTGATAAAATAAACCATTCTCAAAGAGGCTATTTCTGTTTTAGGGTGGCCATTGGTTGTTTGCAGAAGCAATCACAAGATCAAATCCACGCATCCCTGCAACACATTCAATTTAAGAAGACTGCAAAACTGAATGTAAAACTCTCTGAATTTCTATCCTGTCCCCACCACTGAGGGGTTAATTTTGCTCTGTCATCTTTGGCACAGCGAGAGGCCAAATGCACTATCAGTCCCGCAGTCCGCCATCCTGAGCAAAAAACCCAAAGGGAGAGAAAAAATACTTGGCGGCGGGAGGTGCTAAACCCTCTGCTCCATTTCCTCTCTCCACAAGCTCCGCTCCACTCCTACTCTTGGCCATGTGTCACCTCCAAGTCGTTTGGGAAGGGACCTGATAACATTTGAGTGCCCAATTAAGCGCAGGGGCTCAGTCCGCACCCCCCTCCGGGTTCCGTTCAGGCACGTCACCGATGAGCACGCTGCCATATTCCCTGTGAACCCCACACACACTCGCATATAAACACACTCCTCCCACCCTCTCGTTCTTTTTCATGCTCACTTCCCCCGTCTGTTCTGCCTCTTTTTCACACAAACACACTCTCCTCTCTGGTTAAAGATCCCCCACAGATCTGATTGCAGCTTATCTTTGGAACAGGAGGTTATGACTGTTTGATCCATGGCCGCCGAACCCGTTGCCAGTTATACACCGGGGCCTGGATGCTGCTTATTAACCGGAGGGGTCCTCCCGCTGCGGCGCTGAAGCCCAGTGTTTTGCTGCTTTTGGTGAAAGATTAAGCACTGTTTTCTTAAATTAGCCTGGAAAACATGAAGCATAGAGATAAAAGAAGATATTCTTTATCCACAAGGTCAAATAGGCGCTCATTATCACCCAGATTGAATAATTACTGAACTTAAGAAGTGCAGAAAAAAATAAAACAACAACTCAGAGTTAGCACAGTCAGGCCTTTTGAAGTGTTAAAGGACTGCTTATTCCCTTAACTGGAGTGAAAGAGCATCACTGTATAATTTAGGTTACAGGCTCGGCGGTGACAGCTGGGCAGCATTGAAAGCCAACCAAATCGACATAAATCACTGACTTTTTTTTAATAAGTAGGTTAATATCTCAGAATGGTGTTTAATGTTTTATTCAGCGCTGAGGCAGAGACAGTGTAAAGGGAAGGCAAGTGTTTTTGAATGCAGATGGGAGGTGGAAGGCTGGGCAGGGTTTGGCAACTCTCCGCGGTCGCCTCAGAGCATGCCGGCCCTGTAAAAGAAGCGCAGGAGCTATCCTCGCCCCTCTCGGGCCCTCTCCATACTAAACAAGTGCTTTGTAAGTGTGCCGTCATTACTATTCATCGGAAATAAATACTTAAGCAGTGACAGCTTAGCACCCTGCTGCTTTACAGTTATCCATTATTTCTGTCACCTGGTTGTCCTTCTTCTGTCTCCTCCTCTCTTTGCCTCTCATTCCCTTTTGTGACTGGATGTTCCGGTGCCCTTCAACTCTGTAGTGTGCTGGGAGGGAGCTGGTGGCTAGTGCCCATGTGCCAAGCCTCCCTGCTTGGTGTCCCATATTCTCTGCCCTCACCTGAGGCCTTGCCCCAACAGGACAGCAGGGCCAGAGGCTGTATTGTATGCTGCACTTCCCAAGATGATGCCTTTGTCTGTTTACAGCACTTTTCCCCTCCATGCTCTATTTCTTGTGTTGCTGCATAAACACAACAGCACACCCACACAAACACATCTCAAGTTCAAACACTGCACCAAGTCCACTCCAGTTTCAGACACGGGGGCAAAAGTCCACTGCACCCCGTCCTCTACGGTGGGTTTTTGGAAGGTGATCCGATCCTTTTTCCTCTGCCATGGTGCTTAGTGGGCTGGCTGGCTCTGATGCAACGCGGCGTGTGCTGGCGTGGAGGCTTCGGGCTGGGCCAGTGTGCTCAGAAACTGATGAATTGCAGGCGAGATGCGGAGCGGCAGCCGAAGAGGAGCTCCGGCAAGCGGCCGTCACGCGCTATCACCGTCTGCTTATGTGATGGGGGAAATCAGAGAGACAGCGCTGACAACTTAATTTAACACCAGATCTGGAGGAAGCCAGAGTGCCACTGCGCTCTGGATAATTGATAACTCTGCCACCCCTCCACACCTTGCTTCACCTCGCAGGTCGTCAATGATCCAAATCACTAGTGGACAGATTACTATAGAGCTTAAAAGCTTCTTCTGTTTTGATAAAGACACGCACTTATATTACAAAAGCATGGTCGCAAACTGAAAAATGTGTCTGCAATGCAACCTTATTTCCGAGCTTCGTTTGGGACTGAGTATAATTAGAAATAGCAATATAGAGCAAAAACACAAATTCTGTCCTGACTTTTTTAACCTTAGCATAATAATCTGAATGTTTTTGCTTTTTTTAAAAATATGCCTTTTCTTTTTAACAAAAGAACACAGTAACATCAACACAGAAGAAGCAACGTTTTGATTTCCAGATCAAAGAAAATATTGCTATTCAACTATTACAGTTTTCAATAACTGGCGCTATAGTAAACAGACCACAGTAAGCACTGAGGTTAAAAACCCGGCTTCAGCTTGAAGGCTGTTTAGGCTTCGTGCTACATTCTTCCGTCTGCAGTCAGACTTAAGAGCGACTACACTGTTAAAATTTCTCCTTGGGCCATGAAGCCGTGGCGCTGCAGGGGGATTGCGCTGCCTGGATCTTCTTCACAGGCTGCCGAGCAGGAGCCCGGTTGACTGGTAATGCCTATTAATTACTAATACAAACTGCTAATTAGCAGACCAAACACTGGCATCTGTACAGTTTGTTTTTCCCTGCAGCGGTGATATTGAGTTCTAACACAAAGAGGCAGTAAACCTGAGCTGCCGGATGCACATCAGAATCAAAGGGGGACTTTCTGCTAAGCATACTTAATGCCAGGATCAGGCACCAGAGTGGTCAAATAAAGGACAAAGCCAAATTTCATAACAGTGAGATGATTCATGACTTGTAAGATCAGCTAAGTTCATAGTTGCGAGGTAACAAAATATTTAAATAGAGTGAACGACTGAATGCAATTTTCTCACACTATGTTTTCTGTTTGGTTTCTCTGTAATACTGTTACCTCACTGTTCAAAGTGCCCTTTTTATTTGATTATTAATAAATAGGGGTAAGATTTTTTTTATAGCTTTTACTTAATTTCCCATGCCAGTAGTTAGGCTTTAGCTGCTTTCTATAACATATTTGTTATATTTAAATCCCGGGACAGTTTTGATGATGTCTGGGAGGATTCTGAAATAAAAAGATGCTCCTAAAATGATCAATAACTCTTTTGCTGTTAATTGTTTAACTCAAGTAACATTTTTATTAACAGTGCTTTGCTGGAGCTACTTTCACTTAACTGATGATTGGAGTCACAGTAACAGAAATGCATTTCCCTTAACACTCAATCTATTATCAATTCTTTTTAGATTTTTTAAAAATATTTTTCACGTATTCTTTGAAGACATGGCATCAGCCTTTTCATTGTTTTTCTTCTGTAACTGATGCTTATTGTTTTGTTTTGTTAGGCAGTGAAAATTTGATTCCAAAACTCTGGGATATTTTTGGGAATAGTATAGAAAATCTGAAAATGCCCAACTGCTCTACCCTGATAAAGGATGCTGAAGTCAGTGCATTTGTAAATTATAACACTTGGCTAGCAGCGTTACCTTTGAGTATCCCATCCCCAGGCCCCACCCAGCTCTTCCCAGCCAAGTCAAGACTCAACCCCACCCCGCGCTTCTCACACACAAAAAATAAATGAGTAATCGGCCACAAAGTGTCAGCCAGCCCTAATCCCCTTTTAATTTCCTTGTGGGGCCTGCGCCAGGGCTCTGGCTGCAGAGCGAAGCTGGCCGCCGATGTCAGGATGGCCGCAGTGACAGGCAGGCAGCGCAGGCCTGGGGGTCTTTACTGGGATCCAAGCAAAGAAAATACAATAACCACGCACTGCCACCACTGTTTGCCTTTCACTTGAGCAGGATTTAGGCTTCCCCAGCACACTGCCGAGAGTGTGTGCGAGCACACGCGCCCGAACACTCAATCGTCATGCAACCAGATTGCTCTATGGACATATGCATGCTCTTTTTCTCTTTGCTTTCCTCATGTTGTTGCAGACGCACACAAACACACACCTACATGCATATATTAAGCATGTGCTTGAACACTCAAGCACACCCATGGTAATACTGCACTAGATGAGGCTATTTATATCCTAATTTATACAGGATGGTCTCAGCATAGGGGTGCCTGCCACACAGCTGCCCATTCCTCTGCAATCCCACAATGCCAAGAGTTTTATCTCCTTTTGAACAGCAATTTATTCTCTTCACTGTTATTTAAAAGTAAAGGTCCCGTCATTAAAATGTATGCTTTCTCAGTGCACTGGCACCAGAAAAGGGCAGCCGGTGAACAGTATTCACCTCCCCGTTCACATAATGAAAGGCGTAACGGAAGAACGAGCTGCAGGCAACGGAGACGCCTCGCATCTTTGTAACACATTTGCCTGTGAGGTGGGTTCAGTGGAACAAAATGATGAAGGTTATTCTGGCAGATGAAGGAATTTTTCATGACATTTACACATAGCAGGGATTTTCTCCGTGGGTGCACCCTCATAACACTCTGTACGCAGCATATGAGCTGTGGCATATGCATTAAGTGTACAAAATATTAAAAGTGCCTCCGTGTTCCAGACGGAGCCCGTTTTCAGATGAAACTATAAACACTTTTTAATGTGCTACTTTGTGCCAATTATACTGTAGAGATGTTTGTAGGAAATAGTTAACATATTCAGACTTGCATACAAGTTGGCAATCAGTAAAGGCGCTCAGATAGCACACCCCAGCCAAGGCCAGTGCTCTATTTTGCAACATAATGAAAGAGATTCAGATGTGCACCAAATTTAATAATTTCTGCCTTTTTCCATGCACCACCTCTCTGCCGAGGTTAGAGAAATTTGGTTAGGCAAATTTGCAACTTTGTAGTTTGGAAACGGTGGTGCCATTACAACGCCTGACCCTCAGAGAGGAGGGACAGGTTTATTTTTCAACTGATAAGTGCACAAAATGTACACAAAAATATCCACATGGATATTTTCTACATCATTGGCTAATGATGTTGCAAACAATCATGCTTAAGCATGGTTTTGATTACCTTGGAGTCATGTCTGAATGTTATTTGGGGTGCCAGTAAAGCAAGTAAAGACAGAAACTAATATAATTGTGGGGCGGTTTTCCCTTCCTAGATTCACATGCTTTGATTGTTTGCTTTTTTTCAGCGGTAAATGTATGTGTCCTTCAACTTCTTCCATGATATGCCTTCACTAACATCGATTCTGGTAGCTTCAACAATTTCTATGTGACTCCTCATGTGGAAGCTATGATTATTATTCTTTATTTTGAGGCAATGATTGTTATTCTCCCTCTGATATGTTCAAAAACATTGGTGATAGAGTTACTGGAAATGCATAAGAGGAATCAGTAATACTAAATGAGCCAATAAGCGGTGCTGATGTCATGTGCAGTTACATTTCCAGACAGGTGCATGTTGGATCATGGTGTAGGGTTTTAGAGGAGTAGATTTAACATAGAAGTCTAAATCACCTGTCAGTTCTGGAGATAATAACTAGCAATATCTGCTTCTTTTGCTTAAAACCAAATGCTCTTTTGCTTTGTTTGTTCACAATGTCCCCCCAAAAAATATGTTTAAAAAAAGCTTTTCATGCATTTGGACCCAAAATATCCACAAACCTCTAGTGATATGAATTGTTTTACTTCTGCTAAATAGCTGTGCAAAAGAAAGCAGCTGCACACTTTCTTTGAGGCTTGTGCTCATGCTAGCATAACAGGATGTAAAGATTAATGGCCTCATTCCTGGGCTGAGCTAGTAATGTTGGCTAGCTACACAACTTCTTTTGACGGGTGGTTAGACAGTAGAAAGAAAACATGAAACTGCAAAGTTTTTTCTTGTTGCAAAACAAGATGAGAGCCATCAATTTCCATAATATTTAGCAAACTGCAAACATCTCTACAGCTGATATCTCCAAAACTGGGCGATCCTTACCGAAAATGTACTTTTTCCTGCACTATTCATTACGTATGTCACAATAAGTAAATATTTAGGATTCATTTTAATTATGCAACATGAGGCAGATGTAGTTGCCAATGCAGATCTATCCATCTTCTATGCTATTAACCAAAATATAGATGAAAATAAAATGTTTCAATAATTTAGTCATAGAAAACTATTAGCTGTGAATGTTAGGAAATAAATGTGTTAGTCTCATAGCCCGAGGAACAAAACTGTCCTAGGAAGCTTTGATTACCCGCTACAGAGCTGTTTTGGTGTTTGTGATGTTTCCAGTTAGGATGTGTTCCATCGCTCTAGTGCACAATAAGGATTCTTTATCATTGTTTATATTTAACAATAAACAGCTGATGTACCAGCCTGTTTCAGTTCCCAGGGTGTTGAATACTGCCGTTTTGTCAAAGCTGCTGTCGTCTCACAGATTCGCAAAAGTTGTCCTTTGGTGTCCCGCTCCCTACTCAGCACATATGGAGGCTTAAAGGACGTCTTGGAAGCTCACTTAAGCTCAGAGATAAGTGTAATTTTTATAGAATGCAGGGTTAACTTTGTGAAGAAGTGGATTTTAGCACAAACCACAATTTTATTCTAAAGCCAAACAGGTAGCCATAACCAGCGAGTGAGACAAAGCAATAGCTCCCAAATTTGTGACAGAAATATAATGAACATAACTTTCACTGACAAATGAAAACATGGTTACGTCCCCGTATAGAGAAAATGCAAAACATTTACTTGTTTTTAAGATGCCAGCTTGGCCTTCGGGAGTTTGCTACGCATTTTTAGAAGGTTACAAACATTTACTCGGTTGATTAGAAAAATGATGATGAACTTTATTTGGATTTTTCATTGTTAGTTTAGCTGAAAGGAAGGGAAAAGAAAGAATGACACCACCTTGGGTTCTGAAAAGTTGTGATGGCAAATTTTCACCATTTTCTGACGTTTTATAAATTAAATGATTTATCAGTTTCTACTCTACCCGCCACTTAAATTTATATTTCAGCATCTGCTGTGTTTGATTATAAATAAAGCCCAGTAAGTGGAAAAGAGAATTTTCAATCATCATCTACTTTCCGTCTATAAAGGTTTTTCTAAGCGCCGGTTTTCACAGCAAAGGTCTTTATGGCAACATAAGGGGTTAGCCTAGATTTCCAGTCCAGTCTCATTTAAGGCTAATTCCTGTGTGGGTCTGGATGTTTGATCCCATTGCCCATCTGAAGTAATTAAAGGGTTATTAGTAAACAGATATTCACGCTCGCTCACTCTTGCCAACTGTTTCATGCCATCTGCTGCCGGCGCACGTGCTTTGACATTGGAAATATGCTGCTGAACTGACACGGATGTTACAACGCATAGGGAATGAACCGAGCTTTCATCAAGTCTAAACACAGTCAAACAGTGTCATTTTTGCTGTGTGTGTGTGTGTGTGTGTGTGTGTGTGTGTGTGTGTGTGTGTGTGTGTGTGTGTGTGTGTGTGTGTGTGTGTGTGTGTGTGAGGGCGTGTCAGAGAATAATAGAGAATATAGCCCTCTTGTTAATTTCAATCCCTTTTAACGGGCTCTACTTTGGATAGCAGACGACCACTATTCATATCATCTGTTCCTCCTCTTCTTCTTCTTCTTCGTCTCTCACCGCCTCTCTCGCTCTTCTCTCTCTCTCTCTCTCCTCCGGCACCAGCTCTGCCCTCCTGTCTGTTTTTATCCTTTTTTTATTTTCAGTAATATAGAAGGGATTAACCCTGCTGCCCCCTTGGTGGTTACTGTTTCATTTTATTCTTATTAAAATCTTAAGAACCTGCTTTATTATTCCTGTTTGATACTACCTCAATAATCCTCTGCCTGTCTGTGCGTGCGTGTGTGCGTGCGTGTGTGTGTGGGAGTGTGTGTGGGTGAGTGTGGCATGCAGCCACAGACCCATAGGTGTGCTGCGTGATGGATGTGTGTGCTTGTGTTTGGGCTGGCAGGAAGTCCAGGACACAAATTTGAATCATGGATTCGCAACATATAGATGGAAATACACAATTTTATACAAGGACTTACATCCAGGATCCCCCCCCCCCCCCCCCCCCCCCACACACACACACATACACTCACACTAGGACACAGACACACACACATTTAAGACCTTAATAATGGAGAGAAGCCTTGTAATATGACATGTTGTACATCTCAACTCATTGTCTCGTGTGTTTTCTGTAATTCACCGCTTCTGACAGATGTATTTTTTCTCTCCGTTACGTGTCGAGATGGCTATTACCGCTGATGGGTCTCTAGTGTTTGCTGTGATCTTTCTTACAGTGCGCTGCATTGATTTTGTGAAACCTCTGATAAATCTCAGACAGAAACTAGACAGGAGTTGTTGTCACAGCAAAGCTTCCCTGGATCATCCAGTGATTTCTCCTGCAGTTCCACTGACCCAGGAAGGTTTATTTAGAGAATCGGTGCAGAGTGGCACTGTAAGGTGCTATCTGGTAGTGTTTTATTGAATCCGCTGCTAAATATTTTAAATCTGCTGAACATAAATGGTAAGATGGTAGGGGGTATCGATTGATCTCATTTCTTTCGCTGAATCTTCATGCGTGTTTTGCAACAGTTAAGGTAAATGGCAGCCATGCAGTTGCTCTTGATTTTTATGAGCAGTCACACGGGAGGGGGATAAATTAAGATTTGCTTTCATCCTGGGTGAGGAATAGCTGATGTGACGTTAACCTATCATTTAGTATGCTTTTGGAGAGCATCTGTCTGAGTCCAGATGTAAGCTTTTCAACCCGGAGGCTGATCAGCTCTTCATTAAAAAGTGTGATACTGTTCAAGCGTCTCCGCAGGCAGCACAGAAAGCACAGAGGATTACTCTATTGATTTAGCAAAAGGTCAACGCTATTTGATTTTCTTAAAGGTTACTATTTATACCCATTTATCGACTGCCATCTTCCTGTAACATGTTTGAGCGCTACGCGAGAACGTCACGCATAACTCGTTTCCCTCTCTTTTGTCCTCTTGTTTGAGAGTCGTCAGCAAAAGTGTGTGCATCCTAACTTCTCATTTACGATGTATTAAATTCAGATGAGGGGAGGATTGGTGGGGACAAAGCTGATCGTGCTGCGTGAGATGAATCAGGAACTGAACCAAAGTGTTTCATTAAGAGCTGCTGGCTGGCTGCTAGGACAACATGGGAGGGCACATCCTTCCTTCCCTCTATCCTTCTTTTCTTTTCCACCTTTTCTTCCCGCTCTCCATCCTTTTTCATCACTCTCTCTCACGTCCTCTGCAGGAACTCATTTTGTCATTTCAACCCTTGCTTCGTAAAAAAAACACCGCAACCCTCTTGTACTTTCCTTCCTCACCGCGTGCTCCTCTTTCCATTTCCCCTACCTCCTTTTCCTCTGTTTCATCAAGACCTGTGAGAGCACCTCCTCCTTGCAAACAGAGACATAACCAAATTCTTCTCTCCACCCATCCCGCCGACACCCCCTACCGCCCCACCTCCTCCCCCATTCGCCTGTGCACCGGGGTCACACCGTCAAAATGACTCTTTTTATTACAGTTCATAAACAGCGGCTCCCCGGTGGCCCCGGGAAATTTCACATAAACTTTGATCAAACAGACGTTAGCCTCCCTGGTCCTCAACCACCTCTCTCCACGCGTGAAAATAGCTTCGCTCAATCACAGGCAGAGAAAACACACCGAAAACAGTGCAAATAGCAAGGTAGTCACTGATATATCAAGTCATTATTGACCAGAACACCAGGGGAATAGATCTCATATAAAAACAATAAGTTACTCTTTGCCTTTTCTTTTTTCCTTTCCTCTACCCTCTCCTCTTTTAGCGGAGGCAGAAATGTGAGGCCAGGCACTGGCAGTAAACTTTGTGGCTTAGAATTAATAGCTTTGAGGGGAGCTCAGGTGAGCAATCCAAAGTGATAAAAGCATCCAAAATAAAAGCCAGCAGTTGATTTAACTGTGTGTACGCAGACACTAGGACCCGCACAGTTCGTGGCTTTCCCTCTTCTTGTCATCCCTTCCATCTCATTTAGTAGAGCTGTCAAAACGTTTTTTCTCAGCGTCGAGGGCTCGCAGCGCTCCCCTGTTAGTAATTGTGGTTGAGGCCCGCTGTAATGGAGATGAGCAGCAGCAAAGCAACACACAGTTTTGTTGTTTAGCCTGGTTTTTAAGACGCCATTTCACAGCATTTCACCCCGTAGCTCCAGATCTAAAGTAACATCAGTTCTTTGTCTTTTTTCTCGGGTCATGCTTCAATAGCCTCCAGCACTGGTTTTCGCTGTAAATGTTCAAAGGGACAGTTGACACCAATGTCAAAACACACATTGGCTTTAGTTTGAGTTGCCCAGTTTTGGAGATATCGGCTCAAGAGTCCACAGTAAGCAATCAGAATGCCAAAAAATCTGTTGGAAAAATTCACCCCTATCCAGAAATCATGACCTCGTGTTTATTAAGTGTATTGAAAACTCCAAGTAGTTTGGTATCATTACATCCAAGAGAAATGTCATATCTTCAAAACTAGGGAATCATATTTGCCTGCTCCAGCAAATGTGATGCAAATCAAAACTTATATATGCATATTATAATTTAACTGATTCGTTTTTAACTTCATCAGAAGACTCACTAAACACTCAATTAATTTTTTTAAATTAGAATTTTCTGGCAATTACTTCATGGTTCAGGCTTTAAAGGGCTCAAATTCTCTCATATACATATATATTTTTCAAATTGATAAAAATTCAAGACTGCAGATTCAGAGCTGAAATCAAGATCATTAATAAACAAAGAAATCAAGATTTCTGTATCCTTGGATACTGTGCATCTGGAAAATATTTAAGGCCTGGATTGCAAATCCAGATCAGATTTCTGTTTGGTTTTCTTTGATAGTTTTTGTTAACCAAAGAGCTTAGAAGTGCCAGAATCACTCTCTTTTCACAAGGTCACTTCTTAAGAAAATTCCTAATTTTTGAGAACAGGTGCATCTAACATGCATCTCACTTTCCCATAGGAGCCTCAGCAGGTTGGTGTAGGTAAGCTATAGTTACTCCTCTGTGGTGTTTGTGTATCGGCCTCCTTGCCACACTGTGCTGGCTTTGCCTGGGTCTTCATATCAGCGGGTCTATCTTTCCCACCCCCTGCTGACTCCTCGCCTTTCCTTCGCCGCATCTTATAACTCAACCTCCCCTTTCTTTAATACTCCGTTAGCTGCGCCAATTACTCTATCTGCGCGAGCCATCTCCCCACTCCTTGCCTCCCCTGGCTGCTAATCCTCTCTCCGTCCTAACTGAAGGGGACAGCAGTTCTTTGAGGTCACACGCCAATGTGGTGTTAAAACAGAGAGCCTGGTTACAGAGTGACACATCTCTTCATCACGATCAGCTTCTCCTATGTATATATATATATATGTGTGTGTGTGTGTGTGTATATACGCTCTGTTGCTATTATTGTCTGAGCCTCTTCCCCGTTTCTGCCTCGTCTCCTCTTTCTGCTCCTGGGGGTCAGGAAGCAACCTGGAGCCAGAAGCAGTCTACAAATTGTCAGAGAAGCCCAGAAGAAGAAATGGAGGCTCGATGCCCCTAGTTCATTATGACTCAGGATGTGAGTTAGGCAGCAGTATGTGTTGACATTGTCATAGTTATCACTGGAACATCTGTGTACGGCCTGTCAGAGGTGTGTGTGCGTGTGTGGTGGCATGCATACACATATTGCAGACATGTGTGCTCTCTGTGCATTTTTTCCTGGTTTTTTTTTTTTTGTGAGTCCATGTGGAGAATGATAGCTCCAGGTTTGGATGGCGGCGTCTTGGCACCCTCGGGTCTGCTGAAACCTGCCTCTGCGCAGGATCAAGGGGTGCAGGGGCTGCTGCCGCACCCAGCCAGCCTGACTGCACGCCAGCTGCAATCCCCAACGCCTCCGCCACATCCTTGGCAGGCTGCTCCCCTGCCCTTTTTCCTCCCCGCTCTGGCAACCTCCGAGCTTCTTGTGAATTTATTTTATTCCTGCTTCCTCGTCTTCACACCTCAGGATAGGTGACATACATTGAGGCTATTAGATGAGGGGGCTTGATCAGCGGGCAGTTGATAATTGCTCAACCTTTAAATGTGCTTAAATCACATATTTCTGAGTAGTTTCACTGTAAATAGTCCCATCATCTATTAAAAAAATCTCCAACAAGCACGATGGAGCACGGGTATAAATTATGCTGCAGAGCTGTGGAGAAAAATGTTTGATGTGATGGATTTTTATGGGGAGCCTGTTTATCTTTGTACTCATGTCAGTGTTTACAAATATGTTGGAATTATTTTGTATGGCTCACAGTATTTGTCCTTTACTGCGTGTAAGAGGATGCTGATATTCTTAGGTTAAAAAAAAAGTGTTATGAGAGCTGTCAGGAAAAGTTGATTCCCATAAACAGGCTAACTTGAGACATCTGTTGTGAGAAGCACTTGAATCACTATTTACTGTTTTGCAAATTTCCGCTGCACATCATAACTTGTTGGGGTGTTTTTTATATTGTTTATTCTCAGCCAAGTGGGAGAATTTGTTGTGTTTTCTTGGGATGTTATTATGGTTGAGTTCGGGGACTGTCAAAGGGACACGGCGCTGCGCAGTTAAACTGGGACTCTCAGTACCCATCAGGCCCCTGTGAGTCTTTCTGAAGACGACACCACAGAAGGCGCCTTCCAGTGAAAGCGTCACATCCAGTTAGCAGACACCCAGCTTGCTAAAGAGGTTAAACTGCTGCGCCTGGCACAGCCAATTGTATTGATAACCGTTTGAAGCTAGTTTTCTCTCCTACCTGGCATCACGCTTCACATGCTTTATTCAGCTTGCCACTCCAGACAAACTTCAAAATAGGAGAGTGTGTTTTCCCCCCACTCAGGTGTATACAGGTGTGGGTGTCTGTGGGTGTCTGTGTTTATGAGTGTGTGTGCAGAGCTAGGGGCCTTTGCTGTTGTTTGTTTGTGCTGCCTCCGTGCTCTAAACCGGGCCTCTGATCTCCCAGGCAAGATGCCTCCAAATTCCTCTGCTGTTCCTTCTCCATGTAAATATATCGGTGTCAGTTTGTCTGATGATGAAATGCGCATTACGATCGTGAGCAAGGCAGGGAAACCACGGCGCTTCTTTTGCGATTAAAGCCATCCTCTCGGCAGTGTGAGATCTCCGGCTTCTGCGTGATTCAGAGAATAAAGTTTCTGCAGCAGAAAAGTGTCTCCTCTTGACTTCTCGGCCTATTCCTACTTTTGCTTTACTCCTCTCGGCTGTCTTTCTCGACTCTCTATCTCTCACTCCACCACTCTTGCCTTATTGGCTTGTTAGCCCGAGGTCCTCGCTGTGGCCTGGAGTTATGGCTCTGTCGGGCAGGTGCTTGGCCAGCCCTAGGGGTCCTCAGAGGCAAATGGCATGTCAAGAAGTGGTCACTGAGGTAGATTGTCTTCCCCGTCATCAACATCAGCGCCACCGGTCTCACTTGTCCAATTAGGGGCTTTTTGGCTCCCCTTTAAGTCCCTGACCCGTCCACTCTTGACTGATTCTCCAACATCAGTGACCCCAAGACGGACACACCTGACACCCTCCATGAGTGTGTGAGATACACATAAATTCTGTGTGTGTGCAGACAAGTGGAAACAAACACAGTAAAATATTGACCTCTTGTTTTTATGTGTGTGTGGGTACATATACACACGAATATGTTGTTTATGGACAGCTGACATTACGCATACATAAATACTACTAAATTAACCCAAGAAAAATAGCATGTGGGTTTCAAATCCTCACTGATTCCAACTACTTAGAAAGTCATTTTATGTCATTGCTGCGTAAAAACAGAATGCAGTGATTTGCAAATCTCATAAACCCAGAATTTTTCACAATAGAAGACAGAAAACACATCAAATGTTTAAACTGACACATATTAGTATTTCATGGATAATATTAGCTTGTATTCAATTTATTGGCAGAAGCACGCTGCTGGGACGGGAGGAACAAAAGGCTGGAAAAGTAAGTACTACAATGAAACAATTAGACAAAGATTTAGCAACTAATTAAGTTCATTGGCAACAGATCAATAACATGATTGGCTATAAAAAGAGCATTTTAGGCATTTGTGGTACAGTTTAAAATTGCGAAAACTTTAATATCTCATAATCGACACTACATAATAGCATCAAAGAGTCCAAGAATCTGAAGAAATCTCTGTGCGCAAAGAACAAGGATCCCTGTGACCCAAGGGCCTTTAGTCAGCACTGCATTGTTCCTGTGACATCCACAAATGCAGGTTGAAGCTCGATCATACAAAGACGAAGACATATGTGAATATGATCAAGAAAGGCTACCGTGTTCTCTGTGCCAAAGCTCATTTAAAACAGACAATCAAGAAAACTGTTCTGTGGTCAGACAAATCAAAATGTGAATATCTTTTTGGAAAACATGAGCACTGGATTCTCTGGACTAAAAAATGAGAGAGACAATCCAGGTTGATCAGCGCTTATTCAAAAAACCTGCATCTCTGATGGCATGCGGGTACAGTAGTGCCTATGAAACTGGCACCTTGCACATCTGGAAAGGCACAAACATTGCTGAAAGGTGCATAGAGGCTATTTTATCCAGCTGGAGTCTTTTACAGGGAAGGATTTGCATATTTCAGCAAGACAATGCTAGACTGCATCTATTACCATGTATACAATGTTAAACACGGATGGTCCCAACTTTACTGCCATCAAATTCAATATTATTTTTCTTAAAATGATACATTTGGTATGTTTTCTGTGTTCTTTTGTTCAGTGTTCTTTTTAAACAGCATCCGGGTATTTTCAAGTTTATTGAACTCTGATATAAAATGGATGTTAATTTGTTTACTCTCAGTTGAATAGAGCTGAACACTAATGGGACAGTGCTGGTAGTCTTGTATTAGTAGCCTAACAGCTGCCTGCCTTTTGATAATGACAATAAATCAGTGGGATCTTTTTACATGCAAATCAAACTAAGGCTGTGCTAGTAGCCTTGCCTGCCATCGCTGATCGAATCGATTGTTGTGTGCTCGCTCGCTCGCTCACTCCCCTGTAGGCTGCAAGCGACATCAATTACTTCCATTCCTGACTGAAACCACGCCGTTGCTCCCTTGACGCATCTGCAACTTTCCCATAATTTATCCACAGCCACGACTCGAGTCAATCTGACTAAATCCTAAGAAGAAAAATCAGCTGATCTATACCAGCCTGTAAACCGTCATGCTTGGCATATTTAGTTCTCTTAGATGTAGATTTCATTTTGTTGCTTTTCTCTGTTTTAGCTTTAGGCGCACATCATCATTATATATATTTGGATGGTCGAACAGTATCAGATCAGTGATTTTTATAATGCATCTTTAAAGACTTAATGACAGAAACCCTGTAGGTGAGACACTTGATCATGATGACTGAATTTCTCCTATTTACCCTGTTTCCAAACTCTCTCATTTCACTAATGAAGCAATCAGCCCGCTGGCAAAGGTGGGTACCTGTTATCCAGCGACATACTACTTTTTGGAGGGGCTTTTTTTTGCCTCCACCCTTCACTTACCCACTTCTTTGTCCTCACCTCGACACGCAGACAGGGAGTGAGAAAGGCCTAATTCAAAAAAAAAAAAAAATGCGTGGTCTTGCTCTGCTCTCTGCCCTCCACCAGGAGACAGAATGTGAGAGAACTGCCAGACATCACACAGAAGCAGCACTGAAAAATACATGTATACCACTCCTCATCTCTTATTGATGGCCTCTCCTCCCTTTATGTTTATGAGGTGAGAGGCCTCCCTGTGGCCCTGACAGTGACCCAGAGGATCCACTGGGGTGTGCAAGAAACTGCCTGTTCCCTCTGATTGAGCCCTCTTTCAAATCAAACCACAGTGTGCACATTCTTCCACATGTATAAGTACATTTATGCTGTGCTGAAGAGGGGAAAAAAAGGCTGCTTTTCCAGAATTTGAAGGACCAGCTTTATTATGAGATTGCTGACCTTGGTTGTTAGATAGAGGAAAAAAATATATTTTTAAAGGTCTGACCTGTTGTGATTAAATTTTTGCCACCTAATCAGGACCGTGAAACTTCCCAGTTTACAAATATGAAAATGGCAAATGTCTCCTGTTGTCTGGCAAGTGAATTTCTTATTTGTCTGCATCCGTTTTCTTTAATTTTGCGTTTTCCTGCTGACGTGTAACATGTCAAGGCTGAAAAATAGAAAGACCACCAATAATTTGTTTTGATTTATTTTTGATTTATTTATTTATTTCCCATTTTCTCAAATGTCTTTGTCTAGACTGAACAGTGTAAGATTTACTCACTGTTGGTCCCAGAGGCATTTGTAGCACTTGCTGACCGTTGGGGGTCAGGGCCTCGGGCTGTTTTTTTTTTCTCCTTTTGCCATGTTGTTTGACCGGAGTGGTTGCAGAGAGGGCAGTGTGGCAGGTGAAAAAGCCTGACATAACAAGGTATTGATTGGATAATCGGCGTCATCTGATAGTAGTGTGGCTTACACCAACCCCTGCTGAGAACAACACGGCTTTAAACACTGTATGGGAAAAGTGGAAATATATTCTAAAACTTGACTGGCCCTGGTTTCAGGACAGTTTGTTAAACATTAAAAAATAAAATAAAACAAAAAACTGTCATTTAAGAAATGTCTCACACTGATAGAATACAAAAACCCTGCTTTTTTTTGGGGGGGGGGGGGGGGGGGGTGTAATCTACATCATATTAAACTGAAACATAATTGGCATCAGGAGTTTACAAACATTTTCCCGCATTTATCAGAATAAATAAATAAATAAATAATAATAACAGCTAGCTCTATAAAGTTAATGCTAGCTATTATTATTATTGGGGTGTGTCATGAACTAATGAATCTGTCTTTTAAGAGGACAACAGGCTTAACATATTTCGAAACTAGTTTGCATTGATTATTTGTGTACAATTAAAAACAAAAGATTCAGATTCAGGTGTCGACTCAGACAAAGCTCTGTATGGTGAAAACTGTTCAGAGTTGAAGATATGGGAGAAATTTCCTGTAATATTTTCAATTGGCAGACGTTGACAAGAAGAAATAAATAGAACGCAACATTACCGTTAATTCATTTAATCCTGCTTATTTAAAAGCTGCTAGAAAGAGTTGACTCCATGCCCGGGCTTGCCTTTGTCCCGCTAGCCTTTGTTACCCAGTGAGCTCTGATTTAGCGCTTCTTTCATTGGTCTTTGTGAATGAAACAGTCGCATTATTGTGGGTGTTTCCATAATCTAAAAAAGAAAAGACGACTTTTCAAAAACTATTTGAAAGCTTTTACGAGTTACATAAACTTTAGCTAAAATTACTTTGTGAACACAAAAAAACTACAGCGTCCATCAAACTGCCACCATGCCATTGTTAATTTGTCTTGTGTACATTTTTTTCTTGTTTCTTGTTGAGTCAGGATGTTTAACACAAGAACATCCAGAGGTTGTGGGAAGTTGTCCTGAAAAGGCTAAAGAACATTTTTTTTGGTTCTTTTTCGAAAAAAGCTCTTTAGTTATGAGCTTACCGTAGTTGAAAATATCAGGATTGTGATTTTTTTTTGTACATCACACGAAACCATTTTTTGTGTGTTAGCGACCTTTTTGTTTTGTTTTTGTTTGTTTTGCTGACTAACCAGTGAAGGATATGTAACACTATCAAATAATGGTAATTTAGCTATTATAATAATGCTGGAAACAAGGCAATTTATTGATCTCTTACCAGCAGTACTTTAGTAAAACATTAGCTTGCGTTTTGATTACCATACTTTAGGACTAATAGCTGGCTAGCAAGCTAGGTAGCCTTCACCAGACTAATTAATAAGAAACTTTTGCTGACCTAACTCAAATAACACGATCCAAAATGTTTGCATTACTGTTGCTTTAACGACTGAAATCTTTGGCTGATACCAATGACGATGTTTAAAATGACAATTTAGCTGATACCTAATGTGGATACAGCTTTGTTGCTATTTATCTCTTTTTTTTTTGACAACGAAACAAGGACGTCTAAAAAGTCTCTCCCCCTTTTTTCATACTAGATTTGGAAGACAAGATTTGGAGTTCCTGGTGTATAGTGATTGCGAAATTGATGCTTCGCAACATTAAACATCATCCTGTATGCTAACTGGCTGATATTAGCCTATTGCTGGATCAATAAATTTCTGTATCTTTAACTTATTTTCTAAGCTTCATCCAATTTTAGTGAAAAAAAAATAGAGAAGGAAGGTTTTTTAAATACACTTTCAGTCAGTTTTTATCAGTGGTACTGAAGTTCTTGGTGGTTTTAACAATGCCAGAATGTATCGTCCTAAAACTACAACATATGCCAGTTTCAGTCAACATATTGGCATGTGTGAGATATTCTTTCTCCTCTGCAGTCCAGTGGAAGAAAATACAGAAATTAGATGTTTCAACTGTAGACTGTGTGTGCGTCTTCACTGAGTCGATCCCCCAGTTCTCCTCTCCTGTCTTCCTCCCTAACCCTCCTTGTGATCCGAGAGGAAAGCTTTCATTATTTGCTGAGATTGAGATGTCAATCCCCGCGCCCCTGACCCAAGTTTGTAGTTCTCCGCAGTCATATTGGGGAAATGATTAGTGGGGTTATCTCCCCTCCACTCCACGAGGCTTTCATTCCTCCTCACGGCCCTCTGTACGTCCAGGCAAGGAGCGGATCTCTAACTGGGAGGCTGCTGCTCTCCTTTTACTCTTTCTCACTCCCTCTTTACACTTACTGATACTTCATCATGTTCTTCATCTTTTTAAGCGTCTCTGTTCATTGCTGTGTCAGATTATTTTAAAGATAACCTCTCCTTTCTCTTCAGCTATTGGGCCAAAGGAAATTTTAGTGGAGTGAATGAAGTCGTGGGTGACTCTGCATGGAAGCGAGGACTAGCTCAGGCTAAAGTGTGCCTCGTTTTGCTTGCTTTTTATACTGAAGCAACACACATAAAAGATCCCTGCCTCAAGCTTTGGTTCATTTATATTTTTGCTGTGAAGACTAAAGCATTATGAGTCTTTTATATTTTTATATAATAGACTAGTTTGCCATGTTTTTGGAGAGATACAAATATATATTTTTAGATTTCTAATTTCTCTTTTATGTTCCAAAGAACAGGTTTAAAACACCACCCTTTGTGGAAAAACTGGCAGAAAAATCTTTAACATTCTTTGTTTTTAACAACCAAAGTCAAACACTGTGTTTGGATTATTACACACATGAGGATCTGTGTGTAATAAAGCGATTTTGCTTTGTTTTGAAACACTTGTGTGCTATGATGGCTTCAAACGTTATTCCAAAATGACCCAAATGCACATAGCATGTGGGATGGAGACTTTAGGGATGTGGGGATAAATTGATATAATTTCTTATCTGACTGAGCGCAGATATAATGGCCCAAATGAAAGCACATTTCGCTTGTGCGCACGAAACTGTAAAATTAGAGCTTTTCTTTTATGGCTATTGTTCGAGGGGGGAAACACGGCAAATTAGGCCATGCGTTTCTTGAACATTTTAATTGATCTATTTTTCATCTTCCCTCGCGGATTTTTTTTTCTTTTTTAAAAAAACAAAACGCTGGCAGTGCATCGCAACAGTCTTACTGCAAGCTGCACATGTGCCTCATTGGTCCACTGAAAGAAATAAAAGGAAATATAAAAGCTTTCACATTACGAGCATAATGCAAATTACGCTTTGATTGTCTCTTAATTTCATCAAAAGGTTGATGGTTTCTTTTGTTTACTTTTTTTTCTTTTGAATTAATATTATTAGTGGGGTCCGTGGGATTAGGCAGAGTCACTGATCTTTTGGGTTTAAGCCTTTTTTTTTTTTTTTTTTTTTTTTTAATGTCAGTCGGGAGCTCAACGAGACTCCATCCGCACTTCATTAACCCTGAGCCCGGGACAATCCACGGTAAGAGCCGGGGGATTTACCACCAGCCTTTCACATGCAAAGAATAGAACAAAAAATCTCCGAGTCATCCAACAAGACACACGGGGGCTTTTGCTTATATAATCAGCTGTGCACTTTGCAAGTATACCCCCCCCCCCCCCCCCCCCCACCTTTTTTTCCCTCCCCCCCAAAAATGTCTCGTTGTTAACTGAATCGGTCACGGATCCTTGTGATGGGACTATAATGATCTTTTGGCAAGTTGGGAGGTGATTTTTTTCTCCTTCTCTTCACTGTCCTAGTCGTCAAAACCCGCCGGGCCGGCTAACTGTATTTTTAATGCAATTTTACGCATCATGAAAGCGCACGTTATCGGGCCGTCAGTCTGATATTTCACGGCATGGTCAGCCACTAAGTGGAGCCCCCAGATAACAGGTGCCTTGCGTGGAGGACAGCAGGGGGAGCTGGCTATCAAACCCATTATCGACTTTCAATTAAAACCTATTAAAGTCTTTTGTCTAATCGTTAACATCCTACATGCCAAGTCGTGTCCGTCAGCCTGAACTCCTTTAACCCCCAAAGCGCCATGGCCGAATAACTTGGGTCCACACAGACTTGGAGGATGAGAGTGGGGTTGGTGCATGGGTGGCTGATTGAAATTTGTAAGGATGAAGGGAGGGGTTGTGGTGGTAGTTGTGGTGGAGCCGCTGACCAGCTGTCCCCACGCTGATCCCCGGTCTGCAGTCAGCTCCAGCCCGGTCACCAGCTGTTGGAGCCGTTTGGCAGAGGAGCGCGCATCCAGCACCCTCAAGGAAAAAAGAAGGATGGAAACAATCAATTTCCAAATGGGGATCATTTAAGGCACTTAAACAATTGCGCACATGACATTAATATTTCATCTCCTGCATTGTTTATGGAAAACGAATTGGAGTCGCTGCTGTTAATTTAGAAAAGTGGGAATGAGAGAGAGAAAGCGAGAGGGAGGAAGGGAGGGAGGATGGCAGGAGACAGGGGCTCCATTTTGGACAGAATACCCTTCTGCTTTGTTGGCCCTCCTTTAAAGACATTAGCTGGAATTGATCTTTGATTGCACTTTTGAATGTGTGTGTGTGTGTGTGTGTGTGTGTATGTGTGTGCACTGTCCGCGTGCGCTTTTGTTCCTTTTGTTTAATTATCTGTAAAGCCCTTTGCTGTCAAAAAAGGAAACGAAACACCCGATGAGCGCAACTAATAATAATATTAAGTGGAAAAAACCGCACTAACATTTCCAGAGACGTCTGCTTTTTTTTTTTTTTAAAGATTAGAAAAAGTGACAACTGTCCACCTTTCCATTAATTAAAATCAACACCACCAAACCAAACAGAGGAGGGATAGACAGTTTTTTCCTATAACTTCTTCATGTAAAGTGATTTAAAGCAGCAGGATGCATCTCCCCAACTTTTGCTCAATAACACTGACATTCCTTAAAATGTCTTTTTAATAAATCCCACTGACGTTTCGCTAAACATCAAACAGGACTCTGCTCATACCTTCATACTGCTCATACAAAATTCTTCTTCTTCTATGATTATTTTAATTTGCTAATATCCAGATTTCTATTTTCGTTTTTTTAAAAATGCCAAATTAAAAAAAATAGTCAAAATAATTTTTTTGCTGTTTAAATAAGCTGTATTTGTTTAAAGATACTTTTTGCTATGTAAGCGGGTAATACGTTTTTTTTAAAAAACAAACAAACAAAAAAACGGCGCATGTGTACACAGCGCAATCCGAAATAAAGAGTACCCCCCCCCCCCCCCCAAAAAAAAAAGAAGCTAATTCAGCACAACACGATCCCCCAAAAAATCAGAGCTTCATGGCTGCATCAGACTGCACCAAGTGTTGCTGCTGTTTTTGTCCACCTCGTGTAGCTTCTTCTGCGTGATGCCCCGCGTCCACGTGTTGATTCCACCTGAAAAGCCCTCCCGTCACACACTCAAGCAGCCACTTGATTAAATGAAAGACTTTTATTTCCACATTTATAAAAGTAATTCTCTTTTACATCAAATCCCCCCTTTTTTTCTGTCCAACTTTTGCTGTGAATTTCACCAGAAAAAAGAAAAAGAAGAAAAAACAGAACTTCACGAAATTGGGGAGATAATTTGGGGGAAAGCTAGAGGAACGAAATTTTTATTATTATTATTAATAATAATAATAATAATAATAATAATAATAATAATAATAATAATAATAATTAAAAAATATATAATTAAAAACGATCCAGGAGATATACGAGAACCACTCCACAAGTTTGATATCTGCAATATACATTTTTTTCACCAAAGGAGAGTATTAACAATTAAGGGTTATCACGGGTTTCATATGAAGTAACATAAGTAATCCACAATGTTCAAATACATCTATAGCAAATCAACAGGCGGTTACACCTGTATGCGGACCCGAGTCCAATCATTTATCGAAAAAAATACAAAATGAATAATCACTGAGGTGATTGCCTTCCCCTCTGCGGGGATCAAACAGCTTTTAAATAAATTACTTGACAACTTTACTCAGCTAAAAACTTCAACTAAGAACAAGAAAAAGACTTTTATAGATTTCTTTCTTTTCTTTCCATATCTCTCCTGTATATGTGCCTACACGTGGGTCCGGGCAGGTAGTCCATCCTTTCTCAGACAATATGTGTTTTTGTTTTTTTTGTGTGTTTTTTTTTCTGTATAATTTCTGATGGCTAATCTAGCCGATTATGTTATACTGGATCACCGTGGTCTGAAAGAGACGCAGTAACAGATCAAACAAACGGGAAAAGTTTTCTTTTAAAATCAGTCTTTTTAGGTTAAAATGCAAAATATTCTTATTTACAGGTTCATGACGGCTTCACGTGTAAAGAAAAATCAATGACAACCTAGAAAATCAACGAAAATAGAAAGAAAATCCCTTCATTGTTCCGTTAGCTCTTCAAATAAGCTATTATTCAGATTACAGGGGTGGTTGTTCGTTTCCACCTTTTTAATAATAATAATAATAATAATAATAATAATAATAATAATAAAGGTCTAATTAGCATTGGAATGAAGGTCAAAGTGCCACCGACAAATGCAGTGTATCTGTTTTTTGAGAAAAACACTGAATACTGTAATTGGGTTCAAATAAATACATAACTTAGATGCTTTGATTCATATTGAAAAATAAATAAGTTATAAATAAAGTTCCTGCCCCCAAAGACACAAAGAAAAAGAAAAAAAACTTCCATACAGGCAGCGGGGGTCTCAGTCACAAAGGTCCGTCCGTCTGGGTTCATCGTGGATCAGTTTTCACCATTTAAAGGCCGAACAGTTTGTTTTAGTCTTAGTTTTCTTCGGGGTTTGTTTTTTTAAAACTCTTTCTGTCTTTGTTTCGTTTATTCTAACGAGTCCCAAGCTGCCAGGATCGGCGAAGGAAAAACCAAAAAAAAAATAATAATAATAAAAATAAGGAAAAATAATATCTGCAGGGGCCCGCTCACCGCTGCTGAGCTGGCCGGGGAAGCACGCCGCTCATAGGAGGCAGGGGAGGCGGAGGAGGTGGCGGCTCGCTGGCCCCCTGCAGGCCGTGGAGCAGGATCCGAGGAACCAGGGGTCTCTGCAGGGCCGGCGGGGGCGCCGATGGGCCTCTGTACAGATAGAGGGCAGCTCCGGGGTCCAGGTTGGACACCAGGCTCTGCGGGTAGAAGTACGGGGACGGGAACATCCTCTGCAGGGCGGAGTAGTTTCCAGCTTCGGCCAGAAGCTCGAGTCCTACCGCCGTCTGCCTCTTCCACTTTGTCCTGGAAGAGATAAAAGATGTTTTTAGGTTTTAGCTTCTTTTTTTTTAAGTGTGGAGCATATGTATATCTGAATACGTGTCTCGTGTTTGACACACCAAAATATCTCCCATCTGTTTACCTGGAATCCAATTAACATTCAAGTGAGGTTTTTTTTCTTTCTAAAATCACTAAAATCTCCAACCTGCCACATGTATTCACACCCAGCGATGTCTGTTAGGTTGCCAGTGTGCACTCCATGCAGGTGAATAATTCATACTAAAGATAATTGAGTAGATATAGTAGTTTGTTTGAATTATTAATATGCACACATGCAATGATACATTATTCATAGTCCAAAGTGTTGTTTTTATATTTATGTCATTTAGCTGCCTCAGAGACAGACTGCAGATAAATAAAGTTATCTGAACCCAAAAGTATTTTTATTTATTTTACATTTGTTTCCTGTGCAGCTTTGCTAATGTATTTGAAAAGCTGATATAGAAAATATATATTTTTGAGGTCAAGTGACACGTCTCCATTATGTGATGCCCTTTTAATTGTTTCTTAAGAGTATATAAAATACAAATATCCAGCACTAATCCACAGAAGTGCTGCCAGTCAGTAAGTGCTCCCGTAGATGTATACAAGTTAGAGCTGAAATTTTTATCTAATAAGAAGAAGAACAACAACAAAAAAATAAAAAAAATAATAAAGCAATTTGTCCCTCTACTTCAAACGTGAATGCTGTTTTTATGATTTGGGATCAGATGTCAGATATATTTAGTTATTCTAACATTTTATGGACCACACAATAAATCAATTAATAGAAAAAGGCAGGCTGATCACTAATCGAAGTTAATGGTTCGTTGTCGTCCCGCATTCACTCAGATATGAGGTGAAATCTTGCCACCTTCAGTTGGAAAACATGGCGTCCCGGGTCATGAGTCGGCCGTGAGAAACGAGATTAACCCCCACCCCCCTCCCTTTTAGAAAACAGCAGCGTCTTTACCTCCGGTTCTGGTACCAGGTCTTGACCTGCGTGTCGGTGAGGTTGAGGGAGGCCGCCAGCTCCATGCGGTCCTGGACGCTCAGGTACTTCTGCCGCTCGAAACTGCGCTCCAGTTGGGCCAGCTGGTGGTCTGTGAAGGCTGTCCGGGCCTTCCTGGGCTTCTTCAGCCGGACCTGAGGGCTGTCTCTGCTGCTTGAGATCTCTCTGTCTCCCTCCTCTTTCACTGGTTGACAGAAACAGAGTGAAACCAGAGTTAAGGCCTCTCCCACGGCACACAGTAGAAATTTTTTGCGTGCAGCCTCCACAAGAAGAGGGGGCTAATAAATCTGTGCACGACTGTCCTACAGGGCAAACAACTATCAGTAAACACAAACAGAATAAATGGTTTGCCCTGTTACGTTGCGCTTACCTAATGTAGGATTTGAAGACGAAAACCACAAAAATACAGAAAAATTAATTTGACTTTAAGGATTTGTCAACATTTTTCTGTTTTTTGTGTGTAAAAGAAGCAAAAACTTATTTTGGAAAATTTTGATTGGAAATAAAATACATATCTATATCTATACAGATATATACATATATACATATATGTTTGTGTGTGTGTGTGTGTGTGTGTGTGTGTGTGTGTGTGTGTATTAAGCCGAACTTTTGACCAGAAGGCCTTGTTTTGTTTTTAAAGTTTCATTTTTAAATGAACACAACACAAAATCACTTTCTGCGGGCTCCAAAGTGCACCGTTTAATCTGCAGATATAAAAAAATCAATTTTAAAAACATTTCTAATGTGAAAATATTTTATAATTTATTTTTTAACCAGCGATGAGTTGTATCTACGTTTTAGAAGAGCTGTCATTTTCGAGTGAAATCGCGCCACTGGAAACTGCGCCTATAGGCTTATAGAGCTGTTTGATTTGGCCTTAAATTGTTATGAAAAGCTATTCCAATATTCACCCTTCCAATTTGATATTTTCCTGTTAGCAGATCCACAGCCTTTGTTCTTTGTACACGTGGTGTCGTGTCAGGACGAGCATTGATATGTAGTCCTTATAGTTAATTCTCTGATAGTTAAAAAAATATAAAATAAAATAGAAGAAGAAGAGAAAGAAGAAGAAAACAATAGAAGCGAGTAAGGCGAGAGATCTTGGTACTTGAATAGTTGAGTCGTCTCAAGAAGCACAATAATCCGCCTAATTGAGCCACAAGGGAAAGGACGAGCTTTCAACCGCGACCGGAGAAACTTCACAGCACCGTGGACATGAGTGGAAATCAAGAGCTGGGCGGCCGGGCGCGGTTACAAATCTGATTAGCGCCGGGGACAAATTGCATCAAATCCCTGATATATTACAGAAGGCGGATTCGTGGAAATCAAAGTTACCGTGGCGGGAGCCGCGCGTGGGACCCGCGGCTTCTTCAATCAATCAGCGCGTCGCATCCACTCTGTGATGCACGTGAGCGCACGGGCGGAAAATGTTGAAGAAATCAGTGACTTTACGTTTAAATGAATAGCTTGCGAGAAAACATAATAATAATAATAATAATAATAATAATAATAATAATAATAATAATAATAATAATAATAATAATAATAATAATAATAGTTTGTAGGTGTATTAAGTGTGATTTTGTTTGTATTTCCTGTTGTAGCCCACAGCGGTGGAGTTCTTTCCAGGCACTGCTTCATTAAACTGTCAGTGGAGGTGGCACGTCTGTTATGGCTGACATGATTGGAAACAGAGAGGCCCTTGATGGCATTTATCTGGAGGCGACCCTGTCATCTCTACCATTCGTGCCTCACTGACATCAACAGATGCTTTACGGATATTCTGCTTAACGCAGAGCTTGAAGCGGACCCCGCGTGTTTGCGTGTACAGGCAGGCAGCCGTTTTTGTTTTGTCTTGTTTTTTATTTATAATAACTTGATAAAAGGCTCTGGTCTGTCACCATCCAGAGGTAACCAATCGCGACTCATTTCCACGTCGATATTTTGCTTATCGTTGGTCATCGTTCCGGTGACCTGCTACTAATCACATAAGAGCAGTATGTTTGTATGATCACCTGTGTCTGCATATTTTATTAGAAAATAGATGCCTCGATTTTTGTTTTTATAGTAAAAAGATTGATTATCATGAAATAATTTAAGACGTTAAAAACGGAACTTTTATTTTATTTTTAATCACCAGTCAACACTCCAAAATATCCAAATTAGCCTTTATTTTGAAAAGCTGATCTGTTGTTGTTCCAACTTTATGCTCTATATTCTTCCACATTACACTAGCTTACACATTTTGTGCCAGACCTTTACATGACCCTTTTACTTTATTTATGACTATCGTATGCGAAATAAAAAGCGAAGAACAATAAATCAAACATAAACATCAATCAAGATAAATAACTGAATAAAGAAATAAGTAAAGGTTTTAAAGTGTTAAAATATAGATTTGAAAAACTCATTCAGTGGAATTTTTAACTACCAAAAGTTTTTTTTTTGTTTTGTTTTTTTTGATGTTGTCTTGTTTGTGTGTCTGTTTGTGTGTTTGTTTGTTTGTTTGTTTGTTTTGAGCCAAATATGTATTATGACGTACAGCAGGCTTGCCTCCATTCTCCTCTGTAGAGTAGGCAGTCAGTGTGGCACCCTTACCTTTATATTCACTGTCTGACGATGAGTTGCTGTGGATTTTCTCCATAAAGTCGTCCGCGATCTTCGAGGCCAGCCTCCCCGCCTCCTGAGTCGGCTGTCCATTGCTGGAGTAAGGAGCGCAGGCAGCCAGAGGCTTACAGTCCGCGAGAATATCTCTGATGAGAAACGACGAGGTCACGGTCCTCTGCTGCGACCCAGCAGATATCTGCGCGTGTTGCAGGTGCGGTGGTAGGCCGACGCCGTGACCTTGCCTCTGGGCTACCTCATCCACGCACTCCCTCCTCGGCGACGGAGGCGACGAACAGCCGCTCTCCACGTCTGATCTGGGGCTGAACTCCAGAGGGGAGCGGCACTCTCCCACCAGACTGTCCCCTTTGGACACCGGACTCCCAGGCCTGTGGGACAGCAGAGAGTCGATGCCAAAACTGGACCCATTGGCGGACGCCTCCATTGTCTTGATGAGACCTCCTCAAACTGACATTTGGTATTCAGGACAAGTTTTTATTTTAGGGCAGAAGGGGTTGTTTTAGTCTCAGCTGATCCAGAATAGAAGTGACCCCTTTCCGGCATCAACACAAATATTTTTGGATATGCTACAAATGAAGATAATTCACCCGCTACTTCCAGTCCCCCCGCCCCCAGCCGGCTTGTCGTTATTTTTAGGCCAGATATTTCCACGCTAAGATGAGTTACACGAATGGTCCATGATTCCAATGTTCGTCTTTCGGAAAAGTCTAAAAAAATAAAAGAGAAAGAGAGCGCGTGAGAGTCGAAGGAGTCTCTCTGAAATCAACCGTAGGAGTCACAATCGATTCGTTTGGCTTCCTTCGGGATCAACTCCTTCTGTTTTGAGTTCAGAAGCCTCTCCGGGTAGATGAAGCGATCATTGCTGACATCTCACCTGCAGTACCCGAAAATACCCAGAAATACGGAGGATTTGTGGAGCAGCAGCCGCAGCTCAACGGCGTCTTCGGGAAAAAGCTGTTCAGCACCATGGACAGGGACAGCGTCAACCCCGAGATGGGACCGGGGGACAGTTTTCAGGGCAGCTGGTCATGAGGCTTTGCGGAAGACAGAGGCAAACTGCTCGCATTCCTTCAAGGGGGTCGGGCAAACCTTTAATAAATAAACAAATCTTTTAAAAAAGAAACCCAGTAGAGTGTGAGAGAGAAGCGTCCGAGAGCTGCTGCAGGAAAAGAGAGCAGCAAAAGAGGAAGAAGCGGAGGACGCAGGACGATGAGATGCGCAACGCAAAAGCAAAAATAAAAAAAAGCTACGATAAACTGGGTTAAACAGTCACATCTGGCAAGTAAATTGACGAGATGTGGTTGGGGTGGGAGGGAATCCCAAAAAATTGAACTTGAGGAAAAGTCAGGAGCTAGGTTTTAAGAGCGCCTCGTCCACGTGAGTCCCCTGTGACAAGCCTTCATTGGTTGAGGGGAGCTGGAAGTGGACCTCCCCACACGCCCACTCTCTCTCGCTCCCCCCCCCCCCCCCCCCCCCCTCTCTCTCTCTGCCTCCCACCCTGACTCCCCCATCCTGGCTCATCCTCACTTTGATAAAAGAGACACTGAATTCATCAGGAGACTCAGATCCAACTGTTTACAGGCAATTTTCACACTGTTTGCTTTCATTACATCATTGATGAGGCTTATAATGGGGTTATTATGTGGGGCGGCTCGCTGTTTTTCTTCTCGACTCCTTTTCTTTGACTGGATTTGTTTCCCACCTCCACAGATTCCATTTATACAGTTTTCTTCCCTTCAACGATTTAGTTTTTTTTTACTCTCACTAATTTTACTTTTAGTTAGTTTTTTTTATTTGTAGGATTTTCAGGTTTAACCTCGATTACAACGATTGGTGGGTTTTGACATTGCACTATTAGTCTAGAGCAATGCCAACATTATTATTATTATTATTATTATTATTATTATTATTATTATTATTATTATTAAGTTATTATTATAGTTATTAAAATTATTGTTTGCATTTTTATAAACACAGCCCTATTTATTTATTTATTCAATTCAATTCAAATCAATTGAAGTGGGCCTTTTTGTGTTTTTAAAATCTTATTTTATTTTATTTTTTTCATTTACCTTAAGTTGCAACTTTACAATCATCATATATATATATATATATATATATATATATATATATATATATATATATATATATATATATATATATATATATATATATAAACATACTAAAAGTTGCTTTTCTTTTCTTGGTCTCGCGGGTGAACAGTCATCATTTAGAGCATAATAATGATCTCATTGTCGCTGGTAATTATGCACAATATTCCGAGCAGCGTGACGCCAAAACTTCAAGTCGCCTCAAGTGCCATTGTGCGCACTTTTCACCTTAACACGCGTGAAATGCCATTGTGTGCGCGCCTTGAGCTCCATCCTGCACAACAGTTTGCCCCGTGCGACGGCCTCGACAGCCCCTAATAATCTAACTAACCCCCCTCCCATCATCACCGACACCCCACACCCCCCCTCCCCCCTCATCTTCCACCCCATGTGACCACCAGATTGGAGGCGCGCGTCGGTCTCAGACACCGGCAGGTTAGTGAATCCGCTCCCCGCTCCCATGGGGTCCCATCACGGCTGCAAGCTGTCACATATGAGGCGGGGACAACACAGATATAAGGCAACACACCCACCCTGACTTAGCTGTTTCTTTCTCCTCTGCTTGTGCATGAAAGGAGCAGTGGTTTGGTGCTTTCTCGATTTTTTTTTTTAACTTCCCCTCTTTATTCTTACCGTGCCATGCATCCACAGGCTCCAGCGATGTTGTTGTGAATTAATCATAAGGTGATTAAACCGACTTCTTCCTGCTTGGGATCATCATGTGGCCTTTAAAACTTAAAGAAGCTTTAATTATTCCTGTTTGTTTCTTTAAAAAACCCCAAAGTCCTCTTATGTTTAATTTAATTTGAGTTGCTCATTATTGTGTTTTTATTTTTTGGCCCATAATGTCGGGAAAAACACAATAATTACTTTTAAAATTAATATTTAGAAATGGAACCAAAGCTCCTTTAAAAAAAACAACAATAAATTTGTAGGTAATCAATGAATCAACAATTTAATTAATTAGTTAAAATAATAATGATAATAATAAAAACTGGGGGTAAAAAAATCAGTCCATATGTGTAAAAAATAATATGTATGTATATGTATGTATATATGTATGTATGAGTATATATATATATATATATATATATATATATATATATATATATATATATATATATATATAACCCGTTTGTAATTCTTAATTGTTTTAAATGTGACTTTAAAAATAATCATTAAAAAAATTACAAGTTTGCCAAAATTTTATGTTTGAGTGTCTTAATTAATTTAGATCAGTATAAAACTGGAAAAACACTGGAAACAGAAGATATTTTATGTCTCTTTTTTCCCCTCATTAAATCATTTTTGGATCAAACAAACCACTAATATCGACTACATGAGCATCTTGGTTTTAAAATTAAATGTGTTTTTGAGTTTAAATTTAACATTTTAGGCTGTTGGTTAAGTTTCTAAATCCTGGAGTATGTGTTTTTTGGCAGAAGACAGTGGAGATAGACTGTAACTGTAAGTGTGTGTGTGCTTGTGTGTGTAGTGTAGTGAAATGATTTGGCTCATGCTTCTGCTGGTTTTGAGCAAGTGTCCCTGTGGTCAAGTAGAGGGTTTTTTTTCCCTTCAGGAAGTGGTCAGAACTTGAGGGCCAGTGCAACTGTTAACCTGGTGTTGATACACAAACACACACACACACACACTTTCCCTTTTTCACGATCTTTTTCTGACACACGCACGCGCGCGCATACACGCACACACACACACACACACGCACACACACGCACACACACATACACTGACTTTGTAGGAGGATGTTATTGATCCATGTTAAAGGAAGGAAACGGGGATGTTTTCAGGAAATGGACACTGAATGATCAGTTGCTGCCTGTCTCCGCAGCACTCACCTGGTTTAATAATACTTTATAATTGACCCACATTAAACAGCCTTCCACTTAGAAAACAAAATTGGCACCCTTGGGCTATTTTTTGAAGTGTAGACTGTTTTTTCTCTGGCTGGAATGACAGCTGTACAGTTCAATTTAATTCAGATTATTCAAGGCCAGTATGGATGTAAATATTTTATGCTGATCAGTCTTTTGTGCAGAAGCTTCAGTGGGTTTACATAGAGCCTGAGACATGATAAACTGACACCAAGTGCAGTTTCATCATAATAGTCCATACTGACTTGTCAGTGTTAATAATCTATCTGCAGATATGTGCTTTATTTTAACCCCCCACCCCCATTGTGCATTACTAGATTCCTGTCCATAAGCTTTACTACTAATAATGCCTGCTGGGCCTTCTCAGCTTTCCATGCTTTTGCAAGGAGGAGGAAAAAGAGGAAACATTGTGCTACATTTTATTTACTCGCTCAATTGAGCAGACGTGTTAAATATGTATCTAGATATGTTTTGTAAAAACGTGTGTCGCCTTTGAATAAACTTTGGCATCTCTATCGTTTCGGAACATCGAGTAAAGCGCGTCTTTCGAGGAGGATGTATGTAAAAAGATGACTCCTTTAAACAAACAAACAGTGTTTAAAAAAAGAGGGGAGGAGGGAAAAAAGGAAACAAAAAAAAGCTTGCTCCGGTGCTGGTGCTGCACCTCGGACCAGTCAGGGATGCAAATGATGCACCTTAACGGCATCAGGTACTGGAGTTGACAGAAAATAATGAGAACCCGCTGAATCTTTTATAAGGTTAACACTCACATTTCCCAGTCAGCTGTCACACAAGAAAGAATTTAGCACATGCATGCGGGCAAAATAAACCTTCATCGTCTCATTAATGCTGACAGGGCCCTGGACCGGCAGCTCCCAGCGCCTGCACCGCCACCACCTTCGTTTTGTGTCTGTAATTTGCAGCGGAGACAGACCTCCTTCTCCTGGAGAGAAAGAGAAAGGTAGGAGGAGGGAGATATTACGGAGGAGAGTGAGAGGGAAAGAGGGGAATGGTAGGGGATCGAGTGCAGAAGAAAAGAGGGAGGGAAGGTGGGCCGGGGGGGGGGGGGGGGGGGGGTGAGAGGAAAGATGGCTAGCGCGCCAGGAGTCTGATTCTCCCCTAATTGGAAGCATTGGGCATTGTCAACGGAGGATTTTCAGCTGCTCACTGACAGGTAGAGCCGTCAGAATGATAGCCCACTTGTCAGCGCAAAAGACCAATAAAAACAAACCACTTTTGATTTAATTGGAGGCCTAACCATGGTGTGTGTGTGTGTGTGTGTGTGTGTGTGTGTGTGTGTGTGTGTGTGTGGTATAGTGCATGTGTGCATGTGTTGCCTGCAGGGCTGGGGCCATGGGGAGGTGGGTGGAGTTGAAAGGATGAGTGGGGGCATTTGTGTGTGAAGGAAATCATCACTCTAGCCATCAATGTGCTGCTCGCCCTTCCTCCATCTTTGCCACCTCTCCTCGTCCTCCCTCTCATCCTGACTCACTCTCTGGGGGCAAGTGGTCACCGGGTGCCTGTGGTGAGAGGGTATCAGAAGAGGAAGGGTTTTGATTCTGTCCCAGGAGGGCTTCCTGAGCAGCAAAATCAGAGCCACAAAAAAAAAAAAAAAACAGTTTCTCCTCCTCCTTCATCCTTCTCAGTTTCTCTTCATCTTCTTCGTCCATCAATAGACTTGAGTTCAATACAGGATGAGCAGTGTTTGACATTTCTTCTGCTATACTCTGTCGAATGAGACTCACACAACTAGAGGAAACCATCATAAACTTTCCTTCTCCCGTGAAAGCAAATGTCACAGACATCCGTGACAGCTTAATGTCCACGATGCTGACGTGGCATGTTCAGCAAACACCAGGTCACGCGTCTACTTGTTTGCACAATTTTAGCCATTTTTCTTTTTTTCTTCAAGCAAAGTAATGACCTTAATTTGTTGGTAATCATCAAATTTTGCTAATTCATTATCAAAGTGGCTAAGTGAAGCACTCCTTTCTTGGCAGTTTTGAGTGGAGAAGTTTGTTTAGCAGAGAAATGTGGTAAAAAAAAGGAGATGTTGTCTTCGTGGTATGTTTAAGTTAAAGTACATCCAAATGTGATTACATGACCATTTAATACAATTTCAGTATGTTGTGTTTCTCATTAGCATCACACCATTGCACTATTGATCGTTATAATAATTAGGATGCCTCATTTGGATCTATTAGCTTTCATCATTGCATGTTCATGCATCTGACTATGCAGCTTACCCTCCCGTCCTGCTCCGTAGGCTCGGTGTGCATGCCTCTTGCAGCCAGTGTTTTATTATTCCTGACAGAGTTCAATGAACACATCTGGTCAGAGGATAAGAGGCGATGGAGGGATGTTGCCAAGAGGCAGAGAGGTGAGTGAGGAGCCAATGAAGAGGGGTTTGGGGAGGTGGAGGACGAGGGCCTACGACCATTCATCATAGCTGTCCCTCATGAGCAATGCCAGCTCTTTCAGGCAAGGGCCAACTTTCCCCAGCCTTTGACCCAGAGAGAGGACCTAAACCATGACGCATAAGTTTAAGGAGCTCTGTCCTTTAGTGCTTTTGTTGATATTTTGTTTTAATCACCGCTTTAGTTGGTTGTTAATCCTCCCAGGTGTTTGTGTTTGATAGCGATGAGTCATAAATAACAGGGCAGACAGATTTCTAAGCGTCAACAACAGCAAAAGCAGAATTATGAGGATGTTGTTACAGAACCATAAAATGTTACTGGGAGGAGGAGATGCAGGCAGATGGTTGGGTCATCAAAGTGTATCTGAACACACTTTGTTTCACGTTATCTTTTAACAGTAAGTTTCAGATTCTCTAAATTTCTTTCAACCACAATCCTGCATTCTTGTAAGTGATAACTGTAACTCATAAAAAAAGATTTTCCACTAAGCCAGACTAGGTATTTTTTGTGCAAAAGCAGTAATCTGATTACTTCTTTTCAATAATTTGTGGCGTAAATGATGAGAATGTGTAGAAGGAGTTGGCTTTTTGATGATACACAACATGACAGTAGCAAACCAAATACAGTGCAGGCAATGACTTTGTATTAAGCAATCTTATTGGATGTAAAATCTTGTCAAAACAAATCTTTTTAGACCAAAATGTCCAATATGCCAGAGAAAAAGAAACAAAGATAATCAACTTAATGAGCATGGGCTGAAAAATACACCCAACACTGATGTGTCAAAAACTGTAGTTCTTCAAGTGGCTGGCTCCAATAGCATGTTAAAATGCCTAACTTTATGTTTATTAAGATTTTTGATATAAGGGAGAAAAAACAATCAGACAACACAACAGCAAGGGCAAAAACACACAAATAAGGTAAAAGGTTACACAGCAGCAACAAAAACACTACTTCAACACTGGCAATAAACAGAAGTAGAACACTAGGGTGGTAGACTGAGTTATTTGTGATTGATCAAAGAGAACTTTGTTTTAATACATGATCTAAAAAAGGTTGCCACACATTACTAACTTACTAAGTTTGTCCTCTAATGTACACCTAATCCTCTCCATGTGCAGTAGAGGAGTCAGTTCTGTTTGCCACATTTTGAATTGAGGTACAGTGTCAGACTTCCAGAGAGTCAAGATCATTTTCTTAGCAATACCATTCCGAACAAAACTGTAGTTTGTGCAGCAGGGCTGAGGTGTAAAAGGGAAGAGGAAGATCCAAACAATGCAGTTATTGGGTCCAGCTCTAATGTGCAATTGTACATATCAGAAAAACATTTAAAGATGTCCAGCTAATAGTTGTACAATTTGGGGCATGTCCAAAATAAGAAGAAAAGGCATAACTTTATAGCAGAAATAAGCATGTTTACAGCCTGATATTTTTTTTTAAAAAGTCTTAATATTCTTACAAATTCTGAAGCTATATTAAGGCTTATTGTTATGCAATACTCAGGAGTTAGTGAGGGTGAAAATGTTATGCGAATTTCAGGCACCAAACTGGAATTTTCAACTTTGTGTTGTTAGTAAACTGCAAAAAAAATTAAAATAAACCTTTCTAAGAAATCTGTGCTCCAATTTTAGTCATTAGAGTCTCTCTTGCGCTCTCTCTTTTAAAAATAAAATAAAATTCTATGTTACTTACCCAGACCATCTGCCCCTTGCTAACCAAGCTTGCTAACATCTGCGTTAGCACTACACCTACTTGCTTAAAATGGTCATTTCTTGTAATTCACTTCATGGTGCTCATTTATACACAAACTTTGGATCTAATGTTATCTCTATTTCATGTTGTTCCTTATTAGCCGACATGCAGCCAGTTCTGCCTACATTTGATTTGTAAGCCTCCGTAGCTGTTTTTAAACAGCAAATACCGTCTAAGTGTAGACACAGCCGGTCTACACTTTTTGTTCCTGTGCTTGGCAGAAAAAAATCAAGTCACTCAAAGTAGAGATTAGTAACAAATCTAATGTATTATTTAATGTACATCCTAAAACAATTAATTGAAAATAGGTTTTCACTAAGCAATGACAAATATTATTTAAACACCTTTCTTTTCTATTTTGACAGAATCACCTGTAACACTTCCCAAACTAGTGCAATAATAATTATCCCCCCTATTTTTTGCCCATTAAGTGCAAAGCTCAAGAAGTTCCATACAAAGTTTTAAAAATGCTCATGTAAATTTGCCGGAGCCTGAGGCGATGTCTTCAAATAGCTTGTTTTGTTCAAAAAGTGCACATTTACATTGATCTAACGCAGAGAAAAGCAGGAAAGTTTCACTTCTGTGCAAGTGGAACCAGGGATTAGTGCATTCCAGCAGCCAAACATGTGCCAGTAGTAGTCAGAGAGGCTGGTTTTCCACATGTATTTGTGTCATAGTTCAATGTTAATCTGTCGTGTAGTCTCCTTCTGAGTGATGGTATATTGGTGGGTTCACATTGGGCAGGGGGTCTCCTGCAGCTGCCACAGGGAGACACACACAAGCTGGTGGAGAGCCGGTGGAGACATTCGGCTCCAGCTACTGCACCTTCAGGAGAGGCAGAAGGTCCAGGTTCACACCCCTACCCCCTGTCCCGCCAGGGAACACACAGGCGGGTCGGGCCCTTGGCCTTTTCCCTCCGTGTGGGGAAATGGGGGCGCTGAAGAGGCCGTGCTTCATCCATGAATCACATCATGATTGTCACTCAGGACAAGCCCCTCCACAGAGAGACACACACAAATGAGCATATGCACAAGTAATTAAAACCCAGTGCTTGACAAGATGCTGTAGAAACCTGTTAAAGTACCTGATGTGCTTCACCAGGAGATGGATTACGTTGGGTCCTGCAAACTATTTTAGTTATTTCATCATTATCTTGTAATGTCAGAGAAGTTCGAACATTCCTATTATGGCTTTCCAGAGACCTACGTAATCATTTTGTCCCAACAACGGTCCTAACCACCAAAAAGTATTCTTATTCTGTCTTATTAGATGTTGTTGTTTTTGGCCTTACATTGTTTTATATTTATTAGTAGTTTTAGGACATCTTTGGTAAGTTAATTAACATGTCTTGTAGATGGTCTGAGGAGCACTTTGATGTGGTCATATAGCTTTAAATTGGAAGACGAATTGTATACTCTAAAGAAACTGTGTTATCTTCTATTGCTCAGTCTTTAATCAACAAGCTGTTTCCAGTATGTTAAATAAACATTATTTAATACATAATGAGAAAACATATAAGTATTTTAGAAGATTTTCCAAGAGAAAAACCCTCAGAAGTACAGAAGAACTTCTCAGTTTTTCCAACTTAAAATTAGTTTTATGAAAAATGATGAAAAATTCACTTTTAACTTTGCTGGCAAATTAATTACCGTACACTTACAAAATTTGCGCGCATCTCTAACTGTGCAAATTCAACCAGATAGCTGTTCCCACTGGAATATTAACATTATGTCAATACTTCATTTTTTGAATATCACAGTTGTCATCAATGCTCTTATACCATGACAGCACATCTAATTAGCCTAGCTTACATTTTAATTCCATGACTACAAACTCAAACTCAAATACTTTTTTCATACTAACTAACCAGAAGTTACTAAAAAAATGTCAGACTCTCTTCTACTTTTGCACACACACACACACACACACACACACACACACACACACACACACACACACACACACACACACACACACACACACAAGGTGGATCACTGTGGGGGGTCTCCAGCTCTCTGTCCTGTCCTTAAACTCCCTGCTTCCTAATTTGGCCAATATGCAGGTAATATGTGGGGTCGCAACATCTCAATTATCACACCTCCTGTCAGCGACTCCCAATTCTCCACTCGCCACTACCTTCCCCTCCAACATGCCTCCAACCCCCACCCTCACCCCTCCCGCCGTCACTTTTATTGCTTCATTAGTATGCTCCACATGCTCCGCCGCACACCCACACTCCGCGAGCCTTCAAACCCTAACAACTTTTGGCACATCAGCACGTGATGAGGGGATGATGAGGGACTCTTTCTACTAAAAGCCCACCTGCCTGGCGCAGTGGACCATTTTTTATTTTTTCTGAGCGCGCGGCCAACCTGGGGATGCAGAAAGTAAGGGAAACAGTTGTGCAAATGAGTGTGAGGCTATTTCCAGGCATCACATCTGAAAAGTCATAGCAGATGAAATGATTGGACTAGAGGTATGGGCTTTATTTTAAGTTTTTTCAGTACTTGTGGCAATATAATGACTAAGTTTTAGTGCCACAGACTGAGAACATTTTTTTAAATTTGAATATTTAATTCTGTGTCATCATATAGCATCTATTCGACCAAACAAATGAAAGTCAGTGTGGAATCAGATGGTTTTTTTTATAATCTTAGAGCTACTAATAAAATTAAAAGAACAGTGATAAGGAAGGTGGATGATGTCTTTGCGCAGTCATCTATTGAAGACCTTTACCTGAGTAAAACAAGTAAAAGGAGTAAACAAGAATGAGACCAATCATCCAGTGTCCTCTTCCTATACTTGACAGGTTTGATGGCTGATGCTACAGACGTATTGGGAAAAAATACTGAAGTTGGATGCACCTGCCACAGTTCACACCATACATGGATCACTCATCCCTTCCCCGCTCCCATGTGCACCTGCCCTCCTGCAGGGATGCCTGATTTCTGCGTAAAATACCTGTTGGGATGCATGCAAGCATGCTATATTTCCTGTCACAAACATCCATCCCACAGCTAAGCAGGTTTGTCCAAGGTGTGCTTAGAAAGCATGCGCGCACATCCAGGTCGGGCGAATGTGTGTGCGTGCGTGAGTTGGGGGCCGCTCGGTGCTGAGAATAAGACCCCAGAAAATGCTCATTAGAGTTGACCTTGGCACTTGGAGCGAGTGTTTGATGGATCGGGTACAGGGCCAAACAAGCCCCTAGGGAGCCATGATCTTATCTCTTATTGTACACACACACCTCCCCCTCTGCTGACCCTACTCCACCCCTTCCCTGCTCACTCACACTCCTCTACTCTACACGCATCACAAGCAGAATAAATCTGTGTCTGACACTACAGGAAAAAAGAGAGAGAGAAAAAGAGGGAGGAGGGGATGGGGGGGCAAGAGGCCTTGCGGGAGTAAAGGAGAGAAAGAGAGGGAAGGCAATGCTTGAAGAAAGGTGGGGGGAGGGAGGGTGACAGGAGGAAAGAAAAAACACACAGAAGGCCGAGGAAAAACCAATAGCTCACTGAGGTGTCATTACCTACATAAGTCAGGTCTGTATGTGTGCTTTTAAAAAAATGAAAAAAAAAATGTCTGAAGCTCATGGCCTGTTAAAGGGAAACTGAAGAAATTGGCTGAGTGGGGGAGGAAGGAGGGAGAAAGGGGTGAGGATCAGTAGATGATGAGTCTGGGATGAAAGACGAGCCTCTCAGGTGTCTCTGTCTTCATGGTTTCTTCTCTTCCTCTTACTTGTCCTTCTTTTCAATAACACACACACACACACACACACACACACACACAGACACATGCTCACACAGACAGGTAGACAAACACACACATTCACAGTCTTGCCACCGCAGCCCTCATGTCTACCCACTACGCTCCCAACCGGGGGGACACACCAAACACACAAAGAGACATGAGGCAACATCCACCTCCAGGATAGCAAAGTTTCTCCCCCACCACCCAGCATCCCCATATTCACAGGGGTGGCATCACAGGCTTGTGGGCTCTTTGTGTTCTCTTCTTCTGCTGCAGCGCTACGGGGAGAAAGTGACACTCTGAAGTCTTAATTGAGGTTTACCTGCTGTTTTTTTCCTCAGTGTTGTTGTGCGTTAAAGTGTGGTTAAACTTTATAATCAAGCCTACAGGGTTTACGGTGTGAAGCGCTGAAAGCGAGGAGCGTGTGATGACATTACAAACACAGTTGTTTACTGGGCTGCTAGCAGCTGCTGCAGCTAGCTCGCTCACCTGCACCTACAACAACAACAAAACTCTGCCACACTCTCACTGTCAGTCAACATCCCTCTAAACAAACCGCTGAGTGTTCCCAGAAAAGGAATTCGAGTAGAATGCAACTATTTACTGAATCTTTGGGAATGCTTGAATGGCTCCCTCTCTTTTCACTTTGCACTTGGTCCCCCCAATTGCTGTCTGTCAGTCTGTCTTTGCAAGATCTGGAAGGGACTGAGAGACTGATGTCTCAGCTCCTCCAGGATCCCACCAGGAACGCCTTTTGACAGTTGCAGGAGCAGCAGGATACAGCGCAAAGATGTTGCTGTAATTGCACCTGGTTGCGTCATGAAAAAGTAATAATTTGCTGTCAAGGACGTCAAGGTGTCAGCGTTCGGCAGGCGTTGATAAGGTATTGACTGCCTCCAGAGTGCTCACTCACTCACTCACTCTCAGTCACACTCCTTTATAAAGTTGACTCCCAGAGAAAGAGGGAGACAGCCGAGGTTGGGGAACAGAGGAGAAAGAGAGAAGGAAGTAAAAGAGAAGGAGTGGGGTTAAAAGCAACAAAGAAGTGAAATGAGCAAAGCAAAAATAGGCTAAAGACAGTCAATGTGCACACTCCGAGCTCCGAGGCATTAATTGCACTCTGTTTGCCACTTCACAAACCCCGTTCATTCATAATGCATGCACAGATTGCGTTAAATTATACATAAGCGATCAACAGGCTAAAGCGGCGTGGCATGCTCTCCTGGTAAGTTGAATAATACACAATTACCACCTGGCTCACTCTTCCATTCACTTTGATTACCGTCACACGGGTCATAACTCACTGCTGAGTGACACTCACAGCCTAAAAAAGACAAAAAGAAGAAGAAGAAAAGAAAAAAGGGAGACTTCTTGTTGTGAAAATGACCCTACTGTTCTCTTGAACCTCAATCTTGAGAGAGAACACAAAACCTTGCAGGAAGTTTCCACCTCCACTAAAAGCAAATACACCCTTGTGTGGTGCCGAGCTGGGGTTGAGAGCAATGTGATAATGGCTCCAATGGTATTTAGAGAGACTTGTGAATATGAAGTTTGGATGAAAAAAATATTTAAATATTTAAAAAAATATGATGCTTTTGTTTTATAATAAAATGATATGCAGAAACTTTATTCCTTTAAGAATATTCAAAAAAGCATTTGAATCTTTGAGTGACCTAGAAAATGAACTTTTCGACATGTGGTTAAGATTCAAGATTAATTTTATTGTCATTCAGCACTACCTCAAGGATGCAATGCAGAATGAAATGATGTTGCACAAGCATGAGCATAAAAACATATAAAAGAAATCTCAGTACAAAGATTAAAAAGAGGCATGTGGAATATATAAATAAATACAGACGCAATGGTACAAATTTAAAAACACAAATAAAAAAAGATTTAATTGTTGCACATAAGAAATGCTGATTGCACTGAAATTTTTGTTGACTGATTTGTGATGTGTAATAACCTACAGAATAGGATCTGTTTCTGTGCTGTTCAACAGTCTGATGGTGATTGGAAAGAAGTTTCCACGGATCCGCACCGATCTGCACCTCTCGCTACAGTAACGTCAGCCGGTTCCGGTTATGCTCTAAATTGATGTATTTTAATCTAAACCATCATCTTTCTCAAATTCTATCCAAGTAGCTTTGCTACCTAACCAAACTATGAGTGAAAACAGAAGTAAACACTGAGTAAAATAAAATTTGAGACCCAAACTCCAATCTCACCACTGCCACCACCACAACATGGATTTTTCATGGAAACCCTTCCGTGCAAATTTAGGAAAGCTCTCTGTTTAGATGATAATGAACAACCATAATAATCACTTAGTTTGAAGACTAATATGCATATTTTATTGGTACATTTACTGGGTGCTGCAACACATGTGGTTTATTACCAGCTCACTAGCAGGCACCATTGACTCAAACATGATTATATAACAATTATAGGTAGAGGGAACAGGAGAAGCAACTATTCATATGTTGGTTCTGATAAATGATCTTTAAAAAAACAAACAAAAAAAAGATACCCAAACCAGGTTATTGAATAGCTAGAAGATATTTTTGGGCAGCACTTAAGCCATTGAAAACCAAGTTGTCCATGGGGTACAGCCAAACTGACACATTTGGTTTTTAATCATGTAACTTTTACTATTTTTACACCTCACTACTCTGCCACTTTTAGAAGCCCAGAAACTGTGATTGCTGGAAATGTTATTGACCACGTTTTGTTTAAAAAAAAGCTGCAGGTTTGTTTGAGTCTGGACGGCCAAAAATGCAATCTGCTGGAAACAGTGATATAGAATCACTGATTTACTAAAGTTCAGTTGAAACATTTCAGGTAGACTTACACACCTTTTGCATTGTTACTCTTCTAATTACCACAGCTTCCTCTGGTGATGGATAATGCTTCTGTCTCTGCTGTAATATGTTGCTATATTTGCTTTGCAATGACTCACACGATTTCCAGTGCCATGACCATGGGCACTGGTCAGTTAGTTTCAGTAATAATTCGACCTCATGGTTGGCCCAAGCATGAAAACATGTGAGTGTGGATATACCCTTAAACAGCTATTCCCAAAAAAGACAAATTGATGAATTTGCTCTTCTCTTCTGCACTTAAAGCTGCTGGATACATCAAACATCTAAACCAGGGGTGGGCAACTCCAGGCCTCAAGGGCCCTGCAGGTTTTAGATGTGTCCTTGAACCACCCCAGCTGATTTAAATGGCTAAATTAGCTCCTCAACATGTCCTGAAGTTCTCCAGAGGCCTGGTAACAAACTAATCATGTGATTCAGGTGTGTTGACCCAAGGTGAGATCTAAAACCTGCAGGACACTGGCCCTCGAGGCCTGGAATTGCCCACCCCTGGTCTAAAGATTGGAAAGAGAAGAAAAAAAACACTGAGCTTTTCTCTGATTAAAAAATCTTGTCATAAATTTGAATTACAAATTGCAGAACATCTGCATTTGGGGGGAAAAAAGTTGCCACTGGCACAGGTTTTTCTCAACTTTACTTGGTGATGGAAAACTGTGGTTTTCAGCAGAGGCAGAAAAGGGGAAAAACTGAACAGCAAGGAGGAAATCGCTTAATTGATAAGCTGAACCGCTAATACGAACACTCTCGCACTGAATGTCTAGACACTGGCATCCTGTGCTGCAGTATTTCAAGACAAATCACTTGTCATCACTAGCCACCCACTGGAAGTGAGAGTAATTTTCACCATGAGAAAGACAGAGGATTTTACTGTTGTTAGAGCTATAAAAAAATATAGCTACCTTGTGCTTTTCTCTTTTTTTGTGGTTCAGAAATTAGCCAATTACACTTCTTTAATGGTAGGCTGAAATAAGTATGACTCTCATATTCAGTGATCTCTAAATATATATTTACTGTTGTGCAGTTTAGCTACAAATGGTAATCAGTCAGTGAGGCTGATGACCAGAGTCAGCCACAAAAACTACAGATGCTTGACAACAGTAGGCAAGCGACTGTTGGCTCAGCATGTCAGAGACACTCCAAAAGCATTCATTAACAGGTGCTGGCATGCTGGCTACTACGGGGATCAAACCTGCAGGCTTCATTTACAGGACTGTCTATTTCTCTTCCACCCAGCTGCTCTCTGATCTATGACCTACTGCTCCATCTTTGATCAGGGACAGGCCTTCTGAAGTGGGATGATGCCCTGGGCTCGAGGTTTAATATCGAACTTCCCTCCATTTCTCTCCTCTTTGTATAGTCCCAGTCATTTCATCGTCATAGGTAGATGAAAGACAGATTGCTCATGTATGTTTGACAGCTAAAGCATCCACATGTGTGAGGAGAATAACATCTGCTTCAGTCTCTGCTGCTTGCTTTTTCGAATGAGGCTTAGCGTTAAGGAGGAATGCCCTCTCCTTCAAAGCTGGGCTGACGTAAGATAAAAGCTCTCACTAAGAGTAAAGAGAATCAATGCAGCAATGAAGTAGTTATCTGTCCTCATTGTCACTTAATGAACCGTCAATGGAGCAGCTTGGACCAGCTTATAGACTTCTCATTGTTGCACAGGGGCTCCCAGGGTTGATAGATTCAACGTTAAGGGTCAGGATTTGTGGAGTTGGAGGCACAATCCTTCGGCTATTTCCCAGAGATCTAAAAGCTGGTTAATCAGCTCCCCCCTTCATGATCTCCCTGGCTGTTCATCTTCCCATGGACGAATTCTATCATTCTTTTTACCGCTAGCCTCTGCGTGGTTTCTGTGCTTTTCTTCTGCTGTGTTTGTGTTTGGGATTTGCCCAAGTGGCCCCCAGATCAGTTGACCTGACCCCTGCTTGGCGGAGAATGGTTCAGGTCTTAGCCGAAGCCTCTCTTACATTTTAATCAGAGCCCTCTGGTTTTTCCACTGCCACACACGCAGAAACATAGAGAACTTTTTTTTTCTTTTTTTTTACTCAGTTAAATTATCAGCATGATAGTTGCTGTGCTCCTTCTCTTTAACCTGTACTTTTAAACTGTGGTGATGATGAACTAATCTCTCGCAGTACCTCCTGTAATTAAGCTTGCTGTCTTTATTTCTCTTGGATCACCTTGCATAAAAAATTTCCCCCTGGATATCAAGTCCCCCCCCCCCCCCCCCCCCGTCCCCTCCCTCCTCCCCGTCTCTCTAGCATCTCCCCCCTTCCTGTGCTGTTTGTCAGCTGAAGTGATTGCCTCCCTCTTCCACCCCCTCAGTGGCATTTAGCTATTCTCATTTGCATGTACATGCCCTCGCTGTGCGGCCCATGGGCTGGCGAGATTGATCAACAATGCCACACCGTGTTTTATTACACGTCAGTCGGAAAGATGGGTACCGTGCGTCGCGTGAGAGCATGCAAACGTGCATCTTGGTGGGTAAGCATGTTGTGTCGGTCGTGATGCTTGCAAATAAAAACACGCACATAGCTCGTATGTCACTTCAAGATTGTGACAAACGTATGCATACGCACACGAGGCACACTTGAGACCTGGTTAAAAGGTATTGAAAACACACACATCATCTTGGACCCTGTGGGAGTTGATGCAACTGAACATGTATATTCTTGCTCGGTGAAGCCTGTGTTTACGGCTGTACTTTAGCGTAGCCTAAGCTTTCATCTCCTCATATTGCATACTGAGCTGACAGATATTAATATGCAAAATAGGAGGATGCTGAACAAAATGCTGATAATTAAGCGAAGATGTTCTGGGTAGAATCGCGCTTAAGAGTGTGCATGTGGGACCCAGCACATGGTAAGCCATATGCCTCTGCGCAGTTAGCGCTATCCTTTGGGGTAGAGGGGGTTGGGGCCTGTTTCCACAAAGGCACAGTACAAACGGCGCATGGGAGACATGAACTGTATCCTTATCGTGCTTTTATAGAGTCATCACAGACGAAAGATGCTCATCTAGGAATACAATGATGCTTTATGTGAGACCGGCACAAAGGTCAAAGGTCACTAGGATCTCCTCACTCTGACATCACTGGTGTGACCTTATGAAAACCGGTGCCTGCGTTTTATCTCATAAAGGCGCATCTCTCCTATCTCAGGTTGGCTTCCTTACCCAGCAGCTCCTACTTCCTTCCCATCCCCTGGCTGATCTTGCCTTCCCTCCCCAGAGGGAGTGAGGGAAGTAGGGAGGATTTTCGTGCTGCCGGGGGCGACAGGCTCTCTGTGCCATCCACTTACACAAACGGCAGGATCAGCGCTCCACACAAGAATAATTAGAAGATAATGGGTAGTAATGCAGCCCGATCTGTCCCGATTATCTCCTGGCACCAACCGGCACAGCGCCATCTGGTGCCAGATCTCGGGGCAGCGGCTGCTCTGCCACATGAAAAGAAGGTGGGCTTAGGCTTAATCTCACACCCCATTCTGTTATTGACTGTCTGTGTGGTGTTGTATTCAAAAGTGAGCGTGTGTGAGAGTGTGTGCGCATGTGTGCGCATGTGTGCCAGTCTCTGTCTGCTCCTCTGAGCTGGTTGATATATATCACAGAGAAAAAGTGAGGTTGCATTTATATTACATGCATAGGTGACAGGCGGTGTTGCTGAGTGTCTTGGTGATCGACAGTAAAGCAGAGTGTTGTTGAGAGCCCGGTGTGAGTTTCTGCAGTGCTGTTACATGGACAAGTGTCTGTCACACTGGGCTCTCTTTCTCAGCTTAACTCCCACCCTGCGTCTTCTTAACCAGCCTCTCTCCCACAGCTCTGGGCCAATTCAATATGACAGTCCATTGTATGGCCAGTGTGGCCTGAGATTTAGCACGTTAAGGCGTCTTTGTGCTTTCTGTTTACAGACGCTTTATGTGCCCGGCAGAATTCAAAAGCCCCTCGCACACCCCGCACCTTTACACAAACCAAACGGTCTAATTCCCATAATACCCCTGCTATTATCTGTTAGCCTGAGCAGAGGCACGTTGCTTTATCAAATCATCCTATCACGTATGTCCAAGCCAGCCGGTGCCATTTAGGAGAAGTTCTGGTTTTGCACTTTAAGGGAGGGAAAGTCCTAAAAGTGTCTCATTGTGTTACTCACCTGAGAGCAGTCATTTTTTATTATTATTTGAAAAAAATGCCAAACACTCACTCATTTCTGCCTGTGAGAAGTGGCTTTTGCTTCTCCCAGTGTGACATCACTGTAAATTTAAAGACAGTTGGCAAAATAAAATCAGCATTTTATGTAATTTTCTCACACTGTATGGAGTATTTGCAGTCTAGAAATGTACACTTGATTTTGTGCTCATATTATTTTATTTGAAAAGTACATTAATTTAATGGCTACATCACGTTTTTTGCCCGAGGTTATTTCCTGTTATAAGAGAGGTTTTCCTTCTCTCTGTCTCCAAGTGCTTGATCATAGGGAGTAATCTGATTGTTGGGGTTTTCTCTGCATTACTGTAAAGTCTTCATGTTAGAATAAAACAGGCAAGTGTCCATCTGATTAGGCGCTATATAAAGAAAATTGAATTGAATCACACTAAATAAATTGGGTACAGTCCATTTAATATTTCACAATACATAAGAAAAATAAATTATTATTTTAGGAATTAGCTCTTGGTTGAATGTTCTTACCAGTATCCAGTGGCAATGATTAAATGGTTGCATAACTCACTCTTGCAGCCGGCGGTTCCCCTTACAGCTGCTTTTCTTATATTATTTGTTTATTGCCCTCGTCCTCTATCAGACAAACAATATCTGAACGGAGAGACCATGATGTTTAAATTAAGTAAAGGTCCTGGGAACTGAACCTGGAACCAGTTGGTATGCACTCTAACCACTTGGCTTTCATCATCTATACAAAATACACTCCCCCCAAAAGTTGCAAGCTCTGGCAGATTTCTGGCAGAAAGCAAAAACACATCTGTTTTTTGCGTTCTGACTAATATACATAGACTCTGCATAAAAGAGAGACATAGCCACGGCAATGACACCCACTGATTGAAGTCCAGTCTTGGGTCATTTTCTCCAAGAAATTTATTATAGTAGTACAGGCCCATACTCAGTCCCTGCTCTGCTATATGAATATCACTTTATTCTGTTACTAATCAATAGGATGAGATCATAATATCAAATAAAGATAATAACATAATATTACAATTTTTGGGACATAAATTGCATTGCTGTCGTTAAAATGAAATGATTGTCTTATAAAGTGTTACAGGTGTATAAACATTACAAATGAGTCATTTTAACCTGTTGGTAGGTGGTTGCTAGGCAAGATGATGATGTCATAGCATGTGCCCCTGCTGTTTATTAGAAAGATTGCAGCTTTAAGCCTTCATTGGCTTCACTAATATATAAGTATTATTTTAATAATTTGTGTGATTAAACATGAACTTGTCAAAATGTAAACATTAAGAATTATGTCATTTATCTTTAGGTGTATTATCACCATAGATACACACATTTAGTGCTGCATGGTGTGCATATTTGGGGACAGATCTACTCCTATAATGTAACATCAATAAAACAGTTGTCTTGATCCACACTAGGAATGCATAGAGACTATACTGGAGTCTGTCATTTTTCTAAGTCAGTATCTTTGACCAGCAGGTCACTGTGCAACCCCTAAAAGACAGAATGAAGAGGTTGCATGTCAGGAGCTACCATGTCACCCTTTAAATTGCCTTGATAGACCACAGTCACATGCAATTTGGTACAGTTCGGTAGATCATAGTTTAACCCCACCTGGTGCCAGTTCATATGACTTTCTTTTCCTTCCTCCATCCCACTAATTTGCTCTCCATACACAATCTTTGCTTTTTATTGAGATGCTAACTCTCTTTATGAGCACGTAATCCCGGGGCAGGGAGGATAATTTATGAAGCATTTACATGAAGAAGCCCAGCTAATTGGAAGCATGTGTCTGCGTAAGCCTCACCACTGAAGAGGCACACTGCAGATGAGCAGGCTAGGATTCTCATCGCCTGAAACATAAAATAGTAATGATCGCTACACCTCAAAATAAAGAAATTCTCCATGACTCTACAAGCCAGTGAAGTGCACACTTAGTGGTGCCATATGTCAAGGAGGCCAAGCTATTGCTAGACAGTCCGGGAAGCTGTCTTTTGTTTGCCTGGACATGAACGGAGGCAGTGTTCTTCTCAGGCTAACTGCCCCATCAACAGAGAAATGAGCCGTCGGAGAGGTACTCAACGCTTCTCTTAAGGCTTGACCCACAGTCTGCCAAGTCCAGGTTGAGGTCAAAGGTCAGGTAGGTCAGTCTTTGCCAGCCAGCCAAGAGGGTACTGGCAATTTTGATGTCAGATGACACCCTCCACTCTTCATTTGCTGCACCCCAGCTTCCGTGGCCCTATTCTCTCCAAACCGAGCCTCCCTCGGAACACCCCCATCCTCATTTACATCAGGTCGTTTGTTATGACTTTATGATTATATATGGGGCTTTGTCTGGCTGTGCATGTACCTTCACCACTCCCAGCTGGTCCCCATTAATAACAGGGCCCCGGTGTAGACAGAGCCGGAGAGACGGAGGAGCTTGTTAGCGTCATAACCGAGCGCAGAGGCTCAGCATGTGAGAGTGGAAGGGCCGACAGGACAGGAGGGAGATGTACAGTACACACATATACACACAAACACACACACAGAGTCACCTGGAGTATCTTTTTACACTCCAACAACAAATTTGAAGTACATGACATGATGTCCGGCATTTGTCCTAGCAATTGCACAAAGCCATCACGACGTATTTCTGTGGAGCTATATGTGTAAATGTGTCAGTCTGCTTGTGTCTGTGTTTGTGTGTGTTTGTGGGCAACTGGGCATGTGTTGGGGTGAAATCATAATGAGGCTCACTGGACGAAGTGGGCTGCCATGCAGACGGGCTCCATTGTGGGTCCCAAACGGCGGCAGAAGCCCCTAAAATCTGCGTCCCTGATCTACGCTCCAGGAGTCGGTGGGGAATAAAGGCGTGGAAATAGGATTTATTTAGCACGCCTCATCAAAACGGAATTAGCAGGGTTTGGGGAGGGAAGACGGGGCTCTGTTTAGAGCTAGGATGAATGGCAGGATCATCTCTGTAATCCTGGCCACCCCCCCACTCCTCCTCCTCTCCTCATGCACCCAGGAAAAAGAAGAGAATCACCCACATCGGCTCTGAAACTGCCTTCTGTACCCTCATTCTGAACCTCAAACCAGCGATCCAAAAAGAAAAAACTGTTTGTAAGATCTTGGCAGGTAAGGTTAAACCACAACACCTGGATCCTTTCTTCCTTTTTTTCCCACCCATCCCTATTTTCTAATTCCTCCTCTCCCTTCAAAACATGGCCGCGAAGCTGTCAGACGTGATGATAGCGAGGCTGACGGCACAGAGCTGGCGCACCAACATGCAACAAACAACGAGTGAGCATGTAAACTAAAGCAAACAAAGCCCCTCTCCGCTCCTCCAAAGGCAGGATCCCTCCCACCTGCCACCCTGCGCCGCTGATGAAACATACAGTAACAGAGAACAGCCATTAAATGGGCGAGCAGTAAAATCGGGTTGTACAATTTGAGGGGGGCTTGTTGTGGCACATCCCGCTCCCAGTCACTCGCACACACATGCACACACAATCTTGTTCATTATTATCCCTGCTCGTGTTTGTGTTTTCCGACTCCTCTTCTGCCTGAGACAAGGCGGCATGAGGGGGATTTGATACCTGGGAAAAGGTGACAGGCTAAAGGGTGCTTGACTGGCAAATCTCTGTCAATGAGGCAATAAACTCAAGTTTTGCTCAAGTTCCAGACAAATCTCATCGACATTCCTCTCAGTGTTTATATAATCAGATTTGCAGGTGGGGGTATCAATAATTGACAGGGAGCTCAGTTTCCTGCAGTTGGGCAAAATAAGGTGTAACCATCCATTTTTAAAATGTCACAGAACAAAAAAAAAAGAAAGTGTTGTTTTTATTTCTGATGAGCTGCAAATGCCTCCTGGTCAATGTCTTAATTTCTCCCTTTAAAAAACTACTAAGCCACCAAAGCTTAAATGAGGCTAAAGTCCACACATTTAGACAAATGAAGTTTTAATTGTGCTAAAATATGCAACAGTATTAATCTACATTTTCTGCTCCCAAGGGCTCATCTCAATCCCTTGCCGCGTCTACCTCCTCCACCTCCTCTTCGTCTCACCAGCGGGGCTGATATAATGGGCTTGGCCAGAATAAGCAATGCTACTGTGCCCATATATATCTCATCGCCTGGGTAATTCCAGCTCAGTTTATGTGTTCTTGAAGCTGCGACGGAGCCCCGGCAGACCCATAGTTCCTTTATGTAACACCCAGGAGAATCTGCCCCCTGCACAGGTACAGGCCTGTGAGAAACAAACACCATCAGTAACCTGTCTGCTGTACACAAGGCTGCTGGGCCCACCTACACCCCTCTTCCTCCTCCTCCTCCAATCCATCCGTCCTCTCTTTTCGCTTCTCCCTCCATCTCCGCACTCCACAACCTAATCATCGCCGGCCCCCATTCCCATGATTTATCGCTCGGCACGCTGCTGAGAACCAATAGATCAGGCTTGCAGCAGGGAGCCCTGGAGGCAGAGAGGGACAAGGGATGGGGATGGTTGGTGGCAGGGGGGCCGGATGGAAGTGGAGGGGACCTGGAGAAAAACCCACCTAAGATGAAGTGCTCTGTGACGCCGAGGAACATCACAGCTCACAGTTGCCGTCCTTTGGTTCCTATGAGCACATTTCTCTTTCTTTCCTTCACTCCATCTCTGCGCAGCCCTCTCTCCACTGTCCTCCTCTGTGTCGGTGTTATTCTCATTTTTTTTCTTTATGGATAGCCCCCCTTCCTTGTTAGAGCCCTCACTGTTACTCCATAAGGAGCACATGGATAATTTCCACAATTAGCTTGGATCAGCGGCCTGTGCTCAGTGATCACTGATATGGAATAGGGCCATGGCCAAGACTGTAGTGCAAATGTTCTCCCCGAGCCCAGCCCGCCTGTGAAATAGCCAAAGAAAACCCCTGAAGTTATCAGAAAAGACATGACCTCAGTGTTCACAATGGCAGCCGTTTAACATGAAACCACACAATTGTGGTGTGTGACCGCTGAATATGACACAAGCTCACCAAAGATCTACAAGACGCCTATGTGTTCATCCTTTCCTAATCCTGTCATGCACTTGTTTTCGGTAGGCCATATGTCATTTTACTTGTGTAGTAACAGAAATGAATTTTATCTAGAATGTTCTAGATAAAATGAATCTAGAATATTTATTCAAAATTTAGATAGCAGCGTGGAAATGGTCCTAGTGGAAGAGAATGGATGGATGCACAATCTTTGTGATATTTGATCACATTTTTATTAGCTGTAAATCCTTCTCATTTCACCAAAGTGAAAAATATATTATAACTGATGAAAAATGTGAAAATGTATGGTTGTATGTTTGACATCGTTGGTGTAAAATTTATGTAAAGTAGTGCTCATCACAGACTCTTAAATTGTTTCAATTTTATTTGATCAAAAATCCAATTTTTTTTTTTGTCAAACTAAAGCGAGAGCATTAACAAAAGCTAATTTTTTCAGTGATTACAGCTGGTATAAAAGTTAAATATATGACTATAATCATTATTTTTCTTGATCAGTGAGTTTTATGAGTTTTTGATTATCCCAAGTAAAAAGTAAAATACATCAAATTTATTGTTTACTATCCGTTTATCTAGTTACAAAGTTTTGTGGTTTACATCCATTAGTGTTTTTTCAAAGGTGTAAACCAAACTCCTTCATCCTCAGGAAGCAGAAGAAATCCTCACTTTTAAAAGTCACGCAGGTACATGAAACACTTGACCTACTGGCCACCTGGTGTCTGCGTCCACAGCAGACGCATGGTGTTGGTCCTTAGAGAGCACACTTTATTACAAACATGGATTGGATTATGTCTTCCAAAACAGACTGACCGTGTCCAATCACTCTACTGCGTCTTTGAAAGAAGAATATTCACCTTATGTCTGGACTGGTGGATCGGGAACGCTGACACGCACACACATGCTCAGAGACCGGCCCTCCTGGGGACTGCTACATGGGGCTGATGGTGGAACAGCGGGGCATGAAAAGAAGCAAAGGTGTGTGTGTGGGTGGGGGGGGGGTGCGAGAAAGAAAGAGAAATGTCTTTTAAATGACATTACCATTGTGAGCTGGAGCAGGACGATGGCACTTTGCAAAACTGCTAACAATGAGCGTGGTAGAAATCCCTTATCCTACAGGGGCCTGGCAGCATGCTCACCATTACCATAGTCATTTAAATACAGTAATCTCATTTTCTGCCTCAGCCGAGAGGGCATGCTAAATTTCCCAGTGTGAAAGGAGGAGGGAGGGGAATGCACAGTGTTCAGGGCCAGCAGGATTAGTGACTTTTCCCAATTTGTGTGTGTGTGTGTGTGTCTGAGTTTATGAGCTTGTAGCAGAAACACACTGCAAAAAAACAAAAAAAACACAGTGTTTTCTAACCCTTAAACTCTGATTCTCCTGTATTTGAACTTAGACCACCGTTTTGTGGTTGAGTCAAAAAGTCAGGCTTCAACTACTTGAAATACTCTGTTTTAACAGGTTTCTTTAATCTGGGCTCCCTGTGATCTCAAAGAGAGTGGACATCTCTAACGAACACAGAAGCCCCACCCATCTGTTTGCAGGGGGAAAGCAAAACACAGAATTTGGTATAAAAATGTGTAAGTATAAAAAAAGTATAAATGGAAGTATAAAAAATAAGAAAAGAGTTCCCCAGTTCCCAACAGATGAACTTGAAGACTGCACGAAGACCCAGTATACCATTAATAAAGACTGTCTGTCCAGTAATGCCAATGGATCCAAGTTCTGTGTGATGCCAGTGAGTTGACTGAAAAAAAAATTGCACTATTTGACACCACAAAAATGAGACTGTATTGAATGACTTAATCAAAAAAGATGTTACACAGGTCAAGAAACACATGAAGTCGGATTTTCTTCTATTAGTGGCGGACAAATTAATGAGAATGAGATTCAGTTTGTCCAAATTATCTTTTAAAACATGTTTTTGTTTCAAGAATAAAAAAAAACAAAACTAAACCAGCAATTTGTTTGATTAATTCCTAGTCTAATAAAGTGCAAAGATTTATGATTAGATCCCTGACTAAAATTTAAAAGTCCAAAAATATTTAATTTACACTATAAGAAAATTTGCTTCTTTTTCCCCCCAATTAAAGGGTCATTTAATCAATTCAGAATTAAACATCTAAACAGGTGCATTGTTTTAACTTTGAGCACCTCATATGATGCCGTCTCAGATAAAGTTGCATACACCATTAATTATCAATCCATCAATCAGTTTCCAACTATGGTTGTGTGGGTTTGGGTTTAGAGCTAACCCCCGCTGACAGTCCTAACCCAGAGGGAAAAATCATCTGCACCTGTGGTCAAATTCAATTCACCAGATAACTTAATGCGAATGAGATAATAGAACTAACGGCATCTTGTCTTTGAAAAATGTCAGTCAGATTTTTAAGTATCTAGTCTTTAATTCCAAAGAAAAAGAATACATCTAAGGCTAGAAAGAGCCTTCATGAGACATAATACGAATCTGAAATAATGAAAATCAAGTATCTTTTTAACTTTTAAGACTCACTGACGGTAAGTATGCATGTAACAAGCCCGGACATCTTTTGCAGTGCAAAGCGTGCCTTTCAGGAGTAGAGGTGAAGTGTGTGTTTTTGTGTGTAGGGGTGGGGGTGGTGGTAGGGGCTGCTGCAGCAGCTTTGGGGATATCATATCAGATCGAACAACAAAAGAGGAGCTAGGGAGAGAAAGCTGTTTCCACACAACCTGTTTTCATTCTTCTCTGCTTCCGGTCCAGTGGAACAGTTGATGAAGTTTAAATGAAGCAGAATTAGGAGATCAAGCAGACACAGGAACCAGTGTCGATGGTATCTGCGAGCTCCACCTGCCTTCCCTGCACCCAGGAGAATCGAGCCACGGACAACTGACCTGGATGAAATTGAGAGAAAGAGAGCCGCGGTGGAAGGAAAAAGAAGGGCGAGGAGGAGCAGGAGGGGTGGGGGGAGTCGAGCGGGGCGGAGCAGAGAGAGATAAGGGGATGAAGTATCTCCTAAATGTGATAATCTCCAATCACCTCTAACATCAGTTCTGTCAAGGCCCGGGTTAATGAGCTCATACCCGATCAAGCGTTATGCACCACCGCCCCCACCATCCCCTGATTCTCCCTTTCTCTCCCTCGCAGTTGCTCTCATCATCATTGTTGTTCTTTTGATTTAATCCCTCTTACTTCAGCTGATTTGAGCAAGAGGAGAAAGAGGGATGGAGGGAAGGGAAAAGCCTATTACCCAAGCTCCTCTGCTCTCAACTATCTAAATGCTAACGATGTGAGGGGGCGAGAGAGAGGAGGGAGGGAGTGTAGGAAAATGATGATAGGAGGAAGACACCGAGGGGAAATGGAAACGAGAGTGCGGACGTGTTGGCAGGAGAGGACAAGACGCAGCAGAGGGGGGCTAATCTGCTGTAGTACTGGGTCTCCGGGATCAGTTTGGTTATTTTGAAAGCAGGTTAGCTGAGGAGAGAGACCAGTGTCCTGTGTCCTGACCTTTCATCTCTGGGGTCAAACCACCTGTTCTCGGCTGTTTACTTTCACTCGAGCAGTTTTGACACAGCAACACTAAGAATCTCCCGCCGTGTCTGTGCTCATTTTTACCTGCTTTCACTTTTCTATTGATTAAAACACCGGGGGAGCACGTGTGCGTGCCGCACTGAATCACATCTTATATGTGTCTGATTCGCTTTGGCTGGTGTAGTTGGTTGGAAAACACTGGGGTAAAAGCTGCGGGTCACCTTGAACTGAGTAATGTCTGTTTCGATCTGGTTCTCTGTAGCGCACCGAGGGACCAGAGTCATTTTCAGATTATGTCGTTATGAGTTTCCACTCCTTGCTCCCTGCCTCCTGGACAATTGTTTTCTTAGTTAGGCTTCTTGATACAGTACCCAGAGGCCCCTAAAAACAACTGAGTCAATATTTGGCAATAGCTTGAAATGATGATTATGGTTTGGCACGACCACACCGATGCAGTGTTTGTGCGCTGAGCTTTAATTGGACTACAAATTCTCCAAAGAGTGTGCGTGCAATTCCAGTGTTCCCCGTCTATAATTTCACTTTTAGTGAACTTTGCAATCATGCAGCGGTAGGTAGCGAATCACCTGCGTGTCACAAATTAATTGCCATACAAGTTCACACGGCAGCTCAGCTAATTTACAAGATGACATGAGGAAGAGAAACACGGTGCCACGTGCCACTCTTTCAACTCGAACAATCATTTTGATTTGTTTTCACTGTCTGGCACTCAGCATTTCAATTCATCTGGAATACACAAGAACAATGGGAGGAATTTGCTCGAAAACACACGCACCCGTTTCACATCTCCCCGAGAAGCACTTATTCTGTGCATAACAACTCTACCCCTCAGATACTCCTCTTTCAAAAAAATAATAAAAAAATCCCATTTGATTTCACATTGTCCAATGAAACAGTGGAGGGTGAGAGGCAAGTGAACAATCAATCTTTGTAATGTGATCCATGGATTGAGCGTGGTGAGTAAATGTTTGCACAGGCATCCATCCAAGCCTGCAGTCAAACGAATTTTGCAGAAAAGGAATCTATCCAGGGCAGGCCTCTCTCTTTATCTCTCTCCTGCCCGACAGCAGCAGGGTATCAAGCACATTATATTCCAGCGCTCTGTGCATTTTTCATATAGGCTCGCCTTTTATGTTTTATGTACGCCAGCTCAGGGGAGAACAGCTGTGTGGGCGCCACATCCTCTGTAAGTTTAGAGGGAGAGAGAGAGAACTCATTTCAGTGGGAGAAGTGGAGCAGAATGCCAAACGCAGCAAGCGCAGTACCTGCGAACAAACAGGAGCTGCAGACCAAGGCCTGCCTCAACTATTACATTACCATAATACACGGAAACAACACCTCGCATGCTGTTACTGCAGTAATTTGAAAACAGATTGACAGGATTTACAAGTTCTCAGCTTATCTTCACCGTGACCTCTGTGACCTCCATCTTCGCTGTCAACTTTTGGAGTAAACTCGTGTGTTCGAGGCTTATTTGCAGACTTTTCCAGGATAATCTGGTATTACATATACAAAAGTAAATAGATTTTTCTTTTTTATCATATTGCATTTGATTCTTTGAAACTATATACAGACCCCTTCCCCCCGTCCCCCCAAAAAAGAAGAGGAAAAAACATATACGGTAGTGTGATTTTATAATTGACCCTACTTGCTCTTCCATGCAGACTTGATAAATCCCCTCCGGCTCAGAGAATAATGCACTGCTTATATGGAAGAGCTCACTACAAGTCTTTGAGAGATTAAGCTGCATTGGAAATTAGTTTCTGTGCTGTCTGTACAAAATGTTAACATTTTTGTTTGCCGCTAATGCCAATCTGCTCCCAGTAAACAAAAGAAAAAATAAAATGAGACAAACATTGTATGTAAATAAGTCTGAAATGCAGAAGTTTTGAGGTTTCTAATATTATTTAGATTAAAAGATTGATTAAACAGTACAGTGGAGTATATTTGTATATCGATTATGTGTTGCCCAGCCCTGAGTACGGCATATCGATTATAATATGTCACAAAAATCTCTATTTTTTTAACAGTATTTTGAAGGTGAGGAAAACTAATTAATAGAGACTCGGACCCTGTGGTAAGGTCTTTTGTGGAATATTTTTGCCTCAGTTAAGCTTCAGAGTGGTCAAACCTCAGTGCCTCTCACAGACTGAGCTCCTCTGCTGGAGGCAGGAGGTGAAATCTTTCCTGTTTAGAGGTACACACTGCCACCCAGTGTTATCGGGTCTAAGGCAGGAAGAGCTGAAGTCCACTGAAGTTTGTCCAGTGTGCTACTCGTTGCTTCGGCTTGAGCCATCTCTGCTTTTATGTTCCCATTTAGCCCACCAACACTGACTGTGTGATGCTTATGTAGAGTGCATTTAAAAAGCTTCTAAATTAAACATCATACTTTGTTAGTTTTCTTAACGGATGTATTAACTCATTGTCAAAAATGTTCATCACACATGAAGCGGCCTGCCAAGTCATGACAAGAATATATGACTCCATCATGGTTTAATCTTATAATGGGAATGTTGCAAGGTTGCTTCACATCATTTCATCAGTCTTTGCTTTCTTTTGGATAAAAGAAACAAGGTGACCTTTAGGAAGCAGTCATGAGTTTAGACAGTATAAGGAAAAATGTGGCTTAGCAGTTGCTGAAGCATTTAATTACCTCCATCTAATATTGTTTGGCAATTTGATTGTTATTAGGTGCTGATTGTTTTTGTTGGAAAACTAAAATATATGTGGATGTATGGATTATAGTGATATTAGAGGAGTACAGAATTAAAAGTAGGTCAGAAAAATGAAGAATAGTAAGTAATTATTTTTCAACCACATGATTTTGATTTTTCTTTGTTTTGGCTTCTCCTACATATAACTCAAGTCTACCCTGCTGACACAGGGCTTGTGGCAGGTTCGTCCATCACAGGATAAGATATTTAAATTTCAGTGTGCACAGTATCGCAGAGGTTGTTGATCAGTTTTTAAAATGCGCGTTCCATTTTATTTTCTGGATTTTTCTATGAGTGAATTATCAGCTCAATGCCTGGTCCTCATTTCATTCCATGTTACGGCCCTGGGCCTTGGAGAGAGTGAGACTACCCTTTTGTGTTTATGCAAATCTAAGTGTGCTAGGACTCGTGGATGACTGGCTGCTGGGAGTCCTGTGCCAGCCTTCTTTTATGCAGATCACAGTGTGCCAGACCTTGCGGACGATTGGCTGCCTGGAGATCCCATGACACTCCGAGACCAATTGACTGGCTGATTGTCTGCACCTGGGAGTATAAAAAGGCTGAAGATTCTTCACACTGTGGGGGATTGTTGTGCTGATGTGAACATGCAGTGGCCTTCTTGTCTGCCTAATAGTTGAACTGTGTTTGTAACCTGATATACAGCTAACCTTAGTTTTATTAGACTCTTGTGTTTGCTGCCCACTTTAGTTAACCCTTAGCTTTTACTCTTGCCTGTTCTTTTCTTTGTGTATTAATTGTTTCCCCGGTGGTCTGTTGAACAGCCCCGTCGGTTTTCAGTTTGTTTGTAATAAAACCCCTTATTTACTCTGATTTTGTGAGAGGGCTTGTGTATGTTTATCCCCTCCTGTCGCCTAGCAGAGGGGGTCGTAACATTCCAACTGATTAAAGTCGTTATTTACGTATTTATGTTCAGTCATGACGTTTCTGGCAATTCTGAGTTGATGTTGTAACTGTCTATCACTGTTGCATTCAAACATAAAACAACTGATGCCCCAATGGGTATATAAATAGCTGGAAACAAGTTGAAATACTTTATTCTGACTGGATCAGACAGTGAAATTATTCTTTATGGAAAAATATAATGACTGCTGTCTAGTCATGTTATTAATCCAAAGCCGTTTTCATTTGCTCATCAGTGTTATTCCTGAGATATATTGGCATAAACTACATAAATATCCATATATCAATAAGAGGATCCTCTGTACAGTGAGGTCTATAGCAATTCTCCTGTGCAGTGCGTCAGACAAACTATGCTCTGCTTTCAGTTTTTTTCTGTTTGTGCTGCACCAGCCTATGTTTGACGCCTCAGTTTGTATTGTAACAACTTGTCAGCTGTTTTTGTAGTCATATATCTGCCCATTCACTTCTACATCCAGCACATTTTTTTGTCATAACAGTTCACTCACTGCTCTGTGTGGCTGCCTGCTAATAGTGACACAGTGGATGAGGAACCACCTCAATGACCCCTAGTGGTCAATTATTAAATCGCTTACCAAACGTCTCTAGTCTTATACTTTTGCCTTATACTTTTGTTTATTTTTATTTGAAGAAAACAGTGCTACTAGGATCAAATGTAACATTTCCAGACAAGTTTTAAAAAAAACCATTTATTTACACCTGCTACTTTTCATTTTGGATAAAGTCTGCAGGATGCTGATGTGGCTCTCTGTAATTTATAATTGATCACATTTATTTGTACTGTGATACATCAAACTAGCTAATGTTAGCCCTATCTAGACACTTCAAGTACTTGTGTGGACTATTTGGATCCTAATTGATTCTTTTGTTCACCTTAATCCCCATCGGCATGAAGCTGAACCTCCATTATTGGCTAAGAAAAGGAGAGACTGAGAAATGGGCAGATAGAGCATGAAGAGAGATAGTTAGGGATGAGGAAAGATAACGAGGAGGACAAAGTACCCTGTAGGATTAGCAAAAAGGGTGGATAATAGGGAGCAAGTCTGGCTGCAGATAGAATAGCCTATCAAGTGAGAGTGAAAATGGGGGAAGGATTGGAAATGAGCGAATCATATGCTGTAACTTATCCTCCCAGTTCACCAGAGACCAAAGACACTTTGGTTTCAGCTGCAGGAAGCCCGAAGCCCAGGTAGCCTCGGGGAGATGGAGGGGTATTTTTTCACACATGAGAGGGTCTTAGCTGTACCTAACTGGCCACATTGGCCACCAGTCTTGTACACTGGTCCCAGCTTGGTGCTTTGTCAATGTGCTGTGACTAATCCAGGAGGGGTTCCACATTTTCTCTCACTCTAATTAAAAGAGGATTAGGTGAGGTGGAGCTCTAGACCACTGCAACATGCACAGCCACCATCCCTTAGTTTTCCCCAGGATAATTGCACTTTGCCTGGGTTTTCTGTGCATGCCACCACCTGAACTCAACAACCAGCTCTGTCACTAAAATGATTGGTGTTAATACTGAAGGAGCTTACAAATAAGGATTGATCCAAAAGAAAAAAAATACACTAGCACTTCGTCAACTGGTGTCTACATATGGTCTATACGCTCTAAATCTGCTCCAATTTTGTATTTCATTACTGACTGTAAAATTTAATCCTGATGGCTTTATCTTCATTTGTGCATGTTCTGTAGGGATCTGTAAAGGGATTTAAAATACCGTGGCCTATTAATTTTTCCTCAAAATACCGTTTTCTTTGATAATTATTAATTCTGATTTAGAGCAAAAGAAAAGAAAAAAATCCCAGTTTTGATGCATTCACATCCTTCAACATTTCATTATTGAACTCGTAGGTGTAGCAGTGTTAAAATGAATATAAAGATAATAAAATAAAGTAAGCAAACTTCAGTGCCAAATTCAGGATTAACTGCATAAAGATAATGATTCTTTCAGCCACAGATTATATCAGAAGTGTTCTGTGGATAAAACCTTTTCCAATTATTTGGTGGCTTGTGCAGTCTAGTCTTTTTTTTTATTTGTTTGTGTTTTGGTTTTTTTAGGATTTATTTTTGCCTTTTAATATTATTATAACATAAAAATAGAGCTTACAGGAAAGGACTCAAACCTGGGCCCCTGCAATAGTCTTTTGGTACATAGGTAGTCTTCCAGCCTACAGAGACTGACCAACTCTCATGTTTAGTATTCAACAGGTTTTTATGGTTGCTTTTTTTTTTAACCTGTAAATCAATCTCATGTCATTTTGAAGCATGTCTTACTTTCTAAAATGCCTCTGGAGGCAACAGTAACAAGTAGAGAGGAGGCTTACTGGAGAAGCTGTAATCAGGTATTTACAGATGTGCCCTTGGCAGAAATGTTCTCCATTGATGAAAGAACAATGCCAAAACACTGGAACACTTGAACCACGTCAGGTGGAGGACTCTAAATAGCTAAATAGCTAAACAGGTGTGCCTTTATCAGGTACACCTGTTTAGCTGCTTGATAACTGCTGCTTGGGCTTACAGAGAATGATCCAAACAATAGAAGATTGAAAAAACACTGCCTGGTTTGATGACTGTCGATTTTTACTGCAACAGTTGGGTGTTGGATCAGAACTTGGTGTAAACAGCATACAAGTATGGATCCATCCTGTCTTGTATCAACAATTCAGGCTGCTGGTGGTTTAAATGGTATGGCAGACTTTGGGCCACTTTTTATCAATTGAGCATTATTTAGACACCACAGCCTGCCTAAGTATTGGTGTTGACCACGTCAGTTCCTTTCAAACCACAGTGTACACATTTTCTGATGGTTGTTCCCAGAAGGATAACACAAAGCTACTGCAGTTAAATAGCAGATCTTAACCCAATAGAGCATCTTTGGGATTTTATGGAACAGGAGATTCACATGCACAGCCAACAAATCTGCCGCAACTGTGTGACGCTATCATGTCAACGTGGAATGAAATCTCTGACTGCTGTCGCATAAATTCACTGAAAATATTTCATTGCCTGGGTTATTAATGGAAGCTACTTTCAGTTGTTAGCATTACCCTCGACAGTAGCCTGTAAATAGCAGGTTAATTTAAATAGGCTCCAGCTGCCACACTGAGTAGACCAGGGGTGTCAAACTCAAATACACAGTGGGCCAAAATTTAAAACTGGAACAAAGTCGCGAGCTAACGTTAATATTTATTGAAAAAAAAATCTTCCTCCAGATTTAAGAATGAATCTTTTCTTATGGACTCAAATAAGTTTTGCTGGAAAACTGAATATGGAACAAGCAAAGCTTAATACTAAACAATATATATATTAGCTGTATAATACCAGTAGGCCAGCTCTAACAGTAATTTGGTATGGCTTCGCGGGCCAAATGTAATTAGGCTGCGGGCCAAATTTGGCCCACGGGCCAGAGTTTGACACCTATGGAGTAGACTGTTACTTCCACTACATTTTTTGTATGTGAGGAAGCCATAAGAAAGTCAACCTTGCTGATCTTTCTTTAACCTCATGAGGCGGTGCAGACTACATAATGTTTTTAAGCTCATTTGCAGTTGAATTGTCTGACAAGGTCTATTGGTGTATCAGACCATCTTAAATAAAAAATGTGAGCTCCAAGCACTGAGCTCAATGTCTCACTTAAAGGTTCTGCCATTTTTTTTAAATATTCAACTCATCTCATCTCAGCTTCAGATGCCAACACCTACATGCACATTTTTAAGTCAAGCACATATTTGTGACATCATTAATGCTATATATTAGGCTTCAAAATGTAAGCAAACAGTATAATATTGGAAATACAGTATAAATATTGGGTCAAATATGCTTTGGACTCAAAAGTTAAGTATTAGCTTTTGGTGGTCACAGGATACTTTGATCTGTGTGAAAGTCTAGAATATGAGAAATTTTTTTGTTTCAAACCAGAGGCGATGCTCATACATCTAGTATAAATATCTCCCCATCGAACTGAACACATTCAGTTTGACTTGACATGTTTTGTTTCTTTTAATGAGACTTCAGTAGGGATAAGAATGACAAAGTCAGGACAGATCAATCAAATTAGTTTTACAAGTCTTGAGCCACTCCTCACATCTTTATATTTTGCTTCCAAGGACCTATAATTTGTTGTAATTTTTTTCTTATTTATTCCTATTAATTTTTAAGCAATGTTTTTTCAGACTCTAAAATGTTTATTTTGAAATTAAACCAGTAGAAAACAAAAGAAAAAGTGTCGGGCATAAAATACTTTCTACAGCAGATAAACACAATCTGAAGGTCTTACAGAAGGGCATTAGGGAAAAGATTGTATCGGTATGCCAAATTGCACAAGAACTCGACCAAATATTAGCAGGTCTTATTGAGTGATGAATCCAAACTTGACATTTTTGGTTCAGATCATTGTTGACATGTACATAAGAGGTCAGGAAAGAGGTGCAATAGTGAGCGTCTACATCAATCTGTAAAACGCAAAGAGGTCCTGTGATGTAATTCATTTAAAGCCTATGGTGTTTGGGGACCTTGATAAAATTGATAGTATTGAATGCAGAAAAGTACTCTTAGATTTTGATCCACTATGCAATGCCTTCATTTTTTTCAGTGCGACAGTCCCAAACACATTGTCAGTGCAGTGAAAGCATACCTGGATAGAAGAAACTCACAATGGAAGTCGATGATGGATTGGCCTCCCCAGAGCGCGGAACTCAACATTACTGGCATCATCTTGACAGAAAAATTTAAAAAAGGAAGTCAACATCCAAAGGAGAGCTCTGAATGTCCAAGAAACTAGGAGAACTATTCCTGAAGACCACTTAGAGAAAATACTGGAAAGCTTTCCTGAGAAAGTTCAGACTGTGAAGAATGACTGTGGTCACACCAAATATTGACTTTCAAGGTAATTAGAACAAACTGTGTTCACCTTATACTCTGTTTGTTTTGCCGCATATATTTAAACATTTCTTAGCAAAACATTAAGAAATGAGAAGTGACTCCAGACGTTTGTATAGCATGAACAATAGTGAACTGAATATGAAACTTCCTCGTTCTCTTCTCCGGGTGGTTTTTCCAATGTTTTCTACAGTTATGGGGTCTTCCAGGACGTGGGATGGAGCTGGTCTCAGCCACGCCCCCTTGCGTCAGATTACTGCAAGTAAAAACTTGGGTAAACGTCACCTCGCACTAACTGGCTGTCGCCCATAGTGAATCAATATATCGCTATCATTTCCTGCTGTCACTGTTAGTTATTTATTATTTGGCCGGGACTATGGCTGACGACAACGAAGATGCTGAAATGAAACGAGCCCGAAGTCGCGAACGGCAGTTAGGTAACGGCTGCTTAATTTTCTACGCCTTTTACTGATAGCTGGACAGAGATGGCTTCATAAAGTCAGTGAACTTTGGCCCAGCCGAGTTATTTGGCTTTTTCTTTAAGTCGGCACTTAGCTGAAAGTTTTACTTTTAGATTAGCGTGAAATTTCTAATTAAATGTTGGTAGAAGTACATATTTTTTTTAGTGATCATTACTTAAAAAACGAGCTAGCTAGCTCTGACCGTTAATAAGCCGTTAATAAGTTCCACTCACACCTTAACCGTCCAGTAATGTTTTACAAGACAGTAGCGTTCAAGAAACAGTATTAAACCACGTAACATACATGTTAATTACTGTAAAAAAAACACAAAAAAAAATTATTGTAAGTTAAGTATAAGCCGTTCATGGCATTCTGACTTCTAATTTTGTCTGTTGAATGGATTGACAGAAGTAGAGAGCTGATTTCTTAATTTGTTTGCGTTACATGTTTCAGGTTATCAACAAATTTTCAGATTAGATAAAGAAAACCACAGCAAACGCAAAATGCACTTTCCATTTATGTATTAAGGGGGGAAAGCCATCCAAACCCTACCTGTCCTATGTAAAAAAGGAATTGCCACCTAAACCTAGTAACTGATTGTGCCACTCTTAGAATCAAGAACTGCAGTCAGGTGTTTGGATGACTGGCCACATGTGTTTCACACAAAAAAAGCCTTTTTGTTCAGCATTGTGTTTTTTCCTTGGCACTCTTGCTGATATCCTTCTTATTGTTGATTCATGAATACTGTTCGTTAGATGTTGTTTTATATTCTGTTGTGACCTCGTAGATGAATCGTTGATGTGCTCTTCCAGTAAATTTGATAGGCAGCCTCTTCCTGGGAAGATTTATTAACATTACAAGTTCTCTCCATTCATTGATAGCGTCTTTCAAAATGGTTTGCTGGAGTACCAAAGCTTTAGAAATGGAGCACTTTCCAGAGTGATAGATTGTCAATCACTTTGTTTCTTTAGATTGTGGCATGTTGCATTGTTTTTTTGGTTTTTTTTAGATCTTTTAGCTTACCTGCTTTGTCAGACAGGTTCTATTTAAGGGATTTCTTGATTCAACTATTTGAAAGGCTGAAAGGGGGCAATTACTTTTTCACATAGGGCCAAATAGATTAGGATTTTTCCCTTCCATTTTACCTTTGAAAAATAAAATAAATAAAAATAAAATCTAAAATATAATTTCTTAGCATCTAGAAGAATATACATGCAGATATGTCCAAATATACAAGATTCACTATGCATTAATATATTCTCATAGTTGGTACAAACCAGTTGAAATCATGCTGTCTGTCTTCTTTCCCCAGCTTTGGAGAACCCAAACACTGACATTGGCTTTTGTGGCAGGATTCTGGTTGGGCTCTCCCTCATTTTCCTGCTGATTACTCTGCCCATCTCCATATGGATGTGTATTGTGGTCAGCTACTTAAATTACAGTGCTATTTGTTTTATTTTAGAAACACCTTTTAAAAGCTGGTGACGCATGGTTGTTTACCATTCACCCAGATAAAATGCATCTTTACTTTACAGGAAAACTCATTTCTTTTTAAAAGTAGCATGCATAAGAATACCTCCATATCTAGCTGCAAGAAAAAGAAATTACTCATACTTACTTACATATTATATATGACCTTGGGGTTGTTTTTCTCTGTATACAGATTGTGAAGGAGTACCAGCGAGCTATTATTTTTCGCCTGGGGCGCCTTTTGTCAGGAGGAGCCAAAGGACCAGGTAAGAAGTCATGTTTTATTTCTTTTTCTCTTTTTATTACACCATCGTGTTTTTTTTTAAATAGTCATCTAAATATACAGTTCCTTTATTGAAATGTTAGTAGTCTTTAACTCATAGATAATATATTTTTCATGCTCAGCTGTGGTTGCATGGATCATCATTCAAATGTCCTGACATTTCTTTGCAAATGTCAGTTGTTGGACATTTGTTTAAGTGTTTCAGTGGCTCACTTTTAGCTACCGTAATACAGAGCTGCTTCAAATGGGCGGGAGGAGAACAAGCACTAGTCAGTGTCCTGTTACCAGCGATTTAGATTGTCCGTTATTTTAGATGCAGTCAATAAATTTAATATTGATTACTGCTTTTATTGGCAGACTTAATGACATCAGTTGCTATCAGCTGAGCTTTAAATTGGAGGGTTTTTTTCTTGCATTAAATTCAGACAAACAGTGTAGGAAACTTACCCATCGTCACACAGCTGACCACAGTCACTGGACTGATTGACCTAAACATAATTTTTTCATATATGATGTGTATTGTTGAGTTACATTTTTTTCCACCCTTTGTTTTGTAGAGCACACCAGTTGTTTGGTTGCGGTTACTTTACTACAAAAACCTCTAATTCTATCAGTCTGCAAGGGAGCGCAAAAAGTTACATAATGTATATCCAAGTGTCATTACAGTGTGGTTGTTAAAATGCCGACGTGAAGAAAGTACTGATTAGATGTATGATCCGTTTTGTTCATATAGCAAAGTATTGGGCAAATTATGCACCCTGATGATGGCACCAGATGACAAAAAGAGTCATGAAATCACAGAAGCAATTGCTGTTGATTCTCGGGGCATATTAATGCGTGTACCAAATTTCATGGAAATCCACTTAATGTTTTTTTAAACAACTCGACTCAAAGTCGCAGAAGCCAACTTCATTTTGGGGGATCACAGAAACATTACCATGCATCATCTGGTAACCAAATGTAGTGCCAATTCCTCCAGTAAATCCTGAGGATTTCTCATTTTGGGGGGGGGGGGGGCACGTAATGTGTGTTACTTACTATTTTGTGACAGTCCATAGTGTAGTTTTTGAGACACTGATTGACAGTCCAATATTTGTGTTGTTAAAACCATGAAAAAAAAAAACCATAGGAAGAATCAAAGAGAAGCATGGGGGCAGTGGGTCCTGTTGTGTTGTGTTTACAAGAGCGTTTTCTTCCTGCTGTTGGGCAGAATGACACAAGGCATGTCATAGCTAAAAATTAAAATGTGATTTTTTTGGTAGGCTTTATAGCAACAAGACCACAGACAAAGTGGGCATGGGTGCAGGTTCACTCAGGCCCCACACAGGGGCCCGAGGGAACCTGCACCCACAGAGCTGTTCAAGCGCTACAGCATATTTTTCTGAATGCCTTATCCATGCGATCAGTTATGTAACTTGTGTTTTGAATGGCAGCAGATTTGTTAGAAGCATAGAAGTAAAAAATACAGACTCCCACGAGGTACAATTTGCATACACCTCACAACTCACTGTCTCTTTATCTTTGATTTCTTGTTGTACTAGATCTAAAAACCAAGCAGTGTCCTCTCAAAATGCTGAAACGTGGCTCCTCAGAGAGCCCCGGGCTTGAGTTTATGACAACATGGGGTTAATAATAGCACCTGCAACCTGCAACTCTTGGCTTCTCTATCTACGGGCTCACAAAGAAAGTGTCACGGAAAAGAGGGACCCAGGCGCGGTTCTTGCTCACAGAAACACAGTGCGTTTATTTACAGTGAAACAGATAAGTCCAACAATCCATTCAAAAGTGCAATTTTCCAATCGTGCTCGTCCCTTGCTCCCAGTGCGTTCCGTGTAGTAACTCCCTTAGTGTGTGTGCTCCCCAACTCGCTTCTCCGCTCGCCCCTCCTGGAGGAAGAAGGAAAATCCAGCGTTAGCCACACGCTAGCCGAATAACACACTCACACTGCTCGCACAGACTATACCAGTTCGGAGTAATAATCCCACGTCGACTGTCGCCGCGAGTCCAGGTTAAATACCCCTTTCTAGCCTGGAGGAATGATTACCAACCACTGGTCAGGTAATCAGCTGCAGGTGGGCCGGCAACAGCGAAGAGGGACTCCCAATGACGACAGTCGCCAGGACACGCCTCTCCCACGGCGCGCACTTCCGTAAACAACCCCGAGGGCCAGGGAGGGAGAAGCAAACATATATACAGAAAACATAAACACAAGCAGGGTCGTCCGGAAAGGGCCGTCCGACCGTGACAGAAAGTTTACTGTAAAATCTTTCATTCTGCCTGAAACTGAGATTTTTATCGATAAACATGCTTATGTGCATCACAAGATGTTTTTCAGACTGTATTAGACCAACTGGGACCTTTTTACTTGTCTGACTGAGAGTGCTTCAGATTTCATGGTGGAAGTGGCACAGGGAGACTGTTGTTATCATCATTGCCCCTCCTGAACAGATGTCTGTGATCTCACCATTTAAATTTACAATATCTTGACAGGAATGGCATCCAACCACTCTCTATCCGGTGTGGTGTTAATGTTTGCTAAATGATTGCACACCTAGCACATGTCTATTTCACTAGTATTGTTTGATGCACTAATTCAATCATAGTGACTTGAAACAGGCTAATGAAAGCTGCAAATATCCACGGCTTTGCCTTGCTGTCAGTACAGCTGCAGTCTCATAAAGCGAGAGCTTGACTTGGCCTCCTGCCAGGATCTCATTCATCCTGGTCTTTTCAAACATTTGTGAGGAAGCTTCCTCATTATTGTGTTTACTGTAGCGTTAGTCTTTGTTGAAACTATTTGCATTCTTGTGATTTCACAGGCTTGTTCTTCGTCTTGCCGTGCACTGACAGTTTTATTAATGTGGACATGCGCACCGTCACCTTTAACATCCCACCACAAGAGGTACGACATGCACCCTTCCAGTTACATTAAGCAGATCACTTTCACTGGAATTCAGCTCATGTAATAATAACTGTGCGTAGTTATTTTATTTGTAGTTTTTTAGCTTATTACACAGTATTGTGTAAACACTGTTCTTCTCTCAGGTTTTGACCAGAGACTCTGTGGCAGTGTGTGTTGATGCCCTGGTCTACTACCGGGTCCAGAATCCTACTCTGGCCGTGGCTAATGTCAGTAATGCAGATGCTGCTACGCAGCTTTTGGCCCAAACCACCCTGAGGAATGTTCTGAGTAACAAGAACCTGGCAGAGATTCTGTCTGACTGTGAACACATTGCACATTTTATGCAGGTAAACTCCTTCAGCTTTTCTCTTAGCTGTAACTGTGACCCCAAAACATGCAAGAAATAATTATATACTTCCAAAATTTACTTCTTTTTTTTTTTTTTACATCGTTTACATTGTCCAATAAGCCTTTGAGCTGTCACTCTAAGGGTGTGTCCAAGGGTATGACCTTACACATTTGTTATATGTGGTATATCCAAAAGGTATTCCCTCATCTCTGTGAAGTCCTTCTGTCTCTATTGGCTCATTGTTAAGGCATTTTGAGATGCCATCTTGCTCTGAGCCTTGTTTACCAGGTGCATAATGCAGCTGTCACCCGAACTGTGTGTTACTGTTAAACTAACAAACTGCTGTAAACTGAGTGAAGCTTAGCTAATCCCATGTTTCTATGACGAGTCCAGCTTTTAGTTTGCTTTAGAATTTAATTATTTATTTTTTCCATTAAACTTTTACTTCCAGTTTATGCTGAGCTGCTGTAAATGATTAAATATTTATTTCTAATTCAGAGTCACAGAGACAGTGATCAGGAGGTACTTCAGGAAGTGGACAAATGTCTGTGACCACACCTCTTACTCGCTGAATTCAGCAATGCCGTTGGATTGTTTAGCTGGGTTTGGCCTGCGCCTCTTACGTCCACTTAAGGGAAATCTCACTGCTTCAGCTTAACAAGACATTTTGGACAATTCTATGCTTCCAACTTTGTAGGAATAGCCTGGGGAAAGACCTTTTTTGTTACATACTGTGCCCTAGTATACAAAGCAAAGTCCACAAAGGCATGGTTGGATGAATTTTGTGTTGAAGAAGCTGACTGAAAGTCCACTGAATACCACTGGGATGAACTAGAATGGAGTTTGTGAGCCAGGCCCCTTTGTCTAACACTGGTGTCTGACCTTACAAATGCTCTTCTGGATGAATGGGCAAAAATTCCCACTGGTAAATCTTTGTAGCAGTAACAGCTTCCACTCTCAGAAGAGTTGTATAATCATAGTATGATCAACAATGACCAATAGACACTTTTTCATGAATTCTTTTGCTCATAAAATGTAAAAATAGACATGCAGTGTGTGACAGTGTGTAGATGTAAAATGTGTGTCTGTTTCTCTGCTTTGTGAGAGAAACGTGTCACCACTGTCAGCTCCATCTGCTGGACAGTTCTGAAAAATGTAAAACTTTGAAAGATGAGGGACATCCTTCTCATTCATTTAAAAACTTTGCGATAAAATCTATTGTTGTTGAGGGTTTTTTAAACATACGTTCTATTTTTACAGATGTGGTACTACAAACGGTATATTGCATGGCTGTCTCCTCAGGTCACTCTGGACAATGCCACAGATGACTGGGGAATCAAAGTGGAGCGGGTGGAGATCAAAGATGTGAAACTGCCCCCTCAGCTACTGAGAGCCATGGCATCTGAGGCTGAGGCCACCCGTGAGGCCCGAGCCAAGGTAAGGCGGTTCTACATCTCCATATCACTGTCTAAACACAAGTCTTTTAAGGGAAATGTCTTCGAGGACCATCTGAGAGACGAAATGCTGCAAATTAGCAGCAACTGAATTTCAAAATAAGATCAAGTGGATTGTCTGGCCATTCATTTCCTAATGTGTGGGAAACACTGACCTATTTTGAAAGTATTCAAATAGCACTCAGCTTTTTGCCTTCCAGTTTCCTGTGTCCTTCTTTTGCATTTATCGATTGTTGTTATTTTTCTACACTTCAATTTCATAAAAAGGAGAAAAAAGTAACATTGGGAGATTTATGTAGTTTGTAAGGTTACATACTGGTCTAATCCTTTTAAACAATAGGTTATTGGAGATTTTAAAAATTGGTTTAAAGGAGATTTACAAATAAAACAAGAAATCTATCGCAACCCAGAAAAAAGGAATTCTGCAAGATTTTGTAATAAGAATAGTCGTAACTGTGGGTGTAGAGGCTTCTTCCACTGGGCTGTGAGATCAAGGCGCTCTTTTCATTTTCTTCCCTCCTGTTTCTCCTCTTAAGGTGATCGCAGCAGAGGGGGAGATGAGCGCATCGCGGGCGTTGAAGGAGGCGTCCCTGGTGATTGCAGAGTCTCCGTCAGCCCTGCAGCTGCGCTACCTTCAGACCCTGAACACCATCGCTGAAGAGAAGAACTCCACCATCATTTTGGCACTTCCACTGGAGATTTTGCCGAAATTCGTCAATACATGAGAAAGTGTCTAAAAAAAAGAAAAGAAATGCACATACTCCCAGCATGCATCACTGAGCACATATACATGTGTAATCAACTTCATTGCCTCACCGTCATTACATCTGACAGCAGCCAGCTTATTTTCACATAGGTTTAATTTATAACTTCTTTTTATTTTTTTCCAACTTTATAATCAAAGAAAAAAAGTGACACAATCTAGGGTATCATCTCCTAGCCCACAGGCCTTCTTTGAGAATTTACCCTTTATTACAAACCTGTGAAATTTAGCATATTCTCTGTTTGTCAGAGCTGGAGTTGAATATTTGCTTTGCCTCAGGTGCTCTGGCAGCTGAGCGGGTAGCTTGAGCCAGCAGTGGCAATGCCCCGCAGTCATCTTGGTGTGTTTGCCAATAAATGACCACTGATTCAATATATTATATAACATATATATAATAATATGTAGTATGAGTTTTTAGTCTTAGCATAACCTTTAACTTGAAGTTTTATTTATTTAATTGAGTTTTCTTTAGTTTTTGTTTTAAGTTGTTTATTTATTTATTTATTTGCAAGTTTGTTCATTTAAAGCTTCAGAAAGTGTCCAAGTATCAGGAAGCTGAAAAAATGAGTTATAATTGATCATATTCTTTCTTTCAGCGTGTAAATATTTAAACATGTTTGAATTTATATATTGTGAAAATGACACGTTCTGTTTTAATCTGTTGTTCTGCTTTCCTACTTTTAACATAAGTGTTTGGACTGTTTGACCAAGAAGTGATTTTTGCCTACAGCCACATGTTGTTGTTGCCACACAGAAGATTTCTTTGTTAGGAAAGGGAAAGGTTGTTCGATTTTACTTTAGTAAGTCGTATAGGTTTCTGTTGTGGTAACAATAGTGACATTTAGGGAATTTTGATACATATGGAAACACAACCAGTGGACAACACTGTGCTGCTGTGTTCTCTAAAGACTGTTTGATTGATTGTTGTCCAGTTTACCAGTTTTCATTGTAATTTAAATGAATTTGTTTCTGTAAAAAAAAACCTCAGACACATGAATAACTTTTTGAAGTTTCGTTCAGGATTAATGCCTGTGTTTGCTTTGTTGTTGTTTGTAGCACACATTCTTTGTGCAGTATGATTTGATATGATTTTATTTTGAGTTAAGTGTATATGACTAAATAAATCTGAAAGCATGTTTGTGTTGATTTTTTTCTTTCAGGTCAGTGTGAGAAGTTAAGTGTTTGTAAAAGCAGAGGCAGAAAACAGCTGGTATATTTTAATTTGGTTTATTGAATTGATTACAGGAAACCTTAGAAATTGCCACAGAAAGTGGAGCTAATAAAGAAGCAAAGCAGTGGTTTTCCACTAAAAGACACCGCAGCAGAACACAAGCTTCCTGGGTTAGAATCTGTGGCATTATTTTAAAATAAATATAACATCTAAAGGTACAAAAACATCAATAAAGACAGTACCCTTTAAAAAACAAGCTTACTGTAAGCTCAAGGAAATCATTCTAAGGCATTGGTTGTATTGCTTTTTATAAGCTGTTTTCTTGGCAGTAGCTTTTGTAATATTGCAGGAAAACCAAACTTTAAACTGTCTTCTTTTATGTTTGTTATATTTTGCTAGTAAACAGGTTTTTATTGTCAAACATGGGAAAATCGCCTTGAATGAGAGTCGTAGTTTGAGGCTATATGTAGTGCAAATCCTAAAGGAAAGCCTGTGTATCTGTTGAAGTTCTATTTGTACTGGATGATTTCACTGGTTTCAAGGCACAACAGTAGCATTTGAGACAAAGTGAGAAAAAAAAACAGTGATTCGTTAAAAAAAGAAAAGGGCACGTGTAGCTTAAAAAAAAAAGATCTTGCTACACGGTGACAGGTCGGGGCAGAGAGGTGGGAACAAGGGAATGTTCAGATGTCCAGTTCAGCCATAGCGCGCTCCAGAGGGTCGGTGGTCCAGTAGTCGTAGTCCCAGCCCAGGAACCAGCCAGTGAACGTGGGCGGCTCGAAGCCCTGCTTGATTTTGACAATGGGCGTCCTCGGGTCTCTCTTGGCCGGATCTGTCTCGATGTAACGGACCGCTGAGGAAGACGAGTTTGAATTAGTACAAGGATTAAAAGGGTAGCAGAAGATGCTTTATGCTTTGACTCTTGGTGACACTGCTGCTCTAGTTATGGGGCACTTTGCTGTTAATGCATGTATCAGTAATTATGATGTCTTTTAAATAAATACATTCTGTTTTTTGACTAAGTTTTAATTTTTTTTATCTAATGATTGATGTTGTGTTAGATAATTTGCAATGCCAGCTGTATTTCTCGTCTCCTATTCCACATGGCATTGTTCTTTCTCCTCATATTTGCTCACCAGATGCCATAGCTTCAGTCTTCTCCTCCTCTTGGGCCTCATTTCCAATCCAGACAAACACCTAAGAATAAAAAAAAACCCAAATAAATAAAGGTTTATTGTGGAGTTTATTCTTTTTGTGGGCACTGATTCTGCTCTGAATGCATATAGTACAGCAAAGGCAGTCAGCTTGTTTTTTACCTGCTCCCAGGTGTCCAAGATCATGACATCATCAGTGGCAAGGTCATCTTGGGTCATCTCACCTGGTACCTCCTCAATCTAAGAAGAAGAAGACGGATTTAAGGGGGCTTTATTTTTATGTACACGTAACGACAAATAAAGACACAGTGCACTGTTTTCAGCAGGTACTTTGAAATATTCTTGACATCCTGCACATGCTCGTGCAATACCAAAGACTTGAAAACTCGAGTCAGAATAGGACAAAACCAATCCAGCAGGAGAAGAAAACGTACTATAAAGTTTCCAGTCTTATTGGAACAAGCAAAGAGACGGGGTGGATGAGCATCCATCTTGTCCTTGAGTCTAGTGGAGGTGCGATACTCCGTCTTTCCACCCAGAGCCTCCCAGAACTGATCTGTAAAACGACAGAAACACTTCAAGCTATTACAACCATCAGAATTTGTAAGAGGGCAAAGCAATAGTTTGACATTTGGGTAACTCTGTTCCTTTTTTGTTGGTACAAAGCCAAATCAGGTTTTTAGTTTAGCATAAAACCTGGAAGTAAGCCTGGTTCTGTCTAATGGGGAAGAAAACAAAATGCTTGGTTTACATTATCAGGTTATCACTATTTTTAACTGAGGTAACTGCTAGAAGTATCTGTTAGTGGACAGATGTTCCAGTGATTTCACTGTCATCACACACAAATTCCTCTATTTGCACTGGGAGGCAGTGGGATAAGAGATGTGCATGTGGGAAAATGTGTTCTGAAAATTTCAGGTCAGCCAGTCTGACACTTAAATCCCATTTCTCCCCAATCCTGGCTCTCGCTTCAAATTCCAACACATCATCTTGACCATGCTTTCATGCCTATATGCACTGAGTTGCTGCCGTGTGATTGGTTGATTAAATATCTGCATTAACAACCAGTTGAATAGGTGTACCTAATAAAGTGTCTGGTAAGTGCAATTGCAGTGTTTCCCCACACATAGACTTTAGTTGGGCAACCTTATTTTGCTATTTATTCATTTTATTTTGCCCATGTGGAAACTGGTGGTTTTCGTCAAGTGAGCAGTGGTTTACAGGTGAGATAAGAGCACTGAAAATGTCAGTGCTGTTACATCACCTGCCATAGACCAAAAAAAAAAATACCTGTAAACATATATAAAGAATGAAACAAACCAGGAGCTAAAAGCTTAATGGACCTGCTGAGGTGTTTGCAATATTGTGTAGTTTTTGTTACAATTATTCTTGCCCTTCCAGCTATACAGCTATTTAATCAATTTTTAATATACAAAATTATTGTTAGAGCACCTTTAAGGGTAAAATAAAGCAAAATAAAACAAAGTGTAAATGTAAATTTGCAACCAGCATCTGTGAAACAGCAGGTACCTGCACAGTACAGCATCAATTTTGAATAGAAAATCTTTTCAACCATCAGAAATAAAATGGTGAATTTCTCGTTTGTCTTTTGCGAGGCCCCAGCCGAGGCCAGTCCTCAAAAGCAGGGTGTTTATGAAAAATTGAATCTGTTATGTTGTAGCCTGAGGTGTTTTTATATGTGAACCTGTTAGCAGGGAGTTTCTTCTTCTTGAGCTTGGAAAGCAAATAGCAAGACTTCTGACAACATCAGAAGGGGTGATGCAATCAAGTCTGCTTTGTTTCAATATGGATGAACATAAGCGCTTAGCCGAAATACAAAAAGGGAGCTATTTAGCCTCGCATTAAAGCGCTATTTTAACAGCCAGACCACACTTTGTAGCTGACACAGATACAGTTCTGAGTATGTTAACAGCTGTTGGGTTTCAGCTTGACTTAAATGCAGCAAAAAAATTAAATAAAGGAGAGAAAATGATAGTGGAGGTAACTGTGTTTATCCTGTTTCCTCACCGCTCTCTCCTCCCTCGGACAGCTCGGAGACAGACACGCCCAGGATGTCACACAGCTGCTGAGCTCCCTGCTTCTCTGTGTCGCTGGCACCCACTCCCACCCACAGGAAGGAGTTGCCGGGGGTCACCAGAATAAAAGCATCATTGGAGTTTAGGTTTGATGCCTGCACGTCAAGCTGCATAGAAACAGAGATATTGCAAGTTATCATGAGGAGCTGTTGTACGTTGACCTTCTTAAGTGTTGGTGGTTTTTCATTTTTACCAATATTCATGCTAGCATAATGCTTTATTTGACATTTTATGCCCTCTAACACCAATTCGAGAGGATATTTTAAAGGAAAGGACATCGGTGTTTTCCATTCTTACTATGCATTTTTCCCTTTTCCTCTTAAATACCCTTCAACCATTTACTGAATACTTAAAAAAAACTTCAAGTATGAAGTGCTTCTGCTTTCCTTTAAAACCTCTAATTGTTACTTCATTGTTAATGGACAGTGCTTATTAGATTAGAAAACAAATATTTCAGAAATCTGTTAGAAACTGTTTTGCAAAAGAGAGAAGAAAAAAATTAAATAATCGAGGAATGATTAAATTCAGGTAATGAATGAGACGTTTCCTCTCACCTCCACAGCTCGTGTGTGTCCTGCAGAGTTGGAGCGCACCTGGAAGAGTCGAGTCTCAGCTGGAGCGGACTGACCTCCTTCTCTGGACGTTCCTCCCTTGTACACAATCATGGGCTTTCCTCCAAACAGACTCATCAAATGGGCCGGCTCTTTCCCCTGCACCACCCTCACCTGATACACAAATACCGAATTTAAATCTCTGCATCTAATGAAGTTGTTGTCACAGCAATTCATATCGAAAAATACCTCATGCATTTTGATGTTACAAGCGGTGCTACCAAATCACTGCAGACACATCCTCCCTAATTGTGTCCTGTGAAATATGCATCAACAAGGTGTGGAAAAAAAGTCCGCAGCAGTTCCCACCACTGACGCAAGATGGCAGCACAGAGCCAAATCATGCCATACCCTGAGGTGAGAGTGAGATCTGTGATATTAGTAACCACGGTGAAGATAAGGTATGTCGAAAACAGTCTGCGGTTTTTTGTAATAAACAGTCATAACTCTGAGGTGTTGCAGTCAGTGGTTCCTCTAATTCAGTAAGCACTGCACATTACACTAATCCTGAGCTTGCTGGGGCAAACAGAGAAGAGATAAATATTTACTGAGGAGTTTACAGGGAGAAACTATTTGTATTACATGAAGTTTAACATAGAAAGCCAACATGCTTTTTTATGTTCTGCTGTTCCTTCAAATATTTGACATTTGATGCTTTTGGCTTGCTGCAGTTGCTGATAGATTAAAGTTGAGTTCATAGACTGTATATACAAGTGTGAAAATTCCTTAATGCTTATAAATGCATTCTATTTAATGGTCAGAAGGGGGCAACTTCTCTTAGTGAAAAAAGCCTCTAAAATCTATGAGAAACCAGCACTGCTCCTCAATTTGGATCCACTGGGACTTTGCTATGACCTGAGTAGAAACTTTCCTGACAAGGTTTTGGACAGCGTAGCAAGTCTTACTTAACATAACATAATGCTCATTATCATTATTAATGTAGCATATGCATCTCGTGATTGACAAGTCCCTGCAATGGGAGCGATTTCTCAAATGAGACAGAGGTGAAAGAAAAGCTCAAACTCTGGCTTCAGGCCAGAACTTGACCAACAGGTGACATCACGCTTGCTATGCTCATCCTTAAGTACAGCCTGTGATTCAGTTTAGTTTGACAGATGAGCAAATGCAAAAAGTGTTTGGTAATTGCAAGATGAGGAATCAGGAACATGAGGACAAATAACTGGGACTGCTGCTGATTCCTACACACAAATTCAAACACATACAGAGTCGTGCCACAACACACGGACAATAAGAAGGCCGTACATGCACACGCGAGGAGTGAGCAGTGAATGACCAAAGACTCGTATGAGTTCAGAGCCACTCATGAATATTTAGGCCTCACAGACAGGCTAAGGCATCATAATGTTGGTGTGACATCAGTTCAGGACAAAGGAAAAAAGTAGTGTGGCTTATTTATGCTAGCAGACCGAGCTGGCGACAGAGAAGGAGGGAGCCTCCCATGAAACTCCACAGTGGAATGTCCTGTTTGTGTTTCAACGAGTCGTTTTCATTTGAAATTCACTTTAGCTCATTATTACAGTCACTAAACCTGAAAGGACTTCTCAAAAATGAATAACACAATACCCTCCAGTAATTATAAAGAATGGGAGAATCGAGAGAATATGTCCTTGTTGCTTCTATTTTTGCTGTGGCTCTGGACACGAAACACATGAGTCCCTTAGTGAAGATGAGGAGCAGGGAAGGAATGAAGGAAAAATACCTGAGTGGTTATAGGAGCGCCAACAACCTGAGGAGATAGAAAAGGCCAGAAACCAAGCAAGTGAGGAAATGAGCAGCAGCACGGAAACCATGAGGAAGAGGGAACACAGTGAAAGGATGTAAAAGTCAGACAGGACGTGCTAAGGAAGCCAGACGTGAGCAGAGTCGTTGATGACAGGGAAGATCAAATAATATATAAGCATATGGAAAAAAAAACCAGAAGCACGCTAAAAGAACAATATGTTGTACCTGCACAGGACCGCCGCCGAGTTCTTCATCCAGCTGTGCGCCGAGGATCGCAGAAGCCCCAATTTCATCCTGACTGGAGTCCGCTCCCTGCCTGGAAAACAAGATGAGTTTATCAGCTCAGCATTCAAACATAACAAGAGGAACTGACTTGGACACAGCATATGCTTACAGCCCAACCAATAAGATTTATGACTGTGATTAATCTAATATATATCAACTTTGTGTCTCTCGCTGAACTTTCTGAACTTCACACCTTCTCAATCTTTCCTCCGCGTACTTTTCACAGTGAAACAAAAGTGCAAAACTGAACTATGATTTGTTTATTTCCAGTGACTATTACATTAAATTCAGTGCTACCAAAAAGAAAATATATCCCCCTTTTTATAGTATTGAATGACTGATACTTAAATTTGTGGCAACAAGTTTAAGCTCCAGTGACTGAACTAGCTCTGAAAGGGGGATGCGATGAGTGCAAAATAACAACTTCATAATGTATAAATTTCTGTGTGAAATCCCTTTGTGCTTTACAAATGTAATGTACCTACAAATTTATTTCTGACTCCTCAGCCTCGATGTTTGCTTATGAATCAGTAAATCTGATCAGACCCTGCTAATTATCTAAAAATAATAATACTCCAGCTCCACGCCGGCTGCTTATATTTTAGTGCTATAGTCTGATGACAGGTAACTTCACGATACAGACTCTAATTATGGTTCCACAGTCTTGACAAATTTATGTCTCACCACATGTAGATGATGTGTCCCTGGCGCCCTCCATGAGAGTAGTTGTAAAGGATGATGTAGCTGTCTCCTCCATAGAACTGTCCATAAGTGGATGGATCCACTGGGACTTTGTCAGATCCCTCTATACGCCAGATCTAAGAGGGGGGAAAAGAATAACATGGAAAACGTAAAATTAAAAAAAATCACATTTAGTAGGCTGTAGATTTCAAGGTGCACCTGCTCCCCCTACTGGAATGGAAAGTAATGACACACACAGGCAGCACTGAAAGCAAATCTGACACATAATCACAAGCTGAATGACAAACCCCCACCTGTTTCTCTCCGCTGCCATCGTCCACCATGCCATGCTGGGCGGCCATGGCGGAGGATTCATGTAGGGTGGCGGCATCGAAAGGCACCTTCTCAATCTTTGCGATGCTGTTAGCGATGTAGGCCACACCCAGGCCCACAGTCTCATCTTTATCGCGCCAGTCTTTGAAGAACTGCTTGAAGAGCGGCGTCTCGCCCATCTCAGGCAGGATCTGGACCTGTGTGTGTTTGGGGTAACCCATCTTCTTGATGAATTCGTCTGCTGCCTTCATCGCTGCTTTCCGCTCTTCCATGTTGGCGTCTTTGCCTGAAGAGAAAAGACATTAAATACTGGAGAACGAAATGGAGAAATGTTACTGAAAATCAAAAAAGGAGGCCAGAAATTATTTCTAAACCTGGGTGAGAAAGGTCATTTGGTGCATTGACTTCAGCACTAATATAAATATTACAAAAGAGTTCTGAAAGTTGAAGAGTTGGTAACGAGAAGGTAAATAGTTTAACTTTTGTGAAATGCACGTATTTGCGCTTTTGCTAAGAACGATATGAGACAGCTGTGTTGTCTGCAAGAGTGGAAAAAAGCAGCTCAGCCAAGAGCCATTTCTTGAGTCCGCTGCACCACCCTGCACTGACCTTTCCAGAGAAAGATCTTTCCATCAGAGCCGTGGTCCAGGATAAAGCAGTCACCAGACTCCAGGGTGCTCTGAGCGAAAGGGTTCTCTGCTGCCACGAGAGTAATCGACATGGCTCCGGTAGCATTGGACACCTGCAGGGGAGGATGGGAAGGAGGATGAAGGAGCTGCCAAGCAGGGAAAAGTACCGCTTTTCAGGAGATTGAAAGGCTGCTGTAGACGCTGCTTCCTCTTGATCTTTTAAGCCAGGCAAATATGAGCAAGGGTTTTATAAAAGATACGTCTCTTAATTGATGTCAGCTGGCAATTTTACTCTATGAATCTTAGAAATATGACGCTCAGTACTTTATATTTTAACTGATGAATGATCACAAAAAAGGGGCTGCAGTAGGAAACATTTTGGGGGTTAGTTTAGAAAAATTTTATATTTTTCTAAAATAACCCACAAAATGTTTCCTACTCTCTAACACATTATAGTTTTACCTTAATTATTACCTAAATGTGTATTCCTGATAGGGAGTTTGTATTTTTGGACTATATCGATTTACACTTACTAGTCACTTTATTAGGTACACTTTCCTTTTACTGGTTTGGACACTCTTTCAGCAAGGTACTGGAAACATTCCTCAGAGATTTATTGGCAGATAGATTGGTATTACAGCATCCCATGATGGTGACTGTGGAGGTACAGTGAGGCCTGCCCAAGAAACCACTTTGAGATGATTTGAGCTTTCTGACATGGGATGTTACCTTACTTGAAGCTGTCATCAGTTGATGTGTACACTAGTAATAAAGAATTGTCAGCAATATATCTCAGGTATACTGTGGCTTTGTGGTGTGACCTTCTGCTGCTCTAGCCCACCTGCTTCAAGATTTGACATATTGTCTCTTCAGAGATGCTCTTTTGCATACTTTGTTGTGCTTATTTGAGTAACTGTTGCCTTTCTCTCAGCACAAACATTATCCCTTATTCAGACCACTCTCTGTAAACTATAGAGATGGTTGAGTGGAAAAATCACCCCAGATCAGCAGTTTCTGAAATACTCGTACAAACCCGCCATATTTAAAGTTTAAAGTCACTTAAATCTTTTTTCTTTCTCATTCTGATGCTTCAGCAGGTCGTCTTAATCATGTCTACCTGCCTAGATGCATGCAGCTGCTGTCTGGATTGCCTGATTACTTGTGTTAATAAGCAGTTGAATAGGTGTACCTAATAAAGTGTGAGTGTATATATGTGCAAAATTAACAAAACATTTACTACATTTTTTTTAATCTACTTTATTTTTAGTACTTTGGGTGCATCGTTCTGGAACTAAACTAAAACGTTTGTGGTCACTTGTAAATTGTTGTTGTTCACAATGAATCATGAATATATTAATTCATCATAAATAACTTTATTATCCTTTTATAATGAGGTTTCTGTATTGGTGTTTAGAGGTCCATTTCTAGCAACCAACATTTTTTATGTTGAAGAAGCCACATAATCAGCCTGTGCACAAACACAGGAACAAAAACTTTCCTTGCTCATGTGCCAGGCACGTTTCTAAGTGAGTGAACGCCATGTTTGTTTCTGTGTTGTTGCTTTTTTCTTAACAAATCCATGCTCTGACCTTGTAGAGTTTAGCCCTCATCCTGTTTGAAGCATCAGCTTTGATGTCATCCGAGTCTCCAGCTGGTAGATCTGGTTTGGGACCTAACACCTGAGGACAGAGGCAGAGATTTTAATAAAAAAGCGACGCCTGAAGACCTAAATTTGATCTCATAATGCACTGATCGCACCTCTATCATCTTCTCTCTCTCCACCCCCTCATCACAGACATAAACTCGAGACCTCCCACTGCGCTCATTATCACGGATCCCCTTGGCAACCTGAGTAGCCTTCAGCTTCTCAAAGCGGTTGCTCTGGGAGCCACACCACTGGTAAATCTCCTGTGGGGTGAAAGGAAAGACAGTGGATTGAATGAAGAAGAGCTTTTACAAGTCATTTTTTAAGATAAGATCTATGTATAAGATTTACATCTCCCAGGTCCAGGATGAAACAGTCTCCCGTGTTGAAGCTGTCCCAGCTGACCGGCACCTCCGTTGCCCTGACCACGCGGCGTCCTTTAATCTGGAGCACTCGCTGCACCGACACCTCATTGGTGACAACGTGCTTGAAACCAGATGCCACGCCTCCTTTCTGCAATATGAGCGTCGCATTTAAAAGTGAAATAAAATAAATAAATGAAAGTAAAGTCACTCCAACTGTAAATAATAAAATGTTTTTTTGAGCCCTGTTCTCTCTGCAAATTTACTGCCCTCTTGACACATCTGTGGCAAAAACGTACATACACATAGAAACTGTATAGAAAAATCCTCATATATCAATATTTCACTTACACAGCTTGAACCCTTATCAAAATGATCAAATCTTCTATTTTTGCACCTTACAGTATACTATGGAGCCAACTACGGGGATTTGTTTCTATGCATGTGAATCATCTAAATTTACAGCAGATGTTTCATGTAACAGTGAACGAATAAAGGAACTGAGATTCTGTTTCAAAATATGTGATAAATATAAAGTATTTCTTTACATGAGCCTGGTTTTAAAAGCATCAAAAACATAAAGGAAACACACCCCTCTAATCATTTATCATATTCCTCTTAGGTAAATTCAAATGTTTCTGCTAGTTCAACAGTGACATCTTACCATGTATTTGATTCCAGACTTGAAGTAGCCCAGAAAGGTTTTGGACTCGTGTCCCTGCACCTCACGGTACTGGATGGGTTTCCCCCCGAGGAAATCGTCCATTTGGACCGTAAAGATGGCTGCTGAGCCGCTCTCATCCTGGGTGCAGAAATCACCTGTGCGAGAGAAACCAAAGAAGGGATCCATCTTAAATCCAGCCCTCACAGTTCTGCTGAAAAATAACCCAGTTAGCCATATTTTGTGTCTGACCAGTTCTCCCAGTGAGGACTTCAGTCAGTTAGGAGATCAATATGTAAGAGTAGCAGCGGGTCACATTAATACATGTAACATTGTTTTATTTATGGGCACACAGTGTAGTCCATCAGCATGTGGGTGGATTACATCACATCCTGCTTATTGGTAAACTGTCTGTGCCAAGATCAATCAAGCTTACGAAAACAAAATAAAATTAATAATCTGACTCAGCAGTGTAAATAATGCGTTACCTAGTAATACCCATTTCCCATTATTAATACCAACACACACAGCACAGATACAAACAGTGACAACTAACTGGGATTTGAAATTGGAAATGAAAATGTTTGGTGATTAAGATGATTATCTTACCAGAACATCAATGTTGGTTTGGACACATCCAATACACAATTATAACTTTTGCCCTGTCTCCCTCATGTGCAATGTGCACACAGACAGGGCAATTTTCCCCATTTTCCCTATTTAACAAAGTATTTTATTCTATTAGTACAGTATTGTTTTCTATTTGTATAGTACTTATTCTATTGTATATAGTATTCTTTCTATTTTGTATAGTATGTTATTCTGTTTATCTTATTCTATTCTATTGTTTTTCTCTTTTTCTCTTAATTTTTTACTGCTCTTGTATTTTCTGCCGTGACCAAAAATTTCCCACGTGTGGGACTACTAAAGGTTTATCTTATCTTATCTTATCTTATCTTATCTCCCAATTTTAATCAAATAAAGAAGTATATAGTATATAATTAATTTAGTTTTCTCTGTAAAGCTCCTAGTGCTTTAAAATTTTCCCTTGACATAAAGTTTTTTTTATTTTAAACCGTCATAAATAGTTATACATTAAACTGTATTGGGTAAGTCGTTGGTGAAATAATCTACAAACTTTTGCATGCACGGTTTAAATTTTCAGCACTTCAATGTAAGACATTATGTTGCATTACTGGCAGCACTTCCTCCTCTTTCCTCTGCTTTTTTCCCCCTTTCCTCCCTCTCGGTTTTGGGTTTGCATGTGTGAGTGTTATTGTGCATCTGGGAATGACACCGACTGGTCATCTCTCCAAAACACCCGCTGGCTTTTCACTTCACACTCAGCCAAACAGATCGGCATCCTAAATGATAGTGCGCAATAGTAAATGGTTATACCAAACTCCTGTAAAAATACAAGAGTTTGCACAGCAAATTCTTTGTGAATACTGGTAAAGGTGTGTTTTTTACAATATGATCTGTGATTGATTTTTATTGCTGTGGATGGAGATGTAGAGCTTTATCGTAAAATCATAAAATCTCTATGAATATTATGTATAATAGGAGCTAATTGTGTTAGAAAAGGGAAACCTGTAATCTATACAGCAAAGTCTTCTTTCGTTATGTAAATGTTATATTACCTAGTGGCAGATAACAGCTGACACAACCAGCTGCCAGTACAGTGCTGTACTGTAATTTAACAGGCAAATTCTCATAGCATGCAGTCAGGCTACGTTTTAGTTCTCACTTCCAGGTATTTCAATTTCCAGGAATTTATTTTCCTTTGCACCTGTGCACCAGGTCTTCACGTGGTATTCAAAACCAATTATCTGCAGGGCGGCTCCACCTGTCACATTCTTCTTTGGCTGACCTGCCTCTCACCTTATTTGCTCTTCCTACTTCAGCTCTCCACTCTGGCCAAGATTGCCTGGACTCCTGTGCTCACCTTCTCACTAACATCAGGCTGACCTCCTCTACAAAAACCACGAATCATTTTAAATATGCAATAAAGTAAAATAATTTTCATAATAATCCTGTTTATGAGTTCAAACTCATGTTCACTAATACTTTAGCTTAAAAGGTCATCTTTTACACTAATCAGCTTTTTTAGGGATCTCCATACTTCATTTGTCACTGAGAATATCTACATTTAGTCCTTATTAGGTTTTAAATGCATGAAAAAAACATCTACTATTAAACACCAACCCTCATTCGTTTCACAATCTGATAGAAATGATACAGCTTATTATCTGATAAAACTGTTTGCCAATGAGCCATGTGGCTTTCTGTTGCTTTATGGCACATGACTCACTGTCCTGACTAGTTTCAGCCTCTCCACTGCAGCAGCAACAACGGGCAAAATTATTTTCCAGGGCCTTCATCCTCGTACTGTTCCTCATCTGCTTTGCAAGTCAAAGAAGATCACACTGGAAAACTGAGATCATCTTTATTTTTTGCCACATCACAATGGAAACAAATACAAAAAGGCATGTCTCCCATGTGCTACTAGGGGTTTTGTGCTCAGCCTCAGTGTGACCTGTGATATTCGTGGTTTACTTTCACATTTGAATAATCCAAAAGAAAGAACAGCACTGTATGGTATCCCTTCCAGTTATAATGGTCGACTCTGAGTAATAACCCAGAGATCATTTCCCTTTCACGGCACTCACCCAACCAGAAGTGGAGGTCGTACTGCAGGCTCCCGGAGCGCTGTTTGATAGTATTGAGGATGAGGTAAGCATCTCCGGTGTAAAATCCCCCGCGCAGGTTCTCAGGGACAGGCACCAGGTCAAAGTTCTCCACCCTCCACACCTGGAGGCCTGGCTGCTGTCCAGCTCGCTTAAATTCTGGGTGGTGCGCTGCCATCCTGCATTCAGGGAAGTCACAGACCTTAAGTTAAGGGCTTTTGCTACTGCACAGGCCAAAAACAAATGCAGGTCAATGAGCTAAACAATAAACTTAGTTGGTCAAAAGGCTACTGCACCAATAAAACTTGCAGAGGTTGTAATAACTTTACAAAGTGAAGCAGACACTGCCCACATGAGAGCTATAAAAGCCACTCCCCTTAAAGCTCAGTGGTTGCCATGAATATAAAGATAAAGCTTTGTTCTAGTTAAGTATTAATACAGAGCAGAGTGATTCATCCACTGTGCTCAGGGTATTTCCTCTAGAGAGCAGCAAGAGGAAGCCATGGCAGTTATGACTCATTGTTATCATCATAAACTGTTAGTGATGGTTGGCAATAGAAACACTTCTGTGTTTCTGTATAACTGTCTATTTGTATATCCTGCAACCAGGGGTTTAAAAAAGCCTTTAAATGTGTCTTTAGATAACTACATAGTGGACAAATCTGCTCAGAGACATCTGTCCAATCATAAACACACACACAGACACACACATAGACCCATTCATTCATGTCTGACATAATGCCACCCACAAACAGTTTCAAGTAGGTGCCTGTGCTACACTAGATTACTGCCTACTGCCTTCTGGAACGCCTGAGCGGATGTCTCAGATGCTAAAATGAGAGCGGGGCATCCTGTTTAAAAAAAGAAAAGTGGTTAAAATTTGAATAGTTTTTCACTTTTTGCAGCTGTTATGTTGTTTGGGTAAAAAATTCTAATGCCAACAACACAATTCATACCACGACGAGGCAATAATTTAAACAAAATTATGCTACAAATTCTGCAGTAAAGATCAACAGCCCACACAGTCACAGCATCCTATACCAGCTGCTTGTTACGACATAAACACTACAGAGGTAACATTTTTTCTGCAGTGGAGTGGAGTAGTGCTCTAACCCAAACTACAATATCAAGTTTAGATGTTATAAAACTGTATAAACTAGAGTTCATGCAGTTCAAAACAAACACAGAACCTAGTTTTCCACAGGAATGCTGCTCGTGTACTGCCTTTCAATTTGCATGCACACTGAAGCAAGAATCGGCCATTCTTCTAGGCAGGCGCCTGCCCACAAACATGGCAGGAATCTGTTATTGACCCGGGAAGAGGAAAGTGGCTCCGAATTCATGCAACCAAGCCAACAAACGTGGGGCTTCTTTCCCCCCCATCTGTGCTCTCTTCTTATGTCAAACTCAGTGCACATTACTTTGTAGCTAAGGAATGGTTTGAGATGGAAAAGCAGGCGGATAATTTCACAGTGAAACACATGCAGTCAAAACAGAAGCTTCCTGGAGTCATACGAGGCCAGGCACCACCTGACCTTCCATAACTACACACAGGTTTGGCTGGACGGGAAAGATCTGAAGCCATGAGGCGATGCCATCACAGCATTATACACAGTCCTTGTAGATTTCCCCTTGTGAGAAGCTTGACGGTCACAAAAACCATAAATGATGCTTCTTTAGCCACATAAGAAGAATTAACTAACGATACCAATGTTGAATAGCCAGTTTCTGAAAGCTTCAACACACATTAGTGGCTTGGGTCATAAAGTTCTCATATGTTTTATTTGATAAAAAACAGTGTAGAGAGTTTTCATAACAATTTCACAACAAAAGTGACCCAGAAACTATTTCTAATTTGGATTTTATCTGTCTTGGATCACCACATGGGCTAACCTCAGTCTTTCTACTTAAGCTGTCAAACACGAGCCAGCCAAATTTCCTACTGAATTCCTGTTTAGATCTATTGCTGTGGTCTGGAACATCAAAATGACACAGTTCAGCCTTTACATAACCAAACTTTTGAGTTCAGTAGTTTCTGTAATGCTGTTGTTCAGGCTATATAGTGAGAGTGTATATCATCAGTACCTTTTGAATTCGTTCTTGCTTTCTTTCCATAAATATCATAGGAAAAGCTGAAGGTTTGCAACTTTTTTGGAGAGCTAGATGAGAGTTTCAGAGAGCTACCACTTCCATGTAGCATGTTGTATCCTGGCCTAGCATGATAATTTAAAGCAATGGAAGAAGCTAGCGTAGCTCTGACGAAATTAAAAATGCAGGGCGTTGTAACTTCCTGATGTCTTATTCCCACACTGAGGTTTTCCTGTACCCCCAGAGGCTGTAACACCCCCTCTAAGACCTCAAATTTCTCTTTTAACACTTTCCCAGTGTTTCATAAACTTATTATAGCACAAAGCCAAGCGTGTCTCTTTTCTTTATGCTAAGCAGCTAATCATCACCTTGCTGCCAGTTCATCTAAAGGTTGAAAAAGAAGAAAAAAAGTGATATTTCCCTCCCCAAAAAAAGTTTGGTTATTTCTTAGAGCTATTTTTATTATATCAGTGAGCCCAGATAGCATCCTCAAAACACACCTGATGATTCATATTTTTCAATTATGTATTTTCAAAAGTCATCTAAGTGCAGAAGCAAGCACATCCTCCCAAGATGGCTACTTCCTGGCAACTAGCAAAACACTGTAGTGACATACAATAACACTGTGCTCTCATGCAGCTGGTAATAAATCTGGTGCAATGCTACAGCATTTCTTTAATGAAACCAACATACCCAGAAATCTGCAAACAGCTTCACTTTAATTTGAAATCAAGCGGTAAAGGGAATATTTTTACCCCAAGCTGGCCATTACACAATCATTTAATATTCTCATGTAGAGGGTGCAAGTTTTATGAGCGGTTACCTCCTAAATCACATTCTCAAAAACGTACCTGAAAACAAAGCTAGGTTTCCTTAACAACTGAAGGGTTTTCATTTAGTAGCTGCTGAGTAGGCTAACTTCCCTCTTAAACATACCACTTGTGGAAAAGACAGTATCACTTCTGTGCAGCTTCATATTCTGAAGATGATCATCTCTGTGGCACTAAATAAACATGACTGGCTGTGACTGTGATCTTCTCCTCTGATGGAGAAAAATGTTCTGTCTTGTCTCCTGCACATCAGAGCTCTTTCATCCTAGAGTTAGGTACGATCCCTGACTTAATAAAGCAAACATCAGAGGGGATACACTCAGCATCTGAGCAACCTTTGAAGAATCAAAGCCAGTAATGGTGAAAAAAAGAAGACGAAAACTTACACGGGGAAAAGGTTAGGGAATGAAGTTTAAGGCACAATAAGACTCTTACAAATACAAATGTTTTTGCTTGTATGAGGGGCAGCAGCTGACTAAAACAGTCATTTACTATTCAGGGTTGCTTCACACTGGATAAAGTGACTCAAGGAACGGTGGTTTGTTGACTCAACACAGCCTAAATAGAACCGGTCACATGACCTGTGGTCAGTCACGGGCATGCTGAAGAAGGGAGGCGTCTGCCACCAGCCGCACACTGGCATCCAGTCAGTTTGTACCCCCTCATCTGTGGACCCACCCACCACCCCTTCGCCTCCTAACAAACAGGGAATGAGAGCTCATTCCAGCTCCAGTTATCTGATCCCCTCCCCCAATCCTCACCAACCTCTCTTTTGTGTCTGCCTTCGCTCGAGGCCCGAGTGAAAACTCGAAACTTGTGCAGGTCACAGCATTGGATTCATATGACAAGAAATAAACTGTTACATAAGCCCTTGTGATTTGTCTGCTGGTGTCCATTCTTCAAAAACAAACTCAAAATAGCGTTATCTGGAAAATCTTGATTCTTGGGGGCCATGGCAGCATATCATTCCTGAGTTTCTCCCAAATAAAACAATATTCCTCCTTCAGGAATGGTGTGTGTGCGTGTGTGTGGGGAGGGGGGGGGGGGGGGGGTATTTCTGGTGACTCATTTCCTCCATGCATGCCACTTTCAGCCTCTTCAGGGCTGCTGAGCTGCCATGTAGCTTGTTCAGGACACATCAGATAATGCTCTGTACAGACTCTGTAATAGCCACTCTGCTTCCCTACCATCTGTTGACACTGTGTAAGACAAGGAGAATCAAAATGGCTGTTTATGACTTTGTAAATAATCTCCCTGATTTATGGATGGCTGTCAAATGATATGAGAAACTTATTTCAGGAACAATCAATATGTGAGTAGCCATAGCTGAAAAACTCTGTAACCACTTCTCTTCTCATGTAATGTGCAGAAAGTTTTAAAGATGGGATTTCACTCTGTATGTGCGCATATGAAGTGAGTTCTCCAGTGAGTAATTAAGTAACAAGTAATGTGTTACACATTACTTTCTTTTTCAATTATGGCCCCAAACAATGCAATTTTACACTTTTAAACAGGAACATTCCTGATATTGTGTGGTCAATTTCACAGTAACAAAACTACAGTAAAATGTTTGCTTTATGTATCAGTTATAGAGAAGTCATTATGATTGTGGTTGCACTGCTGCCTCAGGAACTTGGCAGTTTGCAATCATTCGTTCATCTGTGCACTTAAAGTACCCAAAGACAACATGAGGCAGAAAGCTGAAGTTAAAAAGTAAGCTGACCGTTATATTGATGATCCTACAAACATAATTACATCCACCATGAAATCATTCAAAGCTAATAATTGGAGAGTTAGAGGAAGAACTACGAGAACTTTGCATGTTTAAAAAAATCAGAAGCCATTGTGAGCTACACATAAGACTTACAAGAAGTCAATGCTGCTTAATGGGACAAGACTGGCTTCTGGGGCTTGAGGTGTATTCACATATATTCATATACAATGATGATCACTTTCACAAGTCTAATTTAAATGGCATTTAAAATAAAATATTTTATAAAATTACCTAGATCTAAACTTAACTTTAACTTGTGGTTGAAGGCAGCCTAGATATCCCTAGTCGTGTTTGATTCATTTGACAGTCAAATCATAAAATAAAATTTTGCGGTGACTGAATGCCAAACATCCATCCATAGCCACCATAGCAATGCTTTACAACATTGACACACAATCTCAACTTTGTAAAGAATGGGACAATAGTCAATACTAGACTGCATGACCACAAGAGGCAGCTGGTCAGGAAATGGATATTTAAAAAACACAAGACATGCTCTCATTTTTCATGCAGAGTCAATCTGCCAGGTTGTCTGAACTTAGCAGCTTACAGCTCTCTTGGCCTTTTCTGACATAAAAGGTTGTCTTTTTCTATTGGTTTTGAGCCTCAACAATGCAGACTGAGTGCCAAATTATAATAATAAAACTGCTATTGAAATTATTTTACTTTAATCCTACTGAATGGGGCTGCCCGGAATGTGTAATTTCTATTAAATCTCACAGGACCTTTATTTTACACAGGTAAAATATCCACTCCTGCTTATCTTAACAGTGTTATTAATTGTTAATTGAGTTCATGTTTGCAATGAGTTATAAGTATCAGACACTTTCAGTGGTTGGGGCACTCTTACTTTGACGGGCGCTGCAGATTTAGCATACAAAAATGCTCTTCTATAAAGACACACAGTACTCTCATTAAAGTAAGATTCTGTTAAAAGTTTGATATACAATATAAAATTTCTAGTGCTGTCAACGTTAACGGGCTCGCTCCATGCGAGGGCTGCATGGCATCAGCTCGTTAATGCGTTAGCGCCGTGTAGCAACTCGCATGGGGCGATCTGCGTTAACTCGCTAACGGAGATTTGCCGCGTTAATGCGGTTATGGCGTTAACGTCATTTTAGCGAGATTAAGGCTGACAACACTAATAATTTCACAATGAAATGATTTCTGAGTACAAATAAAATGTTTATGATCTATTGCACAAAATAAGACTGTACAAAGATTAACATTAGCCTGTTTTATCCATTCCAAAACCAGTTTTCATGTGTGTTTGGGAGCAATTGTCCTGTTGGAACATCCAACTGTGACCACGTTTCAATTGTCTAGCTGTTGATTTGAGGTGAAGTTGAAGAATTTAGAGGTAATCTTCTTTCTTCATCATTCCTTCCATTTCCTGCAATGTACCAACACCACTGACAGCAAAACAGCCCCACTGGTGATGCTACCACCACCATGCTTGACAACTGGTACCGTGTTCTTGAAATCCTCACTTTTACTCTTCCAACCATACCTCTTGTCATTGTGGCCAGATAGCTCAAAATTTCTCTTATCTGAACATAAAACTTTTTTACAGAAGGCATGTGGCTCGTCCATGTGGGCAGCTGCAAGTTTCAATGGAGCTTGAAGCTGTCGATTTTGGAGCAGGGGCTTCTTTCTTGGTTGGCCCCTGGTCAGTCCATGGCGATGTAAAACTCGTCTCACAGTGGACAGTAATGGTGGTGTACCAGCAGTTTCCAGTTCATGGCAGGCTTGAACCTGCCATGAACTGGTGAGTCCTGAGTTATTCGTGAACATCTGAACTAATTTCCTTTCATCTGACGGTGACAGTTTGGGTCTTCTTCCAGACATCAGCAAAGTGGTGACACATCCGAGTAACTTGTACTTACATACAATTGTTTGAACTGATGATCTTGGAATTTGTAGTTCTTTAGAAATAACTCCAAGAGACTTTCCCAACTTGTGTAAATCTACAATGCTCTGTTTTAGATCTTCACTGAGTTCCTTGGACTTTCCCATTGTTCTGAGTATTGGTCAATCCAGCCAGAATTTTTGCCAGAAGCTTGTTGATGGCTACCAAAAACATCTGGTCAAGGTGGAACTCACTAAGGGACATTTAGCCAAATATAGTGAGCGTAAATACATATTTGAACCTGTATATATATACTTTTGACTCTGTGTGCAGTAAAGAAATCCAAAATAAATTCCAACTTGTGCACCCAATTCTTGTTTTTGAATGGTATTAAAGATGTATGCTGTACAATCATTCCACCCTGGAAAAAGAACAGTTCAAAGACATCATTGAAAGCCCAATATTACCATAACATTCATGCCCGGGATAAGTGTATGTAAACTTCTGACCACAACTTGGTATGCACTCATTCTTGTTGTTCCCCAGATGAGCCCTAAAGAAAGCATGCACACTGTTGTTTAAGGCGTATAAATTTGAAGTAGGGTGTAGTTCAGACACCACTTAATCTCTGGAGTGAGGAGCTGACTCAGTTCTTTCTAACTTCTGCACACATCATACAGTCTGATGAACTCAGTATATGCTCGCTACAACTGTCACGAAGAGGATGTTGTGACGGATCTGCTCATAACTGTTTCGTCATTTCTGTGGCAACCACAGCACAGTAACTAGTGTTTAGGACAGACGGGTACACTCAGTTTAGTCCACGGGTGATACATAACCCATTTTAATCTAAGACCAGTAAAACTTTTTGTATAATACTGCGTTTGTGTGTAGTGATATTAGCTACACCACACCATGAATAACGGTGCACTTTATTAATAAAACTCAAATTGTTAAATGATTTCTGTAATTTTCATGCTTTGCAACAACCAACCTTTGGTCATATGTTCGACACTCCAGCTTTAGGATACAAAACTGCTAGGTAGAATCTCATAGTTTCTACCATAGATCCTGAAAAACAGCATGTTTCTATAGTAACATGTTGTTTGGGTTTTTGCATCACATCATGAAAGTCACTCTAAATACAGTCAGACAGAGTGTGACGTCAGTTTTCATCCACACTGCATTTTCAGGAAACATTTCAGGTTTCCGTCGACTTGTCCTTATATGGCAACACTGCCTTGCATTATAGCTAATTAAAAGCTAAGTTTAGCACTTTTTCTATTTATTAGATAAGAAGAATATTGGTTAAAGTATAACAAAAACCGTAATTTCACCCTGTAGGTTAGTCTCTCTCTGTTAAACCTATAATCTAGACAGAACTAACGGGCGTTAAATAACGCATCAAATTACCATCCTGCAATCTGTGCGTCAGGCTACATATTTTCTTCGAATAACGTGGGTTAATAACACAAACCTTACCTGAACGCGGAGGTTGTGATCTGGGTCTATAACGGACGGACGGGTGTGGACCTGAGCTGCAGCAGGAGCACAGAGTCGGTAGTTCAGCAGAGCGCAAAGCAGCTTTTTATGGTCTGGCCCGGGACTCACTATATGACACACCCTCTCCGCCTGTCTGCTGCACCGCCTGCTGCATATCTGTCTGTCTATGTATAATGTAGCTGGGACAAGATGCACAGAATAACCGGTACAAGTAATAGCTGCTACATATTTAGGGGTTCAGTACTGGCTTGGCTATTTTAATATTTTAATTTATTTTAATATTATTTATGAAAGAAAAAGAAAAAAACAACAACAACAGCTTACAAAGGTGTTTTTGTTTGGTTGATTGGTTTTGTGTGCCTGTATGTGAGACAGTTTATTTTTATTGTATTTTTATTTATCTTTTGCTACGGGTATTATAATAGAATCTCTGCCACAACTGTAACTTCCGGCCACGACTCACTCTTCGTTCAGGAGAGGGCTTCTTAAACAACACTGCCCCTGTCTGGTACTACTATACTACCATACTATTACCTATTCTACTAATAAAAGCTCATCAATGGCCCTCTTGTGGCCTAAAAAGCAAAGAGCAGGCTAGTTTTTAGTCCCCTAACTGGCATACTCAGACAAAGGTTGTTTGAGTGACTGAGCAAGAAAGGTGGTTGGCTGGGCAGTTAGTTTAACTTTTGAGTGATGTTTAACAATAACAAACAGACCTTAGAAATTTCCCTTACTATTGTTAATATTATTATTCTTATTGTTATTATTTACTATTCTAGGGGATATTTAGACACAGTTTATGTTGAATAAATGTTGTGATAATGAGTGCCTGTAAATAAAGCATGATTGCTTCTCGTTCACACTATCTAATATGATGAACATAGTTTAGCATCAAGGCAGCATAAAAATGTGCATCAGCCAAAAAGTGTACGTGTGTTTTTGAGACTTCTACAACATTAGTGTGGTTATTTTTTCAGGAAAAAAAAAGAATAAAATGCACAATACATTTTTAGTCAATAAACTGCAAATAACTAACAAACTAACTAAATGAATAGATAAATGAATAAAATGCCCGATGTAGCAAAAAAAAATGTTACAAATGAAAATTCAAATATGAAAATTGATATTAGATTGCTTTTGTTTTTGATTTGTCAGGTGTTCAAGAAGTTCTCCAGTTAAAAGACAAACAAACAAACAAAACAAAGTATTTAATTATTCCAGGTTAACATGGTTAATAAAATATTTATGAAAAGAACAAATTGCTTTGAAGATATACTGTATTGTAAATTGCTTTTAATAATGTGCATTTCCTTCTTCTTGCTAATATTTGGAGCTGGACGATTTACAAACAGAGGAGCGTCCAGTCATGGATGAAAACATCCCAACAAGAAAGTCTTGTTTTCGTGCCATGCTTTTTCAGAGTGACATATGCTGCCCTCAGCCTGGCATGCAGGAAATCTGGTAGCTGTATGTTCTTTTGCATGTTTTTATTTTTAGTGATATCTCTTGGCAGCTGCTTACAAAGCTCAGAGGATGACTGCTAATGACTCTGGCAACATCCTGATCAGCAGGTCGGCGTTTTCCATTTTCCTCATGAAATACTTTGGTGCTCCTTCAGTTGACCGGCACGCTAATCTGTACAGGCATGCATTGCTTAGGAGGACAAATCCTAATAATTTGGGTGACCCCAGGCTTCCCTTGTACTTGAATGTCACCATTCATATTTTTAAACTCCCATTTCCACCAAGTGATGGTGCTGTTGACCTCTTAGTTCTTCAGCTATCATTGCTTTGCTAAAGTTTTCATTTATTATTCTTTTGCTTTATGATTAAATATAAAATTGAAGCCTCAGCTGTACTTTGTGTTTAATGCTAAATATTATGAAAAGCTTTAGCGTGGTGGCATTATCATCGACTAAAATTCCTGCTAAGACATGATCCCAAGACAGTGATGGAAAGAGTTGTTTTTAGAGAATACTAAATATATAATCCCAGTGGAAACAGCTAGCTGCAGGGTTTGTGGATGATTCTTAAAAATAGACTTACATGAAACTTTGGCTGCCAGCTGGTCCGTGCAAAATCAGAGGCATTCACAAGGGGTGTCCATTACTCCCATCTGCTGTCCTTAACCTCCCCAGTTAAACTTTCTTTGTCTCCTGCTTTCTGATGAGAAGGTCAAGCAAACAGATGCACTTTCGCTGATAATAACTGAGATGGGGTTTTAACTGGAAATGTCTAATACCGGGCTTGAAAACACTGACAGGTAAAGTGGGTCAGAAAGAATTGTCTTGCAAAGAACTGACAGCTTCACTAAGTCTAAGATATTATATTTGGCAGTAGTGTCTCTCTCCAGCTGAACAAGCATTTAGAAACAAAATATTCATTTCAATCTCTTTCTTCTTCAGGCTTGTCTTTTGATGGTATTTCTTGCGTTCCTGAATTAGCACAGATAACGGAATGGTGCATTTCTATTTTCTTCGGTAGGCATACTTCCCCTGAAGAAGATAAAGGATCTCAAGGATCCATGTAGGTGGTGAAACGATCTCTTTGCCATCTGAAGGCCTGTGTGTTTGCAGTGCTAACAGACACTGGTTCCTTTACAGTACGCATAACTTACTGAAAAAATAAAGGAAGAGGCAAAGAGAAAGAGCTTGTTTTGAAATTTTGACTGCAGTAAAATTTGCTGTGAAAAAGAAATTTTGAAATACATTAGTCAAGACACATAAAAAAAACATTTATAAAAGTAGAAGCAGGGTACTGTCAATATATCAATGTCCAACACCTCTGCACCTCTGCATCTAAATAATTACATTTACTGGTTCCTCATGCTTCCATGCATCCATCCATCCTCTTCCACAAAAGCAGTGATTAATTAGTTGCTAATCCGAAGGTCACCTTTCACCTGACTGTTTCTCTGTCTGATCTGGCCTGCGGTAACCGGGTTTCCTACTTTAGGTGGGACTGTAAAGCAGTCTGCCACATTAACTGCATGTCCTCGTTCACTACATCTTCTGAGGCACTCCTATTTTCCTGTATATCCACTTTTCTTCTTCTGTATATGTCCAGAACATCTCAACCATATCTCGCTAACCTCATCTCCAAACCTGCATTCCCTCTGAACCACTCATTTCTAATCCTGTCCATTCCAATAACTTCCAGTAAAAATCTTAGCATCTTTAAAATCTGCCTCATACCTTTTTGCAAACATCACACATGGACAGCTCTTGCTACCATCTTTCTTTCCTTTCTCTACCTCCCCTTTCATTCTTGCTCAGGTCTTATGTCTAAACTGTGATTCCCTCACTGAGACTGTAAGTCATATTTTCAGGAAATGTACATATATATTGACACAAGTTGTGGCAACACACATTCAGAGTAATCGTATTGGGAAGTGATTTATTATTATTATTTTCATAAGATTCAACCTGCATGCTGATTTGATTCAGATTTGGTCATCCTTGTAACGGAGTACAAGGAACTACAAGAACTATTAATACTTCCTTAAGGTTTGTATCGAGTTGCAGTATTAATGCAGAATACGTTTATACCCTCTTCATCCAGATGTGAGTACGCGCGTGCCCGTGCATCTACTTTGCTGTGTGCGCGCGCATTATAAAGACCTTTTAGTTCACGTGCGGAAGAGACTGTGGTGCGGGGTGGGGAAGAAATGACTTGTGGGATGCGAAGTAGCCGGCGGCAAGAGAGGCAGAGGAGGTTGATTGACACACAGAGAAACGTCAGGGAGCGTAGCGGGAAATAAAATAAGGAGAGTTATAAAACATCCAGCTTTACGGTTAATTTAAAGCCTCGCAGACATTTCGATCTGCGCACACAAACAGCGGATACCGAGCGGAAGAAAAAAAAAAGTTCAGATCCCACGAATCAGCGCGTGGGAGTGGGAAGCAGGATCGTGACTGACTGAGGCAAGCTCCACTGTCTGTCTCGTTATGGCAGGTAATTGACTTTAACCGTTACACATAAAATAATATGGACGGGCTTGAGTCTTTACAGCGAGACCCCGCTCCTAGGAGCTCTTAGCTGCGGTAACTGCGAGATTTCGCAGTCGAGTATCGGTTTAGCTAACGGTAGCTAGCTAGTGCTAGCGTTAGCTAGCCAGCTAACTCAAGTGTCATCCTCCATCTGGCCTGCCCTTACCGGCTAATGCTAGCTAGCTAGCTAGCTGGCTGTTTACCGGCCCGGGACCATTTTCGTAAGCTAACTGTGCACGCCGTATATGCTAGCTATCCCCAAAACCTCAGTGCTCAGATTTTTAGTCTAAGGTTGATTTTTTTTTTTTATTTCGAGAAGATTAAACAAATGCCCAGAAGGGCAAATTTTGCCTAGCATGCCGTAATTGGCTTCGCTCAAACTTTGACATTACCCACATGCAGGCTAGCCCTCCAGGCCCTGCTGCAGACTGAACAGTTTTTGCGTAAAATGAGTTAAAAGTCATCAGGCTTGTTTTTTTTAACACGCGCATGCTCGAGCGGAAAAACGAAGAAAAAAAAAAAAACAACCTCAAAGCGAAAGAAATAAAAGCACTATGATCTAAACCATGACTCTGGCAGAAATGGGTTTATTTAGCGCAGTGTTGATTTTCAGTTCATTCATCAGCTCAGTAGTTGTTTGAAATCGTGTTGGCCTTTAGCTCCCCCCGTAGCCAGACGGGACTGATACTTGTAAAGGAAATATCTAGTGACATATTTGGTACATGCATTTGATTCATTAGGGTGGAGAAATTAATGACACTGCATGTTATCCTGCTTCTAAAACAGATTTTTGAGTTCATTTTGAACGCCTTTTTCTTTTCTGGGATCTTTGTCTTGCAGAAAGTGCAGGCACTGTGAAGCTATTACATTTTGTCCAGATCAGTACTTTTATGATTCAGTCCAGAATGTGTGTGTGTGTGTGTGTGTGTGTGATGAATCCGTGGTGACTCATAGATGTCCTTCATTTTTCTTCAAAGCGCGTGTGTTTCAATGTTGTTAAAGACAAATCGGACCAGTTTCCACTTAACCAATAAGAGAAACGATCATCTGTGGAAAATATGCCAAACATTTTTGTTGTGCAATGAGCTATGCTGATGGAGAACCTGTTGAGGCAAGTGATTAGAAGTTATTATTGAATCAGACAGCAAGTTTTGTCTTGTTGATATAGATTTTAAAAATAAGAGACGGCATTAGGAGACCATCTGCCTCCTCAATTGACCAGGCCTAAAATAAAGAATGTGTAATTACTTTCACATCCAGACCATTTGCAGTTTAGTTGGTATTTGTGAGATTTGAACCAGACTCTGTATCTCAAAGTGAGAAACCACTACCAACTAATCATGGCTTAGATCTAGCATGTTTATATTTATTTAAAAATCGCCGGTTTCTACTTGTTGCTTAATGTGCCTGTGACCCAACAGTAATATCTTTATGTTAATGTTAGTTTGGAGAAAAAATTACATTTTTATCTGTTTTCTTTGAGGCTAGAATTGCAGTAGTTGTGAGAGGATATGTGCACATCTGTGACCACACGCATTTTGCAAGAACCCTGTCTCTTTTAATTTCTAACATCTTATCAATTATCCCTTGCTGTCACAGGCAGCAGGGGACACTCAAATGATAAGTTTTCTTAGGAACTTGTTTACATTGTCCAGAATGTGAAATGTTATGTAATAAACCTGCCACCACCCAGAACTAAATATTTATAATTGTATTTCTGTAGGTCCTGGAGGTGACATGCAGTGGTGCTTCTCTCAGGTGAAAGGAGCAATCGATGATGACGTAGCTGAGGGTAAGTGATTTGATTAATTCAGACTAATGGATATTGCACAATTTAGCCATAGTGGGGTATGCCTTGGTGAAAATTCAGACATTTTTTTCTGTTTCCTGTTGGCAGCATTATGCAAAATCTACCAGAGAGTGAGTCTGAGGCTAAGGCAGAATCGACAAAATATTGGTGCTGATGCAAATCCCGGTTTTTCTTTTCATAATTCAGTCATACTAGAAGCTTGTGAACAGACATTCCAAGCAGCTGTGGCCCCAGGCTTTTAGGAGACCACCAGGAGCTGACAAACTTTCCTCCTTTAACCAATCAATCTAGGGATGTGCAATGATATTTCTGTAAGAAACCTCCCCAAAGGGGCCCCACATGGGGGTGGGGGGTGCAGAGTACACCAGCTGTTTCAGAAACCGTTACATTGAACTGATCTAATGTTGCTCCTTTCCTGCTCAGACATGTGTGATGTAGTGATTATAAAGTCTGATCGGACTGTTTGCCATGGTAAAGGACTGTGCTTTTTAAGTGCCCTTCTAGTTTCCACTGAAGAGATGCAACCCAAACACTTGATGCTGCTCCTGCTTTACATTAAAGGCTTTCCATTGGTGAGTCACTGGAAAGCTCTTTTTGAAAAAGGCAATGCAGACATTTAGGTTGCTGCTGGAAACTTGCTACTGGGTCCTTCTGTACCTTCTGTACATGGATCAGCCACTAGATTTGGAGGTTTTAGCATTTTCAAGAGGAATGCTTAAAAAAAAAAAAGGAGCTGAGTCAGGCGTTTGGATAATTACCTGCTGATAATGCAGGGCCACTTGTGCTGTTCCATGCACTCTGTTCTTGGTTGCTCATTGTGGGAGTATCGTACTTTTCAGGAAAATTGGAAAACGGGACCTCCAGATGGCTGATGGACAAAAGCTCAGAGGCTGAAAGGATAAATCAATAGCTGTGAACCACTATCAGATGCTGTAGAGTGGTTTGCACCTCTGTTAGATGGGATTTTTGGTTAATTATATCATATTATAATCTTAATTTTTGTTAAATAATTTTGGTGATGTAGTTATATGGAAGGTGAGCATCAATATTTGTATTTAATTAACTGGTAAGTGAGTGAGCATTTAAAAATATATATTTAAGTCCGTCTTTCTTTATTGCCCCCAGTATTTTGCGAGAGCGCTGTAGTGTTACATATTGTTGAGCTTGTGGGTAACTTTTGTATCTAAAGAGTTCGTGGATTGTTGCAGTCTTTAAACTGTGTGGTAAGACTCAACAGCAATGGACTCCTATAAACAAGTCATTGATGTCAGCAAAGTAGGGGAAGGCCATAAAAAGATATGAAAACACTTCAGCTCATATTTACAGCTTTTAAAAAAAAAAATTATTTGAAGGAGGAAATTATGGGCAAATGTGGAAGTCAAAACAAGATTGAAGAGCAACATGACTGCATGTTTCCTTTTCCAAATGGAAATATTATTGCACAGGCAGGAGTTGCAGGAAGGTTTAGCTGAGAGATGGGTGGACTGTACAGCACTGGTGATATGAACTATGGGCCATCATATAGAAATACAAGAAGAGTTTTCTAGCACAAACTCTAAAGGCACGTTCGAAGGAAAAAAGGAGCAGGATTTGATTAAAAGAGCACTTAGTCAGATGTTAGGCATGTGGATGGAAATATTCTGTTTTGAGGTGGGAGGTCAGTCTGAGCTTGTTTTGCAGGCAATGGTGGAGGAAACAACTAAATAATAAGCTTATTGTGGAAATAACCTGTAACGTGACATGGCTATCACAGATATGAAAATGATGGATAATGAAAGTCAATATATATCCACACTGTATGCAGTGAAGTGAGAAATGTACTGTCTTTACTGACAGAACATGTGAAAGGATTGGGAGCTGTCAGACTGCTACAGAGTTCCACGTGAAGCATGTTGCCATTCTCTAGATGCCAGGTACATGACCATGCCTGGAGTTTTGCAATAAAAAACATACAGAGAATACCATAGTACTGATATAGTTATTTCACTGCTTTACAAGTAGCAGCATGCCCAAGCTTTTCAGGTCATTTCAAGCCACATTCTAACCTTATTTTAGGATTTGGCATTTGTATTTTTGATGTCTTTACTTTAAAAATTAACCAAATACTGTCAGAATGATTTGCTTGGATATATTAATCCTTACTCTAGGCCTCAGGGACTGTGTCGTTAACAATGACCACTCGCTGCAATTTCTTGGAGCATTGTCTTTCTGCTCCAGTGGGCAACAAAGGGTTAAACAACTGTCTATGTGTGAGTGAGCTTCAGTGTATAAAGCAGCATACTGCTGCTGGGGGGGAAAGTGTAATTCTGTCAGAGTAAGAGGGAAAGAAAAGATGAAAACTAGGTTAGCAATCGTTTTCATTCTGCCCGACGTGCTGTGACATCCTCCTGCATCTTCAGGGCCACTTGCCTGTCTCCTCTCTGATTCTCACAAAGATAAATCCAGGGTTAGTTGAGAATAACTAAGTGGTTTCCTGGTGTACTTTCTGAGTAGTAGAGGGGCACATCTGTCTTGGTACGCCACTTTCAAAATGTTAAAATTGCACATGTAATCTTATGTCCTTTTTATTTTATTTTTTTGCAGCGGACATTATATCTACAGTTGAATTTAACCACACAGGGGAGCTGCTGGCCACAGGAGACAAGGGTGGACGCGTAGTCATCTTCCAACAGGAAATCGAGGTACAGCTGCGTCGTGGTTAACTTCTGCCTAGTTTGATTCCCACACATTTTAGAAAAGGTCATCCTCTGAACTTGGTGACACAAAGTCAGAACAATTATTCTAGTTTTTGGAAGCATGTCTGTAAACAAACAATAGTGGGCTTTATTTAAAAGATGGTTTTGTCTGTTTTCATACAAAAAACCCTTTAAACAAATTTACTCATCTCTGGTTCTCAACAGAACAAAAATCAGCCTCAGTTCCGGAGCGAGTACAATGTTTACAGCACTTTTCAGAGCCACGAGCCAGAGTTTGACTACTTGAAGAGTTTGGAAATAGAAGAGAAAATCAACAAGATTCGCTGGCTTCCTCAGAAGAATGCTGCTCAGTTCCTGTTGTCAACTAATGGTAAAATTCTCTCTTTAATTAAGCTGATGATCAGATATTTAACAACAGTCTGCAGTGAGTTTAATTTTGAATACAGGCATTAAAGAGAAATGAGTGACTCATAGACCCCGTCACACTTGACTAGATATTAAAACATAATATTATAATTTCCTCCACAAGATGGTGAAATTAATGAATCTGCTTGTTAGTTAAGAGTAGTACTTTGTCTATCATAAAATTGCTACCTGACTCTTGTGAAACCACCATCGCATGTATGTAGACACCATACACTTGCATTTTATAGACGGCTCTGAGCAAAAAGTTCATTATTTATAGCACCAGGTGAAAAGGCAACTTTTTCAGAGTACAAACAGTTTAAGAAAGTCTGCTGTATATTGACTACATGAAGACCTGAATTGCTTTAAAAATCTCATAAATCTATAAGAAAATAACATTTCCATTTAGTGTGCCCGACAGTTGGTAATGTCATTTAAAATGTCTTTTTTTTTTCCACAGATAAAACGATTAAATTGTGGAAAATCAGTGAACGAGACAAGAGGCCAGAGGGCTACAATCTCAAAGAGGAGGATGGGCGCTACAAGGACCCTAACACTATCACATCTTTGCGGGTCAGTTCTCAAATCAACCACTGGCTGGTTCAAGGGTGTGGTTAGTCAGACAAACCAGTAGTTCTTTGGAAGCAAAACTTTTAAAACCTGGGTGTGTCAGAAGTTGGGAAGGGCTACTGGTTTGTCATCCTTTGCTGTTGCTGATGGTAAAAATGACTGTTATTACTAATCCGGGCTGTCTTTTTAGAACCTTGTGTAACCTGTTATTGCAAAGCTAAGACTGTGTTCTGTGTTCCTGTATAAAGATATGATGGTGCTTCTTATTTTCATCTAGCTAATAGCTTGATGTTGTTTCAAATCTGTGAAGAGCTTTGAGCCAGCTAACTCTCACTGCCTTTTCTCATCACAGGTACCAGTTTTAAAACCCATGGACCTCATGGTGGAAGCCAGTCCACGGAGGGTGTTTGCCAACGCTCACACCTACCATATCAACTCTGTCTCAGTCAACAGCGACAACGAGACCTACCTGTCTGCAGACGACCTCCGCATCAACCTCTGGCACCTCGAGATCACTGACCGCAGCTTCAGTATCCTTAGATGCATGCGGGCATGTTTGTCTGTGCACCTGACTTGTGCATTAACCTGTCTGTCATCAGCTTGACGTTTTTGTCCAACTGGGGGTGAACAGTGAACATAAAAGCATCATTATTCCTACACCTCAGCACAAACCGGCAGAAAGGTTCTGCCTCACTCACTCTACTGTGGCTGGTTTGCGTGTGTGCTCTCACCTCTGACACAGAACAGAAAAGATGGGGACTGAGATGTAACCTGGTCCATTGTTTTCTAAAGTCTTGCATGGAAAAACATAGCTGTAGCCATGTCCAGTGGCTAATATGACTGTCCTTTGTGGGTCTTCAGTGCAATGGGAAAACGGAAAAGACAAACCAAGAAATCTTGTAGTTCCATGAAAAAAACATTTCAGGACCTACATTGGGTCACACTGTCCTGCAATGGCTCTGCAGAGGTCCCAGAGGGATAGTTCCTGCAGTTCCAGCATGCACACATGCAAGGTACAGGTTGCCCTGAAATGGCCCATTAACTCTTGTGGTAGTAAACCAACTGTAATCGCCCAGTTTGAAAGTCACTTCAGCTTCTTTTGGTAGGTGTCAGAGTATGAAAGACGTTATCCCTCCTTACCCGCATGCTCCTCAGATATTGTTGACATTAAACCGGCTAACATGGAGGAACTTACAGAGGTGATCACAGCAGCAGAGTTCCACCCTCATCAATGTAACACCTTCGTTTACAGCAGCAGCAAAGGAACCATCCGACTGTGTGACATGAGGGTTTCAGCTCTATGTGACAAGCACTCAAAGTGTGAGTACCTACTCATCATACTTTTATATGTCCCTTCTTCTACCCTGACAGGCAGATTAAGTACTGGATTTGTTATGCAAAGCACTTTCATGTCACAGTAGACCTTTTGGTGAACACTGCAGTTTGACTTTTTTCATCTTTCTGTCATCCAGTGTTTGAGGAACCAGAAGATCCAAGTAATCGCTCCTTTTTCTCTGAGATCATATCATCAATCTCAGATGTTAAATTTAGCCACAACGGACGCTACATGATGACTAGAGACTACTTGTCTGTAAAGATTTGGGACCTGAATATGGAAACCAGGCCTGTGGAGACATACCAGGTGAGAATGACAAATAGAAACTAGTGTGTGGTGTCAGGTTTACTACACAGTTATGAACAGTTATGAAACGACTGGCAGTAGGTTCATACACTGATGCCCTGGTTGCCACAGAATCTTCAAATTGTGGCGATTAATTTGTTAATAACTTTGTGATTTTGCTGCTAATATTTTACTATCAAAATGATTACAGATCATTTATTGTCATTATTTTGCATAGGAAATAATAGCATATAGATTTTTTTCATTACTGGAATGTAATAATCTCAGGTGGGCGCTTACTGTTTGCTATGTCTCTCAGCTAGAAAAGGCTATAGGCATATTTTAGGAAATGTGATTGAGAGGTGATGCATGGAAAGAGGAAGGAGGATTGACATCTAATATTGTCTGATAGTGTCCACAGCCTGTTAAACTCTGGTTTTCATATTTATTCATTTGATTTTAATGTACTTTTAGTTTTTATTTTATTATATGCAGTGGTAATTCATGTCACAGTTGGACAGTGGCCATTCTTTTTTCTTTTTTTTTTTTGTCCAGTCATTCCTGGTAATGTAATATAGTGGCCACTAGGGGGAACCCAACCCTGAAAGATAGGGTTACAGATAATGACAGGCATTTTAGATGTTCTTTTTCACAGATTCAAGCACCTTCTGCTACTTTATGGGGGTGCAGGAGATTTTGAATATTGGAGGTTTGTCTTTTGGAAGTCTCATTTAAAAATTTCTTATCATCATGTTTCTGCCCCCCCCCCCCCACCCACAAAAATCATTACAGGTCCATGAGTACCTGAGAAGCAAGCTGTGCTCGCTATATGAGAATGACTGCATCTTTGACAAGTTTGAATGCTGCTGGAATGGCAATGACAGGTAAAAGGTTTGAGACACACAGGGGGTAAATGCAATAATAACACTAGGAAATTACATAATCTTTCAGGTAGCACTTTGTTTATTGCTGTCATGATTTTAAAGATTACACCCTGCAAGTTTTTTTCCCCCCACTCTTTCTTTTTGGTTGGTGCACTGCACATTTGGCCTCGATCCATCAAACCCTGTTTGTGTAGCACCTTTCATTCAGGTTCAAAGTGCTTCACAGATATCTGCCAAAGCTGATAAGACAGAACAAATATATAGTAAAACTAATAATATGCAATGATAAGCAATTAAAGATAAATTAAAAAAAAAAAATCAAAGAAATGTAATAAAAATGACTTAAGTGCATAGAGATTGCATAATTTAATATATTTGAATGAAGAAACGTGAATGGAAAGTACAGCTAGATAAAATGCAGTAAAAAGATAAAAATGATAAAAGGTAGGAAAAATAATATGCTATAATCATTGGATATAAATAAAATAAACCAACGCAATGGTACATAAAAATAAAAAGCTTTCAAAGAACAAGTGATAAAATGATTATTAACCCTTGAACACTAAGGTGCGGTTTTTGTAACACCATCACTGATGTTTTCTGTAAAAATATATTAAATATATACACAATGGATGGGATTTGTTTGTTGCTTTAAAGCTGATTGACTTTTCAGCCTCCGGTTGCCTATGTAACCCTATAACATATTTATTACCACGTCATGTGTCAGTCAGAAGTAGTCTTTATCCATTGGTAGACGATTCAGTGACTTGCCAGGTTCTGCCCACTTTGTATAGCCAGTGGTCATTTCACCCATAAGCCTGGTTGAAGTTATCCTTAACTTTCTTATGATTTCTGGCAACCACGTACCTGGGAATCACTTCTGATGTGTAAGCAGTTTTAGAGTTGTCCTCTAATTGCCCATCACTTGTAAACTAGTGGTGCACAAAGTTTAAACTTTATTTTCTAATGGACATTGTTTTTGGATAACTTGATTTGATGACTCTCACTTTTCCCACGTCTCCCCACCTACTCTGGGCAGTGTGGTGATGACCGGCTCATATAACAACTTCTTCAGGATGTTCGATCGCGGCCACAGACGGGACGTGACATTGGAGGCGTCCCGTGAAAACAGCAAGCCCATGCAGGTCCTGAAGCCCCGCAAGGTGTGCACAGGCGGCAAACGCAAAAAGGATGAAATCAGCGTGGATAGTTTGGACTTCAATAAGAAGATCCTGCACACTGCCTGGCATCCCCAGGACAACATCATTGCGGTGGCAACGACCAACAACCTCTACATATTCCAGGATAAAGTGAACTAATTGCAGGGTGAGCTTGTCACATCTGGCGCGGGTGATGTCATTTGTAACCACCCGCAGCCTCACAGCCTCATCCAGGGCCATCTGTGGTGGTAATGCCAACAACCAGCATCCCTGTCCGGCCCTACTGAGTGACCAGACTTTGCCACTAGATGTGGACAGAGGAGGACTTGCTTTTGCCCATCATCAGTCTGTCTGTGGCAGAGTGATGCCTGCCTTGTTGTTAAGTGATGTTGTGCCAATTTCTTTCTCTTCATCATCTTTTTTTTTTTTTTTTCTTTTGCCAACCCGCCTGCCCTTTACTTTTCTAATGTGGGTGAAACAAGTTTAATTTCCTTAAATTTCTGAATACAGACACACTTATTTTTATAAATACCCCTGTCCCCTAAAATGGTAGAAAATGAAAAACCCCTAGTTTGTCCCATTATTATCCTGTGCCATTGTAGTGTTTACTTTTCTAAGAAAAGTTTGACCTTTGTTTTGTGTACACTTTTTTTTTTCTCACAAATTCATCAGTTCTGCTGTCTGTTTTTGAGTGTCTTCACATTTCCTTTTTTTCATTAAACCATACATTCATCACAACTTGCTGCTCATCTTGGACACATCCAGGATTTTGAGAAGTACAGTGGTTTTTTCTTTTTTTTTTTTCTTTTTTTTTTGCTGCTTTCTGGGGGTTGTTTTTTTGTTTTGTTTTTTGTTGTCCGCTCAGATTTGGTCCAGTGAGATTTTTGTTCTGCTTGCTGTTTGTCACTGTGCCTCAAGCTCTGGTTGGCCAAACAGGCCCAAACTCAGTAAGAGCTCCTCCTTTGGTTTTTGTTTTTTTTTTTTTTTCTTGTTTTTCTCCCCCTTGGGTGTGTGTGAGTGTATCGTGATATTTTTGTGCATCGGCTCCTCTTCCTCCTGTTTTTTTTTTTCTTTTTTTTTCTTTTTTTGTTTTCTCTTGTCTTCAATAATAGTCAGGTATCAGAGAAGGCCTATTCAAAGATAATTATGATGGTCATATTTATATTAAAAAGGTTAAAGAGTCAACAGGTTTGTTCCGTCCTATTTTGTGAGATGAAGCCTAACCTCGAAACGTGACTTTTTTTTTTTTTTTTTTTTTTGAGGGGGGGATGGCTTTTTACCCCCCCAATCCTGTACCACAACATTCAGCTCAAGCTGCACTTCACAACAGGGAAGAACATCTAATTTGACACTGGACTTTGTTGCTGCACCAACTCAAGTATTTGGATGTCTGTGATGTGAGACTGCAATTTTTTTTTTTATTTTTTTTTTTAAAGAAAAGATTTGAGGCATTACAGTGTTTAAACTACTGCAGACGTAACTGATACTGTAACTGTGATGGTGCAATGAGCCTCACAGAAGATCTGCAGCACTTGGATGTCTCCACACCCTATTTAAAAAGTGGACACTTAAGAGTATATTGATGCCTCTAGTAATGTATAACTACAATTTTAATCAATGACAGTGGGGGGAGGGGAAAATAAAGGAACTACTTTTTGCATCCTTGTGAATGCTTGGTTGTTGGTGGGATCTCATCACTGCTCAACTGATGTTATGCTAGGCGTTACAGCTGGATTATCACAGAGCATTGTTGTTGACCTCATTAAACTCCTTCAGTTGGTAAGGGGACTTTTTTTTTTCTCTTTAAAGCTGTTGCCCCATCATTCACCGTGCAAGACGTACGTGCAGTTGCGATTAAGGGAATACTTGATGAACGTGATAAAATTCAGCCGCTGAAAGTTTATTGAAATCAGCTGAAAGGGTGTCCACTTGCTGAAAGCCGGTAATAAACATTCATCTGGCTCGTGGCTTGACCGCGTGTGTACGTGGGGGCATACACGTCCCGTCCTGCATGGCAAACGCAGAGCCCGTGAGCAACAAATCCCGATGCTTAAAAAAAAAAAGAGAGAGAATTAAAAAAAAAAATACTTCGGATCTTCTGTTTTCCAATTATTGATGCACGTAATATCCTGAGCTTTTGTTTTGTTTTTTTCCGCCTCGTTATGTCGACTCGCCCTCTCTTCTCGCTTATCAACGGGAGGCTGTGATGTCATCATCCAGCTTCCCGGAGAGAGGGAGGGAGCGAAGGCGTGAGCGGGCTCGCGGGGAGACTGGCTGCTTCCAGACCAGCTAACGCTCGAAAACAAGCGACAGCTGTGCTGTAGCTTAGCTAGCTGCTGTCCCCCTCAACCCCCATCTTAAAGAAAAAAAAAACAAAAGGAAAAAAAGAAGCACACGACTCGGGTCTATTCTCTTATTACAACTCTGAATGTGTGCAGCTAAAACACTGCGCCTTTTGCACTGACTCGAGCCTTTTATGCAACCCATCCTGCTCGCCAGGCACGACGATGTCCGACGCTAACACTACTTCTACAGACAACAACGGAGACTCGGGGCTAAACGGTAAGCTAAATCCTAACCAAACTGCTCAACTGTGACAGCTACCCGGTCTATATTCTTTCTAAAATAATTTCTGGATGTTTTTATAGTAGGTTTATTGCAGGGCTAACCAGTAATTTTGTATGCTTATGTATTTTTTTTCACGGCGAAGCTGCCTACAAGGGGACGGTTTACAGAACGGTATGTTCCGTGTGTTTATTGACACTGTTTGGGCCAATGGTGTTTTAGTTGTACGCGCGATTGACAGGATCCTAAGCCAATCAGCGATTGGTAGGTAGAACGTAGACGTGGGGTTTAAGCTTTGTCAACAAGGCTAGATCGAAAAAGTTCAAAGTGGCAAAAATGGGGAAATGCATTTTGGTAATTTAACCTGAATCGTTCGTGTCGTGGAAAGTAGCAAAAAGAAATTTAGAAGACTTAAGTACTGTCTTTAAGATTTTCGTTTGCTTGGATTTTTGAGGTTACTTCTGTCGTTCATGTAACTTTTTTCCCGTCGACATAAGTTTTTGTTGATAAGCGGAATTAAAACTTAATATTCTTTCCTTTTTTTCCCCTCTGGTTTTCATCTGCTTTAATTTATTCTGCCAAATAAATGTCTGTTTAAACATTTGCACTTTGTTTTTTTTTCTCTAAACTTTAGTTTCGTAGTTTATTAACTAAGTCCATTGGTATTTATAGAAAGATATGAAATAAATATTTTACTTAAGACCATTGTTTGCATTGAAATCAGAATACTTTATTAATCCCAAGGGCGAATTGTTTTGTTACAGATGTTCATTTATACAAATATGGAAAATCTCTAAATATATAAAAAAAATTCCAAAAAATACCCCAAAAAATTAAGTAAAACTAATGTTAAATTAAAATTAAATGTCCCAAAGTTAAACTAATGTTATGTACAGTATAGATGTGATATAAGTGGAAAAACACCTAGGTTTCATCAGGAGCATTTATAAAGTTTGATTTCCTGTGTTTGAATGAGTCTTTTGCTGAACTTGCCTCTATGGCTCTCCATCTTGTGCCTAACAGCTACAAGGGTGTGAAGGATTGTCCAGTATTGACCGCAACTTGGCTAGCATCCCTCTGTCTAAAACATGCCCTTAAAGGTGGTGTGATTAGAACGCTGACACTCCGGCTTACTTACTTGAGGGGGGGCTCTGCCTAGACAGCTTTTGTGATTCAAGTTTTACAACATAAATAGCATGCAATGACTTGGCATGCCATTTTTGGCCACAACGACAAGGGGACAGACCTTATACACATGACGAAAGAAATTGGTTGGGGAGGTGAGGAGTATGATACAAGAGGCAGCATGTAAGAACACAGAGGCTGCTTAATTTTAAGCCAAAGTCTGCTGGATAGGAAACAAACTTTCCAGCTGGTTTTCACACACACACATCATTTTGAACAACCAGTGGAGATTAGCTGCTTCTAAAAAAGGCTAGAAAATTGCCAGTTTTTGGTCACTGGATGGTAAATGTATTCCACCCGAGTTCATGGCAGACATTTTTAATATATATATTAGAGATGGCACGATACCACTTTTTTATGTCCGATACCGATACCATAAATTTGGATATCTGCCGATACCGATATGAATCCGATATAGTGTTTTTTAACCAACAAAACTGTTTTTTAAATTATCTTGCTGCATTTTGCAAGTCTGCAAGTTCATACTCAAGTTTAAAACAACAACTACACTAAAGCTATTCTGTTATACCTGTATACAAAAAAAATATTTCATAGTTCAGCAATACTGATCAATCTAATAAACTTAAACCTACACCATCCTCCCTATTCTGGTATTTTAAAGAGTACTTAGTGTAAATATTAAGCAACCTAACTAATAGGGTTCCAACTCCCAGCAACAACAAAAATAAATAAATAAAAAATAGGGAACCACCCCTCACGCTCCACCTCATGATGCTTAATCGACGTAATCAACCTTAATTTGATGCAGTGCGAAAAAAAATGCACAGAAATCAATTATTTTTCAAGAAATATTAAATAGATTCAACATCTTTCTTCAACAAAATTGCAGACTGCACAGATGGTACCTTCCCAAAGTAAAGAGTACTATAGCTTACTAGGGTATATATATTAGACTTAATAGTCACTATATACAGTAATTGACTTCTATTCATTTTACATCAAATTAAAACTTTGGGTGTCAGATAATTATTTATTAAAAGCTAGACATTTTAAATGAGAATAAGAAAGAAAAGTATGTCTTTGTGCCCCCTTTTCCCTGTTCATGCCCTATCGGCCCCCCTGGCTAAACTTTGCAAGATCCGCCCCTGCACAGTTACCAGCCGTCAGCTACGTAGAAAAAGATCCTCGAGTAGAAAGTAATATTAAATAAATTCTAACAACAGCTTATCAAGCTTAAACGTTCTGCTGTTGTTCAGCCGCTGGTTTCCTCTTTCTGGTGCAAAGTGGGCCAAAAACAAACAAGAGAGACGGACTCGTGACAGAAAAGCCGATCAGCTGATCATTAAGCAGTTTCATGATTGAAGTATCAGCCGGAGAGCGAGAGGCAGTCGCTCGTTAAGCTTAACGCAGGAATGCTTTACAAACATTCAGAGATGGACTTACACACTTGCTTTACTTCTCTCGGGGATAACTTTATCGGAGATGAAATGCCAGGTTGCTAGCGAAGCTCCACATGCTATCCAGACCACCGACAGGTCCCGCATGCCACAGCCGCTCTATCACGTGATGCATACTGCTCCGACGTGCTAACGTTCTGAGGTGAGTTACAGCGTGTTGCAAGTTTTGTGAGGTGCTTTCGTGATATTTAATGGATCGGATTACATTTTTTATTTTTCTCCGATATCCGATCCAGTAATTTAGGTCAGTATCGGACCGATACCGATACGTAATATCGGATCAGTCCATCTCTAATATATATGAAACAGCCTGTTGAATATCATCTGCCCAAATTAGAAGATCAAAAAGAAAAAAATGTGGATCTTAGTGCATGTACTGTTTGTGTTGTCACAGAAAAACCTGTGACACACCTATAAGGACAGCTAGCCCTTGTGCTTATCACAAGGGAGAGGCCAGCAGTGCACTTTGTAATCTGATTCTTTTTAGGTGTTTTCTCACTCACACCAGTGTCATAAATATAGTTATGTAATCCCAGGGGTCTTGAGTCCCAACATGCGACCATGGATAAGCTTTAGCCTTAACATCATGTCTCACCCCTATGAACCCCACCAACAGCTGATGGCTGGGCTGGGCCAGAATGTTCGGATGCATCAGCACCATGGTAACGTGGTTTTAGTCCACAGAGTGGAGACAATGGCCTGTCAACAGCAGCTTGGCTTGCAGTCCACCGTGTAATCTGCAGGATGAGTGTGAGTGCTGAGTCGAGGCCTGTTAAGAGGGGGGGAGGGGTGTGTGTGTGGGGGGGGGGCTGCACCCTTTGCTTTTAACTGACCTGTTGTCTATGAAATTCTATGCCACATGGTGTTTACATACTGTAATGGTAATATTTATGAGGACTTCTCCTCCTTCTTTTTTTTTTTTTTGGTGGAGTAGGAGGAGAAAGTGTTTTAAAGCTGCGTAAAGATTCCCCCCACCCCCTTCTCAAAATTCTAGACTTGGGTAATCTGCCCCCCTCTAAATTTGTAACTCATCTCTGACATGCTGTACTCTTTAGTTACCAGTTCATGTCAGACATCACGTACAAATGGGGACAGCGTCATATATCACAGCCACAGCACATACTGTACACTAGGTGCTCTTTCACCACAGGGCTGTGAAAATGACATTACTTTTTAACTTCTTCAACTGCCAGTTTTGGGCGCCCAGCTTGTCTCTTTCCAGGAAATTCCCCTCAGGAAGTGATTGTTGACATGCTCTGTCTTTGTTGTCTTGCATGTTTTTGCTTGGATTTCCTAGTAAAGGCCGCTTTACCTTAATCAGAGGGAATGCTGTGGCTTTGTCACACCCTGTACCAGCCATAAAACAAAAGGCAAATATTGTGACAGGTCGTGGCAGGATAACAACAGGTGCAATTTATCATCTGAATAACCAGTCAGATGCCAGCTGAGAGTAATGTCTTCCAAAGCTCCAGCTAAAACTTTGCCGCTTTCCCTAGTAGTTCAAGGAATCTGTCACCCTGTGGGTGGCAAAGAGACTTCTGTTGTCATAACAGACATAAATCGGTCAAATTCTGACTAATGTATGTAGACATGCAAAACTCAAAGATTAAAAAAAAAAAAAAAAAGAATAAATAATAATAATCAGTGGCTTTAAAGACTTCCCCGTGTCTATGGGGAAAGGCCTCCCAGACCTGACGTATAAGCACTTTCCTGATGACTTGATGGACTCAAATGGTCATTTCAGGTCACACTTGTTGTAAGTTTTGGTCACTCACAGCCCTGGACCTCGTTCAGACATCTCTATTTAAATTATTATATCTTTTTGATGATGGTTACTTGTTCTACACTTTTACTTAGTACATATGGGAAAAAATGTTATGTCATTATAAAACCATTCTTTGCGTATGTTACTGTGCTTTCCATATTATCATGATTGTGGAGATAAATTATGATTTGAACAGGTTCTACAGGCTTATAGAGTGGGAAATTTGAAAGCTTACAGTTGATTCACTTCCTCTTTTTAAAAATGTAGATGATGAAAAATTAAAGCCATCGATAACTCCACAGTTTCGATAACCATCGAAACTGTGGAGGAGAAGGGAAACAGTTTTCCCTTCTCCTCAGGTTAAGAGCCTTGGTGTCATCCTGGACAGTTCGCTTTCCTATAAATCTCACATCAATAATCTCACCCGTTCTGCAATTCTCTTTTGCATGGTCTCCCCCAAAAATCCCTCCATAAGCTTCAACTGGTTCAGAACTCTGCTGCTCGCATTATCACCAGAACCCCCTCCTACCAGCACATCACCCCTGTTCTTCAGGAACTTCACTGGCTCCCTGTGAAATTCCGGATAATTTTCAAACTTCTTCTGCTCACCTTCAAGGCCATTCATAACCTCGCTCCTCCTTACCTTTCTGACCTGTTAACCACCACCTGTTCTGCCCGTTCACTTCGTTCTTCTTCTTCTATCCAGCTTGCTGTACCTTCCTTCCGCCTCACCACCATGGGAAGCAGAGCTTTCAGCTGCTCTGCTCCCAGGCTGTGGAACTCTCTGCCCCCAGAAATAAGAAACACTGGTTCTCTCCCCCAGTTTAAATCCCAACTCAAAACTCATCTGTTCAAATCTGCATATTCACTGTGAATCCACTGTTTGTTAATTTTATCTTGTGCTTTTATTTTATTGTTCTTATTCTGCAATTGTTTTACTAAGTGTTTTATCCTATTGTAAAGTGTCCTTGGGTGACTTGAAAGGCACTCATAAATAAAATGTATTATTATTAGAACTGTATTTAATATGAGATTTCCTTTTAACAACTCTCATTTTTCTATATGAGGCTAATTAGGAGAGAGTTGATAGCTGTATGCTTCTATCAACACACAGTGAGTTGGTAACAAATAGTGTTTACGGTTTAGAACAAAACATAAATTTTTAATGGATAAAAAAATGTTCTGGGGCATTAGGTATACCCATATATGATATATACTTTTATGGCTTGAATGCAATTCAAGCCCACACCAGACTTCCAGGTTTTTCCTGCAACTGTAACTTGAGAGCAGGTGAACTACCCCCATCCCATTTGAACAAAACTTCAACTATCCATTGTTGTTTATCTCTCTACGAGCAAAAAAAATTTGACAGTGGTCTGCTCTTTTTTTCTCTCCTGCTCTCTATTGTGTGGTCAGACCTGCTGAGCTGTTTCCTCATGGAGAGCCTGCTTGAGGTTCCTCTTTAGCTCTGTGCAAGCCAGTAACGGGTATAAACAAGTTTACTTAGAACCAGCAACAACTCGAAACTCATTACTGGGCACGGCAGTGAGTTTCAAAGCCTAAGAATGCTTAACTTTAATCAGGATAGTTAATGACGTATCCCGCACAGCTCTAGGATCTGGCCTGTTAACTGCAACCCATCAAGGTTTAGGGTTGGGTTTTATTTCATTCACAAGCTAAAAAGGCACATTGTTGGAAATTTACATTTTAAACATGTCCTGTCATTGTGTCTGGTTCGTTTGTTTGTTTTAAAGTCTGTAATTATTTTATAAAAAGTGGTGGATGTTAACTTTTTAAAAAACAATTTGGTTAACTGTTTGATAACCTGAATACTTGTTTTCAAGTCCATGCACAGGGAAGCATGTGCACGCGTCTCCCTTTTTGAAAAGCAATGCAAAATTTAATCTAATCTTTAGCTTAACACATGTCCATAGAGTCAACTGGATTTCTAAAAATAGAAGCTGGCTCATGTTTATACAAGAAGATTTAAGATAACAATGTTTATATTGTGATAAGAGAACCAATCTTTTTGTTTGTAATTCTAATAGAAAGAAAAGATCCAAGAATATTTTACTGTTATTTTTTTGCAAATAAGTAAAAGACCAACAAATGGAAAGTAAATGGTGTTTCTTAAACTATAACTTTGGCCATTTAAACTCAAAGTTCTTGTAAATTCAGAAGCCGCTAGTTTTCTATCTGCTTGTTGCAAGAACACATTTTATGAGAGATTACAGTTAGCCTAGCAGCAAAACTCTTCTCTGTTTGAGTGAAGATGTTTTAAAATGAAGCTTTAACTCACATCAGAAAGAAACAAATACTGAATAATATTTCTGTGTTTTCTCCCTCAGGGTCCTGGGTGGAGTTGGAGATGAACAGAAATCACCAAGCCCAGTCATTGTCAACAGTTGACTCTGTTTCGGGCCTGCTGCCGCTCCCTCAGGTGGAGGAAGAGGAGGCCATAGTGGGAGGCTTGGAGCATGTCCCATCCTCTTCTTCAATCCACAACGGAGACATGGAAAAGATCCTTTTGGATGCCCAGCATGAATCAAGCCGCAGCAACTCGTCCTGTGACAGGTACTTTTATGAACAAACATCGCTCAAGCTCCTCCGTATATCTCTAACCTATTCAGTTTATTCTTAACAACAAAGTTTCATTTTTAGTGCAAATATTAAAACTTTCAGAATAAAACCAGCTTAGTTGCAAAGCTTCCTGTATTCCCAGATCTGTTTGACATTAAACACAGATTAGGACATGGGAGTTTAATCACGATCAAGAGTCAAGAAAGTCATTGGTTCATAAAGGCCTGTATTTATAGAAGATTTAGTCACATGAGGAAGTTGATTCCTCTCCAGCTTTTTCCTGTGATTTTTCTCTCAGTGTAAAGCTACATGCTTCAGAAATGCAGATTTAAAAAAATAAAAGAAAAATATTTTTTGCTAAAGCCATATGAATTGCTAAAATAAATTTATGCATATTTATGTTCTTATTACGTATTATTCTTAGAAGTTAAAAACTGGAAACAGTTAGCTTAAATTGCACAATTGAAGCCCTTTTTACACTAACCTAACAGGCAGCATGTATTAGCAAGTCAAATGCCTCTGAAGTAATACTGGGTTTTGGCTATGATGACCTTATTTTCACCTGATTCTTACCAGTGACATGCTATGACAGGGAATAGTACTCGATGAAGTGTTAGCTCACTGTGCTAACAGCCTATCAGATGTGATATCTTCAGGGCACAGTGTAAACACACCTGTCACCTGCATGATGGTGTTAAACCAGAAACTATGCTGCACTTTTTTTTTTTTCTTCTATTGTTTTTCCTGGCATATATTTATTTACAAAACCAGCTTTTATCTGTGCATTTTGGTGTGAAAACCCTACAACCCTTGAGAAAATTGCTTTTAGGCTCCATTAAGACTTTGTGCAACATAAAAACTCTTACAAGGTGTTAAATACTGGGCAGTTTGCTTCTAAAAGCTCGTTGGGAGCGGCTTCTCTGTCACAATAAATCAGATTCAATTCAGAGTTGAAAGGGTCTCAGTCGACTTGCTTCTTCTTTCCTTAGCAGACTTCACAATTTATCTGGCATGTAAGCAACAAACTGACCCTTTGCCCCACAGCCACATCGTGTGCTTGTGTGTAATGCTCAAAACTGTGATAAAAGGGACCTTATCAGTCCGCTGTCAGCAAGTCACCTGAGCACGATTTCAGATATTTGAGCTGAGAGCAGTGTATCAGCAAACCGCTCAGAAATGATCAGGGACACAAGCACTTGACATATATTTTGTCATAACACTCTCAGAGCAAGGCTGGTGTCATTTTGCTCAGAGGCAATTAGGCAAGTGTTTTCTTTACTTATCTTTCTGAGATGCTTTGCACACATTTCATCAGAGGGGTCAGAGTGAAGGAAGAGCAGCACTTTAAAGGACTTCTAACTCATAGCCAATAAATACAAGCTACAAGTTGGCATTTTAATCCTGTTATTCATATTAAGTGATTCATTTGTTTAATATTTCACAGATCCATGATGACGATGCATTTATAGTGCTTGTGGTACGGCAAGGCGGATGTGCTGTGGAATAGGCTTTAGTGGTATTTGTTTATAGATTGTGTGAAGTACACTTTAATATTGCAATACCACCCAAACCTGGGGGCTTTTTTCTACCCCAAGGTTAAAATAATATAGGGAGCCTTCATTTTTGGATTTTGTTGTCTTGGGTCATACGATCCAGTCCAGCCTAGTGTTGCAATGTAAACTAATGCATAAAGACTGTGTATTGCTGTGTGTCAGATCAATTTGATAAGGATCCGCCAGCTGGTACTGGTACAATAAATGCTGATATTAAAGTAATATTTTTTCTGTATGTAGAACACATTACCACAGCATATATGCGCTTTTGTACTGCTTTGATAACTGGTGACGCAAAAACATGTACATCACTTGTTCACTTTAAAGTTACATGAGGGAATTGTCAAATTGTTGTTGTTGTTGTTGTTGTTGTTATTATTATTATTATTATTATTATTATTATTATTATTATTATTATATATTTTTTTTAAAACCACAGCCCCCCACGACCTCACTCTCCCCAGGATGAGGGTCAGATCATCTTTGACGCGGAAAGAAGAGACAGCCAGGTAAGACGTAAGCATATGTATGCCTATCATATGCTTCATCAGTCTGTTGCCATGGCAGCTTCAACCACTGGCCCTGGAGGGGGATGACAGCCGTTGCCTGCCTTTAGTTTCCATGGAGATGGCTGCCACACCCAGTGTGTATTTCTGTATCGTCTGCACAGCCTGTCATCAGCATTATAGTTTTACTTATGTGTTTTCCTGGTGTCAGACATCTGAAAACATGGCGTGCACATGCTCAAATATTCCAAACAAGTCTCGTTTGTCCTGACAGACAGGTTGTGAGGGTCCTAAAGGCTGCAGGCTTTTATTGCTAAACTACATGTTTTTATGCCTTTAGTCTGAAGAGGATGTCTTGGACAAGGAGAAGGACATGGACATCTTGATGAAGGACGCAGATTGGGTTGCAGACTGGTCTAGTCGACCGGAAAACATTCCCCCCAAGTAAGTCTGAACTCTGTAAACATCAGCCTTCTGCGTGCAAATGATCATGCTCAGCTGCTTGTTTGTGCAGAGAAAGGAAATGATCATTATGGTAATAAAGTCACTCTAAAGAACAAATACGAAGCCAGCTGCTATAAGGTGTCAGCTCTGATGCTGGAATAAAAACTATATATTACTTAAACCCTTGAAAACCTAAAGGTTTCTGTAATGTATCTCAGATAAATGTGCACGACATCTGTGATACAACCTAAGATCTCATGCATACATGACACATCTCTTTTAATTGGTACCAGCTTCGAAAATGCTGTGGGATTAAAACTAGTTGATTAATCACTTAGTTTTCTTCACATCACAGTGTTTTTCAAATTGCTACTTTTCTCCAACACGCGAGGTGTTTTAAGGTGTGCAGGTATAAAACAAAGAAAAGGTGCAAACTCTTACCCAGAAAGAGCTTGCTTGCTTCATATGTGACTGAAAGTTATGTTTACAGCTATATTTACCTTTTATTGAGAGGCATTAGGTTATGAAGCAACTGTTCTGCATCTATAATGCGTGTGTTTTTAAACAGGGAATTTCATTTCCGGCACCCCCGACGCTCAGTAACGCTCAGTATGAGGAAGACTGGGGCCATGAAGAAAGGAGGCATTTTCTCTGCTGAGTTCCTCAAAGTCTTCATCCCCTCGCTGCTGCTATCACACATCCTCGCTCTGGGGCTGGGGTAAGAATCAAACACCACAGATCACCTGTGCAGCGTGTGTTATGTCTAAAGCAAGACTGACAGTAGTTAGTGAAATTTGCTCAACTGATTTATTGATTTATTTTTTTAAATGTATGTCAAAAAAGGATAAAATCTTTAAAAAAAAAAAAAACATGTTGTTGTACATAACCCCAGCAGGGGGAGCTGTATAACCACAGACGAACATCAGCTGCAACCACTCTTTTGTATGTTGGCAGAACAGCTGCAGACTAAAAGGCTGCACACCTGCTGCTTCATAGTGACACTCCCAGGGGTTCCATGTGATAACACATGGTACAATAATCTTGGCTCCCCAGTCAGACACAATCATTACACAGCATTAATACTTCAGACATCATTTGCTGAACATGATGTGGTATTCAGTGGGAGATATTAACGAACCAATCATATTGGGGGGGGGGGGAATATGTCTGCTGGGCATTTGCATTCAAACTAAAGGGTTGGTTTTAGAGCGAAATGTATCCAATGCAAAACAGTATTTAGCATTAAATCTGCAGATTAAGCAGTCATTGTGGCTTGGCAGTCTCCAGGAGTTGCTTTGGGAAGTTGTTTAAAGCAGTAACTAAGTAACGTTATTATAATGGGACCCTTGAAAGCTATAGTTCTAGCACTGTCATCTACCTTCCCCATAGAGTTCAATTCAGTTTGACTTATGTAACACCAGTAGTTTTCAGTCTCGTGTGCAGCTGCTTGTTTCATATAAACTGGCTCTCCCAAGTTTGGAACCACTGGTTTAATGTCCACTTACTTTCAATGGATTCATTGAAAGGTGACAGAGTAATTGAGGTACCCCTACCTCAGATCAGGCTTTAGGCACCTTGCCTAGCTCATTGATTAAACCACCACACCCAGTCGTGTTTAACGTCATTTACCTTCTTTTCAGGGTCTACATTGGCAAGAGGCTGACCATGCCACCCACCAGCTCTTTATGAGAATGAACATGAAGAAAAGTGCCTCAGAAGTGGGCAAGCGTCAGAGGAAGTTTTTCTGTCGTGAGAAGAATGCTTGTCTCTCCTTCCTGTCCTGCTTGCCCCTATTACCCCTCCTAAACCCTGAGATATGACATGTTCTCAGGCAAAGTGCATCCTCTTCCTCCTCAGCCTCCCCTCCTTCCTGCCTCTTGTTTTGTTTTTGTTTTTTTTCTTGATCTACTGTTCTTACTGTCTGTTGATACTCCCCCTACTCTTGACCTCCCCAATATCTTTCACTAATTTGCATAAACTTTTCAGAAATGAAGGTCATATTTCCTTTTCCTCATCAGTTGGAATGTTTATAATGCATGGGTTTCCAGGGAGGGTTGCAGCATCAAACCAAACTCTTCTTCTACACATGCTGTTTTAGTCCCCTTTTGACTAACTGACAAGGAGGGAGGACTGTTATAGAACTGACCAGAGATTGTGCCACCTGCAGGTGTAGCCCAGTACTCGACCTTGGAAGCAAATTCAGACTTGGCTACGCAGACTAAAAATGTGACCATGCCTTTTTCAGAGTAGCCATTTTATTTAGATTATTATTATTTTTTTTTTAAATAATTTATTTTGTAATGATGGTGGTTTACTGAGAAGTTTTAAATAATGAAAGGCGTTTCCACAGTGGCCAACCCATACCGCAAGCTCTCATGAAATTCACTGGAGGAGTCTGGCTCTGTCTGCCGTTAGATTTATGTGACAATATGCAGTTATGTGCATACGATTGCATATTTTGCTTGGTGACAGGAACTGGAATACAGGTTGTAGATGGAAAGGCAGGCAGCGCGTCCCATTCGGTGTGTACACGAACAGTATTTTACATACACCAATATGGTTGGGTAACAGTGGTGTATGTTTCAGGAAAGGTTCATCTGTCTGTCCAAACTGTGAGCGTCCAAGTTGTCCTTTCAGTGAGCCTCCTGGTTTCTGCGGAGCATAACTGATCATTTCCTGCATGTGTGGTGTTTTTTTTTTTTTTAAACTCTAGACTGGGCTGGACTTTACGCGATTATAGTTTCAAATTAGTGCACGCGTTGTATTGTTCAAAGGTTCGATACCAAAAGGCCTAAAAGTGAGATTTTGATTTGAGATTAAAAAAGAAGTTAGATATTTTCTTTGAGAACATTTTTGAGTGTTTAGAGGATATCTCATGAAACAAGTTACTTTTATACATGGAAATTTACTTCCAAAGATTTTAGAGCCATTAAGGAAAATGATACAGCCAGCCGTGCTTCCTGACACTCCAACAGGTTTGCCAAAACAAAAAACGAGGAGAATTAACTTGACGCTGCAGATGAAGGGATCAATTTGGATAGGCAGAAGGTACCCAGTGGTTCTCAATCTATCTCTCTTTCGTGATGCTGCAGCAGCTTCTGACTGACTGGAGGAAAGTTTGTGTAAACACAGGCTCTAATGTTAGGACGGCTGTAGCATGCATGGAAAACTTTATCTCTGAAGCTGATCAGTTTGTCTGAGCCAACCTGGGTCCAGATGACTTGAAGTCAGTTAGCGTTTCTGCAGAGTTGATTTGGAGTCGATATGCACTCCACCTGCAGTAAATGTTTTTTATTTTGTAATTATTTTTAGTCATCGAGGAGTAAGCTGAGTGCTTTTAAGTTTTCTTCCCCTTATCCACTTGCTCCGAGTCTACTCTGTTGATGTTCGCGTATCAGCATATAGCACCACAATGAGTTCCTGTAAGTCGCCACACAACACGTTTGCTTTAGCTTGACCGTTTCTTCCCGTTTATGACACAAAGTCAAGCATAAATGCAAAATGTTAACAAGGACTTGTTCCCTTTTCAAAAATGAATTTCATTGTGAAATTTTACGGTACAAAAGAATAACATACAAAATCTTAAAGGATACGGGGACAGTAAAATTTGACTCCTCATCATGCATACAAGCTGATTCAAAGACTGGCTAAGAACCACTTGCGGGGTGTGGATGTTCTCGTTTCAGCCACAGAGATACTAATGTTTTTCTTTCTGCCTATGTTTGTATGTGCAGCATTTGAAAGTGGTAATCCTTCTCTCCTGTGTAGTTTGTTTTTGAAATGTTTTTGTTTTTTTTCTCCTCTCTTGGTGTTGGACAAAGATTGTGAACGCACAGGAGTCATGTTGGACCTGGATCATGATTTAAAGTGTGAAAACAAAAGACCTCCATTGTTGATGGCAGGGCCTAATGTGAATAGAAATGGAAGGAGCTGAAAGACTCGTGGTATGAAAGTGTTTATTGTAATGCTACATTTGCTTTAATCTCTTTTTTCCCCACTACATTGGAGAAGATAATGGACATTTTCGTCATTAAAGATTACCTGAATGAAGCAATATGATTGTACTTCCTTTTTCTTTATCTTGAAAGTTGACAACCTGAAGTTTAAATTTTATTTTCGGAAAGAGGAACCACCTTGCAGTTCTTACAAACCTCAATTGAATATTCAGATAATTTTCAACTGCTTTGTTTTGATGTTGGCTTTGCAATATTTAAATTAATCTTTTGAAGCTGTTTAAAGTAGTCTAATCACCCAGTCACATGGCAGCAACCTACTGCATTTAGCCTGTACATATGATCAGGACCTGCTGAAGTATAAACTGAGGATCAGACTGGGGAAGACAGGCGATTTAAGTAACTTAAACCAGATGGGCTGGTCACAGTATCTCCGAAACTACTGAGCTATTGAACAGTTTTTACAACCAAGGCAGGTAGAAGGGCATATCTGAATGCACAATGTATTGAACCTTGAAGTGGATAGACTACAAAAAATCTATACCAGAAGTTTGGAAAAATGTTGGCTGGTTTGAGTCTTGATCTCTGCTGTGATGTTTGGATGGAAGGGTCAAAATATAGCGTAAACAACATGAAAACGTGGACCTGCCTTGAAGTTTCAGGTGTAATGGTGTGATGCTATAATACCAGCCTTGGTATTTGGTGAGCATCATGTAAATGTCACGTCTTACCTGAGTATTGTTGCCGACCATTTCCATCCCTTTATGACCACAGTTTTCCCATCTTTTGATGGCTGCTTTTAGAAGGATAACGCAACAAAACTCACGTAATCTCAAGTTGTTGAACATGACTATGAGCTCACTTTACCCAAATGGCCTCCGCAGCCATCAGATCTCAATCCAATTGCGCTGCGGGACTGTTTTGATCACGCGGACTGGGAAATGTTTCACGTGGCCGCCAGAGACATTGATGAATACACAGACTCAGTCTGTGGATTTATCAGGAAATGCGTGGAAGATGTCGTCCCATCCAGAACAGTCAAATCCTTCCCAAATCAAAAACCCTGGATTAACGGAGATGTTCGCGCGGCACGGAACACCGCCTTTGCCTCCGCGAACACATCGGACTACAAACACGCACATTACCAACTCCGGAAGACGATCAAAGCAGCCAAACGTGAGTACAGGGACAGGGTGGAGCAACAGTTTGACAACCCTCGGAGTATGTGGCAGGGACTAAACACGATCACAGACTTTAGAGGGAAAACCAGCACACCGCAGACCACGGCCTCTCTGTGTGAGGATCTAAACGTATTCTACGCTAGATTCGACACAGCGAACACCATGAGACCGGACAGTGTGCGCACCGCGGATGACGTCAGTGCGCACACTGTGTCTGAGGAGGATGTGCGGAAGTGCTTCAGGAAGGTGAACGCACGCAAAGCTACTGGTCCGGACGGGATTCCCGGCCGCGTCCTCAAGTCATGCGCGGCTCAGCTGGCTGGAGTCTTCAACCTTTCCCTCTCTCTGTCTGTAGTCCCAGCCTGCTTCAAAATGGCCACCATCGTCCCTGTACCCAAATCCTCCACCATCTCCTCACTGAACGACTGGCGACCTGTAGCCCTGACCCCCATCGTAAGCAAATGCTTCGAGAAGCTGGTCAGGGACTTCATCTGCTCTGCACTACCCGACTCACTGGACCCTCTACAGTTTGCATACCGCCACAACAGGTCCACTGATGATGCCATAGCCCTGACACTACATACTGCCCTGTCACACCTGGAGAAGAGAGACACGTATGTGAGGATGCTGTTTGTAGATTACAGCTCAGCATTCAATACCATCGTTCCCTCGAAGCTGGATAGGAAACTGCAGGATCTAGGACTGAGCAGCTCCCTCTGCAGCTGGATCCTTAGCTTCCTGTCTGACAGACGCCAGGTGGTCAGACTGGGCAGCATCACCTCATCCCCCATCACACTGAACACTGGTGCTCCACAGGGGTGTGTACTGAGCCCTCTCCTGTACTCACTCTACACCTACGACTGCACAGCCACTAACAGCTCCAACATCATTGTGAAGTTTGCGGACGACACTACAGTGGTGGGTCTTATCACCAACGGTGATGAGACGGCTTACAGGGAGGAGGTCAGCGCCCTGACCCACTGGTGTCAAGACAACCATCTCACCCTCAACGTCGCAAAGACAAAGGAGTTGATAGTGGACTTCCGGAGGTGCAGAGAAGTACACACCCCCATCACCATCAACGGCGCTGCTGTGGAGAGAGTGAGCAGCTTCCGGTTCCTTGGTGTACATCTGGCTGAGGATCTTACGTGGTCAGTACACACAAACAAAACAGTGAAGAAGGCGCAGCAGCGCCTCTTCTTTCTCAGGAGACTGAAAAGATTCGGCATGAGCCCCCGCATCCTCAGGACCTTCTATCACTGTGCCATTGAGAGCATCCTCACTGGATGCATCACCACCTGGTATGGCAACAGCACCGCCTACAACTGCAAAGCTCTCCAGCGAGTAGTGCGGTGCTCTGAACGGATAATTGGAGGTGAGCTTCCCTCCCTCCAAGACATCTACAGGAAGCGCTGCCTGAGGAAAGCGGGGAGGATCATCAAGGACTCCAGTCACCCCAGCCATAAACTGTTCAGACTACTTCCATCAGGAAGGAGGTTCTGCAGCATCCGGTCCCGTACCAGCAGACTGAGAGACAGCTTCTTCCACCAGGCCATCAGACTGCTGAACACGTCATAGACACCTCAGCTTCACTACTGGAACTTCAACATTATGCACTCCACACTGTATATAAATGCCACTGTTTTGCACATATTCAACTCTGTATATTTTATATATTTTATTATTATTATTATTATTTTATTTTATTTTTTTACTATTTAATTTGTAAAAATGTGTATACACACACACACACACACACACACACACACACACACACACACACACACACACACACACACACGTAGGAAAATATTTAGTATACACTATTATATATTGTACATATATTTATTAGTTTCAGGTTGGCCATTCTTGTATCTTGCTCGTTTGTGTTGTTGTGTTTGCACATCTCTGTTGCTTGTGGGGCTCGCACACAAGAATTTCACTCGCATGTGCTGTGCCAGTGTGCCTGCACATGTGATGTGACAATAAAAAGTGATTTGATTTGATTTGATTTGATGGAATGGGAGTTTCCCACCTTTGATGTGCAGCTCACAAATCTAAAGCAACTGTGTGATGCCATCATGAGGAATGTTTCATTGCCTTGTTGAACCTGTGCCAGGAATTAGGGTAGTTGTGAATTCAAAAGGGTGTCCAACCTGGTATTAGGTCTACCTAATGAATTGGCTGTGAGTGTATATTTTTAACTTCAGAGGACTCAACTTTGCTTGTCTTATTTGTAAGAATAAATTCTAGCTAGAGTTTGATTTTCCTCTGACTTACTGTACTTCCATAGACAGCTACTATGAAAAGTCCACAGCTATTACTTTGCAATCCAGTCCAAAAACTGTGCTTTCCTGATGAGTTAGCACACGTAACTAAGACCTGGGGCATCAAGCTTCTCTGGAAATTCCTTTGAGCTCTTGACCATTACAGTGTTAATATTCTCAGAGCAGAGAAAGAAATGTGGCTGAGGTTGCCTTTTAAGAGATAATGAAATGCCCCAAACTCAAATTTCAGTTAACATTTTGGTAAATTATACATTTAAATGCTTTTGGAATGTCTCTCCTTGTTTTTAAATGTGCATACCTGTCTATTAAAAGTCTTACCAATCAGAAGATATTATTTCTTTTATTTTTCTTCTTTGGAACATCATCTGGATATTTTAGCTGCACAAAGCAGAAGCAGGAAGACCTTCCGGTTTGATTTTAGTGATTAGAAACAGTCCCATAGGACCCCTGAAGAACACAACTATAAAAGCTTGAAGCTCTGCTCTCAAGTGGGAGGTATTCTGCAACAGTTTCAACAATCTTTTCCTCAGTAGTTTAGATAATACCACAGTCAGGGTACATGAACCTCATAATCTTATCCATCTGTTTGTTTAAACTGCTTCAGTGATGTCAGATGACCAGCAGTGAATATCATCAGCCATCACGAGGTTTAAATGTAAGAGATCAGTTTTAGTTCTAAAAATAATCAATCAAAATTCAGAGTTTGAATGCGCTAGTCAGTTGCGGCCTTTCTCTGCAGAGTATGTTTTCTCTTCTCACAGTTCAAAGCCAGTTAGCTTAATGAGTGATTCTAAACCGACCTTGGGCATGAGCCTGCGTGGCTGTCTTGCCCAGTGGCAGCTGGGATATGTTCCAGGCCGACATGACTTTCAAGGATAAAGTAGGTTTAGCTAATGGATGGCTGCATTTCTTTGATCAGGGCACTTAGTTACTGTAATGAGCTTCTGAATGACTTAGAATAACCTAATTGACATAAAGTAACTTAAGTAGTAAACATACAGAAGTGCACTTAGCCCACTTAATCAGTTTAACATCTGGGAAATTTACTAGTTGTATTTACTGGTTGTAAAGGGAAGCTGCTATTCTGCAAAATTCCTACTGATCTGTGATGCAAAGACATTTGATTCTCCAGACTCTGGTTCATGATTAGCTGATTGAGAGTCAGGATCTGGTTTCAAACTCCAGCAAGAAGATGCTTACACACAGACTGTGTATGGCATCTCCTGTAATGAAGCAAAAGTGTCAAAAGTAACACAAGAGAAGATCATCTCATCCTGCACACTTTATGAAACACAAAACGGGATGATGTGGCACTCTACAGGTTTCTAAGGGATATTTTGGTCAACCTGTAGAAATACCAGAAGTTTGGATAATCCAAAGTAGCAGAAAACCCCCCACACAGAATAATCACAGACAATAAAATAATTGATCTGAAGGCAGCCTCATCCACCTCAACCAAATAATGCTTCCACCGGTCCTCCTCCATCTTCCCTATATGGAACCTCAGCACACCTGTTCCTAGCCAATCCGGACACAGTGTGACACATAGCCCCTCCCACTGCAGCTGATGGCGTTACCATGGGTTACAGGGTGGTGGCCAGCTCCATCTCTCCCTCTTGTAAGGAGACTTTCTTCCCCTTCTTCTCAGGATTCAGCAGAATACACTGCAGCAGCACACAAAGATACTGAAACAGAACAAAACACAGCCCAACAGGTTTGATCAGGGTGCCTGTTCCTGCTTGTTTCCATCAGTAACTCATTTCCACTCATTTCCCACTTCCAACTGAAATTACCTTTTGTACTTATTGTAAGCATTTTTATTTTCTTATTTTGAAAAGGAAAAAGGTCTTCAGTAAGCAGAAGGCTCCTTTAAGTATCTGAATTGTCTGATCTTATTTATGTTCATATACTGATACGAAGGGGATTTCCTTCGAGTGGTGGGGTCCCCTCCTGATCCCACCCACTGATATTGGTCTAGAGTATTGTTAGGCTTACAATGCCCCAAACTCCCAAATAAAAACACAGACAGAATCAGAGGTGGAATGTAACTTATTAAAGTACGTTACTAAAGTAAAGTTTTAATGTACTTGTGTTTTATTGAAGTATTTCCTTGTTAAAACTTATCATTTTATTTAAATAGGATTACGAGATTAACGTCTCAGAGACATCAATGGGTTGTTGCGTATGATTCTGCTGATAAGCAAAGAATAAGCAAAGAATAACGTTCAGTGACCGAAAAGCACAATTTTGCTTACTTCAATCTACAATTCATTAAAAAACAACAACAAAAGACCTCTATTACATCAGTGTCTGTGCCTCTTCAGTGTAAGATATCAACCTGGCTGCTAGGCTAACATTTTAATGGTATTTGTACAGTAGATGAAAATTTTTAAAAAATGAATTCTCTTCACATAACCCTTGTAACTTCCTTCTACTGGAATAATATTTTCCACTGGAATAATATTTTCCTGTGTAAGTTGCAGAAGTTCTGTTGTAGCAGAAAAACAATGAGTGTTGAACTTTATGGAGACATTTTGAATGATTCCATAGACACAGAGTCAACCAGTCCCCCCAGACCTTCCAGCTTCTCTGATTTCATTTGGACTTTTCTAAACCTACTTCATTACACTGATGCTGGAAACCATGTCATTTGTAGAGAAAACTATGCAAAATCAGGCAGCAGATTCTTCGCCTGTGCTTTTCTTTTTATGATAAATTAGCACCAGCTCAGTGATGACCCATGCTCAGTGATTTGGGTTTCCTGAAAAGTCTAGGTTTCCATTCCTCCCCCATAGTATCAAACTGGCTGCCCTCAAAACTGACAAAGTGCTGTGTAAAGTGAACTGAACAGGGCTAATAATCTAATCCAATAAGTATGTTTTGGTTGGAGCAGCCGATTCCAGAATCCACTCGTACTGCTGATCTCCCTGCTTGTCCTACATTTGTTACTGGATGCCAGAGCCGTGCCCTTCCTGTCCAGAGACCAGACTCTCCCTGTGCCTCTTCCAACTGTTTATCGGGCACCCCGCCAACTTTCCCTTCTAATTATCTAACGCTGCCCCCCCACCCCCCGCCCCTTGCTCTGCTCTCAGCAGGGGACTTTTTTTTTTTAGTGTAAAGACAGTTCAGGATAAAGGCAGGAGGTGTACAGGTGTCAGGGCACACTCTTGGCCTTCAGGTGTGGCTGTACCCCAGGCATGTTCACCTTTCAGAAGCCACTGCTGGCATTCAGAAATCAGACTTTGCCATCTTCCTGCAGGAATGACCACCCGCCCACACACACACACACACACACTGCAGCCCTCTGGGAGAGGGAATAGTAGCAGGAAAGCCATTTGCTGCCCACCACGTTGTTATGGAAACTGCGCGGACACGGACTCTTGTGCAGGAGAGCTTTTGTCTGTCATGCTTGAAGTCAGGAATCAACAATATTAGAATCAGCTGTTACAGCCTGGTCTTATTGATCACCATGCAACACTGATTTATTTATACCTCAAACACATCTGTTCTCTGTAAGGCTCATCTGCAAATGTTCTTTATAACCCTTCACTTAACCTCTAGCAACACATATAAAGGTCATATATATAAATCTGCACAGGCTACCTGACTGTTTTTCATGTGACTTCACTTGGTGAGTTAAGTATGATATTTTTAAACCACACAATGTCCCGGTGTTGAGCTAAGCCACACTTTATAAACCACACTTTAGTCATGCGCTTGCGTTATCTATAATTACATTTATGACTCTTTGTAGTGTTAAAGCGTTTGTTGCTGTGTTGGTCGGGAGAAAGAAAGGTCTTTATGAAAGAAAAGTTATTACTTTTATGTATTGTTTTCCAATGTCCACAAACAGCATTACAAGGCTACTTATAGGTAAGTAATTACTGTACATACTGACATCTAATATTTAACCATGGGAGTTCTACGTATGGCAAGTACCCTATGCTAACCCCCACCCTGTGTTTTGGAAGAAAATACTAAATAACTTTTTTTTTGGAAGAAATTTAAACTGCTTGTTGTCATCACCAAAAACCTCAGAAAACAATTTTCAAGACAGCACAGCGTTAGGGGATTAAACCTCAGAGGATTAACCCCTTAAGTGCTGATTTGGAATTGGACTACCCAATGTGAGGCAAAGGACATTGGGCACAAGAATCCTGCATTCATTTTAGTCATTGTAGTGGTAGGTGGCCCCCGACAAATACCCAGAACAATGGGCTTTCAGGAGAACCAGGTTACATACTAATACATACTGACGATGATTTAAACCAAAGGTTTTACATTTGATTTCACTCCTTAGACCTGTTGATACTGACAGCTGCTACTTTTTCAGTACAGAGATATGCTGAGTTTTGAGCTAATAGCTCTTTGGGAATCACCTTGTTGGTGCAGAACTTTTTGTGCCAGTGTTTTCTTTGGCATTTTTCCTACATTCAGATGAAGAAATAGGAACAAAGTAGGTTTTTTTTATGACAAGTTGTTAGTAACAAAGTATTTAAAAATGCAATTTAAACTTGGTTCTTTGCTGAGTTGTCTGTGATGTGTAGACACTGGTTCATCTATTAAGAATGATTCAATATTTTTCAGTGCTTCAGTGATTCAGAAGTCTGAAAATGGTCAAGTACGAGGACTGGACTGAAAAGGAGTGGAAAAATAGACAATGTCTAAAGAAGTACTTTGGAAGAACTTCAGAAATCATGGCTCTATCTATCTATCTATCTATCTATCTATCTATCTATCTATCTATCTATCTATCTATCTATCTATCTATCTATCTATCTATCTATCTATCTATCTATCTATCTATCTGTCCGTCCGTCCGTCCGTCCGTCTATCTATCAGTATTAAGCTTTTAGTACAGTGTAGCTGCAGATTGATCATAAAAAAATGCAGTAAGCGAACCAGGCTGTCAGTCTCATGCATCAAATGAATGTGGTAAAAGACAATCTGAAAACATGCTGAGTATGGAAAGTTTAACACAAAGTTTTGCACTGCAGATTTTGCAGGGGTAATAATCGATATAATAATATTGGGGTTATTGTAGGTGCAGCATTTTCTTACAAATGTGACCGTGTCTCTGGCATTGGGTTTGATACCAAAACATGCCAACTGGAAGAAAATCATGTTATGATCATTTCCAGGCAGAGTGGTGCGAAGAGTAAAACTTAAATCCAAGCGGAAAAGACAGCAGGAACTGTTATTTTGATTTCCTCTAGTTTAAGTTCCTTCAACACAGGACACTGATGATACCTTAAGACACCTTTTGCAAAACTATGCACAATACTTCAACTATGGTTCTCTACAACTCTGCATCGTATTTATCTGTTTAGCTGTTGGGATATTTGAGCTTCCAACAGAGAATTAGCTATGTGCAGTTTGAATAAAACATTACAGGCCAGTTTTATAGAACAATAATATCATCCCTTTCTAACAGATTCACCTTAGTGAAGGATGTGTAACTTATATCTAATGGCTTAATATAGGTTTGATAAAGTATTTTCTTTTTTTCATCACATTATGAAATTTCAACCAACAGCTGAATCACAAGGCTGAAGTTGTGGCAGAGCTGAGAAAGCCATCATTACCCTTGCGTTAAAGGTGAGAAATTGGTAGTTTCGAAACAAAACGTGGAATTCTATCTTTTCTTAATTGAAATTGTATTCCTCTATATGGTTCTGGTTAGTTTTGAAGGGGTGGGTCTTACATGGAAAATATGATGTCACACACTCTACGTACATTACGTTGCTTGGGGCTGCCATATGTCCTGTAGGAAGTGGTAAAAGTAAAAGAAACAGATAAAAGACAAACTAAATAAATAATAACAGCTCAAATCATTTAAGTAACTTGTAATACAAGGGAGAGAGCGTCCACATGTCCCCACTTCCTTTCCCCTTAAGTGGCTGAACTTTATGATTTGACTACAAATCAAATGGAAGCTGGAGTTGAAACTTGAGCAAGTGCTGGACACACCTGAGGGGTGTGTGTGTGTGTGTGTGTGTGTGTGTGTGTGTGTGTTGGAGCCCGGGGTGTGGTGCTGAAGGGACAGCTATCCTCATTGTTGGACTGGGTGTGACTTTGAGGAACTCTCCATGGTGCTGGGCCACTCTTGACCTCAAACATCCGACAGAGACGCCCTGCAGAGACATTTAAAGACTGCACGCCACGCTTTAATTATTACATTACACAGCTCTCTGGCGGGCAGGACAGCTGCGAGGACACTGTCTCCGGGTTAAATAGAGCTACAGCGAACAAGTCTTCAGTTTGGACAAGTGAGAGCGCAATATTTCCGGACATTCAGCTGTGATGCGCTCCCGATAGTGCCAGTCTGGACGGTTTCATTCGGGCTACAGGTAATCCCTCATTGGGAAACATCCTCCTCCTCCACCCTATAGGATCTCTTTGTGACAAAGCCAGACTTTAGGTCTCTCCCTCATATGCTGATTTATAACTCAAACAGCTGTGGGCAAGGAGCTAATTTAGACTCATGAGTAAGCAAATCAGAATTGTTGCTGATCTGTGGCGGAATCACTGACAAGCAATATAGCAGAAGGCTGTCTCACATCTTTCCCTAATATCAGATATTACGTGGATTCATTTTGCACTTCTCTCTCCACCGTGAGAGTGTGTGTGTATCTTTTTTTTCTCGAGCAGCATTAGCTTTACTGATTTTTTCCAGCTTTGGTCACAGTGCGACCACCTGCGATTGAAAACCGGCAAAGGCGGTGGCTGTCCAAGCGCACAGCGCTGAGGGAAGGGGAAAAAACCGGACAACACAACAAGCTGAGACTCCGAGCATCTGTGCAGCTACACACCGCTAAACCCAATCACAACCAACCGCCTGGAAGGGATGTCGACCGCCGGGGAAATGCCAGCTTTCTTTCAGAGGATGGGCTCCGAGAGCCCGGCCAGGCCCAGGCAGAAATTCTGTGGCGTGTTCTGTCCAGTGGAAGGTTCCTCGGACAGCAAGACGCTGGACTTTGATGCACTCTCGGCGTGCAGGGGCAGGAGTGACGGGCGAGTCATTGACCGACAGACCGACATCTCCCAGCCGAGGAAGGTAGAGATAAGGGAGAGCACAGGGAAAGAGGCTCTGCAGAATCTCGATGATAAACGGGTAATTTTCTCCGATTTTGCATGCCGATTGTGTATATTTTACACCTCTCCTTCCCAGTCTTCCTCCTTTTGTCTTTCTTTCTCTACATTTATCATTCCAGCTCTCATTTATTTCATCCAACATTCAGCTTTTTGCACACACCCGCGCCATTTTTCATCTACAATCGCATCAGTCACAGAGCCTTTGCCACTCAGCAGAGTTTGTTTAAGCATACACATCCAGTTTATGCCAGACAACTTGCCATGACTACATTTCCCAGAAAGCACTATGATGTAACAGAGTCGCTGGCCCTCAGTTAGAGGGCCCACCATGCAGAAATGCCAGAGGGAGTGGCTCTGTTAGTCAGAGTCCTTAACAGCACAGTGCAGCTGGCTGTTGGTGAAGGAAACACTGTTAACAGGTCTGCACGAGAAAGAAAAAATAAACATATGTGTCATCTACCATGGCATGATTTAAATAGGAGGCACACCTTTGTGAACACATCAGCCTGGTTGCTTTTGCAAGGTGATGCAGGGTTGGACCATTGCAGCATTACTGCCCTTGAGATCTCTCGTTCTTTTAACAGCAGAACTGAGTTGATGGACAGGCTCAACCTGACCTGCATGACTTGCAGGAAAATCTATCACGTCTTTTACTGCTGCTTCAAGCAGTTATTCAGGTTTTAGTGATTGGTGGTCAACCCACATCTGTACTTCCTTTACTTAATACTCAAGCACTCAGAATGCTGTTAAAAGCTTTGGGCGTTGGTGTTGAGCCCTTTTATCATGTTACATATTGATCGGAAGCATTCGCCGCACAACCCACTCCCTACTCTCTTCCATCTCTTCAAGTCATATATGATTAGTTAGTTGCTCTTCACTTTTCTGATGTGAGAGCTTACTTCACAAACACAGACTTCACAGACTTAATTGATGTGATCTTCAATATCAGTGATGTCATTATTACAGGAGATGCATTTCAGCGTTGCGTTCTTCAAAAGCAAGCTGACATTTTAGGACTGTGGTGGATAAAATGCGACACAACAGCGCTGCAGTGCATGTTTACTCAGCTATTGTGTGTAAATGTGGGTTCGCTGCACTCGCAATTTCTAGTTTTACTTCTGCTCCACTCAATTTCAGAGGCACACACTGCACTTTGTAACCCACACCATTTATTGTACACTTATTGTAAAGTAAGCTTTACAGACTTAATTAATAACACGTTAAGATAAAACTCTATTGAATTCATGTAAATGTACATGATTTTTTAGCACTGATTTCCAGCTCCATGTTTGAATCCATGGACTCTACTAGAGTAGGTTTGCACAAGTCACAATTTAGAATAATCCTTCTCTATCTCATATTAAACCTTTGTGCAGATCCTCTGTCTGAAACAAGGCATGTAACTCCCTTTAGCCTCCTTTTAAACCAGCATTCCTCTGATTGGCGATCAGTGGTAAACAGAAGGTTTGAAAAGCAGGTAGGTGGAGCTGTTTGCCTAAGATCACCATATTTTGGATAACAACTCTCTATGATGTCATACGGAGCCAAGAGCATAAAAAACTGTCTGAAACATGTTGTTAGAGCAGTCTGAAGCCTGAGCTTTTGTCTCATGGGGATTACATGTACTTACATAACATGTAAACTCATTATGTTAAACTCTGGCCCTCTTTAATATGGCTATTCAAATTAAGAAAATAAGAAAAACTGAGTTTGTGACTGAATTGACAACTTTTACTGTGGTTTTACAGACATTTATATAACAAATGAACTTTAGATAGCAATTTCTTGCCTTAAGGACTTTGTTTGCAGTTGTTTTTTAATGCACCTTGGGCAATCTGATTACATGCGGATGGCTAAGAGGCATCACTGTTTACAACTGTTTATCACATGTCTCCAAGGCTTCTGTACATATTTCACAACCGGCTTCGTCACTTCCACTGGAAGGTTAAAGGACACTGTCCCTTTTCTCTCCCTTGCACATTAAGAAAACAAAGTAATGGTTATAGCAGCTGTTGAGACTGGCAGGAAAATGTCATCCGTGTCCATGGCATTAAAAAAAAGAAACACCACATGCTGCACTAATGACATATTTTCCTGTTACATCCTTGTCAGGGACACATCAAGACAAAAGCATTACAGACTACTTTGGTAAGTCCTGTGGCTGATCAGCTGCACATCATGATGTGAATCTACTGTTCCACAAAGAATCCTTATGCCTAGCGGAAGACCGTGGAGGCCATGCTTTAAGCGTATACACCAAATTTGGACCCTAACATTTGGATGTCACAGCAGAAGTCGAGGCTTATCAGTCAAGGCAACATTTTTTAATCTTCCATTGTTTAATTTTAGTAAGCCAAACTGTAGCTTTACCTTCCAGTTCTTAGCTGGCAGAAGCAGCGTGGTCTTCTGCTTTAAAGTTTGATGCGTTCTTCTCAGATCTCTGATTTTTTTTCTGTTTTTGGACTATTCTCTGTAAACCCTGGAGATGGGTTTGTGGGAGTGAGCAGTTTTCTTAATGCCGATACCATCCTGTCTGGCACCAACAATCAAAGTCACAAAGTCACTTAAATCACCTTTCTTTCTCATCCTGATGCTCGGTTTGAACTTCAGCAGGTCATCTTGACCATGTCAACATGCCTCAGTGGGTTGACTTGCTGCCATGTAATCAGCTGATTATATATTTGAGTGAACAAGCAACCGAACAGGTTTACCTAATAAAGTGTCTAATGAGTGTATATTTGCTGCTGTCTACTAATAATCTTATTTCCCAGAATGCATTTTAAAATCAGGTGTAAACACAGACATAAAAACTACAAACGGTTTTCAAACTTTGGTCTTAAAGGAACTGTGTCAGTTCAAATACATATTTTTTCTATTTATAAATAAGCACAAAACAAAATTTAGCGGAGAGCCTCTGAGTACAAAATATATCTGGTTAAGCTCAATTGACTACTTTTGGTAATCTTACACTGCTTTAACCTGTTATAGATAAATAATAAAGTTAACTGTGTACTGAGGAAGAACATTTTAAAAATGAAAGCAGAGTTTATCACATTTCTTTTACTATGAAGTGAAGTCTTCTCGATCGGTCTTTGATTAAAAATAAAAATGCAAACACTAAGTAAATCTCGAACAATGTCGGACTATTTTGTCTGTCAGCATTTGCCAAACACACAAAAGGCCAAATTTCCATTCCCGTGATTCCAGGTTTACCCATTTCTCAAATAGTGCTGTAATCCCAACTTGTATTGAGAACCATTCAAGTTGATCAGATCTGGAAACAGGTGAAATCACGTCACCCTGCCTGAGCCTGAGCTCTTGCTCGCTCTAATAACACCCCCACCTTCAGACACACAGCAGATAATATGAGGTAAGATGGCTGCTGGCTGTTTCTTCATTTGTTCCTTCGGTGGATGTTTGCAGGCTGCACTCCCTGCTTGCCTGCCTTCCCTAATCCGGCGAAAGCAATTGATGGCATTAGTGTGCTTCTCTGCTGTCAATGGAGCAGGGCGAGGCTCTGCGCATGCTCCGTGGGGTTCTTTTATTGGGAAGAGGCTCTCGAGCGGTCCCTCCCTCCCCTCTTGTCTGACTCCGTCTGGGAAGGAACGGTTTGGTGCATCGGCGGAGACCGGGAGGCTGCCAGGATCCGGAGTTGAGCGATAGTTTGATTCTTCACGTCTGTGGCCTCCTGCAGATCACCCGTGTCTGTGTAGTCTTCCCCCCTATTTATCTTCATCACCATCATCCTCACTACAGCCCGGCAGCCAGCGGTAATCCGTCCCGTTTGCATTTCTAGCGGTCTGCGGCGCACACGAAACACCGGTGAAGATGTCTGGCTACCAAGGCAAAAAGAACATTCCCCGCATCACAGTGAGTGCTCGGGTGTTTTCACGTTTGGAGTGGCAGTGAGTGGGTCCAGCCTGGCTGGTGTGGGCCTGCGGGGTGTGTTTGCAGGATGTCACCGGGGCGGCATGGTCCCTGCGCCGCTGCGCTCCTCGACGATCCAGGGCAATGGCGCAAGAGTTGATCTCCTAAAAGAAATTCCAAAATAAAATAAAAGCGTTTTGTAGATGGTTTTCTGTTTCGCTGTGAGATCGAAAGCACACGACGGTCGAGAAATCAGTGAGGCCAGCGATAGTATGGTGAGGCTGAAATTTTCGTGTTTTTATTTATTTATTTATTTTTTTGCAGCATCTTTGCGACAAGTGCTTATGTCCGGATAAACCCGAGCTCTCGCTTTACATTAGAGTATCCATTGTTTGTGCACATTCACGCCACCCCTGCATTTCTTCTTCCGTGCCATGCATGACAGTTGAGATTTCACGCCGGTGGTCTTTGTTAGACTGTGTCTGGTGGCCGGGTATCACTGCACACCAACTGGTGGAGCAAATGCTTCCCTGCATCCGCTCCACGGCTCAGTACCCGGCTGTTTCTTTTAACCTTAGCGTCTTTTCCTTTTTTAAAGCCATCCTTGATATATATATATATATATATATCTATACATATATCTCTCTATATTTAGAGATATATATATATAGCCGTTTAGAAGGCACAAAAGGCTTTAAGATACATTCAGTGTGTCATTGTGGAGCAGATTATTTCCCCGAATTCATAGCGAAGCTGCAGGGATGTGGTGCTTCAATGGAAAGTGGAGAATAGGGAGGGGATGGGAGGGGAGCCAGGGAAGGGAGGGGACAGTGGGTCCTATTTCCTTCCATGCCTGTCTTTCAGCTGTGTAATGAAGGGAAGATGCATATAGGCAGAGCTGATCAGGGAGGAGGTCACTGCCTTTTCATCCTGATGTCAATGAGCTGAAACAATGGTGAAGAGTGACCCAGAAGAGCCTGTTTGAAAGCCATACAGATGGATCTGCACCTTCTAATTGTGGACTTACTAAACAAAGCATTCAAGCAGCAGGATATGAAGCATCATTATCCTGTTATCTAGCAGGCCCACGCTCCCCAAAGGTTTCACCAAGCTAGGAAAACCTCTTCAGTCTGAGGAGATCATAGCACAAGCATGATTATGGTCACGGGTTGTCTCTGAGATATGTGCTGATTAGTAGATTATAAGAATTGTTTTATTCAATAAAGTTTTCTTTTGATCAGCTAATCGATTGATTGGAGCTTTCTCTGCCAGAGTTATTTCAGAGCCACGGCCTGACCCACATTATGCAGAGCTGTTAGCCTTTTGTGTCATGGTAGCCAAAGCAAACTGTAATTGGAGTGTCTAAGTGGTTGACTGTTCATGTAGCTCTCATCAACTTCAGATTTAACTGAAATAATAGTTCTTTAAAAGAGACACATGTCTCTATGTACGTACACTGAAGCAGATCCACATCATGGAAAGATTGATGCTTAATATATATTTCTAGCAATAATATGAAAAATTCTCCTCTGTGTTAATATCATGCATCACTTGGTGATAACTGGCAACCTCTCACGTGAATAATTTTCCTCAGTTCTCTCTCTTAACTGCTTGAGACACAGCAGATGGATGGTGGAAAGATCAGAGGATTAGTGGGTGTTGTAGTCAGACCTAACTGGATAGACTGTCTATTCTTAAACAGAGCATGAAAGACATAAGAAATGAGTCAGAGTCAGAGGGGATCTCTTGAAGATCTAGCAGAGGGATCAGAGGAGAATGTGAGGAAGATGTTACTGGAACTGTAAACTGTAGATGCTGGAAAGTAGCATTCTGGTTGGTTCCCGTGGACCTGAAAAGGCATTATTAGGAGGCATGGATGACCTTATTAAACCAAAAAGACACTCAAGAGGAAATGAAGGTTACACTGAATTAAAAGTAAACAGCAAATGCTGAAGTAGATGCAAATGAGCTCCTTGCCTTCCGCACCTTTCTTCATAGACCACTCAAATCAGTATGAATTACATATTTTACTGAATTTGAATATTTTCATTGAACTGGGTGGAGCACTGGGCTCCATAGAACAGTTTAGCCAGATGGACATGGGTCAGCTGCACAGACAGGGACAGACTTAGGGCGGCTCTCATCAAATATGAATGAACCTCTGCAAGTTCACCACCTGGACTTGGTGCTTCTGTGTGACTTCAGAACCAGATTCATACAACAAGATCATTGAAACTGAACAACTAGCCAAGCAGGGCTGACACTGTTTATTTTTTAAAATGTTATTAGCCATTAAATATGAATTTTGGAGTCTACAACATATCATCCACTCCTTCAATTTCTGATGGGTTTAAGCAGAGATTCTCAGACCACCTCTCCCAAGCACCGGCTCTAGCTTTACTAAAGCATTGCCAAGCCACCTGAGAGAGATGATATCTCCAGTGTGTCCTGGGTCTGCCCTGATCTGGGATCTCTTACCAGTTGGACATGCCCACAAAACCTCACCTAGGAGGCACCCAGGAGTCTTTAAGATGCCCGAACCGCCTCAAATTTAAAGACGTTCTATCACTTTCTACAACTAGTATTGTCACAGTTGACAGTTTTGGTGGTGAAACAGTTAAATATTTAGTCCGTCAACAAGTTGTGTCATTTATTAGGAATGTGATCAATTTATAAAGTTCAAATGTGCTGATTCTGCAGTCTGTTCTCTGTTTTGTGTCACTGTGGACAGACTATATTTGGCCTTTAAACTGGTGCTTGAGCAGAACCTTTAATAGATGCTTATCACTCTTCATGCTGGCATTCGAAAGATTAAACCCAGAGTCGATCCATCAGAAAACAAATGAACAGATTCAAAAAGAATCCCTGAAAAGAAAACCGGAGTAATGTTTGCACTTGAGATGCTGCAAGTGGAAAAATATTTTCTCATTTTTGCTTGATGAAAACATAACTGATTAGTAAGCAGAAAAAATGGTTCAATCAGTTACATTTCCTTTGATGCATTTATTGATTGATTGGCTCTTTCAGCTCTAGAATGAGGGTGAGTTATTTCAGTGAAGGCTATAAATACAGATAAAAGTAAATCAAGAACAAGAAGGCTGTTTAAATGCAGCTCCAGTGAATGAGGTAAAAATAGAGCGAGGCTATTATAAGACTGTCCTGGATTAAAGTCTCAGTGGCTACAATCCTCAGCAAATGAAGGATCATTAAGTAGTGTGCTACTATAACATACCTTTAGTAGAGCAGTGTCTCTGGTGACAGTGCAGTGCATGTGTAGTCACTTCAAACGTGGCTGGAGTGAGTTCACGCAGCTATCTCACCCTGCAACGCAGCCCGGAGTGCCTTCTCTTCACACATCACACTACGCTCCTAATCAGCCACCCACTGACTCAACCTTGTTTTTTTTTTTTCCTTTTCTTTTATTCCCCCCACCTCTCAGGATCATCCCGAATTCCCCCATTCATAAAGCCAGAAGTCAGGGAGACTGTACAGCATGTATCAACTCTGCTGTTATTCAGCTGCTGAGCAGAGGGGAATGCTGTTGAGCAACAGTATCGCAGCTCCTCCGGCTGCGCTATGTCACAGGAAAAAGGTCAATGAATGTATTCTTTTTCAAGTTTGAGATTAATTAAACAATTTTGTAGTCAAAGAGAAAGTTTAAATTTAGTTTTGCATTTCAATTGGGAATTTAGGCTAGTTTACTTTCTATTTCAGTGGTAGGGGTTTAAGTTATGAGTTAGTGGAAAAAAGTTTTTAAGTCAAATTTTCAGAGAAATAAAGAATGTCATATTTTCATTTCCTGTGAATGTGGGAGGATAACAGAGCAATTTAAGAGACTTTTCAAACTAAATGAGCAAGTTTTAATAGCAAAGAAGAGTGTTTTTATGGATTAAGAGGCTAAAACAATTAAAAACATGGTGATCAGTCATCATGAAAATAAAGTAAAAGTGGAATTTCTTGCATCAAAGGAAGAATCACATTCATCCAATGCATCAAGTGTGTTTTATAAATAAAACAGAAATGACTACTTAGAAAAATTTTGTATCTGTTTTTTCATGTCATTAATGTGCAGATGACTATTTCTGGGAATTACTTTATTTCCTGTTTTGCACTTTATTTTGAAGGAGCAGAGTGTTTTCCCAGTGGTTGCCTGAACATGTATGGAGATGATTTTAGCAGCGGGCTGTTTTTTGACTAATCCAGGACAAATATAAATCATAATGCTGCATGTCTGACCTGGCAGCCTTCTCCACCTGACTTAACTGTTTCCAGGATATCTTCCATTTGGACAACAACATACAATGTTGCCGGGTTACGTCTAACACTGGCAGACGTTTTCACTGCACCCAAGCTGATTTTGCCCTGATTTTATGAAAGTCAGCAGTTTGAGTACCCAGGCTTCTCTTCTCTTCCTGTGGAGGGTCTTAGTTTTCCTCCGTATGGTGCTGTGGTTTATTAATGTCAGGATTTTAATAATCGCAGCATTTGATTGATGTTGGTGATTTAACAAAACCATTACCTCTGCTTTCCATTATACCCAGTCTGTTTCTTTTTCTTAAGCACAATGTTTTACGTTATTAATAATACCTGTAAAAATTATAAGGATCTCTCATAACCTCATGAGAAGTATTATGTAAATCTACACTTCTCCTTAGCTTCGTAGAGCTTTTAATTCATTGTTTTTACGCCCCAAAGCACTGCAGAGTCCATACCCCTCTAACTAAATGAGAAAAAGGCCCATCTAGTGATCATCTGGTGAGTAAAGCATACATTTAGCAGCTAAACATAACGACAGAAACAACATTTCTGAAAAAATTTATCTTTAGACACAGGCTTTCCTGCTGTGCTGATAGTGTGACAGAGAACAAGACAGATTTTTACTAACCTGTCTGTTTTATACTTTGTTATTTTGCTGATGGCTAACCATGATATGCAGAGTTTACCAGCCTTGCTGGGACTTGTTTCTTGATCTCTTTCCATGTAAAATTCAGTTTTATTTAATCCAATGTGAATCCAGCTGATATACTTTAATGATATTTAGAAACAGAGTGTATGAGATATTCTAAAGTGATCCCTACTGGATGGAAAAACTGATCCACAATATACATCTCGGGGTTAAAGTGCTAACAACATGCCTGCAGATGGATTAAAAATGAGATATTTCTATGTTAGAGCTATTTAAAATCTAATGCCAGCAATGTGTTAACAGCATGGATATTAAAAAAAATGGACATAGTCATCAATTGTTGGTTTTCGACACTGTTAAGCTTCAACATCAGTGTTTTGTCCATCACCATGTTGGGTTTTTTTGGAACTGGAAGTTACCTTATGGATCAAAGATTGGAGTCATCAAAAGTGTAAAAGATGAAAGTAGCTGCTGCGATGTCATCTATTGCAACCTTACTGGTTAATGATTTATGATTGTCAACAAGCGTGCCGCTTTATACCATATCAATGTTGATGCATGATATGACCAATACTTACATAACAGATTTAATATGACCCAAAATACCTTTTTTTCTCTCGTATACTTCTATAGAACTGGAAGTCTTTTCTAATGGCTTTCAGATAGAATCCATCCAGCTTCTATCACTTATCTAAGTCCAGCTTGTGGGGGCAGCAGTCTAATTAGAGAAACCCAGACCTCCCTCTCCCCCAGCAACCTCCTCCCCTTCAGCTGGCTCATATTAGTGTGGAGGAGTGGCTGCGCTACTCTTTGTCTCTTGTGAATGACCAAACTCCTCACTGTATCTCTAAGGGAGGTTATTTGTATGTGCGATCTCATTCTTTTGCTCAGTCACTACCCAGAGCTCGTAGCAAAGTACACTGAGGGTACATTGGCTAATTAGCCCTAACTAGACTTTCACTCAAGAAGATAAGTACAACCCCCCCAAGAACTTCTGGTATCGTCAGTACATAATAGTGAGGGTTAATATTATTCAGGTATTACATTACAAAGGCACCAAATGCAAACACACACCCAGATAGATGATTTACAAAGAAATTCCTGCCACTCAGAGTTGTTATGAAGGAGGAAGGAATCCATAGAGGACAAAACTATATTTTGTACCCAGCTGTAAATGTGCACTTCAGTTCTCTAATATAGAAGTCTGTGGGGATTGACTTGAGCCTCAGGAGGCACAGAGACGAACTGGAGTTGTTGTTTCAGCTCTGGACGTTGCCCCTTCCAGTCACAAGCTCTTATAGCTAAGGTAAAACAAATAAACACAAACAAAACATTAGTCATAGATATCTAAATTATCCACACTTCACAGTAATTAAAGTTGTTGACAATCTCATAATACTTAAGGAAATAAATTTGTCTAAAACTGACACTTATCATTAACAAAAGACAGACAACACAGCAGGCTTCTGAGCTTCATTATCCCACAGTTTGAGTCACGTGTTCACTCCTGTTTTCTGGAGGGCTCAGTTTTAGGCTCTGTTGATACTGCGTCCCACTGCACTGCAGTTTTTTGGCATCTATCAGCAGATAGAAAAGGAGCCATGAACTGTTTGCCCCTTTGGTGTGGGTGGGACTTATTTATGCTCTGTCTCCATGCTCCGCCCACTATGCCGAAAGTATTACACTAGTCCAGGATGTTTTGTTTGAGGAAACAGAGGTGAAGGAGGTTGAGGAAAGTTACTGTATTAAACAAAATATTCAGTGATTGTTTTTATAAGTGTCCTAATTACGTTACAGATCAGGTTTTTTTTAATGCTCATTGAACTGTTTTTGCCTTGTATGCAATCTCAGTAAGGTTGTAGGTTGTAGCCTGGAATGTAAACACAGTAGTTTAGTAACAGTGGGCCCATTGAGCTTTATCCACATCCTGTTTGTGAGCTCTGAAAAAGTTCCCACGAAGGAAAGGTCACTGTCATGCTTGGCACAGATCCAGTACAATCACACGCTCTGTCACACGACCCCTGCGAGCTTTAAAACAATTGAATTATTTTAAAGCACGGTTCTGGATTCAGGGACACTAATTGTTCTGCAAATACAGCTCTATATGAAACAGCGCAATAGGTGCAATTTTGTGAGAAGGGCTACAGTGTCTTGGCAAAGTTCAGTGAGTAATGTGATAATGACAGTCATGACGGGGCGCATGATGTAACGGCATATTTCAAAGCAGTTGTTGGGAGGAAAACGGGCCAGCAGCGGGCTGGAGCGAAGCCAGTCGCTCAACCAGAGCACTCTGTTCCACACAGATCGAAGATTACCACATGATCTATCTGCATTAGTTCCATCACTGCTGTCAGAGTGTGGCCACACCTTTCAGATGACAACTGCAAGGCATTTTCCAGAAGCTGCTGCAGTCAGCTGAAGTTGTTTTACTGTGTACTTTACTCCATTCTATATTTCATCCAGAAGAATACGGGGTATTGCTAATATGTGAAACGTTAGTACACATGTGAGGAAAAAAATGCTTCAAAAGCAGTCATAAGGAAATTTGGATAGGTATATATATCTGAGATCATTGTGTGAGGACTTTGTTTTTTCCTATTCAGGGGTACTACTGTACATGGAAAAGGGTTTAAAGCTTTTGTGGCTCCTGAGGGAACTGCGGATCTGATGGACATCACTTGAGTCAGTGGCCGTCAAAGCTGAAGACTATGAAACTGAAATTATTGGGCAGCCATCTTGAGGCTGCATTTACCTCTGCTAGTAAAAAACAGCTGAGGTCCTTCACACTGGGGTCTGGTTATGAATGGCATTGTTGGTCCCAGTCAAAATTTTCCCCCTGCAACAGCACTAAAGTTATGCAAAAGAAGTGCATATTTATGGAGCGTTTCTTTGCAACATCCATCATTTTTTTTAAACCATTAATCTGTTTATATTTTTAAGACTTTCCTGTAGTAAATATTGAATGTTGGTCATTAAAACCACCAAATAGACCAACTTAGTCTGTTTACATACTAAGCTAAAAGATATTCAGTTTATTTATTTATTTTTTTAAGTGAGCTAAATAAGTTTGCGTTATTTCTACATATGTGGCTGTGTTATATAAACAACCTATTAGGTAATATTTTACAGAGCTGGCTTATGGTTTGTGCTGCCTGCAGCACAGCAGTTGTCCTCTGGGCTGAAGCTGCTGGCCTGGCAGCAGCCAGTGGCAGCGCCTCAAACAGAGCAGCCTTTGTTAGAAGGGGGAACGCTGGAGCCCTTGTGACATAGCTGCCACTCCCTTTCTTGGAGAGAGGGCCAGGGCCTCCCCGGGGTGGCTCGAAGGAGGGACTGTGGAGGTGGTAGACTCCCCCCTCCTCCCCGTCCTCTCTCCAGCATAGAGACAAGTGGCACGGCAGCAGGCATGGATGATTGATTACACGCTCAGTGGCCTGATTGGTTCTCTCTCACGTCTGTTTGTGCGATAATTCGACCACATGAAGGGGGCAGATGGGTGTGTCTGGAGGCGGGCTGCTGTCTTTATTGTCCGAGCAGTGAATGATTTCCCTAATTTTGCTTTTAAAGCAAAGATCAAGTGATCCACCAGTGAGAGGAGCGGTGATGAAAATGCACTGGGCCCTCTCTTTGCTCTCAGCACAGGGATCTAGAAGTTTGTTGTTCTTCTTAATTTGGAGATAATGCTTTGTGTACTGCAGATGTTCACTAATCCCATTTTAAAGCAGTCAGACTGTTTGAATCCAGTCCCCTCCTTAGATTAACGTCTTTTCTTTGTCCGTATTCATCTTCTTTTCACAATGTCTTTCCACCGCCAGCCTGACATAAACAGTGTCACAGTGAAAACATCCACACACAAAAAAAACTGGTGCTGGTCCAAACATCCCAGCTCTTAATACTCTTTTACCCCCTGCCCCTCCAATCAGCCACCCCCACCGGATCAGTGTGTTAGAGTATTAAGAGTGTGTACAGTGTGTTTACAGATATCTGTATGCGTGTGTGTTTGCAGAATAGGAAAGCCAGTGTCAGCTGAGAGACAATGCACAGCCATGTGTTCCTTATCAGACGGCAGCCTAAAAAGGCCAAGCAGAGCCAGTATTTATGTTTTGCTGTGATTGTTGCCAATCCACTCCTTGAAGTGACATTTCCCAAAACGTCTTTCATCAAATGCCCTTAATCCAGCATCCAGTTGAGCCAAATCGGATACTCACCCTTGTAAGCGTATTTTTATAGGCGGCTATAAATCCATGTCTTTTACAGGGTTGTTATTCCTACAGATTAACTCAAGCTGTTTTTTTAAACAAAAATGTGCAGCAATTCACCTTCTTTATTGTTTTCCAGAGCGACCGTCTCCTGATCAAAGGGGCCAAGATTGTGAATGATGACCAGTCCTTCTGTGCCGACATCTATATGGAGGATGGAGTCATCAAGTGAGTTTTCCTTTAAGCTGCCGGCAGTTTATTAAAAACCCAACTTTTACCATGTCCATGTTTGAAGCTCTCGGCTGAATCACTACAAACTAACTAAGGGCCTCCTCTGCAGCAAGTAGAGTTTACTACTCATCTCACCATAATCTCACTATGATATACAATTACCTCTAAATAGCACCACAAATAATACATTCTTCTTGCAGAGTGAAAAGTAAACTTGTCATTATTGCCATATAAAATCTTCAGTGTTTAATGTCAAAGTTACCAATAAATGAAACCAGCACTGCCATACTACAATTCTGATCACTTTTTTAGCTTGTCATTATAACTTTTCTGTAAATTCGTTAGGTTAATCGTCATGAAACTAAGCTGTTTTAGTGCCAAAAGTGACTGAGTAGGATGATTTATTTATGATGATGAGCTCTAGCAATGCAGGACAGATATTTTTTCTCAAGTCTGGCTTTTATCAGACGGCCCTGGAGAAAGCTGACAATGCAGTCAGTTTTTAGTTTTGACTGTGTTTGCTATACAAAACAGGAAAAGTTGTGAGTAAGAAGTTAATTACTTTTTTGCAGAGCGTAATGGAAACTGCCACAAAGAAAATGATGAGCATTGATACATACTCAAAAACTACTACCCTAACCCATAAGTATATGAAACCACTAATTACTAAAAAATAGTAAATGTAATTAATGAAATTAAAATGACTAATTCATTTGTAATTCTGCTTTCTAAAATTACTAAGGGTGGTGTAATCAGCAGTTTAAATGTTGCTTTTCTCTTTAACTCAGACAAATCGGGGAAAACCTCATTGTGCCCGGTGGGGTAAAAACCATCGATGCCCATGGTCGGATGCTGATGCCCGGTGGCATCGATGTGCACACTCGTTTCCAGATGCCCGATCGGGGCATGACCGCCGCTGATGACTTCTACCAGGGCTCCAAGGCGGCGCTGGCCGGAGGCACCACCATGATCAGTGAGTTGCTGAGCACAAAGCCCCTGCTGTCTGCAACAGAAGATTCAGAAATGGGTTAAAGTTGGTGTCTGAAAGCTTTGTGTGAGTGAAAGGAAGCTGAGTGTGTCTGTGGTGGGTTTTTCCCCGCAGTGATTCTTCATTTACTGATTGGCCCTAATTGAACATGTCTTAATGAGAACAGGAAGCGTGCCAGGCCTGCTCATGAGCAAGCCAAAATATGAACCCATCCATCTGGTCGGAGCACTCTGAGCCATGAGGTGCTGATTGCTGTACATACTGTGTCAGGAAGTTTCCAAAGAGACAGACAGACTCTGTAGTTTGTTTGCTATTATTTTATACACCCTGTTTATGTAATTTTGGCCTGTTGTAGTTGTAGTATTCTGAATTTCTTAATGGTGCTTGCAAAGCCCAGATTTTCTTCTCCTTGGGCTCGTTTCCCTTGCACTTCAAAGTCGTTAAGCTCAAGTTAAGAGTTTAAGCATTAGTTGAAAACTTGTCCGCAGGAATTTCTTTCTACTTCCTTTGAGTTACCATCTATCTGTAGTTTTGTTATGGCTTGGTTTGTCCTAGACATAGTTTTTAAACAGGGCATTGGAGTCAGTTTCAAGTTGTACCCAGATTTAAAAAAAAAAAAACCCAAACTCTTACCCTGTGTTTTATCAGTGATTTTTTTTTCTAACAAAATATCGTAAATATAATGTAACAGCAAATCTTGGTTCTTACATTGGTTTAATGGTAATGTTATTTTTAAATTTACATACAAATTTAAAGAGTTGACGTAATGAGCAAAGAAAACAAAGCTAAATGAAAACTTGAACTGTAAATGTCACACTGGCCCTCCCTCTGCTGACTCAACAGGAACACCATCCTCCTCCTGGCAGCAAAACATACTCACACTGCATGCCTTTTTTACCCCAAGCTAAAAGCCGATTGCTGTAGCTCCTCTTAGGGGCTTAGTCAGGTCTGGAATTGGTGTGTAACATCCTGCAGCCTGGTGACACTTGCCAAATAGAGATGATTTCTATAATGAAATGCTCTATTCAATGTAGTTTAGGCTTAATTAAAGGCATCTGAATCCAATCTTAACTACAGACTACATATAAAAGGTACATTTTAGCCACCTTGACACCACTCACTCACTGGTAATAGTCATGTTAGGTTGTTGGGTTTTTCTTGGAGCCAGTAGGGACAATGTTTTGGAGGGATTTGTGATGATATTAGTTAGCAGGGCTTTCACACAATAGATACCTGCTAAATCGTAAATATAATAGTATTAGAATTTCACTCACCAAAACTCAAACATAGACTTCTTATATTGACCTTGTGAGCGTTGTTAAATTTAAACGCGAGTTAAAAAAATTCTATTAATTCACTTTTATTTATATCGTGCCAAATCAGAAAAACAGTTTCCTCAAGGGGCCTTATATTATATGGTAAAGACTATAATAATACAGAGAAAATCCCAACAATCAAACAACCCCCATCAGTAAACACTTGGCGACAGTGGGAAGGAAAAACTCCCTTATAACAGGAAGAAACCTGCGGCAGGACTAGGCTCAAGGAGGGTCAGCCATCTGCTGTGACCATTTGGGGATGAGAGGAGGAACACAGGACCTTACAAAGACATTCAGTCTACATACATATGTATCAAAGAGGAAAAATAGCAAATGTAAAGTTGGGCATTTTAGCATTGAACTCTATTAAGAATGTGTTTTGGGGAAAGCCTAAAGTGGCCACTTCAGGAACTGCAGTTTCTGCATTCACTGTTTGGCCCTGGAGTTTGCATCTTGCTCTAGATATGAAAGGTTTCTAATCAGACACGTTTCATACAGTTTCAGGTCTGACTCTGGTGTGTAAATATGATCATTTTTAAAAATCAGTTTGTTCCACATGTTCATACAGCCAGGCGTGAAATACATCATTGTCCATTAGGCCTGGATACAACATAACATAAAAGATAGATAAAATACAAGACAGCAGAGTTCCTGTATTTGTGTAGCTGTTTAACCGTGTGTGTGTGTGTGTGTGTGTGTGTGTGTGTGTGTGTGTGTGTGCGTGTGCGTGTGCGTCTAGTTGACCATGTGCTACCTGAGCCTGGCACCAGCCTTATGTCAGCCTTCGAGCAGTGGCGTGAATGGGCCGACAGCAAGTCCTGCTGCGATTACTCTCTGCATATCGACATTACCGAGTGGCACAAGGGAATCCAGGAAGAGATGGAGACGCTCGTGAAGGATCACGGTACGTCTCACGTAACCACAGTCATGTTTGATTATCTTGAATTAAAGATTTGCGCGTTGGGAACGTGATTGGAAAAATTAATATTTAGATCTGTTCGATGCAAAAAGATTAACATCAGTCAGTATCAGTCCTGTAACCTGAGTGCAGCAGCCTGCACGTGATGCATTTAATGCAACTTTTTAGAATGAAAGCATCAGAAAGAGATGTTCTACTCACTTTTTAGCAAGACACACGCAAAAACCCACAATAAAGGGTCTTATTTTACACAATAGTTTTCTTGCATTCAAATGATCCAAACTTAGGGTTCATCATCTACCAAGGAACTTCGTATTTAAGTTGGTTAATGATTAGTATTTTTTTCTGCTTTAAACCTTTCAGGTGTTAACTCTTTCCTGGTCTACCTGGCTTATAAGGATATTTTCCAGCTTACTGATGCTCAGGTAGGTTGTCACTGAATTTTTCAGCATATTCTGTATTGTGCTACAATAAATTGAATTATGCTACAGCCCTTCTGTACAAACTCTTTTAGCTTAAAGGCTGCTTATACTTACAGCGGTGATATTAGATATACTGTTGTCCGATCGCCAGGGCAACAAACAGGCATTAAGTATTGACCTAAAGAGGAAGAGAAAGAGATTGAAAGCCTACAGTAAATCTGACCTAATACTATCATAAAAGTCATATCCTACTCTTGATTTTGGCTCACGCGCTCACTCTACAGCGTGACTTACTGTGCGAGTCTGTTTGTCTTGGCTAGGCTTCCCCTCGTGCTGATTTTCCTGTGTGTTTCTCTTGGGAGAGCGACAGGATAATGAAAGCCACAAACTCTCTTTCTGACTGAAAATGAATTAATCCCACCTGAAAGCAGTTTTGAAACAGATCTGTGATGATCTTTGCACCTGTGTGAGGAATGCTGGCAGTTGGGTGCAGCCAGAGTTTATCATTTTCTCTTCCGTGTCAAACTCTGACGGCTTTTTATTGTTGCATGTTTAGCAGTCCTGGTTGGGGGGATGATGACTCGTTCATCACCACAGTTTTTCTTCTGTCTGTGAACTCGCTGTGTTTCCTAAACTTCAGACTGTGGGAGACTCGCTAATAAAGATTACTACACAATCAGTTACCCACAACTGATAGTGGAAAAAAGAGCTTATGTTTGCTAAAATTATTCAATTATAGACTTTAAATCCATCTTTTAAACCAAATAAATACTAGGGTAGACCAAATGTTAGCCCTTTTTCCAATTAGTCACATTCATTCAGACAAAGACATTGTCTGAATGACCCACTGACTTAAAAAGAAAAGATTTTTCCAATATATCACTGCTGGAAATCAAAAAAGCAAAAAAAACCCCCATGCTGTGAGTTCCTCTTCATCTAAAACAATTGATACAACTAGACTTTAGGTCTGTGCTGGAGTTCAAAATTTTACTGTCTTTGTCTTTGCTGCAGGTGTATGAGGTTTTCAGTGTGATCCGCGATCTGGGAGCCATCGCCCAGGTTCACGCTGAGAATGGTGACATCGTAGCTGAGGTATGACTCTTCATACCATAACAAGATGCCATCTGGAGATGAACAGACATGATTTTTCTGCAGGATTTTTGCATTAAATGGAATCTTAACGCCCTAAGCTTTGAGGGTTATGAGATACCGCTTGAAAGCTGGACTTTGAGCTCAAAGACTGTGACACATCAGTTTCTTCTCAGTTGTGACGAAATGTTCAGTGCTAAGCTGTTAATAGCCAACAGATGAGGATAGATATTCTCAGAGCTGCTTAGTTTTCACTGCCAAAGCCAGTCATGACAAACATTCGTCCACCTGCACATGACTCAACATCTCGTATTTCCCAATGCGCTTTGTGTGTGCTCATGTGCGTGTGTTTAGGAGCAGCGCAGGATGCTGGAGCAGGGGATCACTGGGCCTGAAGGACACGTGCTGAGCCGCCCTGAGGAGGTGAGTCACAGCTACAACTCTGTGAAATGTTGCTTGGACTTTGAGGAAAGCGTATCGGTTCATCTCCAAGTTGTTGGGGTTTTTTCGCAGTAGGGGATGTGACCTTTACGGGCTTCAGCGTTGCTGCATCTGAATCGTTGAAAGTTTTACCTTGAGGCTCTGGATTTTTCACTTCTTTATAATCTTTGTAACTTTCTCCTTTTCCCATGATGAATGTAGATAATCACGCCCTAAAGCCACTTTAATTGAGTACATCCTCCCTGCATAAATCAATGTTATTTTAAAATCAGTTCCTCAGTTTTTCTTCTTAAGGTTTTCTGTATTTTTCTAATTATCATCTGATGAAGGCAGTGATTTCTTAGGGGCCTTAGGGGAAAAAGCACAAGTTAAATTGTCATGGCAGTGCTGCTCCTGCTCAGGTTAATCAAATCTTGACCATTTTCCATGGTCATACATGGAAAAAGAGACATAAAAATAATGAAAAATACCTTGAAATGTTGCAATAAATTGACCTAGAAAATTTTAAATTCCATATTGCTTTTCACCTCGGAACATTTTCTCTGTCATTTAATCTGTCAGAAAATGTCTCCCTTCAGTGTTTAACCTTGTTGTACCTGCGTTGCTATGCAAGGAGAATATGAGTTAAATATGAAGCTACAGCTCGCTGCTGAATACTTAGATATTTCCTTAATATTTAGCTTAAATTGATTCACCTCATTTATTCATTTTATATACTATATATAAGTTATTTACCTTTATAAATACATGTGATATCTAAAACACCAGGGCATTGACATACTGTTGTGCACACATTAAAATGACGAAGACTGAAATGAAGAAGAGAGGAATAAGAAAGGTCATCACCTCCATCTATTAAAGTGAACTCTTCTGTATTCCAGGTGGAGGCGGAGGCCGTTAACCGCTCTGTGACTGTAGCCAACCAGACCAACTGCCCGCTGTATGTCACCAAGGTGATGAGCAAGAGCGCTTCTGATGTCATCGCTCAGGCCAGGAAGAAGGGTGAGAACTAAGATAAAGATACTGCCCATCGTCAGAGAGGAAAAAGACAATATTAGTGGATTTTCACAATAATATGAAACTAAATTAAATTTAAGCCCAATTTTATGTTATGATTAAGATTAATTATAGAGTAGACTTCACAGAAAACGGTAAAATAAACACAGATAAGTACAAATAGATGCAATGAAGCTTTTGCATGAGTTCGCATGACATGCACGTGAGGAACATAGGATCTTATGCTATGATGGGACTTGTCTTTATAGGCACTGTTGTCTATGGAGAGCCAATCACTGCAAGTCTGGGAACAGACGGTTCACACTATTGGAGCAAGAATTGGGCCAAAGCGGCTGCTTACGTCACCTCTCCTCCACTGAGCCCTGACCCGACCACACCAGACTATCTCAACTCCCTGCTCTCCTGGTAATTGGATGCAAACACGTTATAGGCAAAGTTAAAAAGAAAATGTCAGCAGTGCTTTTTCTCTGAGCATGACACAGTCCTGTCTGTCTTTTTTGTACTAAACTTATTACATAGTGGAGACCTTCAGGTGACAGGAAGTGCACATTGTCCCTTTAACACTGCCCAGCGTGCTGTGGGCAAAGATGACTTCAGCTTGATTCCTGAGGGTGTGAATGGCACTGAGGAGAGGATGTCTATCATTTGGGACAAGTGTGTGGTGAGTAAATTTTGCTTTTGGGTGGAGTTCACAAGACCCTGTGCAGTCCTGTGAAAACTCCCCATGATTCAGTAGCTTGTAGAACCACCTTTAGCAGCAATAACTTGAGGTAATCATTTTCTGTATGACTTCAGTCTCTCACATCATTATAGAAGTCTTTAGGCCAAGTTTGCTTCAGTTCATTGAGGTTTGCAGAAATTTCTTTATGACGATGGTGGCATTGTGTTAACACTCACCTGAAAGCTCCAGACCAGCAAACTGCCAAAACTTCTGCTTTTATAGAGGTGCTCACACTTTCTGATGCTCAGTTAATCAGGCGCATTTGATTAACAGCACCTGGCTGCTACTTACCCCCTTAATTCCCATGGAAGCGGTAAGGGTGGACTTATTCTTTCACAGGACTGTGTCTCACAATACACTAAAGGCGTTTTCACTCTTGGCTCCATTCTTCCCTCAAAGCAGCTCAGAGCAGTTAGTCAGCTCTTTTCACGTTTATGTTAACACTGTAAATGATGTCAGACCTCTTTTAGGCAAACTGAACTGGGACTCATTTGAGAAGTGTTCGGTTCACTTCAAGTCCACACTGCGGTCTGTTTAACCTGTGCATTGTAAACAGAAACTCACTGCCGGTGTATTATAGGTCTCTCGGCGTCTCTAGGCATGCTGTTGACAATAAGCATGCAACTGCTTAAAAACCAAATTGACATATGGAGTGAAGTAAAGCTTTACTCCAATTTACATCCAGCTAAAAGGGAACGGCTTTATTGGGAATACATCACCGAGCTGTAGGAGTTGTGCCAACCCTAAAAATGTAATTAAAGGGGAATGAGGTGATTTTATAAAAGTAATCTGATACCATCCTTTAAATGTACTCTGTTACAAGTAAAAATGCTAGATTTTGTATCATATTAGATTAAAACTAACAGTACTAAATGAAAAAAAAATTCGCCCCTTACTGTCATTCTGTTAAAAATCTGTCAAAACAATTAGCTTGTTTTTTATTTTTTGTTTTTTGGTACAATAACTTCTTCCAGGATTATTTTCCATGTTGCAGGTCCCCAAAATACATATAAATGGCTCAACATTTTCCAATTTTTAAATTATTACTATTTTTCCCAGTAATTCTAAGCTGTGATAAGGTCAAAGTCACACCCCAGCCATTTCAGTTTGCATAAATACAACAAATCGATTTCAAACCCACTCTAATGCTAAACCTTGTTTCTCTTCAGTGTTTCTGCTTTATCAAACCACATTTGAGCACCAAAATCACAAACTATATCATGAACTATATCATAATAGTAGTATTATGATAGTAGTACTACTATTAGTGGTATAATAGTAGTATAATATATCATAATAATAGTAGGAAAACACCAGTTTAATGCCTGTGACATTAAACTGGTGACATTAAACTATTTAAAAAGTACACTTTGGATAAACTTCCAAGGGTCATAGCTCCAAAAATTCCACCCACTCCTATGTACTTTGAAGGCCAAAAACAGTGCTTTGTCCTCTATCAGATCTACAAAAAACAGAACAAAAACAAGCTAAATTTCTTGGTGCAAGAAGAGGATTTAGGAGGGTTGATCTTGATTAATTCAAAAAAGGGCCGTATGTGAATACACGTGAAACGGACAAAACACAAAAGAGGTCACAAGCTTTGGTAGCTTTCTCACTCTCAGCTCTGACTTATTTCAGGTAACGGGTAAGATGGATGAAAACCAGTTTGTGGCCGTGACCAGCACAAACGCTGCCAAGATCTTCAACCTGTACCCCCGCAAGGGCCGCATTGCTGTGGGCTCAGATGCTGATCTGGTGCTGTGGGACCCTGACGTCACAAAGATCATCTCCGCCAAGAGCCACCAGTCGGTATGGTCCTCAATTATTTCTACATAACTAGCTATTAATACTGACACAGAGGTCTCTTTTCTTCGCTAATGAAAGCCTACCATATACTGACTTTAATTATATACGCTGCATGTGCCAAAAGTTTGCGGGCATTCCAAGCTGCTAAGGAACTGTTTCCTGTTTCTTTCAAACAATACATCGTCATAGCAACAGCGTTAGATGAAAACCAAAAAGCTTGAAGGTCTGAAAAATGGAGCTGTCCAAATTTTGAGTGGTTCTGGTTAATCAGCTAAGAGTAGTTTATAAAAATATAGGACAGCGAACTTCCTGTAAGTCTATTGTGTTGTGACTGTGGATCGGTTTGGGCATGTTTATATTTTAAGAACAGGACTTTTTAACAAAAACTGGAGTCCAGTAACAAAAGTATATATTATCATATTAAACCACTGATGCAATTTAAAGCAGCAGTGTTAAATAAAAACCCACAGGCTTCAAAATATGAAGATAAGATCGTGAAAATACAACCTCTGGACTTCTGGTTGCCTGTAGGTGGCGCTATGACAAAGACTCAGTATTGGAATGCAGATATACTCCTACTTGTAAAAGGCTAGCCTTGAAACTAGCCATTTTGGTAACTCCTTATGAATGAGGAGAGAGCAGTAACTTTAATGACCACTTCCATGACCACAAGAGCCTCAAAACTACATGTATAAATTAAAATCTCATTGTCTCATTCATTTCAAACTGGTGTCAGAGTTCAGGATCCACAGAGAATAGATTATTTAGATTTGGATAAAATTCAGGTAATTTCATCAAGTGATTAATACTGTTTGATAAGCTTTTAATTTGCCCTTGTTAAATTGCTAAAACAAAATATCCTGCATTCTAAAATGTGGACCTTCCTACTTTAACTCTTTCTGAAAGAGTAAATGTAAAAGCTGGTGTGTGACTACTGAATCACTCAAGAGGTTCTTACAGACTGCTCACGGTCTTAAAATGAACAGATCCCACGGGTCAGTTCTTTTCCTGGCCATGTGCATTTTACTAAGCACATGGATCATAGAGGAGAGCTGCTGTTAATGGGTGTGGCTGACGAATTGCACTTGCAGAGGATAGCGGGGCTGACATCCGGAGGTCTGGCAGTTAGGTCCAGGCGTGTCTCTCCATTCCTGATTCCCAATCCAGTTCCTGCATTACCTGTTGGGGAACACGTATATAACATTTGCTTACATATTTACTATGATAACCAGTAGATTTTTTTTTCTACAACCGCAAAGTAGAAACTGTTGCAACGCTATTTTGGGGGGCTTTCTGGCACTGAACAATTACTGTCTTTATGTCTTTGGGATTCTTCTGTGGATTTCTGTTTAGTGTTCTTTAATTGGCAGGTCTCTTCTATTAAATTTCAGAAATGCAATAACATGTTTTGTTAGGAATCTGCACCACAGAGAACCTTAGATGTGACTGCTCTGCTTAACTAGCATGGAGGAGTTTGTGAACGAGCTACTGCTGCTGTGCAGAAATGCCACAGTGAATGACTTTGGGATGTGGGGGTGTGGCTTTGTTGTGGACATGATGCACTTGCCCACCAAAGTTAATATATGCATTTGAAAGCTAATGTGGGGGATTCAACTTTGAAGTCTCTCAGGGGGTGCTATCAATCCGTATTGCCCCATCACTGCCCATCAATGTTTAATGACCTTTCAGTCACACTGAGGCCCTCAAACACACTATTCATTCTTCTAATGCTAATGACACTAATTGTTATGCATGTAACTGATGACATTCAAAATAAGTGGTTGATAACTCTTTTGTTGTGATCAAGGACTCTTGTTTTATGGCAGCCTGACTGCTGAAGAGGGTGTGGGCCTCACACAGCGTCGAGGGGGTGATGTCATCATTAAAATCTGCCAGAGAGCTGGAACACATCATTTCTGATTGTTAGCAGGCCGGTCACTGTGCATCTGTATCCGTGTGTGTATGCATGGAAGACAGAGTGAGCTGTACACGCTCATGGAATCTGTCTTCTTAATCCCGTCATGTTCTTCGGTTTCCTTTTTGTTCCGCTTGGTCAGAAAATAACGGACCAGTGTTCAGGGGAGAAATTGCTCATTTGGAGTGTGTATGCATGCATGTGTGTGGGTGTCATAGGATAACCCAATATACCAGTGATCTCATTTTAGGCTCTGTCAGATTGCCATGACCTCAGCTTTAGCTCAATAAGCTTTTTGGGAGAGGAGTCGTAGGGCTTTCAAACTGGTCACACGGTAACCTCCACACCCTCCATGTCCACACACAAGCACTAAAACAACACCTTCTTCTTCTCTCAGCCTGAAGACTAATGCCTCTGTACTCTGCATTAGTAGGCCCGAGGAAACACTTTTATGTGAGTTAAATCAGTTAAGCTCCTATGAAATTATAGAAATTTTACACAGTGAGTCCTACAATATAACTCTGGCAGCTTTTCAAATAAACATTCAGTGCGAGCTTCATAAGTCTGTGAACTAAAATGGCATGCAGAATGTGCAACAGGAGGTTACGTCAGCCTTATGATAGCGGAAAATAAGCGGGGGGAAGTTGAATGACTGCATCTCCGCTTTGAAGGTATTTCTGTTATGATTTAAAGTGTCGGCATGGCGTTAGGAGGAACAAGCAGCTGCCATAAAACATCACAGGAACACAGCTGTCGGGTGTCAGACAAGAACTTAAAACCTGTTTCAAATCTAAAAGCACCAACAAAAAGGCTTATCTTTAAAATGTCGTACGTACAGTGCAATACAGTTAACAATGTGGGAAAATGTTCAAATATGTAAATACACTCAGATCCTTCAGTCCTTATGTTTGGAATTATATGCTATAATAAAGTAGTGATGTTTTATATTGTATGTTACTTTTGACACTACTGCTGTCCTTCTCCCCACAGACTGTGGAGTACAACATCTTTGAAGGCACAGAGGTGCGCGGCGGGCCTCTGGTCGTGATCAGCCAGGGCAAGATTGTTTTGGAGGACGGGAACCTCCACGTCACAGAGGGCTCAGGACGTTACGTGGTCCGTAAACCTTTCCCTGACTACGTCTACAAGAGGATAAAAGCTCGCAGCAGGGTACAACACTCCTCTTTGTCTGCTAGGGTTTGTGTTTAACCGTTTAATCAGATGGTAACATACTGGAAGTCATTTTGACATTAAAGTTGCTTCCCACACCCAGCAATTTCTTTTACGATTGGTAATTTGTGGAAAATTGGAGGGATGTTACATCTTGTTAGGAATTGGTCAAACTGTCCACACATCCAGCTCCACAGTGTGAATCTTTCCTTGCTAGTTTCCAGTGCTGTGACTGGCCTGTGTCTCATTTCCAACAATGCAGCTGGCTGAGCTGAGAGGCGTACCCAGGGGACTGTATGATGGTCCAGTCTGTGAGGTGTCAGTCACTCCTAAAACCATGACTCCAGCCTCCTCTGCCAAGACTTCACCTGCCAAACAGCCTGGCCAACCCGTCCGCAACCTGCACCAATCTGGCTTCAGCCTATCCGGTCAGTTGTGTTACCATCAGTTCTGGAGTCATTTTTGGGATGTTGAAGCACTGAATCCATTTTGGGGAGAGATTTAAAACCATTTACCTTCTTTTTGTATATCAGAGACTCAACATTGATGAGTCAAATTTTGCACTAAATTTAATCTGCATGAAAAGCCTAAACTAAGGGATTCTTTCATGACATACGGAGTTAAACACTGCATGCATAGCCCCATATTGCTCTCAAATAAGCCATGCATTCATTCAAGTGTAAGGGGCAGACTTTACACTGAAATTGGGTCCTTCTGTTGGACCGTGGCTACCTATCAAAAATAAAATAAAAGAGGCAGTTGGATACTATGCACCAGAAAAATCTTTACATTTGTCTTTCAGAGCTAATAATAATAATACTTGGTAAATTTGTGTGAATATTCATTTCCCATTTATTTTGTTATTGCTGTAGTTTTATATTTATTTCTGTGCATGATTGACAGCTTAAAAAACCTTGCTACAGTATCTCAATCTATCCACTGTCTGAGCCGAGCTGTTTTAGCTACTCTCCCTTGAAGGCCATTTCACTTCTCTTATTGGCTGAGGGACATGTGGTATCTGGCTCCACTGACACCATAAATACCCAAGAGTGGAAAAAGGGTCTGGTACCTGAGCAGTCACTGACGTCATGAATTAAAAGTTTGGCCGCATTAAAAATGAGCAGCCACCATATACTATAATCAGTATATAACACGTCCACTTGAAGTGTGTTGTGTTATGTTTTGTTTGTCTTTTAGTTTGTTAAGATTTTGCATCTTAATTTTGTGTATTAATTACACTCAGACCTCAACATCGCCCACTTTTTAAAGGACAAAATATTTAAAAAGTAGATTTTATTATGCTGGCTGAAGTTTTTCAGCCAGCTATGAGGTAAATAGTAACTGTAAAAATAAGATTTGATTTTGATGAAAAAAATAAAGGAAAATGGGGGAAAGAAAAGGCAAAGCTGCATATTTTACGTTTCAGTGTTGAGGAACTACTCATCCCACGATGCATTGCAAATTTCAGCTTCCATAACAAATGGCTTCCAGCCTTCTCAAATTGAATCGTTTTTTGTTTACATGTGTGTGGCAAAGTGTGGCCTTGTTATCAATACATTACGGTGCTTCATTCTGGACTGCAGTCACCAATTGATGTTTTGTGCTCACATTTACATGGTAACAGCGACCTCCAGCAGCAACCTCCAACAATGTCTCCAATTGGAGACATTGCTGTTTTGGATTGTGGGTAGAGTAGTTTTTCTGCAGTGTCACAAATAAAATGTGTTAGTGTTAAAACAAGGTTGATATCATGCAGACAGGAGCACAGACCATTGTTTCACAGTGTCGTAGCTCGTAGTAGGTTTACTATGGATGGCTATGGCTTGTAATTAAAATCACTGTGGACAATGTGAAGGGGAATTTATGTTTCCTCCTGTGGTTGACTTCCCAAAGGAATTTTTCCTGCCACTTTCTAGTATTACAAAGACCAAAATTCATAAAACTAATCCTTTCCATTCAATCACACAGGAGCTCAGGTTGATGACAACGTTCCTCGCCGGAATACCCAGCGCATCGTGGCGCCCCCAGGCGGCAGGGCAAACATCACCAGCCTGGGTTAGAGCCCCATCCTCAGGCGCTGAGGAGGAAATGAGGATTTGTGGATGTATGGCCAGCAGGAGCTGAAGTGGTGGGGGGTGAAGAAGCTACAGCATTACACCAAGATTCAAACTCTTCACAACACCTCATCAGGCCACCTGTTAGCCTCCAGCCTTCATGTCCTCCTTTGCTGCTTTTTTCCCCACTTCTCCCCCAAAAACCTGTTCCTAGAGGACAGAGTTAGGAAAAAACACACAAACAAAAAAGAAGGTCTGCCTCATATGATGAAAAAATTGACAAAAAAATTGATAACACTCCTTATTTGAGCACTTTTGACTGCATCATTTCATTTTTATACTGTAATTTCTCCCTCCCATGCATCCCTGTGATATTTGCTTTGCTGTTGTTTTCATTGAGGGGTTGAGTAAGACTAACGTGATGTTATGCAGACGATGATGTTGGAGCAGGATGTCTGTTCTTTTTCCATGTTTTTTTTTGCATTTTGTGAGGAGTTAGAATGAAGCATGGATATAAAAACACACTAATTTCCTTTTATTCTTTCTCGAATAGGCCAAACAGTAAGTTGCTTGAAATTGACCAATTTTGCATTTCATTCAGCCAAAAAGAATCTAATACTTCCTTCCAGCTGTTAGAAGTCTGTGATTTGTATTATATCACATTTCAGTCTCTTCATTTTCCAGTCCATTGCTGTCTCTCATACAGTGCCACAATTGATATTTAATTGACTATTCGCCACGAAGACGGCCTTAACATTTGAAAAATTGAACATGGTAATGCTGTACTATGGGTACAGTCTGTTGGGAGTCAGCTGGAGAGTCCTGTGGAGCAGAAGGAGCTTTTGGCACGTAGTAAATAGAGCTTTATTCTTCATCTCTGTGTGTAAGGTCATTGTTAAGTGGGATTGATTTACAGGGGGAAAGAGAAAGTTGTACTTAATGTTACTTCCGACTCGGCCTTTCCTTGCCTTACTTTCTCTTTAGCGCCGTCCTTTTAGAGAACTTTTAGGAGTGTGGGGAAGGTGCCGTTCCCAACGCAGCTACATGTTTTCCCATTTGTTTACATTCCCAGGAATCACAAAGGTCCAAATTCTTCATTGACAGCAGTAGAAACATCTGACAACCGTCCGTCACCAAGCAGTGCATTTACATACAGAATGTCTCTCCTTCCAAATGTGACTGTTTTATACTCCCCCCTCCCCTCCACACACACACCTCATTTTCTTTCTACTCTTTATGTGCCTGAACCCACAGAAGTTGTATTGATAGTCAGATTTTAGCTTCTTGTTTTGTTATTGTTTTTGAGGTAAGTGAAGGATGTAAGATAAAAAGATGTAAAATAGCCAGGATTAACCGATTCAAAGGTGCCAGATTTTGCGCTTTCATTGGGCCTATTCTGAAGATAGAGCCCTGTAAAGATGAACAGTGCTTGATATGTTGAAATGTTCTGTTGTTTTATAGTTTTGAACTTGTTGTCAAACTGCTTTTTAGTGTCATTCTGTAACTAGGTGCCTAAGGGCTGAGCACTATTGATTTATGCTTGAAAGTAGACATGAGCTAATGTACTTCTGACTAGTGTGCAGTGTTGATGTGTGAGGAATGGGACACGCACAGCAGGCTCCTGTACAGCTCTCAGTATGGCTGTGGAGTTAACATTGCTTCAGGCTGTACTGCAGCTGTATGCATTGTTCTTCTCCCTTTTCTTTTCTTTTTTTTAACAGCACAGTCTGGTTTTATTAAGTGAAGCAACTGATTTTCACCAGTAACCATCTTTCTGCCTGTGACTAAACGCTGAATAAACTTGACATGAACATAACCAGGGGCACTTATATAAACTGGGCTTAGATTCTTTAAATGCGCCTGTCTAGTTAACATAGTGACAGCAACTTAGGGGAAACCAAAGGTGAAACACATACATATTCCCTACCACTAAAAGGGTTAGGGATCACTTTGAAATACAGTACAAAATAGTCATCAATGTAATATTATACTGGTGGAAAATTGGGTCAAATAACCTTGTCTTTCATTATAAACCACTGATATATATATATTTTTTTAGTGGAGATAATTTATTTGAATTTCAGGGATAGGACTACACCTCAAACGCACCACCCTTCCGGTTCTATATTTCTGAGCGCTGTGCCTCCACTACCATGCCAGGGAGCCGTTACCGATCCACACTGTGGCCTTTCCTAAACTGCAGTCACAGGTCCAGGTCCTTGCTCTCTCCAAACGCACTTCTTTCAGTAAACCTAATCATATTTGAGGTGTGATCCCTGCTATTGAAATGAGATATCCTAAGACAGCATGGAGAAGCTCAATTCCACCAACCATGTCTCCCGTGGTCAGTGGGCACACTGTTAAAAAAAAAGGATGTTTTCATGTAACGGTGCGTACTGCTCCCTTCACACACTGGTGCAAAACTGGCTCTGAAAAGTGGTGGACCTGGATGCTCGATTGAGTGAGAGGACATAGTCTCTTGTTTGAGAAATAGGCATCTAATAGAACTACATATGGCAGCTTTGTTAAATAGTAGCCCTCAGAGCTTCATTGTGCTGGTTTTTGAAAAGACTAGTACACACTGTTGCATGAAAACTCTTTGTGGGGCATTTTGAGAGTGTAAACTAACACAACTGCCCTACCTGCTTGTCTAGCCAAATTTATGGCTTCTTTAGTCACCACATTGCAGGAGGTAGCACTGTGTCACTCAAGCACAGTCTGCTGAATGTATGCCTAGATGGATGCTACATGAAAAATCAGTGATTAATGGCTTCTCATTAGAACAAATGCGCAAAAAGGACATTCCCAAGTAACCCCAAATTTCTGAGTGGTTTTGTGCATAATGTAGATATTAAAAGTTACACTTTCAGCCTTAGTGTTCCAGGTTTTCTCCCCTCTGAAAAAACAGGAAGTCTGTAGAAGGCAGACTCTTTCAGCATTACAAATGCTTTATGTATTTAAAGAATCCAAGGCAGACGGGAATGTAATAAATGCACGTCTCTGAAGCATTCAAATATGTGACGAGATAGGAATGTCTTCAAGGCAACTTAAACCTCTGCAAGTCAGAAGTGGAGAATTTTACTGTTTCACAGTTTCTTAATTCTTTTGATACTTTTCAAAAACTTCTTCAACATCCATGTTAGCATTCTGCTGCAGCTTGTAGTAAATCCAGTTACCGCTTTTTCAACGTTGGTTAAAAGTGTAGGTGTGGGTGAGGCCCACAACACCAGCACAGTCTGGCTGCATCTGCTCCTTTCGCTCTCCCTTTTCCTTCTTTCTCTTCCTCCCTTCTTGGCTCTTTGGTTGTTTCTGGCTGTTGCCATAGAGACAGACCCCTCCACTCTCATGGGGTTCTTGCTTTTTTTGTTTGTCATGGCAACGCTTTGTCAAATTTGAGGTTGCCATCAGCAACCCGTCCTGACCTGGAGCTATTAGTACAGGTTTTTGCGGACACACACACACACACACACACACACACACACACACACACACACACACACATTTTTTTCATTATTCACTTAGAGTGCTGAAACATTACTACATAATCCTGTGCTGGGTTATGTGGAATTCAGAATGCTACCATAGTTCACAGTGCACTGCAGACTATTGAGGAAACACACACACACACACACACACACACACACACACACACACACACACACACAGACTCTTAGCACACTAAAGAGCAAGGAGCCGTTGCTGCATTGCAGCGCCTGTGCCTGAAAAAAATCACTCGGATATTAAATACTAGCTGTCATTATTGGCATCCTCTTCGTGTCCCATGCCTCCTCAGTTTACACGCATACACACACTTATACTCCTTTAATGCTCTGTCAGCTTGGATGCTTTTTCTATGCCATATTATTGCTAATGATATACGAGTGATATGTATGTAAGCAACATGCTGCAGATTGAGAGGAGCTTCTTTCCATTCTGAGGTTGTTGATGCTGTCAAACATCTCCTTTGCCACCTGCAGCCCCTCCGTCGCCCTCTGTAAGCCTTTAACCTTTGTGAAAGTGAAACTCTGTGATGGTATTTGTCTTGGTGGCTGTGGGGTTTCTGGGATGCTTGCTCACTATGTCAAATCCCACGGATGGTGATGTAAAAAAAAAAAAAAAGGAAAAAAGAAAGAAAAAGAAAAGAAAGTAACAGCGAGGACTTCAATGAATTAAAAAAAATGAGAAAAAATGAATTAAGTCTGTGTGTTTTTCATTACCTATTATGCGTTGTGTTAAGCAACATGTTTTCCACACAGTGCACCACACTGACTTTGATGTAGTAAAGGAAGGGATAACTATTAGACAGGTGAATTAAAGGCCCTAAGGCTTTAAAATCCATAAGAAAATAAAAAGTCATTTGGTCCCTAAATAAAATAAACACACTTATCAATAAATATATATTTCACCAAATCATTATTTATATAGCAGTATCCTTCCTGTTATCTTGGAGAACCACCTTTAACAGCAATAATGTGAAGTTTTTTGTGTGATTTTATCAGTCTCTCACATCATTATGGAGGAATTTTGGCCCACTCTTCTTCACAACATTGCCTCAGTTCATTAAGGGCATTCTTTTATGCACGGCTCTAAGTTTTCCCACCACAGCATCTTAATCGAGTTGAGGTCTGTGCTTTGACTGGACCACTGCAGCGCCTTCATTTTTTTGTTTTTTAGCCATTCTGGCACAGATTTGCTGCTTTGCTTGATATCACTGTCCTGCTGCATTTCAGCTAAGTTTTAGCTGTCATCTAGGAAAAGAGGCTTTCTCCTGGTAACCCTTCCAGACAAGCCATGCTTGTTCAGTAGAAACTTTGTGCAGTTTCTCTGAGCATTGCACAGTCTGACCGTGACGTGAATTTGCTGGGAAATCCACTCCTGGGAAGACTGGCAACTGTTTTGAATGTTTTCCACATGTGAATTATCTTTTTCACTACAGAATGATGAACTTCAGATTGTTTGGAAATGACTTTTCCCAGATTGATGGGCAGTAACAGTTGCTAACAGTTGTTAACACACACACGCACGCACGCACGCACGCACACACACACACACACGCACTTGAATGCTCCAGACCAGCAAAATGCCCAATTTTGTAGGAAAAAATAAAAACACAGTCTAATATGTGTAATATGCCCTTTTGTTGTTCATCTGAAGTTATATTTAAAAAATTTTAGAACTTGATGAGGGAAGGAAAATCCTCCCCCTCTCCCCTTATGTATAAAACTTTCGACTTGAAAGAAGCTGTACTTTGTTTTTATATTACGGTATTTATGAATAACTGTTTTAGGAAACTGTGTTTCATTTAGCCCAATCCGATCAGTTAAGATAGATACCTCTCATTGCACCTCTGGCATGATCTGTAACCAGTCCTTAATCACAGCAGAAGTTTTAGTTTACATGATTTGAGCGCCCTCTGTTGGCATTAAGTAGGTGTGATCGGGTAGTGTTTACAATTTTTTGCACTAGAGAGACACGGCCAAGGAAAAGGCCATACTATTTCACAGCACATTTAAAAAGCAAAAAAAAGCTAATAAATAAAATAAAATAAAATAAAATAAAATTTAAAAAAAAAATACACATTCTCCACATTTGTGTATTACAGGCTTTTCATAGACCATTGAAGGTTAGAGAGCTACAAATAAAGGTAAGACATGATGCACAGTTTTCTTTAAAGAAATAGAAACAAATGTAAACGCTTAGAGGTTTTTGTCATTTAAAGGTGTAAAAAAATCACCACTCAAGTAAAGTCTTTGTAAAATCAAGTGGTGGATGTTTTTGCACTAAATCTTATGTTGCCTTTTATCGTTCGTCATCCTTTTAGAAAGTGAATGATTTAAGGTCCCAGCATGCTTTAAAGGGAAAAACATTAAGGACTGTTCTGAGGCCTTGGCGTAGAAATAACATCAACTTCGATACAATTATCTTTTCCAAAAATGTAATCAACAATGCGATACCATATTTAAACTTTTTCACTATCACTTGGCATTTCCCTCTGTTAGGGATACAAACCCTCTATTAAACTGCACAGACTGCAGTGCTAACCTGATGGATGGCAGCATCACTCTTTGCTCTCTTTATTCAATGCAAATGCCAGCACCTATTTTTGGAACAGCCCTTGTTAAAGAAATTACTGATGTCACCCTTGGCTGAACATGCGATGGGTAACAAAAGTGAGTGTGTGAAGAATGAACCCATGACTCATCTGACTGTGCAAAGCACTTTGCTGTCAGAGAAATGCTGTCAGTGTAGTTCAGACAGACAAATGAAGGTGCAGTACTGCACTGCCAGAGACTGACTGAATGAATTTTTGGATTCAGCTAAATGTTATGAATTCATTTCCAAACTCTTGTAGAGCACTCGAGTGGAAAGGTCCTGTCTCCAACCCTGGTTGAACACCTGAGACCTGTCTGTTTGCAGTCTGCATGTTTCCTCCTACAGTCAAGATGTGCACATTAGATGACCTGCAAAAATTAATGCATGCTTCTTGCTGAGAATCTACTGGCCTTTCCATCTGCTGGAGGTAAACCATGGTGCACCACACCTTCTGCTCATTGCATTGGGGAACAGTCTCCAGCAGTCTGCAACACTGAATATAGAAATCAGTCATACAAAGTTTATGCAGCCTATTATAGTTCTACCTTGAAGCAAAGACACATTAAATTCATGCATCCTCTGTTTCTTCACACTCTTGCGGAATGAAACTCACGAGGGTAATTTTATGTGTAGAAAATAAAACAATTACCTGATGCTATGACTGTTAAAAAACTGGGGTGTTTGTGATGTGCTTCTTTTTTGCCGTTTGAAGTGAAGACATGCAAGAGGAAGTTTGAGAACTGCTGCACTACAAAGTGAATGCAGTAAATCTTCACCAGGAAGCATGCATCAAAACTCTTTTACACTAGGTGGCAATGCTGTCATCCTGTTCACCTTGCTCTCTCTGCTATGGAGTGTTTGTGGGATTTCCTTTTTCCAACTGGTGAATGAAAAAAAAAATCTGTTGCTCTCCTTGCAAATCTCTCATGTTGGTGTACAAACTGCTTGAAAGAAAAATCACTTAGATTGGCACAACATTAGTGATACAATCAAAATGTGGTGGTAATCAGCAATTACTACAACTACCTGCAGGGCCTGTTCTCAAGAGCGTTAAAGTCAAAAGCCATCATTTCCTGTAACATAAAAGGCTTCAGAGGTGCTTTTATATGCTCTCCTCAGAGGCACATGAAAAAAATGTGGGGAAAGATCTCAAAAAATATAAACTGAGTAAAGAACGGATTGAAATTTAAATTCTGCAAGGATTTCCTCTTCAGGTACAAGCCCTGCTCGCATCCTCTCAAGGAAAGTGGGAAATGTTTGTTGCATTATGGTATATAATAAAATGCAAAGGAGTGCCATGTTATGTCACACAGAGCCCCCTGGTGGCCACTTCATTAAAAGACTTTGTATGTCTATCATAAGGCTGACACATACAGACAGTCCAGAGTTCCCAGACAGTGGAAAGTCATTTAAGGTAAGTGTCATATCTTTGGGCTGTAGGAGGAACCTGTATCACCTGTAGGAAAGCAACAAAGATTGAGATTGAGGGTGCACATTTTTGACAAATGTTCCAGTTAACCACATCCTCTGAATTTAATTCATATACAGATTCAGTGGGCACTTTGTAAGGTACACCCAAGTATTACTTGGACCCCCTTTTACCTTCGCAGCTGGTAAAATTCTTCATGGCATAGAGTCAGATGGGTACATGTTGGATATGGTCATCAGCGATATTCAGATAGCCTGGTGTTGAAAACTATTCTCAGCTAAGGAGCCCAGAGTGTTCCAAGAAAATATCCCCCACACCATTACACCACCACCAACCTGAATTGTTGATACAATGCAGGATGGATCCATGCTTTCATGTTGTTTACACCAAACTCTGATTCTGCCTTTCAAATGTTGCAGCAGAAATCAAGACTCATTAGATGAGGCAACATTTTTCCAATCTTTTGCTGTGCAGTTTTGATGATCCCATGCAAACTGTGGCCTTTATTGTTCTTAGCTGACAGGAGTGATACCCAGTGTGGACTTCTGTTGCATTTGGAAATGCTCTTCCGCATACTGATATTGATGTCTTTTTGTTCTCTTCTTATGTTAGAGGGAAAGATGGGACATTTTTCAGTTTAAATAGACTGCCGAATTGGAAAGGGTGTGTTTGGAATATAGATATTGCCAGCTTAGAGTTCTGATTATTATAACAGATTTGCACAAGGCTTTCTGTTGACTATATTACGATGGATATAGGCACTATGACCGATTGGTTATTGAAGTCCACGCTTGAAACCTGGATGTGAGCGTTTTGTTCGAGACCCTCTTGGTGTTTTGAAATGGGACGTGACTACTGAGGCAGATCTGACCGAGAAACAGAGGACACTGCAAGTATGACTCCAGCTCGTTTTCAAAATGAAGATCTTGTACTCAGTAAGACGTGAAACAAGCAAGACTGTAAGCCCATCAGGAAAGTTTTTAATGAGGTCATAGATCAATTAGTATTGTTTTCCTATAGAATTTTGTACAACTGGATGAGTCACCCGTGCTGTCCATGAAAAAAAAAATCTAGAATAAATGCACTTCTACAGGCTTCAGTGTTCAGGCTTTTCGGCTACTGCTGTCTTTTATATACAGTATATGGAGCTGGCATTTTTTGTTTTGTTTTTTTCTTTGATTCTTTTGTGGTTTTTCTCTCCTTTTCTTCCCGTCTTTGTCGGGTTCTGGCTGCTGTCATTCTTTGATTGTTTCCACCTGTCCTCTCCTACCTCAGTGTATTTAGCTGCGTGTCTCGCCAGCTGTCATGTGTTAGTCAGTCACTTGCTGTTCGGAAGCTTCCACCAGTGTTGAAGCTCTATCAGCAAACTGTACTGGTGTATCAAAAGTAGAAGTGTGTAGAAACATGTCCAAAATGTTCATTTAGATTAACAGTGATTCACAAACTCATGATACCTTACACAGTTTAATTTTGAAGTGACAGACAAAGGGTCAAGCCCCCGCCCCTAAAGAAAATGTCATAAGAGACACGATGAACATTATTTGAAATGCAAACAGAATTATCAGATAGCAACAGTACCAAACAGCTGAATGCAAGCCTCAAACAGTTTCCTTCATATCTGTGTTTTGAGCTGATTTTTAACAACGGCTTGATTTTTGTAAAGCAGTCAGGCTGAAGAGTTTTCTTCTCTTTCTTCTCATTTTTTAAGAAATGAAAAGATCCACATGAAGTCCTAATTAGCTTCAAAGTGTCAAGGTTGACATAAATTATATTCACAAACTTGCTACATTTCCTAAGCTCCCAGCCTTTATTAAGTGGCAAACTGGGACGCTACCACTGCTGACAGAAGTGTATTGACCTTTAGATGAATCCACTAACCTTTTAAAGATTGCTATTTGGTGGCTGAAGTCAAACTGTGGTTACACCACAGATCACTGCATTGTGTTTTTTAGAAGCCATAAACCATCTTTTTATGACACTAACATCACTTTCCTTCCTTCTGAATAGGAAGAAGACCTTCAAATGCATCTCTCCATTCAGTTACTGTGAAAAATTGCTCTTTAATTTTTAAAGCTTACAGTAAAGAGATTTTATGTCCATTCCCACTAGACTTTTGGATAAAGGCAAAAGCAATTTCAGTGAACTAGAAAGGATCAATGTGCCAGATGTCAGCTGCCTGCTTTTAAAAACTAGTGTTCAGTGACGCGAGTATTAAATGCATCTTACATGGTATCAGCACCTTTTCGTGTGCAGGGGCTTTAAGTCCTCTCTTGTTAATTTTCATTCATGACTGCCAGCATTCAAACCAGTTATTTTAAGTCCACAAACACAGGCACAATAGTTCCAAATGCCAGCACTGAAAAGGTGTTAGGAAGAGATAAATTATTTGAATAATTCATGGAGTGAATATGGGGAGTCATTCAAATGTTTTTGGATTTTTAGATTGCTTTTATAGAGTGTTTTAATTTGCTCAGATGTAATATAAAAATGCGGAAGCAACAGCTTAATTTTCTCGAGCACCAAAAAAACCCACCGGTATGTCACTGCAGACCTTAACTACAGTATATTGATCTGGCAGCTTGTTTGTATTCCTTCACAGACTGTGTTCAGTTCTGGCACCGTGCCGGCAGATGCAGTGCCTGCTTCACTAATAGTAGAGCAGCTGCAGGCTTTGTTGTTCTTTATAGATTTTCAAGTTCCTTCACTACCACAAAGGTCTGCTAGTTATTCTGGCTGATTTAGGCTTCTGGAGAGGTTGAAGTTTAAGAAGCTGCAGAGCTCTGAAAAACGTGAGGGTACAAAACTCAAAGTGAATAATAAAGATGCATATAAAGATGACAGTCAAGCTCTGTCACGGTGCCAAAAGAGAGGTTAAGTCAGGGAAATATGTAAGAGCACCTGTGTTGGTGCGTGGTGTGTGGATGTGAGATAGCTTTCATCTGTGCTTACTTGTAGCTTGTCAATGAAAACGCATGTTAAGAAGGAATACTCACTAACACAAATATAACACCAGCCAATTACATGGAGGCAAGCTAATGCATCCAGCCATATAGACATTGTCAAGGCAACCTGTTGAAGTTCAAACCGAGCATTAGAACAGAGGGAGAAAAGGGTGTTTGAAGATGGTATGGTTGTTAGTGCCTGATGAGCTGGTCTGAGTATTTCAGAAACTGTGGATCCACTGTAAGTTTTCATGTCTCTTAGGTTTACAGAGAATGGTTCAAAAACGATAAAATATCCAGTGAACAAAGGTCAGAAGAGGCAAATGGCCAGACCTCTTCCAGCACAAACAAATTCAAAGCTTGGGTCCATCCCGCCTTGTATGAGCAGTTCAGTCTGCAGAACTAATGGTGTGTTTTCTTGGCATACTTTGGGGCCTTTACTACCAACTGAGTATACTTTAAACATCACTTTAAACATCACAGCCTACATGAGTATCGTTGCTGACCATGTCCATCCTTTTATAACCACAGTGGACCCATCTTCTGATAACCGCAGCCAGCAGGATAACATGCCATGTCACAAAGCTCGAATCATCTCAGCCTGGTTTCTTGAACATGACAGTGAGTTTACAATACTTGAATGGCCTTCATAGTCATCAGACCTCAGTCCAGGAGAGCACCTTTGGGATGTGGCGCAATAGAAAAAAAGTGTAGCAACTGTGTGATAGTAACAATAAAATATGGATTGTGTTTCCTGCACATTGTTGAATCTATACCACAAAAATACACATAAGGTGTAACTTGTGAAGTGGACAGGTGACTGCATATATTCTAATAACCACTAGTTTATGTTGTCTATTACCAGTTCTGTGCTGTTTTGATACACATGTTTGCCCCAGTGTAGCCAAATTTAACACTGCAAACTGTCTGAAAGAAATGTCAATTGTTGTGTGTGTTTCCATCTGCTTCTGTTATCCAGATATTCTTAGGAAGGTGAAATGTAGCAGTCTGGCTGATTGCGTGCTGGGTGGACTTGAATCAATAAAAAATGAAGAAGACAAAATAATTTAAAAAAGCAGCATTAAGTGGTGCTTGTCCCAGATATTTGTTTGTGGAACACCATGTGCTTTTTTTGGCTTGTTTTCACGTCTTTATCACATACCATATTGTTTTTTTAAATATATTTGCCAACTTTTTCTACCTTAGCCAAGTGTTAATAACTTACACTATTTATTTCTTTGTTCTTTTTTCTTTTACATTTTTTTCCCGACATTCCAAACTCAGTTTTCTGTGCAAAATTGAAAATGCATATTTACATAATTGTGTGTGTATGTGTGTGTTTTATTGTTTCTGTAAGTAAAAAAACAGGGCAATCGACCGTTCATATTGGAATGGAGGAGTAATAGATTGCGGAGAGGTTTTACCTCAGTTCAGGTGAGACAGAGCTGAGCTAAGACTGGTTTGGAGAGAGGTGCCAACTGGAGTAACTGGTATACCAGTTGTGCATCTACTAATTAGCTTTTCATTCAGTGGTGGGCTGCAAGCTAGGAGACACGTAGAGAAGCACTCAGCTGCTGGTCCCTGCCAGTCTGCACAGGGAGCCTGGGATATTGTTTAGAGAGAGCTGTGCATGTTCAGTGGGCATTTATTTCATGTTACCTAAAGTGTGTGTCTTGGAAAATATAAAGTATGTGTACTGCCAAAGTTATGAACATCTGTAGAACTGTTCTACCGATATTTCAGGAAACCTCTATGGGTTTTGAGTTGGGACACAACAATGTCCATCTCTGATGTACTGAGGCAGACAGCAACTATGTCCCAGAGCTATTGCTGACCTTAGTTTGTCGCAGCGTTTAAGGCCACCACCTCAAGCCTGCAAATCGAATCACATGAGTAGACCAAAAAGTAACGGCATAATCCATTTGAAAAGCGCAAGCACAGGATTTAGAAAAAAATACAGCATAGGTAGAAAACATAACAACAGAACGAGAGAGCCTCAGTAGTCTGAAATGCAGGCTCCACGTGTCTCCAGGGAGGCACTAAAAACTGATGCATACTGATATTGGCAAAGTGAATTGTTCGGTTCCTAACATCAAGCATAAATCAGTAGTTCTGGAGAATGAGCCTGCAGCCAGATGACATATTAAAGGAAAAACCTAAACAATTACGGGAAAAAGCACAACAAATCCGGTCGCTTTATCATCAGGCGCACCGAGCTGCACAGCGAGGCAGTCAACATCCAACATGCTATGTGGCATTTATTAAAATTCTGAGCACGCCCAGCTGTTTCTGTGTCAAAATGGCAAGAGGGAAACGATCTAAGTGACTCTGAAAGTGAGTTCATTGTTGGGGCATGGATGATTGCTCAACTGACAGATGCAAGGAACAGTGACTAAAGTGACATCTGTGGTTATCGCTAACTGAAAAAGATCAGTGGCGGGGCTTGGAAATTGTGGTTGACAGCCCTTATTTGAGGGCTGTGATGCTTGTGCATTAGTGTGATAGGTAAGAAACGAGTCGTCCTCAGGTGCCTGAGAATGTCAGAGCAGGACGTGATGTGACTGTCAGTAAGAGCAGTCCACTGGTGAATACCTAGAGTGGGATATTATACTAGGGTTGCAGTGCATGAACCTGTTACAGGGATGAAAGCAGGGTGGAAGCTATAAATACTAATCTAGAGATAAAAAGGACATATATCAATATCAAAAGACCAGAAGAAAGGCTTAAGACTTGAACCCTACAGTGAGGGGCTCAGTGGACACATCTTTACCAATAAATGTGCAATATTTACCACAACAGCGTATCTTAAGTAAAATTAATAAATAGCTGTGTGCTGAAAATATCTCGATCTCAAAGTCTCCACTTTTTAGTTTACCTCTCCTAACCATCAACTGCATTACTTGACATGCAGCCAGAGCAGCAATCCTCTTTCTGACATATTGACATCCACTTGCTGTCATAAAATTCTTATGATGGATATGCATTTTCTGAACGCGCTGGGTGGTATGTGCTATCCACATGAGCCAGTGTGATTTGAGATGTCCCCACATGATTCCACATGCACCTCTGAAACATTTTGTGTGCTTTCAGCTGAGATTTGGATGTGATTTCTGTAAACAAGTCCTCCTTCTCCCATCTCCACCTGACCCGCCACTTAATGGGTCATAGTGCCTCTCCAAAGAAATGGAAATTACGACATGCACCAGTGTTTCTGCTGCTGGTACGAAAACCCAAAGGAAGCACATTACTCAACAGACAGTTTAATGAAAAGATGATTTTGAAGTGAACTCTACAGAGGGGCTGGTGTTTGGCATTAAACTTTACTTACTGTGCATGGGAAATAAGGGTGTCTGGCAGCTCATACCAACTCCTTTCACCAGCAAAAGAGAGGAAAATAGGTTAAATTATACATCATTAGCCTTCAATGAATATACAAAGAATCAAAATTACCAGTATTAGAAGAATAAAGAGAGAACAAGGAGTTTTCTGTACCACATTCTCATCATTTAGAGAAATATTTCAGCTGCCATTTGCTGCTCCCTTCTGGCTTCACAGAAACAGAAAGTTAATTTACGTATGAACCCCCAGCCCGAAAAAAAAAAAAATATATGGTTGTTCTTCACTGTAGGATTATCTTTTCATGCAACTCCTGATTGCTCCTTTCACTACTTGCACTTGCACATCTGTATCAAGCTCTAAACTCCTCCAGTGAGTCAAAAAAGGGAACCTTGGACCCTTATTTTCATTTTGAAGGTGAGGACTGAGTCACTGAGAGCTAAATGTAGCAAGCAGAGCATGCGGAAAGTGAATATTTTACTTGGTGTGACCAAAAATGTGTGCTGTGAGCAACTAAACAAGAGAACAATGGCAATGCTTCAATGCTTTGGCATCTTTTCTTTTTCTGCCAATTTATGGTGCATGTTTGAATGTCAGCAAATGATGAGCATGCACTTGGACACACTCCTGACTTTATGGACGATTTTCAGGCTTGTGTACTGTGGTGGTGATCCTTGACATGTGGCTTGGATCAGTTTAACACAGAAGTTCATGTTTGTTCCTACTTTGGCACAACAAAATTAGTTAAAATCAGTTAAAAAGAAGTCATGCATGAAGATTAGATGTGTTTCTGTTTGGATTAAGTTTGAAGGTTGGTGCGAGCACAGACAAGTTGAAATACTTCTTTTATGTTTAAAAGGAGAGGTCAGGGTCATGAAGATTTTTAATATACCTATAATAACCCTTAAGCTACCTTTGTTTACTCTAAAAGAAAGAGAGTGAGAGACCACCTCAATTATCTGGCCAGCTGCTATGCAATCCTCCAACTCCAAGAAAAACATTAGCATCTGCTACAGGAAGAAACTTTAGCATAAGATTTGACTTTTGGCCAAAACCTAATAACATATAATTCAGGGAGCCATAAAATAAAACAACTTTGTCCAATTTAATATACCTTTAATAACCCTTACGCTACCTTTCTTTACTCTAAAAGAAAGAGAGTGCGAGACCACCTCACATACAGGCAACTTAAAACTTGATATTTCATTTGCTTCAGCATGAGTTTACATCCCATTAAATCACATTTTCTTTACATTTCAGCAAAATGGATCAGATGGCTGCTTGTTAAGGAATGCAAAGAGCACACAGACTGACAGACAGACGGGAGAATACATACAGAGATTCCATTATTATGATTATTATGATTGTGATGATGATTGTGATTATTATATGTTTCTGTAACTTTAAAAATCAAGAGATTAAATGATGTTACACAATATTCAGCAGGTGTTAGGTCCTTCATGCGCAGGTTGTCTGTAGAGCTTACAGTAAATCACACATTTGATGTAAAACTTTCTTCAGATCAACAATATTTATGTGGATTTTCAGCTATGTGTTGCTTGTTGATGTTCTCTCTGCATATACGTTAGTAACACTGTTAATAGGGTTAGGGTCACTCTGATGTGCTCACTTCTAATCAGTCCCTGTGAAAATCTTATCATCAGCTCTGCCTGCTGTGTTTTTGCCACCGCCAACATATCCAAAACATACATAGCAGGTCTAATTCCTATCTTTTAAACCTTCCCTTTCACTCTTGCTGCTATCCTTCTGTCACAAATCACCCCTGACACTCATCTCCACCTGCTCCACCCTCTTGTTCCCTGTCTGTTGGTTTTGATTGCTGACTTCAGATATTTAAACTCATCCACTTTCATTACGTCTCCTTCTTTCTTCACTGCTACACATGTCTCCCTCTCATTCATACACATGTATTCCATCTTGCTTCCACTGACTTTTTTTCCTCCCCAGAGCATACCTCCATCTCTCCCGGCTCTCTTCCACCTGCTCCCTACTCTCACTACAGATCACACTGTCATCTTGCAAACATATACTAGCAGAAAGTCCATGGAGACTTGTGACTGATCTCATTTGTGTACCACTGCAAACAAGAAGGGGCTCAGAGTCAGTCCCTGATGTAATCCCACATCCACTCTGAATCCATCTGCCCTTCCTATCATCCTTATACATGTCCCGCTCCACCCTCAAACACATACACATACACTCCTGACTTCCTCATGCAGTACCACAATAATATACTTTCTCTAGATCCACAAAGACACAATGCAGCGTCATCTGAACTTCTTTGTACTTCTACATCAACACCCTCAAAGCAAACATTGCATCTGCAGTGCTCTTTCTCAGCAGGAAGCCATGCTGCTGCTCACTGATCGTCACCTCTCTTCTAACCTAGCTTCAACAGTTCTTTCCCAGAGCTTCATGGTATGGCTCATCTGCTTTATTCCTCCGTAGTTGCTATAGCTCTGGACATCAATGTCCTTCCTGATGCAACCCTCCCCATTTATCTGGGCTTGGGACCAATCATAGTTGTGATTTTGCTTTTGACAACAGGGGTGGCAATATATGTGCTAATGGTCAACTGGCTCTCAGGGCCTGTTCCTTTTGCAGTGTGTGCAAGTTTCCACTTCTACTGCAATGCTAGATAAATGATGAAAACACTCACTGACACATCTAGTTACTTTTTACACTGCAATTATTGAGTTTGGACTAATAGAGAAACTCCAAAACAAACTCACTGATGCATGGAAACAATGAGATATTAGCATTTATTTGGAGTTGCGCATGTGTTTACCTGATGAATGTATAATGTACAGCTGGTGACATCGTCTGGGCTCATGTGTCAAGTTTCCCTCACATCCACTTTGATTAATATTTTTCATGCTCTTAATTTTAATACTTGAACTAGAAAAAGTCTCTCGAAAATTGGATAGGATGGAAGGACATTACATTCCTTATGGCACAACAAATGAAGCTGCAGAGCAGTTCTCGTTCAATTATCTGGCCAGCTGCTATGCAATCCTCCAACTCCAAGAAAAACATTAGCATCTGCTACAGGAAGAAACTTTAGCATACGATTTGACTTTTGGCCAAAACCTAATAACATATAATTCAGGGAGCCATAAAATAAAACAACTCTGTCCAATTTAATTTCTGCTGGCAGGCAGAATTCGTCACCTCTCGTGTTGCAGAGTATCATCTAAGCATTCAATGAGACAGAAAATGATTCAACTAAACAACTCTGGCAACTATAACAGCAAAACTTGTGCCAGTTATTGCATTTTTCAAGTAAGCTACTCATTTCCGCCCGCTTGCAGAGATATCAGTCTTGCACCTGAGTATATTTTGAATATGAGAGTTTCCATTTACTTGGATTTGGAGTTGTGCAAACTTTTCGCTCATGCTTTATAAGCTATGTATTCCATGGGAATGCTTTTGATAGTCTAATGAAAATTACACATTTATGCTTGGTGACTTGGTGGAACCCCAGCTCGTGAACAGTTGCCTTTCAGAAGAAGTTTTTGCGAAGTCTTCTAACACAAACGACACTTTCCTCATTGAATTGAGGCTTCTTTGACTTCTCGAAGTTACAATTCTTGTCACCTGCTGTGCTTCACCGCTCAACATTATTAATCATGATCACACGGTGTAATGAAACATCACTTTGCTAAGTCAACTGATTAGGTTAAAGCTTGTCTTTTCCCCAATGGAAGCCTGGATCCATTTATCACAACACTGTTTGCTTAAATATGACAGCTGCTGCAACACTCTTTGAATCCTTTGCTCCTTTTTTGAAAACGAGAGGTGAATGCTTAATAGGAATCTGATGCATTTATTTCCATAAATAACATTGGAACCGATGGAAGCAGACGCAACACCACTCAGCTGCTCCTCGCACACACACACACACACACACACACACACACACACACACACACACACACACACACACACACACACGCACATAAAAAACTGGTAGACACACACATGGATGGGCACAAATCACTTGGGCGTGGATGTGCGTTCACCCAGAAAGGAGCTGTGTGATGATTCTCCCTCTCCATGTACCCTGTCTTGCAGTGATATTGTGTTATGAGTCATTAGTTTTCGAGGCTGTGCCCGCAGTCCAAAGATGTGAATTTAAACAAAACAGAGAAATGTGAGGACGGACTCTGTAGTTTGATTTCACAATGAAACATGAGTGAAGCCATGGAGATAAGAATACGTGTTCTATATTTATGCTGCTATTGAAAATTAGAGCTACTGGACAATAAACAAGAGACGTTACAGCAGAAATCCTTGAGAGCAAAGCAGGATGAAAGAAACTCCTCTTACAGACCTTAGGTTATTGTTAAATGACAAATCGCTTGTTTTCTGGGAATTCTTTCTACAGTCTGCGTTTTGCAGATAAGCTCATCTCAGGTATTCATCACTGCTACGATGTCTGTAGGGTAGAAGAACGCTTTTTAATCCGAATGCTGTGAAGAAAAACAACTTATAACTCAAGGAAGCAAAGGATTTATAGTTTAAAAAAAGACAAAAAAACATAACAACTTTTTAGAGAAGATAAGACACCCAAAGCACATTTTAAAGGTATGAATCAATGCTCACAACATGTTCTTTTTTGTTTTGTTTTTTTGAATGAAGAATTCAGCTTATCTTGACACAGGAATGTATTTTGTTTGTTTATAAACTGGTTTTTAGTTAATGAACAGATTTAAACTCAATTTCAATATAGACACAGAATGCTCATTTCAGAGCATTCATTTTTTTAGACTGTTATTTATTTCTGTATTTGTTTTCTGCTGCTTTTTACTTTCATGCAATGTAATTTAATTAAACTGCAGTACCGCTGTAAAGTTTTCAGTTATTGATGTGATACAAAAGAATTCATTAACAGTTTCAAGTACTGATGACAGGATAATGTTGGCATTTCATAAACTTACAACATTAAAAAAGCATTTAATTGCAGAAGTGATTAAAGTAAACACTAGAGATGCACCGATCATTTGGCCAGGGTCACCCAATCACTTAAATCACCTTCACTGAGCTGAACTTAAAATGGACAGTCTGAAAAAGCCGAGAGAGGCAAAGTGGAAAAAGTTAAAGCCATACAGTCCCCAGAGCCAGCCACAAACCAAAAGCCTCAGTATGAGCAAAGGATCAAAGCTGTTACAAGAGAAATGAAAGAGAGGAAAAGGGTTGATGTCCTGTTAGCTGCTGAATTTACAGTTGTGGTCAGAGGTTTAGATACACATGTCATAGACATCAATGCCATGATATTTCTATTTGTAATCATTTCTGAACTGTTCTCTTTTGACAGCACTCAGTAGATTTATCAATAATCAGAACAAGTATGAGTTATTTTGTTGTGTCACCACTTATCTGAGGGCTGGAAGATGACCTAAACTGTCACTCTTAGAACCAACCCAGGAAGCACCAAGGCTCAGGAACCCCATCAGTTTAAATACACTCTACCAACTCTGCCAAGAAGATCAAATATCCAGCACAAATTATCCCAGACATTTGTTGATAGCTACCAAATGTGTCTGGCAGAGGTGCAACTTGCTAAGGGACAATTAACTAAACATTAGCAGGCATGGATGCATAATTTTGAGCCTGTGTGGATTAGAGAAAATCCACAACCGATTTTTGAAAGTCTTTAAAGATGTGTGCTGTACCATCATTTTACCCTGGAAAGAGAACAGCTTAAAGAAAGAGTTAAAAACAACTCAAATTACCATGGTACTCATCATGGTATTCATGCCCATGATGAGTATATTTAAACCTCTGATCACAATAAATAAGCCAGACAATTATATACGTACCTGACATTTGTTTTGTCATATAAATATAATGGTCATGTTTCTATTTCTTAAGGTAAAATGTGCCATACAACAGGGGCACAATTAATGATGCATACATTTTAAAAAGAGAAAATCATGAAACTTACTGTTCGATAAGCTACAACATTGGAATGCTCCAGGAGAATTTCAATCGGTGCATCTCTAGTAAAGGCCATGGGGGGTCATTCCAGGTAAACTGAATATTGACAGTCCTGAGTCAAACAAATGGAAATTCAGTGATAAGATTTTTCTGTCACAGGGTATTTTTAGGGGTGGGGTTAATTCACATAGAGATCTGGTATCCTGTCCTCTGACATTACCAGTTTAGAATTTTGTAAGTCGATTAATTAAAATGTGAAACCATTATGGCAGTGTCACTGGCAAACAGTGCATCTATAAGAGGGTCATTTTGGATTTAATGATAACAGCTTTCCTCCACTGCTGGAGATATAACATAGGTAATTTGATCAGTAAATAGCACATTCATTTGATTTGATTAGATTTTTTTTTACACAAGGAGTAAACTCTCCAATGTGTCCAAATGATTCCAGGCACATTGTTAAAGCACACTTCACAGCTGTGTTCTCCCACACACTTTTTCTTTGTATTTTCATACTCTGTCACACAGCTAACTTAATCACGACTGGTAACGTAACTGCCACTTATGTCTCAAATTACATCTGAGTTGAAGAAAATTGATTTCACTTAATTGTTGCACTAGGAACTGGAATGTAATTGGCTCACAAAGATTCAGTCTTCTTTTGGCTCATTGTTTTTGTTCTGGCCCTGCACCAAAGGCCAGGCTGATGGTATCTATTAAACAGGCATTTTAATTAGGATTTGTTAGACAGCAAAACGCAGCTAAAATGAGAGTTACTGTTAGACTTTCACTCATCAGGTGGACAGTAAAACACATTGTTAGAGGATGGTAAGGTTGCTCTGCTGGATGTGTAAGCAGAGAAATGCCTCTTATGTTAGCCATAGCTTCTTTTTAATGCACATCAAGCCTGAGTTTTTGTCAGCTCATTTTAGAGTCCTTCTGCACAAAAAACCTTATGGATGCATCTTACAGATGAGAAGAACCATTGCAGTTTTGAATGCGCGTGCATCAGTTTTAAATAACCAGAATAAAGCACAAGTCGTACACCAGCAGGAAGCCAGTATTCACACAAGCAATGCTGTAAAACACTGAAAGCTGATTTTTAACACAATTTCCAAAGAACCCAAACAAACAGCAAAGCAAAACTCTTCCACTTTAAATCTGTAAACTGTGCTGTGCTGTAAAAATGTCCTTTTTTTTTACCCAGTACTCACCAAGGAATGCAATTTTCAACTTTTTCTTTTAGGAAATTGTTTCATCTCTTTAAAGCAAAGGTCACACATGCAACACACACCCTCCTCTATCTTACGCTTTCTCAAAGCTTTCGCTGAATACTAATTATTTCCATGACTTTTGAGTATCTCACCCTTAAGGGTTTTTGTGCAATCTGAAGAAATACCACTAATATTCAAAAAATATCATGTCTCCAGAGTTCTCTTACAATAGCGTTTCTATAAGTTTCTGTTATCTCGTTTATTCCTTGGCATTCAGGGATGGTTATACTTTCTATCCTAGACACTTGCCAAAAGGGCTTTTAACTTGCATTCTCAAACCAAAAGAGCTTTGCATCTGTTCCAAAATTCACTTGCTGGACAGTCACAGGCTCCTACTTGCTGGCAGCTGAAAAGCTCCTCTCGAAAATTTTGACATTTAATGCCCCGTTCAAGTGAAGCTCAGTAGTGGCTGTTGTGAGAATACAAGTATTACTTACTAGCTCTCCAAATGACGTGTCATGCGACGAGGCACCATCAAAAGCTCAAGCCATTATTGGCTAGACCTGCACTCTAATGTCTCTGTGAAATATAATTATATGTAAAAGTTTTACATAGATGTCGAAGTGAAAGCTGTCAAACAGCCTCTCCTGTAATGCCGAGGGAAAGGTGTAAGACCTTAGCAGATCTGTTGGAGGCCTTCTCTGGCACTGGAGTTTGACTTGCTGAGAAACACCATGCCTTCAGAAGACTCTTACTCTGGCCTTGTGCACTCTGAGATTGGTCTACACCATCAGCAGATGAGGATGAGGTCGACAGCACTCTACAGCAAGTCAGTGAAGAAAGGGTGACAGGTTCTTGCACTGGGCCTGGGTCGGAGGAGTGGGTGGTGATGTGTCCTAGGGTTTGAGAAGTAGTCGGCACAGCAGTTCTCAGGCACTGGCCACGCAGCACGCTGTGGAAGGCTTTCTTGAACTCCTGGCTAAAGCACGGGTAGATAATGGGGTTAATGCAGCTGTTGAGGTAACCCAGCCAGAAGGTTATTTTAAAGATGGTTTCAGGAGGCTTACAGGATGGGAAGATGGATCCTAGCAAAGATGCAGAAAGAACCTCAAATCAGAAAATGAATAAAAAAGCACACCAATGAGAGCAATAATACCTCAAGGTCCTAGATAAAGGCAGATATCGAAAGCCCATGGATCTGACAAGATTAAACCATTCTCTAATTTCACGTGGTTTCAATTTATTCATGTTTTTGTATAATTACAACTTTCTGGAAACAGATATTTTTATTTGTCAGCATGACAACGTCCCCGCACATTTCCAGCTTTATAAATAAAACATTTCCCAAGTGGATGATCTTGACTCGTCCCTTAACAAAAAAACAAAAAACAAATAATGAATAATTTAAAATGGCATCTTGGAAGAAAAAGGGCAAGTGTAATAACTGTACTGGCACTAAAAAGGCAGTAAATCTGTGAAATGGTTAGGCTTTTTCCCCTATTAATTTATTCTGGCATTTGCCAACATCGGGTGACTGAAAAAATTAGCATGCATGAGGGGAGCATACATTACAGCGGTGTAATCCTGCAGAGTAGATTCATTCTTTACCTGCTCCTTTAAGGCTTACATTTATTATACCATTTATTTATATTATTTTAAGTTGCTTTTTAGTTTCATTTTGTTGTGTGGTGCTATGTTTTTCTCTCAGTTATATTTAGGCCAAGTTCTGGAGCTCAAAAATGAAGCCAATGCCAATTTACCAAAATTTGCAGTGGCCACTTGAGGCTGGCTCCAAGAGCAAATCAATCCCCACAGAATCCCATTTTAAAAACATCAAACTTCAGAGCACATTACTCTATTATTGGATTTTGTTAATACCTTAATTTAGGAGCGTGGATGTTAGGCCTTACCTCGATGTAGCTGAATCATTAAACCTTGACCCTATTTGTACTCTGCTGGTGCCTTTTGGAGCATTTTTTAAACGAACTTATCTGACAAATACTGCGGTTTGCTGTGTGGTACACCCTGTCCACAAAGCTTTTGCTTGAGTTTTGTTGTGTTAAATTCCAGTTATTAACTTAGCAGTAACGAGGCATCTGTGATTTGTGTGCTTTGGGTCCACAGTTTCTTTTTTATAGATGTAGCTTTGAAACCAAGTGTTCTAGAAACTTCTGGCCAAAGAGTCTAGAGAGTAAATATTTATGCCCAGAACACTGACTTTGAGCATTTCAATTACATGTTAATTTACCATGTGTTTTTATTAGAGAAATACAGTTTAAATGGTTACATTTCATGGAATGTGGCCAAATCAAATTTACTTGACATCGACATAACTTTTGGTTGCAATCAGGCATCATTCAGGTTTAGAAACCAAAACTAATCTGTTAAGTTTTGGGAAACATCTTGGTTTCTCTCACAGTGTTCATGTAATTTTTCAGCTTTAATTGTAAAAATTCTAATGTACCTGTTACACAGACTGGGCTGGAAAAGGAAAGCAGCTGTCATAATGTGAATGTGCAAGTTTATATTTGATGTTGCCCCTCTGGTGTTGTATCACTCTGACCTTTGTGTTTGTATGATGTATGTTTGTATTACAAAAAATCCGACTATTGGCCTTAGCAAAGGTGAATGCTCCCCGAGTGCCCTTATAGTTGCTATTGAAGCAGCTGCTGTGAAAGGCTGGTGACCAAATGGTTTAGAAAAAAAAAACCAAGCATTTGATCTGAGGGGCTCAGGACAATTCAAAATAAATAAAAAATATACTTGTGGTTTTTCAAACCCTCAGTCTGTGAATCTCAGAGCTTGAATGAACACTGTGCCGTGAGCCGTGACGGACCGTCTCAGTTGAAATGCATAACTATCCTCCTGTGACTGGCTGCCTCAGGTGGGTACAGGGTGACTGAGGATGCCTCCTGGCATTACAGCCCATTAAGCCTCATGCTAGTTATTATCTATAATAGCTTTCATTGGGGAGGGAGTAGTAGTTTGCTTCTTTCCATTTCAGCTCACAGCTGAAGCCTTTTCTGCTCCAATATGGTGCTTTATTTGGTCTGTGTTGTTGCTTATAATTGAATTTCTTGATGTTCCTTTAAAGAAACTTGGCCAGTAGAATCAAGGCAGAGTAGAGAAGGAGAAAGAGCTTGCTTGATGTTGTTTTCATAGACCAAAACACCAACCAATTTTATGCAAACTATGGGTACTTTTACATTTTTTCACGTTGTATTTAGCAGTGACTCGAACAAAATTCAAACCTGGATACAAATTTTATGGACCGTGTACAATAAACGTGACACAAACGTAAATATAAAACATAACATGAAATGAACATAATATATATGAAAATTAAAAGAGCTGTAACAAATGTTTTTGAAAAACATGCAGTATAGATATTAATAATCGCTGTATGTTTGATGATGTGCAAAGTTTTGTTAAGATTAGCACACCGTTCAAGGATGCGATAAATATGCATGTGATCTTTATAATATGATGATTCAGCTGCTTTTTATGCAGACTTAATTATTGCATTGGAGTGGGACTGTGATGCACAGATTGCCGTTCCCAAAAGACTGTTGCTATTGTATCTAAAGGTAATATATTGGCAAATGTGAAAGAGCCACCATGAAAATTCCTACTGTCCCCCTGAAAATGACTGTCATAACTTCAGTGGACCTGAATTGACACCTTGCAGGGTTACCACACTACCACACAGACAAACTCCAAAGAGATTTTAACACCTGCCAAAGTATTTGTGGTAGTTCCCACTGCAGCAAGTGTCATGGGGATCACATTTTGCCATGTTGGCATGCATGCATGCACTTACACAAGATAAAAACAACATCAGTTGCAGCTGTTAAAGCTGCCCATCACAGTTTTATGGTCTTTTTTTGTTTGTTTAATCCAATAGTGCAGAGCCCTTTAATGTTACGTTCCCCCTATTATAAGCAGATGGGCAATAGCACTGTGCAAAAATCTGTCACAGTTTATTAGCTTTGAGAAACAAATGACTCATTAATAGCTGTTATTTCCTAACAGACATTTAACATAACAGGCAGTCACTGCAGGAGCACACGTGTTCGTACTAACATTAATAGCTCTATTTTCGAACACCAGTAAGCCATAATAGCAAGTGCCTGAAAAGAAAACAGGTGAATGGAACTCAGCCATCATTATTTATTATTAATCATTTGCTTTTGTGAGAAAAGGCCTACTGACTAAATGTTTCAACATTAATGTTACAGGGCCCTAGAGTGCGGCACTCTAAAAATAAATATTTGGTCGCACCTGTGCGACCAGATGATCCGGTAACAAAAAAAAAATCTCTGCAACTCTCCGTGTGGTCAACAACAGACACACATTATGCCCCTATCGTGGACTAAACCAATCAGAGGTAGTCAGGGGCGGGACCTCTCTGATTGGCCGTGGTCCAGTTGAAAGTGCAGGTGGAAGAGAGAGGTGAGTAGCTTGAATAAAGCGATATCAATTCATTAACGGATTCCACACAAAGACCTAAACACAGAGCGGACCCAACACATCAGAATCAGCTTTGTCTTTCTCGGCTTTCTCACCCGACGGCCCGAACACGGACACGCTGTCGGAGCTTAGCGATTCTGATGTGTCGGGTCCGCTCTGTGTTTACGTCTTTTTGCGCTGATTCTGAGCTGCAGGTTTTGTCTCTCTCCAACCAAAATTCGCCGAGCCAGCAGCAAAAGAAGCAGCAAACTGCGCTTCACATTTGATCAATGTCGTCATGAATTCCCTCTGACTTTTGCTGTTTTGCTTCCACCACGATAAAAATCACACTTCCTGCACAGCTCTCTTTCTCTCTGTACTTCAGGAACAGTTTCCCGTCTCAAATCTGTTTTCTGCATTATTCATTCGCTTATTACCCACCAGTCTACCATTGTTTACAGCGCTTTTTCTTTTTTCACTTAAATGACCTCGGACAAGAAAGCCTAATTTCTGCTGTTCAATACTGAAGAAATTTAAACTTCTTAAAATTATGCAAAATTGCAGAATATTGCAGAATATTTTTAAGGTTATCTGCTATAAAAAGCCAGACCAGGAAAATCTCCTTCATGTTTTCCTGTGTTTTATTCTCAGTTACTTTCACACAAAGGCATCTGCTGTGATGTTCACAATTCTGATGAAGTCAGTACTGATAAATGATCAGAATTATAATATTTCTGACTGTCTGAGGCTAAATTGAATCAAATCAGGACTTTGAGAACCGGAATCGAATGGATTATAGAAATCAGTGATGATACCCAGCCCTAGTGAGCAGCCTAGGCCTGAGAGAAGTGGATGTAGCTGTGGGTAATAAGAAAAGATGAAAAGAACTATTGACAACTTTTTTGTTAAGGCCTGATCTGTCTGAAATTCATAGCCAGTGCTCTGACACGGTGTCATCAACCTTTGAATGCTGAAAAAGCACAGTGTATCCAGAAAACACATTATATGCTGCAGTAAATGCACTGCCCAAGTGTCCCCTCTCCCCACGGCCTTTCAGCAGCAGACAGCAGCAAACAGGTCGTCAGAGGAGGCCAAGATGATGATTAAGTTTAACATTTTCTACAATATTGACAAAGCACTTTAAGCACAAGTTTGTTAGTTAATAATTTAGAAATTAATATTGTCTGTATGGACTCCCCCCCCAAAGAAAGTGCACATGTAAAACTGCGGTGTTAAGCGATGCGGTTGAAAAATTTGAGTGCGCCTAACTTTTGTGCCGGTACGCCCAAGTTTTTAAAGTTAGGCGTACCGGTGCGCCCATGTCAAAAAGTTAGTCTAGAGCCCTGTGTTAAACAACAATGGCATAGAAATGATCATAAAAGTTGGAAAATAAGGGCAGTGAAAATAGTAAATCTTTGATATCATCTCTATCAACATGGAAAAACTAACTACGGTAGTTGACCTTGGCTTGGTATTGTTTTGTCATATTATGATAACTGGGGTACAGTTATTGTGATGTGTTAATCCCAGTATATAAAGACTTGATTGTTGACTAAACCGAGACATGAACATCTAGTCTTTAGAATAAAAGGCCTTTTGTTTGCACTTGGATTATACCTTGTGTCTGTTATATGGATAGTTATGAAAGTACACACTGCAAAGAAAAAACTGAAAACGATAACACGTATATTATTTGTCCAGATGATGTGTTTCATCCACGTCTCCTACGTCTCTTATCGTAGCTGGGTTCCGCCTTCAATAAGATTAGTATTTATGTAACCAAATAGATTTTTCAGCGTGAATCTCACCATCTGTGACCTGGGAGGTAAATACTGACTGACTGGTATTCTTAAAAACATGCCGGTCCACTCCAACGATCACTTATCTCAGTCAAGCTGTAAGAGTTATTTCAGAAGCAATTAAGATTTCTAGATAGAGCCTCACAACGGTTGGTCTCTGTCCTCTCTTACATCTGTGATAGCATCACTGCTGTCACCATCATTGACGAGAATGTAGGAAAGATTTCTTACACATAAAGCTGAGGATATCTGACTGAATGGACATTCACCTTTTATTGAGCTTCTTCACATTATCCTCAGCCCATATCTACAGATGGACACCAGCAGAATAATTCATGCTTGACAGATCTTTTCCATTCAATGGGGCTTCTGTGAAAATGCTAAAATTACAGTTATAGTCTTCTAAAAGGAAAAAAAAAAATCAACATTGTTTGAATCACATTAAGTCTCCTGCTTGGAAATGTCAAGTTTTTCATTATCTTTGCAATCAAAATATTCCAAGAAACCTGCCAATCAAACAAAAAAAAAAAAAGTAATGCACTTACTGTCAGACTAAGGGAACTGAGGTGTAACTCTATTACAAGCAAATTAATTCCAAAAATAATTAATGATAAGCAGACTTTAGATTCTCCAAAACAAGTTATACTATATTTTTCCTCTTCTTTAAACCTGCCTTAAACCAACGTTACAAGTGTGGCATATAGGAGTAGGTTTCATTCTATTGCTACATTTACTAGTCTATTCTAGGGTTAACTATCTTCTGGGTAATAGGTGGATACTGCTAAAGTGTTATTTATTGAAGTGGGAGGGGTTATGAAGCCGCATGCTGCAGTGGCTGTACCCAAATACTAAATGGTGTGCATCCCCATTTAGCATAACCACTGCTGTAATGAAGTTTTCTCCAGTTCGATTATTTTATCTTTAGTCTGATTTCTTTTTTCTTTGTTGTACTAAAACCTTTAGCAGCAAAGAAAAAGAACACAGACTGTTGAACATTTTCAAGGCTCTTTCTTTGTGTTTTCACCACCCAGCCATCTGACACAGGTACATCCATACAAAACTTGTTTTACAAAGACAATTTCAACTCATCTGCATTTTTAACCTTCAGTGAGGTTGAAAATGCCGTGATAATATTATATAAATATTTGTGTATTTTTTTCATTTCAAAATACCATGTTTTCTCTTGTGTATATATTGATAAATAACTATTTTCTGCTCTCCAACTTTTTGATGCTATATGGAACATTTTTAGTAGCTAAAACAGCAGTAAATGTCCTTCAGTATACAACAAAAGATGAATTTCTCTTTGAGAATAGCAGATGCTTAGGTGTGTGCCTTGAACCTAAAGAAGAACACGAGTGTTACAAAGTGAGGCTTTGTCAGCTTCAGTGCAGAGGAGGTAAGAAGGTACCTACCGATGGGCAAAACCAGGAAAAAAGGCAGCCAGCACATAATAAAGCATCCAACGACAATGCCAAGAGTCTTGGCTGCTTTTTCTTCTCTTGAGAACTTCAGCAGCCTTGGTAGGGAAAAGGAGGAGCGTTTATGCATTGCGGTCCCCTCGTCACCCTCCTGCTTCCCTATCTGAGCAGCGTTCCCTCTGTGTATCCTCAGCATCACCCCCTCCATCTCTACCCCCTTTCCTTTCCTCCCTTTCCTCAGGGTTTTGGTCTCTCTCTTCGCCACGGTATATACACGACAGTACATGGCCAGGATGATGACCAGTGGTATATAGAAAGATCCTAAGGCTGAGAACAAGGCGTAGCCAGGCTCCTCTGTAATTCGGCACACTGTCTCGTCCTCTGGGTCGGGCTCTTTCCAGCCGAATAGAGGGCCAACAGATATAGCTGCTGAGAGTCCCCAGAGAGCAGCCACCGCGGTCAAGCCTCGCCGTCCGGTAGCTATAGCGGGGTAACGCAGGGGGTAGCTGACAGCCAGGTAGCGGTCAATAGAAATCACACACAGGCTGAGGATAGAGGCAGTGCAGCAGAGGACATCCAGGGCGGCCCATACGCTGCAGAAGGACCGGCCAAACACCCACCTGCCGAGAGCCTCTGAGGTGGCGGAGAAGGGCAGGACAGCAGAGCTGAGCAGCAGGTCTGCTGCTGCCAGGTTGGCAATGAAGTAATGTGTCACAGAGCGCCAGTGGTGGTGGAACAGCACAGACAGGATGACCAAGATGTTTCCGAGGACCCCAAACACTACAAAGACCACCAGCACCATCCCCAGGACGACTGCCTTGGCTACATCCACCTCTGGGTGGGCGGAGGAGCTGCAGTTTGGACAAAGACCTGCTGCAGAATAAACACTCATGTTCTCTGCAGGAAACATTGTAATCTGCTGGTTGCATTAAGATGTAAAGTGTCTTGCAAATTGATGACACTCATGCCACATCTGTTCTTTAATTACTTCAGCTCCAACCCTCTGCCGTCTTCCGCTCCTCCCAGTGCAGAGGATAAAAGCTTTTACAGCTGCATAAACTGCTCTTCCAGTTAATTTGTAGGTACAGTGGCTCTTGCCAGCACTCCAGTGATCATGTGGCCAGGGTTGCTTGGCAGAACGTCTTATGCTGGAAGAGTAACACTGCCACAGTTTGCCATATTTAGTCTGGAAAAGCTTAATAAAAATGACAAATGCTCAAGTGGCAGTCACAGATGGATTTGGGGTGTCATGTCTTGCCATAACGAAAAGGCTTTACCTGTTAAAACAAGAAAAGAGATAAAGGAAATTTATCAACACATTCATAATCCTAGACTTTTATAAATACCCAAAACGAGCTCATTACTGCTTTAAGTGCTATTCTTTCTCTGACAGCGTAGGAGCAAATCAAAACAGAGGATGCAAGACAGAGCACATTAAATGTAAAATTGTAAAGTATAATCACCCGGCCATGATTAAAGGGTAAAAACATCATTTAATGGCCTCTTTCAGCCTCTTTGTGTGCAAATTCTTCTCCCTTTATTACAGCTGCAGTAGAGAAAAGAGAGCATGCTCCTGAGCCCAGCATTCCCAGTTTTCTTTTTCATTCAAAAAAACCAAAACAAAAATCCCCCCCCAGTGCGGTTTTCTTGTTTTGTTGGCTCTGCAAGAAAATACTGGTAAGATTAAAACATCCCATTATTTATACCTGATATTTGTTTAACCTTCATTTAAGCTGTCAGACTGATTAAAGCTAAACATGTCTTTACACAGGCGGTGTTCTTGAAAAGTAACTGTGGTAAGGATTATAATAGAAAAGAAAATATAAAGAAACAAGATATCATCCATTAAGAAAGAGGCAAACACAAGGACAACACAGCAGGAATATTATCCTTGGGGGGTGGGAATCATTTGTGGCATCATGAGAAATCCAGCCAAACATTCAGAGAGCTTAAAGATAAATTAAGACAGAGATCATTTTTTAAAGTCCCTCCCTCAGAGGTCTTGTGTCATTAATCAGGGTTTTAACTCATCTACCAGATGACAAGCCAAGAATTGAACCTTGAGGAGGGCACTATATTACCCCAGTGAAGGCTTCAGCCGTCGATAGTCCCGCTCAGTACCACTCGCAGTGAGCGTGTTTTAGATCAGGGATGTCACTGAGCGCGATAAGCACCAGCGAAGCATAGAATAAAAGAAAGTGGCCGTGATAAAGCCTTCAGAGAGAAGAGTCATGCTTGTCACATGTTCGTGCGGGATCAAAGGATTTCACTCGCCGCACGTCCCACTGCCAGGCGGAACGAAATTCACCCAAATAAACACTTGATGCTGGGATTTCCACATCAGTGGCCGGAGGGGGAATTGATAGGTGGTGAAAACATATCTTGGTCATATCTTAACATTTTTGGTTGTAATAAGATTTCTCAGTGTGGTGTCGCGCCTGCACGGAGAGATTGCTTTTTTTTGTTTTGTTTTCCTCAGCCCACCAGTGTTCGAGGACCACTGTTACTATGGAAGGATGTCAAACATATTTACATTGACCTGAGGCAGCAGTTGCAATTCTACATAGGTGAAACAAGATTACCAATATCTACAATGTGATGCAGTACTCCTACAACCACGCACAATGTTTTGTGTGCCTCAAGGCCACACAGTTGTCTTGATGTTAGCTGATAATGTAAAGCATGTATCAATAATAATAACAACGAGAAAAAGAATACTTTAATCATTGTTTTGGGAGCATTCATATTCATTTGATTATATCTAGTAAAAGGACTTTCTGCATCTCTCAATTTTATATTATTGCCAGTCGAATATCCTTTTTCCATTTAATAAACCACGAAAATATTGTAGAGATTAATAGACAGCGATAACCACAGCCTCAGCTCCCAAGGGCATTTTCCTTCAGTTGTCCAGCAGCAAGAAAAAACAAAGACTGAGACTGCACACGTCCATCATTCTCTGCAGATAAGATTTGATTAAAAGCTATCAGTGAACATCATTACAATCTAATTTACATCTGAATCCAAAGATGGCTCACTCAGGTTATTGCATTAGCAGAGCTCCTGGAAAGATTGTATGTTGTCCTTGAAGAAACTTTTTTGTTCCCCCTCCAGCTGGGCGGCCTTTGCCGAATGGAAACAAGTCAGCCAATTAAACCTAGAATTGGAATTATAATTAGGGTTTTGTTTTTTAAACAGATAGGATATTAGTGAGCATATTAACTGACTTAATGTAGCCTGACCATGGGTATATTAAATCAGAACAGCAGTTCCTAGCATGGGATGGTCTCATTATCACAAGGGTAACACAGACAATATCAACTTACTATTAACTGTCCTGATATTGTTTTGTGAATGCAGCAGATGAAGTCCCGTGAAAGCAATTGAGTTTGCTACACTTTGTAAAGTGCAAACATCTCTGCATCATGTCAAACACATTCCTACAGACTTATTAGATTTTGTTAGGCACTAATCATCAAGGATGCACTTTTTTCAACCTGCTTGCCTGTAACTAATTTATTGCTTTTTGGTGCATGATTTGCAGACTGATGAGAGTGTATTCAATGAACTTAATTTGGAAAATTTGTTACCACAAGCTCCCACAAGGACACATGAAAAAAATCACTTATGATGAAGTGAGAAAATGCTCACATTTGCACAAAGATCTAATTACTTTAGATCTGTTCTATGTCCAACAAACAAAGAAATGTAATATTTCTCCAGAACATCAGCTCTGAGAAAAGGGAGAAAAGAAAAATCAAGGATGTTAAATGCTTATCTTGAACATGTTTCCTCCAGGTCACCATATCACATAAAAGAAAAATGGAATTTATGACTGATTCAGATGCCTGTGAATGCCTCGGTAGAGTTCATATATCATTTCTGCAAACACTGTAACATAACTGCTTGTGTCAGGTCTCTGAAGGAGAGAGCACTACCGTGATGAATCACTGCACATTTGAAGTCAGTTTCTAAATTGCTATTTATTCTCTTGGGGGGGGGTTTCATAATTCAGTCCCTGATCATTACATTCCACTAGTCTTGAACATACACAGCCTTTCAGGGCGGATAATGTGAGTGCATCTCCTTTTCATCCACCTGAAGAAGTGATTTTTGTTAGTGTTTGTCATCATTTAATGGAAGATACATCCCTGAGGACCAAAGCTTTGAATTTTCCTAAGCTTTAAAGCACGTTCCTTATGCAGCTACAACCATTCATCATTTTCTTTGCATTATTAATATTCACTTCAATATTCCACATATTCTGAATGAATATGGCCTGTGCATGCCTTTTATTTGCGTTCATTTCTAATAATAAACCTTCGTTACATATTTTAAATGCACAGAAAACATAAACTCTCTAAAAGGTTGCCTGGATTATCATTACTAAACGGAAATAAAGCAGTTTTCTCAGTGTGCTTATATGTGGCCTGCCAGACAATAACCGCCTCCTTCACATGGTTAAAAATAATCACAAACAAGCACAATGATCCATTCTGATGACTGGAAGCCACTCAGTTTGTGAAGTACAGTAAGCAGGAGTATGGACAAGAAAAAAGAAGGGAGGGGGTGAAAGTCTTACCTTCATCCATGTGCGCAGATCTCACCGGAATTCAGCTAATTTTCTCTGAAAGCATGTCATTTGTCACAGTGTCAGCCGCAGACAGCACGGAAAGCAAAGTCAAGTGCTTCTCTCCCTCCTGCTGTCCTCCTGCTCTCTCTGGTGAAAAATAAAGTCACAGTGGACTACCCCACCTGATCCTCCCAGACCCCGCCCCCTCACCGAGCGGCTCACACCTTTTAATTGCCGTTCAATTTAAATTTAACGCTTATTCAGGTAACCGCGTTCACGTGCGTGTGGCCCGGTAAAAGCGAGCTAACTGAGCTGTGAAACTAATTACACGTCGTTTCAAAAGGTTCATTAGGCTTCAGAAAGCAAGATTTATAACTCTGTTATTTTTTACTGCATTTTTCTACTGTTAACAAGTAAAGTGATCCTAACAAAGACTATTTTGATATGTCTTATTCCGCTGTGCTTATAGCTATGCTGCTGTACAAACGCTACAGTACTGTGCAAAAGTCTTGAGCTTTTTAAATATTTATTTCACTGGATCTAAGAAAAATGCTAAAGAAAAGAGAGTTCAACAGACATAAGATAGCCTTGCTCTGGTGATTACCAGAGAGCCAAAACTTGCATTTTATATTTTATATCCCAGGATATAAAACAGGGAGAAAAGGACTTGTGTAACCAAGTTACACAAGGGCTGCACTGAACATCAGTGGCAACAGGTTTCATGAAGTGACGAGTCCACATTTGAATTTTTGTTTGTTTAAATCGGCATTAATTTATACGAGAGGCGAAGCGGACCCCCCCCCGGGCCAAAAGCTTACAAAAGTTTGATAAAGGTGTCTGCATACTTTGTTTTTCTTATAGCTGCCTGAAACATTTGTGAAGGACTTTTGCCAGTGAGAAGATGATGGATTTCTGGTTCTCCAGAGACTGAAGGGACCGGCTTGATCCTGGTGGTGCTTGTCTTTTGCTTTGCAGAGATATACTAGATGTAGTGAGGCAGAATCCTTAGTGGGGGCAGGAGAGGTCCAGTGCATCAATAATACCTCAAGGATGACAAATAGGCTATTTCTTCTCTCAGATTATTGTTTCGGGTTGAGTTATTTATGGATTCTCCAATGGCTGAGCAGCTTGACCGCAGGTGTCTCAGATGTTGTTGAGGGCATAGGCAGCTCTGTTCACTTAGAGATTTTTTTTTCACAATCCTGTCCTGAATGCTGGGATGATGCATTCATCTTCACATGACAGAGTTGTCTCATATCCTGCTGTGACAAAACAAATTTCCCACGTGTGGGACTAATAAAGGTTATCTTATCTTATCTTATCTTATCTTATCTTATGTCTGTTGCCACTGTGTGTATTGATCTAGTGTATGGATCTTTCTTGCGTATGGGCTCGTTGCAGCTTTCAGCACACATTTGTTTTTGTTTTTTTTACACTGTCCTTAGACTGACCTCCATGGCTTGTTCCCTGCTCAATGACAACAAGTGATTTGTTGTTTGGAATTAGTGGGGTCTGTGCTGATTGAGCTCATCCAAAAACAACAGCAGTTGAAAGCCTTAAAAATGAGAACTTCTTCTTTTATTAGTCATTTAGTGTTATCCAAATTAAAAACAGAGAGTGTGGTTTTAGCAGCTACAATGTGTTGAGCTCCAGAGATTTAACTGTTCTTTGGCTCTGCAGTTATTTACACTATTTGTCCAAGTAAAAGATTGAAAATCTCTTTTTCAAAGGACACCTCAACATTTACATCGTAACCTGGTCTCATGCCGTAAGTGCTGGTCAATTAGTCCCACAAATTCAGTCTCTTTTATTGTGTACACAAAGTTGACCATCATTCTACAGGAGAAATTGGGAGAATACTTCATGATCCTGTTACTGTATATTTTTGAGTGCTCACCGAGTGCAGACCCAGCTAACCAAGAAAACAGAGCCTTGAACAAAGTGAAACCCACTTTACTTCAGTCTGATTAGTTTAGGTGCCTAAATATAACCGAGCATCAAATTAAAATGAAGAAAATGGACTTGAAACAAAACTTAAGTGAAAAAGTAACGGTTCTGCTGTAGGGCTTAAACAATGACTTTGGCCTCTGCCATTCCTTCAGCATCCAAACATGGACTTTTTCCATCCTCAAAACCTCTGTGTTGAAGGACACAATGCAACAGATCAGCAGAGGCCATGCTGATAAATAACTCATATTCCTGTAAAAAAAAAAGAAAAGAAAAAGTTAGGGGTTGTATCGAGGGAAATGAATAATAGATTCAATTTTGTGAGCATTTCACGTACTGCTGTGAGATTGTGTTGCATGTGGAACCTAACAATCAGTAGATGAATATTGCAACCTGCTGTTAAAAAACTTTGATTGACCATAAAGCTATTTAATGGTTGTGTGATGACAAACTTCGTTTTACTAAATCAGGGCTCTGCACAGGCTTAAAATGAGCTTCAAATTTGCTGAGCACAGCACAACATGTTTTAATAATGAAACTAGGCTTGCAGTTGTTTCAGATCTTCTCAAAAAATTAGTTTCACTCAGCAGAGGTGTTGATGCCATCTGTGGGTTTAATATATAAATGTTAAAAGAGTGTCTTTAGGAATACAAAACCCATCTAAAGTATTAAAGATAGATAGACGTGGTTAGAGGCAGATTTTCCTGTGCAAACGTTATGGAAAAATGTGACTAGAAGTGAATTTTCCTTCCTAAACAACACTGAAAATGGAAAGGTTTTTTCACCTACACAAACCCAGATGAAATGCATGGACACTGAGTCCAGCTATAAAGCCTCTTCTGGTACAAGCATCTCTCAGTATAATACAAAACAGTTCAATGTCAAGATTTTGCTGTAGTACACAAAATGCAGGACACAGTCGAAAAGTAGTTTTCATAAACAGAATCTTCATGAAAACAGAGCAGACCATTATTAAGTATTAAAATGTTATTTTACAAAAGAATGACAACAATAAAAGAATGTAAACAAACATTTTTCATAAACAATGATAATCATATCTCATTTGAACTATTAAGGAACAATATAGGATCCATAAGCTTAATGCATGATTATAAATGAAATTTAGATATGTTTATTTTATATAATATTGCAAGAGCTTTGGGCATTTTATTTTTACATTGCTTATGCAGCAGTGGACATCACAGGCAGGTAACAGAAATTTTGATCAGGCAAGTATCTTTGGATTAGTCTCTTATTTCATTCACAGGCAGGAGCCGTACTAGGAAAGGCAACTTGAGCAGTCCGAACAGCTTGTCTCTGTCTCTGGGGCAGGGGGCTATATTCAGATAACTTTATTTGGGAGGAGAAACAGAGCTTCTCCTCTTTTTCTGCCAGTCTGAGCACCAATGAGCAGGCAAGTAGTTATTGTGGGCAGGATGAGAGTGGGTCAGGGAGGTTAGAAAGAAAGTATTTTCTGCAGGCTCTTCAACAGGTTTCCTTGGCGGAGACAGACATGTAAGTACAAAGCAAATGTAGACTGAGTATAAATACTGCCTTGATTTGAGATGGAAGACAAGTGTGCCTGCCCTGGGTTAGACAGCACCCACCACTGAAAGAGTCTGATAAGTTTTCATTGACACATACATTCACACAGTCAGGGGAGAGATGAAGAGAAAGGCTGATGTCATCAGGACCTTCAATATCACTTTACCTCATTCTCTGTGTAGAAACTGTTGAATTAAACTGAAGTATTTGCTGTGTGTACCTGTCTGTAATAATGGGATGCAAACGAGAAAACGTTCCAGCTGAGACCTGGCCAGTCCATCCTTCTAGCTGCTCAGTGGATAACAGTTACACTGAACTTGCGGAGCTTTTGCACAGCTGAGCCACATGAAAGCATTTAATGCTGTGTTTCTACACTATGTTCAGGCACAAACACAATAAAACAGCTACTTTAAAGCTGAAAACTTGTTCCAGCTTTTTCATACAGGAAACGAATCAACAATCAATAAGGGAATCAATGAAGGACTCAACCAAAGCAAAAATAATAAAGCATATAAATAAATAATCATGTAACTTCTGACGAAGTCAGGGTTTCAGACAGTGTTTGGAAAATGTTGGCTGAATGATTGAGTGAAAAAAAGCAACAAACATATGGGCCCCTCCTGAAAAACCTTCTTAACACGTCTAAACCAGGATTGTCAAACTCAGTTTGGTTTATGGATCATATACACTGCTCAAAAAGAGATAAAGGAACACTTTGAAAACAAATCAGGAAAAAAACAAAACAAATAAACATGGCAGATATTTATCCTTATATGGACTGGGTAATGTGTTAGGAACTAACGGACAGATATGGGCTGTAACTGTTACTTGGAATGCGTTACTGTTATCCGATTACTTTTTTCAGGTAATGATAAAAGTAAGAGATTACTATTGCAAAAAAGTAATTAGATTACTGTTACTTTCCTGTAAGCACACAGTGTTATGGCGTTACTGTGTTACTAAACTGTGATTTTGTTTTTGAGAGTGTCTCATGACAATGACGTACGAGCGTGCGATGTCCGTGGCACCCTAACCTCCACCCACCCCACTCCTGCTAAACAGGTGAAAATAGATTTAAGAATCACAGAATCTTTGATTTTATTTATTTTTGCTGTGTTTTACTTGCCTCTTTTTGAAAGAGTGAGTGCAAACACAAAAAAATATTTTATTTAATATGCTGGAATATGCAGAAAATAGATTTACATGTTAAACAAATTTCTTCCACTTAAAGACTGTTGCATAGGATTTAATTTTTGCTTGATGTAATGTGCATAAAGTTAAAAGATTAAAACAAATAAAACTATTTTTAAAAGAGACTTTTTCATTTGATTACATTTTATATGATGGATTATACAATAAAAGTCCAATTGGGCTGAAAGGTCTATTGCTTTATAACGTGTTCAGGTTGTGTGTCATGTTTTTAAAAAGTAACTAAGTAATAAAGTAACTAATTGCTTTTGAAAATAAGTAATCAGTAAAGTAACAGTATTGCTTTCTTGGAGAAGTAATCAGTAATTAGTAAATAATTACTTTTTTCAAGTAAGTTGACCAACACTGCTAACGGATGCCACATTATTAGACAGAGATGAAAATGACCAACTCAAAATGAGACTCAGCAGTTTGTATAGCCCCCACCTACCTGACAGTGTTGAGGCATGCTTCTAACAGGACAAGGGGATCTCCTCCCAGATCTGTACCAGGGCACCGCTGAGCTTCTGGACAGTATATGGTTCATCCTGATCCTTGGTTGGACTCAATCATAATGTCCCAGAGATGGAATTAGATCAGGTGAGTATGGGGCCCAGTTAATGGTATCAATTTCTTCATTCTCCAACAACTGCTTGCATACTCTTAACACAGGGGGCCAAGCTTTGTTATGGCGCAGGAGGAACCCAGGGCCCCCTGCAGCAGCATAGGGTGTGACAGTGGATTCAGCAATTTTTATCCTGATATCCAATGGTAGTCAGGGTGCTGTTGCCTAGCCTACAGAGGTCTATGTGTTCCTCCATAGACATGCCTCCCCAGACCATCACTAAACCACCACCAAACTGGTCATGCTGAACAATGCTACAGGCAGTATAATATTCTTCACAGCTTCCTGAGACCCATTCATATCTGTCACATGTGCTCAGGGTAAACCTGCTCTCATTTGTTAAAAGCACAAGGCACCAGTGGTGGACCTCCCAATCGTGGTATTCTATGGTGCCGAGCAGTAAACACAGGACCCACTAGAGGACATCGGGACCCTCAGTTTCAGTCTGAGGCAAGTCTGTGTCTGATTGATTGGTCAGAAACATTCACACTAGTGTCCCGCCAGTGCTCATCCTGTTTCTCCTTGCACAAAGGAGGAGATACTAGTCCTACTGATGGGTTAAGAACCATCTATGGCACTGTCCAGCTCTCCTAGAGTAGCTGCATGTCTGCTGTAATCTCTTGAGACTGTGTTGGGATACACAGCAAACCTTCTGGCATAGTATGTATTGATGTGCCATCCTGGAGGAGTTGGACTACCCTACCTGTCTGTAGGGTCCAGGTATTGCCTCATGCTTTCAGTGGCGACTCTGACAATTTGACTATTTCACTCTTAAATATCTTTATATCTTTAATCTAGAAAAGCATCTTGTACTTTTTCACTCCTGCATACTAATTCTGGCATCATCTTACCAGGAACAGCTCTGTACTTTGAACCTTTATTGACAAGTTGAAAATATTTGACTGCGGTTCAAACTATTTGTAGAGGGGGGCCAAACTGGACCCTTTGATAGGCTGGTTCTTGCTACACTTTTAAGACAAGATATTAACATCTGCATTTGCTCAAGCGATATTGTATGACTGCACAGGTGCCACTATATATGAAAACACACTTGATCTTAGGCTGCATGTCTTTAAAGTGTCAAGGTGCTTTGTGTGAAGATCTGAAAAGTGTAAACAATGAAAGGCCCAAGGCAGTTTTTTGGGAAGAAAAGTTTTTCTTAAGCTCTCTTTCTGACTACTTATTTTATATGTCATGCAGGTCTATCAGATGTTGACTATGACTTGTGTTGACAAATCCTGTGTTCCTGCCATGAAATGTCAACTTGAAGTTTTATTTTTCAAAGTTTAGAATGACTCAAGAGCTCCAGACGCTCTTTAGACATCAATCAGAAAAGTGTTTCTTCTTGTTCTTGTTGTTTCTTTTTTTTTTTTTTTTAATCTCTGCAGTTGTTGAAGTTTAGCTAGTCTACAAACTGGTATGGTTTTTTTCTGTTGGAAAAGGAATCTCAAGCTTGTTTAAAAAGAAAAGATTATTTGCTGCCCTGTCACGGATAAAACATTTACTCTCTGGTCAGTCGTTTTTGCTATGAGCTGGATATTTGTTGTATTCAGCTCCTGTCTGGAGATTTCTCGCTAAGGAAGAAATACTGAACTCCTTTACTTTAAAGGTCAGGTTCCTCATCTTCAGGCAGACAGACATCTTGGAGAGCCATTTCTGCACCGTAGTGCTCATAGCACCCTCTCACAGCTGATGTTCTCCCACATTCGCCACCTTTAGACATTTAAAGTGATTGCATTTGTAGGAAAAAACTCACTCCTTTTACTGCCAGGGGAATGCAAACACACACGGCGCCAGCCTCTGCTTGGCAGAGAGAAATACATTTTGTTGTTATCAGTTTCAGTTGGTTAAATGCTAAATTATTCATAGGAAGGTAAAGGCTTGCCCTCATGAGATTAGTGGGCCTAATTGTTCATCCAGTTTGCTGCTTGAATGCAACTTCGCTGGCTGAACACCAGCATCCTGGATGAATCTTTTTTTTTTTTTTGTAATGAGAAAAAGACATGGCAGTCACTATTTACAGAACCCCTCAAACTTTTAATATAACCAGCAAAGTAATAATTGGTATATATACAAGTTTGCAGGATGTAAAAATTAAAAGGAAATTATATATTAAGTTTGGAAAAGGTGGATAATATTTAGTTTTGAGAGCATTTTACAAGGACAAAATCACAGAGTATGTTCACCCTAACGGCACTTTAATGACATTTAAGAAATTTAGAGAAAATTTAAGTAAATTGTTCTTAATTCTTATGAGATCTGTTCAGTTACTAATGAAACTTTCCCAGACCTGAAACCACACATCAGATGAGAATCTGGTTTCTTCTTTAGTGTCAAAAATCTGCATTATTTATACTGCTCAAGCTTTGTAAGTGATTGTTTAGTTACAGAATCATTCTTTTGTTTGTTTTACTTTATTGTTGCAAGAAGTGGTGATGTGAAAAAAATGTGTTTTAGTTCTACACTTCCTGCTGTGCCTGGCAGGAGCTTTTATTTTGAAGATCCACAGGAAGTTGTGCGTTAACATGGCGTATTGTTACCAGTTACTCAATGAAAAAGAGAAAACCCAGAGCTATCTTGATTAGCAGCAGAAACTGCCTCGGTTACTGAAGCAAAGCTTCATAAAAGTTGTTTTTAAAGTGTTTCAGAAGTTATTGGCTAATATCTCAGTAGTGAGATGAATGTTGGGCAGAGCTGAGGTGGCAGCTAAGTTAATGGTGTTCCACGTGTCTCGGTCAGGTCTTTTATTGAGCTTTGAGCTCCACGAGGAAAGACCAGTGATTCCAATTGATCCAGATCTGCACAACCAGTCAGACGGCCAAAGATTGATCTGGTTTCTGGTAGGTCATCCCGACTGGCAACAGTCGACAGACAAAAAGAGTATAAATACACCACGCGTGAAAGTTCTCTAGACTTATGAGTTGCTGACTGACAGATGATTAAAGATCATTCCCTCACCTGATCTGTGTTTTGACTTGACTGACCCTTGACTCTATAAAACTCTGAGGAACAACTGAAAGATAAGTTTGCAACCTAACAAAATACCTTTTAAAGGGACAGTTTAAATAATTGAGGACAACGCATTTTACTTTTATTTTATTTTGTAAAAGGCCCAGGTTGTAATCTCTGTTATGAAGCTGTTGCCTGTTGAAAACTAAAGTCACTGTTAACGAAAATTCCTGTGTGTACGATTATTCACACTCATATCCAGCTCCTCCCCGATTCATGGATTCATTTTCCAGTGTTCGTCTGTGAATCTAAAAGATATGCCACTGTAAACTTTACAGGGCGGATATTTTAAAGTCAACTGTCTTTACTTGCCCCCAAAAATCTCACTCACACACATAAGGTTGTTTTATGAATACAAAACTGGCTGCAACTGATGTTAAGCCCTCACATGCTTATTCATATTATAATTAGTTTGAACTAGTGGAAATAATGAGTTTATGGGTAATTTAAATACTGCTCACAGGAGCCTCATTCATTCAAAAAGAGAAGAAAAAAAACTACTTTTCAACATCTTTAAGTTATTTGCTTCGGTTTTTAAGACATGTACTGTTTGGTTCAGCAACTGTTTTTAACAAGCGGGCCAAGAACACTATTTTCTACTGCCTCAGATCCAAACATCAGGCAGACAAAGTTAGCAATTAACTGTGATAACAGAGTGGAACATCTGGCAGCTAAACAGCTACAGTGCTATGAAAAAGTATTTGCCCACTTCCTGATTTTTCGTTTGTTTTTTGCACATTTATCACATTGACATGTTTCAGATCATCAAACACAGTTTTATTTTAGACAAACATAACTGAAATAAATACAAAATAGAATTTTTAAATGACGATTTCATTTTTGTTTGGAAAAAAAACCTGTCCAGACCTGCCCGACCCTATGTGGTTGTGCTATCTTTCGCAACATGAAATGTATTCAAGCGTCTTTCGCATTACTGTGGAGGAGCTCTGGCCAAATCTTCTTTGCAAAATTGAACAGCTGCACATTGGAGGGTTTTCGAGTGAAAATGACCTGTTTAAAGTCATGCCAAAGCATGTCAATCGGATTTAAGTCTGGACTTTGATGAGACCTAAGAAACACCAAATTTTTTTTTCTTTTTCAGAGGTGGAAGAGCTTGTTCTTTTTGGTCAACGATGGTTTTCTCCTTTGAACTCTCCCGTGGATGCCATTTTTGTCGTCTGTTTCTTTTTGCCTTATTGTTGAATCATGAACTCTGATCTTAACTGAAGTAAGTGAGGCCTGCAGTTCTTTGAATGTTGCTCTGGGTTCTTTTGTGACTGTCATGGTCCCTGGGTCTTGGACCCAGGAATGACTTTAGAATTATAATTACAGCAGTTTCCCTTTTTGTATTTCCATCCTGTTCCCTCTCTGTTCCTTCCATCAGTCTTGTTTCTGTGCTGTTTTTTTCTTTCAATGTCCCCCTGTGTCAAGTTAGTCTTCTTCATTTTTTCAGCTCTATTCTGCTCCCTGATTTATTTATTTGACTGTTGTTCCTTATGTATTATGATGAGTGTAACTTCTCTCCTTTCGTATTATGCTGATTATCTTCAGCATGTTCCCCACTTTTCCCCTCTTCCCTCATTACCTCTTAACCCTACCTATACTGTCTCAGTGTCCTTTGTCCCCATCACATCAGCCATATTGCTGTGTGTTTGGCTTGCTCTGCTTTCTCTGCATTTGTTGACTTGGTTCCCTGTTATCTTTTGGATTTTGGACATGTGGTTTTTGATTTATCCAAGAAATATTAAAACATTGTTTAAAGTTTATTTTTGTCTCAAGAGTCTTGCATTTAGGTCCATAATAGCTGAATGAGTCACTGATGCACTATCTGATGACTTTTTGGCTGGTTGGCTACTCCTGGGAAGTTTCACTATTATACGAGTTCTCTCCATGTGTGGATCTCAGCATGTTTGGCTGGAGTCTCAAAGCCTTAGAAATGACTTTGTAAACCTTTCCAAACTGATAGATGTCAGAGACTTTGTTCCTCTTTCTTTGGTATAAAGTGGTGCTTTCTTGTTTTCTGAAATATTTTAGTCCATTTTATTTAGTCTGACAGGTTTTATTTAAATGATTTTTGATTTCAGATGATATTCTTGATTTAACAGGTCTGGCAGTAATCCAGCCTGTGTGCAGCTATAGTGAAACTGAACACGGCTTTTTAGATGGATTTAATAAGGAAGTGCAATTACTATTTCAGGTAGGTTTAGATATCCTTTTTTCATAAATAACACATTTAACAAAGACACATTTAAAAATGGTATTTGAATTAATTTGGTTATCTTTGTCTAATATTAAAATTTGATTTGGAACATAGGTGTGGTGACTATGAGAAACACAAGGAGGCAAAGCAGCGGGCTCAGAAAAAACAGTCTTAGAATGGGCAGGCTCAGGGTTAAAATGTACCGGGTCAACAAAAACAGACTTATCAAAAATGAATGAAATGATGATGTGAGTTTATTACTTTTAACGTCAGATGGGACGTGAGAATAAAAGTCATTGTCACTCACCACTGTGAGTTGCTCAGCAATGTCCAGTGTATGGCGGCGGGTGCGCCGCTTCCTTTGAACAGAGGAAGCTGGCGGAGCGAGCAACTGAGTCTCTGGTGCACAGAACGGTGACACTGAGGCTGGAGCGTGAGCACCTGAAGCCACACGGAGGACTCCCACTTGAAGCGGGCAAGGCTTGGATGCAGGCGGAGCAACAGGTGGGGACTTTCGGCAGCTCTTGGGACCTCCGAGAACCAGCCGAGTCCCACGGAAAATGCGCTCGTAGTCGGGAGCACGCCACGGCTTCCAGCGGAGCTCGCTCGTTGAGCTCGCGGTCTGCTGAGTCCATAATATGGTCAGGTCGCATACAGTGTTTGCAAGAGAGGACTCAAACGCAGACCAAAAACTGAACGTGATGTGGATTTAACAAAAAAAACAAGCCGTTTATTGAAGCTAGGAAACAAGGTACAAACAAAGGGCAGAGGTGAAACTAAATAATAACCTAAACTGGGTGACCTAAAACTAAACATGAAAAAACCTTAAGCATGGTGAACTGAAATGGATACCTGAAGTTGTGACGTGGATGAGCAGACGACCTGACAAATAATGACTGAAGACACACGGACTAAGTACACACAGGAGGATATATTATTAATCCTTTATTTATCCAGGTAAAAATCTCATTGAGATTAAAAATCTCATTTCCAAGAGAGACCTGGCATCATGGCAACAAAAGTCACATACCACATAGGTATATAACATTTAAAACAAATACAATATTCCATACAAACGTGTAAAATATACAATAACAGATCAAATTAAGAGTACATTAAAAACAATCACACTGAGTAAAAGAGCTGTTCTCTCGTTCCTTTAAGACAGACTTAAACTCTCCCAAGGTAACCAATTCTGATAATTTCAGTTCCTTCTGCAGATTATTCCAGGAAGCAGGGGCAGCGTATTTAAAAGCCCTTTTCCCCAATTCTGTTCTGATTTTTGGGACAATCAATTGTATGATTTTGTTCGAACGAAGGTTGTATTGGTTGTGGTTTTTACACATATAAACACATAAATAAGATGGAACCAGCCCAAGGAGAGATTTATAGATAAAGATCAACCAATGGGAGAGTCTACGAATATGCAAAGATAGACATTTAGCAGCAGCATACAAAGAACAATGATGTACATGATTTCCATAGCCAGTAATAAAACGTAAAGCACAATGGTACACAGTATCCAACCTCTTTAGGTAGTGGGCAGGTGCATTCATAAAAAGCAGGTCACCATAATCTAATAAAGGTAAAAAGGTTGCACGAATCAAATGTTTTCTCACTTGGAGGGAGAAACAGGATTGGTTTCTAAAAAAGTAACCTAGTTTTAGTTTTAACTTTGACACAAGCCTTTGAATGTGAGTCTTAAATGACAAATTCTGATCTATAATGATCCCTAGATACTTGTAAGATGTGACCATTTCAATTTCAGATCCTTGAATTGTTTTAATCTTAGGAGACGTAGCTAACAACTCTTTGCCATTTGAGAATAACATGAACTTGGATTTCTCTGGATATAACACCAACTTAAGTTGAATTAAATGGGACTGAACGACATCAAAGGCAGACTGCAGAAATTGCAGGGTTTGTGCTACTGAAGGGGATGAACAATAAATAATTGTATCATCTGCATAAAGATGAAATGCTGCATTTGACAAATTATCACAAAGGTTGTTTATGTAAAGAGAAAATAGCAATGGCCCTAATATGGAGCCCTGCGGAACTCCTTTGGATACTGGGAGAAAAGAAGAAGAAGACCCAGCAGCACGGACATAATAATGAGGGAAATGGAAACACATGGGGAAACAGCTGACACACATGAACATAATGAATTCACAAGGGGAGAGTAAAACTAAAAACATTGAACATAGGAACTGTAACGTCGGGTTGTGTTTAGTGGTTGAGAGGAGGGGGTAAAAACACTTAGCAGGATAGTCGAAAGAATACACACTCACACTGGCATTGGGAATTCCACAGCGTGTTCTTTAATATACCTTCTCTTCATCAACCATATAAGCCCAGTTGAACGGCTGCAGCTTAACAAACATAGCGCACAGTGTTTGTACAACCCATAACATTGCAAACAAAGGTGTCTGGAGAGGTAAAATATGAAATCCGTCCCTCCTCCTGCACTAGCGTGCAAGCACATGTCCACACAATCACAGAGAGGGCAGTGGCGCATACTGATGACAACATTAACCCTCGACTTGGGTTGTCTTAAAGACACACCACACCATTGTGACTGTTACAGAACACAGGACCCCTTCAAAATAAAACAGGAAACATAATGAGATGCAGACATGACAACCTGAACTTGACAACATAAGACACAGACATGAAGGGCAAGGGAGACTTAACAGGGGTTGGAAGACACAAGGGGAATCTAATAACAAATGAACTAGAAAAACTAATGAGCGTAACCATATACTATAAACATCAAAATAACTAAAACTCAAAACACTGGGTAATAAGACCCAGGATCGTGACATTTATTTACTTGATTCCTGTCATAATCAGGTTATAGCCAAGTAATAAACTGTGATTTTACATCTGCATGCTGGGACAGAAACACCAATATACAATGTGTAAACACATGTATGCATAAATTCACCAACTGAAACAGTACACATAGATTATTTACATTGTGAGTAATAATGCAACCAGCATTTTTGTATGAGCAGAGCAATGAATAAAGATACACATGACTCTATATACACACACAGTGCACATAGCTGTGGACACACTGATATACAATATAAACACATCGGCTCAGTTTAGCTGAAACTATCTAATTTAACAGCCATGCAACCATGCCTTTAGGTTTTTGCTCTTTAGACACGTGATGATTTAAATTCTTCAGTCAGTTTAGAAACTTCATTTGTATTATGCTGAGATTAGTTTTTACTATTTAATCTGCCATGTTTGCTATGAATAGGGTGGATTGCACAACTATATGCATGTCTTTACTTCTCTTTCTAGCCTTGCTAGACGGGGAAAAATAAAACACTAAAGTCAGGGGATCAAACATCATCTCTAAAGTTATGGACTGTAACACTATATAAGCATAATACTGGAAAAAATGTGCTCAAATGTCATGGCTAAAAAACATACTATTACAAAAATGTAGGATATTTCCCATAGTCTGACTATTTCATAAGCGGTCCTTGCCTTTTATGGTAAATGTAGAAAACAAGCTCAAAGAGGCAGGACAAATGAGGAGTAGGCTAGTACACAGTTGGTGCATTATGGGCTTTCCCATGTGAACAAGGCGTCCTGCCAGCATCGCCAGGCGAGACACTGTGTTTTTCTTTATGATCCCTGTAGCAGCAGCAGGCGTCAACATCATGCTACAAGCCATGTAATATTTTCCATGGTACCAGGCTCACTTTGGCTTCAATAGTAATTTTCAGCAGCAACCTTTCACCACTTTCTGAAGACCAGCCTGAAACAAGTGTTTGTGCAATTAAAGTGCCCCAAGGTCTTTGCTAAACAGAGCTAAACAGAGTACTGCACAAGCACTGTGTACCTCCAGACTATTTCTCATTTGATCGTATCTTTTTGATTAAATGAAAACACTCTGGTTAATAAATAATGGACACAAAAAAGTTTGTGACTTCCCTAAATTGGCTAGAAGCACAAGCCCAAAGAAAAGTGTTGTCCCTGAATTTAGCTTTACCTCAGACTTTAATACTGTTCGTAAATTCCTCAGTACTGCAGGGGTCTGGTGTGCCTTTTGATTTAACGCAGTAAGAAAGGAATGCTGCTGATATGCCCTTTTGAGTCTATAGTATTTCATAGAGTAATTGCTTAGATGATGGCAATAATATAACACTTTCAACATTGTTTCTTTCCTTGACACGCCAAGTTCTTTTCGTAGTTCTCACAATGATTGAAGTGGTGTATTCTTAACAGTGGTATCTTATTTATGATAGTAGGGAGTTCATGCTTGAGCACAATAAGTTCTCAGTGAAGGTCCCTGGTTTCCTGCCATCAGTAGAAAAAGGCAGCTGACTTCAGGCTCACACAGTTTGTTCCCTCCAGTTATATCCAGGTTCTCTGAATACTGCCTGCAGCTTCCCCAAATGGTGTTGCTGTTGTCTTTTGAAGTGGCATTTGGAGTTTTTCATGTAAATGAATGATGTTAATATTTAACTGAATTCATTGTCTGCACTGACCTGTTGCTGTGTTGTGGATTTTTGTGAAGCGGGATGACGTACATGCAGTATTTCATTATTATTTTCAAAGGATACAGGTATTAAAGGGATATTAAAAGGATCTGTCACCTTATTCTTTTTAAATTATGAATGGATGGCAGCCTTTACCTCCTTTTCACCTATGAGGTGCTGGTGCCATTACAGGTGGGGAATCATCTTTGTCTTGGTGCCATTTGAGAAACAAGCACAGGTATGAGGAAGGGAACAATCCACAGTGTTACTTAGCACATTTGAGGTAAATGTTTTGGGAAGGGAAATGGAATGGATGTAATCTGTGGGCTACATCTGCAATCATCAGTTAATTTTCCTTTTGGTGACTCCTCATAAGCCCCTGGCATTAATAGTTCCAGCTTTCAGCACTGTAATTTTGTTCTGGTGTGCTGATGGTAACTTTTGGTACTGGCATCAGTATTTATTTATTTATTTATTTTTTGTGGTAATGTATGGAATAGGTTGGTAGAAAAGAAGTGTCTTTCTGTCAACCAGTTGATCCACAAGTTGGTCCAGACTCTCCATCAAACTATTGCCACTGCCATGAAATTCCATAGAAATGCTCATGGCCAGCAAAAGATAAATTCTAATGAATATGGATAAGCATTCATGGTTTCCAGTGGATGAACCCAACTAATTGCCTTAGCTGTCAGTTGGTTGAAGATTTTACCTATGCAAGGAAATCAGATTATTCCATATAAAATCAGCTAAACATGAGAAGAGTTCCCACTTGCCAAAGTAAATGTATGAAATAAATGTTTCAGTGGCATACACTGAAATCTTTGAACGTTTTTTTGAAGCCATAAAAAAATGACCTTCAAGCAATGAAAACTGTCTAAAAAGACTTTTGGGTAAAGATTTTTTTATGCCCATGTGTGATCAGGTGACTGTTTAAAACTAGTTAGTGTATATGAAAGGTCTCCTGTTGATCTAAAATTTTATCCCAGGGTCATCTTCTAGTCATGATTCATGTGCCTAGCTCCTACTGAAGAACATCTGAGGGATCAAATTTCAAACTACCCTTATGTGCTTTGAGCACCTCGCCCTTCGTCCGTTTTCATAGTCTAAAGGTACAATTTTCTATCACTTCAATTGATATGCAGACATTATTGTACAAATATAGAAATAAATAAATACATTCTTAGGGGGTTGTTGGGAGGCACACACTGATTTTCCATGGGAAGACCCAGTATCTATTGGATGGATTAGTACAAAATTCAGCAGAGACATTCATGGACAAGCATAACAATAGAGTGTATAGTTTTGACCCAGTTTTTTTTAAACTAAAGTCTGCATGCAAAGTTCATCTTTGCTCTAAGGCCATATATGAAGGCATCTTCATCTTATATAATACATAAGTACCCAATATATGAGTGGAGCTAAGATGCTGAAGCTGGAGCTTAATATCTTGCCTTTAAAAGATAAATTGTATATAATTGCATCAGGAAATCCCAAACTGTGTGAACTCTCTTCCGCTTGTTATCTGATTCTGACTCCCACTGAGTGAAGAAATGCTGCCTGAAGGAAGGTGGCTGATGCTATTGATAGTCAGCAAGGGCAGTTAGGATTAGTTTAGCAGTGAAGTAATCATTAGTGATATATTTCAGTAGTAGAAAGTAGGTTGCATTTCTTCAGACTACACTGATAAATATTTATGAGCATGGTTGTATCTAAATTTCTATATCTAGCAATACAGATGACACACTATCAAGCAAGTGATGGCTGTTGTTTTGTGGAAACGTGGGGAAATATGGGTCTTAATCTTCTGGCTGTAATGGTAGGGACTTTGTTTTGTATGCAGCTCAAGAAGGATCTTATCCTTAAGCAGAGTGACATTTACTTTCAGCTTAACCAAAAGGACCCGTCCCATCCCGGCAACAAACGGCAGGTGGAATTGAGTTTACTGTGAAAGTGTGAGTATAAATCACAAATACAGTGACATAGAAATGTAACAAAAAGAGAAATAGCAGAGAGAAACTCAAGGATGATGTCTTTCTGAGGACTGCATGCCTGAAATTTTGAGAGGAAGGGGAAAATACCAACAGTTAGCCTTTCTTCAGATAGTCCGTATTTATATGCTTACATAAATCTTAACAGCAAAAAAATAGAATCATAAAAAGATAGTTCACAATCAATAGTTTCTAGATAGGGTATTATGAAAAAGCTGTAGTATATCCCAGGAAAAGGAGTAAAGGACCAAGGAGTGGACTGTTGCCAAAGTAAATGTATAAAAAGAAATGTTATGCAACTCAAATCTTTAGATATAGGTCCAAAGAAATCTTTGGAGATTGGTCCAAAGATTTATGGGTGACACATGGGGCCATACGCATGCATGCTATGGCTAAGGAGCTAGAGCAGGTTGTCAGCTAATCGAAAGGTTAGGTTTGATCCCTTGCTCCTCCAACCTGCATGTTGAAGAATTTGTGGGCTGGATGACAAACCCTGATCTGTCCCCAATGCAACCATGTGAGTGTTAGATTAAAAATGTACGAATGGGTGAATGAGGGTTTTAGTACGATATACAGTGATGTGAAAAAGTATTTGCTCTCTTCCTGATTCCATTTTTGTTTTGTATTTTTGTCATGGTTAAATGTGACAAATTTCAATATTAGACAAAATAACACAAGTCAAGACCAAATGCAGTTTCTAAGTGAAGGTATTTATTATTAAGGGGGAAGATAATTCAAACGTACACGGCCCTGCATGAAAAAATTAAATGGTAAAATGGTAAATGGTCTGTATTTGTATAGCGCTTTACTTGGTCCTAAGGACCCCAAAGCGCTTTACACTACACACAATCATCCACCCATTCACACACACATTCACACACTGGTGATGGCAAGCTACAAATTACAAATTTGTAAATTACTGCCCACATAAACAATAATAACTGGTTGGGCCATACTTAGCAGCAACAACTGCAATCAAGTGTTTGCTATAACTAGCAATGAGTCTGTTGCAGCCCTGTGGAGGAATTTTGGTCCTCTCATCTTTGCAGAATAGGGTTTTTCTAGCTTGAACCGCCTTTTTAAGGTAATATCACAGCATCTCAACCGGATTTAGGTCAGGACTTTGATTGACCCACTCCAAAGTCTTCCTTTTTTCCCCTTAAGTCATTCAGAGGTGGGTTTCCTCGTGTGTTTTCGATCATTGTCCTGTGGTAGAACCCAAGTCCGCGTCAGGACAGGTCATGAACAGATTACCCACAATTTTGGTAAATTGCGGTAAATTGATGCTTCCATTTTCTTCCAGGTCCTGAAACAGCAAAACAGCCCAAGACCATCACACTACCCCATCATATTTTACTGTTAGTATGATGTTCCAAACACTTTTTCACACCCTTAAAATAAACACCTTCATTTACAAACTGCATTTTGTTTCAGTTGTGTCATTGTCTTCTAATATTTAAATTTGTTTGATGATGTTTAACAACTAAGTGGGACAAGCATACAAAAAAATAGGAATGGGGAAACACTTTTTCACACCACTGTAATTACCAATCCATTTACATTACAGTGATCGCTTACAGGAAAGGGCTATTTATGCATTACTTTTGTAGTTTGTATGCAGCTAATTCACGGATTTACCTTGGAATCATTTGCAAAGGTATGCCCATTATAACCATATTTTTACTTACACTACAATTTGGAGAAAAACCTTTTAGCTCTGACTCGTCAGGGTATGGGCAGGATATCTGGTTCTCAGATTTTTAGTAACCTTTGTGTTTCATGATGGGGTCTCCATAGGTCAGGCTTGTTCTGATGACGATCCATCCAGAAAATTGAGCTCTGGGGAAGTGTTTGGGAAGAATTGAAGGCTTCAAGCCCTTTGAGTCGTGTTGTCCAATACACTGCCGAGCATGTTTTGTTGTGTTATGTGGTGGGGAGCGACAGCTAACATCAGTTTGTGCTGACTGCTCAAATAGAAAAGCGGTATACAGTGGGGCAAAAAAGTATTTAGTCAGCCACCGATTGTGCAAGTTCCCCCACCTAAAATGATGACAGAGGTCAGTAATTTGCACCAGAGGTACACTTCAACTGTGAGATACAGAATGTGAAAAAAAAAATCCATGAATTCACATGGTAGGATTTGTAAAGAATTTATTCGTAAATCAGGGTGGAAAATAAGTATTTGGTCAATAACAAAAATACAACTCAATACTTTGTAACATAACCTTTGTTGGCAATAACAGAGGTCAAACGTTTACTATAGGTCTTTACCAGGTTTGCACACACAGTAGCTGGTATTTTGGCCCATTCCTCCATGCAGATCTTCTCGAGAGCAGTGATGTTTTGGGGCTGTCGCCGAGCAACACGGACTTTCAACTCCCGCCACAGATTTTCTATGGGGTTGAGGTCTGGAGACTGGCTAGGCCACTCCAGGACTTTCAAATGCTTCTTACGGAGCCACTCCTTTGTTGCCCGGGCGGTGTGTTTTGGATCATTGTCATGTTGGAAGACCCAGCCTGGTTTCATCTTCAAAGTTCTCACTGATGGAAGGAGGTTTTGGCTCAAAATCTCACGATACATGGCCCCATTCATTCTGTCCTTAACACGGATCAGTCGTCCTGTCCCCTTGGCAGAAAAACAGCCCCATAGCATGATGTTTCCACCCCCATGCTTCACAGTAGGTATGGTGTTCTTGGGATGCAACTCAGTATTCTTCTTCCTCCAAACACGACGAGTTGAGTTTATACCAAAAAGTTCTACTTTGGTTTCATCTGACCACATGACATTCTCCCAATCCTCTGCTGTATCATCCATGTGCTCTCTGGCAAACTTCAGACGGGCCTGGACATGCACTGGCTTCAGCAGCGGAACACGTCTGGCACTGCGGGATTTGATTCCCTGCCGTTGTAGTGTGTTACTGATGGTGACCTTTGTTACTTTGGTCCCAGCTCTCTGCAGGTCATTCACCAGGTCCCCCCGTGTGGTTCTGGGATCTTTGCTCACCGTTCTCATGATCATTTTGACCCCACGGGATGAGATCTTGCGTGGAGCCCCAGATCGAGGGAGATTATCAGTGGTCTTGTATGTCTTCCATTTTCTGATGATTGCTCCCACAGTTGATTTTTTCACACCAAGCTGCTTGCCTATTGTAGATTCACTCTTCCCAGTCTGGTGCAGGTCTACAATACTTTTCCTGGTGTCCTTCGAAAGCTCTTTGGTCTTGGCCATGGCGGAGTTTGGAGTCTGACTGTTTGAGGCTGTGGACAGGTGTCTTTTATACAGATGATGAGTTCAAACAGGTGCCATTCATACAGGTAACGAGTGGGGGACAGAAATGCTTCTTACAGAAGACGTTACAGGTCTGTGAGAGCCAGAGATTTTTCTTGTTTGAGGTGACCAAATACTTATTTTCCACCCTGATTTACGAATAAATTCTTTACAAATCCTACCATGTGAATTCATGGATTTTTTTTTCACATTCTGTCTCTCACAGTTGAAGTGTACCTCTGGTGCAAATTACTGACCTCTGTCATCATTTTAAGTGGGGGAACTTGCACAATCGGTGGCTGACTAAATACTTTTTTTCCCCACTGTATAAGCCATGTTACATGCTACGTCCATATGATCTTCTGCAGTCTTGATGTGGGTGGCATGGATACCAGGAACCAAGGTTTCCAAGCAAAACATTGTACACTAAAAAGGTGCCTAAAGTTAATACCCTTTATCTTTCAGTCATTTTAATCTTGTGGTTTTTTTATAGATCATAAAAAACACCATGACTTGCTTCACCTTTTAAATTGCTACTTATATAATAACGTATTCTCTTTTTACAACAATATTTCAATAATTATAACGCACCAACATAATAGGTAGTTTCAACACTTTAGCTGAGAAGGCTCTTTACTTTTATGGAGGTGGAATATCGAATGAAGGACTTTCTAAGTGCTGGTGCACTTTCTGTGTGGAGTTTACATGTTCTCTCTGTGCCTGAGTGGGCTTTCACTGATTTCCTCCCACAGTCCAAAGACATCCATATTAGGGTGATTCTAAATTGTCTGTAGGTTTGGATTTAAGTGGTAATTGTAGTCTGTCTGTGCGTACTGGCAGCCTGCAATACAACATGTCTATCTAGCAGACAATCATTGTCTCTCATGTTAACTGTTTATGCAGAGCCACTGTATTGTACTGTCCACTACATTTTATACTCTGTAATACTGAGACACTTTGTGGACATCTGATATCTGCTGCTCATTTATTTATTTTGACTGTATTTAGTAAATCATTTTTGCTCAGTTTTATTGTGAATTTTAGCTATTTTACTTAATAAATCCACTTTCTCCTTCTTTTGGTTGATCCCTTTGGGGGTCATCACAGATCATCTGCCTCCATTTTACCCTCTAACAGCCTTTTCTGTCACACTAAGTTCTGTATATCCTCCTTCACAATATCTTCTCTTGTACTCCTGCCTGGGAGCTTCATATTTCATATTGTTTGGCCAGTATATCCACTATCCCTCCTCTGCACATGTCCAAACCATCTGAGCCTCATCTGTCTAACTTTGTCTCTAAATATCACCTAAGCTATCTCTCTGATATGGTCATTTCTAATCCTGTTCATCCTGGTCACTCTCAACAAAAATAACCATCACTAGAAATACACTGAGTGAATTTATGAAGCCAGCTTTTAAAATAGTTTTTTAAAATACTGATGCATTGTATTTTATTATTTTCATTTATATTTTTACATATTGAGCACCTTTAATTAGCTTTTAGCATAACATTCTGTTGGATTTTATTAAGAATTTTGCATTTGGGCCACCTTCATTTTTTAAATGTTATTTTATGTGATTAATTGAGCTCATTTCTTTCTTGCATTTTATTGTTTCCACTTTATTGAAATATTTGTTTTGCTTTGTATTTCTTAGATATGTATTCATTCTGCCTTATTAAAGGTATTTTGTTTTAGGTTATGTTTAATGTCATGCTGACATTGCTCTTTGCTCATATGCTTTTAGTGCTATTTTTTGTTTTGTTTTTTTTTTCTGTTCCTTTCTTTTCTCATTTCTTTTCATATTTCTCACCGTGTTCATTATCTAATAGTTTGCGTGTTGTTTAAATTAACTGATTAGAAAGTTAAAACGAGACATTTGTGTGCGCATGCGCCATGACGAAACCAAAAATAAGGAAGTTGATGTAGTTTATAATAGGTGTAAACAATGCTGTGTTTGTGGCGCCGCTGAGAGCATTCCGAGCTACATGGACACAAGTGTGCTGTTTGTACATACCTCAGATAATGGTGAGAGAAGGAAACGCGCATTATGTGTTCGCGACTGTCTGTTAATGTTTGCTAGCTTTTGATAGCATAACTTCTAAATGGCTAATGTTCTAGCTAATTAGGTAACCAAAGTTCGCTAGCATTAATGCGCACTGGTACACAGTAAAATAATGGCGATTTGCTACGGTAAGTCAGGGTTTGTGAATTTAAGTGATGCTAGTAACTCTGCTTTATGTCGTATTATCGTAGTTCAGTGAATAAGGGAAGTCAATATTGCACACGCAGCCCTACCGTCTTATTAGTTACATATGTGTATATTATATTTCCTTTAATTTCTCACAGTGTTTTTTTTTTTTAAATCATTCCCCAAATTACTAAAGTTAATTTTTCTTCATTTAAAAAATAAATGAAGAAAAAAAAAAGTCATCAAGATAAGTCCCCCTGAAAATAATTTTGTGATTCACTACGACATTATTGACATAACCCTGAGCTTTCCTGATCACAAATGGCTCTGTGTCGAATCGATGTGACAGCTGTCAGCAAAATAACAAGATGTTTCTGATTGCTCCTGTATACTGTGTTGATATAGCGTCCACAGTTTTTATTCACTGACTTAGTCTTCCTTTTTGGGATCCAAATTAAACACAACACAGGCCTTAAGAGAAATCAGATCACAGGAGTACTCAGATTTCTCTGAGTTCTTCTGGGGTAGGTCAGTGTTGCTGTATTTATTTTGGTTTTTATATTTTCTTTATTTTCTTGAATGGATGCTGCGTCATGTGAAGCAGAATAATCGGTTAAATTGTTTTTATTAACACTGACTTGCTTATTCGCGATGCATACGAGAAACTGTGTGTGGAATAGAAGCAGTGACCCTCACAAAATTCTCTTGAGTTGTTATCTGCAAGGATTTGTTGCTGAAAAGATGGGGGCGGGGGAGTTCCCCTATTCCTTTTCACAAAATCTCTCTTCTATAATAAATACTTTAAATCAAGCTATTCCATGACCTTGCCTGATTTGAATGTTAACCGGTTTATCTGAGGAAGTTATCTGTTCACTGTTTACATGTTCAAGCAGAAGTGGAAATGAAAAGAGCAGATGAGTGTATCCTGGTCACTGGCCTCTCTGTCTTTTTACTGGGATTGCCATTTCAGCGGCATTTCATGGTTCCTATAAAACGTATCTGTGTTGAGAGCATGTATAAGTTTGACGACTGTGATGGATGTTGAGTAATCTTTTCTATTTCTAAATGCTTTGGGCAGTTTTATAAATCAGTGAGCAGAATCCTTTTTTTTTTCTTTCCCTATCAATGTTGAGCTTTAGTTGTCAGGTTGTTTTTCTCTGGATAGATCAAAAATAGACGGCTCTCCTTCAGCTCACGACACCGAACGAGATAAATGTAGCCATCTTGGATGATTACCTGTCTGTGCTTCTCTCTCCAAACAGCTTCTATGCCATAATGATGACAACTAGAAGCAACATGCTCACTGCTGGAATATCTAACAATAAGGTCAAATACTCACGGCTGGCTGCTGATGATGATGGTTACATAGACTTACAGGTGAGAGACTTTGTAGATTGATTACAGAATGTTACTAAAACATTTCTCCACCACCAGCAGTGATTTGTTATGAATCGTTAAGTAATGATTCTGTGTAAAAGCTGAGGCCCTCTGTAATTAAAATGACTTTGCAAAAGTTTTAGGCATGATAAATGAAGCTGCTTTCAACAGTAATATCATGAGTAGGTCGTACATAGTTAACTTACAAACAAAGTGGAGTAAACGTGGAAGACAAATAATGAAATTACTGGGTAGTGTGATCACTGTTTGCATTTAAAAGAGTGCCAGTTCTCTTTGTTATATTGGCATTATTTCTAAATTACTTGCCAGGTAGGTTGTTCCAAGTATCTTGGAAAATGTTCACAGTACTTTGGATTTAGGCAATCCCAGCATCTTTCCATGTAATCTTAGGAAGAATTCATGATTTTGATATTAGTACTATACAGAGGAGCTTTCCAATTGTCATGGGGCAAGAGATATTTCTTGTTGCTAAACATGGAAGCAAGCTGATCTGGAGATGGGGAAATTCTAATTGCATTAAAGTAGATTAGATTGAGTAGCTGCCTCATGAAATCATATGATATCAATATATTCTGATGTACAAAATTGAAAAGTAACTATATTTTTCCACAATTTCACTTTTCACAGTTCAAGAAACCCCCTCCAAAGATCCCATACAAGGCGATTGCACTGGCAATATTCCTGTTTCTGATTGGCTCTTTACTAATTATCTTTGGGGCCCTTCTTCTGGCAGAAATCATACCGGTTGAGGTGAGTTTGGTTAGTGTGTTTAATATCTGTTCAAAAAAATTTACATTGATGGAGCCTTCACACCAAAAATAATTTTACTGTAAAGAAATGAAGGACTTTGTCCTTAAACAGAAATGATGTGTGAATTCACAGAAAATGTCATATTGTGCACTTTGTGAAAAAAAGAAAAAAAAAGAAACGTTGAATAAAAAAAATAGATACTAAAAATTGAAAAATAAAAGTGTATTTGTTACTTGCTCTGGTGAAATGCCATAGGTTATATATTTTGTTATTAAGAAGAGTAAAACTTATGAAAATACAGTTTCAAAGTTTAAGCCTTTAAAATGATCCGCATTTTCCAAAGCCATCCTGTGGGCCAGATTGGGACCCTCTGGTGGGCTTTTCCTGGCCCATGGGCCATACACTGACTTTTCAGTGAAACATGTCTACAGCCTTTAGGTTGAAAAACAATTTCCTTGTCTGCTGCCAAAAAACGGTTAGTGTTTACCAAGTCATTTTCTTTTGTTCCTCTTTTCTGAAATCCAACGGTAAGGCTTGTGTCAGGAATACAAGCCCCCAGAAATTCATTTGTGAAGGAACTCCTGTCTGAGCCGCTCCTGTCTTCTTCTGTTTAAAACGTATTTAGAGCTACAGATGGGTGACAAATCAAAGGGAAAACAAAGATAAATGTTTAGCTTCCAAGACTTGGATTATGTCTCATCCTGGACTAACTACTATTTCTAATGGGGATTGTGATTAAATGTTCTTTTTAGTCTAGGACTATGCTCAAAATGATTATGAAGCAGGCTGAAAGTTAGGTTTTTCACTGCCACATGCTGCCAGAGCAGCTTCAGTGTGCTGTCATGTTATCACTGATATAACAACGCTATGCCTTATTTAGCATGTACAACAAAGACACAAGCCAAACATTTGTGAGAGCGCGAGCAGTGTGTCGGCCTGTGCTAAAAGGGTACTACTTCAGTAGTATTGGCTATAAGAGATCAGACCTTCAGATAAGCACAATACTTTATAAATATGCAAGAAAACTGTTCCTGCTAAAATGTGGAAACAACAAGCTTGTTTCACCATTTCAGGAAAAAATGCAGTCGAGTGCACCCAGGCTATGAAAGCACGTGAGGAGGTGATGTGCAATCCAAAATTAAACAAATGACTCACCTGAGCATCACTGGAGCAATTAACTGCACTCATATGACTGGAAGAGTAATCACAATACAACACGACAGATAATAAAACTGAAAGATATTTTATATGTGACAACAATATACAGTTCCTTACAGAGTTGGACTGACAATCTGGTGTTATCTATACTTTTGTTGTTAAAATGTTATGTCTCAAACAAGTACTGAATGCTTTTTATATTTTTAGTAGTGTGTCACACAAACAGTAAATATTGTCAAAAAAATTAAGACGTCTTTGGGGGTGCTATGATTCATTTTGAGGTATACTTTTGTGATTACATTTGATTCATGCTGTGTCACTATTGTTGCAAAATAATGCTGCTGCTCCTGCTGGCACCTTGTGGCAAAAGATTCACACTTCAAATTAGGCAGTCTGTCAACATTGACCGGAACTCATTGGAAAAGAAGGCTGGAATATTCCCTTTACTTTGTATTCACTAATAAATGTTGCTGCCTGCGAGCTGCAATCACAGATACAATGTTCAGTACTTCTTCTATATCAAAAAAATGTAATTATTGCATAATTTCCATTGTGATATATTGCGTGTAATTGTAAGACTATGTTGCCCACCCCAAGATGGAATGCAAGTCAAATAGATATTGTCCTATTTGGGACTTTGATTAGTGTGGTGGGCACCTCTGTCTAACACAAGTTCAGTTTCTCAGAGGAATTCATTAAACCATGAATCGACCCCTTGTGCCCTGTGGATGGGGGCTTTGTTATACTTAAAGATGAGAGTAGGATAGAAATGTTTCTTCAAAGAATAACCATGATTACTGAGACCAGCTTTGTATCGATCCTTTGCGTGGAAATGCTAGAGAAATGCAACCGCATGCCCTCGCTGTAAGGGTCAAATCATCACCTCTCTCTGCATGTTACTTTATGTTCGTGTTTCTTCTGCAGCTTCCCTAAGATTTATGTATCCAGAAAATGTTTTCTACATCATTTGAAGGGCATCATCTATAATGCATTTCGGTGTTTGAAGAATAGTTTGTAGCAGTTTTGGAAATATGTGTTTCCTTTCTTACTGACAGTTGAAAAACTACCCCATTCTCATTTGAAGGTGGAGTCACCAGCTGGTTAGCTTTGTTTACCTGCTTAGTTGAACGATAACAGGGTGTGCTTGCCAAGAATTGAAACTGATTAATGAGCATCTTAAATCCACACATAATCTGAAATGAATCAAAACCTAAAATGACAAGTTAGGATTTAATTGGGACTCACGTGCCACAGTATTTCTGTCTGTTTCTATGTTGTCTTTGGACAGAGCAAGAATCACTATTTGCCTGTTTTTTTTCTTTTTTCTTTTTTTTTTTTTTTATATATAGCTGCTGTCTGTATTTATATGCTTAGCATACAGCCATTTGTGTGATATTATTCTAAAGATGTAACTCTGACAAAAGAGAACAAATAGTCTTAAACCACTCCTCATTTCTTTGTGTTTTGAGGGCAAAATGGGAAATGAGTATAGCGATTTATGGAAACGTACAGTATATAGGGCAGAAACAGTTGGTAGAATTGTATTGAGCTTGTAAGTCACTGTTTGGTATGACCACCTTTATTCTTCAACACAGCCCAAACCCTCTGAGGCAAGCTTTCTTGCAATTTCTTTAAGTAGTCTTCAGGAACAGTTCTTTAAGGACATTCAGAGCTCTTCTTTGGATGTTTGCTGCCTTTTGTTCCATTCTCTGTCAAGATGATCCCACACTGCAATGTTGAGGTGCAGGCTTTAGGGAGGCCAGTCAATGACTTTCAGTGTCACATTATGTGTTTTTCTGCCTCAGCCTTTTCTTCCTGTTTCCCTTCCTCAAGAATGGCTTCTTGACAGCTACCCTTGTACAGAGACCATTTCTGATGAAGCTTTGGTGAACAGGTGATGGATCAACTGAAAGGCCAGATGCATCTCTCAGGCCATGTGCCAGGTCTTTGCTGGACCCCCCTATTTCTTAAGGACATAACGTTCAGAGACCGATCATCTGTTGTAGATGTTCTTTTGTTTGTTTGTTTTTGTCAGGCCTGTGCTGCTTTTGTCCTCGTCCTTGTCTAGTTTCTTCAAATGCCTTTATTAAGCACACACTGCATAGCATGTGGAGATACCCCAAGTTATTGGCTAGCTCTTTGGAATAATATAAAATACTATTATACACTTTTAAAATGTGTTATCTTGGATATTTTTGACTCATATGAAGTAAGTTGCTAGGTACTAGTAACAAAGGACCTAAAGATACAGTTTGACTGGTTGTTTACGAAGTTGTCTGTTATGTGTAGCCTTTCCATTCCTTGAGTTAGATGTTATCTGCCTGACTACTTGTTAACAGAAATATCTCAAATATCTAATCAACTCAGTATATCTAAAGCAACTCAGTGCACTTAGCCTTCAACTTAGAGAATGGTCCAAAAAAGAGAGCATATCCAGTGAGCATCAGCTGATAAATTTGCAGCAACTGTGTGATGCTGGCATTGTCAGTATGGACCAAAATCTCTAGAAGTGTTCTAGAGACTAGACCACAGACTCCTGTACCTTGGTGAATCCATGCCAAAAATAGATAAGACAGTTCTGAAGGCATAAAGGGTTCCAGCCTGATTTGCTGACAAGAATAAGTAAACAAGACGGTCAACAGGGGCGATTTTAGCCCATTTTGGGGGTGCTGAAGCACCCCCAAAATGGGTACAAGGTCAGGAAGAACCAGGTAAAAAAACAGACAGGGAATAGTGACAGGCAAAACAGAAACTGTTAAACTGCTTGAGAGAGTTGATCACCAAAAAGTGATAGACAGATTTGCCAACCTCAAGGTGAGGCGACATAGTTTAAAATAAAATAAAAAATCTGCAGAGCCATATTAGTGCAGTAAAGATCTTTTCATACATTGTATACATTGTACCATAGGCAAAGTTGCCTCCATTTTTATAATTTTATTTATCAATATTTTGTACATTTCAAGGACTCTATTTTTGGAGTGTATTTTTATATATCTGTATTATATTATACATACACATTAAAAGTGAATCTCTGTCCAAAAAATGCACTCGGTTAACTTCTTACTCACTATGATCATAATTATCATTTTCCCCCAGTAATTAAGGTTAGGATATGTATTTTTTTATTCCAATCCATTCTTCATTTGCAGCATTTAAATAACCTTTATCTGATTTGATGGTTTTGTTACTGACTTTTCAAAATATGTGTTTTGCTTTTCTTTCACAAATGTGGGGATTAAATTGTGTAAAATGTACAAAGCAGTAATGTCATGTTTTGTGACGAGGACCCAGGCACAGAGAGACTTAATGAATTTAAAAATCTTATGATTTAATAAAGAAATTTGCAGACTTACTCAGAGATGGTAAAATTATGATGACTGATAACGGAGACGAAGACAACAGACTATGAGGACAGGGAGGAACAGGGGTTTAAATGCACCAAGGAAACAGTCAGAGGGAACTTGGGACAACTGGAGACATTTAAGGATGCAGGAACTGACAGACATGGGGAGACGTCTCATCGTGACAAGTAAAGTTTATCTTGCCTGGCTGGGCAGCTCTCTGGGTGCTCAGCACCCCCAAAGCTCTGATCCTAGAATCGCCCCTGACGGTCAATCTGCCAGATATTCTTGTTATACATGACTGTTTTTGGTACTATAAAGACACTTCTGTCTGCACTAATAAAGCACTGTTGGTATTACCCAGCCCTACTTTTGACACACAGTTGGAGAGCCAACAAAAAATCCAAACTTTCATCCTGAGCAGCAATTAAAACACCCCTGCTGCTGTTACTCTTGTTCTTAAATAGCTATAATTGAACAGCTGTCCTGAGATTTTATAGTCCTGCTGTCAGATTTGTGCTATGCTCTTGCTTTTACTGGTCTCAGTGCTTTTATGTGTTTCTGAATATAACTAATGATTTTGATATTTTATAGCTTGGAGTTTAAACTTCAGTGGAACCCCTCCTTTGGGGTTTTTGCTTCCTAAATTCATGACACTGAGGAGATAACTCAGCCTACACATATTCGCATTATCAGTGGGAGGGTAATGTGAATTTTCTTTAACCTACTCTGCAGATGGTATTTGCAGAAAATTTGATCTGACGTGAAGGCAGCATCAGAGTATATGAGTCTGTTGTACTTGCCAGTTATCCCACACAAGTTAAAATGGCATATCTAATACTAGGAGATTATCCAAGGTTCAAGCGATAGATACTACAGCAATAGAAATCAGACAGGTTTGTTTGCAAGAGGCTGCATGGGTTTGGGGCTAAAATAATGTTTGATCTTTGTGTGTGTGTGTGTGTGTGTGTGTGTGTGTGTGTGTGTGTGTGTGTGTGTGTGTGTGTGTGTGTATTAGATAACAGTTGTTATACAACTGGAACCATGTCAAGGGCTTCAGTGAACATTGTGTTGGGAACCTTTGACTCAGCCTAGTCAACCATTGTAGTGGCAAAAACAAAGAAATTAACCAAGGGAAAAGAGGTTGAAGGAACGCAGCCAATTTAGGCAATAAATTCCTATTTATTTATTTTTGAAGAGTCAAGGGTCAGTTCACCCAAATTAATGCAAAGAGACTGAAATTAAAGATCTTTTTTTCACTTCCTGATCTTCTGGGACTTTTGTATTCTTTGCCTGTTCTTCCTTAATGATTGGAGCTTGCTCACTTCTCATGGTGGTGGCTCAGTTATCATGTGGCCTAAATATAGGGCCACTGTCATGCCAACTGAGCCATCTCGTTTGGCAGGTGAGGAGAAGTCGCCTGCTGACATCCATCAGAAAAGGTGCTGTAAGTGGACACTTTACAAGACAGATAAATAGAACATTTCAGAAGCTTAATACAGACAAATGATCGACATTACCGCAGCCCAGTCCCTGTCTTTAAAAAAAAAAAAAAAAAAAGAAGAAGAAAAAACTGGTTGAGGGTTACAGTGACTCTGAGCACAAGACTGCCATCTGGTGGTAAAATTAAACAAATTAAACACATGTCTTTGGTGTTGATGGCCTTTGCCTCCTGGTTGTTAGATGCCATGCATATGAAATGACTTATCATTTACATGAAATCTGATGTCAGACTATGAAGTCATTATGGCTGCATGCCTCATCAGCGTAGAGTGTGTTCATGTAATGCTGACAGGCAGTGTTGAGGTAAGTATGTCAAAGCATGATGGAGAACATTAGTCTTTAATGACTTCCTCTTGCATTCTACTACTAAATGCAATATTTGGTATTCAGTATGTATGAAGTCTATCTAAACTTGGTTACAGAATGTAATAATGTGAGCATTAACGAGTATTTATTTAGGTAACTAACTGAAATCATAGTGTGTAAATTCCTTCTGATTACCAGATTTTCTTTATTTTTTTCTTGATGTTTTTAGCATCCCGACCGCACTATTCCTGTCATCATCATAGGGATACTCGTTTTTCTTCCGGGATTTTACCATTTGAGAATCGCCTACTATGCTGCAAAGGGTTACCGGGGTTACTCCTATGATGACATCCCAGACTTTGGCGACTGAACCAAATACCATCCAATCATCCCCTATTTTTCCTCATTGTGTATCTTGGTGCCTGCTGTTTTCTGACTGAATGTATGTATCAAAGAGTAAAACCATATAATTTTAGGATAGATATCTGTATTTGTCTGGGTGGGCTTACTGAAAGATTTATGGTGTGTGTGTGTGTGTGTGTGTGTGTGTGTGTGTGTGTGTTTTGTTTTGTTTTTTTTTCTTCTCCTAACTTTCTTCCTAAAATGTGGCTTGTGTGTTCACATATCTGCCAAAGCTTTACAGAAGTTAGAGACTTTACATATATATGCAGCTTTATTAATATTAAAACACTCAGTGACTGGTTGATATCAGTCCATCTGCTTACCTGAAACAGCACATCAATGTTTTTGCTGTTACGCACCTCACTACATACATTAAGAAATGATCAGTGAGTATAGATTTTGACAGATGCCTTTAATTTACTATTCCTAGAGTGCACGACTGAGAATCGGTGTGATTATTGTATAGTACTTTAATGATGTACAAATAGGCATCTTGTATTTTAAATTTGTGGCTTCATAATGTGTTACATCGTAAAAGACGATGGGAACTTGCATGTCTCCTAAAGATTGTATTTGTATTGCTATCAAGATTTATTACTTTAATGATGTTAAGTATATTTTTTAACCAAAAAGTATCACTTCCCTTAAAAAGTATTGCCTTTTGTCTACATTTGCTTGGTTTTGAATATTTACCAAAATGTTATTTTGCATACACTTGCTGGAGTTAAAAATATTAACAACAATAAAAATGAGACTACAAATCTACAAAAAAGTTTGATGTTTTTTGTTTTTTTTATCCTTTGTGATTGTTGGGTACAGCTGGATTACATCCTCTGCAAAGTCTTTTTTTTTTTATGCTTTTGATGTCAGACTGCATGAATCAAAACTTGAGTGTTTAGCAAAGAATCATGACTCACTTTAATAAATAATCTGTGTCTATATCAAAAAGCGAAAGACGGGGATCAAAAAAGCAATTTTAGGAAAAACTTTCACTAAGTTAAAAAACAAACAAACCCCCAAACATCTGTCCTTTGTCTAAGAAGTACATCTGTTCTCCCCGTTTGGCCACCAACATCAGGTAAAGGACACCCTCTTGTGGTTACCGCTAAGCTGGATGCCATCAAGGGATTAAGGGCTAAAAAAAAAATCTCCTTTCATCCTCTGCCTGCACAAACAAACACAGTTATTAAATCAGCATTGGCTCAAACATCCAGGGGCTTATAGGACTATGGTCTGTCAGTTTACTTTGTTTTGCTTTGAGCCATTTGAACATAACAAGGAAACAGGAGCAAGCAGCGGAGGGAGGAAGGAAAGAAGGGAGGGGGGAGGTTGGACTCGGGCAGGAAGAGCACAGTACGTCGATCCCTCGCTGTCACCTGTAAGTGAAATGAACACCTGTTGCCGGTGGGCTTTTAAAAGGAAAACGCTCAAATTTCAGGTAGTTTGCAACGCTACAAAGGAATAAGGCCCGTTTTTAATTTTTCAGCCACTGACCCGGTGTCTACAAACTCGGGCACAAGTTGGACTAATACTCGAGAAGGATGTGTTTTTAAAAGCAAAATCTGCCAGCGGCTAAAACGGAGCTACAGGTAAGAGAAGTAAGAAAAAATAGAAGATGTTAATGATTTTGAAAGTGTGTCTGACTTCCAGCAGCTTTAAAAGGATGAGAAATTAATGCTCGGAGCTCAAACTGTGGAGTGCCAAGTTCCCTCTCAATCCTCTGAACTGTGGCATGCATTTAAACGTCAGTAATGAAGTTTCTATGGGGGGATTTTCATTCTAATGCGCAATATGAAACTGACAGAAACTCAGGAACAGCCATTTGCCATGAGTAATTTAAACGTCCCAATGCAAACTTAAGTCTGTTTTCTATTGTTTACATTATTTATTTGTATGTTGTTTTTCCTTTATGGCTGTTGCTTTAATTGAGAATGACAACCTTTAGATTATTAAAGAATTTGGAGTCACGTTATTAGAGAAAAACAGGGCTAAGATATTGGCTGTTAGAGCGTGAGTAGATAAACACCGTACATTCACAAGGAGGGGATTTTATGCCGCATATGGATACAACTTTCACAAGCAGCAGTGCAATATGTAGAGCCAGAACCAGCATATAAGAGCTCATATTTTTCTGCTATTGTCTTTGTATTGAACCCACCGTCTATCTTTATTTCACCACTTATGGAAGAAATGGTCTCATAACTTTCCGAGACAAGCATCATTTAATGGTTTGAAATTCTATTCTTGGTTTGAATTGAGGTTGCTGATGTGCCAGATGGGTGCAGTTTCCCGTTATATATTATTTTCCATAAAGTTTATATCATCAGAGGGAGCAGAGTGGCAATTAATTCAGCAGGACTTGGTGGCACCTGAATAGTACATATGCAATAAACACTTCAGATCTGACACCTAAAGTGGATTGAAGTAGTTCATTATCTACAAAACTATTTCATTCCCAGTGGGTTTTTTTTTTTTTTTTTTTTTTAGCTTCTGCGTTCCAGTGAGCCCAGTACTGATACTGGAGAAAAACCGACAACAGTGTAAATAAAAAAAAGTCATTCTTTAGGTTGAATAACATACAAAACATCTATGCAAGGTGGTTTCTTCAGTGTAATACACCTGTGGAAACCATCAACTGCTCAGTGTTTGAAATTCTAGTTAAAAGTGCAATGCACCACAATACAATGGTCCTTTAAAAAAGGAAAACGTAATGTATTAGTGTATCCCTTTACAAAACAGACAGCTGGGACTACATGAACAAAAATCTAATCTACTATGTGTTTATGCATTTAAATTTTGTAAATACAATAGTGTTATGATTCAAATGTTGCTAAGTCATGATTGGTCCCTTATTGTCACCTGTTAACAAACTCAGCCCCTCCCACTTTAAACCACAGAGAAGAGCAAAGGCAGACAGAAAGAAAGGAAACGTACAAGCCCCTACTATGGTGAAATACCCAAAACGTGTGTAACTTTGGATGAAAATTGTGTACAATGTTTAGGATAAAGCTGAATTTAAAAAGAAAAAAAGTGTTTCAGGAATTTAAAGCAGAGCTGTTGTGATCATTTCCAACTTGATATTTTTATTCTTGACTCTGCTGAGTTTCTTTGCACGATTCTTGCTTCAAAGTACTAATTCACTGTGGGAAACAAGCAGTTTCAGTTCCTCTCCCTTTAAGGCCACTCTCCCTTAAAGCAAACAGTAGATTTTGAACAGAAGCATTTAGAGCAGTCTGAATCCTTAGATTTGGACTTACAAACATTTGTACATATGCTCACCTCATTTGAAACATTTGGCCTTGTATATTATGAGCAAACACTGCCCTAATGTTTGAATTTCATCTGATTTTAAACCTTGAGTTGAATGAAAGCAATGCTTTCATGTCTCTTTTTTTAGACATGAAGACCTTAACTTGACACCAATGATTTAGACTTTCATGCAGAGTTTATCTCTTTCATTTGGAATGACAACAGCCTCTCCAAGCCCAAAGATTAAACACTTTGTCATAAAATCTTTTCCCTAACAACCACAGAGCTTTGAATGATTTCAGCAGTGGCCAGTCATGTTGCACGAGCTTTGGAGAAAGGTGCATTTGACAGTGCAGAGCAGCAGACAGACAGCAGATGATACCTTGTGTTATTTGATTCAGATGTCAAGACTCTGTGGTTATCAACAAAACACAGACAGTAGCATGCATAACAGCAGAGAAATGACAAATACTTGCTCAAAATTGGACCATTAGTTTACAGAGAACTGCATTATCTGAAATGTTTGGTAGCATTGTTAATATAGATGGTAGTTGACAGTGAATTTGGATTTATAACAATTTATTTATGGCTTGAAAGACAACATTTATGACTTCAGCTTAACCTGGAACTTGCGGCTCTTGATTTGGGACTCAGCTCTGTAACCTTTATATGATGGATTAAATGAAGTAAAGATTGTGGCATTCACCTGGATTCACAAAACGGCTTCTGAGCAGAGAGATGCAATACCCACACTGCAAAAAAAAAAAAAAAAACTTTATTTTTCCAGTTTTCTCTCTCAATTCGAATGCCCTATTTTCGCTTAAGTGCACATCAAACCAAGCTACACAGAGAGGTTCCTATTGTGATGGAAAGTGTGTGTTTGACTTTGAAAATGGGCTTTTTCTAACCCATGTGCAAGCCATGAAAAAATACAATGTAGACTTACAGGGTGGGTTAGAGCAGGTTGATTGCCAATGCGCAGTATTTATGAACTCTGAGAGGGAGCTGACAGTCAGCACTCATGACATGACAGCTCACATTTGCAAAATTGTCAGTAATGAGATCAGCACATGGTCTTGGGATGGGTCCACGAGTCATGGGAGCTTCCTGTGGTGCTTGGCACCAGTGGATTGGCCGGAGTTCCCTAGGGCTTTTGTTGTCTGGCCACATCTGTGCTTAAGCCATGGGACCTTTGGGGCTAGTGGAGGGCACTGCTACCTGGGAAGCTGCGGAGACAAGGGTGTGTGGTTGGCTTGCATTAATGTTTTGGTGCATGCTACGTGTCAAAGAAGTATCCATGTGAATGCCAGTGCACAGGAATACCACTGCAGAATATTGCACTGTAACAAGATGATGTCATTTTAATGTTGTGGCTGATTTGTGTATATGCAAACTCAGTAGGAAGCCAGAACTGTGGGACTTCAAAAACCTACTTATTTTAGATCAAATGTTAAAAAGTACTTTTAACGTAAATCCGAACTCTTTTGGGAATAATTAAAGTTATATAGATTTTTTAAAAGTTGTGTGAATACTATATATTTTTTTCAACTAGTTTGAGACCAAACCACGCAAAGTACTAAAAAAGAAATACTCTAGAGAGTTGGAAAATTTCGAGTCAGCGTTTCTTATTTCAGCCCACAAGTCTTTAAGGAGGGAAGTAAAAAATCTGGTTTTATAGTAGTCCACTACAAAGCAGGACCATCGGTTGACATATATATATATATATATATATATATATATATGTCAACCGATGGTCCTGCTTTGTAGTGGACTACTATATATATATATATATATATGTGTGTATACACATGTACACACACATATATATACAAAAAAAAAAAACACCCAGCACGCCCCTTCGGGCGGTTTATCCTTCAAGCTCGGGTCCTCTACCAGAGGCCTGGGAGCTTGAGGGTCCTGCGCAGTATCTTAGCTGTTCCCAGGACTGCGCTCTTCTGGACAGAGATCTCCGATGTTGTTCCTGGGATCTGCTGGAGCCACTCGCCTAGCTTGGGAGTCACCGCACCTAGTGCTCCGATTACCACGGGGACCACCGTTACCTTCACCCTCCACATCCTCTCGAGCTCTTCTCTGAGCCCTTGGTATTTCTCCAGCTTCTCGTGTTCCTTCTTCCTGATATTGCTGTCATTCGGAACCGCTACATCGATCACTACGGCCATCTTCTTCTGTTTGTCTACCACCACTATGTCCGGTTGGTTAGCCACCACCATTTTGTCCGTCTGTATCTGGAAGTCCCACAGGATCTTAGCTCGGTCATTCTCCACCACCCTTGGGGGCATCTCCCATTTTGACCTCGGGACTTCCAGGTTATACTCGGCACAGATGTTCCTGTACACTATGCCGGCCACTTGGTTATGGCGTTCCATGTATGCCTTGCCTGCTAGCATCTTGCACCCTGCTGTTATGTGCTGGATTGTCTCTGGGGCATCTTTACACAGCCTGCACCTGGGGTCTTGCCTGGTGTGATAGACCCCAGCCTCTATGGATCTTGTGCTCAGAGCTTGTTCTTGTGCTGCCATGATTAGTGCCTCTGTGCTGTCTTTCAGTCCAGTTTTGTCCAGCCACTGGTAGGATTTCTGGATATCAGCCACCTCCTCTATCTGCCGGTGGTACATACCGTGCAGGGGCCTGTCCTTCCATGATGGTTCCTCGTCTCCCTCCTCTTTCTTGGGTTTCTGCTGCCTGAGGTATTCACTGAGCACTCGGTCAGTTGGGGCCATCTTCCCAATGTATTCTTGGATGTTCCTTGTCTCATCCTGGACTGTGGTGCTGACACTCACCAGTCCCCGGCCCCCTTCCTTCCGCTTAGCGTACAGCCTCAGGGTGCTGGATTTGGGGTGAAACCCTCCATGCATGGTAAGGAGCTTTCTTGTCTTTATGTCAGTGGCTTCTATCTCCTCCTTTGGCCAGCCTATTACCCCAGCAGGGTACCTGATCACGGGCAGGGCGTACGTGTTGATGGCCCGGATCTTGTTCTTACCATTCAGCTGACTCCTCAGGACTTGCCTGACCCTCTGCAGGTACTTGGTGGTTGCAGCTTTTCTAGCGGCCTCTTCATGGTTCCCATTCGCCTGTGGGATCCCCAAGTACTTGTAACTGTCCTCTATGTCTGCAATGTTGCCTTCTGGTAGTTCAATCCCCTCAGTTCTGACTACCTTCCCTCTCTTTGTTACCATCCGACTACACTTCTCCAGTCCGAACGACATTCCAATGTCATTGCTGTATAGCCTGGTAGTGTGGATCAGTGAATCGATGTCTCGTTCACTCTTGGCATACAGCTTGATGTCATCCATGTACAGGAGGTGGCTGACAACTGCGCCGTTCTGTAGTCGGTATCCGTAGCCAGTCTTGTTAATGATCTCACTGAGGGGGTTCAGGCCTATGCAGAACAGCAGTGGGGACAGAGCATCTCCTTGGTAGATCCCGCACTTGATGGTGACTTGTGCTATGGGCTTGGAGTTGGCCTCTAGTGTTGTACGCCACATCCCCATTGAGTTCCTGATGAAGGCTCTTAGGGTCCCATTGATCTTGTACAATTCTAGGCATTCCAGTATCCAGCTGTGGGGCATTGAGTCATAGGCCTTCTTGTAATCAATCCAGGCAGTGCACAGGTTGGTCAGTCTGGTCTTGCAGTCTCGGCTGATTGTTCTGTCTACCAGTAGCTGGTGTTTTGCGCCTCTGGTATTCTTGCCAATTCCTTTCTGTGTCCCGCTCATGTATTGACCCATGTGCCTGTTCATCTTAGCCGATATGATGCCTGACAGGAGCTTCCATGTAGTACTGAGGCAGGTTATTGGTCGGTAGTTGGAGGGGACCGGTCCCTTCTTGGGGTCCTTGGGGATCAGGACCGTCCGGCCTTCAGTTAGCCATTCCGGGTATATATATATATATATATATATATATATATATATATATATATATATATATATATATATATATATATATATATATATATATATATATATATATACACACACACACACACACACACACACACACACACACACACACACACACACACACACACACACACACGGGGTGCAATGATACACAAAGTTCACGGTTCCATTTGGTTCGATACTTTGGTGTCACGGTTCGATATTTTTTTCGATACAAAAAAATGTTCATGCTTTTTTAATTTGTCATTTATTAAAATCACAAATAAATATTTTAACTCAAAAGTGCAGTTTTTAAATTTAAACAACAAATGCTGAAGTAATAAAAAATAAATAAATCTATCTGATCGAGGAATCACTCATCTTTGGAAAAGAGAGTTTATTACAGAGAAATGGCTCTTTCCAAAATAAAAGCTATACTATACGCTTCTTCTGGGCTATATTCTCAGCAGCATATTAAACATATATAAGGAGAATCATGTGCTAACAGCTGTTTAAATGACTCGGGTAAAGTTTGTAGCATGCATGCTTGTTGTTTTTGTCTGCTTCCACTTGTCTTTGCACTAGGATGATGTCAGAGTAAATGTGCAGTCATATTCGTTGTGTTCCCACTAGTGCTGTCAGCGTTAATCTGAAATGACGTTAAGGCCACAACACGGCAAATCTCCGTTAACGAGCTACCGCGGATCTCCCAGTGCATGGGGCTGGACGGCCAACACCTTAACGAGCTAACTGCGCTAACACAGTAATTCCCACCCATGTAATTGAGCATTGCTTGGCACATCCGAGATACTGTTTTACTTTTGTCCATGACGCGCCTACCTTCAGGGTCATACTTCACATAAAGACCAAAATAGTTCCAAAGGCCAGATCTGAATGAGGGTGGGGGAGGTTCAATTTGCCATGTTGCAACGAGCTTAGCTTCTGTCTTGCTAGCTTGTGCTGCGCTCAGTGAATCTGCGCTAGACAGTGCAGTCTAGGCGGAGTAGTCGAACGCAGATCCACTGAGCTCTCAACACAGACAGCATCGTCAGAAGAAAAGTTGATAAAATAAATTAAAATTTTAGTATTGTTCGATACATATGCGTACCGAACTGAAAGCACTGTATCGACCGGTTCAATATCAATACCAGTATCGTATATATGTATGTATGTATGTATGTATGTGTATGATAGCTTTGCCATTGTGAGACTATGCCATCATGCTATTATTAATTAATGAACCGATGTACCTAACTGTTAGTATTACGATGACTACACATTCTTGGGCTTGCTCAGATTTAAATCCACATACACTCTACCATAACAGCAACCTTGGAAATTCTCTGCGTGTCACGCTGTGTGAGCACACTTTGAAAACTCTTCAAATATGTGATGAATACCTGATGTTAAAGTATGTGTTGTATTCATCTCAGTTGGAGGCTGTTCGGTGCCCTGAGCTTTAAAGTGTTGATGGACGTGTATCACATGTGATTCACAGCGCAAGCTTTGCTTTGGATTACTGTCTTCACTGTGTTTCCCTCACAGTTGCACTATAATCTGTTTAAATCCAAATCCAACCCCTATGGAGGCCTTTTAGTGTGATTCGGGACCATGCCTGAAGTTTGAGTTCTGCAGCGCTATAGGAATTTAATATTTATAGTCATGCCTTTGGATTAATGATTTTGTTTGTCCAAAGCTGAAGCACCATTTTCTGTTAAACGCTGTTGTTTACCTCTTTAGGTCACAGCAAATGAGCAATTTGACTTCTTTCCCCTTTCTACTTGCACTCTGGTCAGAGGCTAATGTCCAATTTACTGTAGCTTGCTGGCAGATACAGCCTTGAACAGTTCTAACCCACAAAACAAATACCCTTGGTTTCATATTCTCTAACGGATGCAGCACCTGTTGTTTTCCAAATCGATACCAGTGCTATTGTAACAGACATATTTTGAAAATAGGCCCAAACAAGCAGGGACCACAGCAAAATGCATGGATGAGAAACAGAATGAAAACATTTATGCAAGAGGAGCTCCTTTATCTTTAAGTTTTAATTGTGGTAGGTAAAAGGAGAGCTGGCTGCTGATAAATCTGTGACTGTGCCCTCTGTGATGATTAATCAGCTGCTCCCCATTTCTTTCCTTATGTAGATTAAAATGGCAACAACGCAGAATTTCAGCAGCAGCATGCCTGTCACTGACTTTTCTATTTCTGCCAGCTGATAAATCTATGCGAGACAGGGCGCTTTCTTTTGTGAGCTACTGGCTCATTTAGTATAGCTTTATACATTTTCCAGAGTGCTGTGCTGTCACCGTGCTTGTGTTTATGTGCATCCTTTCAGTGTCAGAGGAAGGGATAATACGTCTGTGGGAAATGTCTAGAGACCATCTGTGTTACCATGGCTGAGAGCTTCACCTGTGCGGGCCGCTTTGTTTGGCATCTCTCTGAATTTTTGGTTCAAATTTAATGATGGAAAATGTCCTGCAGTTGATTTTTTTGCCCCCCCCTCTTCTTGCTGTAGCCTCCCTTTCTTTTCCCTCTCTTTCAAAAATAATCTTTCTTTTAACTCATGTGGATCCACTTTATTGCCTTGCTATTTCACCATTCACATAAATAAGCCTTACCTTGTCAAGCAGTAAAACTATAAACATTTTTATTCAGCTGAAGCTTGCACGTATTTGCCAGATGCGGGGCAGAGGTCTGGTTATAATTCTTTAATCAGTGACTTGATGACTATCTGTACTCTGTGTTGAATCCTTATCATCTCCATTCTTATTAGTTAACAAGAGGCAAATAAGGGTGATAAATAATAAGTAGATGATGCTGAGCATCTGTTCATTAAGAGCCAAATGGGGAAGCTGAGTCATGGCAACAGGGAGTCTTCATTTGTATGTGTGTGCATGTTCTCACACTGTGTGAGGGAGAGAAGCAACAGATTCATAATGTTGAAGCTTTACCTTGGCTTGTCATACTCAGTCTCAGCAAACATGCAAGGCCTAAATCCAGCATAATAAGTTCAGGATAGACTCTGTTGTGTTGCTTTGCATGAAGCCATCTGGATGAAGGGCAGGAGCAGGGGAGTGTTCACTGTCAAACACTTTGCGATCAAATTTTTTATTTTTTTGCCTGACTTTCACTTTGATTTTGTGGAAAATCTGTGTGTGTTGTTCTGTTGCTGAAGTATGTGAATATGTTGGAACAAGCGCAGCAGCTATTGACAGCCTGTGTAATTATTTGTCTTGAGTTCAGACTTTGTCCTGGTCGTGAAATGAACAATCCAATAAAAGCCTTATGGTTATAGAGAGCTGATAAGGCCTTTGCTGCTCCTGCTACTGGGTCAAGGATAATAACATTGCTAATTATCAGGAAGTACAGAGATCACTCAAGATGAAATCATCTTCATGAATCTGTTACCTTTTAAAGTCAACACTGTGCTTACACCCAGTTTGTACAAACTACATAGTCATTATACATTAGAAACAACAAAGTTTCCATATATATTTGATAATATTCAGGTGATGTGATTCTATACTGATCATTTATTGTTGATACCTACAATTTTTAAAACTTTTGAAATGTGAAAAACAGATTTCCATCACAGGGGGTATTTGGGTCAGTACTGTATATCGGCAAGAAGAAATACAGTCTGAAAACTGTCAACGAAATGGTAATAAATTTGAAATCCTGTGAGTTTTTGACTCTCGTTTAGTCAAGAATTTCAAAAAAGAACAGGTTTAAAGTATATTTGGATTTCCATTTTATGCTTTTTCATAAATCACCTGTGACATTATGAGAGAAAGGACATTTTTTTTTTTTTCACGTTTATCACTTTTGTCCCTTGCTCGGATGTTAAATAAGAGTTTAAATTTAGCCATTTACTGGTGTTATAATTAGATACTTTGATTCATCTTTGTAGTTTTCCCTCTGTACACCACAACAGTCGAACCACAATCAAACAATTGAGATGTGATTGAAATGCAAAGTTTCAGTTTTAGTTCAAGGGGTTTAACAAAAGCATAATAATAATAAATAAAGCAGATAAATATCTGAAGTTCATTCCAAAGTGTTGAACTTTTTGTTTTGTTTCACTGAAACACTCATTATATGATCCAAAGAGATTTTGATGCAAGCAAAGGAGGTCATCATCAGGCTGAAAACCAAAATAGATCTATCGAAGAAAAAGCAACAACTTTAAAGGTGGCCAACTCAACGTTCTGGTACTGTGTATGTTCTTAAAAATGAAAACTTCACTGGCCGGCTCAGCAACACCAAAAGGCCAGACCAGAGAAGATAAGTCAAGTTGATGATAGCAGAATTCTTTCTTTGGTTAGGGAAAGCCCTTTCACAACATTCAGCCAAGTCAAGAACTCTCTAAAGATTGTAGGTGTCCAAACTACTGGTTATACTTAAAAACAGGAAGGACATTCTTCCTAATACATTCTATCACTAACAGATGATTATAGTAAGAGGAAAAAGTATGAAGAAGGAAAGGAACAGCTCACAATCTGAAGCATGCCACATCATTTCTCAATGGCATGGGAATGGATGACTGCCAATGGACTCGGGTCACTGGTGTTTATGGATGAAGTATAAGGATGAATTCTGAAATGTACAGGGCTGTACTCTCTGCTCAGATTCAGCGAAATGCTGCAGAACTGCAAAAATGATTAGATGGAGCTTCACAAGGTGATGGATAGTCACCTGAAGTATACTGCAAAAGCAACACAAGAGAGTACATGGAAGGGAAACGAGGTCAGTTGGCGACCCTGTGTGTAGAAGCAGAGCAGAGAAAAGGCCCGGACATGACACAGGAGTTCAGAGCTTTGTCTTTCATCAGTTGATGGCATTGTTTTGCAATCTGCAACTAAGGAAATCAAAGGAATTGAAAAGCTTGGCAGAAAGCAATTCCAATTGATTGGACATTTCAACCTGAATCTTAGATCTGAATTGGGACAGTTCCAATGCCCTAGTCAGTAATGTGCTGTTGAATAATTTAGGCAGAGTTTTCATTGAGCAGCTTCCATGAAACTGTGAACTGACCTGAAAATGACCCATCATCTTGATTTCCTCACTCCTGTGTACATATTTGATCACATCTGAGCAGGGATTACTTTGACTGGATTGAATCAGCTGCTGCCTTTTGGCATTAAGTTGCACTCCGTAATGCTTAACTGTAGCCTGCGCTCCATCAGCTCAGCTCATCTCTGTCCTTGAGTGCTGAGTCTCCTGGCTGCTTCAGCCAAATGTCTTCATTGATGTGCTCTAAATAAAACACTTAGATGTCACTTTGCACGTGACTTGCAAAAGATTTATTTGACATTTATGACATTTACTTTCAGAAAACGATATAAGGCCGGGGAGCTTTCTGGCTGCAGAGGCCGCTCTGCCCATTTGTGTAATGATATGGGATGAATTCCAGTTATTGGAAAGCTGTATAAAAATCTGAATGCTCCTTTCCTCGTGTCTGTAAAATTATGACAGAAGTGGCAGCTCTGGTGTAGACTTTTTAGTTTGGAAATCTGTCACAGATGGCTGTCTTCTTGTGTGCAGCCAAGCAAGTAATGTGATTGTGACAATTGTGTCTCTTTTGCCTACAGATTGAACATGCTGCAGGTTGTATGAGTGACAGATATGGGGTCGGCAAGATCTTATTTGCAGACTTTCACTGTGGCGGTGGTTATTTGCCAATTTCGTAAGTTTTTTTTCAAATATCATTTTGCATTCCAGTGTACTTTCTCCATTTGCTCACTGTTATCCTTTGCTTTGTGAACTAACTGAAGCATATTCTCTGATTTTGCTTACAACAAACCCAACAGTAACCACTGAAGGTTTGACCTCTGAGGTGCAGGCAAAGGCTGGAAGCTCCGTGGAGCTCGAGTGCAGACTTCCGTCATCAGACCCAGCAGTTGTGTCCTCTGCATCCCAGCACGTGGTTGAATGGATTCGACAGGGATTTGACATTCCTGTTCTGATTAAATTTGGATCTTATGCACCTCGGGTACATCCACAGTATGAGGGTAAGCATCTGTTACTACATGCATACACTGTTTGCTGTAGTTGATGCCATTGTCTCAAGTAGCTTATCTTCATACTGTACATACATGCTACTGATGTAAAGTATAATTATTGTATTTTTATTTTAGGATTTACTCTAGATATTGTATTGTAAGAATATTAGCTTAGCTGAATTAGCTTAAGAAGCTATTGGACAGACTGTAAGTGAATCACGTAGAGAAAGTTTGTTTCTCCTGTTAATGATGGCTACTAAATTTGATGATCCCCTGCATGTTGGTACTGCTCTTATTTTTTTTTTTTACAGGTGTTATAGTTGTTTCTGTATGTGAATATGCTTTAGTAAGGAACTTAAAACAGTGAAGGATTCTTATTTGTTGCCATTGTCAGTACAAAAGACACTCAGTGAATTTAAGTTGAAAATATTAGAATGATGGCTGAATATGACATGGTTTGGTCCAAGTTTCTTTTAACTGAAAGAATGTAACCAATATCAGGTTCTCAGAATACACTCAGTACCACACCTTGATGTCCTTTTCAGACCAATGTTATATTTGGAGCTACTGTTAAAGGAGGTGAAACATTGCATCATCGCCTATTGTGCGCACTCTGCACACAGCACAGAGAACAAAGAGTCTACAGGGGGAAAGAGCCTCTATAGTCCAAGGATACCTTTGTGTGGCTCCTGTTATCCTTTAAAGTTGCAAACAATGGAACAAATGTGGGGAAAAAGAAGGCATGTCTGGGTTAGTCAGATCTTTCTTTTGTCAGGGGCATTGTTTTTCTTTTCTGCTGTGCTGCCTGAAGAAAAGTTCAACCTATGGACCTCTTCGGTGTTTTTGAATTTCTGCTTGAGAACAATGTCGTCATAGAAAGAAAAATGCCAAAGGAGGCATGATGATCCCACTTCAAAGAGTAAAATAAATTTAAACAGTTCAGCTGGTAGCACAAAGCAGACAGCTAACTAACACTGAGTTGTTACCTTGTCATTTATTTTCAGTGATGAGAATACCGATAGGGGGTAGATAGCAGCAATCAACATTTCATTTGTATAATTACTGCTATAGCAATCCTCTTCTGCAATATTCTTCAAAACCCTTCTTACCCACTGTTGCATCAGTCTCTATAAACTCATTCGATGTGACTAAAAACTGTTCATACCGACACGAATCATTTTAAAATTCTGGCAGAGCTTCCAAAGCCACCAGATATATCAGATTTTTTTTCTGAGGAATGTGTATTAAAGATGAGGAACAAAAAATGTAGACTGTTTTGATCCGGTGCAGTTTCAAATATTGCACTGACTTTAAAGGTGCATGCGAGGAACTAAAAGAAGAAGTGGAATCAGAACTAAATGAAGTATGCGAAAATATAGATCACTATCACTAAAACTTAATTACCGATCATTTTAAGTTTCTTTTTGTGTCATTTTCAATATGTGATATTCAATTCAATTTCAATTCAATTTAATTCAATTTTATTTATATAGCGCCAAATCACAACAACAGTCGCCTCAAGGTGCTTTATATTGTACAGTACATTGTACAATAATAGATACAGAGAAAAACCCAACAATCATATGACCCCCTATGAGCAAGCACTTTGGCGACAGTGGGAAGGAAAAACTCCCTTTTAACAGGAAGAAACCTCCAGCAGAACCAGGCTCAGGGAGGGGCGGCCATCTGCTGCGACCGGTTGGGGTGAGAGAAAGAAGACAGGATAAAGACTTGCTGTGGAAGAGAGACAGAGGTTAATAACAGATATGATTCAATGCAGAGAGGTCTATTAACACATAGTGAATGAGAAAGGTGACTGAAAAGGAAAAACTCAATGCATCATGGGAATCCCCCAGCAGCCTATGCCTATTGCAGCATAACTACAGTAAGGGAGGATTCAGGGTCACCTGGTCCAGCCCTAACTATATGCTTTAGCAAAAAGGAAAGTTTTAAGCCTAATCTTAAAAGTAGAGATAGTGTCTGTCTCCCGAATCCAAACTGGAAGCTGGTTCCACAGAAGAGGGGCCTGAAAACTGAAGGCTCTCCCTCCCATTCTACTTTTAAATACTCTAGGAACAACAAGTAGACCTGCAGAGCGAGAGCGAAGTGCTCTAATAGGGTGATATGGTACTACAAGGTCATTAAGATAAGATGGGGCCTGATTATTTAAGACCTTGTGTGTAAGGAGCAGGATTTTGAATTCAATTCTGGATTTAACAGGAAGCCAATGAAGGGAAGCCAAAACAGGAGAAATATGTTCTCTCTTTCTAGTCCCTGTCAGGACTCTTGCTGCAGCATTTTGGATTAACTGAAGGTTTTTCCGGGGGGTTTTAGGACATCCTGATAATAATGAATTACAGTAGTCCAGCCTGGTTGTCACAAAATTATAGATGTTAAAATGCATCTACAATTCCTGCTCCCTAAGGACTTTTCATTTATGTCAGTCTGTCAGTTTAGATTTCTTGCTTGAGCTCAGGGCAGTTAAAGAAATCAATGGATTAAAACGGGGCTGTCTGTTAGTCACAAACACAACAATGCTATTGGATACAGGTAATTGCTGATTCCTAAATGATTATTGCCTACAAATCCCATAAAAGATTAAAAACAACAATTTGTTGCCGAACTCACTAAATCAATACTTTTAGAAAAGTTGCTGGACACTGTAGTACCTTGCCAGGGGTAAATGGTGATTTGTTGAGGACTATTTTCACCTGTGGATTACACATTGTGTGCTGTGTTTGCACTTACAGCACCAGGGATGCTGTAATGCATTAAGAATTTACTCAAAATAAAATGCAGGGCTTGTGATCAGAACAAAAGGCCACCCAGTGCAATGCATATACACGGTCGGACGATGAAACTCTATCACCCAGAGGAATGAGATAAACCAGTTTTTGGATGAATAAACAGTAACAGGCAGTTACATCAATTCATTGTTGGTGTCGGACTATTCATTTTTTAATATAGAATAATTCCAGCTTCATTTTTGAAGTCACTTTCCGTGTACAGTGTACCAATCTCTTTGGTGTCATGTCCATTGATTGCTCTAGGATACGGTAATGAGCTGCAAACACCGGCATTACGTGTTTCTTTGTCAAAGGATCAGAACCTACTTTCAGCTGAGTTAAGGCCTTTGTCATGCGAGCTGGATGCCACTCCCTTGCCCAACCCAGGCAGGAAATATGACACAGACATTTACATAGTAATAAAGTCGGGGCAAACGTTAGCTGATGAATTATCGTAAATGGGATTGGGGCAGACTTTAATTCCAGCCCCGGCTCATAAAAAGCAGTAGCCTTTTGTCACTTACTCTCAAGACAATCCGTCAACGTGCAGCTCATTACACTGCATGTTAGTTTTCAGACGAAGGCTTCTAGTAAAAAGCCCAATAAAAATATGCCTGCCCTTCAACCCATAAATTACACTATTTGTACTCAACTCGACTCAACTACAAAGCTCTCTTCAAGGAAAAGCAGCAGCTTTAATAGACGGGTTTGCTAATCACATGCCTCTCAGGCGACAAACAAAAAGCTGCAGTTTTATACAGGTTTGAAAAAGATGCTTTGTCCCATCTGAGGCAAAGCTTTCTCACAGGTACCAGCCGGTGTGGGAGTAACAGGTGCAGCATGGGAAACCAACGCTTTAGAGATGGAACGACTGGTGTGTATTTCACCCCCTCGGGCCATGAATGTTCTCGGGTGTCTCAATAGTTTGGCTTCAGGACTCAGTCTCCAACTGTTGTTTAGCTGTTGTGATTCTAATGGAAGTTATCCAAGTGATTCACTCTGCTGAGGCTCATTTTTTTTCGTTCCATCATTCCTCCCTTTTCATCACCTTAAACTGATTAAACTTCTCTACATGTAGTCCACCTCTCCCATCAACATTCCTTGTCTTTTGGCCGTGTTTGTAGCTTTGCAAAGTGTGAGTTACTTTAGATTTTCATCTGATTGCTCCCCTGAGAGGGTTAAGGGCTAAAAAGGGCTTAAATAAATTTGTGTAATAGAGCTGTAAAGATCAAAGGATTAGCATCTTCTCTGTGGAAAGGACAGAAAGTCCCTCAACACCCATACAGCTGCTGACTATAAAAAAGTAAATACAGCTGTATAAATGCACTGTTCGCAAGCTCTTCCTATTCAAATCCCATCATAATCAGCCTGTGTGCAGGAGCAACACATTACGCACAGCTGAAATGGCTAATACTTCCTTTTTCACATGGAAAAACATTAGAGCCTTCACTGGGATTACTCATGTTCGTTACAGCAGTGAGTAGACCTCAGCGTCTGACAGGGACAGAGACCTTCAATACCAAATTTAAAACCATGACACAGAAGAGCTTAACACACACAAAAAAAACAAAAAAACAAAAACGAGGAGTGAAACCTTATCGTTTTCTTTTCTCTAACCGAAACCAGAGTGCCTCTGCGAAGCTTGCCAAGAGCTGACGACATCTTATAGAGATGATGTGGGCTTGCTGCCCATGAGTATCACATTCTCAGGGTCATAAATGTCTGGGCTGCGCAAAATGGTATTGAATTTAAATAATTTTTCATACAAGCCCCTGTCACAGAAAACAAGACACTTTCCCCCTGAGATACGTCCCACCCAACCGAAGCCTTTCTTTAGAATTTGAAAACGTCATCTCCAAAATGTTACATATCCATTTTGGAAGAAAGAAAATCAATATCTCTGGTGCATCCTTCACTCTGAATAAAACTGGTAAAAATAAAAAGCACACTCCGCAGTCCTCCAAATGTCCCTTTTGTCAGTAAAGTGCCTGTTTTTTATTGAGCTCTATTAAGGACCTCAAACCTGTGGTCTTTTCATAAGAATAGGTGTTTTTGTTTGGAATTTTAAAGCATTTTGGTACCGTGATCCCTGCCCTGATTTTCCTTTTTTTTTAAAACATAAAATGTATAAAAATTACGTGGTACTGTGGCTAAAATACAATAATGATGAGGCATAAACTCTTTAAGGTTCAATGTAAAAAAAAAAAAGATCTTGAGCTGATGTGATTTTTGTAAAAGATCTTACTTCGTCTTAGTCCATCTGAAATAAAACGATGCCTTTTAATTATCTCTACTGAAGGAAAAGAGGCTCCTTTCCCCCTCATAGAGTTACTGTCTTGAGAAAGACGATGACCATCACTTTTAATAATGTATTCTAGTAGACTTTTCATTTCAGACTTAATTCCTTTATTTGTAGAGAGTTGTATTTCTTCACAGCACTGAATGGTTTCATGTTTCCCTGTCACCTGAGAATGTATTCAGGAATAATGCCTTTAGGCGGCTTCACTTGGAGACACTATATTCACTATATTCAGCCATGTTTTTGTGTGTGGAGTATGTTGAATTGAGCTGAAAGGAGGATAGCTGAATGAGTCTCAGACCTGCAAAGCTGCTCTTTGGCTAATTTATAATGTTTTTAGTGTGTGGAGCAGTGAACATGACAAGGAAAAGTATTGAGTCTTGTTGGTGCAGGCTGGGTGTCTGTTTTTCCAATTTAGGTTCATCATCACATTTTTTTCCCGGTGAACACTGTTTCAAAGCAAGTTTTTTAGGGCAAGCTTTCAACAGTTTTTCTAAGGTACCTGTAAAGATCTGCTGCTATGCAGCCACACACTATTGGAGACTGCTGCATTTGAAAGTAGAATATGAATGCAAGAAAAAGAGGAGAACTTAAAATTCACTGCCTGTAATATAGACATCAGCATAGTCTGAGCATCAGAATCGGCAAAACAAACGAAAAATCTGTTAAAATCTCAATTATTCTATATGACTACAATTTTCCATTAAAAGCAGATACGCAATATCTGTTTTAAATTTGGATGATATCCTCTTTACCTCCTTATGAAACTCTGCGTTACTTCCAGCACTGCTGCTACGTGTGGCTCCTGTCTGGTCCTGTTCTGACCAGTTTTACGTGTGCATTTGCAATATGTGGATCTCTTCTCCTGTGTGAAATCAGCCGACCATCAGTTTGGATTTTCCTTATTTGATTTTGCGTAGATGGAAGGGGGGCAGGATTGCAGAGAGATAGTAGCACAGGTGGTAATGATTGCAAGATTCCATCATCTTCAGTGGTTGAAGCAGATCCTCATACAGTTCAGGTTGTTTGCACCTGATTTGTTCCTCAAACACTGAAGGATGTTACAGTGTATCTCTATATTTGCACAATTTTCATAGTACACAATCCAGTCACTAAAGACTGCTGTTTATTTTATGGGTCATAGGAGACCCAGCTCTCATCACCAGGGATGATCCTCAGCATGCCAGTTTGACACTGAAGTTGATATTTGCTCTCTACCCAAACATCAGCATCCCAGCAGGGATGAGAGCACTGCAGCACTTTACAAGTAAACAACCTTCAATGAGATAGCGGCCAAATTTAAATCAGGTACGGTTTCTGCTTTTTATAGGCCGATTAGCAGATCCTTTTGATCCCACCTCGTATTTAACAGTTTATGGGTATAAATTATTCCATTAGATAGCCACTTATTATTTAACAATATAGTATCATAAATTATTCTGACTGATTAACACCCTATATTTAATAGTTGGTGTTATTTTTGATGGTCAGGAGTGAGTTTGGCTGAAGGACAAAAATGGAAATGCTGTTGTTATATTTACATCAACAATGCAAAGCCAGACTGCCTTCATTTTACTACACTCCTGATTTGTTGGCACACTTTACCTTTCGTTAAAACTTGATTCTCATGCATGCACACATTTTCAGACAGTGCCTCTCAGCACAAATAATCTATGTCTGACAGTCTGAGTCGTGCACACTGTCTAAAGTCTAAATTTCCTCTGTCTCTGCCTCTGTGTTGTATTGTTTCTGTGGCCTCACACTTAATTTACCTTTCATTCAAATCCTTTGCTATCACGCATTTTTCAAACAGCAGCAGTGATGGCAGTAGGCCATGCTCTTGTTTCCCCTCCACCCCTCTCTTCACTTTTATCTCATCACTCCCAGTTATGTTTCCTCAACATCCCTGCAGCACTACAACCCTTCCTCTTAAGGTGCAATAGTGACCCATATCAAACTGATCTCGTAAACAGGCAAGCAGTAGAAAAGGTGCCAGAGGTCAAAGGGTGGGATTTTAAAAAGTGTTAATCCCCTGAGTGTATGCTCATGTGTACTTTACTCTACCTTAACCCCCACCTCACTTTTCCCCTGTGGATTTTGTCCCCTTTGGCGGCTTGGAAAAGTAAATACACTGTGTTATCAGTGTCAGCATACCTAACTCCAACTTCCTGGTTCTTTTTGACTGTCAGGGCTTTCCCTCCCTGTCATAGTAAACAGAAATCAGAGCCTCTGTTAATAATTACCATCATAGCACAGGGATCCCAGTGGGTCTCAGGCTTCCACGGGGCAGTCTGCTTTCTGTTTACATGTCTTCATTTTGAGATGGTGCAGTGAGAGGCTGTGTGTTCTAACACAGTGCGTTCATTGACAGTTTCTCTTCGGCCATGCTTTCCCATGCTATTGGGTCACCGGACAATTGCGTGTCTGTTAAAGTGTGAAAAACTAGATGGACATGGAAAGATGTGGGCTGCAGACTGGAAAAGATAAAGGCTTGATGTTGCAAGCTACACTGGCTCCAGGGAGCCGTCACCTGGCAACAGGGAGATCAGATTTCTAAGTTTGTGCGTGCATGTGTGCTGCAGTTTGCGTGTTTGCTTGTGCATATGTTGCTGTGTGGTCATTTTAAGGCACCATTTGAGGACACTATTCATTTCCTGTGTGACAAAGCATCACAGACCAACAGATGCACACACCTGAGACCTGACAAGTGAAGTCACAATTGTCTGCGCTATTCCTCTGTCACGTTCCATGCACCTACCTTCTCACTTTTTTCCTGCACTCTGTTTCCGCAGGGCGAGTATCTCTGGTACGAATCACCACCCTCAGGCTGGAGGGCCTGCTGCTCGCTGACCAGGGCTTGTATGAGTGTCGAATCCTCTCACTGGATAAGCCAACAGATGAGCTGCAAAATGGCACCTGGACTGTACTTTCTGTTACTGGTGAGGTTAATGGAACAGCTTGTGTGTGTCATCATGGCTGCTCTCAAAGAAGAATTTAGTTGGCTTTTTTACAGTAAGCCAGAGATCAAAATGTAAATAAACGACAGGATTGAACCAGATTCGAACAGTAATTTCCATCTCAGCCCCCTGGACCAGTTTGTCACTCAAACCACTGAAAATGAGAAACGCTAACTTTTACTACAGCACAGGAAAGCCTGCCTGAGGCCTTGGTACTATTTTGTTACTAGCTGAAATGTTGCTCTTATGTCTTGTTTGCAATTTATTTGATGAGATTGATTTATTGCTATCATTACAACAGAAGCACACATCCAGCTTAGAAGTTATATTTTGGTCATGTTATACCAACAACTTTAGATTCTTTAGCAGCTCAATGGTGTATTTACCACATATACTGTATATAAAAGATGGACATAACGTCAGCCACTCAGCCATCCATTTGTTGTTTTATGTCTGCTTCTTCAACAGTAGTCTTTTTCGTTCCTCCTTGTTTAGTGAGGGTTTGATTTGACTAAAAAGACAAAAGGACACTGCTGATGCATATATTTGACTTAATAATCCTGGTCTAAATCCTGCCCTTTTTGTCATTTATTTTACTTTAAATAGGTTCTTAATTCACAAAATTACCATGTTCTATTAAATAAAAGAACATGTCTTTAAATTTGTTTTATCCTGTCTTATGTTTGCAGCCAGTGGAGTTGCCCCTTTCTGAGATTTCAAGGAATGCAGTTTTTAGGCACATTTTCTTTATGGCTTTACTTTTAAGACCCCTTTTTAAATCATTCACATGCATTTATTTATATATTATACAAATCAAGAAACAAAATGTAACATGAGCTATATGCCTCTATTATAGGCTCAGTTGTGATGTTAGCAAATAACCACGCTGATAAAACGTAAAACAAAGTAGTCAGTCCTGAAGTGCTGCTAGCAACATTGACCACACCACAGTTATTAGAGGAAATTAAAAAAGATAAATTGGTAAGAAAAACTCTTTTTAGGCAAGTGAAGTAAAAAGAAATGCTTGAGTATAGAAAAAAAAATTACTAAATGAAGCAATATTATGTACTAACAATGCTAAAATAAAAATACTAATCTAATTTAGGCCTGTAGAGTCTGAGTTTAACCTCTTGGGTATTTTGTAATTTCTCTGAGCAATACACGATCTGACCTTTGGGTTAATTAGCTAGAATAGTCACTCCTGGGAACATTGTGGCATTTTGTCTACACACAAGTGAGGGTAGACTTTCTTTTTCACATGACTAAATGCGTGTTTTAAACTGAAAATATTTTGAGTGCTTCAAGCATAAAAATGGAAATGACTAGAAATGGAACCAAAAATGAGCATGCAGATAGATGTGTGTCATACAGCTTTTTTATCTACATTCAATTTTAAACCAATTACCAGGCAACAGCTAACCCCTCATGCTAGCAACAAATGAAACTATAATGCACTAATGCAGACTGCTCACTCTGCATTCCTGTAGCTTGGGATGTGGCAGTATTACATTCAGTGATGGGAGAAGGCGGGAGGAAAGGTGGTGCAGTCAGAATGGAAAGCAAGACCTGGGGTGTGGTTGAATAGTCAAATTTGCTTGGGAAGGTTCCCAACTAAGCCGAGTAAGCTGGGACTATCTGCGCGGCAACCATGATAAGAGCTTTTTTGCGTTCTCCACATACTAAGGAAAGGTGCTTCAGTGCTTCCTTTATTGCCACTTTTAGCCCAGGACCCACACGACCATCCTCAAGGAAAAGAGAAAAAGGTCATTCTATCCCAGAGTTCTGACCAGTTATGAAAACAACCAAGAAAAAGTGCTAAAGTGTGCAGATCATGTAAATGTTAATTATCAACATGTTTTCCATTTACAAAACTTGCTGATATGTTTTGATTTTTAAAGTAAAGATTATGAGTTATTTAGTTGTTAAATTGTATTGGTTTCCAAAGGAAGAAACATAGAAAACATGACTTAATTCCTTTATTTTTTTAGGCTACATTCTATATAATATATATTAATACAGTATAAAGAAGTTTATATTATTCAAATGTGATCTTTTAGCTTACAGTCTACCGTATGAACTTCCACTCATCAGGTAACTGCTGTATATACTACATAAAAAATCACCTCTTAAACTGAAAGAAAACGAACATGATGTTAAAAGAAGTTTTTTTTTTAATAGTGTCTAAACTTTTTTAACAGATCAGGTAATTTGGATAACTTCTGACTTCTTTTACCTGGATTTTGGAAAGAATAGTCATTGACTAGAGTTAGCGTCATACTTCTTGATAGGTGTAAATAATAAATCGTAATATGAAATATTCATCATTATTTTTGCCCTTTGAAGTTGATCTATATTTTCGAAAACCTTTGCTATGATTCCACACACAAACATACAGAACAAAGTAGGAGTGCGCCTCAGATCAAAGCGGCAGAAACAGTTTCACCGAGCTGGTCTGTGTGAGCATCAGGATAGGGGTGAGAATAGTAATAGATGATGACTGTGTACTTGAGGGCTTGGATGTTACTTTGCTGGCATGCCCTGCAAGTATGGGCTTTACCTATTGTTTGCACTCCCCTTCAATAATAATCTGTGCGACTGTCATGGGTTTGAATTGGCGAGATAAAAGAACATGCTTCTTTTTCTGTTTTATTAGTCAATAATATACTAAAGTTTATTTTCAGAGAGTAAGTAAAAAAAACTTAAATATTCTTCATATACAGCTACAGTAAGGTTATAAGTTATGGTGGCTTTTTAACTCTGAAGTGTTTGCAGACAAAAAAGGAAGGCCTGATTGTCCTTTGATAAGATCTGAGATTTAAAGTGTCAGCAAGATGTTCTAAAGGCACATTTAAAAGGCTGCATTTGCAACTGACATTTTCAGTTAGGTATGTGAAATAATAATGTGTCTTTCAGGCTGCTGCTGTAACAAAGCAGGCTGTACTGCTGTCATGTTGTATATAAATGTATTGTCTGCTAATCCAGTTTTTCCTCTTTTGTATTTTTTCCCTTAATACTTCTGCTTTGAAGACAGAGCTTTCTTGCTTTTTACAGAAGGCTAAACAGCTCGAACAGCTTTAATGCTCCTTACCATTGACTCACCAAGTCTGTTGAAATGTACTGGGTGGATGAAATGCCATTCTTCCAAATGAATTTCCCCACATTTGGTGTTTTGATAGTGATATTGGAGATTGCTGTTTAACACATCGGTCCAAAATTTCCCACAGGTGTTCAGTTGTTGGAGCATGACATGTGATTCACATCATTTCAAAACTTATCAAACCAATCAGTGGCACCTTTATCCCTATGGAGACCATTTCCATCAGTAAAGAAATATTTCATCATATGAAAAAGTTGAAAATCTTTATATTAATTTGTTACACTTCCCACTCAGGGGACACAAACTATGCCATCAGAATGTATGAACATGTATATTTGTTTATGGATGGTGTGAATAAGTATTCAATCGGAATTTGTTTTTCCATAAATGGCGGAATCTGTTTTTAAGTTTTTTAAATTTAGATGGTTTATGAGCATCTTCTTAAAGCTGTTTTTATATCCATAGCCCCACCCGCCTTCACTGAACCCCCACCTCCTGTCCTCGAGGCTTTGGTTGGAAGTCACATTTCTCTTTCCTGCATGACTAATGGCAACCCTACTCCAGCCATCACTTGGTTTAAAGACGGCATTGCCATTCAAAAAAATATTTCTGAGGTATGTATTTTTTAAGGGGTTTTAAACCTGCAATACAAGTATAGCGCTATAGTTGTTACATGCATGGGGTGAAATAAATAAACAAAATTTTCCTCGAAAATAATATATAGTAGTACTCTCTCTCTTTTTTTTTTCAACCCTCAGCAGTTGGCTGCACCTTTCTGAGCCTGGTTCTACTGGAGGTTTCTTCCTTTTTAAAAGGGAGTTTTTAAAAGGGAGCCATCTAATTATTCGGATTTTCTCTATATTATTGTAGGGTCTTTACCTTACTAGTGACTTGAGTTGATTGTTGTTGTGATAAATAAAAGTGCATTGAACTGTATAGTGTTCATGCACTGCAATACATACAAAGTTTGGGTAACACTGAGCAAATGTATCCAAGATACTTTAAAATCAGCCTCAGTTCAAATGCCCATCCATCCATCCATCCAAGTTGACACAGTAGTGTTGATGCAAAGTGGCACACGAATAGGTTCTAGAAAAGTCCTTGGAAGGAAAACAAAGGTGCTTTGGACACAAGCACCAAATCTGTTATTACTCCTACCTGTTGAAATATTGTGGCACAGGAACCATTGTGTGGATACATGTGAAGTATGCACGTAGGAAGTGAAGATTCTACTATATTACTATTCTACTATCAGCTGGATGCAAATGTCATACAGTACTAAATACTGACATTATACTGTAGGATGCCAATGCTTTTGCAGGCTACAATTGCTGCTACCTATTGTACTTTCTGTGTGTTTACCTGCCTGCTGCATTCAGCCACCTCTCCGTTTTTTTACTATGTCATATTTATCAGGATGGAGTTTTATCTCTGCGAGCGGTGAGTATACATTCAGCAGGACAGTACACTTGCCACGCCTCCAACTCTGAGGGGAACGTGACTTGCGTGACAAAAGTGAAGATCAAAGGTCAGTTGTTGCCTAACAGTCTGTCTGTCTGTCTTTCTGCCTGCCAATTCCTTTAGTTTCTGTGATGTCTGTGTGCCCAACTGGCTTGAAGCCACCATAATTTACATTTCTGTTTCTTGCCCTTGCATCATGCAACAGAGCAGTAAAAGAAGTTCAAACTGAACTTGACTGGTATTTAGCCACGCAGTGACTAAATAAGAGTCAATATCATGATGTGAGACAAGATATCATCTGGGACTTGCCGATGTTGCTTTATCGTGATAAAGCTTTGTGTTTTGCTCAGTGTGAAGGCTTCATTTTAGAGAAGTTGACGTAACTTAGTGAAAAGTTTATTGTCTGTGGTCATGAATATATGTGTATATATGTGTGTGTGTGTGTGTATATATATATATATATATATATATAAATAAAACACCCAGCACGCCCCTGCGGGCGGTTTATCCTTCAAGCTCGGGTCCTCTACCAGAGGCCTGGGAGCTTGAGGGTCCTGCGCACGTGGACCACCGTTACCTTCACCCTCCACATCCTCTCGAGCTCTTCTCTGAGCCCTTGGTATTTCTCCAGCTTCTCGTGTTCCTTCTTCCTGATATTGCTGTCATTCGGAACCGCTACATCGATCACTACGGCCGTCTTCTTCTGTTTGTCTACCACCACTATGTCCGGTTGGTTAGCCACCACCATTTTGTCCGTCTGTATCTGGAAGTCCCACAGGATCTTAGCTCGGTCATTCTCCACCACCCTTGGGGGCATCTCCCATTTTGACCTCGGGACTTCTAGGTTATACTCGGCACAGATGTTCCTGTACACTATGCCGGCCACTTGGTTATGGCGTTCCATGTATGCCTTGCCTGCTAGCATCTTGCACCCTGCTGTTATGTGCTGGATTGTCTCTGGGGCATCTTTACACAGCCTGCACCTGGGGTCTTGCCTGTTGTGATAGACCCCAGCCTCTATGGATCTTGTACTCAGAGCTTGTTCTTGTGCTGCCATGATTAGTGCCTCTGTGCTGTCTTTCAGTCCAGCTTTGTCCAGCCACTGGTAGGATTTCTGGATATCAGCCACCTCCTCTATCTGCCGGTGGTACATACCGTGCAGGGGCCTGTCCTTCCATGATGGTTCCTCGTCTCCCTCCTCTTTCTTGGGTTTCTGCTGCCTGAGGTATTCACTGAGCACTCGGTCAGTTGGGGCCATCTTCCCAATGTATTCTTGGATGTTCCTTGTCTCATCCTGGACTGTGGTGCTGACACTCACCAGTCCCCGGCCCCCTTCCTTCTGCTTAGCGTACAGCCTCAGGGTGCTGGACTTGGGGTGAAACCCTCCATGCATGGTCAGGAGCTTTCTTGTCTTTATGTCAGTGGCTTCTATCTCCTCCTTTGGCCAGCCTATTACCCCAGCAGGGTACCTGATCACGGGCAGGGCGTATGTGTTGATGGCCCGGATCTTGTTCTTACCATTCAGCTGACTCCTCAGGACTTGCCTGACCCTCTGCAGGTACTTGGTGGTTGCAGCCTTTCTAGCGGCCTCTTCATGGTTCCCATTTGCCTGCGGGATCCCCAAGTACTTGTAACTGTCCTCTATGTCTGCAATGTTGCCTTCTGGTAGTTCAATCCCCTCAGTTCTGACTACCTTCCCTCTCTTTGTTACCATCCGACTACACTTCTCCAGTCCGAACGACATTCCAATGTCATTGCTGTATAGCCTGGTAGTGTGGATCAGTGAATCGATGTCTCGTTCACTCTTGGCATACAGCTTGATGTCATCCATGTACAGGAGGTGGCTGACAACTGCTCCGTTCCGTAGTCGGTATCCGTAGCCAGTCTTGTTAATGATCTCACTGAGGGGGTTCAGGCCTATGCAGAACAGCAGTGGGGACAGAGCATCTCCTTGGTAGATCCCGCACTTGATGGTAACTTGTGCTATGGGCTTGGAGTTGGCCTCTAGTGTTGTACGCCACATCCCCATTGAGTTCCTGATGAAGGCTCTTAGGGTCCCATTGATCTTGTACAATTCTAGGCATTCCAGTATCCAGCTGTGGGGCATTGAGTCATAGGCCTTCTTGTAATCAATCCAGGCAGTGCACAGGTTGGTCAGTCTGGTCTTGCAGTCTCGGCTGATTGTTCTGTCTACCAGTAGCTGGTGTTTTGCACCTCTGGTATTCTTGCCAATTCCTTCATATCGGCTAAGACATATATATATATATATATATATATATATATATATATATATATATATATATATATATATGTGTGTGTGTGTGTGTGTGTGTGTGTATATATGTGTGTGTGTGTATATATGTATATGTGTGTGTATATATATACGTGTGTATATATATATATATATGTATATGTGTGTATATATACGTGTATATATATATATATATACACGTATATATACACACATATATATACACACACATATACATATATATACACACACATATATATACATATACGTGTATATATGTATATGTATGTATATATGTATATGTATATATATATATATATATATATATATATATATATATATATATATATATGTATATATGTATATGTATATATATATGTATATGTATATATGTATATGTATATATATGTATATGTGTATATGTATTTTAATTTCTCTTTCTTTTATGAATAAAATGCATAATTAGTTCTTATTTTGAAAAAGAAACTTTTCTTCTGATAATAATTGTTTCTAATTGCTTGTAATACATGCAGGTGTTCACACACGTGAAAATTACAAAGATGTTTTCAAATCATAGCTCTACCGTCCAGTTTAGGGAGAAATGCATGTAAAATATGCAAATAGGTTACTGTATATCATTGGATTACACCAACACACCACTGCGTAATACACTGTGGAATATATTTCTGACTTCTTCTGTACTCCTACTCCAACTCCTACTGCTGATTTTCCTCTGGAGGACCAGGATTCATCTGTAGCATGGTGTATGGGGAAATAATTTTTGTTTTGGCAAAAAGTCTTGTTGAGGCTTCACTTAATTTTGGAATCTCACAGATGCAGTGGCCACATTTAAAATAATAATCATGAGCACGTACGGCTCTAAGTCACATTATCTGAGCTTTGGCTGCATTCCTCTGAAGCATTGCCACATGGATGGATTACTGACTAATAGCTGATCTGGATGGAATCAAACTAAAAGCCTTAAGTAACCTCTAAACACTCACTCTTGCATATATGTCATGCATTTATGATTATAAACTTGTTCAGTAATGAGCGCTGTAATGATTATGATCTTGTTTATATATGTATATAAGACATGTGGTGTTAGAACTTTTTTATTAGCTCTGTGCAAAGAGCACACATGTTAATACAAGTTTGGAGTGGCTCAGGGAAGAGATAAATGTAACATTGTAATGGTACTAAAATAGCTGCGTTTGACAAATTCCTTTCAGTTTCTTTGGTGTACACACTGTTTTTCTTTTTGACTTTTGGTTTGGTTTGTATTAGCACATTTGTCACCACAACTAAAGGCTTCAAAAGAGTCATTGTAGAAACCCTCATGTGTTAAAAGATCCAGTCAACCATTATAACCTTAGGAAGCTAGAGACTGACTGATTTATTGGTGTATATGGTGTCAGGTCATAGACTACAGATAAGTGATGGATGCAGCCTCTGTGAGGTCTCCCATTAGTTTGGAAAGTCACTCTTGAAGCTTTGAGTTAAACATTTAAGACATAAGATAGCTCAGATTTTTGAGGGCACTCTGTGCTCATACTTGTCAATCAAAACATAGACCTGCTCTAAAGTATACCAAACCTCATCTTCCTTTTACCACAAGTGGAACCATACTTTATATACTAAACAGCATTCACTCATCAGTGAAGTTACAGATTTAGTCAAATGTTGGCTAATTTTGTCATATATGAATTGCATATGATATATATATATACTGTATGACATCCTATTTATAAATTCTTTCTCCAGACAGAGGAGTCACTTCCTCCTTAGAAAGAACACTGGTTAAGGCAGTTTTGCATTGGCTCCACTTTTCAGAACCAGAAACGTTATGTATAGTTAATGTTTCCAGTGTGCAATGGCATGAAAACAGAACAAAACATATTACATATACATTAAAAGATGCTTGGGGTAACTCTGCAAAGATTTTTTACATAGTTTGTCTAGTAGAGTGGTTCTGATTCATTCTTAAATAGTAAAGTAATGATACCTTAATTGTCTTTTGTCAGTAAAATTTTAATGTACTGCACTTACATACAGTGACTAACACTACCTATCATTAAAAACAAAAAAAAAATGCAAATGTTTCAGAAAGCTGTAAAAAGCTCATTTAAAATTAAGAAACATATATATATATTTTTATTTACTATACAAATAACAAACCAATTAAATCATGTTCTTAAACCCACATTTGAGCCAGCACACTGGACTTCTCTGACAAGTATATCATTCAACCACTAAAACTAATTTATCTATTCAGGAATGCAAGTAAATATCTGTAGTTTGCCATCTTAATCAAAAAATAATAATGTCCTTAACAATTTTTTTCTGCTTCTTTTGTAAAACAGTAAATTTGAAAATTAAGAGATAACAACAGTAATTAATTAAAATTATATTTTTAATGCTAAAATATGAAGTGCTTATGCATACTGATACATTAACCATCACAGAAAATATTCTAGTAATTGCCTATACTCTTAGTTTAGGGCATCTGTGCATCTATAGAGCACCCTTGTACTCTATATACTGTATATACTCTGCATGTATGGATTTTTGTCAGATATATTGATGTCATAATTTTTTACTTCACTAAAAATGTTTAAGCACTGGCCTCACATATGCACAATCTGAGCTGTGTTTACTATTTCTACAAATTAGTGTCTTGACAAATTAGTTACTAATAACAGGTGAAGTCTATACTCCAACTTATCACCTGTACGGCACATATTGAGAATATTAATTTTTAAGTAAGTACGTACTTTGGTTTCTGAACAAGGACCCAGCAGACCTTGGAGAGAGACAAAGGGCTGCTCATAAAGAATGTAAAAGATGTATAAATACAGTGTATGTGACATGTCTGGTCAAGCAAAGACATGATGGGGACCGCTGCAACATCGCAGAATGTTTTGTATATTTTAGTGTTACGGTTAAAAGAAATGTTTGAAAAGCCAATGGGGTATTAAGTTGGATTTTATTTTCATTTCTCAGTAAACATCTACTTCTTACAATTCAACTTTTGCTGTGTTGTATTTTGTTTCTTTTATTAGGTTTTAGCATCTATTTTTGTTGTTATTACGTTTCACCAATATACAACCTATTTAACCATTAAATATCCAGTTGTTTCCCACTTTATCTGTGGTTGTGTCTTTCGCTACCATGCATTTCATGAATAATTCATTCTGATATTTATTAGATTGATATTTTGCATCACAGACTATTTCATTTTTTTCTCTCCTATGAATAATACGATTTTTAAGGGAATGTAAGAAATTAGTAGATGTCTCAAGGAGGGTAAAACAGGTTTTGCTCTGAGACCAGCTAAAACAAAAGGAATACAACATACTATACTCCTCTACAAGAAGAATACTGTAGTCCAGCGTAATGTTAAAGGATAATACTGAGCTACTGATGTATTTATGTTGTACTGAAACATATAAGGCATCTTTTATATCACGCTTAAGTATTTTTTAATACTTGAGCAATATACTGTCTTTTGTTGCATCATAAAAAAGGTGTAAGATAGTGAAGGTTACAGTAAGTATAATTTAATTAAAAGAGAATGCAATATACTAGAATAGATGCAACAATCTATTTGAGTCTTTTATCATTATTTGATTATATTGCAGCTCTTTCCTAAGAGGTCCTTCCAATTCAGTTTTTTTTTTGGCAAAATAGTCATTAAAGTAAAAGGAGAATACGACACCTAGTGTAGATAAGGGACATATTGTGAGGATGAGTATTGAGAAAGAGAAATCTGTTAAAACTGTTATTTGTATGAGGTGAATTTATTCATCTAGATACAAAGGAATTGTACTTATGTAATTTATTAATTTTTTGTGTCCTCTGCCAAACTGACACTGTTTCTTAGATTTTTAGGTTATTTATTTAATAACTATAGAGACAAAAAAAAAGGAAATCTTTATTATTATACCCTGCACTCAGCCTTTTTGTATCCTGCATCTCCAGGTCCGCCTGTCATTGTCATACCTCCCAAAAACACCTCTCTGAATATGTCCCAAGATGCACATCTCCAGTGCCAGGCAGTGGCAGATCCCCCCAACATGACATACGTGTGGGAAAAAGGTGGAGAAAATGTCTATCACATAGAGTGAGTGAACTACCATTTTGATTATTATCCTTTTTTCTTTTCTTTTTTTTCCGAGAATGTTGGAAAAGCTTAGTGGTTGTTACGTAAATCGAATTTTGTGCTTTTTGTTCAAGATTGCCTTCATTATCTTTTGCATCATAAAAAAAGGAAAATCACAAAAAGCGGATTACTGAGATTTGTCACATTAAATCTTTAATTTAAATTTTTTTTAAAAAAGGAAAAAGAACCCAACATGTTGGGCAGGTTGTACAAGAGATGAGATTTACTTTATAGTGACTGTAAATGCTGTTAAAATGTTAAGTTACATAATTTCATGAATATATATAGTTTGCGTTGAAATGTCTTTATTTGAAATGTACATGTGTAAGGTGAGAGCTAGTGTCTCGTGAGAATACCCTTAACGAGAGCACACGAGACTTTTCATGGACTGCGAGGGAGCAGATGTCTCTCATGAAGCGATTTAAGCTAAAAGTTTACTAAAAGAAAGGGCAATACAAGGACTTAAGGACCTCTTTTCAGGACAAGCAGCCAACGAGGTATTTGTCATTTGAGAAATGTTTTTTATTTGTGTTTGGACTTAATATGTGTACTGTAAAGTTGCTAATTGTTTGTACTGTTCGCTCGTGACCAGTTCTCACGGCGTAATGGCGTAATGGCGTATCGGCGTACTGGTGATGGTGAAGCTGAGGAGAGAAGGCCCAAGTAATAAACGCCCGTTTCAAAGAACCGACCTGTGTCTGTGTTGTCGTGAAGAGAGCTACAGTGAGAACTCGCCTGCTCAACACGGGTAGGAGAGGACAGGATCGCCGCGGATGACGAAACGACGCGGATCCGGTGCATCACGTCAGATAAGCAGAGTGCATAACGCATATCGGCACAGCATTAACAAGCAACGGTGGTTAGACTGAGTTAAAGCGCTAATTTTCACGTTTAAGATCAGGAGAAGCTCTACCACAAAGTGAAGTTAAGGTGGTGTGAGAAGTGGTTAAATGTGAAAATTGCAACTAAGGGACTCATCTGTTATTCTTGCTTGCTTAATGTAGAGATTAATCCAATGTGTTTGCATTTATAGTTGTTGTACATCACAAGGTTTATAGAACAAACAAGTAAATATTTAACAAGCTCACAGGTTATGAGTAATTTTGAGTTATACAAAATCTGCTGAGTTTATGTGAATTTTAAAGGGGTACTATACTGATGTGAAAACTTGAAAACCTTTAGTAATGTAAATGATAAGGATTTAAGGTATTTCTAAGTACATTTACACTGTTATTGTATATTTGTGATAAGGTGATTTTTGTTGTTCTTGTCTGTTTGAAACTTAAGTTCAGTATTGAAGTCAACAGTGTGTTGGAAGACTCATACATACATTTATGAGCCTTAATTCAAATTAAGTTTATTGCAACTTTCACTTACACATAGTCCAGAAGAAATCTAGTTGAAGTTTAATAGCTGCACAATCACACTGCTATAATCTCAACATGTCTAACATAAGCAGAGAGACCTGCCATAAAGATGCTGAACAATCCGCTCAAGCTGAAGCTACTGTCACTGAATCTGCAGCAGAACTAGAGGGGCTTCGAAGAAGTGAGAGGGCGCGTACCCTAACAGAAAGGGGAAGAGCATACCAAGATGAGAGACTGAAGCACATTCAACGCAAATACAAAATCATCTATGAGAAGTGGAGGTGTCATGCACGAATAGGCAAAGAGTTATTAAGTGGTGATGCTTCTAAGGATGAGTTAACTGAGCTTATTGAGAACATCAAAAGCACCTGTTCTGATGTAAAGGTGGTTTATGAGGAGCTGCGTCAAGCGCAAACCCCTGAACCAGACCTGCGGCGCAGGGTTGATACATGCATGTCATTCTCAGAATTTATTATTCAAAGAGCAGAGAGACAGCTTAAAGGTCATGAAGCAGATAAAGATGAAGAGTCTTGGCCTGATGCTGGATCTGTTCTAGGCTCAACAGGTTCTGTTTCTAGACCACTGTCTCGTCAAGGATGTAGTTCTACCCACTCTAGCAGCCACTCTGTCAAAAGAATAGAGGCTGTAGCTGAAGCTGCTGCAACTCAGGAAGTCTTGGCAGTGTTGGAGGAGCAAGAAAGGGAAGAAACAGAACTTCAAATGTTAGAGGCTGAGAACCTAGCCAGACAGCAAGCAATCCAAGATAAACGTAGAAAACTTGCACGCCTAGAAGAAGTAAAGAAGCTAAATGCTGCTAGAGCTCGAGTGAGGGTCTATGATGAAGCTGAAGAAAACATAGAAGCAACTGATTTGTCGTATGGTAGTGAAGTACTGCCAGAGCTTAGAGTCGCTGACTCCACAGTACTTCCAGTCACAACCCATTCTCTCAATGCATCAAGTCCCCCATTTATTCCTCAATCCCTAACAGTCACAAGTCAAGCTCCTTGTCCACAACAGCTACCTCAGTCTCCTCCAGCCTCAGTGTTGAGGCCTCAAGAGCAGAATAGCTTAGATCTGGTCAATGCACTAGTAGAAGCTATGAGTGCAAACCGGCTCCCAACACCAGAGCCTGGGGTGTTTACAGGAGATCCCTTGAAGTTCAAAGACTGGCAACTGTCCTTTGAAACATTAATAGAAAGGAAGAACATCCCAAAGAATGAAAAACTGTATTACCTAAAAAAGTACTTAGGTGGCACAGCAAAGAAGGCCGTGGAAGGATTTCTTCTATTGGGCACAGAAGCAGCATATGACTCAGCCTGGAAGCTTTTAGAGAAACGTTTCGGAGACCCATTCCTAATTGGGAAGTCACTCAGAGACAAGCTGCATGCATGGCCAAAGATAGGTTCTAAGGATGCTTGCGAGCTAAGAGAATTTGCAGACTTTCTCAAGAGCTGTGAGGCTGCCATGTCTCATGTCAAGATGCTGGAGGTCTTGAATGACTGCGTTGAGAGTCAGAGGATTCTGCTGAAATTGCCAGATTGGTTGGTTTCCAGCTGGAATCGCAAAGTGATGGAAGTCAGACAAGTGAAAGCTGAGTACCCACCATTCAAGGTGTTTGTTGACTTCCTATCAAAGGAAGCAGATCTTGCTTGCGATCCAATTTCCTCAATACAAGCACTTAAGAGTGTTGAAAGCGAGAAACCAAGGCATCTACGAAGCCAAATAGTTCAAGCAAAGACTCTGACCACAACTACAACACAGAGCAGTATTACATCATGTGTTTTCTGCAAAAGGACAGGACACATCCTAGACAAATGCCGAAGTTTCACAGAAAAGACAGTTCGGGATCGTGTTAAGTTTGTACACACAGAGAAGCTTTGCTTTGGATGTTTGAAGACCGGTCATCACTCAAGAAAATGTGATAACAAAAGCACGTGTGAGAAATGCCAAAAGAGACACCCAACATGTTTGCATGACGATAAGTTCAAGGAACGTCAAAGGCCAATCCACCTAAATGCAAGTGAAATTTCAAAGGACAAGGCAGACACCACAGAAAGGACCGCAACAGCCACTTCCAACAGAGTTATTCAAGAGGGTCTAAGCACACGAACATCTTCTATCTTGCCAGTCTGGGTGTCATCTATTAAGCAGCCAGATCAAGAACTGCTAGTTTATGCACTCTTAGACACACAGAGTGATACCACCTTCATACTAGATGAAGTAGCTCAAGGCCTGAACACAAACAGAGAGAATGTCAGTCTGCGACTGTCCACAATGTCTGCCAAGTCGACAGTTATTCCATGTCAGAAAATGACAGGTCTACAAGTGAGAGGATACAACTCAGAGAAAAGGATTCCACTACCACCTGTTTTCACAAGAGAATTTATTCCAGTAAACAGGCTGCACATTCCTACCTCTGAAACAGCTCTAAAATGGCCACATCTAGAGCAACTGTCAGAAAAGATTCCACCACAGTTGGATTGCGAAGTAGGCCTTCTTATAGGCTACAACTGTCAACGAGCCCTCCTCCCAAGAGAGATCCTGTCTGGTGACGAAAATCATCCATATGCGCAGCGGACTGATCTGGGCTGGAGCATTGTTGGTTGCTCACATTCAGCAAGCGACAACAGCGATCCAATAGGATTCAGTCATAGAATCATAGTACGACAAGTGACACCAACTGTGCATCCATCAGTTCAGCTAAAGAAGGAAGTGCACTTTGCGTGCAGGACTCAAGTCAAAGAGATCAACCCACTTGACATAATTAAGACTTTTGAATCAGATTTCACAGATCACTCAACAGATGATAATCCAGTTTCTCAGGAGGACCTCCTCTTTCTGTCTAAAGTGAAAGCTGGAATAAGACAGAAGGAAGATGGCCACTATGAACTTCCGCTTCCTTTCAAGACAGACAAACCTAATCTTCCAGACAATAAACAGTGTGCAGTTCACAGGCTCAGCTCATTAGAGCGTCGACTGAGGAGAAATGAACAATATTACACGGACTATGTCAATTTCATGAATGAAATCATAAGTAGAAGAGATGCTGAGAAGGTGCCACAGTCTGAATTAGACAACCAGCCAGCATGGTACATACCGCACCATGGTGTCTACCATCCCCACAAGCCCGGGAAGATCCGTGTGGTTTTCGATTGTTCGGCACGCTACCAAGAAACCTCTCTAAATGACCATCTCTTGACAGGTCCAGACCTGACTAACACATTAGTTGGTGTGTTGTGTCGATTTAGAAAGGGTCCTATAGCCATAATGTGCGACATCGAAAAAATGTTTCACCAGTTCCACGTTGCAAGGGAACATCAAGATTATCTCAGGTTCCTCTGGTGGGATGGAGGTGATTTGGATTCTGAACCCTCAGTGTACAGGATGAAGGTACACCTCTTTGGGGCAGCTTCATCCCCCGGTTGCTCCAACTTTGGACTGAAATACCTAGCTTCACAAGGCCAAGGCAAGTTCAGCAAAGAAGCCATTAAGTTCATCCAAAGAAGCTTCTATGTAGATGATGGCCTGACAAGTGTAAGGTCGACTGCTGAAGCTATACGCCTGGTAAAGGAATCAAGAGCTCTGTGCAAAACAGGAAATCTACGGCTACATAAGTTTGTATCCAACGATGAGAGTGTGATTGCAACAATTCCACCACAAGAATATGTTCAGACCAAAGATCTAAACATGGCTCTAGGAGAACTTCATATCGAGCGAGCACTTGGAGTTCAGTGGTGTGTTGAGGCGGATGAATTTCAGTTCAGGGTGGTGGTAAAAGAAAACCCACTGACAAGGAGAGGCGTTCTCTCAACTGTTGCCTCAGTCTATGATCCACTAGGTTTCGTGGCTCCATTCCTACTTATCGGCAAACAGATTCTTCAAACACTGTGTAGAGACAAGGTAAGCTGGGACGAACCTCTCCCCGAGCACATCCAGCCACAATGGGAGTCATGGCTCAAAGATCTGCCTCATTTGGCAGTTCTAAAGATTCCAAGAAGCTACCTTCCATCAAACTTTGGTGAAGTCTCACTATATGAGCTTCACAACTTTTCTGATGCAAGCTTCAAAGGGTATGGTGCATGCTCATACCTTAGAGCGGTGAGTGAAACAGGACAGATAAGTTGTTCACTTGTCTTGGGGAAAGCAAGAGTAGCCCCTACCAAACTAACAACCATCCCAAGGCTTGAGTTATCTTCAGCTGTGACCTCAGTCCGCATTGGTGATATCATTAGAGGCGAGCTGGAGATTGAAAATGTGCAAGAGTATTACTGGACTGACTCAAAGGTGGTCCTTGGCTATGTGAACAATGATGCTAAAAGGTTCCAAACATTCGTGGCCAACCGCATCCAGCGAATAAGATCTAGCACAAAACCTGAACAATGGCGACATGTCAACTCTGAAAACAACCCAGCTGATGGAGCCTCAAGAGGATTGACTGCAGTTCAAATGAAAGAATCTAGCTGGCTGAAAGGACCCAACTTCCTTTGGCAGCAAAATCTCCCACATGAAGTGGGAATGGTGGGAGAAGTTGAGGCTACTGATCCTGAACTTCGGAGAGCACATGTTCATGCAGTTAAAGCAAGAGAACAGAATCCAATGGTAAACCGTTTAACTAAATTTTCTGACTGGTCCAGAGTGGTGAGAGCCATTGCCAGGCTCAAGAGATTTGTCAGAGAGTTTAAGGGATTTCAGTCGAGAACTAATGAGTCGACTAATCTTGAAGAACGAAGAGAAGCAGAGATCTTCATCATCAAACTCGTACAAGAAGACGCTTTCGCTGAAGACATAAAGAAAATAAGAGGCAAGAAGGAACACACTTTGAGCAGGCACAACAGGCTACGCCAGCTGAACGCTTTCCTGGACGAAACCAATGTTCTTAGGGTGGGAGGACGGCTGTCTCAGTCAGCCTTACACCATGATGTAAAGCATCCTGCGATTCTTCCGAAAAAATCTCATGTGTCAGCTCTGCTGGTCAAACATCATCATGAGCTTATACACCATCAAGGAAGGGGCATGACCATGAACGAGTTGCGCGCAAGCGGAATATGGGTCCTAGGATGTGGAAGTGTGGTCTCCTCACACATTTACAAGTGTGTAAAATGTAGACGATACAGAAGAACAACTGAGGTTCAACAAATGGCAAATCTACCAGGAGAGAGAATTGAGACATCTCCCCCCTTTACTTATTGTGGGCTTGACTGTTTTGGCCCCTTTATTGTGAAGGAAGGAAGGAGAGAGTTGAAACGATACGGATTGTTATTCACCTGCCTATGTTCTAGAGCAGTTCACATAGAAACCCTTGACGATTTGACAACAGACGCATTCATGAATGCACTTCGATCATTCATAGCTATTCGAGGACCCGTGCGCCAGCTAAGATGTGATAGAGGCACAAACTTTGTTGGTGCTAGAAAGGAGCTTTCTGAATTGCTTGAAGGAATGGATCAAGACCGTACAAGGGCGCTTGGTTGTGAATTTGTGCTGAATGTCCCATCAGCTAGTCATATGGGAGGAGTTTGGGAACGCCAGATTCGAACAATCCGAAGCATCCTGATAGCTATGCTCGACAAGTCCGCCAGCAGACTTGACACCACAACTCTAAGAACGTTTCTGTATGAAACAATGACCATAATCAACAGCAGGCCACTAAGTGTCGAGCATCTTCACGATCCTACTGGTCCGGAACCCCTCACTCCCAACCACATTCTAACCATGAAATCATCTGTAATTCTGCCACCCCCTGGACAATTCTGCAAAGAAGATCTCTATCTGCACAAAAGGTGGAGAAGAGTACAGTTTTTGGCCAATGAATTTTGGCAACGATGGAAACGAGAATACCTGCTAAACCTCCAACAACGACAGAAATGGCAGAAGCTGTCACGAAACTTGCAACCAGATGACATTGTAATATTAAAGGATGACAGTGCACCAAGAAACCAGTGGAAGCTTGCAAGGGTTGTGGAAGCCCTGCCCAGCGCAGATGGCAAGGTGCGAAAGCTAAAGCTTCTGCTCAGTGACACTACTTTTGATAAGGGAAAACCAATCACTAAATCAGTTTTCCTTGAGAGGCCTGTTCACAAAGTAGTTACATTACTTGAGGCCACCTAAAACACACGTAAAGCTAAATGACCTACACTTAAATGTACACTCACACATCACTTCCTTATAATTTTCATTGAGGAAAATCTCTCATTTTAAGTCAATGAGTGATTTTGGTGGGAGTGTAAATGCTGTTAAAATGTTAAGTTACATAATTTCATGAATATATATAGTTTGCGTTGAAATGTCTTTATTTGAAATGTACATGTGTAAGGTGAGAGCTAGTGTCTCGTGAGAATACCCTTAACGAGAGCACACGAGACTTTTCATGGACTGCGAGGGAGCAGATGTCTCTCATGAAGCGATTTAAGCTAAAAGTTTACTAAAAGAAAGGGCAATACAAGGACTTAAGGACCTCTTTTCAGGACAAGCAGCCAACGAGGTATTTGTCATTTGAGAAATGTTTTTTATTTGTGTTTGGACTTAATATGTGTACTGTAAAGTTGCTAATTGTTTGTACTGTTCGCTCGTGACCAGTTCTCACGGCGTAATGGCGTAATGGCGTATCGGCGTACTGGTGATGGTGAAGCTGAGGAGAGAAGGCCCAAGTAATAAACGCCCGTTTCAAAGAACCGACCTGTGTCTGTGTTGTCGTGAAGAGAGCTACAGTGACTGTATTGAAAATTTACCAGAAGCTTAACCTCACCTCCTCCTACAGTATATCTTAGTAATAGGCATTATAGCACACAAAAGCCCAATTCTGTGGGTTTAACAAATCCAGAACATTCCTTAAAAGTATGTCTGACATCTACTTGTGTCAGTTCATTGAATACTTTCATGACAATAACTAACATGCAGTCTGCAGAGTGTCTTTATTAAACAGGCGCAGATCTTGTACGTGTTGGTATATACTGACATTTTGGTGAATGAGGGCGAGTCTTCAGACTCTGCATTAAATAAAGGGATACATGAGATCACAAAATGTGCTCATGAAATTTACAGCAAGATGTCATCAATTTTATATGTTTTATCATTCAATTATTTATAAGGCACTCAAACCCCCTGTCACTCAAGTTCAAAAATGTCAGGTAAACGTGGATCCATACGTTCTGTTGATCTGGAAACATGGATACATTCATGCAAAGATCACTTTATTATGAAACCCTCATTGATGCTGCATATAATGCATGGTAAATGCAATACATAGTATGGTTTCTTTGAGTTTAATAGCTAATGTTTGCATGCACTAAAATAGCAACAAATTTATCAGGCAAATGTAAAATTGTTATAAAACTGCAACAGCACCAAGGGAAAATACACCCAATACAGCCTGTAGGTTTTTTTTTGTTATTCATAAAAACTGAGTATTTAGTGTCCCGTGGGAGTGTCTAAGGTGATCTGTGGTTTGTCTGCCAGAATATGCACATCACTGTGCTCAAGCTTTTTAGTGCCAAAAATAAGAAATGCTTTTAAAAATAACACCATGAATTGCTTTTATTTGTCAAGTTACTTCAGGGCACCTTTTCTAGCTGGAGATAGTCTTTCAGGCTATGCATTTGCAGTTGTTGTCATGCTTCAGAATTCATCATGGACCAATCACACGTCCCCACATACTGTTGAATAAGTATATAAGCACCTGACTTGACTTGTTGTTTTCTAGATACAAGTGAAACATCTAGACAGACCTGAATTAACGAAAATGAGCACTGAGTGATTTCTTTTCACTCTGAGGTAACATTGACTGCACAAACTGTTTTTACAGTCCAGTGGTGATCTAAGGGCCACGTTAAAGAACTCACAACTAAAAGGTTTCTTTGCTGGCCCAGAATTGAAAGCGCTTTGCAGTAATCAAGTCTGCTAGTGATGAAAGAATGCTTTATTCCTTCGGTATATGCCTAGGAGAGAGGGTGAGCTGTGCACCAGAAATATTCCTGAGATGATAGAAGGTGGATTTTTTTTTTTTTTTTTTTTTGCTACTTCAGATGTGAAATTTAAATAAGGAAAAAAAGAAACACACACACACGCTGAGGTTACTTGTTTGGGGCTTGACATTTTGTGCTAAGGATTTTAAGTCAGAGACGAGCCTCTGTTTTCATATTTTACCTGCAGTTCTTCTTAACTAGTGTGGCTTGTCTATGTTTGTCCAGGTGTAGACAACAGGGTAACACCCATTAGCTGATATGAAAAACAACATTGTATCACATTGAAGTTTTCTAAATCAGTGTTTATTTTCTTATGAATTAATGCCTCATATGCACTGGGCATTAAATATTAATGAGCACAGTGATTAAAAGTAGGGAAAAAACATATATTGCACTGCACTGTCCTCAGTCTCCAATTCTCTTTCTAGTATCAGCTGGTCAAAAGGTATGAAGTTAAAAGTTAGCTGATAGATAATGAATCAGTGGAATCAGAAATGTATCTCGGCAGGTGTTAGATGCAGAAGGTTATTAGTTTGTAAATACTGGAAACAGCATATTTTGTGTGTTTGTAAATGTGCAATTTCACCACAATGTTATAAGACAAAAAATAGGCCAAAATACTTCATTTATCTCATGGTTTTTAACTTATTTTTTTACCCCCAAATTATGTAAAGGACAATAAAAGATAACATTATGTTGTAGTCTCCAAACACAAAGAAAAATACAGAAATAAAATAAAAATAGAAAAGAGAAGAAATTCTGATGTTGCAGTAGCATCAGTCGTGTCACTTTAAAAGAAGAAAAAAGATATTGCCCTGAAAACTGCAAAGCGCCGAATGAGCTTTTCTCTATGAGAGGTTTCATAAAAGCTCTGTTTTGTGCCAGAGAGAAGATGGAGTGAGCAGGGAATGGCTCATGATTGCCAGCATATCATGCACCAGACAATTGAACAGTCTCTTAAAAAACAGTGGCTGGGATAGGGTCAGTTGAGCAGGTTGGGGGCTTAATTTGCATTACTTCTCCCCTTGAGCATTTCTCTAAAACAGGTATTACTGTTCATTATACTCAGGTTAATACTCAACCAGATCTCGATTGGTGGGGGGGAGATTCAGAGAGGCTTTTTGGACCTGATATATATTGCTGTTAACAGCTGAGTAGAGCGTATGAGGATTATTCTGATTATCTATGACTAATGGTGGGAAATAAGCCTTTTTTTTTCATTTCTTTGTTAAAAATAGTGAGGCGCTTTTTGACAGTGCCAAAATAGATTTCCTATATTCATTTCTCCATTTACACTCAGATTTCATGCTGTTGTTTGGGTTTAAGATGCAATCATGGCAAAAAAAAAAAAAAAAAATCAACACATCCCTTTGAATTTGTCATATTTTCAGTGTATTTTGACCTTTGTACCTTTTAAGAAAGACGCTATTCTCAAACTAATTATTTCATGTTCACAGCATTAATTACAAAAAGTAAAGTCATTCATGTGGAAACAGTAAGTAAAGTAAAGTCGTACAGCTGTAACACCTTCAGATCCATAAATTTCGGATCAGGTGTTCCAGATTGGGTGCCAATGATTGGACACTCTTTAGAAGTGAGAGCTGGAACCTGTCTTATTTAAAAAGTATGACATCAAGAGTCTGGTGTTTTCTTTGCTATTGAAGTGTGTCCTCTCATGTCAAGATCTAAAGAACTCTGTAAGGGAATCAGAAAAAAAGTTTTGGGTGCCTATGAGTCTGGCAAGGGACTTAAAAAGATTTTGTACAAGAATGGCTGCCCCAGCAAATTTAGCCCAAGAGTAAAGTGTTTGATGGAAAAAGAAGTCTCCAAGAACCCCCTGGACTTTATTCCAGGACCTACAGGAAACTCTTGCTACTGTTCGTCTCAAAGTACATGTGCTGACCTGCAGATGAGATGTGCAAGGAAAAGACTTGGCTGCCTAAAAGTAACATTAGGCCAAAACCAAGACTCTTATGCCTGGCTTTTTGGGTTGCTGTGTTCCAGACTGGTAACTCAAATGTCGATTTGTCAAGTCACAAATGCTGTGACCATCACAAATGTGATGTGATGAGCATGTCACTTATGGACATTTGTGTGTAGTGTCATGATTTGGGGTCGCTGTGGACTGGGGAGTCTCTGAGTCCCAGTTATGAGCAGTTATTATCTTTGCTGTGTAAGATATTATGAATTTATTAAGTAGTTTAAAACTGAACCTGAAGGGTACCCTTTGATGGTATAATGGTTCCCATCAAATAAGCAAATCAGCCAAGGAATGGCTGCAAGAGAAGTGATGAAGAGTTATGAAAAGGCCTAGTCAGGTTAAAAGCTACGTTATCATCTTGTTGCCGTTCAGCAGAAATGATGTCACAAATAGAGCTGGCTATGTTTGTTTTACATTGTAGGAGGATTTAAATGGGCTGTACATGAAAAAAGCCCTCTATCATAATACAGTTGACTGAAATCTACATGTGGCAGTGGCAGAAAATTTTACAAGAGCCTGGTGGATAATTGTGCAAAAATACCTACAAGTTATTGATGCCAAACAGGGCAGTATTAGCTTAAGAGAGCAAGAGTAACGTGGATATTAAATGTGTTTGTTGAGTTATTAGAATAGAAACTGCTAATTAAAAATGCTAATTATTCCATGTATGAAAAAACAAACAAACAAAAAGCAAACAATTTATTTTTTTGAATGAGCCCTGTACATCTATCATTTTTCATAAGTAAATCACCTTAGGAAAACCTTTTTGTTTTTTTGTTTTTTCCACTTTATTGATTGATTTATTTATTTTTACCACAAGGGGAATCAGTAACTCCCTGAAAAATTATACCCATGCTAGCGAAATATGATACAAAAAGTGAGAAGGTAGTTTAGTGCTGAAGCCTTGGGCACAGTAGCACTTTTGTGCTATACCCTAACACATGCATGGCTTTCTGTCTACACCAATAATGCCAACATGCTGTTGCAGGTATTATCCTTGCCTTATTAGTTCAGCATGTTAGCTTGCAATTAGTTGCTAATTACTGCTTAAAAAAAGTAGAGCTGAAGCAAATGGTAATTTTATTAGGTGATTACAGGTATTTAATTATAATGTACTGGATAAACTAAAGCTGACACTTTTAACCTGGGAAAAAACGAATATAAGGAAATGTAAATATGTGGCTACATTCTCTATATGTCTATTTTCCATAGCAATTCATTCCATAGTTGATGGCATATTTTAGTTTTGACACTAGTGCTGCTGAATAAAATTGACGATAAAGAAATGTACGTCCAATAAACCTTTGACCTCTTGTTTTATTTTGTCCTGTAAGATGGTAAAAAACAACTTCTTACCATCTCCAGTTTTATTCTGCAGGTTGTCCTCTGTGTGTCTGCCTGTTCCTGAGGCAGTTAACATACCGAGGGTTTGATAGAGATTTGTTTGCTAAAGAAGCTGGCCCCCGCTGCAACTGACTGATACAGTAAATGCGCCGTAAAGCCTCATAATTGAGTTAAAAGAGCTTGAAAAGCTCTGTAGGCCTTCAGCATTGGCGATAAATCTTTGCGGTCACTGACAGTGACCCATATCACATTTTTCGATTGATTCTCTGTTAACATGAAACTGAAACAACTAAAATATTCAGTGGCACTGGCTATTTTTCTTCAATGCAAGAGGAAAACAGTAGTGCTAAGAAATATCCAAGTTTCTTATAGTACGTGAATGTGAATGTGGCTGAAGGTGGTCCCTAACACCAAAGTCACAAGCCTGTTAGATGGATTTGTTTGTTTGTCTTTTTTTTCCTTTCTCTTTAAATATAAGGATGTATAACATGAGTGGGCACACTGCCTCTCACTCTAACTGAAATAAAATGAAATGTCCTTAACCTCCATCTGCACAGAACAGTGAATAACAATATTAATAATAACAAAAAAAAAACCCCTCCTACACTTTTGATGTTCTGAAAATGTGCTAGAGAATATTTCCCTCTTATTCTAAAGTAGCTGGTTTGCTCTCATACTGATGTTTTTCTCAAGGTCTCTAAAGTCACGAGTGAAGATCATGGTAGATGGGACTCTACTTATCTCCAGGCTGATCCCAGAGGACTCTGGCAACTACACCTGTGTGCCAACCAATGGCCTGCTCATGCCGCCAACTGCCTCTGCCATCCTCACAGTGATGCGTACGTTTGTGTGTGGTCTGTGGCTAATATATAATAAGATGTCATAAGAAGAAATATTTACTGTGTACTTCATTTATCCCAGATTGGTCAATTCTTTTTAGCTACAACACACAACATCTTAAATAAGTTAAACATACACTAATTAATGTACTATATAGCAAGTAAAATATTTCAGTAACTCCAGCAGAAACAACATTTCAAATGGCTACAAAAGTGGTAAAGCAATTAATAGTAAAGCATTAATTGGCTCACAAGTGTCTGTTTTAACTAAGCTGAAATTAATTAAACATCAGGGTACAGATGACTGTCTGCTAGACAGATGTGTTGCATTATAGAGATATTGTATCAAGTATGAAACAATTTTCCGTGTCTGTCCTTGTGGCAGGGGAGCTGAATCAGTCTGTTAGAGAAAGTGCTTCAATGTTTGCTTAGTAACCTCTGCAGTACAGCATAAAAGTTGTCCAGTTTTCATCCAATCACAGAGCCACTATGAGTCCTTAAAAGACTATTTGTAATTTCCTTCAAATTTCATTTCTTTTCATTATTGTCTCTATTATTATGAATATTATTGTCATTAAGGCCTGAGCACTCACAGTGTAAAGGCCCCATTGTATCTGCTGAGTTTAATATTATTTCGACAAAATAATTGCCTGTTTGAGGGCCTAAATTGCATGAAAACTTGTGAAATCTGGCAGTAATTTGGCATTGATTAATTTTAGAAACAACTTCAATAGCAAGGTAAGAGTCCACATGGACTGCCTATGTAACATTTCTGGATTTTAAAACCTTGGTCACCTAGAATAATCAGGTCATTCCCAGTAACCCTCAAACCATTAAAACACACAAAGATGCAAAAAATATTATCAAAGATGTACTTCTATGGGGTGTGAGCATGACACATTAGATAGTGTTTCAGTGGATGGTGCTGACAGAAATCCATCAAGTGTTGGCATCACAGATGGCAGGAGGCTAACACACATAGTAGAGGAAGCTGACACACCTGTATGTAAGTCAGGCGTTGAGTAGCTTGGTCATCCAGAAAGAACCAGAGTCCATTTGCATCACAGTACAAATAAACTTTGACTTGTTCATCTTGTTTTAGTTCACTATGCTGCATTTTCAGCACTGATAACTTCTGAACAACTTTCCTCAGCACAGATAACCAAAGCTTTAGGATCAACTGTGCTGTGTGAATATAGAGTAAAGAAACTCAGCCTTTGCACAATCCTCCTTTTCATCTAAGTCCATTAAGGCAAGAACCAAGCTCCCCTATGCCTTGAAAATGTCTAGATTATTATTTTTTCTTTAGAGGCAAAAAAGAAAGTGGATTCTAAGAAACCAGCCGTGTCATATATTTTATATAGTTTATATATTGAAAGGGTGGTCTCCTTATTGAATGAAGGGTACATGTACATATAGAGGTTTTACAGTGTGTATACTTCTGTTATGTTTCTGGAGTGGAGATGATATATGTATTTTTGAAAACATATTTCTATTTTTATCTAGTATCTTTGATAGTCTTTAAAATACAAATATGTATCGAAATTAGGTTTTACTTGCCCATGGGCAAGATATGTTTAGTCCATGGTCCTGACAAAGATAAAAACAAAATTATAACTAAACTGGTGAATAGAATATTTAGGAAACCATAACATGATTAGTGTGAGTACATATATGATGGATTTATCTGCCAATGCCAATTAGCAGATTTACTACATATCTGACATGTTTTGCTTACTGTGGGTTGCTGATGACAAAGGGTCAATTAGTCTGAGCTTTCTTTCATATGTCGCATGTATTCCCTTCATGTGGAGTGGCAGTCTTCACTTTAGAAACATTGTAGCATCGTAAGGTAGACAAACACTGTGATGGACAGTCACAAACAATATTTTAAGCTTCATTTTAAGCACTAAGTCATAAAAAAACATGTCCTGATTAGTTTAATTACCACTAAGAAAGCCCCAGTCATATTTTATATATTGAAACAGTGATCTCAGAAAAAATATATAAAAGACAGTAGGAAAGTGAAAGTAACTGATAACTTTAATGCCAAGCGGCAAAGGATATCCGTACCTTCTTTCAACAGAGGTACAGTGGAAATTACAAAGTTCCTGGATGAGACTGATAACTAGTGTTTATTAAGGAAATCTATATAAATTAAATCAAAAAGATGAAAATAAGATTCCAGAGACATTAAATATGGTGTTTTATTGCACTGCTGTCAGCAGTAGAATTAGTTCTGAAATAAACTGTAATGAAAAAATGCACAGTTCCTAGAACTGATGTAGAAAACTAGACCATACATTCCCTTGAAACCCCAATTTTTGTCTTGTTTTTTCCGCTTATTGTATTTTTTATTTGTGAGGCTTCTTTAAGGTTTTGTAAACAGTTCCCTATTAACATTTTGCTCTTGCCTGTGAAATATATTATTCTGTCAGGCACTCAGTCAACTGCAAACTTCTTATACTGAATACACAGACTTGCAGAAAATGCACTACAACAAAACAATTGTTTTTCAAAATAAGTTATGGATCATGGCACAGTTCCTCTGCAGTGGTATGTGCAGTTTTCCTCAGTGTTGACACAGTAAAGTATTTGAATGCTTAACTATTACAAAAATAAATAATGTTTTATCTATATAACTGTTCTCAGACCCAGCCCAGGCACTAAAAATGCCCCAGGAAACATACCTCCCCACAGGTATGGATGGTGTGGTTTCCTGCCCAATGGTAGCTCAGCCCCCGCTGCTCCGTGTGGATTGGATGAAGGACGGAGAACCAGTCGACCTGTCTTTGGTAATAAGAATAATAATTTCCACATAACCGCACATTTTCCTTAATAATCAGCCTTTGCTGTGTCCTTAAAAAAATGCTATCCCCTGTTCTGTGCACCCAACACTAGACTATTGATTTATGATACTCACAAGGAATCACTGGCTGTTTTCTATTAGTACAGAATGCACAATTTGTCCAACATTGCTGTGAGCTTTATGACTCGATAGCTTTGAGCATTTACTATATTTATTTACTATTTATGTAGTTATTTAAACATTATAAATTCACATTTCCTGTGCTGACGCATCAAAATATGTTCTGTTTCCTAGGTCTAAGGCCATGCAATCACATACATTTTAATAGAGTGGCAGACTTTTTTCAGTCTTAAAAGCTATGAAAGCCATCCTTAAGGCATTCCTTACTGCCCCGTGTACTCCCATCTTTTTCTATTATTCTTCTGCTTTCACTTCAATCTACTGCTCATTTCATCTCATTGGATAAATGGGTGTAGGAACCATTACAGATGGGGGAGGGGAGTAGCTTTGTCCTTTCTTTAAAAAAAAAAATAGTTGCGCACACACACACACACACACATACATACATACATACATATATATATATATATATATATATATACATACATACATACATACATATATATATGAGGTGGTGCAACAATACTCGTATCGATATTGAACCGTTCGATACAGTGCTTTCGGTTCGGTACGCATATGTATCGAACAATACAGAGGATCGCAAGTTCGATTCCTGCCTGGGGCGTCTGTATCCAGTAAGGGTCCTAAGGCTAGACCCCTTATGCTAAGCAAGCCTACCGCAGACATGAGCGAGACAGATAAATATGAAGGCATGCCGGCTCGGACGCCGCCCGGATCAACAAGGTCCGCGTCAGGTGTTGAGGAACCAGGGTACCCTGACGAAAAGTGGGCTACTGGAACAAGAAGGCATCGGTGGGCAAGAGACGAAAACAGGGCGTTGTTGGAATGCTACTACGCAAGTAACCCCGGCGGAAGGGGCTACATGAATAGGATGAGGGACCTATGGATTCTTCGATACCCAACATCCACAATGACGGCGAAAAGTGTTCCAACATTCGAAAGAAGGGACTGCTCTCACAGCTAGAGATTGACGAGGTACAACACAAATGCTACGGCAAGGGGGAATCAGGACGCCCGGTCAGGGGGGAGATATCATCACCCCCACCCGAGATTGGGTACATAGCCCCAAGTGCGATAGGAGAAGGATCGTTGAGTGCGAGAGGAACTGACCTGAAAAATAGGATCATGGCCAAGCTTGAAACCTGGATCCCCCGTAGCCGGTTACCAAGATTACGTGAAGTACCCTCAGAAGGTCTGCTAGATGATGTTAATGCAGCACTACGGACAATACCTACAACCACGATTACCAACACTAACAAGCTGATCTACAATACGGCAGCAGTGATCAGTGAGATGCTTGGCTATAAGTAGAACAGCCACAAGGGGCAGTACCCTCCATGGATCAAAGTAAGATCAAAGTAGCACGGAGGGAGGTTAGCCAACTAACGGAGTTGCAGAAAGGTGCGACAAAGAAGGTGCATAAAAAATACAGCAAGCTGTCCATACCTGAGGCCTTGGAAACTGCCAAGCAAAGACTCACAGCCTTGGCCAGCCGCTTGAGGAGGTACACCAGAGAGATAGAAGGCAGGAGAATAAACCAGCTGTTCTCAACAGAACCAGCAAAGGTGTACTCTCAGTGGCAAGGGAACAATAAGAGAACAGCACCACCAAGGCTGGAGACGGAGCAATACTGGAAGAGCATATGGGAGAAGGACGTAACCCATAACGGCAATGCTCAGTGGCTAGTGGATCTGAGGGCAGACCACAGCGACCTCCCTGAACAGGGTCCAGTAACCATCACAGTGGCAGATATCCAAGAAAGGGTCTCCAGTATGAAGAGTTGGACAGCACCAGGGCCCGACATGGTTCACGCCTACTGGCTAAAGAAGCTGACTGCACTCCACGAGCGTCTGGCAGCACAAATGAATCAGCTGCTAGTTAACGAGAGACACCCGGAATGGCTAACTGAAGGTCGGACGGTCCTGATCCCCAAGGACCCCAAGAAAGGACCGGTCCCCTCCAACTACCGACCAATAACCTGCCTCAGTACTACATGGAAGCTCCTGTCAGGCATCATATCGGCTAAGATCAACAGGCACATGGGTCAATACATGAGTGAGACACAGAAAGGAATTGGCAAGAATACCAGAGGCGCAAAACACCAGCTACTGGTAGACAGAACAGTCAGCCGAGACTGCAAGACCAGACTGACCAACCTGTGCACTGCCTGGATTGATTACAAGAAGGCCTATGACTCAATGCCCCACAGCTGGATACTGGAATGCCTAGAATTGTACAAGATCAATGGGACCCTAAGAGCCTTCATCAGGAACTCAATGGGGATGTGGTGTACAACACTAGAGGCCAACTCCAAGCCCATAGCACAAGTTACCATCAAGTGCGGGATCTACCAAGGAGATGCTCTGTCCCCACTGCTGTTCTGCATAGGCCTGAACCCCCTCAGTGAGATCATTAACAAGACTGGCTACGGATACCGACTACGGAACGGAGCAGTTGTCAGCCACCTCCTGTACATGGATGACATCAAGCTGTATGCCAAGAGTGAACGAGACATCGATTCACTGATCCACACTACCAGGCTATACAGCAATGACATTGGAATGTCGTTCGGACTGGAGAAGTGTAGTCGGATGGTAACAAAGAGAGGGAAGGTAGTCAGAACTGAGGGGATTGAACTACCAGAAGGCAACATTGCAGACATAGAGGACAGTTACAAGTACCTGGGGATCCCGCAGGCGAATGGGAACAATGAAGAGGCCGCTAGAAAAGCTGCAACCACCAAGTACCTGCAGAGGGTCAGGCAAGTCCTGAGGAGTCAGCTGAATGGTAAGAACAAGATCCGGGCCATCAACACGCACGCCCTGCCCGTGATCAGGTACCCTGCTGGGGTAATAGGCTGGCCAAAGGAGGAGATAGAAGCCACTGACATAAAGACAAGAAAGCTCCTTACCATGCATGGAGGGTTTCACCCTAAGTCCAGCACCCTGAGGCTGTACGCTAAGCGGAAGGAAGGGGGCTGGGGACTGGTGAGTGTCAGCACCACAGTCCAGGATGAGACAAGGAACATCCAAGAATACATTGGGAAGATGGCCCCAACTGACCGAGTGCTCAGTGAATACCTCAGGCAGCAGAAACCCAAGAAAGAGGAGGGAGACGAGGAACCATCATGGAAGGACATGCCCCTGCACGGTATGTACCACCGGCAGATAGAGGAGGTGGCTGATATCCAGAAATCCTACCAGTGGCTGGACAAAGCTGGACTGAAAGACAGCACAGAGGCACTGATCATGGCAGCACAAGAACAAGCTCTGAGTACAAGATCCATAGAGGCTGGGGTCTATCACACCAGGCAAGACCCCAGGTGCAGGCTGTGTAAAGATGCCCCAGAGACAATCCAGCACATAACAGCAGGGTGCAAGATGCTAGCAGGCAAGGCATACATGGAACGCCATAACCAAGTGGCCGGCATAGTGTACAGGAACATCTGTGCCGAGTATAACCTGGAAGTCCCGAGGTCAAAATGGGAGATGCCCCCAAGGGTGGTGGAGAATGACCGAGCTAAGATCCTGTGGGACTTCCAGATACAGACGGACAAAATGGTGGTGGCTAACCAACCGGACATAGTGGTGGTAGACAAACAGAAGAAGACGGCCGTAGTGATCGATGTAGCGGTTCCGAATGACAGCAACATCAGGAAGATGGAACACGAGAAGCTGGAGAAATACCAAGGGCTCAGAGAAGAGCTCGAGAGTATGTGGAGGGTGAAGGTAATGGTGGTCCCCGTGGTAATCGGAGCACTAGGTGCGGTGACTCCCAAGCTAGGCGAGTGGCTCCAGCAGATCCCGGGAACAACATCGGAGATCTCTGTCCAGAAGAGCGCAGTCCTGGGAACAGCTAAGATACTGCGCAGGACCCTCAAGCTCCCAGGCCTCTGGTAGAGGACCCGAGCTTGAAGGATAAACCGCCCGCAGGGGCGTGCTGGGTGTTTTTTATTTTTATTTTATATATATATATGCTGGGTGTAATATATATGCCTATATCTATTTATATCTATATTTATTTCTTTTACAATGTAAGACCTTGGGAAGCAGCTTTTAAAATTAAATCATTCCCTTAGTTTTGTGTGCAAAACAGCCACCCGCTTCCTTTTCCCCCTCATCTTTACACAGTGAGCTGACCCCCTCCTCAGTGCTTTATGTCTGAGCTGTGGACATGTCAGCAGATGAGATGCACCACAGGAAATGCGTTAGATTCCTGCAGTGTGGGACACAGGCGCTAGAGTCAGGCTGTTATTCTGCCAATTATTCCAATTCTACCATGGACGTCACAAGCTCTCATACCCACAGTAATACTTTCTTACTGCCTCATTCTGGGAGGGGGGGCATGATAGCAATTTTGACTTCATTATACTGAGTGGCAACCTTTTGCACAGTCAAAGCTAAACACAAGCCTTCCAGCTGTGACTTAATGGAACAAAAAAATGACTGAAAATTTACGGTTTTAAAAGCAAATGCTTGAAAGCTTTGCAGGCCATTTCTGTTATGTGTGTTTTGACTGACCTGACTGAGAAAAATAAAAAAATAAAAAATCTTTTCTAATCAGACAAAAATCACATCTTTTAACATTTATTGTAAATCTCTTCTTGCAAAAACGGTGCCATTTGGATGGAATCTGTGTAGCAGGGACTACAAATATCAAAAACTGTACTTACTATACAGTGAATCATTCATACATATCTGAAAAGCGCATATTTTGCTTGCTTGGTTACGGATTTCCTGCCATTTAGCTCTTTGAGCATTCTGCCTACTTCCTGTTTAAAATATGTTTTTTACATTTACTTGGTGTATTATTCAAAATTGTGTGTGCTAGTTCCTTTTAACCTCTTACTGTGAGAGGTGTATACAAATTGTGCATTTCTCTCAGTATCCAGGATGGACCTTAGCACCAGATGGTTCTTTGTTCATGGCAACTGTCAACGATGATGCAGCGGGCATGTACAGGTGTACTCCGTACAACAGCTATGGCACTATGGGCACATCTGGACCAACTAGTGTAATTCTACAGGTTAGTGTGCAGTCCAGGCCACCTGGGTCTCTCACCACAGGGATGCTGTGTATCACATGAAGCCACTGTAATGATGTACGCAAGACAGATTACATTTCACGCACCACAAATACCGCCTTTGTGGTTTAGATGTGACCTAAAAGCTCATCGAATCTGCCTCCGAATCTGTCCTGTTCTTATGACTGAGCTGTCAATTGTGATAATTTTAATTAGCCACAACTGTATCTGTCACAGCGAATTAAAAACTTTAAGAGAAACGACATTTTATTGACCTTTTTACTCTGACGTGAGCCCTCTGACATTAATAGAAGTCAACTCAGAGTAACTACAATGGTGGCACTATTGGGGAGTTAATTGTGTGGCTAATCCTTTTGTTATTAAGATAATCTTGTCCAAAGCGGCAGTAATCCAGTCTTAAAATCCATTGTTGGGATTGCTGCGGACTCCTTAATTCAGCTATATTGTTTTGGCAATTCGCAGGATCCCCCTTCATTCAGCATCACTCCGGAGAAACAGTATAAAGTGGAGGCTGGTAGAACCCTGCTTATCCCCTGTCAAGGAAATGTGGACCCAACAATTAAAGTGACCTGGAGCAAGGTAAATTACCCACTGTGGTTTATTTAAAAAGCGAGCTGTCCTGTTTTATTCATGTCAGTGCAAATGCTTACACGGATCTTCAATTTATATTGTTTACTCAGAAATCAGAATCAGACACATGAGTCAGTGCTTGCACAGGACATAGAGTACATATGATGCAGTCTGGGTGTATATAAACAGATACATTTCCAGTTATTGTTTTCCTGATGTACTTTTCTAAATGAGTAAAGACAATATTTTTCACTCTTCCACCCTGCATCCATTTGACTCATGATGACTCATCTTGCACTTAGGGATGTATACATAAATGTATCCAGTAAAACACGTTGAGGGGTGACTGCCTAACCCCTCCCATCGTATAAATCTGTACTTGACCTTAGCTTGTGGGTAGTAGTAGCTGGTGGAGCTGTATCATGTAGGAGGCGTGTGTTTTGATTGCAGTTGGCAAAAATTTTGTTTAGGCTTCCAAAGGACAGAGGTCTAATTTATTCATTTCTAGTTGATCCTCCTCCTCCTCATCTAAGAACATGGATAAAGGAGGTGTGGATGGATGCAAACAGTGCTGTACAGCTCTATGATGTGTTGTGCTGTAGGCACTTAACATGCCATCTTCTTAGTTATCTAAAGGATTTGAGCTCATCTCCTGTATAATAATATCCTACGCAGATTTTCCAGTTCACTTGAAAATAAGTCGCATTACAGAAATAAGAGATGCTCTTGCTGCCATTTGACTAGTCTAAGAAGTAACTAGACGAAATGATGATGAGTGCAGCCAGAAGCAAAATCAGTGCATCAGTGTCTTTCCTTGCGAGAGATTGAGACCAGTCAGCAGTTGAAAGAGCAACTTTATCACCACTTTTTATTATGAAATTGCCTACTTTTCAATTAAAAAAAAGGACTTTATATCCACACTCACAGAAATAAGGGCAAAAATCGAATGGTTGTATAACAAAATTGCTATGCATGCTGTAAACTTTACGACTCAAATTTAGCAGAAATCTGCTGTTTAACATCCTTTGTCATTACATCTCAAATCCAGTCACTTGGAGTATAGACAGTAGACTGTATATAATGTGGGTATAACCTTAGTACACTCACCCAGCAGATATTTGAAGTTTTCACTTAACCATTTTGGCTACTGCCATAATTTTTGAAAACCAGACACTGTGAATTGGACCTTTGTTCCATTCCTGGTCTCTGTTGTGGCTCTGTTTGCTATTCTAGCCCACTTATCAAACAATTGGCATACACAGCATTGTCCATGTTGAGTTGGGGTGCAACATGTTTGCAGGGTTTGAAGGCTCTCCACAATACCTCTTCAATGGACACAACAACAGTATCATAAATGAATCATGTGATGTTTCTACAGTCATTGGTGTACAATCAGACCTCTTTTCACAAACAGGGCCCCCAGTGGCTATTAGAAGAATTGCAGGTTTAAGGCAGTTCTGCATTAGCTTTTCAAACCTAGAGGACTACATTCAATTTTTCAATGGAGCCCAAACAAAATCAATCAATCAATCAATAAATAAGCTTATCAATAAATATATTTCCCAATATGTCTGGTCAGCAATGCATATTAAATTGCACAAGTTAAATTAACTCTTGACTTGTGTTTGATTTGTAATTTGTTTGTCCTAATATGTCCCAGCTATTTGTGAAAGTTATAAGATGTTTCATTCATGCTATAGGTACATCTGATTATGCCAACGCAGAGAGTTTTCTTCCACATGTGAATGGTTTGGTGTTTTTGATAGGTCGGCCTGGCTCGTAGCGTTTCCTACTCCGTAGAACCGGATGGTTCTTTGCTGCTGCAGCCTTTGACCAAGGACCACCAGGGGGTGTGGGAGTGCAGCGCTTCTAATCGTGTAGCCTCAGTAAAGACCAGTACACACGTATTTGTTCTGGGTGAGTCCTGTCTAACAATACCATAACCACACAGTGATTACATGAGCTGTGCACATTTTTAGTTTTTACTTTCCCAAATTATTTTCTGTATACCTGTGTAAACCTTTATTACACCCAGCACAGGCCAGATGCCTGTGCCTCCACTCCGCCTCCGATGGATAAATGTGGTACAGAGAGAGATGGCCTCTAAACTCCAGGTAGTTGAAGTGCTGGCCGATTTCCATCAACACCTCTCCATTCCCTCCATTACAGGAACCAGTCCCCATGCGGCTACCTCTCTGTCCGTGTCTCCAGGGGTGAAGCAGGCCAACATATCCTGGGAGGCAGGCTTTGATGGAGGATCAGCACAGACATTTTCAGTTTGGTGGGTGTAAAGCCACCCACTTTCTTTTCGGGCAGTAACCATGGCAGCCATCGACAGCAGTGGTATCACTCTATTGATCTCCCGAATGAGGAGTTCATTTATCTGTTATCACTTGTTGGCAGCTTCAATAAAAAAAAACGCTGCTACAGAGCATTACTTTATAATGCAGTGGCCATGCTAGCTACAATACAAGGTTACTGACAAAAGAGAGGATAATCTGCCTACTTTCTTTTCCTGTGAATCAGCACTTTTGTTCTGATGAATCATAGATGAATGGATTTTGTTTTAGATATGCTTGTGGTGTGGTGGAGAGAATAAAAGGAATCTTAAATTGGTGGAACTTGGTCAAAAACAACCAGAATTATGTGTGCACTGTTAAAAATAAAGTTTAGCATGAACACGAAGTGTATATTTTCTAATTAATTTCAAGAAATAAATAATAAACTATATTTAGATCACTATGTATTTTTTATGTCAGAGAATACTAGTACAGAGATACACAAAAGTTCTTCAAAGACCACACTGTAACCTGAGAGTGCTACATCAGATGAACATGAGATGAGCTGTCTTAATCCTTGAGAGGGAACTGGGTCAGTGCTACAGTAAGGAGCACATAAATAAATCTAAACGACTTCAAAAATACTCAAATAGATCAGCCATGAAGGATAAACAACCTCCCGAGTCTTGGCTGCAGCTTCCTTTGATAGCCTGTGGTCACAGCATGTGTTGCCGTGACCACAGGTTAAATGAAAATACTACAGTGAGAAAAGCAAGAGGATGATCGTCTTACTATAAGAAGTTCAGCATATAAGGATATTTGGGTATAATGTGAAAGTTATACCTATTGAAACTTTAATCACCATACGTTTCAGTTATGTTCACAAATGATTTTTTTAAAAAAAACATGTTCTTGTTGCACTTTGTTGCGTCTAGCAGAAGAAATGTTAAAAATCATGCATATGTGTTATAGCTCTTTGGGCAGCTTTTTATTCCTCTTGAAAATGAAACAAGTCTCTGCTCTTGTAATTTTCCTAATAAAAGTGATTTGCTTGTTGCAGAACACAGTAAAATAAGGTCTCTGCACTGAATTCTTTGTACACTTGAATATCAAAAGAGAAAGTCAGCTTAACCATGTTAATGTTACCAGTAGCACTGATGGAGTCCAAGTCATCATTTAAAAAAAACAAAAAACCTGCTTTTCTGAAACTGGTATTAATATTTCTTCTGCTGTTTTTGAATAGGTGAATAGGGTATTTTTTTAGCCTTAAGGTCAGGTAATTTTCTCTGTAGAGAAAAGACGTGTAGAACCTCAGCTCTGGTAGAAACATGAAAATCACTATAATTGGAGTTGCAAGCTCTCTGTGCAATTTCACAGGATACATCAGTGCCGTCTCTGCCACACATTCTGGAGCTGTTGACGAATATGAATGTTTAATGAAACCTACTTTTCTGTCATGTTTCATAAAATCACACTCCCAGAATTCCCTGCTCCTCTTTTGTTCTCACTCCTTTTCTCTTTGTCTCGCCTCCTCTGCAGGGTGAAAAAGATTTCAGCAAGTGATGATGATGGGAAGCAGGACTGGTTCTCTGTGCCTGTGCCCCCCTCCTCTGGCACTAGGCTGCAGGTGACAGGCCTGTCTCCTTCCACCGACTACCAGTTCAGTATCCTGTCTCAGAATAAAATGGGAACTGGCCCCTTCAGTGACATCGCCACTACACGGACTTTGGGTCAGTATCATCCCCTGGTTTTATCTAAATCTGTCTACGGAGCTGCAATTTCAAAGGATGATCTTATTTTGGCACAAAATGGAGATTTGCTGTCTGATTCACTCCAAAGCTCCAAAGCTAACACATCTATTATCAGATGTTTGTATTCCTCCTCACTCTCAGCTGCAGCTAATTAAGGTTAATTCTGCCCAAAGGCCAAAAGCAAACTTTAGCTGTTGTGTGATAAATACACGAGTCAGCTCTCAGTGACAATAATAATGTTCTTGCAGTACAACTAACTTTGTGACTGAAGAAGTCTGTAAGTTATTTCATCAGTTGGTCTATTCCCCAGCACAAACCTAAACATCATTTTCAGTCATGATTTTCGGTGCCTAGAAGATGAAACCTAATGGGTTTATCTCATCTTTCACGTCTTTCACATTTCAGGCTCGGTCCAAAAATTGATTAACTGGTTCGCATACATGTGTTGTTTCTTATCTCACTATTGCTACTTTTAAATACCGACTTAAAATGCCAAATAAACACATAAAACAAAAGGTCTGCACACTCATTGCAACTCTTATAGCATTCTTTGATCCCATTTAAGCATTCCTGTAGTGACACAAACTGGAAACAAAATACAGTGCAGTGAAACAGGATTTCCTCTCTTCACGATTTCTTATTTTTCTTTTTTATGTTTGCTACACGTTTCAAATAAAAAAAAATTAATGTTAGACAAGGTCAACTAAATGAATAATATATGCAGTTTTTAAATGATGATATAATTTATTAAGGGGGTAATAAGCAAACCTACCTGTGCCTGTGTGTGGAAAAGAAGAAAGTGTGTACATTATTGTACTTTATTGAGCCCCGTGGGGAAATTGCTCTCTGCATTTAACCCATTCACTCAGTGAAGCAGTGGGCAGCCATTGGGCACCCGGGGAGCAGTGTGTAGGGACGGTACCTTGCTCAGGGGTACCTCAGGGTAGCTGTTAAGGGGAATCGAACCCCCGACCTTCCGATCATGGGGCAACCACTCTACCTACTGAGCTATCCCTGCCCAAAAAAAGTTGGCCCTAAATCTAATAACCTTCTTATCGCTGGGGAGCAATTTTGGCCCACTCTTCTTTGTAGAATTGTTTTAATTCAGGCACGCTAGAGGGTTTTCAAGCATTAAAGGCCCGATTTAGGTCATGCAAAACCATCTCATTTGAATTTAATTCCAAACTTTGACTAGCTCACCTTTGTTTTGTCTGTTTGAACAATTCAGAGGTGGACTTGCTGGTGTGTTTCAGATCATTGTTCATAGGTTACTTTTTCACATAGGTTTGGATAGCTTTTTTTTAAAATTACATTTTGTATTCACTCAAGTGATCTTTGTCTAATATAAAGTTTTTTTTTTAACTTTAAACTAGCGATATCCCCATTAGCTTGCGCTAAATAATGCTAAGACACTAAACGGAGATAAAAACATATAAAGCTTAGCATGTAAGCACTGTCAGAGCAGTATAAATAGAGAGAGCTGCCAGCATGCCTGTCACTCTTTTTTATGTTTAACTTTTTTTTTTTTTCCAGCATTGGGCCCATATGTTCAAAGGTATTTTGTGTGATTTACAGCTCTCTGGTGTCATCAAAAAATTATCAAAATTTAGCTTAGGGCAAAAACCAACATTAAAATGCAATGTTTATACACCCAGTGGCACTACTCTTTTCTTCATAGATGAATGGATAGTACATTAAAATCCGTTTAGTCCTCTGCCTCAGACTCGTGAAGGCTGGAGTTGTGGCTGTTGCAGTCTGTGGAAATGTTGTTAAATGCAGATTTTTCTTTTCCTTGCTAGAAACATTTTTTTCATTCCAGTCAGAGAAAATATATCTGTGAGACATCTGAGAGATCATGGAAATTAATTTGAAGGTGAAATCCATTGGATAGGAAGTAAAAAGATAACATTTAGATTTTTATTTTTTAAGATATTTATGTTGGGAGCCAAAAAAAATAAAATAAAGGCCTAGACTCAGGGGAAACAAACAACCTGATCACGTTAGTTTGTCTTTGTTAAACATTCATGGCAGCAGTTAATTATAATAATATGATAATCCTGAAAATAAGGAGTAAGCATGCTATATCAGTGGTTTCAGTTAGGAATTAGATAGATAAAATTGGATGGATGGATATGTTTTATCAAAAAGTCTTGAATTTACCAAACTGCATAAAGATGACTATGTGTTTCTTGTTTGGTACACTGCAAAAGACTAATGTCAACCTCTCTCTTATTCCCCTCACATTCTGAAGATTGAGCATCAGTGGCTGTAGCAATTTCCTCTGGTGTAATTTAATTTTTCCGCCAGAACATATCAAGCTGATCGACTGAAGCTCTTTCTCATTCTCTCTGCATCAGATCCTCCACCAAGGAAAAATAAACTAAAGCCCCCTGCATTGCTGTCAGCTAATCGGAGTTCAGCAGGTGTTGTTCTGCAATGGTCCCTTTCTGAAGCACAGCACCCTCCCGTCACTGGCTTTGTTCTCCAATCCCGCACCGAGCAAGGGGAGTGGTTTAATTTGGACGAGGACATCAGTGCCAACAGTAGCGAGATAGTGGTTCCGGGTCTGCACAAGGTAACACGCCAGACACGCTGCTCCCTGCGAGACTAATCAGTCCATGCTCCCTGTTGAATGCCTTTGAGATTTTTATCTAAGCTTTCCTTCCGTGGTTTTACTTTTTCAGACTCTCAATTATACACACTTCATGGCAGTCATCACTTTTCTGTCATATTTCAATCTGCATGCGGTGCCTTTTTTTTTTTTCTCCTCCAGTCTGTTTCATCCTTCCTCTTTCTCTCCTGTATAGGCCTACATGAATTCAAATGAACGTCATTAGCATTGCAAGCACAATCCGGTGTTGACAAAGTGTGGTTTCATCCTCTGTCCTCCCCACTGTGTGTGTGTGTTTGTGTGTGTGCGGATGCTGGTCTCAGGACTGTGTGTACGAGCTGCGACTTCTATCTCGACGTGGGGACTTGCTGAGCGAGCCCAGCCCATCAGTCAATGTCTCCACTGCAGGTAGGTTTGGTGAGCAACCTTGCTCACTTCACATTTGTTCCCCACCTTCTGTTTGAACCCATTCTACTTCCTCAGTCTCCTTGTCCTAACTCTTTCCCCCCTCTTTCTATATTTCTTATCCCATCCCTCTGTTCCCAGCGTTAGACTAAAATTAGAGCAGGGCCTCAGGGAAAGCTGTCCATTAGAAGCCTGAATGATTGAAATGGCTCCACTAATAACTTCTCAAAAGAGTTAGTGATTGAATTTGCACTTTTCTTATTATTATGTGAATATGGCATGAATGTTACATTAGCTAGAGTACAGAGATATTAAACAGAAATCTGCAACCCCTAATGGTGTAGGACCATCAGCACCAAAACAATATCCTGTTGATTAACACAGCTCTGCTGATAATCTCAGTTTTACATCTGACAGATTAAGTTATGCAAAATAATTAAGTTGCTGATTTGATGAACATTATTATTATCAGGGATGTAGACTGGAGATTAAATCTACCTAAAAACCTTTTAATCATGTAGAATGTAAATTCATTGTTTTAGTATTATTCTGTTGTTGCTATTGTTCTCAAGTTTGTGCTTTCCCCTTTAATCAAGTATATATTTAGGTAATCCTATAGTTCTATCCATCTATATCCTTCTCTCTCCATCTACACACACACACACACACACACACACACACACACACACACACATATATATATATATATGCATATATACATATATATCTATATCATGTCACAGGTATGGAGATTTACCCGTCCACTTCCCGGCTCCTGGAGTTCGTCCCAGAGTCGTTACTGGCCGGTGTCCTGGGTGGGGTCGGCTTCATGTTGTTGGCCCTGGTCTTGCTGCTGGGGTCCGCCTGCATCATCAACCGCAAGAGGAACCAGCGCTGCAGAAAGAAGAGCGATGGTAAAATGCTCCTCACTCCAGAGACACAGCAGACACTCACTTTGATGAACTGCATCATGAATATAATCATTTATTCAATAAAATATTGAAAGCACTTTCAATCCATTATATAAATCATGGCCCACTGCATGGATTTGGCGCTCCTCTTGTCCACCCCCTTCGTCCATTCACTTGTAAAAGTTATTGATGTCATTTACATTACTTGCTAATTAGGGTAATTTCTCATTAGTGGCTGATAAATGTAAGTGTAATTAACTTTTTGGACAAGCCTGGGTGCCTCGGGACCTATAATGGGCTCTTATTACGGTTGATTATGTTTTTACGTCTTGGTCAGTGTGGTTGTATCCTACTGAGTCAGATACCATCTTGCCCCTCTCCCTTCCTTTCAGAGCCCCCAACTGCCATCTATAAATGCTCCCCATCAATGTAAGTACCCCTTTATCATTTCATTATAATACCTCCCATTCACCTTTCCCTCTGCCTTCCTTTAAGTGTGCTGACAATGCCAGCACTTCAGTTATTTTCTATTGCATATCTTTGTTTCCTTCCTCATCCTCTGCTGCTGCTGCTGCTGCTGTTTTGGTCTCTCTCTATATATTTCTCCCGCCCCCTCTTTCACTTCTGCTCAGTCTTATTTTCTCTGCCTCTATTTCTCTTCCCCTCACACCTCCAGTTTTTCTTACAATTTTCTTCTGTCACCCCTCCCTTTCCCTCTTTTTCTCTCTCTCCCTCACAGAAAGACTTCAGGCACCAGCACTCCAGACAGTGTGCTGAAGAAAAGCCTGCTTCCAGCCAGCTCCCACTATCCCACATCTTCCTCTACCACCACCTCCTCTTCTTTGCAGACAGACTGTTCTTCATTTAGCACTGAGAATAATAATCGGAGGAAGCATCTTATGTCCAAGTACAGCAGAGACAGCCTCACTAAAACAACATCTCTAATTTCTCCTTCAATTGAGATGATCTCTAGAGGTCCAGATGGGCGATTCACACTCCCACCGTATGACACTGAGACTCTGAGTGTTCACAGCAAGAAAAGTGTAAGGTATGACCAACACTCTAAAGTTCGAAGGTCTGTGTCACTGCACTCGGAGAAGGAAGACAGGAAAGAGCGTCCATTTGTGCTTTCTGTTGATCTCCCGCCTTGCAAGAAGTCAAGTTATGATGGCTTTCCTGAACTCAGCAGCTTGTGCTCTGACAGTAGTTTGGCCACTATTCATCATCACGACAGAGAAATGACTCCCGTATTTCCAGTGCTTCCACATATCCGAGCTGGCCTTGGTCAGCCATCTACAACTGCAAGCGCTCTGGTGCTCCAAATGGAACATGAGAGGGAAAGGGGGAACCTGCACCGCTGCCTGAAGCTGGCTCAGGAGAGGGAGGAACTAGAGAGGGAGCTGCAGTGGTACACGTTAGAAAGAAACTCCACAAAGCACGAGCAGTCAGACTTAAAGAGGAGGGAGGATGGTGGCAATGAGCTTTTATGGGAATACAAGAGCAGCACCTTGCCACACAGATACTCCCTAGCCAGCAAGGAGAACCGCTGTTTCTCACCAAGCTTTTTATCATCATCTTCTTCCTACTGGGAAACGCATCCTCTTGTTTCTCCACCCACTTTGATTCAATCCAGGACCCATCTCAACGCATCATCAGCTGCAGCTCCCTCATATTTAAAGTCCAGCAATCGTCATTCTTCTCCGTTTTTGCCCAAACAGACTTCCTTTCAATCTGCGGAGGCAGGCAGTTTTTCGAAAGCCAGATTAACTCTCCCACATCTTTCCCTAGAGCACCAGAGACATGAAAGAGCAGGGGCAGCACCAGAAAGCTATAATGATTCACCACAATCCACAGGCCTAGATATGCAAACAAATGATTCATGTTCTGAGGCACAGAGACAGAACAATCTTAGTCATGGCAGCCTTTCAACATTGTCTTTCTACAGCAATAAATACACTGAAAGATCTAATTCAGCTCTTGATGCGTTGCCAGGCTCTTCAAATGTGGAGGTAGTGCTCCCCAAACCCACTGGTGAAGATTTGTGTGTTGAGATGAGTGTAGATGAGCCACACTTTGAGATGTGTCATGTGCGGCCTGCAAAGCCAATGTTGCACCAACGAATTGCATCTCATGTACAAGGGCACACACTGACCCGCAGAGGTCGGCATCATGATATGAGGAGGAGCACAAGCTTGAACTGCCGTGGCCCTGTTTCTGTGGATGATATATTCAGGGTCCCAGATTCTTCGCAACCTTTAGAACCACACATGTGGAAAGCTGCGAGCCAAGGCTCTAAAATATCACTCTCTAAGCAGCGAAGTCAGAGTCTAGACTTGAGAAGACGGAAGGAAAGCAATTTCCTGACTCCTGATGCATGGATAGACTCTCTTAGCCAAGAAAACTGCTCTGCTCCATCATCTTGTCCTCCAGACTCGCTGTTCTGGAAACCTCAAAGTGCTCCTCCTAGGAAGATTTCCAGCTCTCCTCCAAATGATCATGCAGATACCAAATATGCCACCTATTTAACTCCTGCTGCTGCTGACCCTCTATTTTCAATGAACCATCCAGAAAGGCCCACAATAAATCCTAATGTGCCTTGTCATTACGAACCAAGAAGAGAGACCTGTCTTGTACCCAGTGCTGCCACAATGCCAGGGGAATGCCAGGAGGACATGGAACAGGAGGGAGGTTATTTGGAGGCCGTGAAAGGAGCCGCTATATGCTTACTGCCCAACACCGATGCTCATGAGGTACTGGAATTGGAGGCAGGAGGCTACGATGGAGTGCCAGAGTCTGGCAGCAGCTACAGCAGTTATGCCAGCAGTGGCCTAGGAAGCATGGAGCCCAGTAATGGGCGCCTTTCCATGTGTAACCTTTCTCCAACACTCATAAGCTCACCTGAGACTATAGAGGACACCCAGGGGAACACCCAGGACATACAAAATAACAAAATGGAATCAAGCCAAAGGTATTAAGCCATAATGAATAACGGAAATTATGTTGTATAGAACAAAATGTGTGGGATTACATTTGCAACTTGAATAAACCCTGTATGGTAAATACAAGGCTTTCAAGGTTAGCCTAATATACAATTTAATGTAATTATAGAAAGACATTGCACATTGTGTTTTCAGATTACAGTAATATGCTGTATACCCAATTTTAGAAAACCAAACTTTAGAGCAAGGTTATTCTTTAAAACATATCAAAAAGTTAAAAAGAAGTTTTTAAAAAAAGGAATTTAATCCTGCATTTTTGTATAAACTCTATCAAGATAGAAGAGCATCTGATGATGTTTGTGTGTTGTTATTTTTTGGAATACAGTGTGAACAACATCAAAATAATTTAATCCATTTGAATCAAAATCAACATCAAACACTGATATATTGCATAAAGCAAAATATATTTCATAACTGAGAATGAGATGGAGATTATAGAGTTTCTTTGTTCTACAGGAAAGCATTTAATAACTGTTTAAAAAAATGATGATAATATTAAAGATTTCTGAATATTTGCAAGCACACCTTCAGCATTCTGCTCCGTCTGACAAACTATGAAGCAAAAAACATGAAATAGTTTATTCTTTGCTGGGAGAACTCAAAGTGTGGCTCATAGTACTTTTCCATTTGTAGACAGTCATGAGTGTGTGTGAGCGTGCATTAAACATGCCTTGTTTTATGTCCTCTCTAGGAGAAAGGTCTCTGTCGATGAGAACTACGAGTGGGATGCTACTGATTTCTGCTCACAACCTGCTGACGTTCACAGTAAGCATTTTTATATTCTTGTTATATTCTTATATGGCTTATGCTTGGGTACAGACAAGGTGGAAAGCTGTATAAATCTGCTGAAACTCACTGAGCAATTTATGTGATTGTTGTGTGGTTTATGATGCTCAAATCAATAGAAAAATCCACACCATTTAACCTGTGGGAATGTAATACTCCTCATGGATGGGGACACTGAATAAGGGCAGAGACATTATGCAAATTGTTTCTGTTTAAATGTGTAACGACAATGGAACATTAGCTCTCCAGCATTTCAGACTGTGAGCTGTATAACTGAACTAAAAATACAAATGACAATCACTTGTTCTAATGACTCTTTAATGTGCATCTTCCTCTTGAATGTGCATATATCTCGGATCCAGCACACACAGGTGCAAGATGCTAACAAGATGCATGTATTTTAGCTTGAATTAATTATTATATTACATTAATTATTCTTTATATGGAATACTTAGCAAACTCGTATTTGATCTGGGGATGTTTGTGACTACATATTGCAAGCACAAATTAAGAGAAACTTCAGATGTTTTCACTATTTAGCTCCAGTGAATTGACTTGAAAGTTAACCTGCGGTCAGAAGCCAATATTTAATTTCCAACCTGTAGCCTATGAGGGTTTCACATCTTTGGGTGTTTAAGATATGAGGGACAAAAGCCTACAGGGTGCACAATTTTAATGAAGTGAAATCTGCTGTAAAATATCAGGAAACTCACAGATACCACAATTTCACAAGTTTCTTTTTACCTACAGGCCTGTTTCCTTCGTTGAATCTGCTGAAGCCTGATCCGTGCCGCAGCCTACCCAGCATGCAGCGCTCCACTAAGGCACTGAAAAATTGCAGTCAGATTTCTCGGCTCCCAGAGCATCAAAGCAGCTGCTCTGCTGAGCTAGAACCAGACACTGTGCTGTTCTGACACTGCCAGCCTTTGGCTCGTCTCACCTGGTGTGTCCTTTCACTTACTGACTCGCATCAATGTCGACAAAAAAGTGCATGCGGCAGAATATGAGCCTTTGTGTGATCAATTTTAGTTCCCCTTTCAATCAAAAAAAAAAAGGGAAAAAACAGAGCGAGGCCAGTACAGAACTGCCTTTTTTACTAGACTATTCTCTTTGCTAAGCTCAACTGAAAAGAATAATTTTCAACACATGTAGGTCCCAGTAAAAGTAGTAGAGGCATAAAACCATCTCTGTCTTTATGCAATGCTTTTAAACTTTGTTTCCCTTTGTGACCCATAACTATCATGCTTTCGACATTTTCTTTTGAGACTGTCTGCCAATCTGCGAATATCAAATCTGGTCACCGTGTTTTCTTGTGCACTTTGATATGCATTCATCATCCAGGGATGACTCAGTAACCAAACAAAAGACAAAACGATCACAGTCATTATCAAGTTACTGGTCTATGCTGGGATAGAGCTTTCAATATTATCTATCATCTTTGAGTTTAACAGCAGACATGTTAATGAAATGTCATCCAATAATGAAGATGACTAAAATACAGAAGGTCATTCAGCTGCACTGTTGCACAATTTGTGTAACCATCTTTCTAGAAGTATAATTTCCCAGCAGAGATTGAACTTTTTTTTTTTTAGAATCCCAACATCTACTCAGTGTAATGAAAGGCTTCCTCACCATGCTGTCTCCTTGTTCAGTGCAGCAAGACCATTAATTATGTTCAGCAATTGAAGAGGGTCATGTTAGCTAAGATCATATTTCTTCTTGTTTATTTTTTTATGGTCATAAAGGGAAATTAGCCTTATTAAATTGTGTTGCCTAATTTGGCAAGGGTCAGCTCTGACTAATCAATGCTTTTTTTCCTCCTAGCAACACGTGCGTAAAAAACACTTGGGAGATAAGAGTGCTGCTGAAAAGTGGCCCCAGTTAAATGCTTTGCTTGTCAGAGTGTATTTTCACACATCCAGTCAAATAGTATATTAATACCATGGTGCAAAACGCACTTCTATGTTTTCAATGTCGAAAAACCAAAATCCAAAACAAAAACTCAGAGATCATTATAATTTACCTTTATAGAAGGAAACTAAAATTGTGCAGTGCTTTATGCGGTTCTTATTACCGCATAAAGCACTGCACAATTATTTTCTTACTTTTAATAAGTAAGAAAAGAAGGTTTAATTAAGAGTATGAAGTCGTGAGAAAGTTGTATTTTTCTTAAAAGTTGCAAGAGATCAGACTGGTGTAATGTAAGTCTGAAAAGCACTAAAACACATGAAGTTTTATTCAAGCCAAAGTTTTATTATTTAAGCCAAACTCTTTTTGGATATTGTGCTTTTATCAGTGGATACTAGTCATACTTCTGAGCTGTAGGACTGCAAATTCTGTTGTATGAAGGTCTTTTTCCCCCGTTCCCACTGCATGTTGCTTTTTGTTTAAGTTTAGACTCTCTTCTACACTGACTCACACATTTGCACCGCTGGTGACCATTATGCCCAGAGACATTTTTAGCCGTGTGGTGGGTAAGCTAAAGGATGCTGCAGAGCATAGAGAAGAAGAACAACACTGAAATCCAGATACTGAAAGAAATTTGCAGGCTGAATGTGTACAAGGACACTCATCTAGGGACTGATGTGCACTTTTATATCGATGACTTCTATGTTGGTCATTTGTTTAGCCCAGGAAGAATGACAAACGTGTACCAGGCTTCAGTAACATGAGTATCAGATATTATTTTGATTAACAAAAAGAACAAAATGTTATTAAAGCCAGTGGTTGTGAGCAATGCAAGGTTAAGGTTTGCTTTTATCTTTTAATATGCCTTTCAATGGCACACTATTTTGCGGAAAAAGAAGCAATGCCAGCTTTCGGCGTGCTGGTGTGATTAGGTACTAAGAAGTTTAAAGAGTTTGCTTTGTTTTAACGCGTAGTGGAACAAATTCATAACATAAAAAATCAGTTTTAATTAATGTGTGGAATAATTCCCATATCAAATTGTAAAAACTGATTTTTTCCAACCTCCTTTTCCTACTGCAGATTGTTTTTTTCCCCTGGAGGATCAAACCAAGCACAAATGTTTCACTGTTTCCGTAAACCTACTGAGAAAAAGAAATGCACCCATGCGCCACGCTCTTTTCTTCACGAACAATGGAGGAAAGGAAAAGAAAAAAATGGTTTTGGTTGCTGAACCTCTATCTTAAGGCCTGCACATTAGTCAAGCAAATAATTAACTCAGAACTCTGCAGTGTACCAAAGCATTGTGGGGTATCCATCCTATAATTGAAATTCACTCATAACAGCTACATTTACTGCAAATCAGTGTTTCACTTCTGTAGAACATTTTCATTTTCTGGTGTGCGTATTGTACCTCAAGTCGGGAAATGATAAAATCCTAAGTGCTTTGCAGACAATTTGTATTCAGCACCAGCTTTTTCTGTTTGTTTGGGTTTTTTCGCCCTACCTTTACAAGTATAACTAGTGCAAAATAGGTGGTAATATGTAACATATATATACATTAGAAAATGGAAAACACAACACTGAAAAGTGGTAATGAAGCATAATAATACACTTTTAAGGAAACCTGTTCACAAAGAGTTGTGGATAATAGCAAAGGCTCATAAAGCTGATTGTTATACTGCTACCTTTTTCAGTTATTGTGTGTACTTAGGAGGATTAGCTTCAATGCGAGCTCTCGTTTATTATGGCCATTAAGAAGTGATTGAATTATTTGCAAATGCCAGGAAGTGACTCTCCAAGCTAGAAACTAATGAAGGTCTCACTGAAAGGAGATGTCATACACAGACCAGAAAAAGGTGCTTACATCCCCTCTATAAAGTTGAGATAGCTGGAAAGTAACTGGAGACTTCATGTTTATTGAATATCAAAGTTAAACTTACAATCTGTGTGATTATACAGTGAATGAATACTGAAATGGCAAAGATTTGTAGAAAAATAAGTGGGTTTTTTTTTTGCCTGTCCCGTTTGGCTCTTTTGCCATCAGAATTGTTGTCTAAAGGCAAAGAAAGATGCCCAACGGATTCACTTTACCAAACTGACCATCCCAGCCTTGCCGTAATGGTCCATTTGATTCACCTTTTATTGTTTATTTTATTTTCACTTGCTGAATACGGGACAGACTTGACTGGGGGAAAGAAGGGAAGAAAGAAAGAGGGAAAGAGAAACAGCTGAGAAGAGGGACGGGGGAGAAGGGCAAAAGACAAAAACCAACAGAATGGGCAGAAAAAAAAAAGAAAAAAAAGAAAATGCATATATCAATCACCTGGATCACCTGCTGAGAAAGAAAAAAGAAAACAAGCAGAAGAGAACAAGAGTAATAGAATAAACAACATCACAATGATATATGAGAATATGACAGTAAATACTAAATATTAAACATTATTGTGCAGCACATAAGATCAACAGAACACAGTGTGCTTTGAGGTAGGGTGTAGTTTGTGGGTGTGATCACCCGTGTGTACACCTGTGAGCATGGACGCGCTTGTTTTTTTAAAAGGTTCCTTCATGTAATGATCTGCTAGAGGGTAAAGAGAAAAAATAATAAGAGGGTAGAGAAAAATAAGTTAAGTTCAGCCCATTTTGCATTTTGGCTTGTAGTCTAAGAAACACTACATATATTTATGGCTTTAAGGGCTATTGTCGTAACATTTTCACATGTTTAATTGAGTTCCATTTAGATTCAAGTTTGCCAAAACACATTTGTCATCTTTTTTGCTGTAACAAGTCATAGAAAATAGTCTTTTGTACAGCACTAAAAGCTTAAAATATACATTATGCAAAGCCCAGATAAAAATGGAGAGAAAATGCAAATAAGCTCCTGATTATGAACCAGTGTCCTTCTAATGATCAGAAACACCTCAAACTCTTAAAGAAGAAAAAGTTGGCAAAAACTCTGAATTAATCAATTCTTCAGGTTTTACAAAGCCCCTGAAAACGTGGCATCAAATCCTAGATATTGTTCTATAAAAAGAAAGACTGAATAGCAAAAGCCATGCTAGACTACATACCACCGGCAAACCCCCCCAAACCCCTCTTCATAAATCCATGAACTACGTCCTTAGATGGAAAAAGGATATCTGATCTAGTATGCAGTTTTAATTTTCCTGAGAAAACATAATGATTTCCAATTCTGTTATTAAATTTTTTACATACATTTGTGAGTATATGTGAAGTGTTCACTGTTGCCCTTCCTTGCCATGGTAAAGTTAATCCCTTCTTAGGTCCCTGCCTTAAGCTTGGTTAAAAACTACCAGGCAAGCTGACAACATAATATCTTACCTTTACCATTAGCATAATCAGTTATGAAAACGATGATAGGTTTTGTTACTGAACAACAGCATAAATCAGCTATACTAAATAGACCTTAAAATTTAGTATATATATTGCTTTTCACAGAGATTAAGGAGTAAAATTTTCTTCTCACTCTACTTCATTTGCACAATGTAAACTGTAGAAGCAATCTGTGATGACGTACAAATATTGAGTTCCATTCTGCTCGTTTGACACTGAGTGGGCAACTGACTTCACTGACTGATAAAGTGCTTGTATTACATATGAACCAGCTTCCAATTATACTAATGGTATTAGTACCGCAGCACCAGACAACCTCCATCCTGAGAAAACGATCTGAGGTAATGTCACAGTCATCTTTTTTAATCCTCGGCAATTCCATTTATTTAGACTTTTATATCTCTTTGACATCAGAGATTATGGGGTGGGACAAACACGTATTTCTTGTCTCTGGCTGCGGAGTAAAGATTTGACAATGCAAAGAGCAAACACTGAAAACATTAATGAGTGTGTACAAGTGCAGCCTGTGCACAGGTAGTTCAACAGCTTCTTCTAACAGAAAACACGTGTAGCATTCAAATGACAAGAACTTGACATAATTTTACCAGAGTGGTGTGAATTAATCATTTGCACAGTCTCTGACTTTAGGTAAGAAAGGAATTGTTCGACAATGTAAAGACTGGGCTATTGATTGGATACTAAATGTGCTTTATAACTTAAAATTCTTTGTATAAATTAACCTCCTCTGATGGGCTGATTAGTTACATATCCTTGTAATTAACATAATATTAATTAATTATCTTTTAATTAATAACCCTATAGTATCATTACAGAGTTCTCTATTCTTAAATTGACTTCTGACTTGATTAGAAACAGAATTTCCTGGTTAATTTTGCCAGTAACTGTCATTTTAGGTGATAACAGCAAGCGTTGTATTGCACTTGATGTATTATACTACAATTCCAAGGCTAGCCACTGTGCCGTATCATAGTAGCAAAACATGTTGATTTAACAAAATCTCTGATTTATTTTAGCAGTAGTTGGCCTTCTTGTTTTGTTATTCCCTACAATATTTCTACCTTTAATAGTGGTAATTCTTAATTTAGTTTCACTAGTTTAATACTTTTGTTGTGTAGTAGTGGCAGCTGTCATGAATTTATGAAAAATGTCTTATTTTGTAGCCATCTTAACCTTGTTATGACAGTATTTTTGGAAACTTGGACGCAAGAAGCAAATAATACAACTAGCTATGAGTAGCCTCTCTTACTTTGCCACACAGGTGTCAGTCATTTAACTTAATATAATTTCATTGTGGGTGCAAAGTTATTGATTGCAGCAACTTTTCAAAAAGACTAATTTCATGTGGAATCTATTTTTTTCTCCATCATCTTAAGTGGCTCACTCATGCCCATCTCAAAGCGCAATTACTGAAGGGGCCTAAGAGTGATCTTCAGTTGTTTTACCTGGAGGCTCAATTAAAAGTTGGCAGTGTGTACTTTTTAAATCGCTAGAGGAAACATGGGTTTTCAACTATGATTAGATATATAATTAAAATAGACAAACAGGTCACCCTGAGATTAAAGTTCATTATATCACAACTCCTGTCAGTTAACAAGTCATTTAACAAGCAGAAAAGCCAAAAAAATGACTGGTTTCTCCTTTTCAAGTGTTGACATGTTTATTTTGTAGTGTTACACTGCTATAAATCTGGGCTTAAGCAAGCTGGATAAAACAAGCATATATAATATCTATATATTTCGTGCATGTGTGTATGTATTCTATATTTAACATGACACTGGGGGAAAAACAAAACACTTGATAGATAATATCTAGTTATCTTCATTACTATTATGTTATAGAGCTACAAAATAAAACAAACGTCCCATGTAAAATGCAGGTTAATACTTTCTAGCTTCAGTGTTCTAGCATTTTCATGCTACGACATCCAGGTTTTTAGATGTGCAGACAGTCGTAATTATTTTTTTGTGCTTTTTCATCCTTAAGCAAACTACAGCAGGTATTTTATTTTGCATCGCAGAAAGAATGAGGATGGCAATTAATGCTTGTTGTTGAGGATAAGCTGTGGCTATTATCTCCTGCCAAGTGTAAAATTAGTGCGATTATCAGCAATATTACCATGGAAATATGGTTGGACGTGGATAATTTAAAGATGGAAACCTAAATGGGACTTTTTCAATCAGTCTATCTACACATCCAGCATTCAGCCTAAGAGGCAAGAATTCACAACATGTCAGCAAAGTTAATTACCTCTCTGAATGCCTCCCAGCAGAGAGTGGAATAATAGCATCAGGGGAGAGAATGACTTTTCTCCTGTTGTATTGCTTTTATTGTACAGCACAATCTTTCTTAACTCCTATTTCACTTTAATTAGGCATTTACCCAAGAGACAGAGGTTTTGAAAAACATCTGTGTTCTTGCTATCCCAAGGGCAATAACCTTGCAGTGGGTGTTTCTTATTCTCTCATTGATTACAAAGCGTGTTCATCCAGAATTGATGACCTTATTATATGGGGTGGTTTATTGTGTCCTTGAGAAGAAACATTTACCATGAAGATAAGTAAGCCTAATTTTCCACAGCCACTATTGATGTGATATAGCACTTTTTAGGGCTTTGAAATATGACAGTTATATTTGACTGATATTTAATGGATTTCTTTTCATTAACTGAATTAACTGTATGCGAGACTTCTGAAGCTAAGACTCGAAAAATGGAGACTTATTTTTTTATCATGAGGAAAATGCATCTATATTATTAAAAGCACAATATATGGATTTATATGGTTGAATTTATTTTCATTTCAACAATTATGACTTATATGAACCTTGTGATATGTGACATGAAGCTTATTAAACATGTTGTCAAAGTTGCAAAAGTGACTGTAACTACTTAACAGAGTTCATCTTGATGTTTAAATAATAGCTGAAGATTTCTTGTTTATTTTCTCATGAAAAAATATGATCTATAGTTATTTGCTCAGTTTTGAAAGTTGTATTTTATGTCAGACATTCAGATTTCTGTGTAAATATTTCATTATAATAATGTGTTATCATATTGTGATTTTGTTAGTTCACTTTTTTTTTTTTAATGTTATAGCCATTTGTGTGCAAATGAATACTATGTTGAGGTCCTTGCCTCATCGGTCATATTTTAACAAACAATCCTGAACCATTTCACTGTTTGCCATTTACTGGACAAAAGGTGTTCACACACATTGAATAGACTCTCCCACAGCAGGAGAGTAAAAGTGAATTCTTAAACTGATTTGCATTCTCTTTTGCTCATTTTGAATGATTTGTATGCATAAATGCTTTCAAAATCAATTGAACTTTGTTGATCCAAACCTTTTGAAGAATTTGGCTTTCTGGGAGAACTATGACTGGCATAGAAGTTAAACCCAAAGTATATTCCCAAACTATAAAACAAGTGCAAGTACTTGTTGAGAAAGTTGAGCTTTTTAGTTTAACTTTTGGAATTTTAGTGTTTAAAGTTTAGAGCTTTCGGTTTGTAAGCCTCAGATGACATGACTCATGTTTTCATCTGCTTCTTTCCATCTCATCTGGAGTTGATCATCATAGATCACTAATGAAGACGATCTAAAGTCAAAATACCTATACATATCTTACTCTATCTATAAATAAAGCACATAAAAAATTTGCAGATACCTTTCGACTGAACTTCGTTTCAGTTACAATTTAAGAAATATTGTTATTTTCATCTACAGTCATTTATATTTATTGGTATGACTCTGTACTGGGACCACCCTATCATGCTTTATGGTTTCTTCAGGTAAAGGTTAAAATAAATAAATAAAAGATGGTAATCTGTTGCAAAGTGTTCCCTGTTTTTAAAGCAACCATTTCAAAGGCAACACGATCATTACACATGGTCCCAATCATTTTGCTCATGACGATGGTTTTCCATGAATTGAAAATTGGTAAAATATTTCCTCTATTAATTTCTCTCTCTCTCTCGATTATTTAAACTAGATATGATAAAGTACAGTTCCCGAATCCCCGTGCGGACTGATTCCCACACTAATAGATAACTTTAGGAAAAAAATGTCGTAGGCAAATTGTGATATATTTCCTGTCGTGTGCACTCTGGCAATGCAGCTACATAACACATTTGTCCATTGTATTTTGACATTTAACCTTTCTCAATTCTGGCTGTCAAGAATGAAAAAAGTGCAATGGAAAAAAAAACATGCAAAACACAGTCTTTCAGAAATTCTCAGGTCTGTTTCCTGTTTAAGGTGTTACTGTGATATTTGCCTGCAGCTGTTCATTTTGATCGGAGCAGCTGCACATCACATGTCCCCACAATCTCCATATTGCACCTGTTGATTTGTTTTGTCTTCTTGATCCCCTAAAAACGTCCCAAATAGCAGACAGGAACCACCAGTGAAAAGATTGTCCTTGACATGTTTTTTGACTTTGCCTGTGATGTGTATACAGTATGATGAAATGGAATCTGTTGATTGCTAGCAGCTTCGCACAACAGACAGACCTCTTCAAAGACTAGAATGCCTGATGCAAACTAAGTGATGCCAATGTGACAGAAAAATAGCAGTGCACTGGTGTCAGTGTGAGCTGTCATACACTGACGACAAGCAAAATGTCCTGCAGGAATGCACAAAGGCACAGCTTGGTTGTTGCCTCATACTTCATAATCACTAGTCAGGGATGAGAATGTGATAAAACCAAATGTTTTCTGTTTCTTTTAATGCATAGCCCATGGCTTGAGGTATGAAGTACAGTGATTACACTGTGAATGGTCTCTTTTCACCTCTAAATACAGGCCATCAATAGGCTTACACAATGAATGTTTACTGTTTCAGACAAATAGATTATTCCATTAGTCTAATTGATTAGAAACAGGTTAGTGGGGCCAAATGTGTTGGCCAAAAAAAATAAATGAGATTAAAGCGTGTGGTGTCAGTCTGGTGTGTTAAGGTCAATGGCGTTTTCTTGCTTGTTATACAATTTCAGCTGCGCAACTATTCAGGCCCTGTTTTTGTTGTAAGTGATTATTTCTTAATGTTATAAATGTATTCAGTGAATGGCAGCTCTGGGCTGCAGGCAGATGAGTTTAGTGCCTGGACTTATAAAAGATCACTGATGTAATTTTGTGTAGAAAAATATGGTGACTTCACAAATGTGCAATGTTACCCATGCTACTCACCTATGCAGTTGTATATCATCACTAATGAACTATGCATTGATATGTAGCCAGGCTGTCAGTTTTATATGGTTATTTCAAAACCACCATTTTTTTTCCTCCTCAGTTCTTAAATGCTCAATAGTGGTAAAAACAACAACAACAACAAAAACAAACAAACAAACACACAAACAAAACGGTGACACAATATAGTGGGAATATGTCTGTGAAGGTTCTCAGTCATCCAGGTCATTGTAGTCAAAGGAGCTTGCAAAGAAAAGCGTCTGGACGTCCAGACGCTTTTCTTTGCAAGCTCCTTTGACAACATAGTGGGAAACATTTCTCCCTTTGTTTTTTGGTCTTGAGCAATAGTTCTACAGGAATTCTGAAGGTCTTTCACTTTTTTTGTTGTTTTTGTTTCTTGACTGCTTTTTCACTCATGTTCACTCCAGTCATTAATTTTCAGAAGAACATTTTTATTCTTTGTTACACCACTTAACACTGACCAGTATATAAGCAAACAAAGTCAAGTCCTTAAAAATCATAACGAAATATTCCAGCAAAGACCTGACACAAGACCTGAGAGAAGAATCTGTCCTTTCAGTTGATCCATCTACTATTTACTGAAGCCTTGTCAAAAATGGCAGAAGGTTGTCTGTCAAGAAGCCATTCTTAATAAAGGGATGCAAAGAGAAAGTGGTGGTCATTCAAGCATGTTGTGTTCCTCTTGACAGAACAGAACGAAAGGCAAGAAACACCCAACAAAGAGTTTTGTAGTGTCCTCCAAGAAGCACTGAGAGCTATTCCTGAAACTATTTACAGAAATTCTTAAAGAAATCACCTAAGAGAGTTTAATTTTACAGACTCTGTTTTCAACTTATATCCTCTATTTCCATTTATATTTTTACGTATTTCAATAAATTTGCTGTATTTTTATTTCTAGTTTCTTCCTTTACATTTGTGTAGGCGTTGTTGCATAGTGGTTTAATGATAACTGACACCTGTGGTTTGCACATCCTATAATGTTCCCAGGTGTTTATCGTACCAGCTGTTTGAGTTTGCCTTTCAAGTCTTTATATAACTTCTTATGTGTGTTTCTTACTTTCTTGCCATTTGGCTTTTTCAAGATTTATGTCATAATTTTTAACATTTGACCTTCCCTATCTTCAATCCACCAAGAAAGACGCTACAATTAGGGCATCAGACAGATGTTGATAGGAGTGCATCCAATTTATTCTCAAATTAGAATATAAAACTCTTTTTTGATTAAACTATAGTGATGTAAGGAAACCAAAATGCTGATGTAGATGCAACAGTATGCCATAGTTTGTAAAATCTCTTCTAGTAAAAGTTTCCTATGGTTGTCCTTATCTGCACTGTAGCTGGCAGTGCTCTGCTGGCTGAAACAGGGACAAAAGCAATTTGGCACCACTGGCAGATAATTCATATGGTGCAGTGCTACAGGATTAAACCAGGAACCACTAATGAAATTGAGCACAAGGCTTCTTCAAGGCTATTTTCAAAATGTCCTTGAGCAATCACAGTCACGTTTATGATGTGATGGAGGGAACGCTCAGTTTGTGGAAACATTAAATGTTTTTATCACTGCTTTCCACGTCCTTTAAACTTTCAGTGTATTGTAAAACCGAGACCAATGCCACGCTTAACAATTCAACATTCATTTTATGAGAGTTTGCAAGTATACGGCACATTGGATAACAGGAAACAAGGAAGTCAACAACCTTCCAGTTTCCTTTTAGATTCAGTCTGACATCATCAATTTGTTCATTTAAATTTTCATGCACAAAAGTGGAAAATTATAGGGTTGGGTTGTCTTTTTTTCACAGGTCACATACTGTACACATGCAGCTGATCTCAACAGATCACTCCATTTTTCTGTCAGTAAAGGCCAATCCTATGTCTTGGCTCTAATTAACAGTTCAGACACCCACTCATGAATCCTAAAGACTTCCAGCACAGTTCTTCTTTGTGTGAAATACAGTGAAAAGTCACAAATTTCTGCTCTTTTCCTTTTCGACTTTTTGACTCTTCAAAGCCAGACTGGATCCTTTGGTGGACCAACTCTAGCCTGTTTTACACCCCTGTTGTTAACAGTAAATCTAAAAAAAACAAAAACAAACCCCAAAACATCCACATATGTGATTTCTTGATATCGTACAGATTGTAACAAACTAAAAAGTCTTTTGTATTGGACAAGTAAGTCAGCTCATGCTAATGTGGCTGATAAAATTACAATCCTCTTGTTATGACTCATTATGCTTTGATGCTGTCATCTTTCCTCACCTCTACACTGTGTCATTAACTGTAATGTGTTACCTTAGCAACTCTAGCGCCAAAGTGTCCCAAGCATCCCAGATGCAGCGACCGTGTCACCACAAGCTTTGACACGCTGTTCAGCAGAACCTCTAGAGCATTTCAGCTGCTTAAAATTTAATAGAGGCTTGTTGTGGTCATTTGTGATGAAGATAAATGTCATTATAAATCCCACCCCCTCCATTTGAAGGTATTGCAGCACAGTATTGGCAGTACCAGGCCTATTCAAACAGCTAGACATACAGTAAATGTAATCTCATAGAGGTTTGGTGTGGTTTTTATTCATAGTTATTTGATATCATTGCTTCATATACTTTGTGATTTATCACATTACTCAATGTAATAAATATATACAAGTTTGGATTTCTGGGCTCAACATGGTCCAAATAAGAAATAAGTGAAAACATGCTTTTTGTTCTTATGAAATAACATTTTGTTTTAAAGTTGGTTAGCATGTCATAATAAAAGCACCCATGGACCAGCTAAAAGCCTTCAAGATCTGACTCCATTAAAACTTGGCCTTTAGTTTCTAGCTTGGCGTTTTGAGTCTTCACAGTCATTAAATAAAGTCTAGAAATAACTTTCCTTCTTTGTGCAGTTATTTCTGTCAAGCACAATGTAGCAACAGCCTCTTTGGGAATTTCGCTAGCATTTTAAAAAATGTATGTATTTATTATTTTTCGGCTTCTATAAGAAGTATAAGGAGATATAAAGCAGAACATAAACACCTGTTCTTCTACTGTGTGGCACTGTTATTATTCAGCAGGAAGGTCTTGGGCACAGCTGCTGTGTTTGAGGGGGCTTGCGATGGCCCTCCGGAGATGGAAGACAGGGACGTCTGCTGTTGTCAGCTGTGAGTGGACAGACTTATTTACGTCATAGAGATCCTTAAAATCTCAGTGCACTAAACTCAGCTCTCCGGAGGTAAAGAAATCAGGCGCTTTAGAGCTTGTTGATGGCACTCTGAGGTTATGACAGGCTTAAGCTGAGTCTTGAGACATTTTTTTTCTTCTGTGCCAACATAGTTTTAGAGTGCGAAAGGTTGAATAGTACTGCCTAGGCTCAGGGGAGCTTCAGTGAATGAGGTATCCATTTCAAGCTGCAGCATGTCTTGATGTCCTGCTTTTTCTTTCCTAGATGGAGCTTTTAGTGATACTTCAAGCCAGCAGTAGCAGCAAGAACACTCATACACTTGTGGCCTTCCTTGGTGCAGAGGGGACTTCTTTTCCTTTGCTTGTGGAAGAAAAAAAGTAGTATATGCTATGAATCACTGGCTTGTCACAGTACCTCTACATTCAGCGAGCAGATAACAACAAAAGGCTCTATGTTTTACTATTAAGCTGACCTTGAAAGTTGTTTGACAGCACCTTTGTAATGCTTGGGAGGTGGGAGGGCATTTTGGGCCCAGCTTCAAATACCTCGGAGTTGCTTGAGAGACTTCCAACTGCCCTCCAAGGTGCTCAGGAACTTTTACTCGTGCACCATAGAGAGCATCCTGACGGGAAACATCTTAACCTGGTTCGGGAACAGCACCATGCAGGACAGACGAGCTCTAGAGAGGGTTGTGCGGTCAGCTGAGCGCACCATCCGCTCCGAGCTCCCTGACCTACAGTCAATCTACAGCAGGCGGTGCTGGACCAAGGCCAGGAAGATCGTGAAGGACCTCAGCCATCCCAACAATGGACTGTTCTCTCTGTTGAGGTCAGGAAAGCGATTCCGCTCCCTGAAGACCAACACAGAGAGACTGAGGAGGAGCTTCTTCCCGCAGGCGATACGGTCTCTCAATCACACCACCACACAGTACTGACCCACACATACAGTTCTTACACACACACTGGACATTCTGGACATTGTTTACACTAATTCGATTAGATGCGTGGTCATCTAATCGAATCACTTCATCACTTAAATCACTTTAAGCATATGTGCACTGCACAAGACACAAATGTTAATACTGTACAGCATTCTTATATAGTTCTATATTGTGTATTTTGTTGTACAGTTATCTTATTTTAAACGTTAATTTATATATTTTATCTTATTCTTTCCCAGTTAAATTTACCTTTCATTCTAATTTGTTGTTGTACAGTTATTTCATTTTTAACCTTAATTTTTATATTTTATTTTATTCCTTCCTAGTTAAATTTACCCTTTTAATTTTCATATTTATTTCCTATCTTATTCATAGTCTTTTTTTCTTAGGTCACGAGCAGTTGTCTAAGCATTTCACTGCATATCGTACTGTGCATGACTGTGTATGTTTTGCAAATTATTTAGAATTTAATTAGAATTGAATTATTCTGGAAGAAGAACTTTTAAAAATAATAAATCGTTGTGGAAAATGAGTGGTATTAGTTAAACTAAAATAAAAGATGGTATAAAAAACCCCAGAAAAAACAAAAAACCAGAGCGCTCACTGTGACACAGACTGAACTGCCTGCATTGCCTGCATTTTAAAATTGACATCACAGCTGGCTACAACAAAACAAGAAATGCATTTTAATAAATTAATCATAATAAGAGTAGTCATAAGATTAATTACACAGGCAGAACAAAGAATGTTTATCATCTTGTCCACAGCTGCTTCTGCTTCACCAGCCTCGCAGCCTTTCTCATTCAGTCTACTGTGCTTCACCTCAGTCTGTAGCCCTCCTCAGCTCTGCTCCTCAGATCTGAAACCCTTCTCATTAGGCTGCTCTGCTCCAGATTTCCCTCTATATTTGCTCAGATTACTCGTCCACACTCTGGGCCCTCAGGTCAGCCACAGTCCCTCTGCTGACCTGCAAAGCCAGCAACTTATTCGGTCTATAGTAATTATTCATCTTCATTATTCATCAATTGCTGTCCCCTATATATGTAACTCTATCAAACTGATCTAGCTAGCTCTGGCTCATATGATAGCAGCCTTCAAAATGTGTTCCTAGGCAACCAGGCAAGACCGGCTGAGTGCACCGCTTTGCGGTCAGTTCTATGAGGTCAATATGATGTCCTTGGAGTTATTCTTCTTATAAATGGTCGCCCCAAAATTCACTTTATGAGGGATAAATCAATTTCAGCAAATGTCAGGAAATATGACGTGATGGTTTTTATTTTAAGAGTTGCACTAATTTAAAAATGCCAAGGAGTCAAAATTACCTTCATGTTGCAGATCTAGTGTTGTTTACTTTTATACTGGCTTCCCTTTTCATGTCATGAGGCTACGTCCATCTTTTAAATACAGTCTGTGATGGAAGCAAAGAATTTGAAAGAGTGGCACTGTGTTGCAGTATTTAAATTGTGGCATTTAGAGTTTTTGGTACCGAAAAGTTTGAATATATTCACCTCTGCCACTTTCAGTTTTACCTCAAATCTGTCTCATGCGAGTGCATACAGAGATAGAAGCGCAATTCCAAATTTCCCTTTTCAAGGTGAAATTTTAAAAAAAATATTGTGATTTTTAAAACTTAAAACAGTTTTAGAGGCCTTGCTTCAAGGGAAACTGAGCATTCGGGGTGCATCTTGGTAGTGGTTGTGTACGGATTTGAATGATAAAGGGACAAAATATATGAATAAAGAAGGAAAATAAATATTGTGAAGAGCGCTCAGTAGTTACTGAACTTTGCACTGAGGTTAAAATTAATTGCTAAAAGAGAGACAGACAGAGTTAAATTTGTACCACCACAGTGCCCTTTGCAGATCCAGAAAAACTCCTTTGGTGACAATTCACGCTTCGTTTTCTTGCTGTCTTTTCCCCACGTTGCTATAGTGAAGGACCGTAAACCCACACCAATTAACTCCCTCCAAGAACAACTCCAAATATCTGACAACTGGGCTGGAAGGAAAGCCACCATTCCCGCATCTCACATCAATGTGGTGTGCATCACACCTATCAGCACCTTCCCACCGCACACTCAATCCAGTGTGCAGAGCAGAAGTGTGCTCGCTTAGTTTGCTCTGTGTGACAGCTTGTAACCATCACATGAATATTTGAGTTCAGTCTCACATTTGAGTTGTTTCAAAATGCAAGAAACAAGGATAACTTAGCACAGAAGAATTTGGCAAAGGGAGTATTTACTTTACTTTTACTAGACTACACTAAGTCACAGCTACAGGCATGAGCAGCAAAAATAAACAGTGGTGATAACATGGATGACAAAGAGCTGCAGTAATAATTCTATTTTAGTCATTGGTCTTTTTCACAATTTAATTACTTGCAAATGAGTTGCAATTTGCTTCATTAAAACACAGTGTTACATTAAATCCTCCAGTGCTAGCTATCTTTAAATGCAACTGTATAGAACACAGTTTCAAGCAGTATTAAAATTGGCCTGTGTCTGTTTTGAATAAAGATCTTAAAATCTGATCGGCTGGTCAAATGTCAAGCTTTTAGCTTTAAGTGTTTTTATTTAGCTGTCTATATTCTGACCCCTGACATTGCTTCAATACCTAATTTTCAGTCCAGTATTTTTAGTGACTCCATTACTTCACTTTTGAGCTCTTTAGTTTAACTGAATGTCAAAACACCTAAAGAGTGAAGTTTGGCAGCTATGTGTTAAAAGGTGCTCACATAATGCACTTTTACTTTCAGCATTGATCAGCTCACCTCAAGCAACCTTTTTAAACACAAAGACTGGCTGAGCTAAACTGCCTCACAAACTGCTCCATTTACCTTTTGAGTTGGAGAAATTATTTTCAGGGGTTTTAATGGATAATCAGAGAAATGTGCAGCCTTTTAGAAGAACATTGTTTCAAAATGAAATGTCTCTTTGAAATATAGAAAGTGACTTTTAGAGTGTTGATAAGTTAAAGAAAAAAAAATCCTTAAATGTTTTATCCCTAAAATGAGGAAATCCAGTGGCTATTTTTCTGACACTACATCATTGAAAATCAATGCAAATTTGTTGTGAGTGATCACTTCAATCCTCTGATGAAACCTGCAGGACTAAAAATAGCTATCCTACTTGGGGACCATTATCTAAATTAGCTTTAATTTCACTGGTCACTGGGACAATGATTGCATATATAGTATAGTATATAAGTATTTTTTGAATGCCATCTCTACTCCTTATGCAGTGTCTCTGGTTAGACAGTTTTCCACCGAAATCATAAACAGGCGCAGTGTGACTAATTGGGTGGAGAGTCAGGTGGTTTTCCGGTGGGGTGGTTCCTGCTCACCTGTCTTTTGGGCTGGTTGGGTGAAGAAAAATAATTTTAACAATTACTTTATTCATCTAACAGCACAGATTCTGCATCACAGTAAACAGCTGTTCTACCATCTTACTGTAACTTCGGCATGCGTGTCCTTTTCACGCTTTGGAGAGGCAAAGCGTGAAATGAACATGATGGGCTGGCGTGTCTGTTGCACATTTTTCTGTGATACTGGGTTGAATAAAGGCGTATGATTTAAATAAGGAAAGATCATTTGGAGGAACTGAAAATGATTTATAGATAGAAAAAAGAAAGATCAACTCAGTGATTAGACTCCAATTACTCATCATGGCAGAAGTGTTAAGATTTAGGACAGAATCCCAGAGTCTAGATGGTGGAGGTAGTGGGGATGAAAATGGAAGCTTCGGTGGAAGTGGAGTGTCTCAGGTGAAGCTGAGATGGGGAGGAGACGGTTTGCATGTATAAGGATCTGAAAGGGAGAATGACAAAAGAGCACTGAGATTGAAAGCATACAGAGTGGAGGCTGATTGGCTGAAAGAAGGCATGCAAGAGGATGACTGAACTGTTATAATGATGTCAGTATTGAGTTTGACAGCGTGGGAAAGTGGACGTGATCTAAAGAAGAGGTTAGCAGTCGAACATCTGTAAAAGCAGGCAGATGAGTGATTACAGATCACTTACGCATGAGCCTCATTAGGAAGAATGGTGCTTCTTCACATCCATATAGTTGTAGAATCCATGATAAAGGTGCACTAAAGCTGTTTTGGCAGCATGTGGTGGTCCAGTACTTTGCTAAATTCTTCTTAATATTTTGCCATGCTAGAGGCAAGTCAGCATCTGTCAAAATTTCTTTTTAAAGTAGCCAGAAAATGAAATTACTATCACTAGGACTTTTTAAGTGTAGTGCCACTGCGAGCTTGACATTTGGCTTTGACTAAAATGTCTCAATTTATATTTGTTGGATTAAATATGACATTTGGTGTACACAGTTTTGTTGCTCTGAGGTTGAACACTAAAAACATGGATGGTCCCTTTTTAGTGTTTATATTGCACTATTAAGTGTCATGTGTAGAGTGTGTCAGTTTCTGGACCCAAATACAGAGTTTAAAAAACAAAAAAATGAACCTTTATTTTGTCTAGCTGATGTTCAACAATTTGATACATCCAAATAGGATGAGCACAAAGGGAAAACCTCACAGGCTGACAAAACAGTCAGTATGACACAACAAAGATCACAAGCAGTCTGATTAAGTACGTAAGAGATGGTGGGGGCAGAGTGGAAGCACCTGGGAACTACACACAGCAGAACTAAATCTGTTAATGAGACATGAGCAAGTAAACTAAAAACAAGGCAATAAGGAATAAGGAAATCCAAAGGATTAAGGAAAACAATAAATCTCAAACTATAACCAAAAACTAGAATTATGAAGTCTGACTCAAAATATTAAACATGAATTTAGCTGTCCACAACTCAAAACACTGGTCAAAGACCAGGACCTCAGCTAATTACACTTCCATGAGCTCCAGCTGTACTTTGAACTAAAAAGTAATGCGATGTTAAGAAAGTTCACACTATTTATCTGGTTCACCATCTTAAACATGTAAACATTTGCTGATGCAAAGTGCCCAAACTGTTTTGCTTCTTGACAGTAGAAAACCAAGACCATCAAAAATTTCCAGTTTAAGTGAAAATTGCACACACACACAACTACAGTACAAATTTCAAATCAATATTAAATTTCTCCAAATTGTTTTTTTCTCTGTGATTATGTATAATTATGTGTAATTATAATTAATCTTATTTTGCATAAACACTAAGAAGTCTAACAAATGAAAAAAATATACCTAATCAGAAGAAATAGCAAATGTAATTAGAAATTAAATCTGCAAGAGATTTTACAAACACACACACACTCTCACTCTCTCTGTCTCTCTCACACACACACTCACACACGCACACCTGTCACATATACACACTCCCACTTCTCTCTGTCTCACTGGTTTTCCTGCCACCCTGGAGAGTTCACTGCTCTTGCTGTTTTAACCTCCAGCCTGGGTTGTCCATGCTGCGTACACTGTGTGTCACTCAGTGAACTATTTGTTTGCCACTCATTGCTCACTGCCCTGCTCCTGTCCACACATGGCTCCCTGCAGGCAACAAACCACTGGAGAGATTTCACATCACAAGACCCGTGTGCACAAGCAACTTCCCCTCCTAGCACCTGGTAATTTGCTCCAGACAAGGCACCTCTGCTCCCATCAGTGAGATAACTCTTTATTCTTTTTTCTCACCCCCACCCTTCCTTCTTCTCACTCCCTTTCCCTTCTTTCAACAGCTCCACATGCTCTGCATGCAGTATGACTCACCACACAAGGTGCTTTCAGTGATAATACTGCAGCAAATAAAGGCATCTATTTACACTTTACAAGCAGATTGTAATTAAAAGTCAACATCAGGAATAGCGTGCTTCCCTACCACTATATCAAACTTTCATAAAGATGATGACAGCACACGTGGATTTGCAATTTTGTAATTATCAGTACTTTACTTTGAGGGGTTGTTTCACATTTTCCAACAAAACCTGTAGCAGAGTTGTTTTTTCTCAAGCTAAATGCCAGTGCTGGGAAACTGCAGTATTTACTATGACCAATGGAAAGCTGAAGCCAGTGTGATTTGTTTTGCAGGTATCTGCTCATGATTTAAATCTTTACTGAAATACGCAACCAAGTCACGTGTGCAAACGGTGTCCTTTAGGTAACCTTTAGAAAACTTTTGAGGACTATTTGAATTCATGTCTATACCAGATGTTTAGTACACAGCTCTATTTTTTTTTACTACAGTATCAGGTTCTTCACTAAATTCAAGGGCACTCAATTCAAAGGTCCCCCCCCCCCCCCCCCCCCCCAAAAAAAAACAAAAACAAAACACAAACAGTATTGGCCAATCAACATGTAGTTCACAAGTGGCCCTTTCTATAGCACTGTGATCATAAAAGCACATGAACACAACCACCAATGATGGCTCAGATAAAAAAAATAAACATAAAAAGTTAAGCTCAGAAATTGAATTTTAACTGATGCAAATGAAACCTGCATGCAAAAGTAAAACAAGATTTTATTTGTTGATGGGTAAACACTAGCTTCTGATGCCAATATTGTACTTGCTTTTTCACAGAAGAAGAATACATTTACTGATTAATCATTGTGTCAAATAACCAGTGTTGGGGAGTAACGGAATACATGTACCGCCGTTACGTATTTAAAATACAAAATATGAGTAACTGTATTCCGTTACAGTTACCGTTTAAAAAGGTGGTATTCAGAATACAGTTACTTTGTTGAAATAAATGGATTACACTGCGGTACTTTCCTGTTTCATTTTGTCGTGGGTCAGGACTGTTTGGGTTTTGTTTGACAGCTACGGTCTGTTGTTCCAGGCGGCAGCGTTACGGTTGCCATGGTTACAGGGCGACGCTCTCTCTCTCTCTGCGACTGTGTGCTTCCTGGGTGAGAGAGGCCTTTTCGTTGTTGTTGTTGTTGTGCTAAGCTAACAGGCAGAATGCTACAAGCATAGCTCTAAAGAATGTAGCATCATGGGCAGTGTAGTCCGTGCTGCAGGAGAATGGACTGCCATACACGTTATGTGTCTGTGAGCGCGAGGAGGGAGAGAGAAAAAGGGGAGTGGAAAGGTACGAGTTGTCATCGAGGAAAAACGGGAGCTGGAAGCATGTAAATATAATAATAACCACTGCAGCCAAGAAGAGTGCCTGACGAGCCCAGTTGTAAGTAAGCTATTAAGACTCGACTGTACACCGTGTTCGTGTTTTCCTCCGAAAACAATAAGTTCTGTTGGAGCCTTTCAACGCCTCTCTCTGTCAAGAAAAGTTGACCCAGACAACAAAGTAAAGCTATTTTTCGGCTACGAGCCGAAAGGGACCCCGCCGTATTAGTCAGAGGTCCCTTTACTACAGTTCGGAGTCGCGGACCTTCAGTAATAGTAATAAATCACACAGCAATAGTACATTCACGTTGTTGTAAAAAGCATGATAATATATTAAGTAATCCAAAGTATTCAGAATACGTTACTGTCATTGAGTAACGTAACGGAATACGTTACAGAATACATTTTGGGGCATGTATTCTGTAATCTGTAATGGAATACATTTTAAAAGTAACCTTCCCAACACTGCAAATAAGTAATTTTTATGTTTAAAAGTATGAAAAAAAAACCCCAATCATTTCTATGGGAGGTACTTACATATAAACGTCAAATACTTTTGAATTAAATAACTTTAAACTTTTACAGACTCCTGACTTCCCTGCTTTCCAAGTAGACAGAGCCATACAGTCTTCACTGTCACCACACATGATTTATAATGTATTTTGTCATCCATGTACTGTATATTCTTCACTGTCATCAGTCTTTTAGAAATATTTCCACAAGGAAAGCAATTAAAAATATTCCTCAAGCTGCCACGGTAAAGCACTGGGGTCTTTATTATTCAAGGGGGAGAAGCCCAATCCTAATGGTTGTGCATGCTAATTGTATCAAGGTTACTTATAGTTCCACTGCATGATTAAACTCTAACTTTGTGTTATTTCAGGTGGATCAGTGACGCAAAAACCTCCCTCTCATCTAAACAGTGCTTCTAGGACAATGCGTTACATCAAGGCCAAAAATGTCAATTATTTAAAAGCCCAATTATATTCTCATTAATACCTCTTTTTGTTTAATTTAAGCCTGAAAGAATTCTTTTTGACTGAACAAAGACTGATTAACAATTTCACTGACCCCAAAGGAAAACTGCATGATACAGTAAACTGCATTTCATTTATATAGTTACTGGGTGTACCAAGTATGACTAATAAAGTAATGGACTGCAGAATACTTCCTGAAAGTCATACTTTTGGAAAATAACGAGTAGTTCTAACCTTTTTTTTCCACATATTAACTTGGTGAAAATGGGAGAATCAGAATGTTCTTCCATTGAAACACATCAAAAGAGTGCTCTAGTCAGCTGTCTCCTCACTACTGAACATACTTTGTGATACAGCCAGGATGCTGCTTAAGTACAGTTTACAGGAAGTGAGACAGGAGATGATCACTCACTAGCTCTGTATTTGCCAGGCTGTTGCCAGTAATATTTTCACATCTGCATAATCAGACATCACTGGAACCTTCTACTAGGAAGTAGAGATGAAATGTGGTCTCATTCAACTGTAATGCAATATCTAGAAAAGCTCAAGGATCCATTGTATCCACGTGCAGAACCTGTTAACATGCAAAGCCATTAGTAAACATGGACATAATATGTTTTAGATTTTTTACCTCTTGCTGTGTTTTTTCCTAAAAGCCACGTTCCTCTATTCAAGCCATAGTTATCCAACGTATACATATGCTGATGCATGCATTGGTGGACATTTGGGGCTAAATATCTTGCAAAGGACACTCAAAGCTGCAGGCAAGTGAAGTTGAGCATAAGTTGAGCTCTTTTGATTATTCAGACAACAGATTTTCTAGGTTCTGCACCATAGCCTGCCCTTAACGGTACTGCTGCCATGTAAGGTGCTCGAATGCCATCTGGAACAACTTTGGGTTCAGTCTAACCCACAGACACTTGGAGAGGAGGAGCAAAATACTGACTCATCAACCTTGTGACAAGTGTACAACCCACTCTACCACCTGTGCCACAGTAAATGAGCACTGATGAAAACATACACTGACTTCAGCTGAACAGATTTGACAATGATGATCCATTAGGAATCCTTCGTCATGCTATAACTTACTGCAGATGGCATTACATCAAGCCAGATTCTGGCTTCCTTCCATTGACTCACTGTGTGGTTTAGTATTGATGTTTAGATTCTACTGATCACTTTAAAAGCGCGTCTGGTAATGCCCCCCAAACAAGAAATGGTGATCCCACATTTGCCATTATGCAGCCTTGGATACTCAGGTGGTACGCTAATGGTCACAGCAGCTCCAAAGCTCAAGATTCAGATGAAAGATGAGTGTATTTCTCCCTTCAGAAATCCCTTGATTCAGAGATTTTACAATAATGTGGTGTCAATATATTTGATGTCAATTTTTATGTATTTTTTATAGCCTTTTATTGTCTGGTTATGATCATTCAATTGTCTTGTTTATTATTTCTCTCCCCCACTTTTATCTTTTAATTGTTATTATTCTCATTATTGCTTAAAATAAGTTTTCCTTTTTTTAACTTCCAGTTTTTCTTTATTTTGTTTCTTTCTTTGTAAACTCATCTTTTTAAATTGCTTTATACATTTGAAATTATTTTTCTACACCCCTTTTTTCTACCTTCTTCTTCTTGTCATTATTATTATAACAGCTGTACTCATTTTTTAGCCTTCCTGGTATGTTATATATTTTAAAAAAATGCAGTGTGCAAAAGCTCCTCGTGCCACCCACAGCAAGCAGTCCAAAAATATACTACAGAATTACCACAGGGTCCCTGCGGTAATTCTAACCTACAGATGAGCAGAGTGAGGTGATAACATTCACTCATGCTCATATCGTGTGTGTGTGTTGTTGTTTTGTTTTGTTTTTGAAGAGTGTAACTCTGTTAAACATGTTTAATTTTTATCATATTTAATTGCTACATGAACAGCAATAATAATTATATATGGAACCCCATGGAATTAAAAAGAAAATCTTTTTTCTTTATTCTGCATTTAGAATTGAGGCAAATGATCCACCAAGGTTAAAAAGTCAGGGTATATAAGCTCTTCTTATAAAAGTGCCATCGTAAATAATATGATAACTGCCAATTTCTATCAGTCCCATGCAAGTTAAGTGGCCAGACCAACAGAAAAACCATGCAATCCCTAAAGCATTATCACAGGTAATATTGAACATATTACCATATTACTTGTGACACTATCAAGAAATAGTGCACCACAACTCATGCCCCAGGAATCAAACAGTCCTTTCTCTACCCAAGTGTGAATTCAGTCTGACCTTTTTAGAGCCAGTTTTTAAGCCTATAAGGGTGAGTGTTTGATACTTACATATAGATTCTTCAGTGGAGTTTCCCTTATAACATTTTCTAACTTCAGGAGGTCAAAAACTCTATTTCATGCAGTCTTTAAAGGCCACCCAAAAGCCTGCCTTTAAACAAACAGTGACACAGACCAAAATGTGTCCTTAGGTGGTTTCTGTGTGTGTGTGTGTGTGTGTGTGTGTGTGTGTGTGTGTGTGTGTGTGTGTTTGTGTTTGTGTGTGTGTGAAGTGGGCAGCATGACAGCTTGGACATTTGAGAGGTCACTGGCTGACCTTGAAATCTGTCTCTTCCAACAAGGTAAGAGTGTGGACGGGAGCCACAGAGAAGAGGAGCACTTGGTCTGGCTTATCCTCTGCTCTGTGATGTCTGCTGTTTAATGACCAGTTTGCAGGGATTTATGCCCTCGCCTACATCAGCCTTTAGCCAGACAGGGTGACAGCTCTGCATCAAAGGTTTTAATCATCACAGTCATTGCAGACAGGTAGCTTGATATTTCCCCTTTGTGACCCTGGCAGCATCATTAAGCAGAAAACCCTTGAGCAATAAACATATTTTGATAGCTCATGTCTGGAGGCATATTCATAATGCTACTTGAATAATGTTATCCACACTAACCTCTTCTTCTGTCTGACGTAGCTGGTTTTTGACCAGGTTTAATGCAGAAGCAATGCTGTTATGCGTGGATGGTTAATATTTTTGTTATTATTTTAACAAAAGAACCAATTTGTCACTATATTGAACAAAACCAGCAACTAATAAAACATGGTGAAAATTACCTTTGGGTACATAGATTTTATTAAATGGAGACAAAAATATCTTGGTGTTTTGATTCTTTTATTCTCTCAAGGGGTCTTGAATTTACGGAGTAATTAGTTGAGTAGAATCTAATTTTCCCCCAGCCCATCCTGCACTCCTCTGCAGGGAAGTTTACATTTGGTAATGAATTAAGAGCCTTGCGCTATTAAAGGGGGGTTTTGCTGACATCTCTATAAGCTTAAGATAAGCTGGGCCTAAATCAAGAAAAATGCAGACCAAGCACATTGCAGTCCAAGGAAATCTTAGCGAGAAAAGCTTTCAGCAGAAGATAACAGTAGGTGTATTAGCCTTTGCATTACCCATAAAACATCCTGGTTTGCCTTACTTTGAAAATGCTTTTATAGGGAGTCCTATAAAATTAGGAGATCTGAATGGTTTTATGTTACTGCTTTATAAAAGAAAAAAAAAACATTTTAAATTCAATTTAGTTCCAGGATTTAAATTTCCAAGACTTTTGCAACAAACTGATTATTTTTCATAGGTTATGTTGATACTATAGTTAAAGTTAATTCAAAAATGAACCAGGACAACGATTTCCAGTACAGTTCTGCAGCTATAGTGCAGTCAGTGTTATATAACTAGAAACTGTTTCTGCCTCTCTTTTTTCCTTGCTACCAATACTATATATACCCTGGAGATGGAAGGTCACAACAACAAAGTGTAAATTATATTTTGTATCCTTTTGTGTAAGTCCAAGTTATTTTGCTCTCCAGGCTTGGTCCCCGATGTTACTATCTTCCCCAGTCATTACATGAACTGTATACAGTGACTTTACACCGCCTGTAGGCTTGTATATTGACAGGCAGTGTGTGCCTATGTACTGCAGAGAAGCAAACTTTGATGTACAAGCTGACATCCAATGTATGCTGGCAGCTATAATTTTCCGTCTTTATCACACCTCTCCCTAGCAGTTACATCATCCACACAGCAGCCAGCATTAGGAAAGTGTTCATCAAAACAAATGAGGGCAAGATGAATTTGAATTAGCTCCACTGTAGGGGTCAATAGTGTTAATTATGCAGGAAACTAGCAGTAATAGAAGCGTTATCGTAAGACTCAATTTACCTTGTAGCCAAAACAATTAGTGTTGAGAAGCTGTTTCCTTCCAAGTCACAGGTGTGATCCACACAATAATCAATCTGCCTATAGATCCTTGTTAAAGTGTCTTTGAGCAAGACACTCAACCCTCATTTGTTAACAAGGGCTCTCTCTTCTGGTGTGCATATCAAAGAGAAATGTAATTTATACCTATGATTGTGTTGTATCTACAATAGATAGATATTTGCTGTGCAGATGTTATGTCCAGTGGCGTGTCCAGCGGGGTGGCCTGGGGGGGCACAGGCCACCCCCCCAACCAGACTGGCCACCCCAGGTGCCACCCCAAAGGCAAAACAATAAAATTCAATCAAATATCAAATGTCCGATTATGTTTTCACGGTGAAGCTCAGATATCCGAGTGTAAATGAATGCAGCATCGGCTTCTGCGCTATGTGCATCACGATAGCAAAGGTAGGAGAGCCAAGCACGAAAGACGGCACTGCAGGAAACAATTTTTCGGTGAAAGAAAATGAGGACAGAATAAATGTCCCGGTAAGTAATATTAAGTTTGTTGAGTTTAGTAAACTTCGGTGAAATTAGAATACCAAAGAAAAAATAACACTTAAAGAATTATTGCAGCCGTGGAATATATCAGACAGTATGCTACTGAGGGCAGCTAACATAAGAGTTATGAGTTATAAGATATAATCTAAGTCGTAACATTGCTGTATGGAACTGCAGATTTGGTTGCAGGTTAACATAGCTGGACTGGCCATCGGGCATACCGGGCATATGCCCGGTGACTTATTTTTTATTTTTTTTGTAATGGCATGAACAATGAGAGGTGGTGGATTGGCCAGATGCAGGTCGATGTGTAAAAATAACTCAGTTTTTTGGTGGTGGCTATGACGGAGCTTCCACAGAGGCCAGCAGGTGGATGAGGGAAGGGGAGGCAGGAGAGCCCCGAGGCGGCCACCAGTCCGAGTGTCAGGTGAACTGAACTTCAGGTAAGAAGTTATGACCTGCAGTCTATCTGGGTCAGATATAAACCAAGTTTAGGTGGAGTTTATTTTTGTTGTGCTGACTTTTTACCCTCAGTTGCAATAACTCGTACTGCATTCTAGCCAGCTTGACAGAGTTTATATACAGCTGGGTGGGTGCTATGATGTTACTGATAGTGAACTTTATTTTATTCATAAAGTTAGTAGAGTTGCCAACGGCTCCTTAAAAAAAATGGAATGGTCCCTCATTCAGAGAAAATATTACACGTTTCGTATTGAGCTGAGAAGAGACGCAGTTTGTCCCGAACTTTAGCTAGAATGGAAAAAAGACACAAAGCTGGAGTTATTCTGTCATTACACTGCACAGCTGCCTCTTCTTCTCTCATTCTCTCCCCCTCCCTCTCCTGTTGCTACTTCAATCATGAAACTGATCAATGATCAGCTGATCAGCTTTTCTCTCTTGTTTATTTATCGCCCACTTTGGGCCAGAAAGAGGAAACCAGCAGATGTCGTGCTAAACAACAGCAGCACGTTTAAGCTTGATCAGCTGTTGGTAGAATTTATTTAATATTAATTTCTAATATCAGCTGATGTTGGCTGGAGCCACAGCTGTAAAGCTGCTGGTCATGATGTTGGTTTGGATGTGTGATGAGAGGGAAACGTGAAGATGAAACTAGGAGATGTCCTTACTGAATCATCAGAGCTGAGCAGATGATGGAGAAACAGGTTTACCTTTTAGGTGACATGAATGAGTTGAAGGGAAGTTATGAACTGTTTCTGAGAGACAAATAACACCAGGATCCTTTTCTAAGTAGCTGACAGCTGGTAACTGTGCAGGGGTGGATCTAGGAAAGTGTTGCCAGGGGGCCAGGTAGGGCATTAACAGGGAAAGGGGGGCACAAAGAAATACTTTTCTTTCTTATTCTCATTTAAGATATCTAGCTTTTAAAAAATAATTATCTAAATCTTACAACCAAAGTTTTTATCTGACGTAAAATGTATAGAAATCATACATATACCAACAAGACTGTACATCACTGTCACAACAGGGTTTGTTTTCAGTCAAAGGCTTTATGGCTTTAATACCTGGTGGGCCGGTCTGTAGTCAAAATGCCCAATTTTCTGTCCCAGTCCAGCCCTGCAGGTTAATACTGGCAGTGTCACCATGCCAGCTGACTGTATTTCATCATCAGCCAGTGTTGTTCTTTATACATCAATATTACCAAAGTTTACCATAAGGCAGCAGAGAAAGTATTTACTTGCTTTCAGGTTTCATTCAAATGTTAGTCTTTTCAGTTGTTTCTCCACTTTTTTCCTGTTTCAAAATCAAACACCAGTTTGTGAGAAGATTATCTTCTTTTTTTAACAGGCAGATAAAGTTTTACATTGGAATTGGCTAATTTGTCAATTGTTTGTTACAAATGTTCGTATTTTAATATTCAAAAATGTTTTTGCCCAAAACATATGTGCACTACATGTCAGTAAAAATACTATGCAAATATTGATGTCCTTGAATGCTGAATAAACACTGACTGATTGTATCTCTTCTACTTCATCAACGCAGTATCTAAAAGCTTTGCACCGTAGTGGTTAAAATCTCATTCTAATAAGAGTTAAAAGCGCATTCGGTTATTAGGTTTATAGGGTTATTGAATTATGGTTAACGGTTGGTAGAATTTTTTTTTAAACATTATCTGCCAATTACATCTGCCACCCTTCTCCAAATCTGTGCCCCTACCTGGCCCCCCCAACAAAAAATTTCTAGACACGCCACTGGTTATGTCTCAACACTACTGTTATTTTGTTATTTTCTTAATTAGTGTATTTCAAATCTAAAGATGCCATGCCAATGGTTGCCTATCAAGCTGCTACCTTAAAGCACCACTGCCAATTAAATCTGAAAATGAGGGAAAGCAAAATGTTATTTTGAAGATTATTTTTTAAGATGCCCCAGCAGCTGTACCTTTTTTTGCATGTGTGCCCATTTATGTTTGACGATAAGGGAATAATTTAAAAAGGTTAGCGGCATGTTCTGAAATGAGGTGAAATCAACATTTATATTGATCCTCTCCTTGTTTAGGAAGTAACAAATCTAACGGAACTATTTGATCTGCTACGTAAAACATCTGCACTCTAAAAAGTAATTCATCAGGCCTTTTACCACCACTTGATTAAATCCATGGCTGCAACATAAAAATTCTAATTTATTATTTTATATGTAATTTGAAATTAAATCCCAATGTTAGTGGGTTCAAAATAAAATTCAAGTTGTAATTACTTAAAGAAATTGAATAGATAACTTGTTTTTTTTTTCACTGTAACTTCTGATTTCAAATTCCCTTCATTCCCTCAGACTTGGTTACATTTTTTGTAACTGTTACATTTCAGTAATGTAATGATTAAAGATAGGGAAAGATATTTATTGGCTTAAAAGTGTGCACTGACTGCACAACTTCTGGCCATTACCAGTCTGGCTTTTTCAAAACAGATCTCAAAATCTAGATGCGGATCTGTGGAAATGTATGTCAGTCATAAAGAAGTCTCTATGTGGGACTGAAGTTTGAAAAAATGAACAAATTAGTGTGGATTAAAGAATGGTTAAAAATAGCGTTAGGAGAGAAAATGAGCAATAGGATAATTTGTAGAACATAGGTGTCAAACTCTGGTCCGCGGGCCAAATTTGGCCCGCAGCCTAATTACATTTGGCCCGCGAAGCCATACCATATTATTATTAGAGCTGGCCTACTGGTATTATACAGCTAATATATATATTGTTTAGTATTAAGCTTTGCTTGTTCCATATTCAGTTTTTTAAGCAAAACTTGTTTGAGTCCATAAGAAAAGATTCATTCTCATATCTGGAGGAAGATTTTTTTTCCAATAAATATTAATGTTAGCCCGCGACTTTGTTCCAGATTTGAATTTTGGCCCACTGTGTATTTGACTTTGACACCCCTGTTGTAGACAGAGGAATTGCCACCTGTTGGTGGCATGTTTAAGTCTTTGTGCTTATAAAATAAATGCAAAAAGAAATTCAAAGTGCTGATTACATTTGTGAAACTTTTCAGGCTTTGCGTCTGAAATGTTTCACAATTTCCAGATTGTGTTTGTAAAAACTTTGCCCTCTCAAAACACATTTTACACTAGGATGCCTCTGAACACAAGCAGATGCATTCAAGTAAAATGTATTTTAAGACCTTTTTCTCCCCATTCTCACTAGCTGTTTTTTAAATAAAAATGTATACAGCAGCATGGGTTAGGTATGGCACTAGCTGACGAGCACAGCGGAACATTTAGCAGCTAATGACCACGGGATGTCCTTCACTGCAGACTAAACTGAAGCTAAAAAGGGAATGAATGTTGGATTCATATTTGCCAGATGGTCAAAAACACTCCAAATGGGTGTTAATTTGCTTGGTATCTGCTCAATGTTTAAATTTTGCCAATAGGTTTGTTATATCAGCTTAAAAGTTTATATTAGTGTTGTGTTCACAGCTTCTGTTCAGTGCCTCGAGGCTGGCAAAAGCAAAAAAAAAAAAAATGTCCTACTGAATGTCACCACATATTTAATTTACTTTTTTGTATTAACAGGCAGCAGGAAAACTTTGAAGAGTCCCTGAACTCCAACAGATTCTGGCAGTACTGACCGATCTGTGGAGGGGCAAGCGATAGAAGGATTTCTAGAGCTCAACAGAGGATCACATCATCCTAAGACAGTTCTGATAAGGTTTCATGCTCAAATGCAGCTCTTTCAGTCTACTGATGTAACACAGTTTACTCACCTGGCGAAAAGTGGAAAGAGTGTAAAATTGTACTATTTTTTTTCCTAATCCCTGAAGTTCTGGATCAGTTTAATGCAAAACACAGTACTGTTTGCTAAATTAAGATACATCATGTAGGAGATTCCCCTCCTTTTTCTTAACTGCTCAAGCATTTAAGGATTGCAGAAGGCGCTGGAGCCTATCCCAGCCATCATGATACAAAAGTCAGGGTATACACAAGTTGCCACTTCATCACAAGACTATAACATGTGGAGACAATCATTCACACTTACAGTATAGCCAGTTTTGATTAACCTTAGATTAATCTAGCAAGCATGTCTTCATACTGTGGGAGGAAGCCAGAGTCCTTAGATGGGGAACATTCAAACTCTAGAAAGGCTCCAGCTGCCCAGCACTAGGAACTAGGAAACTTCTTGCTGTGAGGTGATAGTGCTAACTGCTGCATCAACCACTGTTTGATGTATTTGTTATAACTCACTTATTCAATTTAGTAATAATAAAGCTTAACAGAAAATTTTGATAAACTGTTGTTTTTCTATACATATGCCATAAAGTGTGCATTATTAATCAGAAGCACTGATCTGATGGTTACTAGCTGCTCTGGCGTGTAGGCATTGAGCTTAGAACTGGGTTGAATTCACCTAAAAAGACACATGTAAGGCCATTTCAACATGATTTTGTTAACCATAAGTGGTGACAATATGAATAAAATATAAATAAAATCAGTTTTTAAAATATTTATGCGCTGTCCTTTACACTGCAATAAAAAGACCACAAGTACTGCTCTGTAGGAGTGGGCTGATTTCTAGTATTTGCTCTATCATAAGGTAATTACCCAAAGGATTACATAGAAGATTAAAACGAATGTCTACATTGCTAGATAAGTCTGCAAACAGTATCGATTCGAGATAAAAGGTACATTTTGCTGTTATTAAAAGGTGTTTAGATTGAGTTTAGATTGAATCCTGTTTTCAGAGGGCAGAACTATAGTGTGTAATCAAGTGTCATCAAGGGAAGAGTGTCGTATATTACTTACACTGTGTTTGCCGTGTACTGAGCTGTAATTTCTCTGTGGAATCAGGTAGTGAAAAGAGCTCAGAGATAACACATCATAATATTCCTCAAGATCAGTAAGAGTTGATTTTGCAGAGGCAGTTCATGTTTCATGTTTCAGTCAGCTTCATAACCGGCGTGATATGTGATCAGGAGAGCTCTGAGTAGGTGCGAGAAAGTAGCTGATGCCTACTGAAATTGTCACTAGATTTGTTGCTTGGCCCTTGTTTGATGTTCAGTCACTAAAAGGTTCCCAGAAAGTTGCCAAATCTGGAGAAAAAGTTGCAAAGTTGGCAACAGCTGTGCTTGGCAAGCAAGCAGTTGATTTAAAAAAATCTGAGCAATGATGGGTGGATCCAGTTTTGTTTATGGCCCTTTGAGCATGATGCTCCTGCCTCGACATAATACCATTTTTTTTCTCTTTTGTTTTTCATTTTTTCCTGCCAGGCACAGCAGAGTGTATCACTGTGTGAATAACAAAATGTTGTTGTCAGGGTGGAAATGGCATACTGAGCTTGAAAAATAGAGGACACTGCTTTCCATTGTAAATAATTTACTGTCATTACAATTTCATTTTTTCAAATTTACTTACCCGTCATTGTAAAACCATCAATAACATCTTGTCTAAGTATTCCTTTTCCAAACAAATAAAGACATATACGGAATGTGGAGCTATTTTGCATTTACTGAGTTCAATGCCATTTTCATTGTTTCTTTTTGATATTTGTGAAAGCTGAAAGTATGAATATGGTAATCATATATTTTTTAAAACAGTATCTGTTTACAGCTACGTATTAAAACACTGGAAATTAGATGTTGATAAAAAAAAAAGAAGAAAGTTCACCCGGATGACTTTTGTTTAAAAGAAAATGTAGTGTTTTCTGTCTAATGGACAATTTTAATCACAGAGCCTTCCGAGTCCTTATCTTTGTTGAGTTTCAGTACTTGCTATATTCTTTCTGTTCATGCTCCTGTTTTTTTATTTTTTAATTATTATTGAGGTTTTGATGTTTTCATCCCTGCTTGGATTAAGTTAATGCTCCAATGTTTAAGTGTGACCTTTGGCTCCCATTTTAATTGTTCCTTCTTTTGGTTCCCTCAGCATTTCCCTGCCAGCTACATGTTTGTATCCTCTCTTTTATTATATTTTGTCTCTACGTGTTGAGGCCTTTACACGCCTTTACATGCTTTTATATAATTTGTACACACAAAAAAAGGTGATAAACTGAAGTCAATATCAAACAACGATGATGTTTCTAAAGAAAAATGGAGGAAACAGAGTTCTGGGTTCTTCCATTTCTCAAGTCATGGTTTGATCCAGGAGCTGTATCACGACTGCTTTCGCTCATATTACAGGATGGGAGTCGGGCAGTTTGAGCTCTTGTTGGCAGAGTTGGGACCATATCTGAGGAGGCGGAGAAATCGTTTCCGAGAGCCGACTGACCCAGAGCAGTGTCTAACTGTGTGTGTAAAATAGTATAATTTTACTATTTCCATATATTCAGTGGGTGTTTTGAGCTACAAGTGCACTTTTTGCCAAATCCAGTGGTCTCATTGGTTAGATCTGCTTATTTGCATGTGAAAATCTAATAAATAGAATTTGATCTGAAAAAGTAAATATGGAAAAACCTTCAACAAAATCATGTGGTTGATGTGAATAGCCGAATGAAGAACAGGTGAGTTAGAAAAATCGTTTTAACGGACAAAAGATTTGCGCAAATTTTATGTGTCTGGTATGTGTAAATGCCTTTAGTTGTGTTTTGCTTATTTAAAGGTTAGATTTCTTTACTGTCATGTTGGTTGCCTTTCCTTCTTTTGTGATTGCCCTTTCCCTACGCTGAATGTCTACCCCTGCCCTCTGCTCCCAGATTTGCCTTGGCTTGTAATCACTTCCCTCTTTGTCCTTGTCACATGGTCTGGTTATGATCCTTGGTTTAGCTAACTGTTTTTCTAGCTAATGCCCTGTGTTTTTCTCCAGTTTGTTTCTTTGTGTTTTATTTCAATCTTTCATTTTTTTGGATGACTCTGTTCTATCTCCATTTCTTGTCTTGTCTTGTAATAAAGTTCCCTTTTTTTGCAATAAATCTTCAGCATTATGCATTTGGGTTCTTTCTCCTCTGACACACTATAGGGAGTTGTTTTTCAGGTTTTTGAATGATAGTACAGTTCATTGACATATAATCAAAAGCAGTGGGAAAGAATTATTCAGCAATAGCTGTCTCTTGTCTTCTAATTGTTCTCTAAAAAAAAATCTGAAAAACAAGATGATAAATAGGTATTTCCTGTTTTTAAATGACCCAGACTTTACAAAAACTTTTATCTCTATGAGATTTAATATTCAGAATATTACAAAAAAGCCTCTTTACGATAAAAACTTTTTCATTTTTTCACTTTTAATTTGGTGTCACTGTTCCTCTGTTATTTATGTCACTTTTGATGTGATTTACTGTACTCTTTGTTCTCTTGTTTGCTTCCTTTAAAACATGCAAGCCTGAGAAGCTTTTTATCAAAGTGCTTTTCTTTTTACAAATCCCTTGTTTTTGTGTTTCTAAAGTACGCAGAATAAATTGCAGGACTTCACAAACTAAAGTGCTTACTACATATTGGATCAAATAGAATAGAAAAGCAAGGATTTCTAATTACTGAGTAGGGAAAATGCTTTGTTTCTGTTTTCTTTCCTACCTCAGGTTATACATTTCAGTATACAAAATCCTATTGCTCTACTGCTTTTGTGCACTGTCTTAAAGTTTCACAAACTCATTTACATAAACATGTGATAATAAGGTCTGCAATTGTCCACACCTTATTTGTTTGTCCTTTGTTTGCATCATTATTTCCATTTAATGCACAGATGGATGCATTAAAATTAAATTAGTATGCCCTCAGACAGCACAAGCTAAAACAACAGCTCCCACATTCTCCTGAAGCTTATTATTGCAAGCTGTCAGGCACTGTGTTGTTGGGAAACTGTAAAATTGTTTTTTCTAAGGGAAACGCTTTCAATTATAGAAACATTTATGTAATGCTTGTTTCATTTGCATATGACCATGTCCACTTTGTGGGGAAAGCAATGAAATCACTATGAGATTATTGTGTGCTTCCCTCAGACGGATTTATAGCTCAACTGCAGCTCTGCACCAGCCCTTCAACTACACAGATTGTATGGCATTATTTTTGTGCCACTATTCTGAGCGCACATAAAAAAAATTGCAGGTGCAAGTTTTGCATTTTGAGAAGAAATTTATTTTGAGCAAAGAAAAGCTAAATTTGAGTGAACAAAATTCATTGCTGTGTGCAAAAAATGTATTTCAGTGTTTGCTATTATTCACACACACACACAACAGCAGCCCCTCTCGCTCAGTTTTTGTAATTGCGCTCACTCGCAATGTGTTGCTCGCGCTCTCAACATTTCTGCCCGTGCGCGCTCAACTCTTTCTCTACACTGTTATATTTGTGCCACAAAACCAGCCAATCACAGACTTGGATGCAAAAAATCTGATTGGCTGTTTTGGTCTCTAATCAGCTTGAAATGACGAAATGCAATATCCCAGAATGCATTTCGTCCAAAACTCAAACGAGGCAGTGGCGGAGGAACCAACAAAATCCAACAAAAAAGCCATGACACCTACGTTGACAATGAACTATTAACTTTGGTGAAAATATGAAATGTATTCAAAAAATTTTCTGCTCAGCTCACTCTGCTGAAACCAAGAATATGGAGATATATCTTGCAGCATATCATTAGTCCATGAATAAATGTACAGGTTTTTGCTAATGGCAGTCAAAGCAAAGCCTTGAGCCTAGCTCGCTGTCACCCACTTCAAGATGTGTTGGCTCAGCTTCTTTTGTGTGTGTGTGTGAGGGTGTGTATTTTCTTCAGGTACAGAGGACTGGAGCGAACTCACTCTTTCTCTACTCTAACAGAAGATTAAGAACATGGAAGACATAGCATTTGTACACTTTGCAGTTTTGGGTAGCCTTTTATTGGTAGTCTTTTTACCCATATTATGGCAGACCCTTTAAAGAGGCCTTCAATGAAAATAAAATGACTCTTTAAGAATGTTCTCTAGACACAGTAGATGATTTGTGCCTTGTTAATCTTACTATAATGATCATAGCAAATGTATGTATATATGTCTTTATGTATCGTATTTCTTCCTTAGTGTCTATTGTGGCTCTAACCCAAAATTTTGTGTCATCACGCTGAAAAATGAGTCAGTTTGAGGTTTGTTGGTTGTGGGACTCTGGAATCAGCTGACAGTTACCAACAGGCTAAGCCAGGCTTCCAGTTGTAACTTCTTCTACTCTTATATTAATACTTCTGTCCCGGTACTTTCTGAGTGTTGACTCCTATCATTCAGAATACTGCAGCTGCTTCCTGCTCCTTAATTATACAGTGGAACCCCGACTTACGAAATTAATTTGTTCCCGAGGGTCTTTCGTAAGTTGAAAATTTTTGTAAGTTGAAGCACCCATCGCGCCTTTTGAGTGAACAATAGGCTATAGGCTAATTGCTAACTGCAACAACAATACGTCGTTCAAGTGGAACAGCGAAGCGCAAGTACAAAAGCCAAGGCGGTTGTCACATAATTCGGAAGGAATTGTGGGCATTGTAGGCATTCTGGGATCAGCCAATTAGAGCCAGCGGATTTCGTTACTCGGGCATTTTGCCGTAACACGGGCAGAAATATTGCCGTTAAGTGCCTTCGTAACTTGAATTTTCCGTTAAATGGGGTATTCGTAAGTCGGGGTTCCATTGTATATAAATAGTGACTATGAGACGATGTTGCGGCAGCAAGCTAAGCAACCATTATGGTTGGTATAGTGGGGGTTGATCTATGAGCCTCAAGCTCTGGGTGGTGACCGAAAGAATGAGATCTCAAATTCAAGTGAAGGGAAATGAGCTATGCCCAAAGGGTGGCTGGGCTGTCTGTTGGAGATGAGGTGAGGAGCTCAGTCATTCGGGACGGACTCAGAGTACAGCTGCTACTCCTCCACATCGAAAGGACGCCTCCTTAGGTGAGGTATTTCAGGAATGTCCCATGGGGACAAGGTCCTGGGGGAGGCCCAGGACATGCTAGAGGAGTTATGCCTCTCTGCTGGCTTGGGAATGCTTTGGTGTGCCCTCAGATGAGCTGGAGGAGGTGGCCAGGGTGGGTGTCACTACTTAGACTTGGCAACCTGAAATCAGAATGGATGGCTGGAAGAATGGGTGGAGGGTTGGATGGATGGTTTATTTATGTGTAGTGAGCCATTCAAATTATCACAGACAATGTAGCAGTTTGATTCACTGTACCAGATGTTTTTCTTTTGTTTTTTTACTTTTACCTCTTACTCCACACATTATGCATAATTTTTACATTTAGTGTTGCAAGAAAATTGCATTTCTAATATAATTAGATTTAATTTTTGCAGAGCTAAGAGTTGATCTTTTTACATTAAGAAAACATACATTCACATCCCCACAGCATCTGCTCAGAAAGTGCATTTCATTATATCTTACAACAGAAAAATGAAAAGTGAACTGTATTCTTTCTTCTCTTCTGGCCAGATTTGTCTTCAGGTTAGGATGACTTAGAAGTGTGTCCCTGACTCATATCTTCTTTTGTTAAATCTATTCTTGAAATTCTATTGCTGTTGCTTCTATCTAGTGTGCGTAAGGCATTGGTACAAGACTATCAAGAGTGCACTCAAGAGAAACAATAATCCTTTTTTTCCCTTTTTTTGCCTACAACCTAAACTAACATATGCCGACCTTCAAGGAACAAAGACCTCCATTCAAATGATGTTAACACAGCATAACAAAACAAGGACTTTATCCATGACTGCCGTCATTACCTTAACTCTAATTATGAAATTAGAAAGAGACAGATATTGATTTTGTTGATAGATTCTACCTCCATCAGGAGACCGTCGGGAACAAATTACTTTTGTAAGTCGGGGTTCCACTGTACCTGAAATATTAGAATATAATATAGGAAGACATTTTTTACATGTTAATGTACATAATGTATTATTATAGTGTTTATGTTAAACTGGTCTGTCATAAAGTACAACTAAGTGTTCTTTTTTTAATGTAAGAAGGACTTCTGTGCACCTACTTAGCAAGAAGTGTCTCACGTGTAGAGGGTTATTAGAGTGAAAGCAGTGATTCCTTAGATTTCAGCTTCATGTATTTATAATAATGTGTCAAAAAAAACACCCACAACTTCAGTTTTTTAGCATCTGCCTTTTCTTAGAAGCTGTGCAGTGACATGAACCAACCACATGGCAGGTTTCCATTCATAGGTATTTTTATGTGTTGCTATTGCCTTCAGAGAAACAGCACGATAGGTGTTCTCATTTTGATTCAATGAGCATTGATTAACACCTACAGTATTAGCTATCCACTCTTGGCTGAGATAGCAGGATGAATGGAAAGGACATTGCTATATGTGTTAACGTGTAATAGACACACCAGTCCAAAACACATGCAGAAGTTGCAGTAATCTGCAGTAACAGCAGAGGGAGATGTTGGTTTTATTTCAAGCCAACATAAAAAAAAAATCACGGGAAAGACATTATTAACACATTTCTATGTAAATCCATAAGAGTGTTTCTGACAATTAAGAACCCTGAAATGTACTTTATAGCCCCCCGCCCCGCCGCCACTGATTTCTTGGATTTAAATATATTATCTCCCCCTGCTGGTAACGCAACTTCAGCATGCGTGTCCATTTGAAGGGGCAAAGCATGACATGGACACAGTGGACAATTACACATTTTGCCGTGAGACTGGGTTGTGCTGTGGCTACGTTTACCACATTTCAACTGAGGAAAGCAGATGTCACAGCATTTAGTCATAGATTTTTTCTTTCTTTAATCTTCCAAGAAAAAACATGAACTCATGGGGTCTTTTTTTTTCATCCAGGTCACATTGGAACAAAGTTGTGGCTCCAGATGCAATATTAGGTGACAAATTACCTTAAAATTTGTTAAGCAAACATTGTTCAATTTGCCTAATCTTAAAGTAATCAACTTTGGGATTTTTTTTTATGTTTTGCATAAAAACAATGTTATGTCTGAAACATACACTACTATAGACAGTATAGGCAGTAAAAAATATCTTAAGAGCAAAGTTCATGTATTACAAATTGGTTTACATTAACACGAAGACTAATAAATAAAATAATCTAAAATCAGACAGTACACTAAATCAAGCATTGAAATTTTAATCAACAAATAAATTTAAAAAGACTTGAAAAATTGACCCATTCATTACAAATCAATTCAATAAATGATTTATAGTCAGGGCACAAAAAATGCTCGTGGTCTGTTTGATATCTGCTGGTAGGCAGACATAGACACAGGCTAGCTGCATCTTCAATATTATCATAAGAGAGGATCTTGATATTTCAGGACCTTCTGCTTGAGTTAAAGGTTTAAGCAATTTGAATAATTGCAAACCAACAAAAACAAAGCTTATTCTAAAATGTTTCTAAAACACCCAGATGTGGTCTCTCTTTATTTCAGCTCAAAAGTCTAGCAGCAGAGTTCTGAGTTCATGTGTAACTTGTTAATTGAGGTGTTAGGAAGGGTTACCAAAAGGCTGAACTGTTCTTTTTTGATATATGGCCCAAGAGTAAAAATTAGCTTTTTCAAATCTTAATAACTGAAACTTCCAAATGAACAAGATGGGTGACAGACAGAGAGAGTGAGAGCCAGAGCGAAACAGCTGGTTCAGTCTAGGTGTCTTTATATACACTGGGACTGGCCTTCTCAGGTGTGCTGCATCTATAATTGGGTCAGCTCCACCTACCTGCAAGAAACAGGTAACAGAAAAAGCAAAACACAAGGCCAGCCCACTGGCCGTCACAGTACCTAGGAAAATACATTTCTTAATGACAAGTGTACACTGTATTTGATAACTCAGTTGATCCAGTTAATGAATGGGAGATGTACTGCACACTGTGGTGGTCAGTGTACCGTTCTTGAATAATAATTCCCAAGAAGGAGCATATATAACATCTAATGTCTTTTAAATAAGACCGATATAGAATTGATCAGACTAACACAGATTTTGATGCTGCTGACCAAAACTAGCCTGGAACCCTTCCCCCCCAAAAAACCTTTATTTGTTCATTTGTTCTTCTTCTTTTTTTTTCTTTCTTTTTTTTCAATTAACAAAAGCAAAATGACACAGGTTTTGGTACCATTTGTGCTTCTGTCATTGAGAAATGGCACTGAAGAGATAAAGATTCACAATGAAAAGAGGAGAGAGAAAATATTTAAAACATCTGTCGCTCTGTGCTCCCGCCCAGCACATCTGCTGTGCATTCTAGTGGGGCACCAGTCACCAATGCAGACTTACTGCACAAACAGGGTCTACATGGAAAAATGATCAGAAGGAAACAAGTCACTTCATCACATACTCCAAAGCTGAAATATGCAGAGCAACAATCGGATATGGCATTGTCATTTCAGATAAAAGAGTTGTTTACAGTCAAAGATAAAGACGGGAAATGCTGTGGATTGGAAAATTGTACAAATTCTTGTTCCAAATTGCACACATTTGATGTAGAACTGCACGTTGAACATCAGTGAAAATCTGTTCGTAGATCTTCAGCATGGTGTGCAGCTTGAAAATAATTGTAATATGCAGGGAGGTATGGGCCAAATCATCAATATCAAGAGTTGAAACACTTTAACTGCAGATAAATGATTTCCACAACAGGAACGATTATGAAGTAGTACAAAGATTTTTTTTCTTTCTTTCTTTTTTTTCCATTTTGTCTGTTTATTGTGTCTTTTCAGAAATCATCCAACTACAAAATGTGCCCAGGGTTGCACAAGAAATTGGAAGTGACAGTTTGGTAGGCACTAAAACCTGGCTTAGTATGTTTATGTAACTCATCTCCTTTGATTTATTCATTTGATTGATTCATTCAGGTAATTATTTAAGAAGTCTCTGTACAGATATAGTTTCTTGAATGTGGGCCTCATGGTTCTGGATCAAAGACATCATCATTGTAACTTTGGGATTTCCAAGAACTTTTTGTAGGATTCAGCTGCACATTGTAAGAAAACAACTGTGATCTTTCCAATTAACAGCAGGGTAGAAAAGTCATATGGTCACATAAATCAGAAAGTTTATGTTTTTGCAAAAACCAGGTCAATCAAAAGCATGACGAGGAATACCAGATCCATGAGAAGATCAACACATTAAGCTTTGTTTACTAAAAAAGGCAAAAAAACAAACAAAAACAAAACAACAACAACAAAAAAGCAAATAGATTTACTAAAAATGTTTACTAAAGAAAGCTCGACTCAAATTAGCAAAAGTGTGTAGAAGGTGTAGTTTCCACGGAGGACAAATAGTAGCCCAGTTTCCAGGATAATAAACAAGGACAAAGGCAGCGTTTCACAATGGGTGGCAGGATAAAGCCTCTAATACAGCAGTGTATTAAACTCACAGTGAAACATAGAGGAGAAATATTCAAGCCTTGGGGTATTTGGCCATTGGAACGGGACACATCAATTCCTCCCTGACCATGAAGAGGCACTCCATTTTTATTTATTTTTTTTGACATGCTATGTGACATTGCTCACCCTCAGTTTTATTTTGTGGAGTAGAATTCATCTTACAGATGGATTCATAACTCAAAGAACACCAAAGTGTTTGTCTGAGTAATAAATGAAGTGTTCATCTACAGTTGAAGTTTACAAACCTGATGACAAAACTAATACGATCTAAGAATACAAATATAAATAGAGCGATCACAACTAAAATAACCAAAACAAGGAAAAGAATCTTAACCTCTATTTAAAAAAAGCACATAATCAAAATACCAAACACAAAAACGCTGGGTGACAGACGCAGGACCATGACACACACCCATGACGAGAGTACGTAAACTTCTGACCACATCTTTATGTTTAGGTTGGTTTGTTATTTAAATCATAAAAAGCCTAAAGTAAAATGCTAACTAGAGTTTGTGTGTGCATTTGTTAAAATTGTTCAAGTGATTTAGGCTGTTTATTCCCCCCCTGCTTTGTACAGTTACAGCACTTAATTGTATGTTTATGCTCCAAGTAAGGTGAGTACAGTACAAACATATTTTGAATTACCATGACATTCACAACCATGATGAGTGTATGTAAACATCTGACCACATTTAGGCTGATTGGGTATTTCGGTCATAGAAACCTAAAATAAGATGTATAACAGATTTTTTTTAAAATTGTGTTAAATTGTTTCAGTGATTTGAACTGTTTAATTTGCATTTTTTTCTTTTTATAGTTTTTCTTTAATTGTATGTTAGTATTGTTTGTGTCCCAAAACATTTCTATCTGCAGTATCTTTCATTCAATAAAGAGCTAATTAAAATGCAATTGTGTTGCAGGTGGTAGAGGAGGAACGTCAGTGGCACCTCCAGTTTGCATGTTGAAGTATACGTAGCCAAGATTCTGAACCCCAAATTGCCTCATTCATTCGATGGCGTATGAACATACGTATGATAGGTTAAAAAAAAGAAGTATACAAAGGTATACAATGTACCAATGCAATGCTGTACAAATATATGTGTGAACAGATGAATGCTATCTGTCATCTAAAAAGCACTTTGCACAGTACGAAAAGAAATGCACTATATAAAAACCAGTCCTTTTTAATATCTTCACATCACAAGAAACTCTTTGAAACATTGTTAGATCATGCTGGTATAAGATGGTTTATCTGATTTCCCACAAAACTTGGGATTCCTTGCAGCTTAAATGCAGCTGTCATTAAAGGAAAAAGCAGGGCAAACAGACTAAGATATTCATAAAATCATGTTCCTTTTTCAGAGATTCAACTTCTCAGTATCAAACCTCCCACACAAAATAAATGGGAACCTAATTTTGGCTCCCACAATTTATATATAAAAAAGCTCTTATTTGTAAGCAATCTGGTGTTTAATAATCCAGTTGTAAAGTGTTGAGATGGCAGAGAAGTAGCTTGAGGAGAAATGTCCCCTATGTTAGTCTTAATGACTGTCTTTAGAGTACAACTGTTCTTGGAACCCACACAGCAGTTGTGTTGTGACGTGGGTCCATACCAAATGAAGGAGAAGTGCTTGTAGAGAGACAGAGACCCTCCGGGCATTACACTGTGACTTTAGTTCTCATGAGTTTTAGCAGAGGTTTTTTTTTCCCATCTGTTAGGCTTCTCCTGAGGGCAAGATGTCGAATTAGAGAGACGGAAGGGAGGCAGCATGGGTAACAGGCAGTGGAACTGGAGACTGCTTTCTGCTTCATTTGTGCATTTGTAATTGGAAGTATGGGAGAAACGAGCTGGGTCATGATAGGTGGGTTTTGGAAGGGGTGGAGGGGTTAGCATTTGCATTAACCCCTCTACCATTAGCATTGGGGATTTTCGCAAAGGCCAATGTCAGCAAAGTTTTCTTTTTACTTTTTTTTCCTTCACATTCTCAGTGTAGAGTGGCTCTCCAAACATGCCATGCCTCCTTTATTACATGCGCACCTGGAATATGACAAGTTCAGCTATTTTGTGCAGGCTTTTCTGACGTGGCCTAGGACAACATTAGTTATCCACGGGGAAGGTTGTTTTTCAATTTAGCACCTCTATAATAAGCAAAAGCAGTTCATTATGGGTCAATAGCTTTTATTATTACTACTGCACAACAGGGTGCTAGAAGCACTCTGACTTGTAAAGGACCAGTCAAAAGAAACCTTAGGCCACTCTCAAAATACACAATTCAGAAATCAGAAGGACTATTCATGGCAGAGTTCATGGCAGAGCTCTTTATAACAAAGTTGTTTTTTTTTTTTTAAATGAAAATGTGTAATTTTTTTTCCCTGTCTTGCACTCAGAAGTTAAAGCAGGGTACACAACACTCTGGTCAACAAGCTTTGCATGGATTTTTAGTGTCTTTGAACTTTTCTAATATCAAAGCAAAGACTCCCATCTTGTTTATTGCTTTTATCTAACCTGGCAGGTAAATCTACACAATTACTATTTTTAAATGAACCAAACACAAATCTAAATCTAAATCAGTTTCCAGTCTGTTCCAGTGTTTTCCCCACATCCAAAAATGCTGTTAATAAGAACAGCTGTAATCACTGAATTATATTGGTGCTGGACCTAGAGAGGTAGTCACACATTACAGGAAAGTCTCTCAAACTTTCCTAAAGAGTGATGCAATCTTTTCTTCAAGGGTAAAATTATGCTCCAATGTAATTCATCCTAAAATGAGCGATTTATTTATGACACATGTCAGCTTCAGCTTTTCAAGCCGGTTACAAAAAAAGAGAGATCAAAACATGAAATGCTTCCTGCTGTGTCGCTTAGCTTGAAATACACTGCTATTTTGGCAGAAAGCAGTCATCCTCAGCCAAGAAATCCACTGTGTTAAGCCGTGCCCACCATCTCCTTCAGACTCCCGGGAGTTTCTCTGTCCCTTGTTAGTTTTAAGGAAAAAAGGAAAAACAAAAACACAGTAAGTGCATGGGCTTGTGCTTTGTTTTGACGAAGTATTTGCCTGTGTGTCATCACAAATGTTGTTGTGTGCCTCTATCATTCTGCCTATATTTATAATTTGTGGGCTTTGTACAAATATGATTTCTGAATGCCAAAAGGCTCTTGCCTTTGTTTTGTTTCTAACGCTGGCATGACCCTCTGAAGTGCAGGTTAGTAAGCCTAATGTTTATACAGCAACAAAATCCAAAAGAACAAAGCACTCCTGGAGGCTGCTGTCTGTTTCCTGGCCAATCAGAGATGACAGCCAGAAACCAGTTCAAAATGCATTTTGTGGCCCACAAAAGTCAGCATTTATTTTCCAGGGAGAATTCTGATTTTCATTGTATGCGTGTAGGTGTATGTACTGTATAGACATGTAAAACTCCGAATGTAAAAAGCTAGGATATTCATGCAAACAAAAACAAATACACTAAAAAGACACTAAAAGGATTATTTGAACTAGTGATCCTTTTTTATGCCACTATTGCATGTTACTATTATGTGACACTATGTACACTTTTTCTGTTTTTCCCTACCTTCTGTTTACCTCTCTGTGCACCTCATTTCTGTATTTTACTCCCTCACATCCTAATGCGATCGCAGTAGATAATAATAATGGATTGCATTTATATAGCGCTTTTCCAGGCACCCAAAGTGCTTTACAATTCCACTATTCATTCACTCTCACATTCACACACTGGTGGAGGCAAACCACAGTTGTAGCCACAGCTGCCCTGGGGCAGACTGACAGAAGCGAGGCTGCCATATCGCGCCATCGGCCCCTCTGGCCAACACCAGTAGGGTAAAGTGTCTTGCCCAAGGACACAACAACCAGGACAGAGAGAGAGAGCTGGGGGATCGAACCGTTACAGATGAGCTACCCAACCCCCTGAACCACGGTCGCCCATGATACTGGCTGTTCATAAGGGATATTCAGGTAATCAGGATTCTCTCTCTCATTAGTATTGTAAGGTCTTTTTCTTATACACATTTCTTGCTGAATATTTATCACACTTATATGTTTCAGATCATAAAAAAATAATATTACACAACGATATCTCAAGTAACTACAAAATGCAGTTTTTAAATGATAATTTATTAAGGGAAAACAGCTGTCCAAACCTCACTGGTCCTTTTTGAAAAAAAAGTAATTGCCTCCCCTGTTAAATCACAAATTAAATGTGATTTCAATTTTTTTTAAAAGCTGAGTACAATTTCACGAGTCACATCCAGGCCTGATTGCTACCAGACCTGGTGAAAGAAGAAATCATTTAAAAAGGACTTGTCTGACAATACGAAGCAGACTAAAGGATCTTAAAATTCAATACACGATGCCATGATCAAAAGAAACTAAAGATCAGATGTGAAATGAAGTCGTATGCCAGTCTGGAAAGGGGTTTTAGTTCAGTGTTTATGATTCAAAAATAATAAAGCAAAAATGACACTGAGAGAGTTCTAATGCAACAACTGCTGACCAAAAAGAACATAAATGCTTGTCTCACATTTGACCAAAAACCTCTTAATGATCCCTGAGATTTTTGGGAAAATATTCTGTGGACTGATGATACAAATATGGTGGTCTAGGGCTACTTTGGTACTTCAAGATCTGAAGAAAAAACTGGAAATCTGCTCTCTGAAAAGAAAAACACAAAAAACAAAGGAGAATGTCTGGCTATCATTTCATGTCCTAAAGCTTGGGCTCACTATGTAGCAGGACAATGATCCAACACATATCTGCAAGTCCACCTCAGCATGGCTCAAATTTTTTAAAAAAAGAAAAAAGAAAAGGAAAGGGCTTGAAGCAGTCTACCCAAAGTCTGGATTTAATCCATTAAATCCAGGTGAGATGTTTCACCATATCCTTAAACAGGTCATTCATGATTAGCAACCCTCCAATATCGCTGACGTAAAACAATTCTGCAAAGACGAGTGGACAAAAATTCCTCCACAGTGATGTAAAAGACTCATTGCCAGTTATCACAACTGCAGTTCCTGCTGCCAAGGTATGTTTGAATTATTTTTTTTTTCATTAATAAATGAAACCATCATTTAAAAACTGCATTTTTTACTTGGGTTATCTTTGTCCTTTGTCTTTTATATTAAAGTTGATTGATAATCTAAAATATGTAAGTGTGAAAAAGATGCAAAAAACAAAATTATGAAAGAGGCATTTTTGATAGCGCCGTATGTAACTGAATTTCTTGTATCAAGTTATGGAACAGGCCATTTCCCACTGAAAAAACGAATACATAATCAAAAACAGGGTTTTCTCATTACCTAAATAGATGTATAAATCTCAAGGAATCCAAATTAGGAGGCTTATACTACTTCAGGTTGTTGTTGTTGAGCTGTGGCTCATTGTGTTTCGCAAATTATTATCAAGACTGATAAACAATCATATAATGAGTGTGTTTTGCTGTAAAGGTTTTCTCCTTTTGTACTGACATTACCTAAATGTACAATACTCGACACCAGCTTTTAATGACACACTAACTTGTATAACTTTAATATACTATTCACTGCTTGATTATGGTTATGGCTTTGATTTAAAAAGGTAGTGCAACAGGGAGCACGAGAGAAGAGGAAGTATGAATGATAAATCTTTGTATGGGGATTAGGTGCATACATTAAACAAAAGTAGTTGTATATTCTGTCAACATGTGATTGTTGTTGTTGATGATGATGCTTGGGGGAAATAAACAAGGGAGCAAACTTATTCCAAATGAAGGTTTAAAAGCACTGATTTATCAAAAGCACGACAGGACAATGCACTCAAGCTTCATTACTTTTTGAGAAGCTGTAACATCCTGCTCTCTCACACAGAGCCAAAGTGCAGGAGAGATAGTGATGCATTTTCTAAAGTTATGCTTCAACTTTAAGCATTTTTTAAAACAAAAAACCAACAAACAAACAAAAAAGACAAACTGTGGTGTGTTGACTCAATCAGTAGTTTTACAAGATATACATCCCATGTTTCATTAGCTGCTTTTTGAACTAGTAATAATAATCAGTGGACTTAAGAAAATTCTAGAGCTGCCTTTAGACTGTAAAGCTCTGCTATTGCAGAGCAGAAAGCTAAAATGTGGAAATCACAACACTGATTCAATGATAGCTTCCTATATTTTTAACTGCTACCTTAAATGAGGAGGTGGGAAGTAACAAAATACAAATACTTCATTACTGTACTCAAGTAGAATTTTTAGATAACTGTATTTAATTTTCTGACAACTTTTTGCTTTTACTCCTGTACTTTCTGCTTCTTACATTTTTAAAAGCAGACTTGTTACTCTTTGTTCATTTATAGCGTTTATACTCGCCAGCTGGAAGGAGTGCTGGTGTCTGTACGTTGTGTTTGCAGTAATTTAGAATCTAGCTAGCGCTACAGAAAAGGAGCAAGCAAGTAGACAGTGACATTTTGTGTAGTGGCAGGTAACTTGAAATTCAAATTCAATAGCTAAAAGTCCAGCTGCTGTATTTCACAGGTAGAGACAAGAGTGAGAGCTTCACTCAGAGATGGAGAAAGATGTGGGAGACCAGACAGGACAGGAGAGGAAGAAGAAAGGCTAGATTTAAATGTAATGGCTGCTCAGTGACACTTGATAAAATGCAGATTTAAAGCTTACATGTGATGTCATTATTTTAAAATTTAATTACACAAAGATAACCTACTGATTCTTATATTAAAGACCTGCAAGTCCACCTCAGTATGGCTGAGCTTGTGAATTGGGATTCTTTTCTCTATGCTGAGCCACTACATAGATGTCAGGGTTCTCCGCCTAAATGTTGTCTGAGTAAAGAAAGTCTGTTTATTTGCCACCTCTGCTAAAATGCAAATAGTTTAAAGAGTGTTTGCAACTGGTCAGTGTTGCATATTTGTGGGCAAACTTACTTTGGCGCTACATGCAAATCCGAATGTAGGCACAACCGAACCCTAAGACATATCAGTTACTCCTTTCAATTATCACACTGTCACCAGTCCTGCACTCCCAGTGGTAGTGACCTCAGTAACATAGCTTCAGTGTTTTTCTGTTTTTGTTTTGTTTGTTTTTTAACTGGGAACTAAGCCAATTTGTATCACCAGTGGCTACTTTGCATGCCATCATTGCAAGTTGCCAAAATTGACATACCATGGTATCTGATCAGCTCATCGCTCCTAGTCTTTTCCAGCCCTCCAAAGCCGAAATAATAACTTAAGGATTTTCAATACTTTGAGTAAACAGATAACTGCGGCTCTAATGAGTTGCAACAACTGATAAAATATTTGCCATCTCCACTACGTCATGTGGTGAGGTAAGGATGTGTTTGTGAATGAATAACTTTAAATTAAAAAGGGGGAAAATGAGAAAAGTCAGTCAGTCTGTAATTACTTGTTTTGTTAGAGTTAGAAATAACAAGAGGAGGTAGTTAACCTAGGTTTGTAACCTACTGTTTTCAAGGCTGATTGAGAAAGGCTGATTGTCTGTGATTATCACTGTGGCCATGGGATGATGCTGTCACAGCAAGGGTGACTGGAGCCATGGCTTTGCTTAGCTTCTGGCTGTGACACATTAGCTCATAACAGGTGTAATGCTAGCTAGATGCAGCAGTTGTGTGTGTGCATAGTGGCCTGGCGTGGTTGTTCTGACTGAGTGAATGTTGAACAGAAGCAACAGTAATCCCGTACTCCTGTGGTGAGTCTGTAACACATCTGTCATATCTGATAAAACCACTCCGGGCTCAAATCCTGTGTTCGGATGCAGTCGAATCAACCACAAATGCAGCCAAAGTCCTGGCAGTAACCATACCCAGCGTCAGAGCCTCAGCCGGCACAGTTCAAAGCAGCTGCAGCTGTCCTCCCAGCTTGTCGCTGTATTTTCACAGCCTGGCCTTTTGAATGGAAAAATAAGCAATTAATTTCAAATGTCACCAAGGGTCACACCAGCATGGTGAATGCAAAAAAACTTAAGAAGGAAATAGGGAAGAAATGGTTAGCAATCTTCAAGGTTACAAAAGTAGTTAGTATTGCAATTTAAATGTTTATCATTAAAACCTTGCTGACTATGGTGTGGATTGTAACAGGCAACACATGAAAAACTCCTACATGTATGCAAGTCTCTTTTGATAGTTTGAAGCTGGAAATGCTGTGTAGTTAATCAGTCATGCCTTTCAGTATAAGATGTTCAACATGGAATGGGAGGAGCATTGTTTTTGACGTTAAGCCAGCAGCAGAAGTAGTCACAGAGTCGAATTGTGTGTTACGCGTGTTACCCACCTATGGGGGGATTTCACAATCTCAGAGGAAACATTGAACACTGACCTGCACCTAACAAGACACACAAATCTTAATATGCATGCACATGTCGTTGTGCTTGAATGTTGTTTTCTGAAACTGTTCTAAACACGGATGGGTGAAATTCTCTCCAAAGTGAGTGGTAACTGCATTCACTGTTATCTTGTGATTACTAATTTTCTCATTTTCACAAGTTTTGTTTTATTTTGTCCATATGCAGTAAGTCAAACCCCTGTTATGATGATCATGCTTCAACATACTCCTTTATGTCACAAACAAATCCAGTTCCCTAGGTATATTATGGCGTAAATCAGATAGTATCCAAATCAACTGCCAGAAGCTTTCAGCAAGTAGACAGTGCTATATCAAGCATCAAATAGAAGAGCCTATGCTCATCCACACATCTCCCTGTGCCTGTTTTCCTGCCTTGACAGCATCTAACACTGACATCTGAGATTAGAGCTGTTTCTCATACACTGAGCCATCCTTGGAAATGTGCCGTGTTTATGTTTCTCTCCTTTTATCCTTTACTTCTACCCTGCACTGGGAATATTCTGATGCACAAAACCATCATCATCATCATCATCATCTTCCATCCCTCACAGGATGCTACTTAACATTACATTGCATTAAATATTTTATTGTAAGTTGTACTGTCATTGACACTGAGTTATGGCTTTGTCTCAGAAAGATTTTGAGACAGCGCTTCATGCCTGACTGGTTGTTCGATATTCTGCAATTTGATTCCAGGGATTTCCAGGCTTCTACCGTTCTACCTTTAAAAGCCGCAGAGCAGTCAAATGCTGGAAGTGGAAGCTAAATTGGCTAGTCATTCATATGTATATTAGGTCGTTACCTAGGAATTCTGGAGGGAGGGGAGTGGGGGTGAGTGATTGAGGGGGTGGGGGAGTGGAGTGTTTCAGTTTGCCATCTTAGTACTGTGAGCGCAAGATCCTGTGTGGAAAGAAGGTAATGTGGCAGACTAAAACCAAAAATCAATTAGCTATTTTCAGTAAGTCCAATTTTCATGTCCATGTCAAGGTAAAATGAATATTTGATGTTTTATGATCTCAGAGGATTGCTTCTGTGAGGCTCAACTTGTTCTTAAGGTACTGTGGCATAGCAATATTTAAAGTTAAATGTAATGTTGCTATGTTAACCACAAATTGTATATAAAAAGTGAATGTAGTTGTTTCACTAATTGGCTAATATAAATGTCTTTAAGGGTAAATAAAGAACTAATGAAATTTCCATCGGCTCTAATTTTGTGTATATGCTAACAAACTGAACCAAGATGGTAAATATTATACACTATACCTGTGTTATACCTGTGTTAGTGGATTCAAATTGTCATGGTGAGTAATTGAGCATGCTGACATCATCATGATAAGACTAGGTTTAGCTGTGCCACTAGCATAGTGGATGACACCCATCCTTGCTTGTCACTACTCATCACCAGTGTTGGTCAAGTTACTTGACTTACTGATTACTTCCCCCAAAAAGTAATCCGGTTACTTTACTGATTACTTATTTTCAAAAGTAATTAGTTACTTACTGTGGTTACTTTTTAAAAAAATGATTTACAACCTGAATAGGTAATAGATCTTTCAGCCCAATTCTATTTTTTCTGCATAATCCATCATATAAAATGTAATCAAATGAAAAAGTCTCTTTTTGAAACTAGTTTTATCAGTTTTAATCCTTTAACTTTATGCATCAAGCAAACATTAAATTATATGCAACATTCTCTGACTGGAAGAAATTTGTTTAACATTTAAACTATTTTCTGCATATTAAATATATGCACATAAAATAAAACATTTTTTGTGTTTACACTCAGTCTTTCAAATAAAATGCACGTAAAACACAGCAGAAAATAAATACAATCAAAGACTCAGCAGTCCTGTTGCTCTATTTTCACCTGTATAGCAGGAGTGGGGCAGGCGGAGGTTTGCCCTGGTGCAGGTGTGTCGTAGGTCAGTGCAAGGATCTGGGAGTTTCACATTGCCGTGGCAGTGTACTGTCGGTGCTTGCTCGGAAGTTTAGGGGTTTTTTTCGCTGTAAAAAGAAGTTTTCTTCACACGCAGTGAACAGCGGACACTAATGTTTTTGTCACTTTTTATGGAATCAAACTCAAAGTAAGGTCAATACTTCCATGCTTTAAACGCTGCACGCTCATACTCTCTGCCACACTCGATGTTGGGCTGTATCCCAATTCAGGGTCTGCAGCCTGAAAGTACGCAGCCTCAATGGTCCTCAAGGGCCGCGTACTCAAAGACCGCTAAGGCCGGAAGTGCGAGGCTTGTGAAATGGGACAGTCTAGCCTCTGTCGCGCTGCCCGGGTTGCCTAGCAACCATGATAGCTGGAAACACTATAGATCAACTTACCTCAGAATATATAAAGCATATAAACAATTACAGCAATATGATGCAACAAACACAGCAGTGCTACTAATCCAAAATACTCAAAGCTTCATAGAACTGAAACAAACATTTATTTTTAGCTCCATTCTGCTGCTGATACGTACTTTAGGTTTCTGAATGTTAAACTTGTTGCTGCCTTTCATAGTGTGTAACTTGAAGGCCCTGAGTACTTTCTCCCACACTGAAAACACTGGAATGATCAAATTATTTGAACATTACCTAATAAGACTGATTCAGGACAGACAATTAGTTATGTTAAACTTTCCTAGCAGTCCTTCACAAACAGGGAACAGTCTGTCTATTCTCTCCATCTGTCAGCTGCTGCTGGCTCTTCCTCCTCCTCTTCCTCACACACTGCTGAGTTTGTCCTGGTGGATCATCAGGGGTGCAAAGCCTCACAGATGATGTGCAGCAGTGGGTCCCTCAGTCTGTCCTCACTCTGGACACTTGCAGTTGTCACACATGGAAATCAAATGTGTGATAAGCTGCAGGATTCAAACACAAGTGTAACTTATAAATACATGTTCATACTTTTATTACACTGTGACAAAGTGGGTGAGAAGACCATTTGTCTACATTCTTAGTTAACATTCTTGTTTTGATTTAACCATATTTCACATGTAATCTGCAATAGGCAAACATCTACTATCCCGGGTTTGTTTATGTTCTGCACTTTTACAGATTATATAATATAACATCTTGGTTTAAATCAATTCATGCAAGTTTGTTAAGTTAACATGTTATTTATTTCAACTGTTAATTTGTATTGTTTGAACTTACCTTTACCTACCTGTCTTCCAGAAGCAAAAGGAGGAAATGTAGTTCTACTTCCTGCTTTATACCTTCTGGGTTCATCTGAGGTCACAGGAAGAGACCAAGGGCAGGAGGGGAAGAATTCTTATAATTTAATAAAGTTGATTTTAAAGGGTTTATAAAGAAATAGATTTAATGTTGTGATATGTATTGATTACACCAGAGTTTATGTTGCCAGTCAAGAGGAGTAGTAGAGGATGAATATAATCATGTTCATCTCACCTACCTACTGAATGGAATAGTCCAGAGGAGAAAGTGTTTGATTAAGGGGACTATTTAAGCAGACGAACTCAGGTGTTTCAGAAGAAGGGTTCAGGTCAGTGTAGCTGTGTGCAGTTTGACCTTAATTTCCGTTGATTTAAGTTCAGTTATGTTTATTTGAATTGAGTTTATTATAGAGTTGAGTTTCTTATTTGTTTCTTTGTAAATATTCTTGGGCCACAGAATGGTGAATAAATCACTTGCTACACTGGACAGCATCAGTCTCCTGCACTTCTTTGACCGCTTAAGTCGAGTCCTACCACATACACAATCAGAGAGAAAGAAACAGAGAGAGAGTGCAGGACAGACAGACAGGTGGCAGTCTCAGGTGTATACACTGCTACAAAACAGCACAAGAGGAGGACGATTTTGTGTTTGTGATATTACGAAACAAGAAGAGTTCCCAGATGGTACAGTGAGCACATGTGTGACTCATGTGATTAAAGCATCTTTCTTTCAGCTTAACGAGTTAACCGTCAGCTCGTTCAAACACATGTTAAAGTCCGTTTGGCTCGACACCACCGAACAGAGGCAGCAATATAACATAGCTAACATTAACAGTGCAGTGAATCCTGCTTGTGCCGTGATATTCAGGACTGCAAACCGAGCAGCATCACTGACTTTCAGCTTGTTGTGTTTGTGGATATATGACTGACTTTAATTATCCATAAAATCATCACATTCCCTGTAAGATTAAGGTCAGCTTTAGAGGCTTTAAAACCAAGTACACTGTAAAATGTAATTCTAGATGTTTGTTATTTCAACATATTATTCTAGATCAGTTTGACGATAGATGACTGAAGTTGTTGTTAAAACATAAAATTACAAGTTAAAAATGTCCCAATTACACCAAAAAAAGCTAACTTGAAAACTCATGTCCAGCTAAATCAGCAACTTATGTGAACTTGACAATGTGGGGAAGTTGAGCACAGCAGGATTCAAAACTGTCCCACGTGACTGCTATCGAAGTGCATCATGGGGAATTGGCGGTTAACAACATGCTCACTTTACTTGGACGTTTTTTAATTGTCTTCTTTGGAATATGCTTTCAAGGTGAGTAACATTGGTTATAACTATAAGGAAAGAGAGCTACAAAAGTTGGAACATGTTTTGAATTTATGGCATGACGTGGGTTTTCTCTTTTACCGAAATGTTTGCTTTAGCTAATGTAACTTTTGCTGACAAGGTCCAGCTTGTGTGTCATGACCAAATTTGACCTAATAAACTGACATATGGTCTTTTTTATGGGTTTAATGTGGCACTGACCAAATCACAAGTATTGTGCTGCTAGGTTTAAGGTTGTGCACTCAACCACTGTTGCGATATTAGCAAGCTAACTCAGCTAATTAATAAAGCTTATTTCATATTGTCTCTGTACTTGTAAATTTCTTTCAAGTTCAGAGGCTGTTGTATTTTGGTGGAAGTTCATTTTGGCAATATTTCCAATAACTGGCTGGGTTCAAAAAGAACTTTTTGGCAGGACTCCGATGCTTGTCATCTGTTTACCCCTATGTAATCACTTAAGTTGTTATTTACTGCTGCATGCTAAGCTGCAAGAGTGCACTGAGGATTGAGAAAAAATATGGTCTACAAACCAGCATTATATTAGTTTTTATCAGATAGTCCTCCAGTGTGTTTATTTTTTGCTTTAATTATATTGTGCAGTTATTTGTTACCCTGAAATGCTTTATGCTTAACAACAGCTCACTATTTTAACTTATTTTTGAACTCTTGTGATCAGTATGACTAGATTGTGTGAGTTTCCATACTAAAAGAGCTGTAGTGATAAAATAATTGGCATAAGAGACACTGATTTTTGGCATGGTATACTGCAGAAGTTTGTTTGTTTGTTTTGTTTTTTTTCATAATTTACCTTTTAATTAAACTGAATTCCCTGTATTGTAACAAAACTAACATTGTTCATATGTCAGAAATTTAGCAAACATGAATAAATGGCCAAAACAAAATAATTATAAAATATATATTTTTATTTTACTTGTTTTAGGTCTGTGAAGCCAAACTTGATGCTGGGGATTTATTTTTGTCAGTGGAGTCAAATGGTAAGTCACAATTTGTGCATTTTGTCATACTGGAAACAGTGGCGTGTCTAGAAAATTTTTCAGTTTCATGATTGAAGTAGCAACAGGAGAGGGAGGGAGAGAGAATGAGAGAAGAAGAGGCAGCTGTGCAGCGTAACGACAGAATAAATCCAGCTTTGTGTCTTTTTTTCATTATAGTACGGGACAAACTGCATCTCTTCTCAGCTCAATACGAAACGCGTATTGGCAGATAATTGGCAGATAATATTTTAAAAAATTCTACCAACCGTTAACCATAATTCAATAACCCTATAAACCTAACAACCGAATGCACTTTTAACTCTTATTAGAATGAGATTTTAACCACTACGGTGCAAAGTTTTTAGATACTGTGTTGATAAAGTACAAGAGATACAATCAGTCAGTGTTTATTCAGCAGTCAAGGACATCAATATTTGCATAGTATTTTTACTGACATGTAGTGCACATATGTTTTGGGCAAAAACATTTTTGAATATTAAAATACGAACATTTGTAACAAACAATTGACAAATTAGCCAATTCCAATGTAAAACTTTATGTGCCTGTTAAAAAAAAGAAGATACTCTTCTCACAAACTGGTGTTTGATTTTGAAACAGGAAAAAAGTGGGGAAACAAATGAAAAGACTAACATTTGAATAAAGGCAGCATAAATACTTTCTATGCTGCCTTATGGTAAACTTTGGTAATATTGATGTATAAAGAACAACACTGGCTGATGATGAAATACAGTCAGCTGGCATGATGACACTGCCAGTATTAACCTGCAGGGCTGGACTGGGACAGAAAATCGGGCATTTTGACTACAGACCGGCCCACCAGGTATTAAAGCCATAAAGCCTTTGACTGAAAACAAACCCTGTTGTGACAGTGATGTACACTGTCTTGTTGGTATATGTATGATTTCTATACATTTTACGTCAGATAAAAACTTTGTTCGCAAGATTCAGATAATTATTTAATAAAAGCTAAATATTTGAATTGAGAATAAAAAAAAGTATTTCTTTGTGCCCCCCTCTCCCTGTTAATGCCCTACCTGCCCCCCTGGCAAAACTTTGCTAGACCCGCCCCTGCACAGCTATCAGCTGTCAGCTACTTAGAAAAGGATCCTGGTGTTATTTGTCTCTCAGAAACAGTTCATAACTTCCCTTCAACTTATCCATGTCACCTAAAAGGTAAACTTGTTTCTCCATCACAGCTCTGATGATTCAGTAAGGACATCTCCTGGTTTCATCTTCATGTTTCCCTCTCACCACATATCCAAACCGACATCATGACCAGCAGCTTTACAGCTGTGGCTCCAGCAAACATCAGCTGATACTAGAAATTAATATTAAATAAATTCTAACAACAGCTGATCAAGCTTAAACGTGCAGCTGTTGTTTAGCGCGATATCTGCTGGTTTCCTCTTTCTGGCGCAAAGTGGGCGATAAACAAACAAGAGAGAAAAGCCGATCAGCTGATCATTGATCAGTTTCATGATTGAAGTAGCAACAGGAGAGAATGAGAGAAGAAGAGGCAGCTGTGCAGCGTAACGATAGAATAACTCCAGCTTTGTGTCTTTTTTTCATTATAGCGAAAGTACGGGACAAACTGCGTCTCTTCTCAGCTCAATACGAAACGTGTAATATTTTCTCTGAATGAGGGACCATTCCATTTTTTTAAGGAGCCGTTGGCAACTCTACTAACTAACCTTATGAATAAAATAAAGTTCACTATCAGTAACATCATAGCACCCACCCAGCTGTATAGAAACTCCGTCAAGCTGGCTAGAACGCAGTACGAGTTATTGCAACTGAGGGTAAAAAGTCAGCACAACAAAAATAAACTCCACCTAAACTTGGTTTATATCTGACCCAGATAGACTGCAGGTCATAACTTCTTACCTGAAGTTCAGTTCACCTGACACTCGGACTGGCGGCTGCCTCGGGTCTCTCCTCCTGCCTCCCCTTCCCTCATCCACCTGCTGGCCTCTGTGGAAGCTCCGTCATAGCCACCACCAAAAAACTGAGTTATTTTTACACCTCGACCTGCATCTGGCCAATCCACCACCTTTCATTGTTCATGCCATTACAAAAAAAATAAAAAATAAGTCACCGGGCATATGCCCAGTATGCCCGATGGCCAGTCCAGCTATGTTAACCTGCAACCAAATCTGCAGCTCCATACAGCAATGTTACGACTTAGATTATATCTTATAACTCATAACTCTTATGTTAGCTCCCCTCAGTAGCATACTGTCTGATATATTCCACGGCTGCAATAATTCTTTAAGTGTTATTTTTTCCTTGGTATTCTAATTTCACCGAAGTTTACTAAACTCAACAAACTTAATATTACTTACCGGGACATTTATTCTGTCCTCATTTTCTTTCACCGAAAAATTGTTTCCTGCAGTGCCGTCTTTCGTGCTTGGCTCTCCTACCTTTGCTAACGTGATGCACATAGCGCAGAAGCCGATGCTACATTCACTTACACTCGGATATCTGAGCTTCACCGTTAAAACATAATTGTACATTTGATATTTGATTGAATTTTATTGTTTTGCCTTTGGGGTGGCACCTGGGGTGGCCAGTCTGGTTGGGGGGGGGTGGCCTGTGCCCCCCCCAGGCCACCCCGCTGGACATGCCACTGACTGGAAACACCACAGATTATATTGTAACTTAATAGCTCTGTAGAACAAATGATATAAAGATTGTAGTGTCAGGGTACTTCTTAAGAAGTAATTGTAACCCGGGTTAAAAAGATGCATAAATAGTAAAAGATAAGTGAAATCTGAGAATATAAATATCAAAGAGTTCATTTATTTAAATTTTCTTGTATATTTAAAAAGGTAAAAGTTCATGTAAAATGATTAAAAACATGTTTGCATTGTTTAAAACAAGTTATCTTTCTTTTCTTGTGAATTGTTTGTGAGAACTGTAATTTCCTACGGGGATAAGGTCTGTGAAGGTAACACAGGGTGGAGAAGGAAAAGGGAAAAAGAGACGAGAGCGCAAGAAGAGAGGGCGGTGGTGTGTGAGTTACACGGAGCATCCGGAGAAGTTAGCTTGTTTTTATGTACTAAGAGTAAGTGTGTTTTGACTTTTCGGAGAGATAAGTCACAGTGTCGGTAAGCTAGTGACATAACACGTAAAGTTTCAGCGTGAGTCTGCTGGACTGTGTGCTTTGTTTCTTGCGGCTGTGCACGCATTAAGTTAAAGTGAGGCTAACCCAGCCGTTCGCTAATAAGGACTACTGTAGGCTGCCGTTTCGCTATAGTTGTGGAACGTAACAAGCTGCAGAGGATCGTTACCGAACTGGATAACGACGGACACACCCCAGATAGTCACTCTGAGTGACGCGGGCACTCAGAGTACCTCTGGCAACGTGGGAAGCTAAAACAGGTAGCTTGTGGAGCACGTGGAGATCACGGACCTTCCTCATCTTTGTGCTACTGCATTCAGAGCGGAGTGTTTCTGAAGGAGCTGAGGACAACTTGTTGCCTGGATTAAGCTGGTGGGGATTGCACGTTTCACAAGGTACTGAGTTTATTTATTTATTTTTTGCTCGTTGAGTGAAGAACTTCCGGTTGGGAGATCGTTTTGGATTTATACTGGATCAATACAGGCCTGCAACGTAGGGTTTATCTCTGCCGGCTTTAGGTTTAGTTTGGGGACTATAATTGTTTTATCACTGGTGGTTTACACTGTATGTGTGGAGATTCTGTGTACAGTGGGTAAATTGCTGTGTGTGTTTGTTGGTTTGCCTGAATACTGAAATCTGCCATTTTATTATTTTCTTGTTTTCATTGTTTGGTAAATTAAAGGAGGGTTGCAATGCTCTACTTTACATGGTGTATGACATGATTTACTGCACTATAGACACTAGTGTTAATTTTTGCGTGTAGTGCTACTGTTAAGGAATAAGCTTCATTGATCCCAGAAACAAAAGAGAAGTTAACTTAAAAATATCGTACGAGAGTACACTAGAAAAAGAACCCAAAGCCCATTTATTTAATGGTATTGAGTAAATGAGGGCTACATAATATTGCACTATTGATGATTGCATGCAGGTGGCATAAACTAAATAGTGTTCTTTTAATCGCACGTTTACTAAGGTTTTACATCACATAAGTAATTTTCACAATCATTCTACTTTAAAAGATTTCAAGACAGAGCTTATTGTTCTCTGAACTTCCTTGTTTGCTGAACGGCAGGTAAAGTGCATCTTTTTGTTTGTTTGCTTTTGTGTGTTTGTGTTTTCTCTAATGGACCTCAGATGACGGTTTGCTTAAATTTGGGTCTCAAAGAATCTTTTCTGTCTGTACTCCCCACCCCTCTTCTTCTATTGCTCAGGTTGAAGCAGAATTTGCCCGTCTTACATCTGTTGACCTGAAAGGGTTCCTTTTTGCTGTGCTTGACCATTATGGAGAGGTTCGTGGAGCTGTACAAAATCAAGAGTGGCATAGGAGGGCTATAGGCTCATAAAATGCTTCGGTGATGATGTAAGTGTTCAACTGCGAAATCTAATCCTTTGTTTAAGTTTTAGGTTATCCAGTTCAACTGATGAACTCATTGAAAGAAAGCTGATAAGTAAAGTCTGTCATCATATTTCACAACTGGACATTTAGTGTGGTAACTTTTACAGAATCTGTGTGTATTGGTGGTAGGTTGGATATCATATTCTACTTGAATGTCCTGATAAGCCTGATTCAAAATCTCCAATGATAATCATATATTGATGGAATTATGTATCAAAAAGCTGTGAATTTGGAGCTGTCTACATGCTTCATAAACACTGTTTAAAAAGTGTTTTTGTTTTCTTTTTGACTTTGACCAGAGCCCTACACAAAGGAAGAGGACAGAGGACCTCATTTTCTAAAGGAAGATCCCTCACACACTTTCAAGACTGTGAAGGTTAGCATTGTTTCTTTTAGTAAATTTAATAATGACAGCACCACAGTGGATTTTAAATTAAACACGTGGCATCTATAAAACAATAGATGCCACATGATAACATGTGTACTTCTTCCTCACCAAATGTATTATTACAAGATCTTTGACACTGGAGATGGTCTGGGTTTCAGAGAAACTAACTGGCAAACTAGCATTGATATTATTACTGTCTTGTGTTTATTCATGTCTTCACCAGGGTCTTTGACATTTCGCTGCTGTACTGTTCACTTCAGCTTTACGTTTGATTTCTCACATTGTAAATGGTAAATGGCCTGTATTTATATAGCGCTTTACTAGTCCCTAAGGACCCCAAAGCGCTTTACATATCCAGTCATCCACCAATTCACACACACATTCACACACTGGTGATGGCAAGCTACATTGTAGCCACAGCCACCCTGGGGCGCACTGACAGAGGCGAGGCTGCCAGACACTGGCGCCACCGCCACCTCTGACCACCACCAGTAGGCAACGGGTGAAGTGTCTTGCCCAAGGACACAATGACTGAAACTGTCGGAGCCGGGGCTCGAACCGACAACCTTCCGATTATAAGACGAACTGTCAACTCTTGAGCCATGATTCAGTCATCCACCCATGTGTGTGAATGACTGAATGTGTAAAGTGCTTTGGATTTTGTTTGAAGACATGCTCAGTTATTTATGAACATGGTCTTTGTTTAAAGCAAGAAATTGATCTGTAACATGGGGGTGCATATCTCATTCTGAAAAAACTAATAATTAACCAAAACAACTAATAAGTGTTACCCAAAGCCAATCACCATCATCCAAGGCATCAGTATGGCTCTTCTTTGGAAAGACATGAATTCTTAAGCACAAGGGATATTGTGTAATTGTAATTGTGTAATTTTATTTTATTTTTTGTCTTTGAACCCTTTTATAGCCGACAGTTATTGAAGACACGTTTTCTAAAAGGATGAAAGTTGGCATTGTGATGGTGAAAGAAGAAGACATCTTCGATGTGTTGGTTGTCCTTGAGGCAGCAGTAATCCTGTCTAATCTGAGGGATGTCTCAAGTGCCATTTCCATGCTGATGGGCCTTCTTTTTGCCCTCAACATAGACTATCCAAAGGAACTTAAGGGCATCTTTGAAGTCATTCAGAATGTCCTAATGAACATTGGTGGAAGGCAGTGCATCTCAGTAGTGCATGGTCTAAGAAACAGACTCTTGGGTAGTGACACCGCCACAGCCTTAAAATTCAGGGAAATGAAGGAGGCATTTGAGGGCCGCATTTCGAGCAGCCTGTCACTACCCGATCCGTACCGGAAACCCGATCGGCACCCCGCATACGCGAAAGGTGTCTACTTCCGGTCAAAGCATTTTACGATAGCTACAGGTATCTGTTAAGATGTTAAGAATAACAAGTATCTCTTAAAATGTTTCCGATAATGAAACATTTAATATAATGTAGACAAAAACAAAAAAATAAAAAGATAGTGACAGATCGGGACTCCCGATCCTTACTGCGCATGTGCAAAGTCGGACCGTACAAATCGGGCCTACCTGATCCGTACCGCGCATGTGCAAGGGTTTTCTTCTTCTTCTGTTCGTTTAATGGCAGTGTACTCCCCAGTGTACGAGGATACCGCCACCTGCTGACTGAGCGAATGAACCCTATTGTAAACTGAATTAGCGTCATTACAAACGTGTGTTAAATTTGATTTAGTGATAATCGAGTGTGTTTACAGTGGGGCAAAAAAGTATTTAGTCAGCCACCGATTGTGCAAGTTCCCCCACCTAAAATGATGACAGAGGTCAGTAATTTGCACCAGAGGTACACTTCAACTGTGAGAGACAGAATGTGGAAAAAAAAAAATCCATGAATCCACATGGTAGGATTTGTAAAGAATTTATTCGTAAATCAGGGTGGAACATAAGTATTTGGTCAATAACAAAAATACAACTCAATACTTTGTAACATAACCTTTGTTGGCAATAACAGAGGTCAAACGTTTACTATAGGTCTTTACCAGGGCCCTATTTCAGGAAGCCGGTTTAGAAAACTCAGAGTGAAAAACGATACTCATGGTTGAGTAACCCCGAACTGTCCAACTCGGAATATTCGGTTTCAGAAAGGCTGATAACAATTAGCTCAGTCAACGCGGAGTTGCTTTAACACCAAGTTAAGCGCGCGCACGAGGATACATAAAGCCCTGATTAGTGGAGCACAGATTAAGCGAGTCACCATGGAGACGGAGGGAAAGAAGGCGCGGTCAATGTATTTTACAGCGCTTGAGGCCGAAATTCTGATGGCAGCATATGCCGATAACATGCAAATTGCGCGGAAAAAAAGTAACACAGCCTCAGCTGCAAAAGAAAGGGAGCATGCATGGCAAAACAAAGCCGACAGAGTCAATGCGTGAGTGTTAATTTAAACATTGATCTAGGGATTTCCACCCATTTAACGCGTTATTTTATTTTATTTTATTTTGTATTTCATACATTTTATTTCGTGATGTGATGTGAGCGCAGGTGCAACCCAACAGGCCCCAAACGTTCCTGGCAGCAAGTAAAAATGAAATATAAAAATATAGTCCAAACAGGTAAGGTGTAATTGTATCATGAGCCATAGTGCTTGGTCTGTTTGTCCGATGTAAATCAATTGCAGTTAGAGGCTACATTAATTTTCTTTCTGTAAGCACTTATTGAAATTATCTGAGCACATTACAAGTACATATTTGCTTACTCTGTATGCTCAAATGTGACCCGTTATAGCCAACAGAAAAAAAAGGCCCGAAAAACAGGTGGGGGTCCTCCACCACCACCACTCACAGAGGCTGAGCAGTTGGCTTCCACATTTGTGATAATGTTGGCAGCATCACATATGATCTTCACAGTGCAGAGAACACAAATTAGCATCCATTACTATAATGAAATAATTTGTTAGTTTGAAATGCTACAGGGAACCATGTACCTGTACGTTAATGCTGTGGAAAGACTTCCTGTTCACATAGTCTCCTTCATTTACTGAAGGAGCAATGATTGGAATGTGAGTGCCATCTATACAGCCAATCACGCCTGGGAACCGTGAATATAAATGTAAGATTTAAGTAGTAGTTCAAGTATCACCACATCATGAATTAAGTTTTGTTCATCCTGATACCTGCAATTTTGTGGAATCCCTCTTTAATAAATCTTGTGGGTCTATGACCGGGGAACACCACAAACGAGTACAGGAGACGTTTCAGTGCAACTGTAACATTCCTGACTGCCCGACAGACGGTAGCCTTGGAAACGTGCTCAGCGTCATCAATATTATACAGAAAGCTCCCGTTTGCAAAAAACCGAAGTGCAATACAAATAATATGTACAGAACTGAGAGAATGTCCGCGATGTGTCACATGAGCAATATCAGGCCTGAGGATGTTATTCAAATAAATTATAGATTGTGCTGAAAAACGGTAACGTTCACACAGGAAATCATCAGGAAATGATAAAATGTCCAAACGCGCTCTAATCACTCTCTCCCGGCGAAGAGCTCTGCGGAGAATTTGGGCTTCAACATCTACTGGCTCTTCAAGGAAGGGACACGCCATGTCTGACACTTCCTACAGTCAGGTTTCCGACAAAGAGGCGGAGAACGTCAGGGTTAGTTGAAGTAAACCTGCTAGGGGGCAGGTTAGCTTCACGGAGTGTGTCGTCATAGTAACTCACTCAGAATTAATCTAAACTCGCTTTGTGAAACCGAAAACCCAGAGTTTTCGTTAACTCAGGGTATACTTACTCAGAGTTTGCACTAAACCGGCTTCCTGAAATAGGGCCCAGGTTTGCACACACAGTAGCTGGTATTTTGGCCCATTCCTCCATGCAGATCTTCTCGAGAGCAGTGATGTTTTGGGGCTGTCGCCGAGCAACACGGACTTTCAACTCCCGCCACAGATTTTCTATGGGGTTGAGGTCTGGAGACTGGCTAGGCCACTCCAGGACTTTCAAATGCTTCTTACGGAGCCACTCCTTTGTTGCCCGGGCGGTGTGTTTTGGATCATTGTCATGTTGGAAGACCCAGCCTGGTTTCATCTTCAAAGTTCTCACTGATGGAAGGAGGTTTTGGCTCAAAATCTCACGATACATGGCCCCATTCATTCTGTCCTTAACACGGATCAGTCGTCCTGTCCCCTTGGCAGAAAAACAGCCCCATAGCATGATGTTTCCACCCCCATGCTTCACAGTAGGTATGGTGTTCTTGGGATGCAACTCAGTATTCTTCTTCCTCCAAACACGACGAGTTGAGTTTATACCAAAAAGTTCTACTTTGGTTTCATCTGACCACATGACATTCTCCCAATCCTCTGCTGTATCATCCATGTGCTCTCTGGCAAACTTCAGACGGGCCTGGACATGCACTGGCTTCAGCAGCGGTACACGTCTGGCACTGCGGGATTTGATTCCCTGCCGTTGTAGTGTGTTACTGATGGTGACCTTTGTTACTTTGGTCCCAGCTCTCTGCAGGTCATTCACCAGGTCCCCCCGTGTGGTTCTGGGATCTTTGCTCACCGTTCTCATGATCATTTTGACCCCACGGGATGAGATCTTGCGTGGAGCCCCAGATCGAGGGAGATTATCAGTGGTCTTGTATGTCTTCCATTTTCTGATGATTGCTCCCACAGTTGATTTTTTCACACCAAGCTGCTTGCCTATTGTAGATTCACTCTTCCCAGTCTGGTGCAGGTCTACAATACTTTTCCTGGTGTCCTTCGAAAGCTCTTTGGTCTTGGCCATGGCGGAGTTTGGAGTCTGACTGTTTGAGGCTGTGGACAGGTGTCTTTTATACAGATGATGAGTTCAAACAGGTGCCATTCATACAGGTAACGAGTGGGGGACAGAAAAGCTTCTTCCAGAAGACGTTACAGGTCTGTGAGAGCCAGAGATTTTCCTTGTTTGAGGTGACCAAATACTTATTTTCCACCCTAATTACGAATAAATTCTTTACAAATCCTACCATGTGAATTCATGGATTTTTTTTTTTTTCACATTCTGTCTCTCACAGTTGAAGTGTACCTCTGGTGCAAATTACTGACCTCTGTCATCATTTTAAGTGGGGGAACTTGCACAATCGGTGGCTGACTAAATACTTTTTTGCCCCACTGTATGTAGAGGCTCTGAAACAACAAACATCACTAATGTCACACAGTTTTGCCGACATGTGGCCAACAGCAATGTTTTAATGTTCTTCGTTATTAAACATTCGCACATAAATAAGTGACATCATATTCAGTACTTACTTTTGACAGTTCACTCTTTGGCCGCTCCCTTCTGCCGTATTTTGCGGCAAAATTATCCACTCCCACCGCCGCACTATGAATTGTGGGATATATGGGACCGCGAAGCGTGCACCGGACCACGCTTGATATTTGGGGAAATCGACGGCGCATTTGGAGTACGCATTTGAAGTACACTTCGAATTGGGACAGCCATCGTCGCGTGGCAGTGACGTAATCGCACTTAAAATGCGTACTTCAAGCGTGCAGACCCTGAATTGGGACACAGCCAGTATCTGCACACAGCTGTTGCCACGAACGTCGCACTCGCTTACGTCATTGTCATGAGACACTCTCGCAAAAAAATCACGGTTTTAGTAACGCAGTAACGCAGCGTGCTTACGGGAAAGTAACAGTAATCTAATTACCTTTTTTACAATAGTAATCCCTTACTTTACTCGTTACTTGAAAAAAGTTACTGCCCATCTCTGCTCATTACTGTAACCCTATTTTGGAGGCAATAAGAAAGAAAATGTCAAGTGTGATCAAAAGCTATTAATATACATATTAATGGTACAAATTTGTCATATTCTGAATGTTATACAATTTTTTTTTTTAATGAACCTCAAATCTATTTTCTGCTGCTGAGGTTAATTCAGAAGGACCCTACTGTGTGCCATTCTTTGATGGCTGCTTTTACCAAAAGACATTAATAAGGACTAACTGCATTATTCGAGCTCTAAATCTTTATGTGTGCCTTGGCTGCAGGACCTGACAGCATATTTGGTTTATCTGACTACAGTAGTAGCAGGGTTTGATAAACTGCTACTGACAGCAGCACTGGATTCTTCTTCCCAAAATCCTGTCACTTCAAAGCACACTCCTGTTCGGGGACTGCAGTATTCACGCGACTCTGACTACAGCCGCCATCCACTTATCCATCTTGTCATATTACTCAGACTAACTGAATTTGCTCCCAAATTGTGAGTCAATAGAGATTGTTTAGATGGCACTGTGGGAAGATTATTCACTTTGGTTCTGTCAACGGGTTCTCCTAAGAAGCATGATCAAACCATAAAATTACAACCATATGTCACAATTTCTCTCAGATTGTGACTGTAAAATCCTCATTCCCCTACTCTCAACACACTCATCCCCACAAACACACACAATGCATACATGCACTTCTGTTATTTTCCTCTCTTTATATTTTCATAAATATCAAATTTTGACTAGTCTTCTGCCAAGGCCACTGCTCTGTTTCTTATAGAACATGATCTGGATCATCACCAGGATTTTCTTTGCTCGTGCTCCACTTTTTCACCAAATCTTGTGAAATCTTGTGATTTTGTGGCTTTTGTGTACTCTTGCTGACAGACACACAAACAAACTGACAAAAAAAAGAAGGAAAAGGAAAACAAAAGAAAAAAAATCCCCTAAAAAAAAATCAATAAAAAATACCACCCTGGCAGAGAAGTAAACAGATGACAAGCAAGCTTGAAGTCACACAATCGAGACATCATGATGATGAGGGTTTGAGATCATTATCTTTACTTGCAGTTTTTCTGCTTTTGGAATGCTAAGTGAAATTTAAAAAATAACATGTAAAATCTTTCCAAATGATCTCTTAAATCTACATTTCAGAAATACCATTTCTCATTAGGGCATTTAGACTGAAGACTTATGCGTGACTCCTGATAGTTTGAGTAAATGTTGGTTTCACATGTCTTTGTGATCAAAATATATTTTTTTATGAACTGAGCTCTTAAAATATTCTAGATTTATATATTATTTTCTGAGTCTTTACACGTATAATAGTCAGTCTGATTATGGACAAAGGATTGAAGCGACATGAGTTATGAGGTTAGTGAGAAGGAACAGGTTCAACACAAGGTTCAGTGATTTCCAGTTTAATCTCTATGATATGTTATCATGTTATCACACACAGATAGTTTGGTACTGATGTCTCATCTTGTTTTCTTTGTCATTTTTAGAATATTCTTTTTCAATTACTGTAACAGAACTTCAATATACTGTGTAACCACAGTATGAAAAATCTCCCCCTCCCCCACCCCTCTCTCCACCCCTCAAAACTTATTCAATAATAACATTTTTTTTTGTTTTTGTTTTTCAGAAAGGAAAACCGTAAAACTTTCTGCAGCAGAAGGTTTTACGTTTTCCTTTCCTTTTCCTTTTACGTTTTCTTTTCCTTTTCCTAGGGCTGGGTGATATATCGAGTTTTTAAAACATATCGATATATTTTTATACGAGATATAAGATGTGACAATATCCTTTATATCGATATAGATTCTTCTTCCGGCGCCCCCCGTGTGCGGCAGCCTGTTACAGCAGCTCTGCTCATTCTGAGTTTCTTTCTTTCTTATCTTTTCTTCTCGTAATTTTTTATAACTAACGTATCAGTAATTAGACTCTGCAACCATGTTCTACCGTTTTGTGCTAGTTCTGGTCGTTTTTCTTAGTTTATTTCTACTTTTTTCACGCGTGTCTGGGGACCCAGAGCAGGGATCCTTTGTTTACAGTAAGGATCAGCTGTTAGCGCTGCGTCCCGCAGCGGTACTGCCGGCGGACAGACCCGACATTCCCAGCGAGCTGAGGAGGAAAAGACGGGGGTGTCGTGCTGGGAAGGAGCGCCGTCGCCCGAGAAGGAGACGTTATCGACCATCTCTTCCTTCTGTAATCATTGGAAACGTAAGATCTTTGCCCAATAAGATGGATGAGCTCACGTCGCTAACCTGGTCACAGAGGGAGTACCGGCAATGTAGCATCATGATGCTAACGGAGTCGTGGCTAACACCGCTAACTCCGGACACAAGCGTGACACTACCGGGATTTCAGATGCTGCGAGCGGACAGGACGAGAGAGAGCGGTAAGAGGAAAGGAGGGGGACTGGCAGTTTTTGTGAACGACAGATGGTGTAACCCTGGGCACATCACTGTGAAAGAACAACTCTGCAGCAGAGACATTGAGCTGTTAGCCGTTAGCATGCGTCCGTACTATCTGCCCCGGGAATTCTCGCATGTTATCGCAATAACAGCGTATGTCCCCCCCCTCGGCCAACGCGGATGCAGCCTGTGACACTCTCCACTCAGTGGTCAGCAGACTGCAAACACAATCTCCGAGAGCCCTTCTCATAATATCAGGGGACTTCAATCATGCCTCTTTGGACTCCACACTGCCCACCTTCACCCAGTATGTGACCTGCTCAACCAGAGACAATAAAACACTGGACTTACTGAATGCCAATGCTGAAGAGGCATACAGTTCATCACCTCTCCCTCCACTGGGCAAATCTGACCACAACCTGGTGCACCTTGTTCCTGTGTATGAGCCCTTAGTGCGCAGGGTGCCACCAGCCACCCGCACAGTGCAGAGATGGTCAGAGGAGAGCGAGGAGGCTCTTAAGGACTGTTTTGAGTCGACTGTGTGGGAGGTGATCTGTGACGACCATGGAGAGGACATCGACAGCCTTACTACATGCATTACTGACTATATTAATTTCTGTGTGGATAACACCGTACCTACCAGGACTGTACGGTGTTTCTCCAACAACAAACCTTGGATTACCCCAGAAATTAAAGCTGTCCTCAAGCAGAAGAGGAGGGCCTTCAAATCCAAAGACAAAGAGGAGTTGAAAAGGGTGCAGAGAGAGTTGAGGGGACTGATAAGGAATGGGAAGGAGAGCTACAGGCAGAAGATGGAGAACCAGCTTCAACAAAACAACGTTGGTGAAGTCTGGAGAGGCCTCAGAACCATCTCAGGCCACAAACAGCAGAACTCTCTGCCTGGGAGGGATGTGAGGTGGGCAAATGAACTGAATCATTTCTTCAACAGATTTGATTCAACCATGAGACAGTCTACAACATCGGCTGCAGACTCACCCACCCCCACTGCTGCTGTTCCACCTCAGACACTTCACACCTCCTCTATTCACCCTGCTCACTCCTCCCCACCCCCAACAACAGCATCCAATACACACTCAACACAAGGCTCCAGCCTGTCTCTCTCAACCACCCAGGTTAGGAGGGAACTGAGGAGGATTAATGGCAAGAAGGCAGCGGGCCCAGATGGCATCAGCTCGAGGGTCGTCAGGTCCTGCGCGGACCAACTGTGTGGGGTGATGGAGCACCTCTTCAACCTGAGCCTGAGGTTGGGAAGAGTCCCACAGCTCTGGAAAACCTCCTGTGTTGTACCAGTGCCAAAGACTTCACGCCCCAAGGACCTCAACAGCTACAGGCCGGTGGCTCTGACATCCCACCTGATGAAAACCCTGGAGCGGTTGGTCCTGGCTCAGCTTCGGCGCCTAACAAGCTCATCACTGGACCCACTTCAGTTTGCCTACCAGCCTGGCATTGGAGCGGATGATGCCGTCATTCACCTCCTACATCGTTCCCTCGCTCACCTGGAGACCGCTGGAAGCACTGTGAGAATCATGTTCTTTGATTTCTCCAGTGCCTTCAACACTATTCTTCCCTCGGTTCTGAAGGACAAGCTGGAGAACTCTGGAGTGGACCATCACCTCACTACCTGGATTTTGGACTACCTCACCGACCGACCACAGTATGTGAGGACTCAGGGCTGTGTGTCGGACAGGGTCGTCTGCAGTACGGGGGCCCCACAGGGAACGGTTCTGGCTCCGTTCCTCTTCACCATCTACACTGCAGACTTCTCCCACAATTCCACCCAGTGCTTCCTGCAGAAGTTCTCTGATGACTCTGCAATAGTCGGCCTCATCACTGATGGGGACGACAAGGAGTACAGAGGACTGACTCAAGACTTTGTGGACTGGTGCCAGCTGAACTACCTCCAGATCAACGCCAGTAAAACCAAGGAGCTGGTGGTAGACTTCCGCAGGCACAAGCATTCTCCACTGCAACCACTGAACATCCAGGGTATGGACATTGAGGCTGTGGACAGCTACAGGTACCTTGGTGTTCATCTGAACAACAGACTGGACTGGACTCATAACTCAGACGCCCTCTACAGGAAAGGGCAGAGCAGGTTGTACCTGCTGCGGAGACTCAGGTCGTTTGGGGTGGAGGGCCCACTCCTGAAGACCTTCTATGACTCTGTGGTGGCTTCTGCTATCTTTTATGGTGTGGTCTGCTGGGGCGGCAGCATCTCTGCTGGGGACAGGAAGAGACTGAACAGGGTGATCCGAAGGGCCAGCTCTGTTCTAGGATGCCCTCTGGACCCAGTGGAGGTGGTGAGTGACAGGAGAATGGTGGCTAAGCTGTCATCCCTGTTGGACAACATCTCCCACCCCATGCAGCAGACTGTGACAGCACTGAGCAGCTCCTTCAGTGGGAGACTGCGGCACCCACGGTGTGGGACGGAGAGATTTCGCAGGTCTTTCCTCCCCACTGCTGTCAGACTCCACAACAAAGACTTTAACTGAACAAACACACACATCCACACATGTGCAATAACACTAAGTGCAATAATCCTTTCTGGCATCGTTGTATTTTTACTCAGTTGTATATAGCATTCGTATTCTATTTTTATCTTATTGTATATTTTTATTCTATTTTATTCTACTGTATATAGTATATTATTTTATTCTATTCTGTACAGCTGTGTACTGTATTTATTCTTATTGTATTCTAATTTTTGCGTCATAACTTTTGCACTGTCCACTTCCTGCTGTGACAAAACAAATTTCCCACGTGTGGGACTAATAAAGGTTATCTTATCTTATCTTATCTTAGTCTATGTTACGTTACAATTATAGTTGTGGAGCCACAAGTTTGCCTTTTTTTCATCCACTTTTGTCTCTACGTAACGTTACTCCGCCTCGCCTCTCTCCTTCACTGAACACAACTCCCCCTCCTCCCGCATCGCTTCACCTGCAGGCAGCAACAAGATGGACACAGCAAATCTCCGTTAACGAGTTACTGCGCATCGCCCCGTGCGTGGGGCTGGACGGCGTCAACGTGTTAACGAGCTAACCGCGCTAACGCTATGCAGCCCGGAGGGGCTGCACAGCCTAAAATCCTTTCATTCTCTCAAACGTTGACAGCGCGCCTTATGTATGAATTCTGGTTGTGCTTGATGGCCGTGAACCGCTTTTATGTGGAACACGGCGCTCAGCAATCTGTCAAAAATGTTGGAGTACGACTTTGGTCAGCTACGGAGCTGCACCGCTTGATAGATTGTCGGCGCATTACGGCTACCGAGGAGCCTCGCGGAGTGATACGTACTGTGCTTCAACGTAATATTACCGTATTGTGTGTGTGTATAAGGACCATAAATGGCACCTGTTAAGAGACGTGGTTATGAAGCGGATTTCAAACTCCAGGCTGTCAGTCACGCAGTAAAACTTGGGAATAGAGCTGCTGTGACATCTGTCTCTTTGTTACTATGCTCAGCGTCTTTTAGTTTACATTTTGACTGCACAATTGTGAGCTCTATGTTATGCACAAAAACAACATTGTTTTCTTTTATTTATGGAGCATTATTATTTAATGAATGCTCATAATTTATTTTTGAGTAATTTTTTATGTGCATCTGTGTTAATAAAAGTGCCTGTGTGACATCTGGGACACAGCTTTAACTAAGAACTCTCTTTTTGTTCTTACTTTATGGCGTTGGTACTTCCTGCCTTGTGTAGCCACCAGGTAACAAAAGCTCAACATTGCCCCTAACATCCTGGAGCACTTCCATTGTGTTTTGGAGGTTTCACGTGCTTTGGAATTTGTACGTGTTTTGCAGTTTGTACGTGTTTTGTCTCTAGTGGCCACCGTAAATAAACTTTTATTTATTCACGCCACATAAAATGTAATAAATAAATTATAAAATACAAAAAAACAACTATTTACATTTCAACTTTAAACTATTTACATTTTCTGCTTTTTCCTTTTAAACAAATTTAAAGTGAAACAACACAAAACACTAGAATCCACAACACAATAAAATATAACTTAAAATATGCAAAACAAAAGGAAGATGCTCATTCTCTGTCATATAGGCCTGGGAGGATTTTTTGGGAGAGTATTTTCCTGCTTGGAATTGCATACATAGGATTAACTGCATGAATAAACTTTCTGAATCCTTTATTATCTGCAACTGCAAATAGTTGTGGATGATTACTATTCCTTTCTAATGTGATGATGTCTCTTGTTGTTGTCTCTGGCTCTCTTTCTCTCTCTTTCTCTCCCGCTCTGTCGGAGTGAAGCGAAAAAAAGTGCAAGAGAGACAGAGAGAGAGAGGGTGAGAGAAAGAAGAAAAAAAATGGCTCGCGTCGTTCACTTCAAAGAGGCGGTACTGAGAGCCATTTCGTTTGCGACCCACACATCACTATTACTCTGACAAAGCATCGATAGATTGTGAACACCCTGGTTTTCACAGTGTCAAAGGAATCTGTCATTTGGTGGCAAATGAATACTTATTGAAGAAAAAATAATAATTCTGACAACTGAATTAATTTTTTTTTACCCAAACTGATACTGTAGGTGTATCTATTAGAAATCTCTGATAAATTTGAATCTCAGTGATCTTGGCCTCAAGGTCAGGGGTCAGAGGTGTGTGTGAGTTCTTGTTTTTTTAAGGGGTATGGGCTACATCTATGGTTAAGGATAATGGACTTAATTGTTGGTAGTGCTTCAATGAAAACAATATAGTAGTAGTATATAGTAGTAGTGTAGTAGTAGTATATACCGACGCTATTGACGGCTTCAAGTACCATTTTTCAATTCAGACAAAGCAAAATTTTATTCCTCACCTATTTTTCATTTTAGTATTTTCAATATTTATATTTTCTTTAACTTTAGTGTAATATCAATATCTTTTTATCATTTCATGTCCTTTGGTTTCATTTGTTTTGCCAGCTGTAATATAAATTTATCAGTGCTGCTGCCCACTTTGGTGCATCCTGTGTGAAAATATGACATATAAATACAACTGACTTGAGTCATCTAAACTTAGTTCATAAAACTTTTGTTTGGTGTTCTAAAAACACACAGCTTGACCCAGTTCAGAGGAGAAGTTACCCTATATCTGGTTCTGTAAAGTGCATCAATATTCACGGAAGCACGTTTCCTCCAGTAAATATAATATTTAGCAGTTTTCATATCTTTTGAATCTAATGATTTTATGTCTTTCATTTCTTTAATTTTTGGTTCTTATCTAAATCAAACCTTTGCTAGCTTTAAAAGCATTTTATTTCATGTAGCCTTTTCATTTCCAACAAATATGTCCTGTGGCACTGAATGTGCTCACGTAGACCTGCTCTGAATAGTGGCAGCTGCATAAAAGTTTATTCAACTTGACATAATGGATCATCATAAATCCCATTCTATAGTATTTCATTTCAACAAAAGCTGACCTTGCAGAAAGCAGAACAGCAACAACAACTGATAAAAAGACTTACAAGGGACTTTCTGGAAAAATGGACATTCTAGCTAAGTTTACCACTCCGCCTCGCATTTGGCAACAACTGATCACATTGGTGTTGGCAGCGGTGCCAGGCCCAAGGAGCCTACTGATCTAGCTGCTTGTTTGATGGTAAGAGAAGAGAGCAGGAGTGAAAGCAGCAAGGAGGGAGAGGGGAGAACCAAAGGAGATTTAAAGCATACCCTCCATTTATCTGGATGAGAAAAGTGAGATCACTACCAAAAAAAGATTGATGAGCTCCTCGACTTGGCCAGGACCCAGAGGAGATCATGAACGCAGAGTTATGCACTTCAGAGGGTTTTTGCTGTTAGGGGAGACACCAGACCCTGCTATCACACTCGAGACTTTTGATGTAAACACACATAAGGAATCAAAGCAGTAAAAACAAAAGATGTGTTCTTGCTTTTTCTGATGACAAAAATCGATCTATATAGAAGAAATTACTTATTGAAAATTGAAAGTTATGTAAACGTTTTTACGAGTGATGACTTGCTTAATTTCTTACTATAGAGGATCAATTACTACATCAAAGGTTTATTGTACCGTATCCTCTCAACAGACAACAACTATGTGAAATGCTAGAGCAAGGTGAGAAGTTAAGCATTCATAAAGCTTGATTAGTAATGGATCTTTAGTCACTGAGATTAGCAGCATCTGTACTGACTGGTTAGATGTTAATTAAACATTGCTGCTCTACCTGACTAAAATACAAAGGTGTAAAAACAGAGAGGCTGTATTGTTTACATTGTTATACAAGTAAAATTCAAATAACAGCAGCGCTCTGCTTTTTTAATTTGACAGACTCATATAGAATGTATAATATAATCTGCATATGGATGCTGTTTATCACTCACTACACACATTACTTTTTAGCCATGTAACAACTCAGCCATTAATGGATCGGAATGGAACAGACCAGTAACGGACTACTAAGTACAGCCTTGGATTAGTTTCACAACAGGTCTTTTGAGGTGAGAAAAAGGTCCATCCAGATAATATCTTCTAAGGATGTACGCTGGTATAATATTTTCTTTGCATGTCAGTATCGCTTACATACATTCCACCAGAAAATGTGTCTTTAAATATAAGTAGAATTTATGCTGACAAGGCTAAAGCTAGCTGACAAAGGGTCTAAAGCACAGAAAGAGCAGCTGCAAAGTGCCGACTGACAGCGCACATAGCTGTAAATTGAAGGAAGGAGAGAATCAAAAGAGTCTGTGCCCACTGTCACCCAGATTATCAACTCCATCATTTCTGTCACACCAGGGGTCAAAGCCACAATGCTGTTCACTGCATTAGGCTTTTAGAAATCCCTGCCCTAGTCTGTTCCTTCTTGTTGCTGCTACTCCAGTGTGACAGGAGTTGGACAGCTTTGCAGAGGCAAGAAAGCCGGCAAAGGGATACTAGAATGAAAACACCCACATCTCTGCTCAGGGGGGGATCACCAATCATTGCTGTCAACATCAAGGAATCAACAATAATCTCTTTAGAATTAAAAAACAGATGCCTATTTAATAGCTGTAAAGCTACAAAAATGTTGAGTTATGGCATAATCTTATTATTTTATAGGCCTGTCTTATAATCTTATCAAAGTTTTTTAATTCTTCTAAATGGTCTTGGCGTATGTCTTGGAAACATTTTTGAAGCTCTCAGCTTTGCAGATGCATTTCACAAATAGCATATGTACTCTAAAACAAAATATATATGAGCAGACCTTAAACAGGTGCTAACACTTTTTTCCTTTTTTTTAATTAACAGCGAGTGTCTACAAGCAAATCGCCATCTCCTAAATTCATAATATTCTTGTCTTACAAGCTCTCATCGACGCTGAATGGATAAGTAGCACTGATGGCAGTTTTTATTGTGTATTCAAATTTAAGCACAAGATTTTACATTTGCGAAGAAAAACATTTGCATGTGTTGTGAGAGAAAGAATATTTTTTCCCCTTTTGTTGCAAAAAAAGAATGATAAAGCCGTGTGCTCTTTAAACCATCATCAAGAGAAGATTCCCAATATGATACACACTAAGTTATTGTTAGAATTCATAATAGTAGGATACTGAAAACATTCCCTGTCAGAGAAAATATGCAGGACAAAACTTTTTAAAATAAAAGACGTACTAATCCAGTTCTACAAATGTTGGCATACTGTGTAAAATGTAAATAAAGACAGAATGAAATTATTTGCTGATCTCATAAACCCTTATTTATATAGAAATTTAAGAAAAATAATGTCTCATTTGGAATTTGATGGCATCAACAGTCTTTTCAGATGTACAAGATGATGGTTCAATAATAAGCAAAAGTGCACCGTCATATAATCAAAACTGCAAGCTGGACGTTCCCTGTCGTCTTTAGTCCTGAGGATGCGCTGTCTGTGTTTTCCAAAAGAGAATGTCAAATTTTGGTTTGTGTGACCACGGGACAGTTTTGTGCTATCCCTCAGTCCATTTAAAATCAGCTTCTGGCCCAGAAAAAAGGTGGTCGGTGTTTCTAGATTATCTATATTTGGCTTTAACCTGCATTTATGGCACGGTCAACTGTGTTCACAGATTATGATTTGAGGAAGTGCTCCTGTGCCCATGCAGTGATTTCCATGACAGAATCAGTCTGTTTCAGTGCAGTGTTGCCTGAACACCTGAAGATCATCCAGTATTCATGTCTTGCACATGGTAATTTCTCCAGATTCGCTGAATCTTTTAGATATTAAGAAAGTCTTTCCAGTTTTACAGTTTACAGTTTAAGTGTTAAACAACATTATTCTGAAACTGATCCACAATTTGTATATGCAGATTTTTATTTTTGAGAAACTCTGCCACCTGTAAATTCTCTTTCTGCAGTAGTGTTACTGACCTGTTGCCAGTGAAGCTAAATAGTTGCAAATTATTGTTTTGTTCCCCCATCCCAACATTTGGGAGCTAATATTTTTCTTAAAATTGTACATTTTTTGCAGTATAAAAAATTTACATATCTTGTTCAATTGTGAATAAAATACAGCTTTATTATATTTGCAAATCATCAATCAAGGCAATCCAGGTTCAATTCAAAGACATAAATGTTACTTTGGTAATTGATCAAAACTCTGTTTTGGATGATGAGTGTGAATGACTGTCATTCTCTTGGTGTTGTTCTTGGTTAACCAGAAAACTTTATTTGGAGTTAAAAAAGCGGCAGTCATTCATTGATTGACACAAAAAACATAATTTTGACACATTAATTACTGGGTTTGGAAGAGCAGATTATTTATGGGGTTTTGCTAGATTGTATGAGAATTTCTGAAATGTTCAAATCCTGCAGTTGAGAACTTAATGTAGTTCAATCACTTCAACTTTGTGACCAACGAATAAAAACCTTTCACCGGTGTTTTAAGGTCAATAAGAAGAGATTGCTTGGAAGAACTGAACATGATTTGTGTAGATAGAGACATTGATCTAGTCTAGTTGCTGGTGGTTGTAAAAATGAAGACAGAGCTTTGACTGAGGTTTCTGTGAGATGGAGGGAGGAGAGGAAATGAAGAGTCTGAAAGGAAGAATGACAGTGAGCACAGATTTAAACCTCGCAGAGTGGAGGCTGATTGGCGCAACGAAGCGGGCAAGAAGACGATTGGACTAAAGTGAGGATATCAGTATTAAGACTGACAGCGTGGAGACGTGGCACTGACAAAAGAACAGAAAAGCAGACTGATGAGTAAGTACAGGTCTTCCTTATTGAACTTGCGCATATTCTTCATAATTAGACAAAAAATGGTTTTAGCTAAACTTCACTGATTTTGTAAGAGTACCACAAAAAGTGTGGCCTAATGTACAATAAAAAGTATTTAGACACAAAGGTGAAATCTGAAAGTTTCTTTTTAAAAAAATAAAAACTTTACAAAATCTAATTACTGAAGTCAGGAAAACTAAAATCTTTTTCTTTTCCATCTTCTTTACGTGGCTGTTTCCTTTAGGGGTCACCACAGCAGATCATGTGCCTCCATTTCATTCCACCCTTAACATCCTCCTCTGTCACACCAACCGTCTGAATGCTTCCATCACAACGTCCATGAATCTTTTCTGTGTTTTCCTCTCGCTGACAGCTTCATCTTCAACATCCTTTGTCCAATAGATCCATTATCCCTCCTCCTCCTTTGCCTTCCTTACCTTTGTCTTTAAACAATTCAGTCTGAGCTGTCCCTCTGACAAACTCATTAAAGCTGGTCCCTGCTGGTCAATCCCAGTGAAAACCTTATCTCTTCCCTACCCGCTAGCTCTGCAGCTTGTCTTTTTGTCAATGCCAGCGTTTCCAAACGAACATCACACCAGGTCTCACTACTCTCTTGTTCGCTTGCCTTTCACTTTTGCTGCTATCCTTTTGTCACAAATCACCCCTGAAAATTTGTGAATCAGAAAGCCCACAACAAGAAAATATTTAAACTTCGGAAACTGATAATTTACATAGTTATATAATTTACAAAAAGAAAAACACAAACACCCCCTCAAAACAAAAAAACGTTTCTTCCCCCGAAACACCTACTACAGTAAAATACAGTAAAATCACACTACATCATAGAATAGTATATTCTTTTGTGTAAAAAGCAGTGATGTGTAGTGCGCCTTTGAAACAAACATATGTCTTTATTTGCTTTCAAATGGAGGGCAACTTTAACTGCTACCACTGACTGAAAACACTAAGGCAGTCCCAAAGCATATTTTGGATAGTTAGAGATGTTTAGTTCTGTGTGACAAAAGTATAGATTGCTTTGATGAGTTGTTAGAATCAAGATGAGAAACCCAACCCATTGAGTGTCTTTAGTAGCAAAGTATGTATAAAAAACAGCACTGTATTCAAACACAATGAGAAAGGCTAATGTAGGTGGGAAATGTGTTCTGATTTGAGAATGCATTAACAGTGGTGAGAATGACCAGGGACTGAGAAACAGTGTAATTAGATGGACAAGTCTGCATGTTATGACTTACACAGGGATTATTATGAAAGCAAAGTTTGTGATACAAGCTATAATAAAAGTTTATAACAACAACAAAAACAACAACAATAATAATAATAATAATTAGAATGCTAACAAAGAATGAGAAATATTTGTTTTGTTCTGCACCAGAATTATTATAATTATTCATTTTCTTTCATTAGCTTCAATTAGTTTTCAAGGCAAGGCAAGTTTATTTGTATAGCACAATTCAACAACAAGGTGATTCAAAGTGCTTTACAGAGACATTAGAAACAAAAACAAATAAAAAGCATGATTTAAAATTTATTAAAACAAGCAAACAAACAAACTAACTAATTAACAAACAGTCAAAGGAGCTTGCAAGAAAAGCGTCTGGACTTCTTTAAGTTACTTGAAGACGTTTCACCTCTCATCCGAGAAGCTTCTTCAGTTCTAAGGTCAAATGGTGGAGAGTCCCAGATATAAACCTAGTGGGAGTTTCCCCCCACAGAGGGACAAAATGACCCCCTGATGATCCTCTAATCGCCTGAGCCAAGGTGTGAAACTGGGTGTGGGTCCCATGAGTCAGTGTTTCTGTGTGTTCATTGTGAAACCTGGCCCCACCCTTATCATGGTCAAATTCCTGAGGTCAGATGGCCCAGGATGTGAGTGGGCGTTAAGGCATCTGGGAAGGGATCTCAAAACTGGATTATAGATGGCAGAGTTGGTGTCGTAAACCCCCGCCTCTGTTCAAAGATGGTCGCTCACAGTGGACATAGATGGCTTCTTTCACTCCTCTTTCAAACCATCTGTCCTCTCTGTCCAAAATGTGAACATTGGCATCCTCCAAGAGTGTCCTTTCTCCTTAAGATGCAGATGGACTGCTGAGTCTTGTCCTGTGGAGGTGGCTCTTCTGGTGTTGTGCCATGCGCTTGTGAAGTGGCTGTTTGGTCTCTCCAATGTAGAGGTCTGGGCATTCCTCGCTGCACTGTACAGCATACACCACATTGTTAAGTCTGTGTTTTGGCGTTTTGTCTTTCGGGTGAACCAGTTTTTGTCTGAGCGTGTTGCTGGGTCTGAAAAACACTGGGATGTCGTGCTTGGAGAAAACTCTCCTGAGTTTTTCTGATACACCGGCTACATAAGGGATGACAACGTTGTTGCGTCTGTCCTTCTTATCCTCCCTCACTGGTGTCTGATCTTCTTTTCTGTGCCTCTTTGCTGCTTCTTAGAATGCCCATTCAGGATAGCCGCACGTTTTGAGTGCTTCCTTTACATGTGTGTGTTCCTTCTTTTTTCCTTCAGGCTTAGAGGGAACATGTTCTGCCCGTGGTGTAGGGTCCTAATTACTCCAAGTTTGTGTTCCAGAGGGTGATGGGAGTCGAACAGGAGGTACTGGTAATTAATAAGCTAACTAACTAACAAACAAACAAAACAGTATATAAAATCAAAACAGATAAAATCAGAACAGTAGATAAATCAGTAGTTAAATGTAAGTTTTGAAATTTAAGCTTAAAAGTGTGGATTTGGTGCTTTATTCAAATGCAGCTGAGAACAGGTGAGTCTTCAACCTGGATTTAAATAAACTGAGTGTTTCAGCTGATCTGAGGCTTTCTGGAAGTTTGTTCCAGATATAAGGAGCATAAAAGCTGAATGCAGCTTCTCCGTGTCTGGTTCTGACTCTGGAACTGATAAAGACCGGATCCAGATGACCTGAGGGATCTGGAAGGTTCATACTGGGTCAGGAGGTCACTCATGTATTTTGGTCCTAAACCATTCAGAGCTTTATAGACCAATACTGAACTTTAAGTCTATCCTCTGACGGACAGGCAGCCAGTGTAAAGACCTCAGAGCTGGACTGATGTGGTCCACTTTTTTGGTCTTAGTGAGGACTCGAGCAGCAGAGTTCTGAATGAGCTGTAGTTGTCTGACTGATTTTTTAGGTAGACCTGTAAAGATGCTGTTACAGTAATCAAGCCTGCTAAAGATGATAGCATGGACTAGTTTTTCCAGGTCCTGTTGAGACATCACATCTTTTATCCTTGAAATATTCTTCAGGTGATAGTAAGCTGACTTTGTTATTGTCTTAATGTGTTTTTCTAAGTTTAGGTCTGCATCCATCACTACACCCAAATTTCTCGCCTGGTTTGTGGTTTTTAGATGTATAGATTGAAGTTCTCTGGTGACCTGTAATCGTTTTTCTTTGGCGCCAAAGACTATTACCTCAGTTTTGTTTTTGTTTAGCTGGAGAAAATTGTGGCACAACCAGTCATTGATTTCCTCAATGCATTTACCAAGAGCCTGTACAGGGCCTCGGTCTCCTGGTGACATTGTGATATATATTTGTGTGTCATCTGCATAGCTATGATAGTTTATTTTGTTGTTCTTTATAATCTGTGCCAGTGGGAGCATGTAAATGTTAAACAGAAGCGATCTTTGTCCTTTTCAGTTTTGTTTTGTATGGGTTTGTTTTTCTTCTTTTAGTTTGTTAATTTTGTCTTTTTGTTGTTATAAACAAACAGACACTGACATTGGTCAGAGGTAAGATTAAGAAAAATCATAATACACTTTTTGAATACAGCTGGCTTAAAGATATGCAGACATTGAAAGTCCTAATAGCCAGGTCTGTCAAACCCTTGTCAGTCAAGTTGTGATTACAAATATGTTTACTATTTATTTATTTATTTTTTTAAAATAATTATGAAAGTTGGTTTTCCAAGTTCAGAAAAACCTTTCAGTTCATCTGGATTCTTTTTCAAAAAATATTGTTTTTATTTCAATTAACTAAAAGTGAGTTGCAATCATCACAGAAAAAATGTGTATGGGGAAATATGATAATTTACATAGTACTGTGCTTTTGAGCAGAAGCTATTTAACCCTCTTTTTTATTTCACTCATTCACTCTTTCATGAGCAGGCTGTTACCCCTGTCAAAAACCCAAGCAGTGTTTATTTGAGCAGAAGCCTCCGTGCTCACAAATTGTTGTAACTTTGTTGCCCTCGAGTTCAAAATGCTTTAACAATAGGCACACTCCTGATTTACAACCATGGCAAGGGCAGATTTTAAACAACAAAATGGAATATTCTGCACGGGATGCTTAGACACTTGAGAAGAAACAAACAGTTTTGATCACAAAGACATGTACAACCAATAATTGTTCAAATTATAGAAAATTGTGGTGAATCATTGCCCAGATATGCTAAAACATTTCTAAACACTAACAAAGAATCACAAATGTCAAATGTGAACAATTTCAGATAATGCTTTGACAAATTCTACTGAATCAAAGAAACTGACAAATACAATCCAGGAAATAAAACTGCTAGCTGAGTAATGTTGTTCTGAGTGGACATTCAGATTTAACTATTTATTCAATAATGACACACTACATTTGGGTTTTGGTGTGTCTCTGCTTGCATTATGCTCTGGGGCCTTCTGGGCAAGCAAGACACATACAAATACTGATACCCTCCTGACAGGCCACCCAAAAAGAGTCTAATATCACAATAGTTAACTCTTCTCAGATTTAACTATTTAAAATTATTCTGTTTGTGATTTTTTTTTCTTCTTTTTTCTTTTTCTTTTAACTTTCCTCACTCATTCTTCTTGCTTCCTCCACTTCTGTACCATTGATTCATTAATGCTGAATCCTCTGCAGCTGTTCTATTCCCATGTTGTTGCAGTATATGAATGACTAACCTGGTATTGTGGATGGATTATCTCAGTTGTTCTCCTGACTGAAGTTTGGTCTGTTTACAGCAGGGGTGTCAAACTCAAATACACAGTGGGCCAAAATTCAAAACTGGAACAAAGTCGCGGGCTAACATTAATATTTATTGAAAAAAAAAAAATCTTCCTCCAGATATAAGAATGAATCTTTCCTTATGGACTCAAATACGTTTTGCAGGGGCCAAATGTAATTAGGCTGCGGGCCAGAGTTTGACACCTATGGTTTACAGCATCCTGCCATGCGATTGCATTTGTCTCTAACCATCGGGAACCTTCACGTTAACTTTTATCGAGTGGAAAAGAGTTAGCGTTCATCCTCCAGCTTCACTGTGTTTATGCTAACATAGCTGTGTTGCTAGCGATCACGTAGCACATCATTATATACCAGCTAGCCCAACTTCAGTAACCCTACAAACGTCACTGCTGTTTAGTTTTCTGTCTTCATTTATGTTGGAAGTGATAACAGAGCTGTACGTTTGAATTTTTTAAGAGTCTCTCAGTCAGAACATGCTATATCATGTTTAGGTGGAAGCTAGCGAGCTAACTTCCTGCTAACTTCCAACTCTGTTAAGTGTAATAAATTCTGTTTTCATGGATGCCTGGATGTTAAACTTAATTGTTACACCTGGTAAAGCAGCAACACTGATGATTTTATTAAAGATGAAAGGATTTAGACAGTTTTTAACTCTCAGTGATGCTGCAGTGTTCGTTTGACTTTGGGACCTGAAACAGACTGAGTTTAGGACCCCAGATTCCTCTGCGAGGCTCCTGACTACAGCCGTGATGTTCCAACAATCCATCACGCGGTGCGGCTTCATAGCTTAGCAAAAGTCGTACTAAAACATTTTTGTCAGATCTTTGAGCGCCGTGTAGCAACACATAAAACCGGTTCGAGGTCAGTGAGCACAACCACAGAATTCACACATAAGGCGCACTGACGATTTTTGAGAAAAATAAAGGATTTTAAGTGCACCTTATAGTGTGGAAAATATTGTAATGTATCTCACAGCATGACAACATCAAAATCACAAATGAACACATTACAGAAGAAGTATACACCTTTCCTGCTGCTGTAAATTATCTGTGCAGACAGCAGTGGAGGTGGGGGCATTGCAGGTGGAGGAATCGATTCCCATGGCCATCACAGTTGTGATTTCAGCCGAGTTCTTTTTTTTTTTTTTTTTTATCTGTTTGTGATTTTAAAATGACACATCTTCTTAGTTTAAACAATTCATAGTCATACACATTTCATACTGTAGTTGTACTCATGGTTGTTTGGATTCATAAGACATAGTTTACATTCATATATTACTCAAATGCTCTGGACAACTACAGGTCCATGACTATGAGTTCCAAAAAAGGGAACTATTGAAAAATGCAAACCCCTAAGCCTAACGCCTATGAAATTAGTCAGTAGTTGCAGCACTATGGTAACAGGAGGAGTTGTTTAGAGCTTACAAGAGAGATCACAGATTTGGGGTTTGCTAAGCCTGTGAAGCCACGGTGACCAAGGGCTTAACTAATCTTCATGGTTCACCTCCGCAGTTTCATGGATGCATTTTAAAAGAAAGGAATGCAGTCCAATTTTTAGCAAAGGCTAAAAGCAGAATTTTTAGGAGGAACTTAAATGATTTGTTGCAGAGATATTTTACCCTTTTTTCCTATATATATATATATATATTAGGGGTGCAACGATACACAAAATTCACGGTTCGGTTCGATACTTTGGTGTCACGGTTCGATATTTTTTTCGATACAAAAAAATGTTCATGCCTTTTTAATTTGTCATTTATTAAAATTATAAATATATATTTTAACTCAAAAGTACAGTTTTTAAATTTAACCCTAACCCTTGTGTGTGTTTTTTATTTTGACAGCGAATGCGCACCTGCGGACCACTCATGCAGCCTGGTTATTTAGCTCGTCAGATTAGTAATGCATAAATCCTTGTTCATGAAACCATAAAGCTGCACTTTCTTTTTGCCTTATAGTCTGATTTGTCATAACTTCTCCGTTTTGTGGTAAGCTTTTCTTTGGCTGTCACTTCTTCACCCTGACCTGTCTTATTTGGCTCAGCAGAACTAAAATAAATATCCTGCTCCTTTTACACACGGACTCACATAAGCTCAGCGATTCTCTGCGCGATCAACCTCTCACATGTTTAAGCTTGCTGCGGGAGATTTCACTTGTCATGTTTGCATAGTAGCTTAACGATTAATAAGACGATGTCAGAGGAATTGGTGATCAGTGCTGTCGCTCTCTATACACAGTTCGCACGCTTGCAAAGTGAAAGCAAAAAAACAAGCGCAAATTCAAACGCGATTTCAATATGTCACATATTGACAGTGGCTCACCGATGCCAATGACATAATTACCCAGCTACCTTTCCGAAAGAATGCAAAAGCATTGACATATATTTTTCCTTCCTACAATAGCCCGACGGGCAGGGAAGAGATAGATTTTGGTAGCCCGCTATCGCTAGCTCCAGGATGTCGGGCTAGCGATATTGCAAGCCCTGTATCTGATTGAGGAATCACTCAAAGAGAGTTTATTACAGAGAAATGTCTCTTTCCAAAAGAAAAGCTATACTATCCGCTTCTTCTGGCTATATTCTCAGCAGCATATTAAACATATCAGGTCCCCATAAGGAGAATCATGTGCTAACAGCTGTCTAAATGACTCGGCTAAAGTTAGTAGCATGCTTGTTGTTTTTGTCTTTGCACTAGGATGATGTCGGCGTAAATGTGCAGTCATATTCGTTGTGTTCCCACTAGTGCTTTCAGGTTAATCTCGTTGAAATAACCTTAACGCCACAACACTACATATTTCTTCTCGTTAACGAGCTACCGCCGATCGCCCCGTGCATGGGGCTAGACGGCCAACACGTTAACGAGAGGAACTGCGCTAACACACTAGCTCCCACCCATGTAATTGAGCATTGCATGGCACATCCAACATACTGTTTTACTTTAGTCCATGACTCGCTTACCTTCAGGGTCATACTTCACATGAAAACCAAAATAATTCCAAACGCCAAATCTGAATGAGGGTGGGGGAGGTCCATGTTGCAAGGAGAGCTTAACTTCTGTCTTGCTAGCTTGCCCTGCGCTCTTCCTTCTGACTATGCTGTCTGTGTGGAGCGCTCAGTGGATCTGCGCTCGACAGTGCAGCCTAGGCGGAGTAGTCGAACGCAGATTCACTGAGCGCTCCACACAGACAGCACCATCAGAAGGAAAGTTGATAAAATAAATGACAAATGTTGTATTGTTTGATACATATGCGTACCGAACCGAAAGCACTGTATCGAACGGTTCAATATCGATACGAATGTCGTTGCACCCCTAATATATGGGATATATTAAAAAAAAACACCCAGCACGCCCCTGCGGGCTGTTTATCCTTCAAGCTCAGGTCCTCTACCAGAGGCCTGGGAGCTTGAGGGTCCTGCGCAGTATCTTAGCTGTTCCCAGGACTGCGCTCTTCTGGACAGAGATCTCCGATGTTATTCCCGGGATCTGCTGGAGCCACTCGCCTAGCTTGGGAGTCACCGCACCTAGTGCTCCGATTACCACGGGGACCACCTTCACCCTCCATATATATATATACAGTGGGGCAAAAAAGTATTTAGTCAGCCACCGATTGTGGAACTCACCTAAAATGATGACAGAGGTCAGTAATTTGCACCAGAGGTACACTTCAACTGTGAGAGACAGAATGTGAAAAAAAAAATCCATGAATCCACATGGTAGGATTTGTAAAGAATTTATTCGTAAATCAGGGTGGAAAAGTATTTGGTCAATAACAAAAATACAACTCAATACTTTGTAACATAACCTTTGTTGGCAAAAACAGAGGTCAAACGTTTACTATAGGTCTTTACCAGGTTTGCACACACAGTAGCTGGTATTTTGGCCCATTCCTCCATGCAGATCTTCTCGAGAGCAGTGATGTTTTGGGGCTGTCGCCGAGACACACGGACTTTTCGACTCCCGCCACAGATTTTCTATGGGGTTGAGGTCTGGAGACTGGCTAGGCCACTCCAGGACTTTCAAATGCTTCTTACGGAGCCACTCCCTTTGTTGCCCGGGCGGTGTGTTTTGGATCATTGTCATGTTGGAAGACCCAGCCTCGTTTCATCTTCAAAGTTCTCACTGATGGAAGGAGGTTTTGGCTCAAAATCTCATGATACATGGCCCCATTCATTCTGTCCTTAACACGGATCAGTCGTCCTGTCCCCTTGGCAGAAAAACAGCCCCATAGCATGATGTTTGACCCCCATGCTTCACAGTAGGTATGGTGTTCTTGGGATGCAACTCAGTATTCTTCTTCCTCCAAACACGACGAGTTGAGTTTATACAAAAAAGTTCTACTTTGGTTTCGTCTGACCACATGACATTCTCCCAATCCTCTGCTGTATCATCCATGTGCTCTCTGGCAAACTTCAGACGGGCCTGGACATGCACTGGCTTCAGCAGCGGGAACACGTCTGGCACTGCGGGATTTGATTCCCTGCCGTTGTAGTGTGTTACTGATGGTGACCTTTGGTTACTTTGGTCCCAGCTCTCTGCAGGTCATTCACCAGGTCCCCCCGTGTGGTTCTGGGATCTTTGCTCACCGTTCTCATGATCATTTTGACCCCACGGGATGAGATCTTGCGTGGAGCCCCAGATCGAGGGAGATTATCAGTGGTCTTGTATGTCTTCCATTTTCTGATGATTGCTCCCACAGTTGATTTTTTTCACACCAAGCTGCTTGCCTATTGTAGATTCACTCTTCCCAGTCTGGTGCAGGTCTACAATACTTTTCCTGGTGTCCTTCGAAAGCTCTTTGGTCTTGGCCATGGCGGAGTTTGGAGTCTGACTGTTTGAGGCTGTGGACAGGTGTCTTTTATACAGATGATGAGTTCAAACAGGTGCCATTCATACAGGTAACGAGTGTATATAAAAGCTTCTTACAGAAGACGTTACAGGTCTGTGAGAGCCAGAGATTTTCCTTGTTTGAGGTGACCAAATACTTATTTTCCACCCTAATTTACGAATAAATTCTTTACAAATCCTACCATGTGAATTCATGGATTTTTTTTTTTCACAATCTGTCTCTCACAGTTGAAGTGTACCTCTGGTGCAAATTACTGACCTCTGTCATCATTTTAGGTGGGGGAACTTGCACATTAGTTATGAAATACTTTTTTGCCCCACTGTGTGTGTATATATATATATATATATATATATATAAAATAAGAGAACAGCACCACCAAGGCTGGAGACGGAGCAATACTGGAAGAGCATATGGGAGAAGGATGCAACCCATAACGGCAATGCTCAGTGGCTAGAGGATCTGAGGGCAATCACGACCTCCCTGAACAGGGTCCAGTAACCATCACAGTGGCAGATATCCAAGAAAGGGTCTCCAGTATGAAGAGTTGGACAGCACCAGGCCCGACATGGTTCACGCCTACTGGCTGAAGAAGCTGACTGCACTCCACGAGCGTCTGGCAGCACAAATGAACCAGATGCTAGTTAACGACAGACACCCGGAATGGCTAACTGAAGGCCGGACAGTCCTGATCCCCAAGGACCCCAAGCAAGTTCTGTCTCCTCCAACTACCGACCAATAACCTGCCTCAGTACTACATGGAAGCTCCTGTCAGGCATCATATCGGCTAAGATGAACAGGCACATGGGTCAATACATGAGCGGGACACAGAAAGGAATTGGCAAGAATACCAGAGGCGCAAAACACCAGCTACTGGTAGACAGAACAGTCAGCCGAGACTGCAAGACCAGACTGACCAACCTGTGCACTGCCTGGATTGATTACAAGAAGGCCTATGACTCAATGCCCCACAGCTGGATACTGGAATGCCTAGAATTGTACAAGATCAATGGGACCCTAAGAGCCTTCATCAGGAACTCAATGGGGATGTGGCGTACAACACTAGAGGCCAACTCCAAGCCCATAGCACAAGTCACCAAGTGCGGGATCTACCAAGGAGATGCTCTGTCCCCACTGCTGTTCTGCATAGGCCTGAACCCCCTCAGTGAGATTATTAACAAGACTGGCTACGGATACCGACTACGGAACAAGAGAGGGAAGGTAGTCAGAACTGAGGGGATTGAACTACCAGAAGGCAACATTGCAGACATAGAGGACAGTTACAAGTACTTGGGGATCCCGCAGGTGAATGGGAACCATGAAGAGGCCGCTAGAAAAGCTGCAACCACCAAGTACCTGCAGACGGTCAGGCAAGTCCTGAGGAGTCAGCTAAATGGTAAGAACAAGATCCGTGCTATCAACACGTACGCCCTGCCCGTGATCAGGTACCCTGCTGGGGTAATAGGCTGGCCAAAGGAGGAGATCGAAGCCACTGACATAAAGACAAGAAAGCTCCTTACCATGCATGGAGGGTTTCACCCCAAGTCCAGCACACTGAGGCTGTACGCTAAGCGGAAGGAAGGGGGCCGGGGACTGGTGAGTGTCAGCACCACAGTCCAGGATGAGACAACGAACATCCAAGAATACATTGGGAAGATGGCCCCAACTGACCGAGTGCTCAGTGAATACCTCAGGCAGCAGAAACCCAAGAAAGAGGAGGGAGACGAGGAACCATCATGGAAGGACAGGCCCCTGCACGGTATGTACCACCGGCAGATAGAGGAGGTGGCTGATATCAGAAATGCTACCAGTGGCTGGACAAAGCTGGACTGAAAGACAGCACAGAGGCACTAATCATGGCAGCACAAGAACCAAGCTCTGAGCACAAGATCCATAGAGGCTGGGGTCTATCACACCAGGCAAGACCCCAGGTGCAGGCTGTGTAAAGATGCCCCAGAGACAATCCAGCACATAACAGCAGGGTGCAAGATGCTAGCAGGCAAGGCATACATGGAACGCCATAACCAAGTGGCCGGCATAGTGTACAGGAACATCTGTGCCGAGTATAACCTGGAAGTCCCGAGGTCAAAATGGGAGATGCCCCCAAGGGTGGTGGAGAATGACCGAGCTAAGATCCTGTGGGACTTCCAGATACAGACGCACAAAATGGTGGTGGCTAACCAACCGGACATAGTGGTGGTAGACAAACAGAAGAAGACGGCCGTAGTGATCGATGTAGCGGTTCCGAATGACAGCAATATCAGGAAGAAGGAACACGAGAAGCTGGAGAAATACCAAGGGCTCAGAGAAGAGCTCGAGAGGATGTGGAGGGTGAAGGTAACGGTGGTCCCCGTTGTAATCGGAGCACTAGGTGCGGTGACTCCCAAGCTAGGCGAGTGGCTCCAGCAGATCCCGGGAACAACATCGGAGATCTCTGTCCAGAAGAGCGCAGTCCTGTGAACAGCTAAGATACTGCGCAGGACCCTCAAGCTCCCAGGCCTCTGGTAGAGGACCCGAGCTTGAAGGATAAACCGCCCGCAGGGGTGTGCTGGGTGTTTTTTTTTTTTATATATATATCCCATATATGGCGGATTAAAGATATTTCTTACTGAACTTATAAATAAGCTTCATATTAATTTCAAACTTCTAGGTGACTTCAACCTGAGATCAAGGTGATTGGGATTCAAGCTAGTCTGCGATTTTTAGTACATGGTACTGATACCGATGGTATCAGTTTCAAAATTGCCTTGTCCTTGAGTTATCACATTCACAAATTTGGGTGTTCATACTGCCCGCTTGGTGGGCTGTTAGCAATATGCCACGAGCCTTTTAAGGCTGATGGGTAAAAACCATTTGGTGTCTGAAAGGTGGTGAAGGGGTTTTATTTATTGGTCACAGAGTTGAAGTGATTGACTGACTTTGCATGTTTTGACACATGTGAAAAAGGTTTTGAATGTTTTATTGTCTTTAGCACAAGTGAAGTATGATATGAATTAAATGTTTCAAGAACTCCTTGAAAAGTAGTGAGAATGACATTCCTGATGTGAAAATTATACCAAAACAATCGAGAATAACCGTGAAAGTACCCTTATTTAACAGCAAGATTTTGACTCACTAAATGTATCTTTGATGAATGCATCTTTGATAACTACATCAACTACTTGGATGCAATTCTTACATCAAGGATGTCATGCTTACCACTCTTTATGCAGTTCTCAATTCAGGAATGCATTTGTTCACCCCCACATTAGTCTTGCCAATTGTGTTTGTACACACTGCTATTGTTTTCATACATACTTCACAACTAAAGATGTTTTGTCATTGCATTTTTTGTATTTCTCATCTAAATCTCACAACTTATCAAAACAGTTAGTAGTTTTGTTAATCCGAACTACAGAGCTCAAACTTTCCTGAATACTGTCATGTATTGCTTGAGAGTTCTTACTCAAATCATTTCAAATCATTTTTTCAAATATGTATGAAAAAGCAAGGCCAGTAACACACTGTCAGTTGAAATCAGATAGAAACACATACTCTTAGGCTTGTGTCACAGGTACGTGTCTTTAAGTACGCCTTCCTAGTACTGGTTTGGGCTTTTTTATGACTTGCGGACTGCCTTAATTCTTCTTGACATAGATTCAACATGGTGCTGGAAACACTCCTCAGAGATTTTGGTTCATATTGACATGATAGCATCAGACAGTTGCTGCAGATTTGTCAACTATTCATCTGAATTTTCTCTTATACCACATCCCCAAGGTGCTCTATGGTTTGAGGTCTGGCGACTGTGGAGGTCGTTTGAGTACAGTGTCATGTTCACGAAACCAGGATGAGATGATTTGAGATTTGTGACATAGTATATTATCCTGCTGGAAGCATCCATCAAAACATGGGTACACTGTGGCCAAGAAGGGATTTACATTGCCAGCAACTATACTCAGTTAGTCTGTGGTGTTTAAACAATGCTCAGTTGGTATTAAGGGGTCCAAAAGGTGCCAAGAAAACATTCCCCATGACATTACACACCCACGACGAGCCGATCGTCGCGGGTGTGTAATGGATTTTGCCGAAATCATGTCTCAAACCAGGAAAAGTTTTTCTAATATCCTGTTCCTCAGTTTTGGCAAGCCCTCGTGAACTGTAGCCTTAGTTTCCTGTTTTTAGCTGATAGGAAGAACACACAGTGTGGTCTTCTGCTGCCTTAACTCAACTGCCTTGATGTTCGATGTGTTGTGCATAAAGAGATGCTCTTCTGCATCCCTCGGTGGTAACGAGTGGTCAGTGACTTTATGTCACACTATCTGCATTTTTTATGATTTTGTATGTTGCTTTTATCAATTTCAGCAGTTATATTGTTTGAAGTTTCAAATAAATTTTTCAGATTTCCTTTTTCTCGTAACGTTTTTTTACTTTTCATTAGGTGTACATTTATTGCAGGATTCTTTCCCAAGTCTAATTCTAAAAAATAGTGGTGAAAGGTTTTAATTGTTATAGTGTCTTTCCCATAGGTGAGTCTGTTTTATGAGAAATACCTTCACTGTCACGGTTCTGGGTCCGTTGGACCCAGTATTTTGAGTTTATTATGTTTTGGTGTAATTTTGCATCAGGGATTGTTTTCTTGTTCTCTTGTTGTGTTAATGATGATGATGATGATTATGATGTTTATTATTAGAGTTTCATGTCTGTGTTTAGGATTGTTCTTCGGTTGGGTCTGCTTAGTATATGTCTAGTTCCATGTGTCATTCTCTGTCTGTCTCTCAATGTAAAGTCTGCATGCTTGTTTGGTAATTCATGTTTCCTGTTTTATTGTGAAGGTCTTTGTCTTATGTTAGTGTGTGCAGCTTGGTTCCCCCCGTCTCGTTAACCCTGATCTCTCCCAGCTGTGTCTCCCTCCTGTTGCCCATTCGCTGATTACCACCCTGTGTATATTAGCCCTGTGTTTTCATGTGCTCAGTGTGTGTTCCTGCTTGGTTTCATGGTTTGGTTTGGGTTTTTGTTTCATGCCAGCAAGAATAGCTGTGGTTTTAGTTACATTTTGTCTCGGAGTCCTGCATTTGGATCCACATTTCCACCTGCCCGCACACAGAGCCCTGACATTAGTGATGGTGAGATGAAGCCTCATGATGAACTGAAGCTTTCCATCCAATTGGTCGACTCATGGTTCGAAGCATTGTGATGATTCATTTGCTCTACTGCGCCATCAAGTGGACAATTCAAGTGAAGCGGGCTCTTTGATTATAATGATGTGTAAACCTTATGTACATCTGGATAATGACACAAACTAGTGTTTGGTGCTTCACTTTTTAATAAACTAAAAGACAGAAATCAGATTATAGGATGTGTAGTGTTGTTTATTTATATTTTGGTGTTTATCATTTGTGATATTTATTACTGTGTGCATACTTTATTAGGAGAGACAAAATAAAAATAAAAAACATCTCTTCCTTGCTGGTTCCATCGAAGAAGAAATGCACAAGTAACTATGTAGCACGTACGTAATCCAATTCCACAACACAGTGTGATGGGGAATCAGCTGTTTTCCTGCCCATGTTATTTCGAATCTGGCGCGAACCGATGAACCAGTCCCTGAATCAGTCACGTGGTACGGACTGCCCGCGAGGCCTCGAACGTCACTGCATACGTAATCAAAGCAAGCCTCGATACGCGCTTCAGAAAAACGCCCCCGCGATTACCCGACGCACGATTCGAAGCTTCGACACACAGGACACATCACTACCTGACATTAACTGCTTTGAGAACTGCATTAGGAGTGTTAGGGGAAAATGTCCAGCTGCATTAAGAATAATAAGAATGACTTCACTGTGATTGAGAAAAACTGTGTCTTTCAGGCTCTGGCTGTGAAGATGAGGAGATTAGGCGCCATCAGTAGATGGCTCTGCAAATGCAGTAACACGGGTTGTGTTGTGAGTTGTGCACCTACTGTGATGTCAGCAGTTGGTCAGGGGCAACTAGGAAATTTACCTGGGCTTATATCTAAAGTTTGAGAATGACTGAATATTGCTGGTGAACAGAGTTGACATGTTGAAAAGACACAGCAGCTAGAGGCTCACATTAAAAGGCCTTGTCAGAGCAACAAGTGGGATTTGACTTGTTTTTTTTTTTTGTTTTTTTTTTAGATTTTAGCCAGAGGGAAGGAAATTAAGCCCAGTGGACCATGGTGATGGGTAGGGAGAGGCATATTGATCATTTCCAGATGCAGATTGGAGGTTTAAGAGCTGTTTCAAATTTCGGGAATTGGCTAGGATCGGATGGAAGAAGGAGAACAAAGGAGGAGGCAGCCCTCCTTTGAGGATGGATCTGGATGCACTACAAAACCACAACGAAGTCTTTCTTGTACCACACTAAATGACTTTGAAAGGGTTTGCATTGTCTCACAGCTTGAAATGCAGCTGCCCATAAATGCAGCTAAGCCTTCTAAACATGCAGATGTAAGCTGATTTATCTATTTGACATATCTGCAGAAAAAAAACATGATCTAAAACACTTTTCTAGAACTGTAATTGAAGTGATTTAAACTGCTTCATCGTGAACATAAGAAAGTTAGTATCAGTCAGGATAATCAATCAGTTTCTGATACGTTCAGATCAAACAGCTCAGACATTAGAAAGACTTTCCAAATATCTTTTAATGTCAAAAATATGCTGAAGATGATAGAGACATACATACACAGAGAAAGAGAAATTTTGATGATCTGTAATCCTTAAGTTTTGGTTTCCTTATTAGTGTTCCTTTAATTTGCTCCTTGCATCAGTGTCTTCTCTATATATCTTCTCCCCTTTGCTGTTGGGGTTTGTCTTCATCTTTGGACACCCCTAGCCCAACAAGCAGTGCTTTTTGTTATATTATTGAGATTAATTAAACTACTATTTTCTCTTACCTCCCTGCCAGTCTGTCTCTGTTTGAGTGGAGTTGGGTCCACTTTATCTGATGATTTGCATATGTGATACTATGGGTTTATGCATTTACTGAGGCGCTGCACCATATCACATTTGTCCCCTCCAGATAGCAGTGCTATTTTACATTTTCAACATTTTTTTCTCTATGCATTAAGCTATGTGTAAAGACTTGAACAATTAAACTCGACATAGGCCAGGAGCATGAATAACACAGTGAACTGCCAAATTAGGCCATTTCTGGGAAAATAGCAATATATGGTATGCTTGGGTGAAACATGAAATTACCATGGCCCTAGAAATAAAGGGAGTGAAAGACAGCATTGGGTTCAAAAGGTTACTAGGAGTCATTCATAGATTTCTGGAGTGCTATGACACCAGTGTTGAAGCAGTGTGAATGGAAAGTGTTAAAGTGCCATTTGGTGGTGAGCCTTCTTGCTCTTCTACAGTACATCTCACACACTGTTGTGGAGGTGGACAAAATGATCGCCATGCAGGGTGATGAGGTCCAAC